>NC_138051.1:96233703-97433703 GCF_964194185.1 Rhinolophus hipposideros
AGAGCCCTTGTGTGTCTCAGTCCAGGAACCCATAAAGAGAACACCTTCTGCTTTGACTCAGAATAAGAATCAGTTTTTTATTGTGCACAATGTAGTGATAAATATTTTTTGCAAACAGAAAGAATATCTATCCACAAGCACCATGTCAGTTATGGAAGGAGCTCTGTGTCTCTCCGTCTACGCTTCCAGATATACAGGTGCTAATATTTTTATTTGAAGCAGGGAGATTGGGAAATTTTCATCAGAATATGAAAGAGGCACAAATACGCTGCCAGTTGTCACTCTCAGCCAGAATCTTTTTCGGGAACTCCTACTACCTGAGCTTCCTGGGTAATTTTTAGTTGAAAATGGCAATCAATTCTAGACAAGTTCAGACTTCTCCAGTGAATGGCGTGTCATGTCCTCTTTGATAAATTCACTGTTTCGACCTGAGAATGTTTTCTAATAAACATGTTATATGGAAAACCCCCTTAAAGCTGCTGCTAATGGAAGCAAGGGTAGAGTGGAGTGTGGAAGTGGGAAAAGGCAAAGGCTTAGCGTTTTGAAAGCTCCTACTGTGTGCCTGGTACTTCATTCGTACACTCCCATCTGATGCTCAGAACAACCTGGAAGTAATTCGCGTACTTTCCGCTTTCCAGATCATGAACAGAAGATGGGAGGGTAAAAGGACATGTTCAAGGTTACATAGCTGGTCACTGGGGTTGCTGGAGTAGGACCCAGACTGTCTCGGCTCCAAACCAATGCTCTTCCCACTGAAGCATCTCTATTCAGTATCTAGCTAAGTGAAGGCAATAGTGAAAAGCAATTTAAAATTGATGAACAAAACCTATCAGACACGCAGGGGATACGATGCATAGGGAGGGTATTGTCATCCCTTAAGTGCCCTGGTTTCTCTTGACAAGACTTTCCTAACTCCATCCTATCAGTCCACCGAACCCCAAAGGTAACGAAAGCACTTGCCATGTGATAGCCCTACACTAGGTTCCAAAAAGGGACCAGGGAAAAAAGATGAACACGGGTGGTCCCTTTCCTGAAGAAGTCAACAGTCTCTCATTTGCGGAGGCAGTCACATTCATTCATTCATTCATTCATTGACTAGTCAAGCATCTACTGACAACTCAACACTTTTGCTAGAGCACAGTGGTGAATGGCCATGGTCATGGGTAAAGACAAGAGAGGAAAACAGGTCAGTAGACTGACTGACTACAGGTGTCCCCCCGTCCTTGAGAGTGGGAGAGAATGAGCATGTATGGGAGTCCCAGGAGGAGGCCACCTGGCAGGCCTGCGGCATGGGGAGGTATAAGGAAGCCTTCCTGGAAGAGGTGCTTAGGAATTGCTCAGGTAAGATAAGGAGAACTGTAGTGGCAGGTAGGAAAGAAATTGCTTGGAGTAGTTTGGAAAGGCTGAGATAGGTATTTGGTGGTGGAGGTGGTAGGAGAGGGAGGTACATAGCACTCCATGACTTGTCCTGCTGGGGTCTTTCCGAATTTACCTTGTGGTCTCTGGGGCCCAGGGTAGTGATTTCGTCTGGCGAGCATGATGGTCATTGGGGCATCTCAGACCTATCCTTCCATGGGGGGTTGGAATAGAATGAAATAGATGGGGTTTTTAACGCTAAATTATGCCCCCCACACTTCATATGTTGAAATCCTACCCCCCCCATATCATACAATGTGACTCTATTTGGAGATATAATTTTTTAAAGTGGTCATTAAGTTAACTTGATGCATCTGAGTGGGCCCTGATCAGGTCTGACTGGTGTCCTTATAAGACTAGGGGATTAAGTCACAAACACATAGACTGAAGGGCGACACAGAGAGAAGGTGGTTGTCTGTAAGGCAAGGAGACAGACCTCAGAGGAAACCAACCCTGCCGATATCTTGATCTCGGACCTCCAGCCTCCAGGACTGTGAGACAATAAATTTCTGTCATTTAAGCCCGTCAGTCTCTGGTGCTTTGTTATGGCAGCTCCAGGAGACTAACACAGGGTCAGTGACCCAGTGGGACAACCGGGGCCACTGTCCCAGAGCCTGGGTGGAACATGCTTTGTTTCCCTGCGTTTGTGCCCAAACTGCCTGGGTTGGCCACGGAGTCCCACCTCATATGGCTCCCTTGGGAATTTGTTTTTCTTCAGTTATTTCTTACTTCGCCAATAAAAGCAAACTCAGGGCAAAATCTGTGGATATATTTCTTTTTTTAATTTGCAGTGGGCCCAACCCATCATTAAGTAATTGCCAAACTGAGTTGATCACCAGAACTTATTGGTCATTTTCCTAATTGCTGGTTGATTTTAGTAACGCACTTTTAGGCTCAACTCAGAAGAATCATACACTTGGTTTTTCTATTCTTTTAAAGGAACCTTGATCCTCTGTCTAGGTTTCTGGAGCATTTAGAAAACCCTCTGTGGCAACCCTGTCTTGTTTTCTGGTAAATGGCCATTTTTTCATTTTTCTCTGATGGAAGACAGGGACTTTTTAAAAATTAAATATATCGGGGTGATATTGGTTAAAAAAATTATAGGTTTCAAGTGTATAATTCCACATAATACATCATCTGTAAATTACATTGTATGTTCACCACCTAAAGTCAAATCTTCTTCCGTCACCATATATTTTACCCCCTTTATCCTTTTCTATCTCCCCCCACTACCCCTTCTCTCTGGTAACCACTGAACTGTTGTCTGTGTCTATGAGTTTTTGTTTGTTTGTTTGTCTTGTTCGTTTGTTGCTTTCAGTTTTATATACCACGTATGAGTGAAGTCATATGGTTCTCGACTTTTTCCATCTGACTTATTTTGCTTATCATGATAATCTCAAGATCCATCCATGTTGTAGCAAATGGCAATATTTTATCTTTTCTTATGAGTGAGTAATATTCCATTATATACATGTACCACATCTCCTTTATCCAATCATCTATCGAAAGACGCAGGGACTTTTATTTAACCTGAGCTCTTGGTAGAGGAAAAAAGCCTTTGAAAGTATTTGTTTGGTTAAATCGACTTGAATCCAACCAAAGGGAAGACATGTTTTCATGCTGAATCCCAGCTGGTTCCTCTTCAGTTGCTAATCATTTATTGACACGTGTTGGCTAAGCGTGGGCTGGGCTCTATGCTTGGAAAAGGAGCAACAAGGTGGAATGTAACAGCTCCTGCTTTCCGAGCTTCCAATCTAGAAACAGATGAAAATGATCACTGTTTTGTTTTGTTTCTTTTGTGGGTAATGGTGGTGGTGCTCTTTTCTTTTATACTCATCTCTTATGGAGAAGGTATTCTAGACATATCCTTGTTCTAGATATGCCACAGAAAGGAGACTTAGAAAATAAAAGTAGTAGATGCAAAGTAGCTCCTTAAGCCCCTTTCTGTGCCCTGAGTAGTTCTAAGCACTTGTCATATGTCTTAGTCAGTGTGGGCTGCATAACAAAACAGACTGGGTGGCTTACATAATAGGCTGTTACTTTCCACAGTCCTGGAGACCTGGAGACTATAAGGTCATGGTCAAGGTGCCAGCAAATTCCTGTCTTGTAGATGGCATCTTCTCATTGTGTCTTCACGTGGCCTTCCCTGTGTGTGTGTGTGTGTGTGTGTGTGTGTGTGTGTGTATGTGTGTGTGTGTAGAGGAAGAGGGAGAGAGAGAGAGAGAGAGAGAGAGAGAGAGAGAGAGAGAGAAAGAGAGAGAGGAGATCTCTGGTGTCTCTTCCTCTTTTTATAAGGACACCAGCCCTATTGAATTAAGGCCCCACCCTTATACCCTTGCATAACTTTTATCACCTCCTTTTAGTCTCCATCTCCAAATACAATCACATGGGGGGTTAGGGCTTCAACAGAGGAATTAGGGAGAGTGTGGTGGTGGTACACAATTGAATCCATAATAATGTATTCCCTTATTTCTTCCTCCTGACATCTCTCTTCCTTACTAAGATTAAGAAGCACTAGCTCAGGGTTCCAGAGCGGCTGAGTGGCAGAGCTGAGCTCCCACCCTCACTCTATCTGAGTTCAAGACCCACACTTGTAACCCCTCCTCCCTGCCAAATGCTGCAGGCCCCCAAGTCAGTGGGCTGTGGCCAAAGTTTGCAGCATCTTCTATTACTATGTACTTTGTTTAATCAAATGTAATGAGGTTTGTGGAAGCAGTAAACTGAAGTTATTTTCAAGTAGGAACTGTATTTAGCATTGTTAATTGAATCAGTCTAGTTAAAATAGAACAGTGGCTGTTTACCCCGTAATAAGGAAATTGAGTTTCTCATAAAACAGCTAATTCATGTCCTGTTACACTGCAGAACACGTACCAGGCTGACTGTTTCAGTCTCCTTACTGTCCATCTCGGCTCTGCCCAGACTGGCGTCAGGCAGTGTGGCATCAGGCAAATCGTGACTTTCTTGGTACCTTCAGGCCCAATTGGTGTGAGGAGACAGCAAGGGACCCTCGGCCTTGAGTGAGGTTCGATGTACATGATCACGTTGAATCCTCTCTGTGCTATTAAGCATGAGCTACAAGTGGGGACAAGTGTCAGGGAGGCGAAGTAACAAGATTGAATGACACTGTGGATGCAGGAACACGTGGAAAACTCTCTATATAGTATGTGTTGTCTGTCTATTATCCGTGCTCTCTTCTGCTAACCGTACCCCAATAGAACTTCAGGGGACTGTGTTAGAATACAAGTGGTGACAGAGACCTGGCTACTCCTCCCATTGACAGACGGAATCTATCTGTCCTGCCCCTGAATCTGACAGCCTTGGGGACTTGCTCCACCCCTCGCATCCAGCGGAAGTGCTGTTCTAGGACCTGTGAGGCTAGGTCATAAGGAGTCTTTCTGCTTTTTCCCTGGCCACTTGGAAGCCAGATGTCATGCCATGAGGAAGCCAAAGACAGCCCAGGAGAGGCTCGTGTGTAGAGGAACAGCCCCAGCTCAGCTATCTACTTGCTAATCATGTGGGATGTGGGTCTTCCAGTTCCAGTTGGGCCACCCAGATGAAGACTCATGGAGCAGAGACACATACTCCTCCTCCTGCCAGGCCCAAACTCTGAGCAAAATGAGTGATTGTTGATTTTTGAAGCCACGAAGTTCACGCTAGTTTGTTATGTAGCAATTGATGACCAAAACAGGGACTCACTCCTCCCTCCCTAAATCTTGTCTGCACAATTGTGTAGAACTGACTCTGTCCTGGAGTTCATGGCTAGTCACATGACCCAAACCTGGCCAATCAGAGCTGCAGATTTTCCTAGCCATAGTGAATCATTCGGTGAGAGTTATATGACTAATCAAAGCCCATGAGACTCAGTTTGGAGAGTTTTGTCAGAACTGGGAGAAGGTTAGTCTGGACTTTCTAGGGATTATTACAAGAAGAAGACCTACCTGAGAGTAAAACCAAAATGTGGAGAGTGAAACGAAAAGTCAGAGAGAGACAGACTGATATATGAGGTCATTTCTGAGCTCCTGGATTCCGCTCTGCCTGAAGCCATAATGACCCTTGACATTTTGCTTACATTAGCCCATGCTTTCTTTCCTTCTTATAGCTTTAGTTTTACTCACTGGTCACCTGAGTTGAAATACAGAAAGTTAATTTCCTTGTCAGGAAGGTACTTTTTATTTCTCGAGACTTAATGCTTTTTTCTCAAACATTCTCTCCAAATCTCATCGATTCCACCTAAATGTACATGTGCCTGTCTCTAACTGCTTACGTGTCCCATTTCTCCCTTCTCTCAAGCCAACAGCATTAAAAGGCCATTCTTGATGACATAAGTTATGCTTGATTACAAATAAGCACATGCTGACACCTAGCTCTTACCTCTGGCTGATCCTACTCAATCGTCTTTACCACCCCACCTTCTGCTGCTTATCATTAAGTGTTGTGTTCTCCAGGGCGTTATCTGAG
Organism: Rhinolophus hipposideros; assembly: GCF_964194185.1. Classification (NCBI taxonomy): domain Eukaryota; kingdom Metazoa; phylum Chordata; class Mammalia; order Chiroptera; family Rhinolophidae; genus Rhinolophus; species Rhinolophus hipposideros. The sequence goes on from NC_138051.1 coordinate 96,239,578, forward strand.
CTTCTCTGATCTTTGTACCATCCCACTCTCTCTGCATGATCTTATTCATTACTGTACTTCATTTACCACTTGTGTTGATGATTCTTTCACTGAGAATTCCACTGAACATCTAGTTCATACATTCTGGATGTGATTATCCAACTGCCCAGTAGTGATGGGTAATTTTACATGTCAACTAGCCTAAGGCACAGGGTGCCCAAGTACTTGGTCAAACATTATTTCTGAATATGTCTTTGAGGGTGTTTCTGGATGAGATTAGCATTTGAATCAGTAGATTGAGTAAAGCAGATTACCCTCCCCAATGTGGGTGGGCCTCATCCAATCAGTTGAAGAGCTGAGTAGAAGAGAAAGACTGAGTAAAAGGGAATGCCTCCTGCCTGGTTGCTTGAGCTGGGACTTTGGTCTTTTCCTGCCTTTGGACTTAAACTGAAACATTGGCTCTTCTTAGGTCTTGAGGCTGATGAATTTTAGATCGGAACTTACATTATTGGCTCTCTTGAGTTTCCATCTTGCTGACTCAGCCTGCAGATTTGGGGACTCGCTAACCTCTAAAATTGCATGAGCCACTATAATAAATCAATATCTATCTATCTATCTATCTATCTATCTATCTATCTATCTATCTATCTATCTATCTATCTATCTACACACAGACACACATACACACACACACACACACACATCCTATTGATTGGTTCTCAGAAGAACCCTGATTACTATGGCAGTCGGCACTCCTCCTGGTTGTCTCATGCGGGGCTTTCACACCAGCATGTCTGGAAATGAAATCAACTTCCCTCCATCCAATTCTCCTCCCCAAGTGATTATCTTCTGATGAGTTTTCCATGTAGGCACACGGCACCATCAGTTTTATTTAGTTACCAGTCTTCTCGATATTCTGGGTTGGAATTGCTGGGTATTATGTGTCTCTCCCCCACTAGAAGGCAGAATTCCTCAGGGGAGGCTTTTCCTCTCTTGTGTACTGCTGAATCCCTCCTCACTCCCCCTGAAACCAGTGCTTGACACACTGTAAGACACTCAGCGATTATTTGCTGGATGAAGGAGATGACTTCTTCTAGTGAGTGCCTACTGTGCTGTAGTATTCAGGCTAGATGTTACACAATGCATGCTTTTGCTCACCTCGCAACAACTCCAGGAGGTGGGCATTCTTGCTGACATTTAACGGAAGAGGAAATATTTGCAGAGTCTCACTAACCTGGCTGCACTTACATACATGTGTAAAGAGTTAGATCCATACAGAGTCACGTGGTGCACCCCAGAGAATAAGGTTGAAAGGTAGGGTTGGTGGACAACGATCCTGGGATTCTCATGCCCAGAAAAGCTTGGAGCCACTGTTCTTGAGTCTCCCACTGCACTCCATTACACATCCTTGCAAAGTTCCCTAAATGTTTGCTGGGCTCGCGTTTGGCCTCTCTCACTGGAGGACTGGCCCCTGAGGGCTGGTGCCATCCCCTGTGTTTCTTCAGTGTGCCCTTTCTCTCCATCCCCTAGCACAGAATGTGATCCTTCAGTGGGTGTTTGTGGTCTTCAACAACTCATCTGACCCTCTACACTATCTTCAATGCACACAAGTTGTAAGATGAGCCCTCAAAGGAAGTTGAAAAGATGGCTGAGGTCTCAGGAGACACTAACAGAACCATTGTTCTACTCCTTCTCCTCCTGCTACTTCCCCGACAGGGACACCCCCAACCATCCAGGCACCCGAGGTGGAAACCCCAGAGTGTGTCTTCAGGTCTCCCTGAGCCCAGATCTAAGCCCTGTGAATGTCTCTCTGAAGAACCCCGTACTGTTCCTTCTGTACCCCCCTGCCACTGCCCTGGCCTGGATCGTGCCCCCTCGGCTGGGCTGTGGGAGCAGCTTCTGCTCTGCTTTCCTGCTGTCATCCGCCTCCCCTCCCAGACCCACTTGCCTGTACTTCTCGGGATGAGCACCTGGTCATGCTGCTCACCTCCTTTAAGAACCATTCATCCTTCCACCTTCAACGTAGCGATGTTGGGGAAGTCTGTCTCAGGCTTCGGATCTCTCCTGTCTCTTCTTTCATCATCACATCTGTTTGACTGGCCCTCTGCCCTCTGTCTCACTTCTAAGGGTCCTTGTGATGACATTGTCCTGCTTGATTATCCAGGTGATCTCTCTTCTCTAAGGTCTTCATCCTTAATTCCATCAGGAAAGGCCCTTTGCCATGTATGCAGTATGCTCACAGGTCCCCGGGATTGGGCTGTGGATACCCGCGGGCCGTTCTCCTGCCTCCCACAGTGACTTAGCATGGTCTGTTCTCTCTGCCTGGATTCCCATCCCGCCCTCATCGGCAGCAAGGCTCTTGTTCCTCTCGTGACTTTCCAGAAATGGAGCATCCTCTTTGCAATTGTACCTGCTGACCCCATCTCCACACCCTTGACCCTTGCATGGTGTACAGGCAGCAGTTACTTGGAGCACTGTCATCTGGCTCCCACTGGCTGTCACCAGAACTCATCCCATTTTTCGGTAATGGTGGATTTTCAAGGCAGTTTTCTTGGTGAGGACAGAGTGCCTGAGTGCTGCACCCAGCACAGGACCTGGCACATAGTAGGTGCTCAATAAATGTATGTGGAATGTAGACTTCCTTGCTTCCTAAAATGACCACTTGGCTACAGTGTCTGCCCCAAAGAACAGGACTGTAGTGAGCTGGCGTTTGTACTCATCTGAGGCCACCCAGGTCACATGTGTTATTTGCATATGTGGGAGGACAGTCAAGGCAAAGTCTGAGAAGCTAGACACCCTGGGTTATGTGCTGGCTCCCCCGCTTAGGAGATGGAGGACTTTGGGCAAGGACTTATTCTCTCGAGGCCTCAGTTTTTTTGTAGCAGAAAAGGTTTAATAACAATGTCTACTGAAGGATGCTGTGAGAATTAAGCTAGTCACGCAATGTCTGGACAAAGGCCAAACCAGCAGTAGTGATATTCACCACGGCCATACTTCAGAGCTGTGCAGTCAGTGGCTATCGGTTGTTCTCAGAATAATAATTCCTTATTTCTCATGCCATTCCTCATGTGATACGGTTTTAAATTCCTTCCGTAAATGTTCCTAAATGTCCCGAAAGGGGATATCCCTTTGAAATGTGCCCAAGGGCCACTCTTGTCCCCTAGCATTGAGCCATGGAGGGAGGAAGAGAGGGCTGTTGGCGAGAGCTCCAGGCAGCACCTGGAAGGGAGGTGGAGTGGAGGGACTCACAGCTAGGTGGCCTCCCACTGGGGTGGGCAGCCTTCCCTACAGCCCGGACCCTAAGTCAAAGGCCAGGAGAACCCAACCTCCATTCATCAGCTTCCAACATGTGCAAATCCCGAACACTTGGGCTGGAAACCGGAGGTAGAGACCAGACTTCTGGCAACCCAAGATGCTGGAATTCATTGGTATTTAAAAACACTTCTCTGCCCTTTTTTATTATACAGTCTAACATTTAGAGACTCCAAATTCACTACTTATTCGTACAATATCACTCGGAGAGCTTGGAAGTGGTGTGGGAAAGAAAAACACTGCATTAAAGAAGCACCCGTCGAAAGCAATGCATATGGCAGATAGAGGATTCTTCATAAACCACTCAAGCCTCTTGGCCTGGCCTACTGGCTGGAGAATTGCAGGTTGCTGGCGAGAAATGCTGCCCTGATGGCCTGAACCATTCACTTGGCACTCGCACGGTTTATTTGAACATTTGATTATGTGTATTTTCTTGGATCTTCCTCTAATCGATTGCTCTGTGCAGGTGTTGTCTCCCCAGCTCATTATAACGAGACAGGTTCTGTCCTAGTTCTGGAGCTCCTCACGCTGCCTGGCCTTGGTCTTGGAACATAGCAGATGCTTTGAAAGTACTGAATTAATCTGGAAACCTGGGGGAGGGTTTGGTTAATTTTCTTTAACTTCTTAGTTGATTCTAAAGGAAACTTCTAGGGATTCCATGGAGCAAAAAAGCATAAATTTTTCAAATTAAGTTTACCTTATTATATTATCATAACTACATTATTTAACATTTTGTAAAATAGATAGAAAAGAAAAGACCACTCATGGTACCCCAACTGTGAAAAGGCTGCTGTTGGTTATTTGGTGTGTTTTCTTATCTTCCTTTTGTCCATGTGCCTGGTGTTATATGCTGTCATGGTTTATGTGCCTCGGTGTTTGCGTGGGATGCTTAATGTTATGGTTTTGGTATTGTGGTTTAGATTTGGGAAGTGATATCTGACTGAGAAAGTGTGACGTAAGAGGAGCATGAGGAGTTGGAGTGCCAGCTTTTGTTGCTGGAACCACGTTACCCTGAGCAGGTTATTTCCTTCTCCGAGCCTTGATTCAGGTGTCTGTAAAACAGAAGCATCGAGCCATCCTTGCTTTCCTTGAGGCTCTGTGCAGTTGCATGGCCCCAGTGGGAGAGACACAAATGGTGACAGGCTCCGTCAAGACCACTGTGCTGCTTTAAGAGATCTTTAAAGAGATGAGTGAGGGGGGAAGGAGCAAACTGAATGTGAACTTCAGGGAGCAGGAAGAGAAAGATGATAAAGCAAGAGGTATGTCTATGAGTGAAAATGGCCCCCAAACTTTTCCTTTTCTCTCTCTATTCATGTTTTTCTTCGTCACTCCTTTTATTCAACGCTTCCTGTACAAAATCTCTTTCCTCTTAACGTTTTATTTTGAGAGAAACAAATGCAGAGAGCTGTTTGGCTAGAAGAAAAACATGTAAAGCTTTCATTTTTAAAGCTATGTCTGTGGTTTTAAAGACCGTGTTTCCATCACTAAATCACAGGAGGACCACTGGTGCTTACACAGTGAGACTGGAGGAAAGGTAATTTTTAACGGTATTCTGACATGATATCTGCTGAGAAAGGGCTGTGGTGTCAGGCCATGTAGGCATTAATCAATTTTAGGACAAATGGTGGAGTATGGTGGTGGGCTGCCAGAGAAGATTCTTCAAATTGGATTTCAAATGCAGTGGTCAATTCTGAGTCTTAGTATTGTTACCATTAAAAAATACACACACACACACACATATGATTTTGCACATAGAACGCATTTGCATTAGAACTGGATGTAGGAGGTATGGACTGAACCCAATATATGACCCAAAGTAAAAGCCATGAAGCTGAGAAAATCCTGCCAGGAGTCTCCTTCTGACTGTTTTAAGGTCTTCAAATACATTCCTTCATTTTATCTTTATAACCCTGAGGTAGCCTATTCTTTTTTTGTTTGTTTGTTTGTTTGTTTTTTATCATACACATAAGGAAACAGGGAATTGAAGTAATTTTCCAAGGTCCCTCAGTCACAGAGTGTGGAACCAGTCTGTGTGCCCCAAAACTCATCCTGTTACCTCGGGGCTGGCCACCCCCAATGTGTCTGGAACTATAGACACTTACATCTCACTTTGGCCTCCTAATCATTGTGATGCTCCCATTTTACATAGGCAAGGCTTGTTCAGAGAGCTTAGATAGTTCTCCTGAGATCCCATGGCTGGTGGACAGCAGAGCCAGACCCCAAATTCCCAGGGCTGGACTTCCAAACCCAGGCTCCTCTCACACATACCCCAGACTAACAGACTACTAAACATTTTCCCCCTTCATACTGTGCAAAAACAAATCTTCCTCCTTCAATGAAAATGTTGATGACAGTGGTTGCTGTCTAACTCTGAAATGTTACAAAGTTATTTGGACCAGTTATTCCACCTTACGTTTAAAATGTTTAGAACAGGACCTGACACAGGATTAGAGTTCAATACATGTTACCTGCTATTATTAGTATTATTGTCATCATCGTGTCTTTATTCAGAGGACATTTTGTGTCTGCCATCAAGCAAAGGGACCAAACGACCACAGAAGAGGGAGTTGTAGAATTCTTTTCCTTTAGGAAGTGTCATTAAAAGACGCCATTCACAGTATTGGCAGCTTCATTAGAAGTCTGTTGATGATGGTAATAAGGCTGGCACATTTGGGATTCAGATTGACACTTCTCAAGACAGAGGCAGAACTCGGGCTGGTGCAGTGATGCCAGGATATGGCTCGTGATCTGGGAAGGGCTGGGTGCCCGAGAGAGCTCGGTCTGGATGGAAGCGCCCAAGCCTGGGACGGGAGCATGGGGCCCCAGTGCCCGCTTGGTGAAGTTTCTGCCTGGTGATTCTGTGCTCAGCACGTCACTGCTCTGTGACTCAGTTTCCCAAGCTGTAGCTGAGAGAGCCTGCTCAGCTGTGAATTAGCCCCCAGAAAACTGAATTCTGGGGGCTAGATCTCTCTGTAGGCACTGAAGCTAACACAAAAGAAGCTGGGAATGGGGGCTTTTCAAAGGAGATGTCGGTATCAAATTTCTGTTCTAGAGAGTGCCATTGGCATTGGTGTGAAGAATGAGGGGCAGTGGGACCCTGGGGACCAGGAGGGAAGCTTCCCCATAATCCAGGCAGAAGATGATGGGAGGGGCTAGCCTGTGGTAGGGATGGAGGGGGTTGGAGACAGCCATTGCCTTCACCCAAAACGTGAGGACCCCTTGCCCATCAGTGACATCCTGCATCACATGCAAACTTGGAGAAGCAGCAAAGCTTAACAGGAAAGAAGCAGCCAAGAGCCATGGGAACCTGGGTGTGTGGAGATTGATGGGTGAGAACTGGGGTATGGGGACCTGTCCATCTGTGACTGGTGAGTGGCTCAGGGCATTGGAGGTGTGTGAACCTGACCATCTGTGAGTTGTTCTGAAATCCTGAACGTGATCTGGGCTGCATCTTCCCTTCTTCCTCCCTATCTCATTGTTTTTTTGTCTTCTTTCCATTTTATCTATTAAGCAGTATTTATTCACATCTGCTTTGTGCTAGACACTAGGCCTTGTGCAGAAGGAACAAATGGACACACAGCTAGTTTGGGGCTCTGTGGATCTCTGGTTGGGACCCACTGGCCAATGTTTAGCATACCTAATCCAGCGCAATGTCTGCAAGGATAAAGTAGAAAAGGCCTTACCAGCCAGTAAGTATAATTCAGTCATAACAACATTTGATTTTTAAATGGGGAACAATCACTAATAGTGGTTTTAGAGATTGATCCCGGCTCATCCTCCTGCCACTCTGACACCTGTCAGTCAGGCCAAGCCTGCCTCCTGGCCTTTTATCTGATTCAAATGTGACTGTGTTTAGGGAATAGGCTTGTACTCAAAATGTAAATAGGTGTTTTACTCTCCCTCTAAAAGCTATTACTGTGTCGATGGATGTCTTGCTATCGTTAAGGGTCTGTCAGCATTTACATTAAGAAGCCTTATTTTCTAAGGCTTAAAATGCCATTAAAATCTGTTCGACTTGGTTGTTCAAATGGTCAAATTATCCAAATTTCTTTTAAATAATCTATTTGGCTCTTTATTCATCAGTGAAAATATGCACGTCATTGTAGACTCTTGGTTTCCAGAGCCTTGTAGTATTTCTAAGACTAACAAGCTGACATGTTTTTTCCCTTCTGCACTAAGCGTCTTTGGTCATTTTTGCGTTTTCTCTGTTAAAGTCCCTTATGTTTATGAGGAGACTGCTGTTAATTTAGGCTGGAATTAAAGTTGTATTCGGGTATTTTCAGCCTGGTCAGTGTTTTTAGGTTTTTGAAGACGGAGAAAAAGAACGAAGATGTGTGCCTCGCTGTGTACCAGGATCTGTGCGTGTATTCAAACCTTATCCCAATTAAGCCGCACAGCAGCCCTTGAGGCAGGAACTCTCATTGCTTTTTTCCAACCGAGGAAACAGAGGTTCTGAATCTAAATAGTGGAGTTCTGGTTCAAGATCAGCCTCCAAGCCCATGACCTTTGCACTTTACCACGTTCCATCATCAAAAATCTTTGAGATATTCCTGCTTGTCTCAAAGGTCAACCAAGACCCAAAATCTAGGTCAAAAATTTTGAGAGACTTCACTAACTCCAGGGGTTTTGATGAAACTTGATCTTCCAAAAGTTGGTTTTACTCTTAGCAAACCAACCTCCCTCTCTGTCTCCCGCCAACAAATATTCATTGAGCATGTGCTATAATAAGCCCTATTATCATCACACTGAAATAATCATATTAATTTCTGCAATAACTTGTAATTAATAACTTCTGCTTCGGAGCTGTCACACACATCATTCTTCCTGCTATGAAGCCCTGTGTAACCCCTGTGAGTTCTTTAAAGCTAAGATACTATCGTCCTGATTTGCCCAGGTTGATTCCAGGTCACACAGCTCATCCTATAAAGTCCCATAAAAGTTTGTGTTTACCAGGCCCTTCCTTCAGTTCCCATGCCGCTTTGTCCCCTGACCTCCGCTTCTTCCCCAGACCTGTCACCCAGCACAACATCATTTCAGGTTTCCATCTTAGACTGGGACGTCCTTGAGGGTAGGGAGTGTGACTTAGGCATCTTCGAGTCTCTGTAGATGCGTCTCTGTGTCTATAGTACATGGTGTCCCTGTGGGCAGGCCCTTGTGAAATACTTCTTGAATGAACGAATGAATGAACAATCTCACTGCCCTTTGTGATTAATTATTGTATTGTAGATTATTAAACCTGTCTGTCTTCAGCTTCCCAACCTGCAAAAGAGGGATAATAACGGGACCTCTTACTGGGCAGTTATGAGGGCTAAGCAGGTAAGTACTGCTTGAGCAATTAGTAGGCATTCAAAAATGTTAGCTAATATTTTTGAAAGTGTGTGACTAAAAGTGCCATAGAGTTTTGAGTGAATAAATGCAGAAGGGCATATCCCCATGAGGCCTTCATGAGATGACACCAGATACACAAGGTGCGGCCACACCATTATCTTCGCAAATGCCTACTGTTTGGCTGAGAACTCACTGTGTGCCAGAAACACATCAAATATAAATCGAGTCATATCCTAACAATTTTGGTCAACAGACTGCACACCAGACCTTCTTGTTAGAATCTGGCACCTTTAATGATGGCCTCCAGATGATGGGCCGCTCCTGTGAGTCTGAGACTAGACATCTTCCCACATCTGACCTCTTCCCACATCTGACCAAAGTTCCAGAAAGCTCCAGAGCACATTTGGCATTCAAGTACAGCTAAATATTGTGGGCACACTTGGGTTTGCCAAAAGGCATACCCAGATGAATGAGTGTCCTACCTAAATCCAAATGCTCATTCTCCAGCTCCTTGAGGGAAAAATATACTCCATCTTTTATCACCGTCTCCCTCAAACTGTCTAGCATTTAGTAGATATATCCCACATTTGTTGAATAAATGATTAAATGCATATGTGGTTAAGATTTCGTGGCAGTCCCCTATCTAAAGAAACTTATGATATTATCCAGGAAACTAAAAATAATTATAAAATGGTCAAATGACTTTGGTGTTGGTCTGGCAACCGAGAGGGGCAGAAAATACAGCTTGAGGGCTTGGCGATGGAATCAGAGGTCAACTGAGCAGACGGGGTCCTGCAGCAATAGCAGCCGGCAGGAAGCAGGGAGAGGCAGCGGCCCCGACCCTTGCTTTCTCTGGCTGGCTGGTCTTGTGTCTTCCCATCCCCAGCGACCTTCCTCTCCCATCGTGGACATATCACCCACCTCCACTGGGGATCTGAAGATTTTGAAACTATCTTATTCAGACCTATGCATGTCACTTCTCAACTCGAAGTCCAACATGCTTCCTACTTTATATATAATTCCTTTGACGCATGTAAACTGCATTAACAGAAAAGAGGAGCAATGCGATAAATTACTAGTGACAGAGGCCAGGCTGGATCGCAGTTATTTTTATAAGCTCCTGGTAAGCAATGATGTTCTGTTTTTATAGTGCATAATGTTCAGGCCTTATTGAAATGTCAGCAGCACCCAGGAAGCAGGATGGTACGAGCTAGTCACATGGGTAGCAGCTCCAGGAGAAAGTATGGTGGCTGGAGAGGCCCCGTTTTTTGCATGGTTCAGAATCATTCGAATGGCACTGTCAGCTCCTGGGGTGTCTGCTAATGGGAGTGAGGTGGAGGGAAACGTGTTCCTTGGGTTCCTTCTCCTTCCTGTCATCTTACTAGTTATAAAAACTGTATTAGCCTTTTATCTCGCTGGCATTCTGGTTCTTTGCTTATGAACTGAGATCTTAATAAGGAGGAGAAAAGGTCATGGGATATCTAAACTAATCATGACACAAGCTAATGTTGATTGGACACTTGTAGATGCTGGGCAGAAACTGTTTGATATGCATTGTCTTGTGTAACTCCAAAGACACGCCTCTGAATCAGGTGTTATTATTATTATTATTTATAGTAATCGTTATCAGGCAAGGAGACTGAGAGCTAAAAAGGTGGAATTATTGGTCACTTTTGAACCCATGTCTGTCTGAATTCAGAGATGAAACTTTTGGCTACTACAGGTAACCAGTCTTCAGAAAGCACTCACCTGTGCAAGGGAGGTGGGCCTTTCAGGATTGCCTTGGTAAAGGCCTAGCCAGGGTCTGGGGCGTGGGAGCTCCCAGTAGAGACAGTCTGGCTCTGAGAATATTGGCTCTGGAGCCCCTTAACAGTAGATAATCTTTGCACCTGCGTATCAGCTCCCCTGGTTCCAGAATATGTGCAGAGTATGGCTGTGGTTTTTGCAAGTCTGAATTGTAATATATAATGTATTAATAGCCTTAGTTTATGCACAGATTTTGAAATAATGCAAACCGTGCTTTACATTTCATCCTCCAGAGAATGAATCTTGAATTGTGCTAGTTTTGAATTACGCAAGGCCTTTGGGAATAGGCCTATATACTTTGCAAGAAAATGAATCACCCTATAAATGACTTAACCTGCTTCCCAGGGGTTCGTGGTGGAGACCAAAAGCAAGAATGTAAATTAAGTGGCTCCAAACAGCATCCACAGTACTGAGCTTGTGCCTTCCAGGGCTGTCCTGTGACAGTCTTCCCCTAAACTGGTCTTCCCACTCGCTGCTTCTCCCCTCTTGCTGTTTGTGGGTCCCCAAACTCTCTCTGGGGCTTTTTGTCAAATGCCACTTTCAGGATCCTCCAAAGTTTAATTCACCCCATAAGGCAGGGCAGACCCCTGGCTCTGCCTCCACTTTCTCATCAAGTGGGTATGCTTGGAATGTGTGCTCCCCATTCCAGGAAACCCTGTAGAATGTGGGTCCATGTGGTAGCTCTTTGACTTTTTTTTTAAAGCTCAAATTCGGTAGGTTTACGAAAATTTCCAGATGTGTCAAATACTGTCTTAGCCATCCTCGTGGCCACTTCAGGATGCCAATTTGTGATTGCTGGTATAATCTTTGTCTTCCTCTCTTCTCCCTACCCCAGAATCTGGACTGGGGATCTCTGACCCACAGACACCACACTTCTGGCTAATCTTTTGTCTTCTTTCTTACCCAGCTCCAGTCCTGGGGGAAACAGTAAGATACAGGACTTTATTTGATGGGTTTCACAGAAAGTCACTGCAGGAAGACCTGGTAGGGGTAGAAGAGCCTGTCCAACCCCTTTGTTTTTAAGTGAGGAAGCTGTGACCAGAGGCCTAGGTGAGCGATCAGACTTCAGTGTAGCAGTCAGGAGCCTACGCCTCTGCTCTTCTCTGCCTCCCTGCCATTGTTGCATTTCATGAAATGAAACAGAAGCATCTGCAGAATCTTTTCCATATGTTAGCTTGCTAGGGCCGCCATAACAAAGTACCAAAGACTGGGTGGCTTCAATAACATAAACGTGTTTCCTCACAGTTCTGGAGGCTGGAAGTCCAAGGTCAAGGTGTTGGCTTGACCTTGGTGTTGGTTGGCTTCATTATGAGGGCCTCCTCTTTAGCTTGTAAAAGACGATCTCCTCCCTGTGTCTTCCCGTTGCCCTCCCTCTGTACCTGTGTTTCTATCAATCTCTTTTTCTATAAGGACACCAGTCCTATTGGGTTAGGGCCCACCCTAATGACCTGATTTAAATGAATTACCTTTTTAAAGGCCCTGTCTCCAAAGACAGTCACCTTCTGAGGTCCTGGGGGTTAGGGCTTCAACATAGGAATCCTGGGGGGATACAATTCAGTCCATAACACTTTGCCCTCTGCTTCTCCCCAATTCATGTCCTTCCCGTGTACATTCATCCCAGCCTAATATCGCTAAAAGTCTTCACCATTCCAGCATCAACACCACGTCCAAACTTATCTCAATATCACTGAAATCAGATATGATTGAGACTGGAGTGCTGATTCAGCCCGAAGTAAAATTTCTCTCTAGCTGTGAGCCTTTGGAATCAGACAAGTTCTCTGTTTCTAAAGCACAATAGTGGGCCTGGCCTAGGATAGATAACTGCCATTCTGAATGGGAGGAGTCAGAAAGGAGAAGAGGGTCCCTGGTCCCAAGCATGTCTGACGTCTAGCATGGAAAAATTCCATTAGATTTTTTGAAATTAAAATTTATTGGGGTGCCAATGGTTAGTAAAATTACATAGTATTCAAGTGTACCATTCTGTAATATATCATCTATAGCCACTAGATTTTGACTCAAGAATAATCCGCTTTGGCCCGATGCTCTGTCCGCTGGGCCCCTCAACCCCACCAGGGTCTCACCTGGGAGCTTCCATGATGGTGTCTAGTCATGTCCCACCATTATCCTGACAAACGCCTACTGTTTTCCTGAGAACACCCTGTGCTCCAGAAACACCTGAAATACACATCAGCTCGTTGAGTTTTTACCACAGCCCTCAGAGGGAGGCAAGGTGATCAGGTGAGCATCTCCACGTCCCAGAGGAAGAAGGTAAGACGCAGAGAGGTCACGTTCCCTGGCCAGGGCCGCAGAACTTGTCAGGGAAGTGGCTGGGATTTGAATGAGGGCAATCTGACCCCAGAGGTCTTGCCCATCAGGGCCTTGGCATCCCAGCTGGGGCTCACCAGCCTTTGGTCATCTCTGACCTCAGGGTCACGGCCAAGTGTTTATTTGTTTACATGTTTGTGCTCCCACCCCCAGAAGAAGTGAGATGGGAGAGAAATGTTTGTCTTAGTCTTCTCTGTGCCCCTATACCTGGGACACAGTACACTCAATGTATATTTATCCATGAAGAGTGAATGGGGGGGCAGTGATCTCTCCCTGAAAAGACAAATGGATTAAAAATCACCTTAGAGAGGGACCACGTGGCAGGATCCCACTGTCTCGTCCCCTCTGCGGAGCCCCTGCAAACTTCTTTCCATTCTGAATAGACCTCGTTTGCTTTGCCTCAGCGAAAGTGCTTTAGCCAATAATTAGTGTCCATAAGTGGAACCTGCTTAAGAAGGCTCACGAAGCCTCAGAAAGTTGCAGTATGCCGTTTCTAAGTGTCCGGTGATCGGTTGCCATGCTGTGATTCACGGAGCTGAAATAAATGATTTGTCTAAAAAAAAAAAAATTAGCGTTCACTCCACTGGTAGAACCTCTTAATTCCTGTTATACATGTCAGCATATTTTGACTGGAAACTGTCAGGTTCTAATGACTAAAATTTCATTTTTCAGGCTTTTCACGCTGTGTTTGAGAACTATAGGTTGGAAATAATTCTGTAGCTAAGTTTTTTCCTCATCTGGTAAATTTAGCCCTTTCTTTCTTTTCCACATCTTTTCTTTTTCAATGTCCACGTTTACATTAATGCGTTGAATAAACTAACCTCATGCTTCACTCAATAAATGTGGGGGTGGGAGAGGAGGGTGGGGAATCACCTGTGGAACTTCTTTTTCCTGCAGCTGCTGTCCATTTTATAGGATGTAATGTGATTCGACAGCTGACAGATTTAATGCAACATTATTTTTACTTGGCAGAGTGGATCAAAACATAGATTATTTTTTAAAAGAACGTTAGCACAATTTTTTTTTAAAAGTGAAATGTATTGTGTACCCTTCGTATGGATAAACAACCTTGACGTTCAGTGTAACTTGTTTTATTATCCTTGAAATGGGAATTTGTTGACATGATATTCAATAAATAGAAATATTGCAGTCATGTTCGCTTATCTCAGATACTACAGCAAATAAGAGTTATTGATCCCGCAGTTATTACATTTGTTTCTGAAATGCTGCGTGGAGAGCAAGGAAACCAAGTTCCAATTTAACTTGTTAATAGATGGGTCGCAAAATTTATGTTATCCATGTCCAACAAATCACGAATAAAAGCTTATGAAAGGCTAGATCGTCTGCATTGAATTACTCATTCTTTCCCTCTTAAAAAGCCTTTAGCTAGAGACTGACCAAATAATTTTACATCTCTCATTATCCATAACTCATTGCGCAAAGTGTCCCTAAATGGGATTAAACAATCGTCACTCAGATTCCCTGAAAGGACTGCCCCATTCCACCCCACTCCTTGACTTAAATTAAGGCTAATGATATGTTTTCAGGAAAAAGGAAAGAGGGAGATTTGCCTTGAATGACTTCCCGAGACTCTAGAATCTAATCCATTAGTAGACAGCTTCTATGCAACGATGACTCATTTCATCTGTTTGTCAGAGGATTTGGTTTGGGGACAAGCAGGTCCGAGTGGCCTTAATGACCATGTGGCTACCTCCACACAGTGTGGTGACTCTGGTGTGGGAAGAGGCAGGACACAAAGCACCTTCACTACTCCAGGGGCTACTTTCCTCCCTGGTGTGACTGCAGGGGCGGGGCTGTGTGCTCTGCAGGCTGGATTCCAACCCTCCATCCAGTGGTTGAGACCGACTTTCCACCCACTCGGTTTCCTTCCTTCCTTCTTTCCTTCCTTCCTTCCTTCCTTCCTTCCTTCCTTCCTTCCTTCCTTCCTTCCTTCCTTCCTTCCTTCCTTCCTTCCTTCCTTCCTTCAGTCCATAAGCACGTATGGAATGTCCACCATGCACCAAGCTCAGTGCCACGTATGGGGCCACCCAGATGGATCAGGATTCATGGTGCTCAAGCAGGTGTTGGTCTCCTGGAAGCCCAGACCCGCTTATGAACAACTTCAGGACATGCCAATGAGGTTGCCGGGCAGTGTGCCCAGTGGGAAATGCCCAGGGCCGGGACAGAAGCCCACCTGACTGAGTCCTGTCTCTACCCTTGACCTTTTGGAGCCTTATGAGGATTCAGTTGCAAAAGAGTGACTGTCACACACTAGGCCCTCGATAATTGGATGCTCTTTTATTGAGAGTGTCCCAGAGGTGTACATATAGGGGGCTATGGGGACGCAGGAAAATGTTGACTCCTTTACACAAGGGAGCCAGGGACATTTTCACAGAGGAATGAGATGGTTGACCAGATGCAGGAGATAATTGTGCTCTAAAAGACCCTGGGTAGAGTGTATCTCATTGGGGAGAGAATAAAATGAAATGAAATGAAAATTGCTTGGAAAAGTTGTCACAAATACCCATAGGTTCCAGGCAGATCCCCGGCCACCAGGGGAGGTAATAACATTTCGAGAGCTGGAGACTTCTTACCCATTGTTATCAGACCTGATTCTTTCACAAGCCGGGAATCTGGTTTATGATGTAAAAATCTCCAAATGTTAAGGGGAGAAATCCATCTTAAAATTTTTGAGGACTGCATAAGATAAACCAAACCCATCTACGTGCCACCTAAGGACTGTGGCTGGGCAAAGGTCCATCTCTTCTGGAGCCACTGATTTCACTCTAAAGCTGCTCTCCGGGAAACTGTCGCAGCGATGAACTCAATCAGTGGTACCATGGTTGGTGCTGGCGAGGGTGACATTGGAACCCAGCTGGCTGACTTGGGGTCAGTTACTTAGCCCAACCAGAAAATGGTGATTTTAGTACATGCTCTGCATGTTGTTGTGGACCTTCCGTGAGGTCATGCTGGTGAAGCTCCTCACACCGGATCTGAGCACTCTGCGCACCTCACGAAGCTCGCCCTTCACTGCACAGGGTAGAAGAGCGTTAGACAACAGTGAGGTGGCCAGGTGTGGGAGAGGCAGCAGCAGGTAGGATGAGGGGCCAGGCGGAGATGGGGTAACCCTGCGTCTGGTCAGGGAAGCTTTGGGGCTCCTTCTCCTCAGCGAGGATCTGAAACGGGGTATGGCCAGTCTACAAGGAAGAGCTTCAGAGTCTTGGCAGGGTTGTGAGTGAATGTTCTGCAGTGAGCATTCAAGGGATGGCCTCATTCCTTCCTGCCTACAAGCCTCAGACATGCAGGTTTTGACAGAAAGGCAAGTCTCTTTTCACTCAACCCCATCTTTCTTGCAGTCTCTCCCCCCCCTTCTTTAAACAGTCACTCTCTGTTAGGGGTACCAGATAAAATACTGTATGCTCAGTTAAATGTGAATCTCAGATACACAAATAATAATTTTTCAGTATAAGGATGTCTCATTGAACATTTGAGATATACTTACATTAAAAATTATTTACTCTATACCTGAAATTCACATTTGACATGCTCAGTTTTTATCTGCTAAATCTAGTGTTATGTGCTGCATGTAGATTGGATCAGCTGACCTTGGCTTCTTTTGGCTCATACCTCTTCCATGAGGTCCAGGAGTAAAGAAGTTGACCTGTAAAAGTCAGAGTGCCCTCAGAGGGCTTGGCTGGACTGGGCTAGAAGGGGAGCAAACCAACATGTTTATTTTGTCATATATGTGTTTATGTATTCACATATATTGAATGTATACTCACATATATACTCGTGTGTATATACACATATATACACATATATACACACACACATATAGTATACTCATAATACATGTTTAATGAAAGCTAGTTCTTATATGCATATACATGTGTGCACACACTCATATACAAATAACATTGTTTTTAGCAACAGCACATTATTAACATTTTTATTATACCATTAAATATTTTGAAGGAGCAATACTATTTTTTAAAAATCACCTAAAATGTAGCTATATCAATGTAAGCTTGCTCTGCTTAGTAGACATTTTCACTATCTCCATTTGTTTAAATTATAGCTAATGCTTGAGCAAACATTCTTGTATCTTTATCTGAATATTTGGTTATTCCTGGAGATGTTTTTGTAGGAGTGACATACTTGAGGAAAAATGGATAAAGACTTTAAGCTTCTTGAATATCTCACCTCTTGAAGTTTAGTTATTCTTCTTTCGTTCGGCAAATATTGCTACTGGACTTTGGTTTTCCCTCCCGAGGTACATACAGACTGCAGTGAGCTTCCCAGTGGCAGTTCAAAAAAGGTCCCTTTCTCTTTGCATTTCTCCAAATTAACCTAGGACACAATGCCGACTCCTTACTGCTTTCATTTTCTATTTTAAAAGACTATTCCAGTGAAAAGATTTTATTTATTTGGCCATTTATATATGCTTTTTACTTTGTGTTATTTATTTACTCACATTGCCATTTTTTTCTTTTGAGATATTTGTGTGTGTGTGTGTGTGTGTGTGTGTGTGTGAGTGTATGTGTGTTTTATTAGTTGGATATCTTTATGTCTAAAGGCTATTAATATCCTTTCTACAATATTTGTAGCAAAATTCTTCCTTTTGCATTGTATTTTAACCTTTTTATGACAATATTTGAGAGAGAAAGTTTTAAAGTTTTATAAGGTCTGGTGTACTGAGAATTTTTGTTAAGGATTTTGCCATGAGTTTAATGCTTTAGGAGTCTTTTTACTCACCCACACTCTTGGTATCTATGTTTTCCAGAAGTTCTTCTGTTTTGTTATTTTTTTTTAAACTTTAATTGAAATATAATCTACCTGAGATGAGTTGAAATGGGGCTTTTCTTTTAAAAATCTGTCACTTTTCTAAATTCATCTATTGGATCATCAGTCTCTTTACAATTGAATTTTGAATGCTTTTTTCGTATATATTAAATTTATACACAATGCGTTCACCTACAGAAGTTTGCTTCAGACTTAGCTATTCTATTACAGGTAAAATGCTAGCATCACATTATTTCCATTGTTATTATTATGGTTTTATAATAGAATCGGTTTAAAGTAGGTCATCTTCCCTTCACATTACCTTTTCAAAAATTTGTTAGGCACTTTCACCTAAATCTTCCCAATAAAATTGAAAATCATTCATCTCTCCTGCTCCACTCCAAAAAAACAGATATTTTAATTGGAATTGTGTTCAATATAGATATTAATTTGGAAACAATGGGCTGATTTATCTTTTCTATTCAAAAGCAGCATGGGCTGGAATTTTGGAGTGTACTTTGGGGTAGTTTTGAGGAATTTCAACAAGTGACTGGAGGCAGCAGCCATGTGGGATAAATAAACGGAAAATTGGGGCAAGAGATGCCTAAAGAGAATTTTAAAGAAGTTTTTTTTTGTGTGTAATTTAATATAAAACAGCTTTGGCATTTTTTTAAAGGCACAGTAGTAAAGATACAGATTTTCTTCCAATTCTTTTTGGATGTTGTATTTCTGTTTTCTCTGAATGTGCCTTGTGTTAAAATGGCACATACTGTAAGCCAACATTGTTCAGGTTGCTTATCTTGTGTCTGGTTAATTTATTGAACTGGCTTAAAACGATGAATATTTTCTTTCAGTTAATTATGCAAGATATTCCATATACATTATCTAATGTTTTATACAAGTAGTGATTATGAATGATTAATGAGCATGTTTCTTCTTTATGACTTGTATAACTTGTATTTACTTTTCCCATCTCAGAATATTATCTGGAATATACAGAACAATGCCAAGTGTGAATAGTTGGAGCTGGTGTCTTTGCATTGACTTGAATGGGGATAGCTGGGATGAAGCATTACATAATATATTGACTGTTGTTTTAAGAAACATAGGTTTTAGAATATTAAGGAAGTATCCTTCTAGTCTTTGAATGCTTCAAAATATTTTTTTTTTTTTAAGGAATGGGTGTTGAATTTGTGAAATTTATTTTGGCTTTGATAAACATTATATTATGTATATAATTTCTTCCAATTTTGGCATCTTAATGTGATGTGATAAATCAAATTAATAGATTGTTAATATTAAGCCTTTCTTATATCCCTAGTAAAATATCTAGAATTCTCATATTGTGTATTTGAATTAATTTGGCTGTTATTTGATTTAGGATACTGCTTGTGTTCTCATGAGTAATTTAGATATCTAATTTTCTTTTTCTGTGACATTCATTGTCAGCTTTTGATCTGAGTGTGAAGTTCCTTTAGACCATAAATGGAAAATTTTTCCATTATTTTGTATGCTGTGGATCAAATTATTTACAATAATAATTATCTATTCCTTGAAGTTATTAGGAACTAGCAAAATTACTTGGCCTATGGGGTCTATTGTGGAGATAATTATGTTGAAAATTCCTTTTCTGTGTTTTCCCTATGGCTATAGGTTTAGCAAAGTTTTCAAATTCTTCCTCGATTAATTTTTGCTATTTTCAATTTTTCCAAAAATCACAATATTTTCAAATGTCTTTTTTTTTTTTAATTAATTTTATTGGGGTGACAATTGTTAGTAAATTTACATAGATTTCAGGTGTACAATTCTGTATTACATCGTCTATAAATCCCATTGTGTGTTCACCACCCATAGTCAGTTCTCCTTCCATCACCATATATTTGATCCCCTTTACCCTCATCACCCACCCCCCACCCCCTTACCCTCTGGTAACCACTAAATTATTGTCTGTGTCTATGAGTTTTTGTTTCTCATTTGTTTGTCTTGTTCTTTTTGGTTTATATACCACATATCAGTGAAATCATAGGGTTCTCTGCTTTTTCTGTCTGACTTGTTTCACTTAGCATTATTCTCTCGAGATCCATCCATGTTGTCACAAATGTTCCTATATCATCTTTCCTTAACGCCGAATAGTATTCCATTGTGTATATGTACCACAACTTCTTTATCCATTCATCTATCGAAGGACATTTTGGTTGTTTCCATGTCTTGGCCACCGTAAACAAAGCTGCAATGAACATTGGCGTACACGTGTCTCTATAGAGAAATGCTTTTATATTTTTGGGGTAGATACCCTCAAATGTCTTTATATAAGGCTGTACATCCTAGAAGTTTATAACTTTTAAAGTCTCATCTGAGACATTATCTAATTTCTCATATCCAATTTTGCATGTTTGTTTATTAATTTCGGTTTAATAGTGGTCTATATATTTTACTTCCTTTCTAAATATCAGCTCATAATTATTTATTAATGTTCTTATATTGTTATATATTTAATTAATGCTTGATTTTATTGCATTTATTCCTCAGCTTTTTTATCTTTGTATTTGTTTTGCTTTTCTTGAGATAGTTTATTATTTTTAATTTGCATACGGGGTTCAGTATAACTTTTTAATTTTTGAATTCAAAATTTTCTTACTATACTTGCTGAAAAGATTTGGGCTCAACTCCTGGTGTCTAGTGTTTAGTAGTTGCGATCTGTACTCAAAACACTATTTGTCCCAAGCCATACTCTATCCTTCAATTCCTGATTTTGATTCATTAGTTATTTCCAGTATGTCTTCAGATCATATTTTCCAGAAGGAGCAGAGTGGTGGCATACTTTCTTGCATCACTGAATTCTTTCTTTGTCCTTTACACATGATCCCTTGGCTGAGTATAAGATTTTTGAGGCATGCCATTTTCTTCTCACAACTCAGTAGACTGTTTCACTTGCCTCTTGATAGGAAAAATTTTAAAGTCTGAGATTAGCTACATTTTTATTTTCTTTTGTAAGTAACCTATTAACTCTACCATCAGCCCTTCAGATTTGTAGGAAAACTTTCCCAGAGATTCAGAATTCCTTTAATATATACTTCTTTAGAGAATGGTTGGAATTATGTGAGCCTTTCTGAGGGAAAAAAACAAACTCAGATAATTTTCATGCCGAATTCAATGCCGAATTCTTCTCTTTATATGTTTTATTAGCTTTTCAGTTTTGTTAACTCCTGTCAGGCCCTCTGAAATGCCAACCTTTTGCAAAGTGGGTCTTTGCTCTATCTTTCACATTTTCATCTCCCCTCATTTCTTTTTTTCTCTCTTTATATCAGGGATCAGCAAACTATTTCTGTAAAAAGCTAAATAAAAAGAATTTTAGTTCTATGGGCTGTTCACTCTCTTGAACAAATATGCAAATCTGCAGCACGTAAACCACCATAGACATTACATAAACAAATGAGTATAGTTGTGTTCCAATAAAACTTTATTTACGAAAACAAGCCACAGGCCAGATTTATGGCTGTGATTTGCTGACTTCTGCTCTAAATTCCTGGAAGGACTCTTTCTTCTTTCTTTCTTTCTTTCTTTCTTTCTTTCTTTCTTTCTTTCTTTCTTTCTTTCTTTCTTTCTTTCTTTCTTTCTTTCTTTCTTTCTTTCTTTCCTTCTTTCTTTCTTTCTTTCTTTCTTTCTTTCTTTCTTTCTTTCTTTCTTTCTTTCTTTCTTTCTTTCTTTCTTCCTTCCTTCCTTCCTTCCTTCCTTCCTTCCTTCCTTCCTTCCTTCCTTCCTTCCTTCCTTCCTTTCCTTCTCTCTCTCTCTCTCTCTCTCTCTCTCTCTCTCTCTCTCTCTCTCTCTCTCTCGCTTGCTTTCTTGCTTTCTTTTTCTATTTACTGATTTAATTTTCTGCTGTATAGATTCTAGTCTTTGGTCCCTTCAGTGAAGTATGGCCTGATGTCTAAGTGCACAGGCTTAGGATGGCTGAGTTTAAATCTCTCAGCTTTTCCACTTACTAGTTTTTCAAGTTGGGCAAGATATTTAACTGTTGTGTATGCTTGTCTGTCAGGTGGGCATGATAAAAGATCTTACTTGGAGAGTTGTGACAAGACTTGACTAAGCTAATAAATGTCATGCACATAGAACAACTTTGTAAACATTTGGTAAGCTTTATCTATTATTGATTCTTTCATTATATATATATTTTTTCAGATCTCTTTTTAGATCTCAGGCTACATCTGAACCTGCTATGATAAAAGACATTTATTTCTTATGTTTAATATTTTCTATATTGTAGCGTACTTTAAAGAGAACATAGAGCTGATGCATTATAAACTTGCTTGAGTTTCCTGCAATAAATCCTCTTCTCAGCTGTGCTTTTCACCTACATTTTTATAAAAACTGGTTACCACTTTTTCATACTTAACCTAGGTATGGTTTGCTTTGTTTTATGTTTGGTATTACTTAAGTAAGGGTTGAGCTTCCTCTCCCTGTTATTCCTGCTATTTCTAAAATAATCCTCTTGGATCTTAATTCAAAGGCCCCACTGACAGCAAAGCCTGTTCCAAAATTCCAGGTGAAGAGCAGGCACATGATGTACTCAGCTTCTACTGGCCTCATAAGTTTTCCCTGCTCGCTATTCCAGTCTTTATGGATAAAATTTTGTTCTGGGATCATTGGAGAAATCTATGACTTTTCTTTTTTTGATGGATATAGAATGAGACTATTTAAAATCTGTTGTGCCCCGTGTGGATCCTGGATTTCCTGCGCTTCTGTTCTCTTCCTATCTCAGCATGCACTATCTTCTTACCTTTGATTCTTATTCTTCTACATTAATTGGTGACGGGGAGGTTTAGCCTTTCAAACGGCTACAGAAGAGGAAGATACAAATGAGCAGAATGAGCGTTGAAGCGATGGTTCCAAGTGTCTCAGAAAATGCTCAAACAAGTAGGGGTCGTCATCAGTTCGTATAGTCAATGGTCTAAACTCCGAGATGCTAAAGATGGGATCTACACACTGTTCCATTGGAAGTGTTTTCCTGTCTCCTCCTGCTGGCCAGGTTGCTTTTTTCAGAGTTAACACATGCGTCACTGACCCATCTTTTCTTATTCACCTTTAAAGTAGAGAGTAAGCAATTTGTCTTTGAGATAAGTTCATTTTCAGTGATACAGTAAACATTTAATAGGTATCAGCTATTATTTTGGTTTATTTTTACACATATTTCTATAGCAGGTAGGGCCAGGCTTAACTGGGCCGAGTGCCATAATTACTTGGAAATTCCTAGAATGTGATTCTTAATAAGACACCAAGTCTAATGGAAAGAGCGTGAGTTACAGAGTCAAATGGATCTAGGTTAGAATGCTGATCTTATCACTTTGCTGTGTGGCTTTGAGCAATTCATTTCACCTCTCTGAGATTAATTCTTTTCAAGTACGAAAGTTGGGATAACAGTATATTCACTGGAGCTATTTTAATGATAAAATAAAATATTATGTGTGAAAGGGCCTAAGCAGGGATACTTATTAAATATTGTCAGTATTGCTACTTCTTTTGCCAAATGTTAGTGTCTATAGATAGACGGATATTTTGTTCAAATGTTTCTTTTTTATTTATTTCTTTTACTTCAAAGATTTTTTATTAAAAATATAGTTAGCACACTAACTATATATTATTATATAGTTATTTTAGTTTAGTTTATATTTATTTAGTTTAATAAATAAATAGTTATTTATTTATTAGAATAATATATAATATTATTTTAGTTTCAGGTGTACACAATAGTTATACATGTAACTATGTATATTTAGTTATATACATATAACTAAATAGTTATTCATATAACTAAAGAAGTGACCACCATGATAAATCTAGCAACCGTCTGACACTGTACCACGCTATCACAGTATTATTGACTATATTCCCCATACTGTATGATATATCCCCATGACTCATTTGTTTTATACCTGGAAAATTGGACCACTTATTGCCCTTCACCTTTCCCCCCTTTTGAATTTTTCAGTTATAGTTGACATTCAGTATTATTTGATATTAATTTTAGGTGTGCAGCATATGGTTATACATTCATGTAATTTAAGAAGTGATCCTCTGACTAGTCTAGTACCCACCTGGCACTATCCATAATTATTACCATATTATTGACCATATTCCCTATGCTTTATTTACATCCCCATGATTATTTTATAACTACTGATGTGTACTACTTAATCTCTTCACCTCTTTCATCCAGCCCCCCAAGCCCCCTCCCATCTAGCATCCTGATAAATCTAGTACTCATCTGATGCCATACGTAATTATAATATTATTGACTATAATCCTTATGCTGTACCCTATATCTCCATGAGTACTTTGTAACAAACAATTTGTACTTCATAATCCCTTCCCTCTTTTCACCCATCACCCCAAGCCCCCGCCCATGTGCAACTATCAAAATGTTCTTTGTATCTATGAGTCTGTTTCTGTTTTATTTGTTTATTTTGTTCTTTAGATTCCATATATAAGTGAAATCACATTGCATCTGTCTTTCTCTGTCTGATATACCCCACAGTTCCTTCGAGGTCCATTTATGCCACCAAAGATGGCAAAAACTCATTTTGTTCTGTGGCCGAGCAATATTCCATTGTATATATGTACCACCTCCTCTTTATTTGTTCTTCCACCAATGAACACCCAGGCTGCTTCCACAGCGTGGCCATTGTAAACAATGCTGCAATGACCATATGGACGCACATCTTTTTTCAAAGTAGTGTTTTGGGTTTCTTTGTATAAATACCAGGAAGTGAGATTACTGAATCCTTTTTTGTCTCTTACTAGAGCCTTTGTTTTAAAGTCTGTTTTGTATGGTATAAGTATTTCTACCACAGCTTTTTTCTTTTTCCCCATTTCCTTGAAATAACTTTTTCCATCCCTTTATTTTCAGTCTGTGTATGTCTTTCCATCTGAAGTGAGTCTCTTGTAGGCAGCACATGTAAGCGTTTTGTTTTCTTATCCATTCAGCAATCCTATGTTTTTGATTGGAGCATTTAATCCACTTACATTGAAAGCAATTATTGATAGATATGTAGTTATTGCCATTGTATTATTTTTCCATCTTAAAGAAGACCCTCTAACATTCCTTGTGAACTCCTTTAGCTTTTTCTTGTCTGGGAAGCTCTTTATCTATCCTTTGATTTTAAATGATAGCTTTGCTAGTAGAGTAATCTTGGTTGACGGTCCCTGTTTTTCATCACTTTGAATATTTCCTGCCAATCCCTCTGGCCTGCAAAGTTTCTGTTGGAAAAGTCAGCTGACAGTCTTATGGGAGCTCCCTTGTAGGTAACTCACTGATTTTCTCTTGCTGCTTTTAAGATTCTCTCTGTCTTTAACCTTTGCCATCCTAATTATAATGTGTCTTGGTGTTGGCCTGTTTGTGTTCACCTTGTTTGGGACTCTCTGTGCCGTCTAAGCTTCTTTGCCTATTTTCTTCGCCAGGTTAGGAACATTTTCAGTTATCATTTTTTTCAAATAGATTCTCAATCCATTGCTTTCTCTCTTCTCCTTCTGGTACTTCCATGATGTGAATGTTGTTACACTTGATGTTGTCCCGAGGTCTCTTAAACTATCCTCATTTTTTGGATTCTTTTTGCTGTTCTGTTTGGCTGTTTTCTGCTACCTTGTCTTCCAAATTGCTGATTTGATTCTCTGCTTCATCTAGTGTGCTGGTGATTCTTTTTAGTGCATTCTTCATTTCAGTTATTGTACTCTTCACTTCTGATTGGTTCTTTGTTATGGTGGCTATGTCTTTTTTATGCTTGTAATCTTTTTGTTGAAGTTCTTACTAAGTTTCTTGAGCATCCTTATAACTAGTGAACTCTTTTGAGTGAACTCTTTTGAACTCTTGTAGGTTGCTTGCCTCCATTTTGTTTAGTTTTTTTTTCTGGAGTTTTCTCCTGTTCTTTCTTTTGAGATGTATTTATTTGTTTTCTCATTTTGGCTGTCTCTCTGTATTTGTTTCTATGTATTAGGTAGAGCTACTATGTCTCCCAGTCTTACCGGGTGGCCTTATGTAGTAGGTGTCCCGTGGGGCCTTGGCACACTCTCCCTGGTCACCTGAGCTGGTCACCTGAGCTGCTCCAGGAATGTCCCTTGTGTGGGTTGTCTGTGCTCTTCTGTTATAGTTGAGCCTTGATTGCTATTGGCATGTCAGTGGGTGATTTTGACCCTGAGGCTGATTGGCTGTGGGGTTTGGCCACATTCACAGCTTATGGGCTGCTGAGTGGGGGGTTTACCCCACTGAGTGGGATTCGCCCCCGTGAGCTCTGGTGCCTGTTGAGACTAACCTTTGTGTGTGACTCTTGTGGGACTAATTGGGTGGTGCTCTGCAGCTAATCTCCAAGTATGTTGGTTCTGGGGCCTCTTGGGAGGGGCTCTGGTGCAGGCCCACATCAGCCACTGCCTGTGACTGACTGGGGACGACCTGGTAGGAGCTACAGAGTGATCCCTGGTTGGTTGCTGCCTGTGTTGTACCTGGAGGTGCATGGGGGAGGCTACACTGCTAACTGAGGATGGCTACCAGTACCAGGCCTGGGGTAACTCCACAAAAAGCCAAGACACCTGGAGGCGTGTTGCCACCTGCCAGGTCCTATAAGGTTCAGCTGCTGGTAAAGCCTCCAGCAGGGTGCAAATTGGGTGTGGCAGTCTCAGTGAGTCAGTAGGATGAAGCAGCAGAGCTCACCTGGCCAATCAGATTCAGATTTGGCCTGTGGGGGTCGGACTCAACACAGGAAAGATGGGGCTGCTTGCAGGCTGCTCGGGAGAAGAGTCCCAGACAGGGGAAATGGGGACTCTCCCTGCAGTCCTTGCCCTGAAGTTACACAACTCAGCCTCTCCCCATATGTCTTCTACATCCCAAGTCTCCACTGGAGCCCAAGGTGAGTGCCTTCGAGTGACTGAATCTGTGCACGGGCCCTTTAAGAAGGCATCTGGGTTTTCCACAGCCTTCTGTCCCACCCAGACAGTTGAATCCCCACCGTTTTTCACAGCCAGATGTTGTGAGGGCTCCTGTTCCCGACCCCAGTACTCCAGCTGGGGAGGCTAATGTGGAGCTGGGGTCCTTTGTTCCTCCATGGGGAACTTCAAGACATCCCTCCCAGTTTTTATCTGCCACACAGAGGTTTGCAGCCAGCCTGGTGCCTGTCTCTGCCCCTCCTACCAGTCTCCACATGGCTTCTTCTTGACATCCTTAGTTATAAAATTTCTGTTCAACCAGATTTCAGATGGTTCTCCAGGTTGATTGTTCTATGATTTAGGTGTAATTTTGATGTGTTCATGAAAGGAAGCGGGCACAGTGTTTATCTACTGTGCCAACAACCCTCTCTCTCTTTTTAAAAATCTATAGATGTGATATAGGTAAGGATCATTTATTATATGAAGACATTTGTTCATATGTAAAGATCATTTGTTTAGACGAGACGATAACAAAAATATATTAGACAAAACTATATAGAATTGCTAGTTTTGATATTTTAATCGCTAACAGTGTTAATGTCATCTGGTTCTAACTAACGTAACGTTTTAATGTCTATTTGTGTATTTATAGAACTGTTTTATTAACTGGATAAAATAACCTCGTTCACTTAAAAATCTGGAACACAGGGTTGTGCGAGACCTCAGACAACATTACAAGTAGCGTGGATAAGAATTTGTTTTTGGATTTGATAGTGGAGATGAGTTTGAATACAACAAGGTCCCTGGGTAAATGCATGATTCCTCTGAAATGAAATTGCAGATGTATTTCTGGAAGTCCATGACTCAGTGGACAAAATACAACTTGCATTTGAATTGAAGTGACCGGGTGACGCTGGGTGAGTCCTTAACATCACTGAACTTCTTAATTCACCTACTCACTAAATCTCACCACCTACTCACTAAATTTCACCACTTTGGCTTACTCTAAGGGCTGAGTGAAATAAAATATTCAAAGGCTCAGTTTAATGCCTGGTCTGAAGCAGGGACTCAGTAAATGGCAATGATACTATAGTATAATAGGTTTTTTTGTTTTAAGGAAGGGGCTTTGTAGAAAAAGAAGAGCAGGCATTGTTGTGTCCTTAGATGCTACCCACCGAATGACAAAATATTAGTGCCCAGTCCTGGGGAACTAAACAAGAGGTCCAGGCCCCTCTGTGATAGGTGAGGTCATGGCATTTTACAACTCTTTTTCCTACGAGGGTGGAGTTGAGGTTGTGGTAAATAGTTTTTAAGGTGATTCCCAGGGACCTGCACTGCCCAGTATTCACATCCTGTGTAATCTCCTCCTCTTGAGTGTGGGAAGGCTGGTGAGTCAGTCTAGCAAACAGAATATGACAAAAGTGATGGGATGTCACTTCTGGATTAGATTATGAGAGACAGATTCCCATCACACTCTCTCTCTCCCTCTCTTGTCTTCTTACCTGCATACATGTCAGAACCAACCTGCCATATTGGGAGCTACTGTATGGAGATGCCCACAGGGCAGGGATCTGGGGACAACCTCCACCCAACAGCCAGTAAAGAGCTGAGGTCTTCAGGCCAACAGCCTCTATGTTCCCGGGTCCCGCCATTAACCACCGGAGTGAGTTTGCAAGTGATGCTTCTCCCCTTGGGTCTTCAGATGACTGCAGAAGCTGCTACCATCTTGGTTGTCTCCTGGAGAGACCCTGAAAAAACCAATTAAGATGTGTCTCTTCTTGACCTAGAGAAGCTGTAAGATAATGAATATTGTTGTTTCAAGCCACTATGCTTTGGGATAATTTGTTATACAGCTACAAGTAACTAATACAAAGTATTCATGGAAACAAAAATGATCCTTTTGTGCTGATGTTAAGGTCTGAGCACCTTGGATAGAGGCAGCCAGGGTAAAGGGTGGCTTTGAGCCCTTCCTGTGGGCAGAAACTGGTGTGGCAAATACTGGTAGTGGCCAAGAAAGGGGGTCTCACTGAGTGGTGGTTCTTGGGGCCTGGATTTCAAGACTTGGCATATGAAGCAAATAATAGCAGGTCAACATTGACTGATGTGTGGACCCTAAAGCTTTGTAACCCGTTTCCACCATGGTGTACTTTGAAACTACTCCTCTCTGAGACACACACTTGGAAAAATCACAAATCTAGAGGAAGGAAGAGGACCATAAAAGCTCATCTTGGAGATGATGCCTCTAGCAGCACAATTCTCTTCAGTCAGGTGAATTCCCTGTGTCCTTCCTAAGTGTTCTGATTTGTTGGTTGCCCATGTCCTTTGAATGACAGACAGTCCAGTGTCGTCTACCCTACATGGAGACATGCCTGATTTGGTAGATCAGCCTTTTACCATTTTCATTGTGCATCATGTGTTAAACTTGCTTCTCAGGGGCCGTGTGGCACTGTGGCACTGTGGAGAGAGAGGGGCTTGGGGCCCAACCAGCCTGAGATGTGGTCCTGGCTCTTGGGCTTACATACTGGGCAATCTTGGGGAATTGGCTTAATTGTTAGCATCCCGGAGTCCTCAGCTGGAAAAGGGAGGTGATCATACCTATTTCATAGGGTTGTTCTGAAAATTAAACAAGACCAAGTCAGTAGCGTGAGAGCCTGGGATATGCTAATTGTCCACTATCAATACAAAGATGGTTGTCACGAGTGTCCGTATTATTTTGACCTGACTGTCTGCACACAGGCCCTGGGGCAGATGCGTGTGGGGTTACTCAGGTCCTTCCCTGGCTGATGAACGCTGCACTCACAAGCTCCCACCTCGGAGCAGAGGCTCAGCCCACGTGTCCAGCCCCAGGACAGACTCACGGGGGATGTCAGGCAGGCGGACCCACTGGGAGGCCTCGCTGTGTGACAGAGCCAGAGGCAGAGCCCAGGCTGTCGCCAGTGCAGAGGGAGAGGCTCCGGCTGGGAGCCAGGTGGGGCCGCCTCTCCTCCCAGTGGGCGCTCTGTGCCTGAGGCGCAGCCCGCCTGCAGAGGGGGGCTCCTTGCAAGCTGTCACTGCCTGTCGCACCAGTTGGTCAGCCGTGTCTGCATATCTACCCAAGCACTAATCAGGGAACCTGCAATTGCTTCCTCCCTGTACTCTTCTGAAGGCACAGTGCACCTTTCAGAAAGGTAGGAGGCTGGGAAAGAAGAGAGGAAACCTTGTAAAGGGAAAGGTGTAGGGCTTATTTTATTTGAAAACTGCACATGCTTTTTTTAAAGACATGAATGGCAGTGGTGGGGTCTTCTCCTGGCTTCTCCTGGAAGCTGTGTGTTTTCCCTGGCCGGTGCTCCCCAGCCCTGGGCCGCAGTGAGAAGGAGAACCGCACTACTGCGGTGAAAATAGTTAGGCGGCTTGAACTGGGGCATGTGGGAGGCAGAGTGCTTGGGCAAAGGGTAGGTAGGTGGTGTTTTTCACCACCATGTTCCAGGATAAATAAATCAGAAGCCCTGGAACAGTCTTTAAAAGAGAGGAGCATGTATCCTCTCTTTGCAGCCAAATTTCTGAATAGCTGGAAGCATGTGGATGGTGCCACCATGGTGACACTGCAAGAAATTCCTGTTCATCCCGCTTGCAGTGATCATTACGGTGGCAAACACCCAGTCGGGGAGTCAGGCTCCGGCCCTGGAGAATAGTCGACGATCGCCTGTAGCATATTGTTCCACTCCACCAGCATCCTAACTAGACAGCTTTCGTTTTAACATAAAATCCATATTCTAGACCTTTATGGAGGAGAGATGCAAACTCCAGGGCTGGATTGCTAGCATCACAGAGCATTAGAATGAATTAAGGAGATTAAAGACTCTGGGAAGCTGCTGGAGTCCTTCTCCACCCCTATGTTTTCTACAAGGAGTTGTTTTAAAGGTGTGGGGCAAATTGCAAAAAGGGAGTGTTAAGAAGCAAACCAATCATGCCACCCTCACTCTGAACCCAAGTCTGATTCCTTACCACGTGCGAAATTACTTGGGGAGAGGTCTTTAAAGACACCGAGGGTGGGCGTACAGACATGTTTGGAGTGTCACAGTGTGCTTTCTTCCAAGGTGGGAACATGCATTGAGAGCCATTCTTGCCCCTCGACGGATGGAAAGTCTCCCCTTGGTCCGGTGGTGTGACAAAACCCAAGGAGGGCGTCAGATGTGTGTGCTCTGGTGTTTGGAATTTAAGTAAAATCTGTAATTTTCCCCCTGCATTTCCTCAGAGAAATTAGCTATTCTATTCACTGCATAAATTTTCAGGTTTTGCTAGCACGACACTCAGGGTGTTGAATTTTTTATGACAAAAATGCTGTAATAATTGTTGAACAGATGTAAGTGTTGGAGACTGGGCTCTGGCAGACCTCAAGAAACCTCCATTAGCAATTTAACCCTGTCGTTGCTGTCGCTTGGTCCGCCGGGGCAGGAACAGTGTCGGATTGTTTCACTGGGCTGTGTGCACAGAGGCAAAGAAAGCGTTTTCTGGAGAGCAGGGGCGGTGCTTTAATGAGCTCTCTGCCCAGCCAGGGAGGAAGAACTGGGTGCATTCTAACCCCGAAATGACCACGGTACCAAGTTGTCTAGCTGGGTGATTAATAAACTAATTGAAATGAAGGGACACTTGTCGTTGGTGAAGAGGCTTGTGAGCATAAGAGAGGACCAACAAAACAGCATCTCCTGGGGAGGAGGGAAGTGACAGTCTATACTCGCTCTGGGCTCCGCCTGGTGCAGGCCAGCCCGGCCCCATTTGCACCTCAAAGCAAAGTCACATAGGGATCTCCCTCTATGCTGGCTGCCTACATAGACGACAGCCACAGGGGACTTGCCGAGGGCTTTGTCCACCACGTGATGAAAGTGTGCAAAATGCCTCGGAATCAAAAGGTAAATCAAAAGAAAATGGCAGCCCCCAAGATGAGGTGGCAGTGACAGCCCGTCCGCCGTGGAGCCACCCGACCTGCCTGGTGGCAAGCGCAGAGGCTGCCAAGAGAACCGCCTGTGGAGACTGCCACCAAGACAGATGTCCTGCAGGAGAGAGCGCTTCCGGTGCTTTTGGCGGGGCCTGATGGAGCAGGAAGTGATACTACACGTGCTGCTTAAGAGAATAATAATACCAAGAAAAGATGGGGTCGTTAAAGGGGAGAGGCCGGGGAGAGAGGCTGGAGACAGAGAGAGAGAGAGAGAGAGAGAGAGAGAGAGAGAGAGAGAGAGAGAGAGAGAGGGAGAGAGGGAGAGAGAGAAGCATGAGAAGGTTTTCCACAACATTTGGTAAAGGAGGCATTGAATTAATGGCCATCCTGAGCTGGTGTGTGTGTGTACATGTGTGTGTCCACATGCATCTTTAGTTTTTAGTTTTCCTTGAGGGGCTTCAGACATCTTGGGACATATTGTGGTAGAGGAGATGACAGCTCTGCCTTTCCTGAGAGGAGGAGTGGCCACAAGGCAAAGGAGGTCACAGGCCCTGGTTTTGAGGAAGCCTCCTTGCTGCTTTCCTGGCCACTGACTTTGAGTTTCTTGCCAATATTGGGTTACCCAACATATAGACTGGACCCCGGCTTGGAGTGCTGGCAGAACGGGAGCAATGGAGACAGATGGAGGCAGGATGAGGAGAACCTCCACATGTGCTTTCTTGTGACTGCCTGTGACGTTAGTGATGGACGGGCTGTGAAGCACAGGGGCCCAGAAGTTTCCAGGATACTCAGACCCCAAGCCCGGAAAGTAATCCTGGCTCTTTTTCATGTGCATTTCAAACTCAAATTAATATGCAAACAGAACAGCAACAATGTCCAGTGTGATAACTGTGATATGATTTTTAGATATCAAATTCTTCGAAAACTTGCTTCTGACTATGGGGAGAGGCGTCTTCTGGTTGCCTGCGTCCTAAACAGGTGGTAGGTCTGCCCTTTGGGAACCCAATCCCAGTCCGTGTATGAAAAACCAACTTTGTTTTTTGAGGCCTAAGATGAGATTAACTTCGGTCTAGGAAGTGGTTATAGATAGGCTCTTAGCCATACGTGTATAATTTGGCTATAAAATGCAACATGTTGGTTTGATCATAGAAATTCACTATTTCAAAATCTCAAAAAACAACAACAAAAAAAGTGTTTGAGAGTAAGGCAGGCAGTGTCACAAAGAGTGTCAGTACGTAGTGACCGGGTGTTGGTGGTGAGAGAACTTGGCATTTTATTTTTTTCTGCCATCCCTATCCCGAGGTCCATTTACAGTCAGAAGATCTATTGATTTGGCAGCATGAGGATCGCTCTGGTGTTTCCGCCATAGTCTCTTTTTTGCATATACTTCCAGAGGAACTGTCTCTCTCCATAGTGGATTTGTTGAAAACTCTCATAGGCATAACTATGTGATGAGTCCGTTAGGGCGGCGAGAACGGGTGTGGTGGGGCGGGAGCAGGATGCCCTTGGTGAGAATCTATCTTGGGTCCACATAAAGCCTTCGTCCGTGGGTGTGTGACCCGTCGCGTGTCCAAGGCTTCATTTCACTATGTACGAAATGTCACGATTGTCCTCCCCACAGCAGTGGGGACATGGATGAAAAGGTACAGGGAGCTCACATGGCAGTGAGCTACTTGGTAAGTGCTTCATAAATACATATTGCATTGAGCGTCACAAAACAATAGGTGCTAGTAATGGAACCCACAGATCGGGTCCTATTCAGAATTTATGGCACACTTAATTTAAGAGTAACTGTATACCTCACATCATCAATTATGTGCCACGGGGTGCTGACATTCACTTCTAGTGTCTCACCGAGATTTGCTATCTAAAGGAATGATCTCTTTTCTGGGCCAGTCCAGATGTTTCTCCTGTTTTCCTCCACAGTCTGCTGGTTCTCTCTATTGTTGCACGTTTGTTTTGTTTTCAGCTGCTGTACATCAGTCTGTGCTTGGAGAGCCATTTTTGCTCACATCAAGGTTCATTACTAAGAGCAGATATCCTCAATCTACAATTATTCAATTCAGAGTTTGAATACTTTCCTTTCCAAATATATGTAAAGGAGATTGCTTTCTTCCAGTGCTCTCGGTCCTGATTCATGACCCTTATTTCTAGGTAGCCATTATTGTGTTACATGAAGTCCTGTAGCAAACCATCATCGTGTTCTTGGTTGACCAAGAGGAGGCCTAAATTAATTCAGGATAAATCTCTCTGTCTCTTGAGTTCATGCCATAAGCCAGGCACTGTGTTGAGTTTTACATACGTATTTGGTTCATGGAGTGTCTTTGAGGCAGACACCATTAATTTTCTCCCCAGTCTCCTGTCCCTTGCTTTATTCCTGCCAGGAGAAGCCTGGTTTGTAATGGCATCAAAGTACACAGCTTACGACTCATTTTCCCAGGCTCCTAGAGATGAGAACTGTGGCTTGCCCTGTTTTTCCGTTCTTCTTCTTGTTAGACCACAATACGTGTCTCTTTTCAGCCTCTGGGTTGGTTTTTCTTAGGTCAAGTGGCCACCAACCCAGTGATTGCCATCTCTAGTATGGCCTTTATACCAGAACCATTTCATTGGAATCAGTTCTCGTCCCTAATCTTGTTGAGACTCTATTCTATACCATGGCTTTATCTCAATTAACTGACCTGCCAAGATAACATTGTTTCTATCTTATAGCTGAAGAAACTGAGACCTTCTGATCCATGACGGTCACTGTGCTAGTGAGTGGTGATGCCAGCCAGGCTTCTCCTTGGATCTCTCTAAATCCTGATGTGTTTTTTTCCCCCCTTCTCACCATTGTCTTGGCAGAATCCCTTGGGCCGGACCAGATTGGATGAGAAGGAACTATCCATGCAAAGAGGATGGAGGATGGGAAAACAAACCAGGTGAGAAAGTCTACTTGAGTTGAAGAGACGTGGGAGAAAAAGAGTTTGGCCAAATTGTCCAGAGCCAGGGAGCAGGGCGGACCAGGCTGGTCTACAACCCTATGGATGGTTTCAGAATCCTTAAAACAGAGCAAGGAGCAGCCTTTTCTGGACCCCTCAGTCCATACTCACTATACACTTGCCACTCATAGACCCAGGCAGAAAGGGGCAAAAGAAA
Source organism: Rhinolophus hipposideros (assembly GCF_964194185.1). Taxonomy (NCBI): domain Eukaryota; kingdom Metazoa; phylum Chordata; class Mammalia; order Chiroptera; family Rhinolophidae; genus Rhinolophus; species Rhinolophus hipposideros. The sequence continues at coordinate 96,274,070 of NC_138051.1, forward strand.
AGTCAGCAGGCTGTGTGGGCATGAGAGAGCATGCGCTTGGTCACAGCTGAGCCCTGAGCTTATAGCTCTCGGCCGGAGCTGCACGGCCTTTAAACTCATGATTTCATCCAGGGAAAACCGTTCACGAAAGCAGGCTTTTTCTGCACGGGCATCCGATACTCAGAGATTTGCTGATGTAACAATTATTTGCACTATTTATATTCAAATGTTCTTTAAAAAAAATGCAGCTTCCAAATTTACCGATAGTAACTGTGTGCAAATCAGGAAACTTATCTCCTTTTTATAGGCTAAAATCAAATCACACTTTACATTTTTCTCACTTGCAGAATATTAGATGGCGGTGTCTAAATGACTTGTGTTTACGAAAAAGGTGAATTTTAAGAACAAATTTTAAAACTGCATAAGCAGTTTAATGGGTGTTTTTAGAAACTGAACCGATCTGCCGTTACATATTTATATTAAACTGGTACCCACATCATTGCAGCTGTTACAGCTAAGCCTTGCACATGATCATGGCTCCCGGTTTTGTTCATGACCCTGTGGATGACAGGACTGTTGAATAAAGTTCTAAAAAACAAAACAAAATGAGGTGGTTGATGTCCCTGCTTTTTTTCCATAAGAACCGATAGATAACTTGTTTTCTGACCTGTAATCTGAGATCTGATTGAGTTCTCAATATCATGCAATTCACAGATTCTGCCCCCATGTATGCACACGTTTGTAGTTGTCACATGGTTTTCAGTGTTCTTAATGAGCTGTTAACAAGCTGTCAATTACCTATGCAGATTAGGGAGCCCACCATTGGGAGGTGGCTGTATCTGGAGTTAGAGAGTGCTACCTTAGAATGTTATGAAATCAATCATCCTTGCTTTAATAGCTGTCTTTACCCATGTGTCTCTTGTCATGTCTGGGTCTTTTTTCATTATAATACCTACCACATAAGAAAAGCCCTCTGGGAATTTTGAAGGTACTTAGAAAGGAGCTTACCTAAATCTTTTATAACTTTCTACTTGGCGTACATGTCGCCTTGGATGCAGGCTTACCTTTCCATCTCTGACTTTCAAGGCATAGTACACCCTTCTCTGGAGCAGAGAAACTCGCTACTATTCCTATGCTGATGCGAAGGGATCCTTTGCGCATGTTTTCTCTGCAGGGAAGGTCTCTACCCTCTTCCGCATTTGATGAATCTTAGGCACAGCTACATTGACAATAAGTAAGTCAAGCTAAATGCTAGGAACGACATAGGAAAGCTTATTAATTCAACCAAGTGTGCTGCGCCCCATGTTTCAGGCACTGTGGACACAGAGAGAAGAAAAGCAAGGCCACCACCACAGGGAGGTGACATTCTGGTGGGGAAGACTGATAGCAAATAATACCACACTAAGAAAATGGCCCCAGGGTATGGGACGGTGCTGCATGATCTGCAAACCAAGAGATAGAGCAGAGCAAGGACAATCTGAAGAGGTCGCAGAGGGAGGTAGTTGCATCGGAAATAGAACACTCACCCGAGGACTTACTGACTCGGTTACATCTGAGTCAAGCCTGGGAAGAAGTGAAGTTGTTGGTCACAGGGCTGCCTGGGGAAAAGCATCCCGGGCACAGCCAACTTCCAGTGCAAAGAGCCTAAGAAAGAAGCAGGTTCTGGATCAATGAGGTGGGGTTGGGGGTGGGATCTGAGGGAGCTATGCTGTGGACACAGGTGAGCAGATCACGTGGGCTTCTTTGGCTTTCCCTCTGAAAGAAATGAGAAACCATTGCCAGGTGTTGTTGTTTATTTTTTTAACTTTCTATTTGAACTAATTTTAGATTGACAGGAGTTGCAGAGAGCACCAATGGCCCCTCTACCTTTCACCCAGCTTCCTCTCATGTTCACATCTTGCATAACCATGGTGCATTGATCAAACCTAAGAAATCAACTTTGATGCAATACCATAAATCTAACTGCAGACTTTATTTGGATTTTTCCATTTTTTCACTTGCTTTTTTCTGTTTCGGGATGCAGATTAGTTTGTTCAATACCTCCTTGGCATCCTCTAATTGGTGACTGTTTCTTGGTCTTTTTTGGACCTTGACACTTTTGCAAAGCAGTCAGGTATTTTGTTGAATGTGCCTCAATCTGGGTACGTCTCACATTTCCTCATGGATAGTCCAAGGGTGTGGATTTTGGGAAAGAGCATCACAGAGGTGATGTGCTCTTCTTGTCCCTTCACGTCGGGTCACGTGACTCAGCACTGGTGATTTAACCTTGATCACTTTGTTAAGGTGGTGTTTGCCAGGTTTCTCCTCTATGAAGTTACTATCTTTAGTTTTTCACACTCCATTCATTGGAATCAAGCTACTAGGTCCAGTCCACATTCAGTAGATTTCATTAAGCTCTATCTCCTAGAGGGAGGGGTATCAAAGAATGTATCACCATATGTGAAGACCACTACTGTCATTTGGAAATTGGGGGAGATGTATTGAGACTATGAAAATATCTTATTTATCCTTAAAGCTTTGCCCACTTATTTGCACATTTTTGTCAGTTAGAGTTTGCCTGCAGCATTTATTCATATCATTTTCTAGCGGTGATTTTCTAATTTCTTCCTTCCTTTATTGCCAGGTTTTTTGCAGGAGTGACATCCTTGGTTTTCCTTTGCAAAGTGATTCAAAGGTTGATTGGTGGAAGCAAGAAGCCAGTTAGGAGGCCACTGCAGTGACTCAGGTAAGGGATGATGGTGGCTCAGAACCAGGTGGAAGCAGTGCTCACAAGGTTATATGGGTGGACGCTGCATGTAAGTGGGGAAGAGAGGCAACAGTATTAAAAAGCAAACTGTTTGTAGAGATGCTGGAAGCATGGAGATGCCATTGGTGGAGAGGGGACAGCTGAAGTTACGGTAGACTTGCTAGGCTATTGGTGATGGGGTAAGACAGGTGTCCTGTTATATTGGACATTCCAGAGGAGCTGTCAAGCTCATGGTACCAGATAGAAGTTTTTAAAAATTCAAATAGTTTAATTTGAGTCCTGATATTGTCATTTGTTTCCTTGGAAATGACAGACTCATTTTATTCATCATTGAGAGAAATGTCTGCTAAATATTTAAGTCTGAATAACCACAATTTTTCTGTCAGTTGTTCCTCTAAGTAAAAATGCTGTTGCATAAAAAAGTGGGTAGTTTAGCTGGCAACTCAAGCAATCACACGTGTGTTTTCCTCAGGAAAAGCATCATACTTTGGGACGCAACAGACGTGCTCTATGTATACTTCCCATTTTTTTAAACACAAAATATAAAAAGGAAGTGCCAGTAAGACTCAAGAAATAATAAAATTAATTATTTTTGCTGCTTCATTGAGGATATTCTTAAGGGATATTGTTAAGGGAATTGTGTTTTTTTGTTTTTTTAACGCCACATGTGTGATGGTGAAGAACCCAATGACTAAGACTTTTGTGCCACTGCCTTGATTCATGCTAAGCCACCAGCAGTTTTGCCATGTAAGTTTTTGCACCATCAGTACACATGCCAATAAAGTAAAGAGAGGTAAATGATGTCTTAGAATTACTGTGGAAATCGTTTTGACCTTGTAGACACCTTGACAGCATCTTGTCTGCAGACTACTTTTTGTAAACTGGTGTTCTAGCTCAAGGCCAGGCATGCTGATTGTTGGTTGGTGGCTTGTTTGCCTACTGTACTGCATGCCCTTCTCAAAGAATTGCTCCAGCTCTCAGTTTCTGTAGTGTGGGTAGCAGGTGGTATAATTTCTCTACCGCCTTCAACCCTGGTCATAACTTCTTCAAGAAAGGGTGAGAACTTGGCTAGATAGAAAGCATCTAATCCATTGGGAAAGTGGTGACCCATCAGGTTCTCTTTCTGGGGTGTTCGAGTAAGTCACAGAGATGTACCTAGTTAGGTATTAGCAACATAGAAATGGGGGAGGGCTTGTATTGATTGGGAGCCATTTTTGTCGAGGAAGTAAAGGAAGCTGGTATGTCATCTGTAGGTAGAAGCTGGAGAATGAAGTAATGTAGAAAAGAGTAGGAATGAGAACACATAAAATGTCATAGAGGTGAGAGAGAGAGAGAGAGAGAGAGAGAGAGAGAGAGAGAGAGAGAGAGAGATCAAGAAATAGAAACCAAGAGAGAGATTAGAAAGACAGAGAGAAAGATAAAGATACAGAGACAGACAGAGAGAAACAGAGAAATAGAGGGTAGGAATCGACTAATAGAGAGAGACATAGAGAAGGGGTGAAAAGAGAGGGAGAAGGAGAGAAAGAGAGAGAGAGAGAGAGAGAGAGAGAGAGAGAGAGAGAGAGAGAGAGAGAGAGAGAGAGAAAGTGAGGAACTGACTTTCAATAAACCCTTTTACTTGTGTTAATTTGATTACATTTCCTAACAACATAGAACATGATAAAGGCTCTAGGGGAGATTCAAACTGAAGAGGGAATTAAAATGTTGAAGTCTTTAATTATGAAAATGCACCAAGAATCTTAGAAACCTCAGCAGAAATTCACTTGAAACAAAAACTTCAGAACTTTCCGATGGCACAGAAAGCGCAGGTCTATCTTTGTTTTCATCCATTTTAAGAGGATGTTTATGTTTAAAAATAAGTTTTATTGTCAGGGTCACAACTTTGGCTCCTGACCTTGGGCCACTGGTGACCCTGATTGTTCTGAAATGTACAACCAATCTGGAGACCAGGAGCAGGCATAGTCTTTCTGCCATATGCCCTCTTTGGGATTCTTTCTGAAACAGTCCTCACCAGATTGCCTGCTAATTGCCCTGTGGCATCTCCATGGTCAGAATGCCATTTCTGGCTTTACTTGCTCTTTTCTGTTTGTACATAAGATAATTTTTTTTTTTCCATCTGCGAACTCTAGGGGGTAAATTTTGAGCATGATGCACGGAGATTTAGCCATGGGACTCTCATTACTGTTAATGGGAATGGCAGCACTCAGTGTCAGAGCCCAGGAACATTTAGCCCTTGGATGATGGTGTTTTTGGTTGTTTTTTTAATTGTATTTACAAATAAAGCTGACGTATAAACAGCGACAACTCCCGGGAAGATGGCATTTTAGAAAACGGGCAGGAGTCAGACTGTCCTCGGATCTGCAGCCTAACACAACGCAGAGCTGGAGAGAGGGTGGCGGCGTTCTACGCATCTTTTGTTGTTTGTTTTTTTAGAAATTGTGATTACATGCACGTAATATGAAATTTACTCTTTTTAAATGTATAGTTTGGTGGCATTAAGAACATTTCCACAATTGTGCAAGCATCACCCCCATCCATCACCAGAACTTTTTCATCATCCCAAACTGGAAACTCCTTACCCATTAAGCATTAACCCTCCATCCCTTCTCCCCAGCCCCAGGCAACCTTTATTCTACTTTCTGTCTCTATGAATTTCACGACACTAGGCACCTAATAGAATCATACAGTACTTATCCATTTGTGATGGGATTATTTCACGAAGCATAATGTCCTCAAGGTTCATCTATGTTGTACCACGGGTCAGAATGTCCTTCCTTTTTAAAGATGAATAGTAGTCCATTGTATGTTGATACCATAATTTATTTATCCATTCTTTTTTCAAGGGACACTTGGGTTGCTACGGCCTTTTGGCTTTTTGTGAATAACGCTATTATGAACATGGTTGTACATGGGTGTACAAATTCCTGTTTGAGTCCCTGCTTTCAATTTTTTTTTCTTGTTTTGGTTATATACCCAGTAGTGGAATTAATGGATTGTACATTGATTTTATGCGTAGTTTTCTTGTTGTTTTTGTTTTGAGGAAACGCCATACATTTTCACTTGCAATGCACGAGAGTTCCAATTTCTTTCCATACTCACCAATGTTAGTTATTTTCTGTTTTTTTTTTCCCTTTGATAATGGCGATCCTAATGGGTGTGAAGCTTCTCTGCATCTTGATAAACACCAGACAGATCACATATTCTTTCATTCCTTTATTTTTTTCTCTCCCAGCTTCACCTTCCTCGAGCTTTAAAATTCAGAAAATACTTCCTAAGCCCCAGAATTGATCAGGTGCCCCCACTTGCAGCTCTGAAAATGCCCTCTGCATGTCCCTGGTGCTACGTGTGTTTCTTCATTTCTAGTGTGTGGCTTCAAGGTTTATCTCCCCCTGCAGCTTCTGTGCTCTGTTAAAGCAACATTGGTGCCCCATCCCTAAACGGGATTTGACACCTAGTAGGTATTCCATAAATACTTATCGAATGACTGAATTTAAGCCAAGTCTGTTCAATGTGACAAATGTGTCCTCCAATATGAGGAACAAAAAATGGTTTATTATTAGGATGACTATATCAGAATTCAGAGTGTGCACTAACAAAATAACACGACTGTAAACACGGAGATGGAAAAAAGTAAATTGACTAAATTATTAGTGTCACTTTGATTTCAGAAAATGCTGCTTCTTTACACATAAGCAGTTACAAATGCAGCCTATAAAAGTTAATATTCATAACATGATTATCTTTCAATGAAAGTATTAGGGAAACACACAATAATAATATTGTTAATGTACAGGGGCGGGCTTCCATGGTAACCTGGGCACATCAATTGAAGTGTTTAACCAAGGAGCTGTGGCTCCTTAAGATGGGAGATTCTGACGCTCCGTTTCAGAGTGACCCTCAGTAAGCACGTTGAATTACTGATTGCTTGGTGTTTCTTGATTACGGATTATTTAGAAGGCACTTTGGAAATTGCAGATAGCTTGCTCACCCAGGGGAATTACCATCCACGTACGATAATGAGGAATGTGTAAGGAAGGTTAGATAAAACATCTTACAAGACTCCAAGTTGTAATTTGACTCTTTCCAGCTCAAGCCACTGACATTTTTCTTCTTCCTTTCTTTTCTTCCTTTCTTGCTTTTTTGCTTATTCTCTGCGCATTTGTAAAATTTTAAGGGTGGATACATGCAGATACACTTGTCTGCATGTATGTGTGTGTGTGTGTGTGTGGGAGAGAGAGGGAGTTGAGTTGTATCCTGGGCTGAAGGAATTGTCTGAGATGAAAATGGAAATGGGAAGGAATGGTGAGATTTATGGCTTTGGCACTGGAAAGAGACATTGGAGATCATTTGGCTCAGTCCCTTCATTTTACAAATGATGAGGCTGTGGAAGGGATGGAGTCTTGGCAAGGCCAAGGGCCATCTCTCTTGGTGGCTGCACAGGCCTTGACAGGTCGTAGGGTCAAGGTTGGAAGACAGTCTTGGGTATAAAACTAGGACACGTGCGCTCAGGAGTGAGACATGATCATCCAAATAGATGAAATCAGACAAAGATGATAAGAGTTGGTGGCTCCCTCTGACTCGGTCCTTGAGATGGGCCACATGTCAACTGCCTGTGAGGTTGACATCCCTGTTACCATGGTGCAGGGGGCCCCTGATGCGTTTAGGGACCCACAAAAGCATTTTGATTTCCTTACGAATCAGAAGACAAACATTAATATAATAGCAATTAATATATAATAATGAGTTCAGCCGGAATTACATTCATCTCTATACCAACCCCAGTGTAAAATATAATTTTTGATACTCTTATGGAGGAAGGAACACATGGAGGCAGAAGTGCCTCTGGGCCACAAAAGTCAGGACGCAGCCTTGTCTCCAAAATCTCTAATCTGAGCTCAACTTTCTCATTAGTCATTCACTTCCACATGAGTTCTTGGGAAAAAAATTCATTTGTGAGCAAGCTGGACTCAAGACCCAACAAGAGAAAAATGACTATATTTCTGTATTATTTAAGATGTTCAGTAGCAAGAAGCAGGAGATTCATTTTCATTGGCTTAAGCACAGGAGAATTTAATGGCCCTTTAAACTGAAAAGTGTAAGGTTCTCCAGCGTCAGGTACAGGTGGAACAAGATGTTCAAGCGACGGCGTTCGAAATGGGTTTCCTCCTCTCTAAGCACTACTTCCGTCTGCACTGGCCTTGCTCTCTGCCAAGCTTGTGTTGGAGAGAGGCTGCCAACCGCTCAGAGCTTACCTCCTGAAGGTAACGGACAGCCAGGTGTTCCCCCACAGTCCTACTAGCTGGCATTTGCAGTATCCAGGCACTGTTCTATGCATCTTCTCATTAGATCCTGAACTTCAGCCTTGAGATAAGACCTAGTTTTATCCTTTCTTAGAGGCAAAGGCACTGAAGCTGGAGGAAATTAGCTCACAGGGGGTTCTGAATTTCTCTGACTTGCGTGGAGCCAGCTCTCTATGGAAGAACAATCTATGCTCTTTAACTGGCACCGGGGGCCTCTAGAATGTGACACCAACAGCTCCTTTCAGCCTTGTGGTCCATTCTTCCTTTCTGCTTCACTAGACCTCTATTCAGTTTCAGGGTGTCCTAGCTCTAGACATTTGTGTGGGCTGTCCCTGTTCCCAGACTGCTTCCCCTCTATCTCTGCTGTAGAGACCCAGGTCCAGTTCTTCAAAGCTTGCAGGATTCCATCGTGGAGAGTGAGCTCTGGTAGCCTTCCCCACATCATATGTTTTCCTTCCTGTTTCATAGTCATTACATAGATGTCATCTCTCCTGCTCAAGAGGAAACTTCTAGAGAGCTGAGGTCAGGGCACATTCACCTCCATATTGATTCCCTTAGAATCCCCCACAGACCCTGCCATCCAGAAGGTCTCATTAAACTTTAGCTCATGAATGAATGACTTGATTCACTGGGCCCCAAAATTCTATTAACTGAATGGGCTGCCACCTGGGTAGACTTATGAATGCAGTGTATAGACGAGACTCAGGACATTTAAGAACAGAGATTAATAAAACGTGAAAGAAGCCAAGGAAATGGAGTTCCTAAACTCTAGCAAGACTTAAGCTTAAAAAATATTAGCTATTTCAACTAGGCTGTCTCCTGCCATTTCCCGTAAGAAGAGATGAGGGTATGGAGAGGTGAACAGACTTGCCCAACTTGTTAACGAAAATCCTGGCTTCCATGTATGAAGCCTCTGTTTTGTGCCGGCACTTCATGCATGATCCTGAATCTTCACAATAACCTGATTTGACACATAAGAAAATTAAAGATCTAAGAGATAAAGTGTTCAATGTCACAATGCCACTAGTAAGGAGTAATGCCAGGATTTGAATCCAGATTTGTCCAAAGCAAAAATTCTTTTTTCTTTCTTTCTTTCTTTTCTTCTTCTTCTTTTTTTTTTTTTTTGCTGCACTGTACTGTTAGATGTACATTTGGGAACCACAGAAGTACCTCTTCACTCTGAGTTCAGTGTCTTTGAAACTACTTGACTGTAAAGCCCCAAAGGTGAAAACCTCTGTCCATTATCTCATTTTATATAGCATCTCTACTGATCACCGGGGGCCATTCAGCATCTAATAAATTCCTTTTACTGGTGAAGGTTATCTTTGGTATAATAAAAAAGAAAAATCTTTATTAAAGAGAAGAGAAATGGTAATTGCAAAACAATTTGGATGTAGAATAAAAGAAAAAGGGTGATGCAGTCAGTTCAAACGTGTACTTGCTGAAATTGAAAGCAGCATGGACTCTCCAACCATGGATAGCTCCTCATTCCTTTCTTCTTGGCCTGATCTGCTGGCCCCAGCCACCCGTTTGCCTTGTCACTTGCCTCTTTTGTCAAACTAGTATCAGAATATCTTAGCTGTCCCTCAGGACAAAGCAGTGGGCTCACAGGGCAGAGGTGATAGGAGGAATGATTGGTAAAAATGTAATTGCGGAGGTCATCTGAACTCCTACTTTTTTTCGCCCCAACCTGAAATAGTGCTACATGGTTCTCTGGATCATCGTGCTATTTTATTATTTCATTTCATGTACCTCCATTTGAATCATCTCTATGCTTTGTCTGCTTACTGTGTTGTAATTTGTCTCTCCAAGAGAAGGTGTGTAAACCCATACTTCTCAACAGTCGTGTTCATACGTGTGTTCCCAACTCTTAGAACATCTCTTGGCATATGGTAGGTAGTAAGAGAAAGAACGGATGGTTATTGAATGAATAAATGGATGAATGAATAAATGGAATGGAAGCCATTCATTAGGACCCACCACTAATGAATGCCTAGAGTGTGCCTAGACACAACCGTGGTCTCTTCTAGCTCCTATTTTCAAACAGATCTGACTTTGCCATGATGGCTGGGAACTGGGCCCTGAAGAATGACTAGCTCTCCAGGGGACAGTAAAACATCATCTCAGGCCAACGAGTTACCACGACAAAAGGAAATACCAACCTTGCATCTTATTATGGCCATGGCTTTGAAAGGCTCCTTGGAAAGTTTGAAATTTATCATCAAGTGATTAGATGGGACTTCTTAGAGAGTGGCAATTGATCATTGATGTTTAGATGATGGCAGGTGAATACCTGTACATGTGCTGGGAGTGCAGACAGGGCCGAACACCTCCTTCAGTCAATGGAAATTGCCATTACAATCAATGGTGTGCACTGAGTGTAAATCCTCCAGTCTCATCACTAGAAAGTACTCCATGAAACTGCTTCTGTGATGTCTATAGGAAAATGGTGTGTAAGGTCAGTCTATGGGGAAAGTCTCCACCTTTTTCTCAGTAAATTTTTGATTTTTTGGCAATTTACGTGTTGGAATGATAGACACAGACGCTCCAACATTAACAGCTTTATTATCAGAAATCTTCACTGGTCTCTCACCAATCTGTGAGGCGCTTCTTGGTTTTCAATGGCAGCACCTTCACGTTTGACAGAGAGTATATAGGAAGAATGGTATGGTATGTATGACATATAGCGGGTAGTTTTTCTTTCATTTACTTGCAATCACTTAAAGAGAGAGAAAAAGAAAAGAACACCCCAAACAACCTCCCATCCGTTGTTATTTCATCAGTTACCTCATATAATCAACGGAGTTCCTGAAGAGAAATTGAGCTGTTATGGCTGCCTCTTAGAATCCACAATCAGAGCGAGAGTTTCTTGATGAGCTTGATATTCAACATATCCAGGTGATTCCATGGGCTAATTAGGATTGTATGAGCTTGGGGAAATGAAGAGGTTGGTTGGGATATAATGAAAACCTCGCTTCTGAGCTGCCTCAGAGTTACACAGCTTAATGGTGACTCCTTGGCGTGGGGAAAAGATGGTAGCCCATGGACGGTGGCCCAGTTGGTTCCAATGGTGTCCAGGAGGCCAGAGAATACTCCTCCAGGGACCACCAGGAGACAGGATGTCAACATCCTGTCCTTACCACTTACCAGCTGAATGACTTTAGGAAATGCTGCTGCTGTTGATGATGATTATAAATACAAAGATAATAACAATGATGCCAGCAGCTAATGTATATCCAGCACTTATTACATGCATAGCATTGGCTAAGTGTCTTCTGTGCATTCATTGTTTTTATGAAATCCTCATAGCATCCTCTCAGTTAGTTCCTATCAGTATTTGCATTTTTCATATAAGGAAATTGCAACATACTGAGGCCAAATAACTAGTCCAATGTCACACAGCAGTAAGAGATGGGGCCAATATTCAAACCAGGGATTGTGGCTCTAGAGCCCAAGCTTGTCACAAGCAAACCAATCCTCCTCCTAGACCCCATCCCCTCATTTCTTTAGGGCTGGTGCTGTGAGGCTTGGGTGAATATAGATGTGGGTGCTTTCTCTGTAAATGGTACCAATAGAAATTAATATGGCCATGCCTTTGGTAATCGAATTGTCAGACAGAGCATATGATCCCTATCCCAAGTCCTGTTGTAAGACTGCAAACATAATTTGAAAGCATGCCCTTCTGATGGACGGGCCAGTGGTGTCATTCTGGTGCATTAAGGAGAATATTATCATCATAACCTTTCAGCAAAGTGCCCCTTGGCTGAGATGATTATCTGGTGCTCAGAGCAGTCACAGGTGGCAGTGACAGCCAGTCTGGCATAACAGATCCAATACTGCATTGACATGAATTTTGTCTTCTGACCCCTGGATATATATGTTTTCTATTGCCTTACCTGTTCCCAATGATGAGTCTGCCATTCTGACTTTTTATTGCAATTTGATTTTCCTCCTTAAACGGTTATGCCTTTTCCATCATGGTGTTCCCAACAATCAGCATGGTTCCTAGAAAACAGTAGGATCATTTTTATGTTGGGTTTGAATTTTTTCTTATTTAATGTCAATATTTTTGTATGTGGCAGTTTATTAGACTCACATTCTAAGTTCTGAAGTTCTGATCAAGTATCTTCCTGTTTTCTCATCTGTTAGGTACCCTTTATTGTAACTTTGCACATGGTCTGAGCCAGACTCCATGATTTGGTGACTGATATGGTATAGTCTGTATTAGTCAGGATAAGCTAGGTTATGCTGTTGTAACAAACACTCCCTAAATCTGACTGACATATAAAACCAAAGACTTACTTCTTGTTGGCACTATGTGGGCTGGCTCCATATCTTCTCACTGTGGAATCTGGGATGAGGGAATAACCACCTTCTCACTTCATTGGTTTTATGAAAAAGAGTTCTGAAGAGTCTGTTATCAGCAATTGAAAGGGAAACAGGTAACTTTCACACAAGTTATCGGTCAAAAATTAGTCACTCCGCCCCACTCAAAGTCAAGAAAACTCGAAAGTACAATCCTGCAATGTACTGGGAAAGTAGACAGCTGGATATATCTGGTAGGTAGCTCTAATGAGTACCACATGGTCCTCAAAAAGTCAACCTAGTCTGAACTACAAGAAAGAAATCCATTAAGCAAGAATACAAGAGAAAAAGTGATGAGTGCTTTAAAAGTCAAAATCATGGAGGAGAATGGGAAAAAGAGAATTAACTTTTTTGCACATTTGTTAGGTTTAGCAATCTTTGCGTATGGGTGCATGCCGACCTCTCAACAGTCCTTTAGACAGATGTCATTAGCTCCACATTTCACCTAGTAGGAAACTTTAGAGAGTTTGGGATTTGTGCCAGTCCAGTTGAGGCAGTCATTCTTCCCTTTCTTTCTTTCTGACGTGAGCAACTAGAGGGACTGTACAAGTGTGGGGCATGTACAAGTGTGGGCCCAAGTACAGTGTGGGGCATGAAATAGACTCTCAGTAGATGTTGGTTGAAGGAAGGAACCACTTGGAGGATGGCTTCCTGATCCAAGAACCGGGTTGGGTCCACTACACATGCTTAGGTCAGTATTACCATGTGAACAAGAGCCTCACCAAGAACTGTGGCCGAAGCTCTTCAGAGTGGTTTTCTTTCTCTTCTCTTCAGAGACAAGATCTCATACGTGGCTTTGAAAGTGTTGCCTTTTTGTGCACACCCAAAACAACACAATCCAATAACTTTAAAAAAAAATCTTGCCCTTATCTTCCTATTCCTTCTTTAAAAAAAATGTATTTATTTTTTATTTCTTTATTTTTTTTTTTTTGGTTTCTTTTTTGGAATTTTGGGAGATTGAGTACATGGCCTACTTGGTATGTAGATCTGAAATACAAAACCAGAAGAGGATTTTTTGTTGCAAATCTGAGATGTTTTCACTTCTTAAATAGAAATACTTTGGCACATCATAAAATAGCACAACGCTATGAATTCTGCAATAAACATTTAAGGTAATTATTGTAAAAAATAATTAAAGTAAGTATAAAATACTCTTAATCTATGGGCAGGACAATCTATTGCTAATTCAGGGAAACAGTAACTTGAAGTGGAGGCTCTGCTTACATCCAGTGACCATTCCGGAAATGTTTTTGAGTACCGGATCACAATACCTATTTTAATTAGAATACTGTCTCCTCATTGAGGACCTTTGCACTCAGCATTGTTACAAAGCTTTAAGTATTATCTTATTCAGTCTTCACCCAAGTGTATGACATAGGGAATCTGGTTATCACCATTATCCAGAGGCGGTAACTAGGTTTAGAGATGGGAAATGATGTGTCTAAAGTCATGGCGGGTAATTCAGTTCTCTCTTGACTTCAAAGTGAGTCTCTGGACCATTTCACCTCAGTGGTGAAATGTGCATTCCTGTGTGTTCCTGTCACATACCTATGCGCTTTTCAAGTCAGAAGGGCTAGTGGGCCCTAATTGTATTGAAGGGGGACCTGAGGTTCAGTGAGGGGATAACTCACCCTAGCTATACTTCCACTGGGGACAGGATTGGGGCTCATGTCTGAAAGCTCTGGTTCTCAGAAAGTGAAGTTCCTCGGACTCAGGTTCTGGATTCAGACAGACTGAATTAAAACCCATCTCTACCATGGCGGAACTGAGTGATCTTACACATTGGTAAGGCTCAGCGTCCTCGTCTATCAAATGGGGATAATTCTGTGTGTGTGTGTGTGTGTGTGTGTGCGCGCGCGCGTGCACGCATGTGCACTTAACACCGACATGAGGGTTAAATGAGTTAATATATGAATGCCTACCTCATCAGAGATGTTTAATGATTTATTTTGTAATTATTATTAAACTACAGTACTCTACTATGATGACTTATGATACTGCAGTGTATTGCTTTGAGAGATTTTTGTTTGAAGCTCACTGGAGTCGACCAGTGAGAGGTTGGCCTTGGCCACCACGGGAAGCGGGGGTGACCACACTTGATGCAATTTGCATCTATGATCTCTATGTCTAGGTCAACAGAGCTCTAGGTCCAAGGAGGGCATTGTCCTCTACCCACCATGTAGTCACTGAAAGTGAGTATGTCATTCACACATAGGAAGCTCTGTCCAACTGGCCTGGCCAAGGTGATCAAAAGTTATCCTACCAGAATGCCTGCCCCAATCACACTGGAGAAAAAGCACAGCCCCCAGAGCTCTACTCAGGGGGAAAATCCATCAGTGACAGTCCCTTTCCCTGGTCCCTGAGGATGCCCAGAAAAGACCTTGAAGTCCGAGGACTCAAAAGAGAGAGAGCACAGTGGAGGGGCTGGTTATGGAGCAGGGACAGCCTCCATAACTGACCCCTCCATAACCAGCCAGCAGTGGTCATGGGCAAGTGACAGCCCTTCTCCTAGCTTCTGACCCAATGAGCCACCGCGAGGAGGGAAACCTGGGTCCCTTCTTCTGTCATTTTGCTATGCTTTTGTCACTTGACCTCTGTGAGGCAGAATCTCCTCGTCTGGGAAATAACTGTAACTCAAAGACATATATTGACAAGGTCAAGTGCCATAACACAGGTCAAGCTCTGGGACAAAGCCTCACGACTAGTGCTCCATTAACAGTAATGATGATTGCACTGAAATGTAGTTTATTTTTATTTACATGACTGGTGACCCTTGAGGACAGAGGCTCCATTTCTGTTATCTACTTTGATGTCCAAGATAGTATCTAACAAACAAGGGCACAACAAGAACACCAGCATTTACTGAGCGCCTACCCTGTACTAAAGGCTGGTCAAAGATCTTTACATATATTAACTTCCTGAAACCTTACTACATCCTTATGACGTGGCCACTGTCATCCTCCCGTGTGACAGATAAGACAACTGGGCACAGAGAAGTTGAGTAAGTTGCCCAAGGTCACACAGGGATGCTGAGATCCTAGAGGGGAATCACTAAGCATTGACTGGATGGATGAGTGCCTTGCCCTGACACCTATCTCTTGACCCATACCGTGATCCCCTGTTTGCTCCTATCAGCATTTTTGGGGCTGTGCAGTTTGGCTGGCTGGATTTGGCAGTCGCGATGGGGATGGTGATAAAGAGGCCATGGGTACTCTGGTGTGGCTTGCCTGTCATCCACACACAGCCATAGCGAAAATGACAGGAGATTAATAGGAAATAATGGGATAGTGAGTAGAGCACTTATGCGGCTTTCCTCACGAGAAAGCCTCACATCTAGTGAGGTGCAATTAGCTGTCCAAGCCAAGAAGCATAGGCAGGAAATGAAATAGGCTCGCGGTGATTTTATTTTTATACCTGGGTCCGCTCTGGGTTCATCGGCCTAGTTAGCACTCTGGAACCTCCAGCTGACTCCGCACTGCCTGCTAGCTTTAATACACTTCGACTCTGGCTGGCTACACAGCCCTGATGTCGAACACACGAGGCAGACAGCTGCCTGGAGGCATTCTCCGTAGAAACGCTCATATCACAACAGAACTCAGCTTTCCACCATCACGCCATGCCTCTTCCCTCCATCAGCAAGCATTGTAGCAGGTTGCAGATGCCAGGCAGTGTCAGAGAAATGTCCTAATAGACACATCGGGGGAAAGTGCTGTGGCCCCTGTTGCACACCGGAAGCCTTTCCATCAAGCCTTCTCCTCCTGGTAAGCAGATTAAACACCAGGAACCGTTCCTCGAAGATCTATTTGCACCCCACAGCATAGGAACCTCAAAAGATAACCTTAAAGGAAACAATTGATATGGTTTTCTGCTCAGCCGCCCCAAACTCTGAGACATTTACGTGACAATATGCTTTGATTTTTCTCCTTCCAGAAGATGGACTATATCCCCGAATACAATAATTATTTTATTGCCTTGGCTTCTATCTGGGCACACATTCCATTTTCCAATGTAAATAATCATTTCCACCTTTAATAAATTAGATGGAACCTGTCTGGCTCAGAGAATGAACATTTCAATATCTTCAGACACACAATGACACCGTATCAATATTTAAAATCATTTTATGCATGTATTTCAGGTTGTCCAACTTCATTAAGGCCATTCATCAAGCCTCCAGCTAGAGTGTATTCCCATTGGACTTGTAGGCCTGGGGGCCTACCAAACAGAAATTTAAACTAACTTGCCTTTTTAATTCACATTATTCTCAAATATTCTCTTTTTTAACTCCCTGCCATGACTAAGGCGTTTAGACTGGGCCATGATTCGGTACGTGTCAACACTTAGCTGACACAATCCCCATTAGTATGTCAGAAAATGTGTGCCCCAGTAAAATATGGGATCCGTTCCTCCCTCTTTGTTGATAAATTACCCTCTAGTTCTTTCCTGCACTCGGCAATAATTTGAGTTTATTGTTCGATGTTTCCGTTAAATATTTACAAACATTTTAAACTATGTATAAATGAAATCTTCAATGTCTTGCAAGTCACATCCTCTCCCTTGACTCCAAAATAATAAATCTCTTGATCTATTTTTCATATTCCTGAAGATGCCCCCACGTGAACGTATGCTGCTGGGAATAAGAATATTCTTGCAAATAAGATCAGTCCCTCTCGTGGCCATCTCCGTGGAGCGGGCCAGATTCGTTTCCCAAGATGAGCATTATCTTGCTGATGCTGAAATCCCGCTCTGCAATGCCAATAAACAATTAAGTCCATGCTGAGGAAATTGCAATAAAACCTTCTTAAACAGGGCACCGACCCAGAGAAGGTTGGAGAGGAAACTTCCTCACCAGGCAAAGCCAGTGAAATGCACATTCATATTTCAGGGGCAACCAAGCATCCAGGAATGAAGTGGTTCTGTAGGAAAAGTGGGCGACATTGCATTAGTTTCCTAGGACAACCATACTAAAATATCACAGAATGGGGGGACTGAAACAACAGATTTTTATCTTCTTACAATTCTGGAGGCCGGAAATCCAAGGTCAAATTGTCAGCAGGTTTGATCTCCCAAGGCTTCTCTCCTTGGCTTGCAGACGGCCGCCTTCTCACTGTGTCCTCAGAGGGTCTGCCTTTGTGCACATATTCCCCTGGTGTCCTCCTGTGGGTCCAGACTTTCTCTTTTTCTAAAGACACCAGTCATATTGGATTAAGGCCCACTCCAAAAGCCTTGTTTTAATTTACTCACCTCTTTGGAGTCTCAATCTCCAAATACAGTCACATTCTTGGCTGGTTAAGTCTTTTGGTTGGGCAAAGTCTGTCCTCTGGTTCATCAAGCACAGGCCCATCTCACTGTCTTGAATGAGCATACAAACAGTGCATGGGTGTTGCTTTGAGGTTCTTGGAAGTTCTGGGGCCAGCTTTGCTTGTCTGAGTTCCTGTTTCCTCTGTGGTCAAGTGGGGGTAAAGACCACTTACATTGCAGAGTTGTTACGAGGATTCAATGACCTAACAAATGAGAAATTGGCTGGCTGACTGTAGGCATTCGGTGAAACTGAATCAAATGGCATCATGGAGGCAGCATTTAAACGGGTTTAAAAACACAAAGCTTGGCGAGATGGAGTGGAAAGGTGAAGATATCCAGGGGGTACCCAAGAATCGAGTATTACCTTTTCTCCATATTTCCCCCAAGTTTGGGAACTTCAGGGGGTTTATTTTTTCATATTGGGTGATCGCATTTTCAAGTCGGTCGTGTGTTCAGTAGAGTAATAGACCATTATTTGAGTTACTTCCAACATGAAGTGCTTATATATAAAAAAAGAAGTTGAAGAGCTCACATATTAAATTGTTCTGTACTGTGCCCAAACCCTCAATTCTTTCCAAATTCAGTACTTCACAGTTTTAAGAGCCCTTCATTTTAGAACTGAATGGGGTATTCTGGGCACGTGCTCTGTGGGCCAATTTAGACTCCCTCGGTTGTGCTGATAATGTGAAGAGTGCTCCAGTTATGTGGAGCACAGGCCTGGTGTGCAACTTGGGGCTCTCACAAGCCCCTTTAGTGCTGCAGGCTTCTGCAATGTCTGTGCCCACGTGGGTGATTCTGGGCTGGACCCCTGCCGGGCCCAAGGCCTCTGGCATAGCATTCTTGTTCCAGGTTTGGGCAGAAGTCTGGGTGGGTCCCAAGGAAAATTGCATGATTTGGTGAGGACATGTGGGTTTATTCTATAAGGCCCACATGATGAAATTCCTGCAGAGTTGATTTGTTTGTTGTTGGCAAAACAGGGACCAAGAGTCATTAAAGAGCTACTCTGCTCCAGGTACAACTATGCAGACTTGCAGGTCGATTTATGCACACCAACACAGTGCAAGACTCACAGCATGTGAAGACTGAAACTCCGAGAGATGAAGCCACGTTTCCACAGACAGGAAGCCCTGGGCCTGGAACCCCCATCTCCATGCGCCCAGGCCCTCATCACGGCTGGCAGGCAATGTGGGGAACGTGCAGTCTTGGGAGTGAGAGATGGAGCCTGGCTTTGAGCCAAGTCTTCTGACTCAAAGACCAGAATTCCTTGCACTCACAGGAAATTGGTGCCATTTGCTGAAAAATAGACTACTCCTTGGATTGCTCCAATGTCACTTTCAATGTTATTTTCATTCACAAAGTAAAAACAAACAAACAAACAAACAAACAAAACAAAACGAAACAAAACAAAACAAAGCAACAGCTTATAAATGTAGACCATGAGTTCCTGAAACAAATTCTGTCAATAGATCCACAAGTAGAGATGTAGGTAGGGATAAGGCCCTGGGCTAGCATGTGGCTGTCCAAGGTGCTGACGTCAGACAGCGGCCTAACTTGCAGCCTAACTTGCAGCTTTCCTGACCCCGTATTCTAAGCCACACACCTGACCTTCCCTCTCGGAATACCCTCTTTTAATTTTTATTTTCTTCTTTCTTTCTGAATTCCAAATATCACGCTATGTAAGGTACATGTTCATTTCAGGGACTTCGTTTCATATCTGTAACTCCCACCTGCTCTTCTGTAGAGGACGGGTTCTGCATTTGCTTTGTTTGAGAGTAAATGGAGGGACTTGTACACATTCTGGAACATAGAAACTCAACAAATATTATATGAATGAATGAATGAATGAATGAATGTATGCATGAGAACTAATCACTTCTTTCCACTTTTCAGGTGTGGTGGCCTGTTTTTGGACCTACATTCCTGTGACTTGAATTGTTATGTCTTTTCCTTTTTTTGTCTGGGTGAACATGGGCCAGTCTCTTGATTCTTTGGGTTTTGGTTTTCTCATATGTAGAAAGTGGATAATGATGCCCCTTTCCCAGGGTGCCATGAAGATGAAATGAGACAATGTCTATAGAACTTGCCACATAGAACTCATTACACAGCTACTACCACGTTTACCCAAAAATAAGACCTAGCCAATCAGATCTAATGCGTCTTTTGGAGCAAAAATTAATATAAGACCCTGTCTTATTTTACTATAATATAAGTATATTATATTGTATACTGATGTATAATATGATGTAATATAATATAATATAATATAATACTGGGACTTATATTAATTTTTGCCCCAAAAGACGCATTAGAGATGATTGTCCAGTTATCTCTGATTTTCGAGGAAACACGGTAGTTGGCTTGTTTGCTGATTCTGTCCATGGCTCTGTCTTCCAGGTCTCACTGTTTCCCAGAGTCTCAGTCCTTGGGAAGGAAGAGGCTAAGATAAAGACAAAGCTTGTTTTGGGTGGGAGATGATTAGGCAGTAGCCTTTGGTGAAATTAACAGTGTCTAACAGGGTTTATTCACGTGATGCTTCAACAGGACCCCTCACCATATCTGCTCTCCCTCCCTTGGGGTGGCAGCCATTCATACATCAGCCATCTGTGGACACAGGTAAAGACCTAACCCTGGTCAAAGGAAACTCAAAATAAAAATTAAATAAAAGTGAGTCAAAACAGGCCAAGATACATGAGTGTTGGATATGGCAGGTCCATCATTCTGATGTAACAGCTCAATTGGTGAGATTCTGTGGAAGTATTTATCATTATGTGACACAAACCCAACATATTTCTTACCAAAAACTGACTCCACTTTTTAAAAAGGTCATTCACTTCATCCTTCATTTCAGTACATGTGTCCCATCCTACTCCCTTTGTTCCCAGTTTCTCAAATTGCCAGTCGGTCCTACTGTTATGCAGTTCGTTCAAACAAGCAAACAAACAAACAACAAAACCAAGAAACTTCCTCTGTTGCATTGCAGTCCTCATGTGGTCTGTGCTCAATAGTTTTGCTCATGTTCTTCACTTTGTGTGAATTGCTTTTCTTGCACACGCTAGCTCTGAAAATCTTACCCTTTTGTCTTGTTCCTGCAGGTCTGGTTATAGGGTTAGTATAGGATGTTGGCCCCCTCCCATGAACCCGACACTAGAGAACATACTATTAAGGAAGAAGTAAATGGACCTGAATAAGTCATGTAAACGTTGTGAGAAACGTCTTGGGATACTAAAGGCAGTTAAGACTTAGTGTCGATCAGAGGATACCTACACGCCATTTTTAAAGGGGTAGAAATAAAGGGGAAAGTTAGCCTACTTTATCTTTTCTCTTCTTTACATTACCTTTGGCAGATCTCTGTTAACCATATGACCTCTTTGAGGAATAAAAATAGCAAAAGCACCCCGCGGTGATGGAGGTCATGGAGAAATTATCACCCCAAGAACAAGTTCATGATGCAGGTATCAACAGCACAGACCAAGAGCCTGGCTGCCGTGTGTTTCTGTGTCTACTTCCTCCCACATCCTTAAAGAAGAGAGGGAGGGAGAACACCTCTTTGTGAAGAGCCAAGCCTGGAGACATGGACAGAAAGCTATTCTAGTGTTTTTGGGTTATGAAGCAAATGGGGTGGCCAAGCCCAGATGTTGGTATTAGAGGTCTTTGTACTGGGACACAAGCCTCATTCCCTAAACTCTTGAGGAGGATAGAAGTGAGGACAAAGGTGTATGACCATGGTAAAATAGACTCTAATGCTAACACATTGGGACCATAATGCAGAAACAGTTACAATGCATAATAAAATGGAAATGATAAGTATTAAATATGTAATACTGGTCATAAAGAATATAGCAGGTAGAGTAAAAAAGAACAGTGAATATATTTTAAGAATAAATTAATGAGCCAGATCAGATTGAGGAATTCTCTGAGAAAGAAACAAGCAGGAATAAAGAGTTAAAAAGTATAAAAGAAAGGTTAAAATAAACAGAGGCCGGGGTGCACATATGTCCATATAAACATAATAGGCAATCATAGAAGGAGAGAATACATAGAGAGAAAATACTTGGAAAAAAATGACAGCATAAAACAAAGACAAAGATTTACATTAAAAGCTCTTATGGAATGTCAAACAAAATATAGAAGAGAAAAATCATACTTAAACAACATAATTATATTTAAGGTTTTAAAGCAACAAGCTCACAGGAAGAGATCACTTATACAGAAACCACATTCAGATTAAAATCTTATTTCTCAATAGAGATACTGAATCAAGAAGGAGAATTGTTTTAGAAATGTTGGATGAAAATAACTAAAAAGAAAAATCTTTATATTTTATACCCAGCCAAACTGTCTTTTAATATCAGGACAGTATAATGATATTTCTAAGCAAACAAGGTCTGAGAGCACTTACTACCCAAACATACCCTTTGCGAAAACATTTTTGGTAGAAGAACACTGTAGGCGGATGCTTTGAGAAAAGTGTATAAGGGCGAGTATGTAACTTTGTATACTTTATCTTATGTGTGTGTGCATGTGTATACACATGCATATGTGTGTGTTGTGTGTGTGTGTGTGTGTGTGTATTTAAAGTAATACCCTCCAAAGAATCAGGAAAACAGATGCTCCTCCATGTAACAAACAGAGTTAAATTGTACGTAATATAACATAATACCAACATGTTTCCTGGGATAGCAAGAGGGAAGGGGCTTAGAGAAAGTGTCTGGGTAAACAAGGAAAGGTGAAAACTACCCAAATACTTTTTATTCTGAGGAAAAATACTGTTCTTGTGTCTCCCTAATTTGCCCACCATGCTGAAGCCCAGTTTCTAATAATGGCTTCTCAATTTTATGGCTGTGTGACCTTTGAGAAATGTTCCAGACTCTCTGATTCTTAATTTCTCATCTCCAAATCCTAAATGATAAAACCTGCATGATAGGTTATTTGTGAAGTTTTAATGGAGAATGTGGCCTCCATTATGCAGTTGCCCTGGACACTGAACAGATGTTGTTTCTTTGTGCCCACAGGTAGGATAGGAAAGCATTATTTTAGTTGGTGAAAATATAGCTTATGCTTCACCTACATTTTCTCCCAAACCTTGGCACAAGTAGGCAACAATCAGACTTTCTTGTCTTTAGGGGCTAAGGTAGGGGAATGGGGTGGCAAGAGGTGAGTCAGATTTGAAAAATCAAGTTTCTTACACCTAGTTATATTTTACAAATACAATTTGCAAAACGTTGCAAACTGTTGATTTTTCAGCCCAATACACATATATGGCTCAAGAGATCAGGGCTCCTGCAGGGGCATTAATTACCCAGTCTGTTCCCTGGGAGGAAAGCATGGGTACTCACACACGTTCATTAGGGCATCTTAATTGGAAACAAAAGTCACCATGGATACAACAAACATAATTAAAAAGAGTAAGCCATGCCGGTCAGTTTTCATTTGGATTTTGTTTTATTTCATTTTATTTTCAATTCTCCCAAAAGCCAGGCACAGCAGTTTCACGATAAAAAACAATGGCCTGAAAAATGTCCTTCTGGAACCTCCCCACGGCTCTGCGGGTTTGCATAACTCAGATGTGTCTGGAGGGACCCATTGTTTCCTCTGGCCCCAGAGAGTGAGTTGGGGTGCCTGCACATGAGTGACTTGGGTCCCCCAAATGGCTACCCTGGGGTGTCCCAGTAGGTTGTCTCTGGGGAACAATGCCTTCCTTTTTTCCTCTCTCCATTATTGCACTTGTTCAAGTGACAACATTCCAAAGTTCCCATCAGCTAGTGTAGATGTTAGACTGGAGGGGCCTTAGAACAAGTCTTTATTTTTACAGAGAGAGTATAGCAACCTGCCACTGCCACACGCCTTTCTGTTGCTGCCATGTCATTTTGCTTGGGATCCTGGAATGACAAAAGGGTCGATTGTGATAAAGGACTTCAGTTGGATTGGACATGAAGAGGTGTGTAGCAAGTCCTCCTTTCTCATGCCACTTTTTTCTTTATTCTTTGATTAAAGTCTTTTCTCCTACTTACATCACCCATTAAGATGTCTCAGTGTCATTTAGGGTGTTAATTGAGAGGGGGTTTAAGCTCATCAAAGCGATTATAAGTGATAGTTAAAAATTTCTATATATGGCCTGTGCTGGAATCAGCACGGTGGGGTGCCATTTTTTCTTTTATCCGACTGACATTGGTAATAATGGATGAAATTATTACTAAATCGCAGCTGCAGAGATGATATCATGATTTTTTTGTGTGTGTAATCTTTGATGAAAAATTAATTTTTTGAGAGGGATAATTTAAAATGATTTAAATAGTATTATACTGAAGTCCTTGCCAGTAATTAACACCAATCTTGTCAGAAGTGAAACCACTTTTGCAGCTGTTTCTAAAGATACCTACAGTATTTGTAACTTTCCTGTGAGTCAAATTATAGTGTTTGGACTTTATTTTTACTGCACAAGGACCATTAGGGGGGAAAAAAGCGTCTGATAGGAATCTTTGTTCTCTGAGGCCCAATTCCTGTTTTGTGTTTGCGGCCCCTCCCTCACGCTAGATTAATTATCCCTAGATTATGGACCAGGGTCGGGGTGAGTCCTCATTTTTATTTTTCAAATGTGTTAAAGTGCTTACAGTAGATACTGTATACGTATATCTCTATAGTCCTTAAGTATTAGTTACCGAAGAACAAATAATTTGATATGCACAGAATTTAATGGCAGGACAAATGGCCGTCGTAAATGTTGGTTCATCTTCATCAGTGACTTGATTTTCTTTGAAATCCACTTCTTTAATCACAGTGGCAAAAGCATCCTAACGAGAGATAGCCAAAAATAGATTTCTCTTTGCTACTTTCCTCATGCTTTAAATGACAGAAGTGAGGGGTGTGTGTCTATGTGTATGTGTTTGTCCTATATATAAAGACCTGCAGAAGAGGTTAAAAAAAGAAATATAGTGAAATTTAAATAGAAAAGCAAATGAATGAGAATACAGGAGAACAGTATAGTCTTCTGAGCCTGGAGTTTTGCTTTCTTCTTTTTTAAAGTGCGTGCTGATTTTTTTGACAAGATATATGGCACTAGATTTCATGGCAACTGCAGAACCTGCCACTTTGTAATTTTGTTCCCCCTCAACTTTTGTGCTGAGAAGGGAGAGGGGAAAGAGGAGAGTTGGGGGGAAAGGAATGAGTAAGGGGAAAAGGAAGGGAGGAGGGAAAGGATGGGAGGTGAAAAATGACATGAGGACTTTGAAAATTGTTATACTGGGTATCTGTTCATTAAAATTGGAGCTACAGCCTCAGCTTCTGCTGTGGGTGCAATTTTATTCCACCAGAATGCAAATGTCACTCCTATATGCTTCCATTAGGAAGAGAAAGACAGAGAAGAGGCAAAAAAGCAGGGTCGTTTTGCAAGCAGAAAAGCCAGTTTGTTGGTGGAGGTGTGGTATCCGTGCTTGTAAAGTCTGCAACATGGAGATGCTACCAGATTAAGATCCTACCATAGGGATTGTTTCCCTTTTGGCCTCAGGTGGAGGGCAGCAGGCAGGCACATCTGAAAGCTTATCAAGCTCAGTGCCTTAGGTGACCCTGTTTATACCTCGCTGGCCAAAAGGAGGGGACCTTTGGAAGTGAAAAGACTTGCCCAGGCAGGGCATTACAACTGGGCCAGGCGAAGAAGCGAGCGAGGGTGCCACTTTGTAGCGTGAACATTAGAAATCTGTATCTTACTTCAAGGTCACTCCTCTGAGTGCTTCCATGCACCAAGTGCCTTGCAGGCATTAGCTAGTTGAATCCTCATATGAAACCCAGGATGTGGGGGCCCTCATCATCCTTCTATATAAGAAGCAAGGGAGGCATGGAGAGGTAAGCAAACGGCCTAAAATGCATGGCTTGCCAGCAACAGTGACAGCATTCCAAAGTCCCCATCAGCTAGTGTAGGCAAACAGCCCTGTTTGAAGGTGGATCCGGTGGTTGTCCACTCCCCACGGTGGCCCCCGCCCCAGACTCTCTTCACAAGGAGGTTCTAGGCGAAGGGTCTTGATAGGGTAGGTAGATAGAGAGAAATGAGCAGGAGAAGGAGAAGTTGAGCCCGATTAGAAAGCCCCCCTTGCTGCAGCTCCTCCTTGGGTCAAGACCCCTGGCAGCTGCCCAGCAGGACTCCAGGATTACACATGCCTGTAAATCAGAGATGTGTTGTTAGAAATCAGAGGGTGGGGGAGGCACATTCTGTTTGTCAGGATCCTCAATATCTTAGGAGCCTAACAGGATTCCAGGTTTTCACGTACGCCAAAGGGATGTGCTTACTCATCCCCCAGAACCAAGGGGATGTGTTTACATGCCCCTAAATCACAGGAATGCATTGCTAAATGCCAGAGGACTAGGTACCTCAGGGGGAGAAAGAGAGGTAAGAGAATGGAAAGGGGAAGGCCATTCCACTCATAGAAATAAAAGCCTCACACAATGTAAGGCCAGGCTGCTTCCCTCCCTCGGGTCAGCCCTCTCCACGTCTCCTCCACGCCATGCAGTGTGCTTTCTGTTACTAATAAACTTCTGCTGTTCATGCTGCACAAATTTCTGTCTCTTGATTGAAATCTTTCCTTCACAAAGACAAGAACCAAGGTGTTCAATGTCATTTTCCTGGTAACCGTCTCAATTTTTTTTTCCATTTAGTTTTCAATTATAGTTGACATAATATTATGTTAGTTTCAGTTCATTGTTTCTTCTCTGGCAGTGTGGTCCTGTGAAGGGAGAGTGAGAGATGGGAGGCAGCAGGGACCCTGCTGTCCAACTGCCATATGACCTTGTCAGGGTCTGAGGTCAAAAGGGCAGCCTCGGGCCGCTGTGTCCTGTTGAATGCCCAGCCCGCGGCTTGGCGCTGGGCCTTAGCAGGTGCAGAGTCGTGTTGGAGGAGGTGGTGAGTGCATTCACTTCCCTTCTCAGAGTTCCGTGAATACTCAGGCTCCTCTGGGCTCTGACCCCTGATTCTAGAACCAATGAGTTTCAGAATTAGAGGCTCAAACTCTTAACATCTTTCAGCACCATGTTCTAACGCCATGCGCTTCCTCCAGCTGGAACTCCTTCAGCCAGGAGCCCCCTCTGGAAAGTTGTTCACATCTCTTGTCATCCTCACCAGATTTCATCTCAATGACTTGTTCCACATAAGTGTCTCCTACCACCCTGTAAGTTCCCTGATGGCAGATTAGGCATTCATTCATTCATTCATTCATTCATTCATTCATTCATTCATTCATTCAACAAGCATTTCCTAAGGAATTATCAGCCATCAGGCACCGTGTTTGGCACTGGGGATGCCAAGACAAGCACAGTCCCATTACTCAGAGTCGGGACACAGATTAGCGATAGGTAATTTAATGAATATATTCATGAATAAATAAAAATGGAATGAAATCTGATGTACCTTAGGGGAGAGATTGGCCATCTTTCTCTGTAAAGCGCCAGATAATAAATATTTTAGGATTTCTAGGCCACAGGACCCTGTGGCTTCTACCCTGCTTTGCTTTGGACACACACACAGGCGAATGGGAGTGACTGTGTTTCAATAAAACTTTATTTATAGAAACAGGCAGTGGGCTGGGCACACAGACCATAGTGTACTGACCCCTGCCCAGGACCCAGGACTCATCCACTCTGAGGACAAAATATGTTGAGATGAGTATTATTTTCAAGTCTGTGTGTGAGAGCTGCTTACAGAGTCAGATGGGGTTGGCTGGTCTGGGCTTCCTTAAGATCTGTGTGTGACCCAGACCTCTCTGTATTTGGAAAGGAAATGATGGCCTGGGCTGAGGAGAGGAGTTTCACCTGGTCACAGGCCCCAGCTCTTTTCTGTCCCTGAGCTCCCACAGTCCTGACCACACTTGCAGGAAGGCTCAGGCATTTGGCAAGGCTGGAGGGCGAGGCAGGCGTGGGTAGAGAGCCGAGTGTGGAGCCAGGCCGGCCAGCAGACCCATCCTGCATGCCAGTGTCCCCGTGAGAGCATGCCATCGGGCCACAGTAAAAACCTGCAGGTGCAGCCTGTCCTGGCTGCTCCTTAGGGACACGTCCCTTCCCAGGCATACTGCCCACAGAAGGTCCCGTGTCCTGGGAGCCTGGAGAAGTTTGGTCAGAGTTTGCAGCAAAGGGGCCCCAGCTCTCCACCCTGTCACCTTCACTGACCCAGTTGGTCATTGTCCTGACATGCATGTCCACACTTTTAGGACTTCAGGTTGGGCAAAGGGGCAACATAGGGCCTAGATGGGACTGGAAAAGGATGACACAGGTGATGAACAAAGGTGTCCCAGAGGCAGAGGCAGGTGTCTAGACTGCCTAGTGGTTGTACGTATTTTTGTTTCCATTTAACAGATGAAGATAATGAAGGTCAGAAAGGTGACACAGTCCATGGAATGTCCTGCTCACCCAGGTCTTTTGACTACAAAGCTAATGCACACCCAGATATCGGGTCCATTGTGGTTCCCTCGAATGACTTAATCACCTTTCAACACTCTGTTCATAAGCCACCTCCTTCTTGAAGCCCTCCCTGATTGTCCCTGCGTGCACAGGACGCTTCTCACTTGAGTGATTTGCTGACTCTGTCTGCCTCTCCCAGGTGGGTACTCATATAAAAGCCATTCCTCAGATGGACAGAATGCCGAAGAGCAGGGTGATTGGCAGTCTGTCCCAGCACCTACCACAGCACAGCACAGCACAGCTTTTGACCCAAAACGAGTGTGCGTGTGCATAGGATAACGGAGCCAAAGGAAAGTTGGGTTAAATGTGAAGACAAAGTAGATAATGGTCGCCTCGTCACTTCATGTCCCTGTCCCTTAAAGGAATTCCACTGGGAGGAAGAAAGGGAGAATATGCATAGCGGGACTTATTTGAAGGGAAAGTGGGCTTGCAGGGAGCAATGACAAACCCGGGCTCAGATCCCAGCTCTGCCACCTTCCAGCTGTGTGTGCCTCAGCGTAGTGGTCTCCTATCCTCCCTCACCCTCTCTCCTTCTTTGTCATGGTGGATGGTGCCCAGCTGGGGAATTCAGTAAATGATGGAGCAAGTGCAGGCCTGGCAAGTAATCGATAATTCCTGGCATCACGGGCTTGTTTTGGTGGCTCAAGGGATTCAGACTGTAAACTCCGTGAGACCAGGAAATGTGTCTCTTTTGCTCATTCTCACACCCCAGAACTTAGCTACGTCCTCACGTAAAATAGGGCTGGAGAAATACTTGGGCTGAATCAAGGGATTCACGAGCTGCTTATTTGTATGTCCTGAAATCACTCCCAGGGAGGGTGAGGCTTGGCCGCTGTTTACTTCACTCGGCGTCCCAGGCCGGCGGTGTGGCCTGTTGCTGCCCAGCCCTGCACCCCCAGGCCCAGGGTCACAGACGCAGCCCTGGGAGATGGCTGGGCTGAGCTGGTGCCACTCTCCTCATCCCCCAGGGCCTCCTCAGACTGTGGGAACACTGCTGCGGACCTGGCAGACGACGACCTGGGATGATCGCTGTCTCAGGCTGGCGCCCTGAGGGTGAGAGCTCTGCCAGCTCTCAGGTCAGACATGCCCATACAGGGTGGCACCATTCAGTTTCAGCTGGGCCCATCCTTCCCAGGCCTCCCGCTGGGCCCTGTGTCTGCTTCTTGTTTTGTTGGACCTCGCGCCTTCAAAGGGGCCACACTGAGAGCCTCTTGCCCATTACGCCCCATTCCTGCCCCTTTTGTGTACGGTGGGACTGAGAGGAGTGAGATGGGGCCCAGATGGGAGCAGAGCCCAAGAGGGCAGAGTCGCATTCCAGCCGTCACCCCGGTGAGGGCAGCGTGACTCAGGCTGAGCGCACAGAACTGCCGGTGGCAAGTTGGAGGGGCGTGGTCACCACAGGGCCAGATCTCCACAGGGTGTGTGTGCTCCTGGGTCTTGCAGCCTGTTTACCACCTTTCCAGTGGGAGGTACTGGGCCTAGAGCAGGCACCCTGTGAATATTTGGACAAAGATTCCGTCACTGCATTTTGGGTTTGATTTTAAGATCATACACACCTGTCTCGAACAGACCAAGGAATGAGCCAAATTAATTACATAATTT
The DNA here is from genome assembly GCF_964194185.1 of Rhinolophus hipposideros. NCBI lineage: Eukaryota > Metazoa > Chordata > Mammalia > Chiroptera > Rhinolophidae > Rhinolophus > Rhinolophus hipposideros. The sequence goes on from NC_138051.1 coordinate 96,303,803, forward strand.
TTCAAATGCTGCCTGAACTTACAAAGAACCAGCTAACTGAGAAACCTGCATTTGGTTTTGTAAGACCAGGGACTGTCAACCTAGTTCCATTGCCACTGGGGGCTGGGCCGTTCTTTGTTGTGGGGGGCTGTCCTGTGTTACAGTGTAAGAATCAGCAACATCCTGGGTCCCTGCCCAATAGATGCCAGGAGCACCATCTTCCCAGGTGTGACAAGTAAAATTGTCTCCAGATAGTACCTTATGTCCCCCAGGGGACCAAATGGTGAGGAACACTGCGCTGGAGGACTTTTCCTATCTCCTCAGGAAGGATGAACTCACTTTGCAGCCTGTGTCTCTTGGAGTGCCCCATCGGGTCTCAGGCTAGCCTGGAGGGCTGGCCTAGGATACTCAGGGGAATCAGGCAGTGTGTCCCTGATGAGAACACGAGATGGGTTTAAGAGACGGTCTACACTCCAGGACACCCAGCTCTCCAGCCACAGGTTTGCACATTCCCTGCTCTGAGCTGTCCTGCTTGCTTCTGTCTCTCTCATCCTTGCCTGTCCAAGCCTTGCTGATCCATTAAGGTCCAGCTCAAGTCTCATCTCTTACATCAGAGATATTCCTGGTGGAATATCGCCTCTTCTCTAGTCTCTCATGGTCTTCCAAACTGCATTGCAGCATTGGTTCCAGTCTCCCTTGACTCAGTTCTTAGCGAATGTGGGACAGTTTCCGTGCTGAGGTTCAGCATGCCACGTCTGTCAAGGTCATGAGCCGTGCACGTGGGCTGCTCCGAGTGGGAGTCCCCTCGTCAGCCTTTGATATGGGTGACCCCGAGAACATTGTTAAAACTCTCTAAGCCTCAGTTTACTCACGTGTAAAATGGAAGCCAATAAGAGTAGGTGCCAACTTCACACATTTTTTCCATCAAAGAGATTGTTTAGTTGGTATTAAATAGCATTATTTTGTAGCTGTTTCAGCAGTATCTTATGAGACCCTGGGGGGCAGGGGCTTTCTCTTGATCTAGTATGGTGATTGGCCCACAATAGATTCCAATAATATGTATAGAATTGAACTGAGTTCTGAGTCCTTCTGAGGTTTGAACGTAAGCTTCTATTTCCATAAGTGCTGTAACAAACTGGGGTGAGAAGATTTACCTCGTAGAATCACTCTGAGGATTAATGGAATGAGGCATATTGTGATAGGTAGAACTCTAAGATGGTCTCTAAGAGCCCCACCCGCTGATGTACATTTTCTCCCATTGAGTGCATGAGACTGGTAAATATGATGGGATTTCTCTCCTTTGATTATATTGAATTATACCACAAAAGGGATTTTGCAGACATAATTGAGGTCCCTCATCATACATCTCAGTTGATCAAAAGGGAGATTGTCTTAGGTGGGCCTGACCTGATCAGGTGAGCCCTTACGTAACGAGAAACAGCAGCAGACACTTCTGTTGGTCTTGAAGAAAGCAAACAGGCACCTGTGGAGGGGGCGCCGTGGCAAGGACCCGAGAGTGGACTCCATGAGCGGAGCATGGTCCCTGGCTGATGGCAAGCAAGAGGGCACGGCCCACGGTCACACAGATACAAGGAATTGGATTCTGCCAACAACTGCAAGGGCCTGGACGAGAACCCCAGGCCTGAAGTGAGCCCTCAGTCCAGTCGACACCTTGATTTCGGCCTGTGAACAGGAGCCTTAGCTACACGGGGCCCAGATTCCTGATCTCCAGGGACTCTGAGATAATGAATGGGAATAGCAAGTCCCTATGTCTGTGACAATTTGCTCTGTAGCGAAAGAAAACCAACACAGGTGAAAAGGGCTCACTTATGGTCTGGTGTAGACTAAGGGCTCAATGAATTCTTCTTCTTGCCCCCTTCTTCCTCTTCCTTCTTATTTTTTATTTTTTTATTTTTTTTTTTTAAAGTGCAAAGCTCCGTCCTTCAGCCCAGAAATGCATGAAACACAGCTATATTTTTCCCTCCTGCATTAGTCTGCTAGGGCCACCATCCCAAACTACCACAGACGGGGTGTCTTAAACAGCAAAAATGTATCTTTCCCCAACTTGAGAGAGGCTGGAAGTCCCAGGCCAAGGCCAAGGTGCCAGCAGGCTGGTTTCCTCTGAGGCCTTTCTCCTTGCCTTGCAGACGGCCATCTTCTCCCTGTGTCCTCACAGACTCTTCCCTCTGTGCCTGTGTGTGTCTTATCTCCTCATCTTACAAGAACACCCAGACGACCTCATAATCCAAATTACGTCTGTGAAGACCTGATCTGCAAATACAGTCACATTCTGAGGTGCTGGGGGTTTGGACTTCAATATATGAAGTTTGGGGGGACATAGTCAGTCACACCTCCTAAGACTTGAGTTCATTTCTATTTGGGGCAATTTAATTTCAGTCTATACGGAGATTCCTTTTCTGTCACCTTTTCCCTGTCTTAGGTCTTGGATAAGCTCCTATTCATATGTTATATGGGCTCCACCTCTGCTCCACACAGTTTCATGGGAACCTTTCTGTAGGCAGACTCGGTACAGGGAGTGAGTGAGGCTGACGAGGGTCTCCACTGAAGGCCTAGGCCGCCCATAAAACCACTATTCTCCAGAGTCCTAGCATTTCCCTGCAATCCACAGAGAAAAGAGGCCCAAACTATTCTCAGTTTCCATAAGTCTGCGTGTGGGTGGGTCCCCTCTTTTTGGGTTCAGCGGTGTCCACACCGCCCGTCTCTTCCTGGCCTCTTCCTTCTCTCCTAGGCTGAGGTCAGAGGCCAAGAGCAGGGAAAGCTATAACTTTTCCAACCCTTCCTGTCTTTGTCTATATTTCCTTGTCTCCCTAAGGACACAGGCTTTTGGAAAACAAAAGCCAAGGAAATACAAACAGCATAATTTATTTTTGCCTTGATGCTTCTACCTCCGAAGCAATGAATGCAAGAAAAGTCTAGCTAGTTGAAAGGGACAGAGGTAGAGCGGGGAGGCTTTCCAGAGGGGAAAGCTTTTCAGTTCTCATTTCAGAAACATTATCCACCACATATCGCTTAAAGCTCAGCCTAGCTTTTTCATTTCAAATATTCTATCTCATTGTCTCTCAGAGGGTTCCTTCCGTTGTTAGACATGATACTCAAAATTTTGATGGGGCAACAGAGTTAAAGGGCCCGGTGGATTTGCAAGATTTAAAACTCGTGGTAAAACCCAAGACCAGAGCTGGTGCCTTCACTGAACACTGGCCTCACAGACAATCTGCTTTGGGATGCTTACAGAGAAATAATTGCATTTAAGTAAATAAAATATGTTATTCAGAAATAGGATAAAAACACATTTAGAGAGAACATGTGATAAGAATGTGTACAAAATGGTTTTAAAACATTTACATTCTATTTCGGGAGGCGGTTTGATGAACTTCATGGAAAATCTGTCCTGGACCCTGTATAAGTTCCTTCTGTTTTCCCTGATGGTCCGATAGAGCTTCCATCTTCTTGATTGACTTTACCTCTGGCCATAGTGATTGGCTAAGTGGTGGACACCTGACTGAAGTGGGAAGAATCACAGATCAGTTTGGTTGCATGTAGACACGTGACTCTGACTGGGCCAAACTGGGCCTTCTTTTGAGATTTCTTATGATGGAGCTGTGTGTAGACGAGTGTGAGAAAGGGATGTGGCAAGTGGGGGGAGAAAGGAAGATTTCTGATCTCTAAACTGTGAGGATCTGAGTCCAGGAGTTGCTGGCAGCTATGATTTTAGCCTCATGGAGATAAAGAGCTTGAGAGCATGAAGGCAACTTACTAAGCAAATCAGAGGTGGAGAGAGAATTCCAATGGCATTTTTATCCCTGATACTGCTTGTACCCCTGGACATCCCACATATGGGTTATGTGAGCCATAGATTCTCCCATTTTGCCTAAGCTAGTCCTCATTGTGTTTCTGTTTCTTATAAACAGTCAGTCTTGACTGAGGAACAATTATGTCTCAGCATCAAGGTCGTATAAGGCAGGGGAAGAGAATGAACTCTAAGTGCCCCACCTCAGGCAGACTTGGGTTCAAACCTGATGCCCTGATGCTCCATTTATCATCTGTGTGACCTTGGGCATGAGACTTGACCTCTCTGGGCCTTTGTTTCCTCATTCCCAGAATGGGAAAAATAAGATAATAAAACCCCTTCTGAATTTGAAGGATGTGGATTGGCATTTTTTTCTTTCCCTATAATCAGTACCCAGAAACTTTTCCTGAAAGCCAATTTATTAGGCCCATACTGCATATTTATATATCCATATTTTTTGAAATTCATAATTCCATGAACATACATTGTAGATGTCTTACTACAATGCCTCTTTCCCTCAACTAATGCGTGTGTCACAGGGTTAGGCATGTGATGCAAGATGGGACAATCTATATTCTTCCAAGGAGTTTTCACCCTACAGGACAAGAGGTCTTGTCTTTTGGGTTGGGGGACAGCCATCTTCCCTGGCACATGGAAAACATCTGTATTTAATAGCAGAGAAGGGTGCTGAGCAGTAGTAAAGAAGAGAGAAGGACCCCAAGAAAGAGTTTGGTGACATGGGATATTGATGTGAGTGAATCCACTTTTATCCTGAACCAATAACATACTAAGTGTGCACATTTTTTCTTCAGGCTAGTTTATATTGGGTTTTTGTAAGTAGGACTTAACAATGTTCTAATGTTAGGTAACCAGATATTCTTATTTGCCTGTGAGAGTCTTGTTTTTATGTCTGTTAAGATGGGGTAGTTATTAGTGTCATCTAACTTAACTCTCAAAAGTATCCTGGTAGGATGAAAACTTCCATGTCTCTCACCCTGGTGTACAGGTGCCAATACAAGAGGTTTATAGTGGCTGAGACGAGTATATGTTCTGAGAAGTGCTAAGGTAAAAAGACTAGAGAAACCAAAGGGCTTATTACAGAGAGGGGAGCGACAGTTTTTCCAGTTCTCAGAAGGGAGGAGAAGATGGGATGACGGGACGGAGGGGAGGTAACATGAGGGGACATCATGAGAGAGAAATGACCCCAAAGATGATTGATCCCATAGATCGGTCCCTTGGCTCCCTGCCTCTTAAGGGGTTTCCTGGAAGGGAATGCTCCCCACTCTGCCATCTCTCTTATTTCTGTTCTATGTCTAAATCCTTCCTGGGGATTCGAAGTCCTGGAGACCCCCAAAGATGCTGTCCCTTTGGGATAACCAGAGTGCCCATCACACCCTGTCAGAGATGGCCAGTACTGCTGACTCTCTAAAGGAGCTTCTAAAGTAGCAAAGGGCCATCCAGAAGCATTCTCCTCTTTGGAGGCATTTGTTTGTCACCTGTTTTACAAGAACGGACATGGGTGGACCACTTCTTGACAAGAACGTTGTTTTTAATGTGGGTTTTGCTCAGTGCCTTTCAATTCTCCTACCTTTCCTGTTGGTATGGGTCAAGGTGACATTTTTATTCCCCCAAGTGGTGGCACTAACTTAGAACAAGAATGATAAATACCAGAATGAAATTAGAAGTCGATGGAGCCAGAAGACGCTACCTCCTGAACGTAAAGGAACATGGATGACGCCTGGAGAGTTCTTTGCAAAGTCCGGAAGCAACAAGGATGCTTTGGGGACATATGCCGCCGACGATATTCCACGGAGACTGGAGCCCAGTATTGTGAGAGAATGCCAATTTGAAGAATTTGGAATAAAGAATTACTCAGAAATAGAAACCGTGTTGGCAGAGTTGAAATGTTATATCAGTACAGAACGACTTCAAATTAATGGGCAGACTTCAATTTTGTTCATATGCATGCTGCAGTTTGGGAAGCGAGTCAAGTGGAAGGGCTACGTGAGGCTTTGAAAGACACTGGATTTTCCGACACGCCTTCCTCCCACAAGTTTGAATTTAGAGATGAGCCTGATCAAACCGCTATGTACAACGTACAAGAATGCGTGAGTTCAAACGATGGCAGAGACCAGTAGGGACGATTTGGACACCTAGGTCTACAGTATCTCGCTTGGGGCAACGTGTAGACCAAATTATTTGTTGGCCCACATCAAAATTTCAGTCAAATGTACAAGGGTGCTGAGAATCTTGTGTCTGGATCCTGGGTATCTGTCTTCATCTCTCTCCATAGCTCCATCCTCTGATAATGTCGACACACCCACACACAGACCCGCCGCCCCCCACCCCCAGCCTGCTTCAGCAAACATCGCTGCCGACACACTCTCTGCAGAACTTCGTGCTGGACTCTGGTGCTTCCATGAGGAAGAGGTGGCTCCTCCCTCTATGTGTTTACAACGTCCTTAATGCTAACTAGAGGGGGGACAACACTCATTGTCGCATTTGGAGGGCCCCCTGGAGTTTCCAAGACACTTTCACATCAAACAAGCTTGTAAAGATAAAAGGGACGGTCTTTCCATTTTACAGACGGGAAACTCAACTCAGAAAGGCTAAGCAACAGGTTCGAGGCCACCCAGCCACGTAGAATCCTCATCTCCACCTCCTTCCTCTGCTTCAGTTGCTTTTGAACATCTCACCTTTCTGTTTGACATTTTAAATTCCAGTAGGTGGGCTATCCTAAGAGTGGATATGATGATGACATCTTTTTTAAAAAAGTAAACCTAGTCAGTGTTTTTTGTACCATGAAAACATAGATGGACAAAAGGAAGCATGTGTCTGTTTGCCTAGTGATTTAATGTTATTATAACTTTAGACCCTGGGGAATATTTTAATTGGAATTTTTCTTCCTTTAAGCTTTCTGAGACCATTTTAGAGGGCTAATAGTCTAGTTTAGTCATTCCTTCTCACGTCCCTCCCTTTTCCTGTCCCTCCCTCCCTGTCCACTCCTCTGTGACAAGGATTATACTAGAGGCTGGTGATTCAGTAACAAATTAAATATACTCACTTTCCTTGAGGGGCTCACGGTCTTGTGGGGAGACAAGACATAGCCTTGAGCAGTGATATCATAAGCACCTATGAAGACGGTACAAAATGCGAGGAGAGGGGTGGAGGGCTTCACAGAGGGAGCACTCTGCGTGGCTCTTAGGAGTGGGTGTTGGAAGGGCCCACCTGGACCAGGAGGGCTGCCATGCCAGCAGGTGGAGCTACTGAAGAGTGACCGCATGGGAATTATTAGCTCCAGGGGATTCAGAGACACCAGCCACGATGGCTACAGGAAGGAGGGCGTGCCCATGGCCTCTAGGATACAAGCCTTGGCTGGCTGGTGGGATGTGCAGAAGGGGCCCATCCCCCCAAATCTGGTGGACACTGAAGCTATTTAGTGGGCACGACAGCATCTCCAGTGAGCAGGTTGCCCTCCGCCTGAACTTTTCCGCTGCAACTCTGTCTCCCCACACAATCCCTCAGGCCTTCCTTTTCTCTGTTACCTGGATGCCTTAAGTTGGTTACACATTCTAGGACTGGGCCCTATCTCCTTCCTTAACGCCCTCTTCCCAGAATACTCTCTGCATTCCCCTCCTCACTCTGTCACAGCTCCCTCTGTCCCTTATCCTAAGAATCAGAATTTGTGGAAGGAATGTAGTGTGAGCCACACACACACACACACACACACACACACACACACACACTCCTCTCTGCAACAATATAGGTAGGTGGATTTTTTAACCCAATGTTCGTGCCAGATGCACACTGTTCTCCATCTTGCTTTTGTTACTGAACCATCCATCTTCGAGAGCATCCCCAGCGGTAAAAATAGAGCTGCCTCATTTTAACCGCTCTAGAACATGCCACCGGGTGTCTGTACCCAAGCTGATTTAACCAGAATTCTCTTGTTGATATTGGTTTATTTCCGATTTCACGGAGACAGCAATGAGGACAAACTCTTTCAGTCATTCTGTAGTCCACTCAAATTTAAGAACCTCTCTCACACGGTCTAATGCCATCCTCTTTACTTGTCTTTCTGAGTTTCCCATGCGCCCCGTCACCTACATCATCTCCAGCCCCAGAGGCTAACTTCTCCAGTGGTCAGGTCTCACCATAGATGTTACCTCTTCACCCACACTTTCCTTGTCTTTAGAACAGGGGTAACACAGTGTCCACTGCCAATGGTGGTTGAGAGGACTGAATGAGTTGATGTCAGCAACATTCTAGAACAGAGCCTCCACACAGAAAGAACTGGACAGGTGCCCCACTGCTATTCTTATTACCAGGAAATGCTCCAGGTCCAGAATGCTGAAAAGCTGGACGTTGTTACTTATTAGGATTAATTGGAATATAATTCTCTTGGAAAAGAATCCATGGGCCTGCATTAACTGGGGAGGCAGTGGGTGACCTGGTCTCTCTTACTTTTTGATATGAGAGCCATTTATGGGCCGGGACCTCGGGACGTGAAAGCTGAGTTGCTGTGTTGACACAACTTTTGAAATGACGCCTCCGACTTTCAGGTGGGGTGGGATTCAGGAAGCAAAGCTGCCATGGCAGTTGCCTTTTTCCGTAGCCCTGACAACGGAAGTCACAGCTTTCTTCTTTCCAAAGGGGAAGAGTCTCAGGGAGGCGAGATGTGCAGTACGTAAGGCTCCCTGAGCCCCAGACTCCCGGGTTTCTGGAGAGGGAGCTGTGCATTCTGGGATCTTATTCGGAGCTCTTGTGATGTGCTCAGAGATGATAGTAAATGTTTTTCATCCTTTTGGCCACGATCCAGCCACATTTACCTCTGTTTCTAAAGAAGCACAGAATTGCTTTAGGTCTTGTCTCACTTTCTGATGCACCCTCCTCCCCAACTCTCTTCTTTACAAATTAGGAAAGAAGCTATATGTTTCGATTTCCAAAACTCTGCAGGTGTGTGTTCTCTATCATTTTATCTCACCAAGGTGTGCATGGGATACATACATTTTCTCTAGGAAATCAGATACTACACAGTTTATTTAAAAAAAGACTCTTCTAAAAACACATGGGGATGCTTTGGCCAGTCCACAAACTGTAAGGTATAAACACTCAGCCCAGGTGTCCAGATGTTGTAAAATACCTATTGATGTAGCTTCCACTCGCCATCAAAGGCTGCTATCTCACAACACAGAACCAAATCCCGTGGCAAACTTTGCTTTGCTTCAATCAGATAAGCATGAATCCTGGAGAACTTCAATCATCTACCTACCCCCAACCTCCAGTTGTGGGGAGAGGGCTCATTGCTTTGAGACTTTCTATTTTCTGGAGGGTCCCAGATTGTCACTCAGCTCACGGGCAAGAGATGTCTCCTTCCATGTGCCCAGCTTCTACTCCCTCTCCCACAGAGCGGGATGAACACACTCAGCGGCAGACAGTTACTCCCCAAAGGCTGTTGTGCACAAGGGCAGCCGCCCCTCTGCTGGGTGATGAGACACGAAGATGAGTAGGACCCAGTCCCCCCTCAGGAGCTCCCAGGCACCTGGGGCAGGTAGACAGGTACAGAGGCCCAGGTGATAATGGGCTGCCTTGTGGGGAGAGCTTGCACGGCAGGGAGATGTAAGGAAGCTTCCTAGAAGTCTGGCGCTGAAATTGAGGTGTTATGGATCCCTAGGAGTTCCCTAGGCAGACAAGAAGGAAGAGGGAGAAGGAATGGTGTGTTCTAAGCTATGGAGGCCGGGAGAAAACAGTGGGTTTAGAGAAAAGTTCAACAAAGCTGGACCCACAGGATGCTGCTGGGGGGAGAGTGGGGTGGCATGTCTGTCATCAGCTGGTTCTTCCTCAGTATTAAAGCAGGAAAGTAGCATCACCACCCAGTGGCCAGGCCACAGCCATCACTGGCTTCCCACATCTGTGTGGGATCCCTGAGAGCTGCACAGTACGTCTCCGCCAGTCATGCCTTAGGGGTTTGGTCATTGTCTAGCCCCTCGATGCTCACGTAGGAATAAACAGCCTCCTTTTTGCTTTGTCTACCTTTAGCCTGGCTTCCTCAATCTATCTTCTCAACCACATTGGAACAACGGGACCTACAGTGGATTCTAAGTGTCAGTGCAGTGAATGTATCCCAAAGTGTGGCTTTGTATCCGAATCACTTGGGGTGGGGAAAGCCTTTAGTAAAATGCAGTTCCCTAAGCTCCCTTCCAGACCAGAATTTGGAGATGGAGCTTAGTGTTGCATTAAAGACTCTCTCTCTCTCTCTCTCTCTCTCTCTCTTTCAAACACACTCACATACACATTCCTTGATGTGACTGATTGATTGATGAGATAATATGCAGACTGGGTGCACAACTGTAGCCCCCAAATGGCATGCACAACCAAAAATCATTCTTTCTTATCCCTGTATCCCATTTATTTTCTTTACTCCGAGAAACATCATCATTTTTATTGTATAGTTATGAGCATTTTCAACACGGTGGCAGCACACAACACAGTTTCTCATCTTGCCTTGTTTACCTAGGCATGTCTCTTTGAGACGATTTTCATCAGTATATAAAATTTGCCCTATTGGAACAGCTGCAGTGTATTTCATTGTCCGGGTATAAAACATATCTGACTAATATCTTTTTGATGGATTTTGGTTTGTTTCCAATCCTGTGATGACAACGTTTATAATCACGTTCTTAGGAAATTCTGATGCCCACTGCTTCCTGCATAAAGTCTGAATCCTGAACTTGGAACACCCATTATCTTCATAGATTCACTTCTCATCGTATTTCCTCACCCACCTCTGGGACAATTCAGAGTTTCTATTTCAGGGCAGTCTATATGTGATGCCATGCCTTCTTGCCTTCACTGATACTACTCCCGGAATCTCAGGAGCCTTTCATTCTCATCGTCACCCTCAATGCATCCCCAGTGTCACATACTGCTAGTCGTCTTTCATCTTCTGCCCTAATCTCATCTTCCATTTTCATTGGTATGCAGATGACCCCTTATCATGTCTAAGAAACTAAGGAAAAATAAATCTTAACAAATGCAGAATTCAAAGTTCACATCTGAGATGCCACTGGCTGTCATAGAATTGGTCCAAGGAGTAAAATTGACTTGGCTGTGATTACCAGTATATACTTTGACAAACAGAGACCCAATTTCTGCTCTTCTTGCTGTGACTTTTTTCAAAGTTCCATTTCTTTTGCTAACAAAGATGCCTCTGGCATGAATCCTCCTTCATCCCTGATAGCTAGTTTTAGAACTGACCTTCAGCAATATGTGGAGTGGAAACCATGGAAAACCATGCATGTCTCTACCTGTTTTCCCATACTTATATATCCAGCTCTCCCGTCTTCTCTGCCTCTGAGTTTGTTGTAAAAAGACTTAGAAAAGTCATCAATTCCTGCCTTGCTGCCCACCTCCCCATTTTAGGTCTTTCTGTAAATTATCCCACCTCCCCCACCCCCCAACTTTATAATACTCTTGCTTAATTCCAGTGGTTTGGCTTCTCCATCACCATGACTCCAAGGGTGGGCTTGTCACCTAGTAATAGCCAATCAGAATGCTTCACCCTTCCATTCACCTGATTGATTTAGACATAGACACCTGATCCAACTCCTATTCAGGGAAGGGGTAATCTGATTGGCACATTTAAAGTCAGGCATTCACCTTGGGCCCAATCAGCTGTGGTCAGGAGTTTGTAGTTATGAGTTTGTGGTCATTTGGTAAAAAAAAAAAAATGGATGCCACAGAGCTCTTCCCTGTGGATGGTGGAGATGGGGAAGCTCTCAGTGAAAGGGGGTTTGTTCTCGGCTGGGCTGAATTACCTTTAAAATTGCATTTATATGCTCAGCTCAACATTTTAATTTTGGGGGGGAAAATGTTTTGCATAGTCATGGGTCTTTATAACAGTTGAATAAAATTGAAAAAGTCTTCAAACATTTTTAGTCCAATCCCCTTATGTAGCCAATGAGGCCGAGAGCAAGGGAGGGAGTTTTGCAGTGCCTGCCAGTGAGTTAAGGGCCACACGGTCCTGGGAGTCAGGTCTCCTGACTCCAGCCCAGTGATCCTTCCATCACTCCAGGTTTCTTCTCTCTACCCTGGTTTTGCGGTTTCCTAAAAGGGAGGGAAAAGAGGGAGCATTAACTTGAAACATAAGGAGAATGCCCCAGCCTTCACATCCATTATCGAGTGCGGTAGCTGTGCTGGACCCAGCTGAATGATAATGTGTTCTTCTTGGACCTGGCCTTGGCTTATTGACTGCTGCTCCATCATCCAGAGCCTTGTTCCCAAACATTTTCTTTATGGACTCTGCCTACTGTGACACATTGGCGCCGTGCCATTCCTTGTGTACAAGCCAACGGCTTCTATAAAACCATTAAAACAAACCTTTCCTAAGGGGAGTGATGTAGAAAATGAATTCCTGAGGGTTAACATGCATAAGCTCTAGGTGTGACCGCAAGTGGGAACTCCATATGGAAACTTGCAAAGGGGCAGTCGTCAAAGGGAGACCCAATCTGCTCTGCCTTGCTGGGTATAGCCTGTCCTTCTCGCCCAATCACCACCACCACTACTACCCCTAACCATCACTGCAGCCATTACTACAACGGCAGAAACACAAAGGAAAGAACAGAAAGAGCAGTATGTACCTACTGCCTGGGTGTAGAGCCTGGCTGGGGTCCCACCGTCTTCAGTGGTGTGCCTGGTGCTCAAAGTACCTGGAGGGAATGGTCAGTGGCCTTGTCTCCTTTGGAGTCATCTGTGGTAAAAGGCAACTGCTTTTGTCAGGACCAAAGGCCTGCAGGAACAGAGGCGACCCTCTGATGGGAAAACTCAATTAAATGCCTCCGACGAGAAATCTAGTGGGTTGGAACTTAATGGAAAGTTCAGGCAATGCATCTTGGCTGTGTTCCATCTGGACTATGTGATCATAAATGGTGCTTCTTTTTTTTATTAAGCATGATGATTAGTATTTTATTTAATCTGTAGTATTTATTTTATTATTGCTTTTCTGCACATCTTCATAAGTCCCTTTCTGTAAAGGTGACCTGCGGGTGTCTCTATTCCTTCCATTACTCTAACACACATTTTCTAGGAACCTGACTTTGAATGGTCACTCTCTCTCGGTGTGCTGGTTATCACGTTTCCCCCAAAATGAGACCTAGCTGGACAATCAGCTCTCATGCATCTTTTGGAGCAAAAATTAATATAAGACCCGGTATGATATTATATTATATTATATAAGACCCGATCATATATTATAGTAAAATAAGACCGGGTCTGATACTAATTTTTGCTCCAAAAGACGCATTCGAGCTGATCGTTCGGCTAGGTCTTATTTTTGGGAAAACACGGTAGTGTTTAACAATGGCTGTCAGAAAAAAATCCTCTGATATGTAGTGTTGGCTGATTTCCTTGGTGGAAATACTCCCACTGTGGCCAATTCAAGCTACCAATGTGACGTCAGTGAACCGGGCTTTGGGAAGAGATGGGCAGTAAGTACCTGTAAGTAACCTCAGGGCGTAGATAATAGGAAAATATAGTAGAGTAGGTAGAAAGTATCAAGTTTGGAGCATTTGTGACCTTTGCCTTTAATACAACTTATTTAAATGTGTTTATATAATTTAATCTTCAATGCTATCTGTTTGACAACTGGGTCATAAAAAGTCTAAGAATTTTATATTTGGCGCTCATGAGCCAGACCACAGAGCATCTCAGTTTTGCCATCTGTAAAGTGAGTGTAATGTTGGTGGATGCCACGTTGAGTTAGTGATGAGGAGATAAGGCATGCAGAACGCTCAGAAGAGTGCCTGACCATAGAGAATGCCCAATAAATCAGGGCTGTCGTCATTCCTCCCTTACTGATGCACTCACGCAGCTCTCGGAGGCCACGCCAGGCCCGGTGGCATTGTTCTCTGACCTGAGATCAGGGCTCGTTTTGTTGCAGCGTTTCTTGGGTGCTCCTTAAGCTTCACATTACGGGGCCTTGGCAGAGGCAGGGTGGCATGAATCAAAGAAAACAGGCATTTAATTCAGGCACTGCCGCATTTGATCTGTTCTCGAGCATTTTCCTTTAGCTCACAGAACCTTGGTTTTCTCATCTGTAAAACAGGCCTTAGTCAAAATTGAGGGGGAGCAAATGAGTCATCTGTGTAGAGCATCTTGTACATAGTAACTGCTCAGTAAATGTTAAAGTTGTTCCCTTCTGCCATCTGAACAACTATGGTTGCTAATCATTCAACAAGTAAGATGCCCTCCTTTGAAAGCGAGTTAGACTATGTCCATGGATATACAAGTTCAGGGACACAGGCTTACATTGTACTTATAGCACCATAAATAACCTCCAGGTCTCTGAAAATGAGCCATATGCCTTTGGGGCCAAGCCACTCTGGCTCTATCCCTTCACTGTCACTCTTCCACTGTGTCTCTCTGTCTTATGGAAAACATGACGGATCTCAACATCTGTTCATGCTCTTCCTTTCACCATCAGCCACGTCTCCACCTTGGGCAACCGCTAGTTATTTCCTAGATCCAGGCCAGTTGTTGATCCAGGGCCGGGTTTCAGGTCTTCCTTCAATGCTCTTTTGCAATCTTGTGATCACATCATCACAGCAGGATAGTATTTGGGGTTTTCTTATCTAATTTCCCTACGGACGGGGAAGGCTTTAAGATCATAAACGTCACCGTTTGCTTCAGTATTTTCCTGACTTACTTCATAAGCATTTGATAAGAGTCCACTCTATGGAAGAGTGACATTAAAATTAGTTCCGAATCTGACTTTAGTCAGGTATATTTGTCAGAATTCTCCAGACAAACAATATCAACAGGATATTCAAATATATACATATATATATATATATATATATGTATATATATATATACACATATATAAATAATATACATACAATATACATATACATATGTATATATACATATACATACATATATACATGCAAAATAAATATATATACATATTTGAAGGAATATCTGCAGGGTAGGCTGGCAGACTTGAGACCCAAGGAATAGTTGCAGTTTGAGTCTGACGACCCTCTGCTGGCAGAATTTCTTTTTGATCGAGGGAGGTCAGTCTTTGTTCTATAAAATCCTTCAACTCATTGGGTACGGCCCACCCACCCACATTATGGAGGAGAATCTGCTTCATTCAAAGGCCACCAATTTCAAGGTTAGTCTCATCCAAAACAAATGATTGGTCAAATTTCTGGATGCTGTGGTCCAGCCAGTTGACACATAAATTAACCATCACACTAGGGAAGACATTTTCTTCACCTCATCTCTGTCTATGACCAATTATATGGACAGCCTTATGACTGGTGTGAACCAAGGTACTCCACCATGAAACTGCCTGGGGATTCAACTGAGTTTACCCAAACCACAGGCATTCTCCATTGGTGGTTGTGGGTGGCAGCGTTTGTAAATAGCTTTGCCTCCTGTTTCCTTTTTTGTGGATAAGCTGAAGGGTTTCGTCTCTAGATCCCCATCTGGCAACGTTTCCAAGAACTAAATTTGCTTACAACTTCAAATAAAGCCTGTGAGACATTTCGACTTCACTTTCCTGTCTCTCTCTCACTCTCTCCTAAGTACACTGTTAAATAATGGATTTGTGAAGTGAATAATGGGCTTTGATGGTAGAGGCTGGTCAGGAAATGTGTGTGGGCAGCTGGAATGGTGAGACAAACCATTAAGCAGATCTCCCTCTGCTTTTGGCTTGTTTGTTTGGGTTATTTCTCCCCCTCCCCTGTCTTCTCCTTTTCCCACTTCGTCCCCTTACTTTGGGGATTGTTGGGCTTGGATAGAAGACACCAGAGAACCCAGTGGGCCGTTTGCTCTTCCCGGTCCCACGATCAGACAATGTAGAGGACTGAGTAATGTGGCTGAGCGTGGGATGCGAATGCCTTTTCTTGAGACATGTGAGAGAGAAAATGCATTTATATGAATTGATTAGACACCATCCATAAGAAGACACCCAAGCAACATTTTCTAAACAAATTGCTGCCGACTTGTCAGAGTGCGCGGCATCACGCTCTTGCCTCTCAATCCTTCTCAAATCTCGGTGTGAGAAATGACAATGTGAACACCCCAGGAGGACCTAGGTATGGTTATTCCTTTATGGCGTCTGGCTGTGTCCTATCAGAGAGACGTGGAGTAGGTGTGGCAGGAGTGCCCATTGCCCACTCAAAATCCCTTCTGACTTTTTCCTTTGTGATGAAACCTGGATTTCATCAGGGGTAGCAATGGGCCCAGCTTACAACACTAACAAATCAGTAGTCACCCCCCTTCCCTGTCCTGGTTTTGCTTTTGTCTGGGAGAGGCCATGTGACTGTTCTGACCAGTGGGACACAGTAGGTGTCACTGCATGGGACTGCTGTGACTAGTTTTTAATGTGAGTCCACTCAACTGGCCTGTGTCCCTTTGGCCCTTGTGCTTGCTCCTTCTTCCCACGAGGATGTGACATGTTACCCTCGGACAGCAGTAGCCTGTCTCCTAAATGCAGCCACATGCACATTTGTAGCGCACATGTGTTTACACGTATAAGCACACTACACGCACATAAACACATTCTTGTTCCCACATGTGCACATGGAAACCTACACGTGTACACATGTGCACAAACATTACAGAACTGTTGATACATGCAACGCACACATATTAAACATGCATGCGTACTCAATGTATATGTATATACCGACTCTATCTGCCTCACTCAAATCCACGTCTACTTGTATGTTAACATGTACACAGAGATACACACACATTTACACACAGACTGAATGAAACAAGTGGTTGATTTCCCAGGGGACATAACGTCACACCTAAGACCAATTTGGGCTTTACCCTTGGAGAATCCTAGGGCAAAACTGTGCTGGACGTGCTGAGTCAGGTTAGATATAGGGTTTGATTCTCAAGGAATTTGCAATTTCCAGAGAGAAGAAAAAGATCACCTGGGAAACACAAAAACCAATGTGAAGAATGTCACAAAGCTATAGATACACACCCACTCTGGGGGCAAAGGTGGGTTGGAGTTTCAGGGGCCAGCCTTCTGGAATGGAAACCGTGCTCACCGACCAAGGCTCCACATACAGTTGTGCATGGTGTTGACTGTGCAAGGGACATAGACCAACGTCAAGCTTATTCTCTGCTCCTTAAACTATTGATTGTCCTGGGGCCTTCCCTTTGAGAAGTGAGGATGTTTTTTCTAAGGTGGACCAAGGCGCCCTGTGGGCTGGGGGCAGAGCAGTCAGTGGCCATGTCTGTGATACCCCATGCAGGGCCCTGTGTGATGGCAGGGCTTAGATCTCAGAGGAGATCACCTTGAGTAGTTCTGCATTGTTCCTCGGCTGGCGGTCAGCTTTGCCTCTGCATTCCACATTCACACACCATGAGACTTACTGTAGTGTGTCTGTCGGGTTAAATGAAAGGGTTGGAGCAGACAAAGCCCACCAAAATACCTTTAACCAGCACAGAGCAACACAGAGAAATTGATTAAAATATGCATTCCCCTAATAGCGCGGCCGGTCCCAGTCTGGAAATTAATTAATGCTAATAGTACACAATCAAAGCTGCTTTTGGAAATCTTCTTAGAACATTAACGAAAATGTTCATCTTTTTAATGCATTTGCCTGAGCCACTGAGACTAAAAGATTCACTTGTTCCATGCAAATGTGAAGGTGAGGAACGAAAAAAAAAAAAAAAAAAAAAAAAGAAGAAGGAAAAGAAAGCATGTTCAGGTTATTTCAAGCTTCGTGATGGTGACCTTCTAACTACCTGAGCCTCTTTGCGGGCCAGGGAAGATAGCTCTGTTAGCTCCTGAGATGGAGGGGGCAGCCTGGAAATTGGGGATGGCGGTCTCTGTACTTTACGCTGTGGGTTGCAGAGAAGAAACCTAGCGGAGGAAGGGTGAGAATTGAAGGCGGTAACTCAGAATTACCTGGGTGTCCTGCTGGTGTGAGGGCGTCAGGGAGACAGTTCCAGGTAGCCTGAAAGTTTCCCCCACCCCCATCATTCAACAAAGTGATCCATGACAGTGGTTTGCAAAGGGGGGTTTTTCTGTAGCATCACGCCTCTCAGGAAGGGACTGTCTGCCTGTATAACTTGGATCACCCCACCCGTGGCTGCCATATCACAGGGTTGGAGCTCTGGATGCTTTACCCCCTTATACTCCAATAAAAGTCCCATTGGTCCTTACCTTAGCTTTAGGATTCAGTCATTGATTCACTCGGTAATTATTTGTCTCGTTCCCACTAACTAGCTGCTGAGCAATGCACTCTTCTCATGGAGCTGAATTTGAGGTGGGGACAGATACACAGATGGGGAAAGAACAGCGGGTAATGCCATGGAGATGTGCCCGAGGCGGAGCTCAGGGAGGGACACTAAGCCCAGGGGATGGGGAGCCAGGAGCCGGTCTGAGAGGCTTTATGGAGGGGGCGCTGACTGAGCGAAGGAACAGGAGCTTGGGCCAAGGAGTGTGTATGTGTGAGTGAGTATGCGTGTGCACATGCATGTGTGAGAGTGCATGTACGTGAGCGGTGAGTGTGTGTGCATGTGTGCGAGTGTATGGGTGTGCACGTATGGTGTACGTGTGAGAATGAGGGAATATGTGTGAGACTAGATGAGACAGTGCATATGCATGTTGTGTGACATGGTATGTGTATGAGAGTGTGAGTGTGTGAGTCATGAGCATGAGAGAGTGAACATGTGTGAGCATGGATGAAGATAAGAGTGCACACGCATGTGTGTGAGTGGGTAGGAGAGTGTGAGTCTGTGCAAGCGTGTGCATGTGTCTTCCTATGTGTGTCCATGTGAGAGTGTGTACGTGTGAGAGCATATGTGAGTGTGTGAGGTGCTGGGACAACCTCGCCACAGGCAGCCGAGTGGGGGTGCAGGCAGGAGTGGGGAAGTGGCTGGGGGCGAGTGGCAGGACTGCTCTGAGGACGGAGATAGGCTGTCCCTCCATCGCACAGGGGCAGGGAAGGATGAGCTGCTTCCCAGAAACGGGCTGGTCCAGTTTAGGACAACTTGTATTTGTCTGCCAGATGGAAAGGAGCCATCGACAAATACAAGGGGAAAATCCTACACTGGTAAGATGGTAAAGCTCCCCTATTTCTCAAATTTAATTTTGGAGGGCGTTTACCCAAATGTTCCCTTTCCTGAGATTGAGGCCAGCTTCTCACCCTTTGCGCTGCTGACGTTCAGGGACAGAGAGTCCTTTGTTGGGGCGCAGTCCTGTAGGATATTGGGTTCCCTCCCTGGTGTGTATTCATCAGAGGCCAGTTATTATGAGCAAGCTTGTCCTCAGACATTGCCAAATGTCCCCTGAAAAGGGTGTGTGTGGGGACGGGGGTGAGAACCACTGGATGAGGGCAACGGAAGATGAGGAAGTCAGGTAGACCATGTCACCAAATCCTTGGGCGACACCCGTGGCCCAGTGGCAAGCTTTGGCACCTAAAAGCTGCACCTAATTTCAGCAGCTGCGTTTCTCTGACTAAGGCCTTTGACAGTTTTACCTTATTTAAATTTGGGGTTTGCATGTATTTTTATCTGCAAGATTCGAATGGAATATTCAAATATACTTGGTCTTTTTTAAAAATACAATTTAAACTCCATTAGTGCTTATGGGTAACACGAGTACATGGGAGATTTTCATTAAAGTGGGACCATCTATCTTATTATATTATTTTCCAAGTTGAGGTGAGCTCATTTAAAAATTTAAATTTC
This sequence comes from Rhinolophus hipposideros, assembly GCF_964194185.1. Classification (NCBI taxonomy): domain Eukaryota; kingdom Metazoa; phylum Chordata; class Mammalia; order Chiroptera; family Rhinolophidae; genus Rhinolophus; species Rhinolophus hipposideros. Next base: position 96,323,313 of record NC_138051.1, read on the forward strand.
TTTGATCTCATGTTCAAATAAACTGTGATAAGATAAACACTCCCATTTTAATAAAAAAACAAACTATCAATTCCTTTTATAGTTTATCATTTTCTGGCATTGAGGGAAAGGAGGGGACTGGGGGGGCAGCTAGGGCTGGGTGGCCGTCAGCCTGAATACAGGCCCACGATCGACCAAGTTTGAGAGGATTTTTTATTTGCTCTCTTGGACTTTTCAAGGCTCCAAATAAAATGAGGGCTACCAACAAATACTGGAAACTGAAAACATGCTATACAAATCTAAAGGTTTATTACAACAGTAATTGTTATAATCTACAGGAAGATCAAATGGAGTAAAACCAGACGTCACAGGAACACACATCTTAGATGTGCTCACTGAGCGATTGTTCACTTCCGGGGTGTTACTCGGTTTCTCTGCAACTCCGTTTCTCTCTCTCTTTCTCTTTTAAGTTAAAGTTTATTGGGGTGACAAGGGTTGTGAAGTGGCATAGGTTTCAGGTGTACAATTCTGTAATACGTCTATACATCATGTTGTGTGTCACCACCCAGAGTCGCTTCTCAGTCTGTGAAATACAACAGCAGAGGTCAAGCTCACGAGGCAGGATTTTGAAGACGATAGAGAAAAGGGTGCACAAAATACTGTGCACGGTGTGAAGCAAAGAGTAGAAACCCAAGAAAGTGATGATATTGTTATTATCGCCTCAGTTATTAATACCATCACCCTTGTAACGTGTTCAAACACGTTTAGCCAAAATGCAGATAGTGTTGAAAATATGGCTGGGTTTTTCACCAAAAGCTAAGTTTTGGGGGCATTTGTGCACGAAAAGCCGTAAGGTACACCTTTAGCCTTAGTTTATTTGCACAATTGCAATGACTTCTCTTCTGGGCAGTGCTTCCAAAAGATGATGTTGGGAAATCAAGTCGGGCCGCGCTGCCTTTGCCTCATCCCCTGTCCATGGGACCTTGTAGTTGATCCTCATGAGATGGTAGTTTGATTAGCCCCCTTTTACAGATGAGGAAATGGACAGCTATCTCGTTCTCTGTGCTTTCTTCAGCCGCTGTCGTAGCACCCCGCCCATAGCAAGTGCTGAGTAAATACTGTGACAAACTCAATGGATGAATGAAGATGTTTGGTGCATTGTCCAAGACTGGCCCAAGGGAAGGCACAGAGATTCCCAACCAGAGAGCCTGGCCTTAGTGACACCAACAGGTCTTAAACAGATGCAGTCGCTGCACAGAACAGCTGCCCTGGAAACCCACGCCTTTATCTGTCCCTTTCTTCCATAGCACATTTGCTCCTTGCCTTGGGCCAACCTCATATATGCACACCCCTCTCTCCTATCAAACCGCAAATTGCTTGCAGGCAGGTCTGTGTGTTTGAGCCACGACAGTACCCCTACGCCTGTTGCCTGATGAATATTAATAACATAGGTGATAGCTTTAAGGGATGTTGTTTCAAGGCAGCTTTACCAGTTACCTAACAATTACAGCAACAGCTCCCATTCGTTTAGCACCGAATAAGTGCCAGGCATATGTGCCTTTTCTTATTCTCGCCTCATTGCAACGTCAGGAAGTCATCGTCACCATCATCCTCATCCCTGTGCTACAGGGGAGAAATTGGAAGAACAGAGAGGTGGCATGGCTGCCCCAGGAGACAGGACAGATGAGTCTTCAAAGCAGCTCCACCAGGCAGTGACCCAGGCCCCTCCTCTCGCTTCTCCCTTCTTCCTCCTGGGGACATGTCCTGCCTCTCCGGTTTCCTTCCCCAACTCCTGGACACTCAGAGCTCCAGCTTGTGGTGGAGTGAGGCAAGTCGGGCTCCCGGCTGGTGGTGTGGCTGCTGCAGCCTCTGGAGGTAACTCGGGGCTGCTCTAGATTTTCCATGGAGGGAACAGTTGGGTCAGTTTGGCTATGCTACAGGTTTTGAATCATGAGAAAGTTATGAGCTCAAAAATAACCCCCAAGTGTTTGTCAAATTGCACAGAGGACCTGGGCTTTTAATTGCCATCCACTCCGGTTTCCTAATAACAGGCCTTAGATCTCCTGGGCGCCCCTGTCCCTCACCCCCCACCCCCAGCAAGGCTGGGATCCAGTAGGTCCTGACTTCCCTGGAGAGGCACGAGTCTCGCCCAGACGCTTGCTTCCTGTCTTCGCAGCCTGGAAAGTGCCCCCAGGTGAGCTCAGGGAGGCAGATGTCTCCCTGTCATGTGTCCCGTCCTTCTCCCTCCTCTGGGAAGATCTTACTTCCCTGAGAGCTGGATCCATGGCTCCCCTTGGAGGCTTTGCAATACAGGGGCCAGCGCTGGAAGCTTAGCCCCGCCAGCTTGATCCACAGGAGAGAGGCTCACGTTTCTGACCATGTCTTTCCTTTATTGGGTAATAAGAGACTAGCACCTGCCTAGTGTGGGGTGAGTAAATGCATGCACCAACCAAACGTCCATTGTGCCGAAGAGAAACTGAGTCATGATAAGTTGCTGGGACTTGGCCCTCGCTGCGCCATCATTGTACCGAGGGCTGCATCCCTCCTATCTTACCTTCCACACTCACCTCTTGCTTGGGTGCCCCCCACCCCCATCAGCTCCTCTTCGTAGAGACTCTCTGAAACACCCTCTGTGCTCACAACATTACACTGTCTCTTAGAAAAATGTCCAGATGGGCCCACGCTACCCTCTGGGAACTGACCTTGCTCAACATTCCAGCTTTGTCTCATCCAACACCCCCTGCGATATTTTCACCTCCAGCCCCCCCAGAACTACTCTGGGGTGCCTGAAGCCCCTGCCCAGCTTGTACCCAGATCCAAGCCTGTGGGCCCACCCCTGCCACATACACAGATCCCTGTATGTCCCTCTGGCACAATACGGACCATGTCCTATTGACATCTCCTGCTTTCCCTTCTTCCCTTACTAAACTGGGATTCTCCTGCAGGTTGGGAACGCTCTCGGTCCCCCATGTTTTCTTAGTGCCGGCCAGACCAGATTCTGACCCAAGTCTACTGAATAGAGCTTTTTGTATATATGAAAGATTTATCATGGTGCTTCCAGAAAGAATGATGGAACTTGCATAAACTGACAGGATTATTATTGGAATTCATTTATTAAAAAAAAAACTTCATATATTTTATTATCCCAAACTCTGCATTCCGAGACATTTTTTTATGCCAAACCTGACAAATGGATAGCTTTCTCCAGATTTTTTTTTCCCTTTTAATTATTTACATTCATTTTCTGTTTCAAAGACATTTTAACATTGGCTAACCAGCTGACGGCTTAAACAGACTTTATTAATGGGAATATTAGAAAAATTAAAATCAGAACTTTTAATGTAAATTGAATGAGATGCTCAACCACCCAGCCAAATTGAACGGCTGATTATTTGTTCTGAAAGGACAGGAGAAGGTAAATGGCTTAGAGGCCAGAGAGAGGGAAAGAGACAGGAAGTGAGGATGGAAGCAGGAAACCCAAGTCCCAGGGCTGGCTCTCAAGGAGCTGTGTGACCTTGGGCCAATGTCCTGACCTCTCTGTGGCTGTTTCCTCATCTGTGTGTTGAAGGGGGTTGGATGAGATGAGGGTTCTTAATCTGCATCCATGAGCCTTTTAGTCCTTCAGAAACGGCTGTGAACCCTCCCAAATTGTCTGCAAGTGTCATGTGCATGCATTTTTCTAAATAGAATGTTTACAGCATTCACCACGTTTTCAGGGACCTGTGACTCGACATCTAGGAGCCACTAACTAGGTCATTTCTAAGCTTTTTTCATTTGTGTGTTTATTCATTCGTGCAAGTAACAGGTATTTATGAGCACCCAGGTGGCCTCTGTGGGCCCTGGAGAGAAGCAGTGAACATGAAGAGTCTCCACCCTCAAAGTGCTTCCCCGTCAGACCATTTCACTCAGGCAAGCTGAGAATCCCATTCTTAGTACGTATTGCCAGGCCTCACCTGGGAAGGCGAACGTTGCTTCTGAGCTTCGTGGCTTTGATCAGGTGTGTAGGATCCAGGCAGAGCTGGGCCTCCAGGAATCCACTGTAGGAGGAAGAGCCTTGTGGAGAAGGATTCATTCTAGAAGAGGAGAACGAGCTGACCAGGCTGGTGGGTGTCAGTGCCTCAGGGGGGCTGGATGCAGCGGGCCTAGCCAGGCTTAGGGCAGCGGGGCACGTGACACCGGTGAGAGCACTTCCATAGAGAAAACAGGAGAGAGTGGCTCCCTCCCCCCACATCAGCAGCCCACACAGTGGGGGGCCCAGCCTGTAGCAGCTTCTGGGGAGAGAATGGGAGGAGATGGCGGGTGCCCTGCGGTAGGAGCCTCAGAAACAACACTTTGATGGAGACCAAGTTACCCCGATCCTAGGGAAGCTAGTAGCTTTTGGAACGCTGTGTGTCCTAGTTCTAGCCCCATTACTGCACACTCTTGGAAACTCATGTCACACATTCATACTTGGTTGGCTCAGAAGCCAACACTGGGCCTGGAGGGTTCCCTCTAAGTGTTTCTGCTTGCCCCTTATGGGGGTGGAGGGGTCTGGCTGGGGGTGTCCTTAGAGAAAAGGGGTCCTTTTCTCTAAGGGTGATGGGAGCAGGTTGTGGCCCAGAAGAGGGGGGGGTGTCCAAGGCATGGAGGCTGATGCCTGCCTCCCAGTGTAGAGGGTGAGCCAAGCTGGGAATGGGTGACTGTCCTAGCATTGGAACCCAAGGACATAATGTGCTCCAGACAGGTACGGACTTCCAGTTAAGTGTAAAGTTCAGAGTAACAGGTGGATATTTTTTTGGATCAGTATATCCCCAAAATTGCATGGGACATACTTATCTTAAAAAAAAGCATTTGTTGTTTATCTGAAATTTAAATTTAGCTGGGCATCTTGTGTTTGTATTTCCTAAATCTGGCAACCCATCCAAAGGAAGTGCAAGAATGAGGGTATGGAAAAAGATCAGGAGAGAAGCAGAGATGCCTGTGGCATGTTTCTACTGGCTGTTGTTTTGGGTAGATTGGACTGATTTAAAGACAAGCAAAAACATCTAGGTTCCAAAGTAATGGAATTTAAGAAAAATACAATAGTATTTTTGTAGCTCTGTGTGTCAGTTCTGCTCCTAAGTGTTTGACACCTACTGATTTATTTCATCCTCCCGCCAACCTCCGAGGGAATACCTGTTATGCTATGTTGTGGATGGAGAAACGGAGGAGTTTGGGGGACCCGCCCCCACTGCCTGGTGTGTCAGGGTGCAGAGCTGAGCACCACGCCCTCTGACTTCAGAACCAACTACCATCTGTACCGAGAGCTGGCCTTGCTTAATCCCCAGCCCCAGGAAATTCCTCTTGGTATGAGTGACAATTTCTCCTTAGATCATCCAAGGCAGAGGGCAGCAGACGTTTTCTGTACCCTGCCCGAGAGCAGAGCTGGGGGCCATATGGTCTCCTTCACACGACTTGTTTCTTCCGCTGTAGCGTAAAATGGAGGAATGTGGCTATATTTCTATAAAACTTTACTTATAAATCCTGGTGGGAGGACCAGTTGGGGCTGCTGACCTCCAATCTAGGAGCATAGGGTGCAACCCAAACAAAGTTGATTGGTGAGACAGAGCCAGCTAGTGACAGGCGGGCACCAGCGAGTCCCTTACAAGCTAGAATGGCTCTCTGCTCCAGGAGGTTCCCAGCACTGGGGCTCGTTATTCAGGTGCTGGAAAAGCTTCCATTTAAACCACATGAAACACTTGCATGGATAATCCTGACTACAAGGGACACACATGTACAGATCTCCAGGAAAGGGTGTGGGTGGCTGGGTAAAATAGAGGCTCAAGGACCCCACTCTCAGGAGTTCAGTCTGGATGCCAGCACTTCCCGTCATGCTTCCTGGAGAAATTATCTAACTTCTCTAAGCTTCAGGTTCCTCATTTGCAAATCGAAGCTAGAAATATTTATTTCGTGAGGTTATGCGCAGTTTGATGAGCTTGTGTCACTTAAAAGAGTGTCACTTCGTTCTCACTTTACCTTCCAAACCCTCCCAGGTCCCTTCTCCCCTCTTCTCTCTCTCTCCCAGGTGCACACAATGTCCCAGAATACAGACAGCCTCTGCTTCCTTTAACTGACTCACAATTTAAAGGAACACAGTTCCTCGGTGCTTCCTGCCAGATCGCATTTGCTAAACAATCATTTTGCTAAGTGGGATTCAGACAATGAAGGAAGAAACACTTGAAAACAATTTTAATTGGTGTTGAAAATAAGAAGTGTGTGTGTGTGGGGGGGGGGGATGTCAGAGCATTATTAAAATTTGCCGCCATAATGACCATTGTAGAATTGGCTGGTTATTTCCCCATTAGGGCATAATGACATTCATTGTTGGCGGCTCTGTGTTTGATTAGAAGATAATGACAATAATTCGTTGTTTTCTCCTCTTTACCTTGAGACAAGGTAACCACAAGTTTAAAGGAAGTTGTACAAGAGGTAAATTATATGTTGCTAAATATGAAACAGCACCTCACTTGTCCTGGTTTATTACAATAAAAACAACAATTTTAGATAGAACGTATATTTACTAGGTCTCTCCCCTAGGAGAGAGAGAAAGAGAGAGACACTGATCATTGTATAATTACTACAAAGGAAAAATCCCGCTAAATTGTTAGCTTTAGATACTGTAAGAAACGATCTTTTGGAACTGCAGGAAAAAAAAGAGGCTTTTTGAACCTTTTGCTTGCTGTTTGAACCCAGCTTTTTTTGATCGCAGACCTGGAACCTGCCCCAAGGAACATCAGGGGCAGAGGTGGGGTTGAAGGAAGGGCTCAAGCATCTTTTGAAAATGCAGCACCTCCTTGCAAACACGCCCATTTGTGGATGGGCCACATGCAAAACAGATCGAGTTTTCAAATGTTGCAGCATCGCCTATTGCCCCTCCCCCAGTCAGCTGTCATCACTTCCTGCTTAGAGGGGTACAGAGTGTTTGCTTTGCTGTGGTCAACTGGCTTGCATGCTTGCTTCCCTGAGGCCTTTTCTCCACCAGCAGACAAATGAATTTTTAACCCTCAGATCACACTCACTGCTCTTACAAAACTAAATATGTTCTTACCGACCGATCTAGCAATCATGCTCCTGAATAGTTACCTAAATGAATTGAAACTAATATCCATATAAAAGCTTACACACCAACGTCTTTATCATCAGCAGACACTGGAAGGAACCCAGAAGTTCTACAATGGATGAGAGGATTGACAAACACTGGTACATCTGGGTACTGGAATACTACTGAGCCAAGAAAAGAAATGAGTGATCAAACCATTAACAGACATGGGTAGGAGAGGAAGAACTTTATCATGCTGGAAGAATTTACATTGCCAAGTGAAAGAAGCCAACCTGAAAGGGCTACCTACTGTGTGATTCCAACTATATGACATGCTGGAAAAAGCAAAAATGTACGGACAGTAAAAAGGTCACCAGTTGCTAAGGGTTTGGGGTGTTGGGGGAGTTGAGAGTCGAATAGGTGAAGCACAGGACATTTGTAGGATATTTTAGGGGATCCCTTTGCATTCCCAAGTGTTCCTTCTAATATTGTGTTTTCCCGAAAATAAGACCTAGCCGGACAATCAGCTCTCATGCGTCTTTTGGAGCAAAAATTAATATAAGACCTGGTATTATACTATGTTATGTTATGTTATGTTATGTTATATTATATTATACTGTATTATATCTGGTATTATATTATAGTAGACTCGGTCTTATATTGTATTACATTATATTATATAAGACCCGGTCTTATTTTACGATAAGATGATTTTTGCTTCAAAAGACACATGAGAGCTGATTGTCTGGCTAGGTCTTATTTTCGGGGAAACATGGTACATCTTTTGCATATCTAACCCTGGCAGTGCATCTGGTTCTCTGAACAGACTGACAGACAAGTGAGAAACTTTTGTCCCAGTGAAGTGTACGTGTTCTTCGGCAGCCAGAACCCAGGGGCTTTCAAACATATGAACTGCATGCTTTTATAAACCTTTATTTCAGAATACCTGTATTCACTGAAGCATATAACAGAAGGAATTGTCTGTGCAAGCTGAAAAGGTCAGTTTCTTATTCACTCAACAAACGTGTGTATTAGATGTTGACTCTCGCCCAGTCTAGTACCAGGATCAAAAGTGCACGGCCCCCACCCTTGGAAAGCCCTCCTGCAATCAGGGGAAGCAGGCAGACGATGAGATTATACAATTCAAGTAATTCTTGTTGGGCATGGAGCAGAGAGAGGGGTGCCCTTGAGTTGAGTCTTGAAGCAGGAGTAATTTGACAAGTAAAGAAGGGCAATGCGCTTCCTTGGATGGGGAACAGCATCTCCTGAGGTCTGTAGAAGAGATGGTTTGACAGGACCACCAGACTGATGCACTTGCTCCAGCAGCTAAGCTCACGAGCTCCGAAGCCTGGGGTCTGAATCCTATACCTACCAAGGGTGTGGATGTGCTGAAGGATTGCCCAGGTCTAATGGGGAGAGGAATGCCTCATAGGGCTGCTGGGCAGATTGAAAGTTTGTAAGTACGAAGCTGCTTGAAATAGTAAATGGCACATACTTTTAAACACTGTCCATCATTTTGGCTGGAACGTAAAAATTGTCAGGCTAGGAGGTTTGACATGTGATAGAATTTCACTAAAATCTGTAGGGGTTTCTTTGTAGACAGTGACCCAGAGTTCCTGAACTTTATGCGTTTACTAAGAGGTGTCCAGGCACCGTCTCTGAATTTCATACGCAAAGCACAGGAGGCACCAAAATATCCCAAGTCTGTCTTAGAAAAGGGCATGAGCCTAGAAATGCAGTCCCCCTAGAGGACTTTCAAAGCCATCCCGTCCTCCCTCCCACCCAAAGCAGGAAACCCCCTTCCCAGTATCCCCAACAGACCTCAGCTTCTGATCAAATGCTTCCAAAGACAAGGACGTCACTCCCTCAGCAGGCAAACAACAACTGTTCGAAAGCTTGTCCTGAGATTGAGCTCAAGTCTGTGTCCTGTAACTTCTGCACTGTGCCTAGTTTTCCATCTGGAATTCCAGAGAGCTAGTCAGCTCTCTGGCCCCCGCAAAAACAAAACAAGAAACAAACAACAGAAACAATATTGAAGCATGCTGGCTGTCATGGAACCTTTTCTCTGGGGTCGCTGTGCCCAGTTATTCTCCCAGCTTTCCTGAGGGCCTGGTCTTCAAGCCGCAGGCCATCTTGGTTATCTACCCCTTCAAAGCCCCATTTGAAACTATCCTGGAACTTGTCCTATCTCTATGTACTGTACCCCAATTTTAACGTCCTGTTGAAGCGGGGCACGTAGTTCTTCTTCCCTCCTGGAATTTCCTCCCAGCTGGAGGGAATTCTGCTAGCAAAACACTGCTAGAAAATCTGTCTTTTCACTGGCCCTTCCCTGGGGGAGGAGGGGTGGCCTCTCTGATTAGGAATTTTGGAAGGAATGACCTGGAATGCTTGACTCAGATCTCTCTTTTCTGTTGGGACTCCTGTTCCAAGATAATGTGAGTTCTGCTCATTCCTAGTTGCTGCCAGTTTTGTAGAAGCCGGGTCCCCCACACTGGGTGCTTAGGGTGACCTCATTCTGGGACCTAAGTGTCAGGAAACCCATCCACCTGCAGACGTGAGTCTCCTTCTCCATGAACTGCTCATGTCACCAGTAGTCAAGGTGTCATACGGCTTCTATCTGCTGACTCTGGTTGGCTTCTCAATAGGTTTTAAAATTACATGGGGGTAAAGGGGTGCTCTTTACTATGTCCCCCTTAGGCACCCAAACCTGTATGTGACTATTCTGTGGGAACCCAATATTTATGCCATTCTCTGCTTACTGTTATACATTTATTCCCAGACTACATATAATCATGGATATACAAATCTTAATAGATGTACAGTATTTTTAGATTGCATGAAACATTCCAAAAGAGCAGTGCGGATTGTCTTTGTTTTAACAGTTTCCTTTTCAGACTTACCAGCGGTGGTTTCATGAATGTCTAATCTCGACAAGCCTTGATGAATTGGCCTGAGCAAAATCATCCCATAATCCAATTCAGCCAAGGCGAGATCACCACCACTTTAGCCTTATCTCATCGAGACCCATGACCTTCAACATAATCACATTCTCCTCTTCTTGCATCTTAAGTTCTATCCTGGGGGTGGGGGCTCGGGGGTGGGGCATCTTCCTTAAAGACATGCAGTCTCACCATCTCTCTCATCCACATGGCTCAACAATGCTTTTCCCAGGTGGTGCTTTGTCAGGAAAAAGCAAAAGTTGAAAAAGTTGGCAGAAAATTTGCATGCATACCCAAGCTGAATATTCCTGCTTTTATTTTTCATTTTGAAAATTTAAAGTCTGAGTTGTAATTGGTCTTACTGCATTAACTCAAAAGTCCCTTTCTTTCACACCCATTTTGTAACTATAAAGATTTTCATATCCTAAAAGTGCCAAACAAAATATTTATTTTTTAACATCCACGTTGAAAATAGGGAGATATGGAATATTTTCATAACCTAAAAAGTAATTGAAAAAAAAAACACAATAACTTTCCATGTAGAAAATCTAAGTGGCCCCCTAACAGTTCCTTACTCAAACATTTTGCCTTCTAGTGCCAATTGGGAAGATACGTATTAAGATAATTATTCTTCTATTAGAGGGAAAAAAATGACTTGACCCTATGTAAATAATATATCTGTGAAGGCAAACATTTTGATTCAGTAAATACTTGCTGTGTTCCCGAGGAAGCGTGTTCCTATCCATCTCTGGGGCTTCCTCTGGACACAAAGGAAGTTCTCTCCTCTCCCTGTTCTGCCCCCCATCATCTGTGCAGAGATTTGGCTGTAGCTTTTCTGGAAACTTCTTGCCAATGCAGAACTACCTCCCCTTCCTAATGAAAACTTTGCAACCTCCCAGGACCCTCAAATTCCCAGCTCTGCCTTCATTTTGCCTCTCTCAGCTAAAACGGAAGTGAATCAGTTAGGAAGCAAAAGAGAGTGAAATAATTACTTCAATTGATGCCTTATGGGAAACTTTAAATTCTCCACCAACAGAAGAAATCTTACCAGCATTAATTGTGACCTGGCCTCATCCTCTTGGCCGGTGCTATCTGTCAGGTCCCGGCGACATGCACCAAGTTCCAGCCACTCTCCCCCGCCTTATTCCCCTGGCCCAATTTTTTTATTTCCTACCTGTTCACTCATTTAATTATTCCTTATTTCTTGAGACTCCTTGTAGCTGCTGCCTTCACTTGAAATCTTTTTCTAACTTCCATGGAGTAGACCAGATTTTTCCTTCTCTGCCACACACTGAAAGTTGGTAGTCTATGGAAGAAGTTGGGTCAGAATGAGAATAAAATTACTTTCCAGAGGCTTGGAAACATCACATTTGAAATTCAAAATGAAGTTTTCTGACTCTAAGTCCAGCACTGCTTCTTTGGTTTGACACTCTCCACATCATGTCTAAAAGAGCAGTACCAGACCTCCCTCAGGATGGGAGTAGAGGGTAAATAAAAGGAGAGATGCAAAAAGTCCTTTCTACCAGCAGTCAATTGTTATGAATATGAGGCCTGTTATCCTGAACGACTGAGAAGCTGGAAGCCTAGATTTTCCACTTCTAAGCCCACGCCCCTTCTGCATTTCAGTTACCTCATCTTTAATTAATCAGTATTAATATATGCCTGCAGGGTTGCTGTTTGTATAAGACAAGTATCAGAACCCTGAACATACAAAAGGTACTGATTAAAAGTCAGTTTTTTCATTTGTAGGAGCTCAGTGACAAGGACTAGTATAAGATAGAGTGAGCGATGTCTTTACAGATGTCCTGTTTTCACTCCTTTCCATTTAAAAAGAAATCTAAAATCTGTAAAAACCAACAAACAAACAAAAAAACAATGTATCTGTGGCAAATAGCAGGACTTCCTCCTTTTTTGTGGCTGAATAATATTCCTGTGTGAGTGTGTGTTAGTTTCTTTATCCATTCATCCATCGATGGAGACTTAGGTTGTTTTGTTGTTTTCACGTCTTGTGAGTAATGCTGTGATATGTATGGGCGTACAGATATCTCTTTCAGATGGTGATTTCATTTCCTTCCAATATATACCCAGAAGTGGGATTGCTGGATCATATGACAATTCTATTTTTAATTGAGGAATCTCCATACTATTTTCTATAGTGGCTGCACCAACTTACATTCTCACCAACAGTGCACAAGGGTTCCCTTTTCTCCACGTCTTTGCAAGCCTTTGCTACCTATTGTCTTTTTGATGGTTGCCATCCTAACACGTGTGAGGTGGTATCTCATTGTGGTTTTGATTTGTATTTCCCTGGTGGTCAGTGACGTTGAGCATGTTTACATTTATCTCTTAACCATTGGCATGCCTGCCTGCTGTGGAAAAATGTCTATTTAGGGCCTTTGCCCATTTTTTAAATTGTGTTTTTATTATTGAATTGTACGAATTTCTTATATATTTTGGGGATTAACCCCTTATTGGATATATGGTTTACACATATTTTCCTCCATTCCATAGATTGCCTTTTCATTTTGTTGATTTTTTCTTTTGCTGTGCAGAAACTTGTTAGTTTGATATAGTTCCACTTGTTTATTTTTGCATTTGTTGCCTTTACTTTGGTGTAAAATTCAAAAAAAAATCATTGCCAAGACCAATGTCAAGAAGCTTTTCCTCAGTGTTTTCTTCTAGGAGTTTTATGGTTTCAGGTCTTATGTTTAAGTCTTCAAGCCATTTTGAGTTGATTTTTTTGTGTAAGGCGTAATAGGGGTAATGGTAAGATACAATTTCATTCTTCTGTCTGAGGGCATTATGTTAAGTGAAATAAGCCAGACAAGGACAAATACTGTCTGTGTCAGCTACATGTGGAATCTTTTAAAAAGAAGTTGATCTTACAGAAATCGAGAATAGAATGGTGGCTGCCAGGGGCTGGGTGGAGGGCATGGGGAGAGGTTGGGAAAAGAGTACAGAGTTTCAGTTATAAGATTACTAAATTCTGAGAAGCTAATGTATATCATGATGACTATAGTTGATGATACTGTGTTGTATACTTGAAATTTGCTCCGAGAGTAGATCTGAAGCATTATCACACATGCATTCTCACGTGCGTGCACACACACACACACACACACAATAGGCAACTATGTGAGAGGATGCATGTTAACTTAATTGTGGGAATTTCTTCACAATGTATACATGTATCATATCATCTCTTGTACACTTTAAATATTACATATATGTAAATAAGTATATTACAATTTTTTGATTATAGCTCAATAAAATATGGTAAGAGAATAGAAGTGTTAAGTGTTTTTAGCACACACAGGCACATACAAAACTTTTGGAGGTGATGGATACGCTTATTAAATTGATGGTGGCAATGGTAACACTAGCGTATAGGTATATCCAAACCCATAAGTTTGCATACATTAATTCTGTGCTTTTTTGTATACCAATTATTCTCCAATGAAGCTGAAAAAAAAATTGCTTGGAATATTATTTGGCCATTAAAAAGAAGGAAATCTTACCATTTGCAACAACATGAACCTGGGGGCCATCCTGCTCCATGAAGTTAGCCGGTCACAGGCGGACAAATGCTGCAGGATTCCTTAACAGTCAAAGTCAGAAAAGATGAGCATAGAGTGGTGGTTAGTAGGGACTGAGGGGAGGGGAAATGGGAAATTAGGATAGTTGCAGTTATGTAAAATAAGTTCTAGTGATCTATTACACAACTGGTAGCCTATAGATAGCAATCCAGTTCTCCACACTCCAAGATACGCTGAGGCTAGAGCTCATGTTAAGTGTTCTTAACACACACGCACACACACACGCACACACGAGCAAAGAAATTTGGTAGGGTGATGGATATGTTAGTATCTTGTTAGGGTTGTGATGGCATCGTGTGTGTATGCTTTTGTCCACACTCATCAAAATGTATATGTTAAATGTATGCATTTTCTATTATCAGTTATGCCTCAGTAATTTTGTTTTGTAAGAAAATGTAACACAACAACAACATATAGCTATTTTTACCTTCAAAGTTGCCTGCTTAAAAGAAGCTAGACCTGACAGGGTATTTTAATAGAAGTGCTTCCTTACTGGAAGTTCACTAAAAATGCAACACATTATGTGAGTCAATAACTATGATCTATTCATTCAATAGGACTTTGTTCTAATGGCTACGCTAGGCCAGTTGTGGGATTGGAATATGGAAATGCACTAGACACAGTGGAAGAGATGGCAGGAGAGCGGGTCACCATGGGTTGTAGCAAATGTGATCCATTCATATTCATCAACATTACTCAATCAATCACTTAATATTAATGAACTAATATTAATATCTGTGTAGGGATGACAGAGAAGGGGGGAAGCCACTGACAGTGGGCAGGAAAGGGAAAAAAAAATCAGTCACTCGGGATGACTCTTGAGTAATAAGTTGAAATGTTTCAGGATTACTCAGCTAATTCCAGACAGAAGGGGTAGGGGGGCCTAGGAAAATCGGGAGACATAAATTAGAGGAAACATCGAAGTTTCCCACGGCCGTGGTTAGCGTGTGAGGTAGGAAATGACCTGAGATTCCTCTGGCAAAGTCTCCAGGGGGCAGGGTTGGCTGTCCGGTGGGCTGTGACAACTCTGCAGGCCATCCTACGAATGCTAATTTTCAGAGAAGGAAAACGTCCTCAGTCCCTTCCCAACTCAGATCTTCTCTCCAAGCCTCCCGCCCCGCCTGAGTTTCCAGGACTCGGACCCTCAGTAGCTTCAGCCTAAACTGCCTTTGCCCTGATAGGACCCCATGTGATGGGGCCACCACTCAACAGCAGAGCAAGACCGGGCGGAGGGGAGGAGAGCACCAGGCTCTCCAGAACCTGCTTAAGACAACGTGAAAAACCACTCACGTACTTTCAAATAGGTGAAATTTCGCTTTCAGCTTTATTTACCTGAGAATGAATTTCAGTCCGAAGAGGCCTTTATGTCGTTCGAAGCGAAGCACCAAAGATATAAGCAATTTTCAACAAGAGTACTACACATTTGTCTTTATAACAATTTGTGTGTAACAGCTTTTATGCAAATGACACTAAAGTGGCACCTTTTTTTCTAAATTGGACATTTTTATGGTTATAATTTTCTTCTGTAATAACAGCAAAAAAAAAAAAAAAAGGCTGTCCCAGTGGAGTTGAACATTTCATCTTTGAGCACCGTCTTGTGAAGTTGGAATGACAAGTTTCTTTCATTTGCGCGAAGAATGACAAAAAAGTATTCTTTGTCTCCCTGGTCTTAGTTTTCAGAGGCAGTTAAACTTGAGGTGCCTTCATCCCCCAGCAGCAACCCTTAGCAATCAGAATGGTTTTATAAAGTCACCATGCAGCTTGCAGGCACCAAAAATATTGTTTGTTCTTTTTCCTTTCAAGCTGAAAGACATAAATTACTTGGTTAGATTTCAGTTTCAACACATTGTTGTATCTTTTGCATTCATACTCACTTTTCCCCAAGTCAGACAGGTGACTTTTATAGACAATGGGGTTTAATTGACTACAAAACAATGGGATTTATATACAGTATGCCAGGCAAGCACCCCAAGATACTCATAGAATAATCCACGTTATTGTTGCTTAATCGACCGAAAATTTTTGCAGAGACAACAGGAGAAGGCATGCGTTTCACACAATGACTTAAATTTATCCAAGGACTCAGCTCAACAATATATATAATTTGTGGCAGTGGAGGCCTTTGGGATAGGCAAAGCTAGAAGGTCGTGGATAGGAGGGCTGGAGAGAGAAAGAACTGGAAAGGACAAATGCCTGTACTCTGAGTAACATGGGGGAGAGTCACCCTCCCTCTCTGTGTTTCTGATTCCTCAACAGTAAAACATATTCTTTCCCAACTGATTTTGTAAATCCTTGTTCTAAGTCAATAGGTAGGAGGGGCTGTTTTAATTTGTTCGGAGAAACTTGTTGTAGCATTCTCTGGATGTTTGCAATTTGGAGAGAGTGAGAGAAGGAGAAATTGAGAGATATGAAAGAAACCTACGTTAATTGTGTGGTGACAACTTGATACATACCATGGAGGAAAGAGTCTGGAATTTGGCTTTGCCACATCTAGTCCTTGAACCAAGGATTTAGAACTTTCTCAGCATATGACCTTCGGGACGTAATTTGCCTTTTCTAAACTTTACCCATTTGAAAAATGGGGCCAATAATACCGAGCTCACGGGTTTCTCAGGAAGACCAAACGAAGTGGGTCGGCCACACACATTAACATTTAGAAATCGATGTTTATGTCTTCGTCAGTGTGATTAAGACGTCTTTTTGCCATTGAGGGTATAAGGTCACCCAGAAGGCACCTTCTGGGTTGTTAATCCCCTGCAACCCAAGGGGTTGAGTTGCAATTTATGGCTTGAGAAAACGCACATCTCTGCTGGGTCACAGATGAAAACACAACCCGTCATGTTGGCTTCTCTCCTGGGGTCACAGGCTTTTGTTTAGCAAGCAACACTTGTGCAGCTTGACTCTGCTCGTTCCGGGACAGGCCCTGGAGAGCCTGCGACAGACAAGACACAGTCCCTGTTCCCAGCGAGCTCAGCCTACATTAAGTACCGGGATTGCATTGGAAGGGGAGGACTTACCCCTAGAGAGAGTCATGTCCAGAGCACTTGCTGGTGGGCTCTGGGGTGACGTTAGCTTACTTCCTTAATCATTTGTGAAACATGTGAACATATTATTTATGATGAAAATGCATTATTTAGAAAATCGAAAAGCTATGCTTGTTGTGAAATGAAAAGAAAATCCTTCATGGCAAAAATAGTTCTAAAGGGAAGTTGGCCATTTTTAGTGCACAGATTTTGAATTAGAGAGGTTTTAATAATAAACGTATGTGTAAGTTAATATTAGTACGAATATACACATATGTGTATACGTGCATAAGCTGTGCATATATGCAGACACACAGATCAATGCAGAGGCGTTTCTTAAAAGAGCAGTTCTTCAGCTCAGGCTGCACGTGGGATTCCCGCTGTGGCATGCTTCCAGGCAGCTTGCCTTCCCTGGGTCTCGGGTTCTCTGTCTCTGCTGCCCCTGACACCCCACTCTGCAGGGTGGAACTATAGCCCCAGCCTTTGGCCCACCTGGTTTGCGACTCCAGCCTGCAAGTTTTTCCATGCGGTATGGATGAGGGAGGAACATGTCCCTGGGGCTCCTCTCTCCCCTCTGCCATTTGCTGAGCAGGCCAATTGTTAATCCTTTCTGAACTTTAGTCTCCTCTTCAGAGAAATAGGGAAAATAAGGATGATCTCAGAGACTGTTGGGGGGATGAATGCACCCGATAGATGAAGCCTCACTTCACAAACATCATTTCCTTTTCTACTGTTTTTATCCCGGGTGTAGGATGATGACCCTCGACCTACCTACCTGTCAGTTCATTAATGGAAATTAACATTTTTCTCCAGGGGGAAGTGATCCTGGACACTTACAGTTTGCCCGTTGGACAGATAAGAAAACTGAGTATCAAGGTGGGAGGTGGGATGTCCTTGGTACTGGTGGTAACGCAGATCGGCCTGGGATCCAGCCAGCAGATGTCCCATGGAGGGGGACAGGGGCATGCAGCCCAGGCTCTTATCCCACAGACCACACTGAGCATTGGCAGCACCACTTCACCTTGCACTTTTGCCAGTGTGCACATATCAGCGTATCTGAATATCCTTACAGAAACCAAATATTGAAGCATGTCATCATTCTAGGATTGCCACACAAGACAAAGCAATTTGCATGGATTCTTTGTGAGCTTTTTTTTTTTTTTCCAGTGGTAGAAACTCATTAAAATCTCATGAAATCCTTCTACATAAAATGTGAAGCAATACTGAGCTGCCTCCCTAAAAGTTAATATGTGTGTTCGAGGGGAGGCGGCGGGGGGCGCAGGCGGGGGGACGGTTGGGAAGGCACGTATTTGAAGCAGCTCATCACTGGGTCCAGCTGCCTTAGAGCAGGGGAATTCCTTAGCATATTTTAATTACTGTCTGGCTGGCCCTGTAAATAAATGAGCCAGTGGCTGGAGCTTGGAGCAGGCTGGGGACCGCAGCAGAGGCGTGCATTCCCAGTGGTCCCTCCACTTGCAGCCAGCTGACTGTGGGCAGGATGATGTGGCGAGAAGAAGAAAGGCCGCTGGCCTACCTGGGATTAATGAGTACCCGGGGAATGTGGGATGGCTCTAGGCTGGAGCTGGGGCCATTAAATTCCACTGGTCATTAATCCCCTGGAAATGCCCAGGGCTGAGGTCATTATTCTTGGGAGATAAAAAATTCAGGACCAAACAGCACAAGAGCATGAATAGCATGCATTTCTCAGATTGGTGATGTGTTTTTCAATTTGTTGGCAGAGTGTAATTTCAGGAAAACAAATCTTCTTTTCATATACCCACAGTGCATGCATTGATCATCTCAACTTGAAATTTGAACTCCAGGGGTATTTTCGGTGTGTACCTACTGTGTTTCGGAAGCTATTAGAAGTTGGATTTTCTTCCATCCTCTCGGCAGTAAGGGGAACACTTGAGTTTAATGATGAAGAAGCTGAAGGTTGGAGGGGAGCATAAGCGACTCTGGTAAAGCCACACAGCTGGACAGCAGATAGTCCAGTACCCACGGCTAGTTACTTCAATCTCGAAGCTTTTTGGTGCCTTTTTCGTGCATCTCAGCTGCCTGCCCAGGGGTGCAAATTATTTCATCAGTGTAGCAAAACTTGAAAGTCTTCTTGTCTTTTGGATCCCTTCAGCTACTGGTCCTCTGTGGAGCTTTTCGCACTCATTCCCATGAGTCCAAAGAGAAGCTGAATCCCACTTTACCACTGTTGCTGTACCTGGTGCTGTGTGAGGGAATGGCCTCTGTAGCACATGTCATCTTGCCTGGTGGTCTGGACATTAAAATCCAGCCCCAGATTATCCTGGGCTAAGTAGTGAATCAGGCTGTATGATCATTGTGGCTAAAACCATCTTGGGCCAACTTCAGGTGGGATTTTCTCAACAGTTTTGTTTTGCTCTGCCTCAGTTTTTCCATCTGTAAAATGGGGCTCATAATTGTGTCACCTGGTGGGATTGCTGGGATGATGGATGAGCGAGTGTTTGTAAAGCACGGAGAACAGTATCCATCGCAGAGGAGGAAACAGATGTATTTGTAAAAGAAGATAAAGTAAAACAAAGTAAGATGAAGTAAAATAAAACCAAGTCAAATAGATAACAGAAAGTAAAATAAAGTAAGTTATGAGAGCTAGGCAACAAGGCACTATTGTAACGAGTATATAAGTGCTATTTGAATGCAGAAACCATTTTTAGGTATTTGTTGGTCTTTAATAGAACTTTGAAATGTCTTTCCGCATCAACAGTTTTATTGATATGCGCTTGTTGCTTTTTGTTACAGTAGATGCAGAATGCCAGCAAAGCTAGTCTTCTTGGTTGTTAGTCTTTTTGATATTTTGCACCAGCCTTATGAGTTTTTCCTTTTTTATGAAAAAGAGACAAAAAAGGTAGAAAGATTACTAAGACTTTTGAAGCCCAACTTTGTGCTCAGAACTGTATATAAAGTAACTTTGCCAATGAGGGTACTTCATCCTTATTCTACACGGCTTCAAGGCCTTTGAGGGTTCCATTCACTCAACTGAAAAAACAGACTGGGATTAGAACCTGGAAAACTTAGGTTTGTCCCACACCAAAGCGACAGAAATTTGTGTGACTGCTTAATGCATCAAGTTTATCAGTGTTATCATTTATAGTAATATGCTTCTTACATTTATTTATTGGGGATCATTGTATAATAACAGTGGAAAATATAAAACCAAGAATTAAAAATTTTGCTACCGTCCCTTCTCCGCAAAAAAATTGTCTCCTTCAGTATGCAAGCCTCTTCCTATGGGCACTTTTACATATATAGCCATAATCATAGAAAAGATCCAGATTTAGTTTGGCTTATTCTGCTTAATATTGTCCCAAGCCATGTAATTTGAAGGACTCCACTCATTTTGAACTCTGTATTCTACTGTGTTTGTTAAAAAAAAAAAAAAAAAAGTTATACTATTTTATGGCCTCAATTGAATACCGTTCAGCTTCAAATAATTACCAATCAGAGCAGTGTACATCACTTTAAAAATTGCATCAGGAGAAGAAATACATCTTCTTGGGACAATGCTAAGCCTGCCCCCTAAAATGGGGCACTGCGCATGTCTGTGATGAAACCACAGGTGGCGGGACACGTCTGAAGTCCTGTGGTGGTTTCTCACCATACGTGATGATCAACGACAGACGTATTTACGCTTTTTTTTGGGGGGAAATCATTTTTATTCATTAAATGAATTAGTTTCTGCAGCCCCAAAGACCTAAAAGTTGATGGACACAGAACACTCAATGCCTGCATCTTTGTTTGAGATGGAGAGCAATGAACGCCCTTGATTCACGTATTAAGACTTGTTTATTGAGCATCTCTATTTTCAAAGCACTATGTTAGAACACTGCTTGGCAAACCATAAAGTGCATGCGAGCAGGGATAATATTACAATGCAGATTTGGTAGCGTGGGGACTGAGACACTCACCATTCCTAACAGGCTGCCAAGTGAGGCCAGCTGCATAGGTCAGTGGGTGGTGTTCACACAATGCTGGAAGGCAGACAATTCCTGCTCTCCTGGCCCCTGCATCCTACTTCATGATACAGAGAAGAAACAAGTAAGCACAAGCTGAATCAGGCCCTTTCCAAGGGTGCCCAGTGCTTGGAAAACATAGAGACCCTGCACACGGGGGTGCCGGCAACGTAGGATGTTCAGGGAAGGCCTGTCTCTGAAGAGGTGACAGTTGAGCTGAGACCGGATAAATGAGGATGGAAACGTGCAGAGATCAGGGAGAAGAGAGGTAGAAATAAATGAGTTGTGTTCAAAAACTGTAGAAGTCCAGTGTGGAAAGAGTAAGTGAGGAAGAGAACAGTGTGAATGAGGTTAGAGACCTAAGAGAGGGCTGGGGTGGATTGGACCGTGTAGACCCCAGGGAGGAGTATGGGTTTCAATCATCTGTAATCGGAAACCATGGGGTGGTTTAAGTCCGGTGACAACTTACCTGCAATGACTTTTTCAAGGAGTTCTTTAGCTACTGTGTAGAGGGCAGGATCTGAAGAGGTGAAAAGGGAAGAGTGACACAAAGAAGGAGATGGGGCCTGAGTCCAGGAGAGATAAAGGTGGTGTGCAAATGGGGAGCAGCAGATGGATTGGAAACAAATCCTGGAGGAAGGAGCACCAGGCTCTTCATTCTTCTAAGAACCAACTGACTTACGCGTTGCCCATGTGTCAGCCACGCTTGGACTGCTGATCACTACCTCGATCTAGGAAGACCCTCCTAGGCACCTGGGAGGGAGACGGGTGAGTGGCCCACCATTTTAACTCGGGGCTAGGCAAGGTGTTTCGGGGCCAAGGAAGGGCTGCCTTCCCGCTGACCCAGTCTCCATGCACATCAGCACCATAAAGGGCCGAACTAACAGGTAGTGTAGATCCCCATGCAGATGGAAACGTCTGTGTTGTGACATTCCTTCCTTTACCTTTGTCTCTCTGTTGCTCAGATGGTTTGTGAGGATTGGGGTTAATCCTGAGATGGGTAGGTCTGAGCTGCATAAATTGAGACTGCAGAAATCAGTCAACCAGGACCAGCTCTGTGCTGACGGAAGGGGCAGTAGGTGCAGTGAGGGAACCCACAGACTCTGTGGCCTCATATCCCACCAGCTGTGTGGCCTTGGACAGTTACTGGACTTCTGTTTCCTCATTCCTGAAAACCATAGGGTGTTGTGGCCAGCATGAAATGAATTAGTGTAGGCTAGGGTTCATGGGGAGCGCTGTAGAGGTTTAGCCATTATTATTAATGTTATCGTTGGAATTATGACTATTCCCGGGCAGGTATATGATGGAAATTTCACTGGATCATGGCCAAAGTTCTTTTTTCTTTGAACTGGATGGATTCATGGTTCAAGGTCCGTTCGGGGAAGCTACAGAGGGAAAGAAAATGGGCTTTAGGCCACACTGGCCTGG
This sequence comes from Rhinolophus hipposideros, assembly GCF_964194185.1. Lineage (NCBI taxonomy): Eukaryota > Metazoa > Chordata > Mammalia > Chiroptera > Rhinolophidae > Rhinolophus > Rhinolophus hipposideros. Next base: position 96,345,318 of record NC_138051.1, read on the forward strand.
GTTGAAACTCACCTTCATCATTCATGAACTGTAATTTGGGAAAGGGACTTAGGCTTTCTGAGCTAAGCCTCCGTTTCCTCCTCTGTAAATTGGGACTAATGATATTAACCTTAAAGTTCAAGACATAGATTAGACGTGATGTCTGCTAAGCAACCAGCATCGTGCCTAGCCCAAGATAGAGCACTTATCAATAGCATCCAACAGATATTTGTTAACAGCCTACTATGTGCCAGACACTGCGCTAGGTATCAGCAATGAAATATGAGCAAAGCAGAGGTGTCCCCTACTTCTGGGAGAAGGAAAGCCCAGGCAACTATGATGCTCCCTTATCCAGACGGAAAGATCCTCTGAGGGGGTGACTGTCACATTAGTATAGCATTTGGATTCTCAATGATTGCACGTCCCTCACTTGACCCCAAGGCATCATACATCCTGGCGTGTGTGTGGTTCGTTCAATGTAGACATCACAGGTTAATTATAAAATTCTCTTGATCTGTGATGTTGTCAAAGAGAGCTTCCCCACCTATGAGAGGCAAATTTGCCCCTGCCCTCCGTAACCCGTGGCTACAGTACCTGACGCCGCGAAAGAACTTTGCAGACGTGATTGGTTAAGAATCTGAAGGTGGAGATGCCCCTGGATTTTTCTGGGTGGGCCCAGTGGAGTTATGTGGATCCTCAAAAGTGGAAACCTTTTCCTGGCTGAGGTCACAGGACAAAGTGACTGCAGAAGAATGATCAGAGAGATGGAATGTTTCTGGCTTTGACCATGGAGGAAAGGAGCCATGAGGCAAGGAATGTGGACCATCCATAGAACCTGGAAAAGGAGAGGGAGCAGATTCTCCCTTGAAGCCTCCAGAAGGAATGCAGCCCAGTGGACACCTTGATTTTAGCTCAGAGAGACCCATGTTGGGGCCTCCCTAATATTCCCACGTAAGCAGGTTGTGATGTCAGCCACACTTCCCTTTGGAAGTAGTTCCTATGAGCCCATTTTACAGATGTGTAAAACCTGGGGGGTCAAGGAGGGTAAGCATGTTGTCCACAACTCAGGAGAGAGTAACCTGGGGCCCGCGTTTCTCCCGGGAGCTGCCCGACTCCATGGCCCCTCCTGTTTCGAGCCCACCACACAGCTGCTGGGTAGCCGCATGTTCTGCAGAGACCCTTATGCCAATGACCACCAAATGTGGGAGAGGCGAATCAGCCATGAAAACTCCTAGGCTGCTGCCCATCTGTCATGAGACAGGTGCCTAAACTCTGCTTTCCAACTTTGTTTGGTTGAGCCTGTCATACCCGACAAAAATTGTGTGACCTAGCTTGTAGTAGCTTTTGCCGTGAAGGTATCATTTACCGGTGAGCGTATTTTACTGCGTGCGCGGTTACAGAGCTCTTCACTCAAGCAGCTAACATGTTGAATCGTCTTTCATCTTGTCAAACACTTCCAGTCGCCTTTCTACAGCTTTCTCAGCCAACATATACACACCTAATCAATCTAATGCCACTGTCTCCAGACTTTCAAACCCAAAAGCACTGCCCCAACCGCTTTCTTAAAGAGATAATCATCTCTTTTCATTGCACTCAAAGAACGGCTTCTTATTAGGGGATGTTTTCTTAGCAGAGTAAAGGAAGAACAGGTTGAGATAGTTTACTTACTTGCATTTCTTCTGGTTCAATTATAGGTAGTCCTTGCTCCCACAGGAAGACACGTGATATCGTTGGTATCCCTGCCCTTTCCCCAAATTACATACATGTATTGATAAAGCAGTGTATTCTGATATATTGATTATCTAAAGGTGAAATCCAAATAGGTATGTGATGTCTTCCATCTCCCAGAAGTAGGACGCACATAACCTCTTAGCCTATTCTAGCACCTTCCACCTCACCATTGTCTTGCTCCATGTGTTTCTGTGATACTGGTTGGCATGATTCGATGCCTCCGTGCCTTGGTCTCTGGTCTTACCATGGCTTATAATGCCTAGCCCCTTGATCTGTTTGGTGAGCCCCTAATTATCCTTCAAACTCGGCTTAGACATCATCCTTCATAGAAAGGCCCTCCTGCATCTCCCAGGGTGCATTGCTCTGTCCTTGATACCCCAGGGGTCCTTGTCTGCTCTTCTACTATCCACATTTATCAGACTGTGGTATACATCTTGTTTGTTCCTGTGAAGCAGATTACAAAAGCAGCCCCATTCTTCGCTCCTGCTGCTACCCATACCCTTTGCTGTGTAACTTTGCAATGTTCTTTCTCTTTAACTTGGAATCAGCCATGTAACCTTTGACCAATGAGATGTTAATAAACGTGATGCCAGCAGAGGCCAGCAAGACACTGATGAGATTGGGCTTGCCCTCTCCCTATGTCTCGGACACTGCCATGGCAACGTACCCAGGCTAGCCCACTGGAGGATGACAGACACACAGCACAGGGCCCAGTCCTTTCAGGTGCCCAGCCAACTATTAGTCAAACTTGAGACATCTAAGCAACGCCAACCAGGATCAGCAGAGCTCCCAAGACGCATGAACAATAAGTTTCTCGTTGTAAACTACTGAGATTTTGTTCGTTCTGCAGCCTATTGCATCACTAAGTGACTGATACACTCCCCTATAAACCTACACTCTCCTTGAGGTCAGACACTGGGTCTAGGTCCTGTGTGTGTCCTCAGGATCCCAGACTGAGTAGGAACTCCGGAAGCAGCTGCTGAATTGAAAGGAAAATCACTTTCACATTCTGTGTACCTAACAGCAGCTCTGGATTACTAACTCTGAACCTGGGGCATTTGTTATCTGGAAGGAAACCTAACGCCATTTTTTGCTTATGACTCCACGTTACAGAATTTCCATTAGTAAATAGATCCTTTATTTGTGTGAAGATGGAGGGGTAACTGACCTTAGAACAGTCTTGCCAATCCCCATGCAGAACATAACTCTCCCACAAAGCATGTCTGTGTACAAACTATTCATTAAAGCCTCTTCCTTTTTATTGTAAATTCATTACTTATATTATCTAAGGGAATTGTGTTCAGTGAAGCACGTAGGGCAGAGATCACTCTTGAGTTAACAGTGATCCCTAAACCAGTTAATCGGACGCATTGTAAAGAAGTTGATGGATGAAATGATTGCTATGCTAAGAAGTCGAAACAAAACAAAAACTCTCTGGCTAGCCCTGTGTGATTTAGTGATAGACTGTGGATTTTTCAATTGCACTTTTGTTTCTCAGTATGATATTTTCTGTTTAAATTTTAGATTGGTTGCAAACAGATCCACACAAAGAAAGCATTGCACATAGGTAGATGTGTGCTGTTTTAGTCTTTCTTCTTCTTAAAAAAAAAAAAAAAGAAAGAAAGAAAGAAAATATATATTTGAATTAGTTAGGATGGAAGGAGGTAAGTCACTTCAACCTTTAAACCCCTTTGACATTCACAAGGTGCTAAAAGTCAGCTGGGGTCTGAGCTCTGACGAATTTGCATCTCTTTGAATATGACGCTTGAAAAACCCCAGCGATAGATTAAATTTTGCCAAGGAGAAAATGAGAGAGAGGCTTCCATCTCTCAGGTCTGCTGGGAGGATCTTTATGGTTGATTTACTTTTTTTAAATAAATGTTTCTTTATGTGTTTCCCTCAGTTCCTGCCCAGGCTACCTCTCTCATACAAGCTGTAACTTCTGCCAGTCCTATCAGCCGGCAAACAGTAAGTCAACCTGGTTCTGAGTACAAGGTGAAGGGATATTTCAATCTAAGCTGCATATACCTTCTGTGTTTTCTGATTAAAATGTGCAAGCAAACCTTGGAATAAACTCTACCTGACATGACTTCTAAAGTAATTTATGCTCTTTGCAAACCTCGGATGCAGGATTGATTTTGGTACCTGTCACTATATTTCAGATGATCAAAAATGGATCAGAGCTTTTAAATGAATTTAATGACTAAAGATGATCCTGTAAAAAAAAAAAAATCAGTGAGGTCAGAAATCAAAACTCCTTGTCTAAACCCACAGTAGAGTGTTATTTTTTTCCTTATAAAAGTGACACATACTCATCATCAAAAAATTGAAAAGTGCAGAGATAAAGAGGAGAACAAAACTCACTAATAATTAAACAGGCCAGAGAGACCCACTGCTAGCATGAAAGCATATTTTCTTCCAGTCTTATCTCTGCCTCCATGTTGTTTTATAAAGGTTAGCATATACAACAAGTCCAATTTGGTTTCCTGATTTTTATCACTTGCAATAATAAAAATGACGATGATGTTGGTGGTAATATTTGAGCACAACTGATCAGGAACTTTCTAAGCACTGTGCACGTATTGCCTTGTTTGGTCTTCAAAACAATCCTATGAGATACGTTCTATTATTTTCCCTATTTATAGATGTTAAGTAATTTGCCCAAGGTCACGCAACCAGAATGTTCTAAAGCTGTGACTGAAACCAAAGCAATCTGATTCCCGAACACTACGCCCTTAATCCCTGTGCTATGATATAAACCTTCGCAGAGTTATCATAAAGTAATCACAGGTACATATGATTTTTAGTGGTTGTATAATATACCAGGAAGCATCATTTGCTACATATTTAAATTGCATTGTATGCAAATGTGCCCTCCTGGACGTGTGCACGGTGGCAAGCCCATACTATGACATTGTGACGATGACCTATTGTCTTCAAAGCCATTTCTGGATATCAAGTGGTATCATTATTTTGCTCTTTGCTCCACACTCCATTTGGTGCTCCTTCAAAAAGCACCAACTATCTCATCAGATAGACCTGGGTTTGACTACCAGCTCTGCAGCTTATTACCAATGCTTTTTTGAGACACATTGCTTACCCTCTCTCTACCTAAAGCAAAGTAGAGGTGCTACGAAAATTAAGTGAGAGGCCATGAGTATGAATGGTCTGGTATAGTTGCTGACACAGAGGAAGTGGCCATTATATAGTAATTCTTTTTATTATCAATAATAATTTATAATAACTATTATGTTTTGAGAAATTAGTATATGAATATGTATGACTGAATTCAACCTTCACAACAACCCAATAAAATTAGCGTTATTTATCTTTATCTTTGATAGATGAGAACAATGATACTTAGAGAGATTAAGTGACTTTTCTCAGGTTGAGTCCTGACTAGACATTTGAGGGTCTGATTCCAGAGGCCACACTCTGATGCTCTTTGCTATCCTGGGGTCCTATCATAAAGTGCCTTAAAATCTCTGCCAAGGAAGTTAAGGCTCAATGGGAGCACTGAAAAACAGAAAGAGTAGGGAATAGATAACATCATTTTTCCAGATGTTCCATTTTTATAGCAGAGCCATCTGCTATAGCATGTAACATGGAGAATGCATAGAAAGAAGCAAGACTGGAAGAAGGAAAAGCAGATAAGAGGCTGTTATTGGAATTTAGGCAAGAGATAATGAAACAAATACGAAAGAATGACAGTGGAGATGGAAAGAAGTGAATGGTTGCAAGGACTTTGTCAGAGGCAGAACTTGTAGGATCTGGTTGGTGCCTTGTGACAAATAGGAAAGAAGGGAAAATAAGCTGTCCAGATTTTTGTTTGTGTAACTAGGTAGCTAAAACCAATAGTTTAATCTACCAATACAGAATAGAAGAATGGTCAAGGAAAGATAGCCTGTTTACTTCTGGATAAGTTGACATTCATTTCCTAATAGATGCTAAATGGAACTAACTAGGCAGCAATTGGTTGCCGATGTCTGAAGCTCAAACACAGAAACTGAATTAGGTCATGTGCTTTCCAGAAATTTATGATGGTTGAAGATGTGGGAGTATAGGGAGTGTATGGGAAAGTGAAGCTGAAGGAACTGAGAATGGAACATGAGAAAAAACATCTAAGGGATGGACAGAAGCTACGCTGTGAGTTAGTCAACATAGGCTACGTTATGCTGCAGTAACAAATCGTAATATCTGAGTATCTTAGCACAACAGAAGCATATTACTTTCTTGTGCAAAGTGTGGTAAAAGTTGGCAGGAGCTCTCCTCCATCTAGTGATTCAGGGAAACAGCTTGTCACCATTTTGGAGCCCCAATCTCTCAATAATTGACTTCCAAGAGCCCTGACAGAGGGGAAGACCATACAGATAAGCTCTTAACTGCTGTATTTGGAAGCGAGAGATGTAAATCACTTGTACTCACTTTTCTTTTTCTTTCTTTTATTTTAATTAAAATTTATTGGGGTGACAATTGTTAGTAAAGTTACATAGATTTCAGGTGTACAATTCTGTATTACATCATCTATAAATCCCATTGTGTGTTCACCACCCAGAGTCAGTTTTCCTTCCATCACCATATATTTGATCCCCTTTACCCTCGTCTACCACCCCCTCCCCCTTACCCTCTGGTAACCACTAAACTGTTGTCTGTGTCTATGAATTTTTGTTTCTCATTTGTTTGTCTTGTTCTTTTGTTGTTTTTGGTTTATATACCACATATCAGTGAAATCATATGGTTCTCTGCTTTTTCTGTCTGACTTATTTCGCTTAGCATTATACTCTCAAGATCCATCCATGTTGTCACAAATGCTCCTATATCATCTTTCCTTAACGCCGAATAGTATTCCATTGTGTATATATACCACAACTTCTTTATCCATTCATCTCTCGAAGGACGTTTTGGTTGTTTCCATGTCTTGGCCATCATAAATAAAGCTGTAGTGAACATTGGAGCACACTTGTTTTTATGTATAAATATTTTCAGATTTTTTGGGTAGATACCCAGGAGAGGGATTGCTGGGTCATATGGTAATTCTATTCATAATTTTTTGAGGAACCTCCACACTGCCTTCCATAACAGCTGCACCAGTCTGCATTCCCCCACCAACAGTGTATGAGGGTTCCTTTTTCTCCACAGCCTCTCCAACACTTTTTACTATTTGTCTTGTTGATGATAGACATTCTGACTGGGGTGAGGTGATATCTCATTGTGATTTTTATTTGCATTTCTCTGATGATTAGTGATGTTGAGCATTTTTTCATATGTCTATTTGCCATTTGTATGTCCTCTTTGGAGAAATGTCTCTTCAGGTCCTCTGCCCATTTCTCAATTGGGTTGTTTGTTTTTCTGTTGTTGAGTTGCATGAGTTGCTTGTACAATTTGGATATTAGCCCCTTATTGGAGGCATTGTTTGCAAAAATCTTCTCCCATTCAGTTGGTTTCCTCTTTATTTTGTTGATGGTTTCTTTTGCTGTGCTGAAACTTTTAAGTTTGATATAGTCCCAATCATTTATTTTATCTTTTACTTCCCTTGCCTTTGGAGTCAAATTCATAAAATGCTCTTTGAACCCAAGGTCCATAAGTTTAGTACCTATATTTTCTTCTATGCAGTTTATTGTGTCAGGTCTTATGCTTAACTCTTTGATCCATTTACTCACTTTCATTAGTCACAACTCATTGCAGACCTCCACCCTGACTACAAAGGAGCCAGGAAGGATTATGAGCACAGAAAGAAGAAATGACACGATGCAGGAACACAGAACATTGAGCCTACCACCAACTCTCAAGTAGAGTTCCAAAATGAGTTATGAATTTTAAGGCTCTATGCAGGCATATTTAACATAATTAAGTGTTGATGTCATCTTGAGGTCGGCATGGCCTCGAGGTACGATGGGTACCAAGCAGCTCTGCCCCATGGTGAGAGGTGGGCAAGCCGGCAAAAGTGAGGAAGGGCACTGCAGGACGATCCCAGCACTAGACGCTGTGCAGGTGAAGTCCGGTAGCGTTTAAAGGGGTGTGGGGAATTTGGCTAAAGGAGGACTTACCTGCTGGGTAGGGCCCAGTGCTCTAAGCCAAGTTAAACTCAAAATTAGAAGGACAACAACACATGATGATGTCCAGTGGATTCTGTAATAGCAGAACTCTAGAGCTTCTGGGGATCTCTGGGGAATCAGAGAGCTGGGCACAAAGACAAAACCGGAAACTCATTTGTCCTGGAGGGCAGAAACTTCAACAAGTGCCATTGGATGAGGCCAGACATGTCAGATGTGGGTCTCATGCTGTGAAACAGGCTCTGACACCACCCGCAGGTGGGCCCTGGACTGACTTATGTCTTGGTTTTGTCGGGACTGGATCAAGTGCTGAGCAGGCAGAGCCTTAGGAAGGAAGGTTCCCAGGCTCATCTTCCAGGCCAGTGATTGGTTTGGTTGGAAGCCGCAGTTCTGTTTGGTCTGTGCTGCCAATGACATATGTCATGCTGGTTTAGCCACTCATTCCTCACTCTCTCTGGGTGTTGCTTTTCCTATTCCTGAGTGGGGAGGGTGCAGTGAAATAAATGATCCATACAGTCCCTTCCCCTTCCCAAACTACTAATCTGTAATTAATTGAGGTATTGTAAAAGGCAGCTGCGTTAATGTATGCTGTTATACAAGCTGTTATTTTTATGAATCATAGACAGCTCTTCCCCACATTCTGAGTTAATGGGCACCTACTGCAGGTTTAGAAACCCACTTAGAGGGGCATTCAGAGGGGATGCCATGTGAAGACCACATAAAACTTCTCATGAAGTTTAATTGCGATGCATTTCCCCAGAGAGGCAGTGCTATTATCCAGTAAGAGCAATTCTCTAACGCGTGCCGAGTTTGAAAATAAAACACAACACTGCTCATAGCCACGCTGACGATATTAGGAAAAGCCAGGTGCTTGAAGCATTGGGAAGTAAAGCCTTCAGAGGAGCGACTCCTCTGAGTCTTGCAGGTTTGATGTTTCTCCCTCATCTGGTGGTTGTTGGGGAGACTTGTTGCCAGGAGCCCCCACTTTGCCCTTCTGAAGAGTTTTATATGGATAACCAATTCATGATGAATCAAATACTCTTAATTCTCTTATTCCCATATCTTTCCCATCACTTCCATTCATGCAGTCCCAAGCCATTCTCATTTCACCAAGGCCCTGTTGCACTCTGTACCTCATTCTCTTTCATTTGGGGCCAGCCACTCATGTATCAGCAAAGCACCTTGGAAGAAGCTGAAGGCCAGGTCTGAGGAGGAGGCTTGCATATACCAGAGAAGAACCCATGGAAACAATGCCAACCAATGACCTAAGGAAGTGCATGGGGGGCTGGGTGCACAGCACTTCACAGCTTGCAGCGCACTCCCTCCTCCCACCACTTCCTGCCAGCATCACACCCACAAAGTGAGGCCCACAGGACTGGCATGAGGAAGGAAGAGTGAGGTAGCTAGAACTTAAGTGACTTGTTACAGGTCTGAGCCTGAAATTCAGGCTTCTGGTTGCGTATGCAGCACTTTCTCACTTCGTTTATCTACTCCACTGCTCCCGTGCCCCCTCTGTCTGCTGCTGGGCCTGCTTCCTTAGTTCCTGATTTTGCTCTTCTTGAGACTGTGCTCAGAATCCCTCTGCTCCCCCTTCTTCCTGTAGCTCTTCTCTCTGACAGGGCTTGCCATTTGCTTCTTTTTGCTAGGAACTCCAAAGGGCATCATAATCTTGTTTACTAATCAGAACAGCTCTACAAAGACCTCTCTGAAGCTTGGAAAGGTGATTCCCCCTGCTTGGCTTCACACAGCTAGTAAATGACTGAATGGGAATTGGGTTTGAATCCAACCACCATTCTCTTAACCATGAAGCCAAAGGGAGGGGGCTTTGATTTGGAACATTATAAGACAAAGACCCTCTCTCAGGTGCCATTTGTCCAGATATGGACCAGATGGATGAGGGGAGAGACCAAGAAAGTCCAGGGATTAAAAAACAAAACATAGCACAGGAGAGGTATACAAATCATGACACGTGGCGCACAGCAGTGGGAAGGACAGGGTGAGACGTGAGAGGAAAGCCAGACTCAGAAGGCCGAAGCATTCTGGGGAACTAATGAGGAAGTGAATGTGGAGATTTAGAGCACTACAGGATTGGTGGGCCTCCGAGGGTACTCGGTAAAGAGTTGTAGACCAGAAGGAAGGGAGGGAGGAAGGGAGGAAAGGAAGAAAGAGTAAAAGGGCGGGAGGAGAAAGGAAGGAAAAGAGGGAGGAGAGGTGGGAGGGAGAGAGACAGGGAAAGAGGAAGGAAGAAAAGGAGGGAAGGGAAGAGAACCCAAGGGAAGGAGGGAGAAGGGATGAAAAAGAGGGCGGGAGTTGGTACAGTTGAGACTGATCTCACACCCAGATAGTGGTACACCTTCTCAGAGATATAAAGCTTATCACCTACTATACATCTAGTTTCCCAGAAAAGGCAAAAAGATTTGGGATGTTTTTTAGACAAGTGACACAACATCCTATTACAAAAATGGTAGTCTGTGCCAGAGGTCATTAAAGTGATTTCTTCCTATGTCCTGTTACCATACTTCCTGGGGTTCCCCAGAGGAGAAGGTAGAAATAGAGACAGCATCAGGAGAAAGGAGGCAGGGGCCATCCTCTCTACTCTGACCTCTACCTCCTGTGTGTCCTTGAGCAAACATAGGACTTCTCTGAACCTCGAGCACCTCCTCTGTAGAAGAGGGATCCCAGAGCCTTCAGATACTGAAGGCAGGACCCCGGACCAGATGGTCCCTTGAGACCCAGGAGGACAGACATAGCATCTCTCCACAGCTTTCAGAACTTTCCCTCACACGTTTGCATGCTCCTTGTTAAAAGAGGCGAGGACCGTGGCTGGTGAGGGACTATTATACTCGTGGCAGAGAAGTCATTATCATTATCGTGTCACCACTGAGGCTCAAAGGGTGAAGTGACTTTCCCAAGATCACACTCATGAGAGCAGGGCCAGGGCCGGGACCCACTTCGTTGGCTTTCCTCATAGGATGCTGCCTCTTCCAAAAACCACTGCGAGCCCTGGTTATCTTGGGACACCTTATGTGTACATGGACCATCTGAGCATGCTTTTTGGACTGTTCCTTTACTTATAAACTATCTTTTCAAGTCCCGAGTTGTGCAAATTGTCAGGAAAGATTTAATTTACTTAATATATTTAGAGTTTTGAATGAACCTCATATGGAAACCTGGTTGGGAATGAATACTTCTCTTGCAGACAATGCAAAAAAAGACCTTACACTTAAAAATAAACAGAGTGCTGAGTTGACAATTATATTAACAAGAATACCATGGACTAGCCTGGCTCCCCATCAGATGTCTCTCGCGCCACATGCCTACTTTTAGCATGTTGGTGTTGTACTTTGTCTCCCTACCTAATTAAATGTGTGTCCTCAACAAGGGCCATAGGGTAAAAAAGGAATTTGTTCCTGAATTTGGCTTTACATGCGGCCATCAAAACAGCCGCATCGAAATTGCGTTTTCTGCTAGCTTTGCTAGAGTTTGTATTTCTATTTGCAGGGTCTTCTTTCCCTTTAAGTTTTATTTGCTAAAAAAAATATTTAGCTATGGCCCACCTCTGGAAACATCATGCTTACCATAAATTCACCACGTGGGTACATTGTCGAATCACACTTATGACAGGTCACATGGTTCTCGTTTGCCTGCTGAATTCATTCAATGCTCCTCACCTTGGCATTCAAGGCCTTTCTTGATGAGTCTCCAAAAACATCTCACACACAGTCTATTACCCAACGTTTACTCATTTATTCCACAAGTACTTACTGAGCAGCTACTGCATTTTAGACACAGTTTTATGTGCTCCTACTATGTGCAAAGTGCTGAGAGGGTCACAGTCCTTCTTTTCAAGTTGTTCATAATGTCCAAGGGGAATAAAGACACGGGTTAGGAGGTGATGGAACGAGACAGAACCTCACCAGTAGTTACATAGAGGCCCCTGGCCAGGTGGGCAGGAGAAGGCCAATTCTTCCCATAGCTGGTGACTTTGAAGCCCCTTCCGGAAAGGGGGGCATTTTCATGGGCTTTGAAGGAGGAGCCTTTCAATGACAGAGGTAGGAGGAGCGGCACCCCAAAGAGGGCACAGAATGAGTCCAGAGCACATGAACTTTTTTCGGAGAATGACAGTGGGCTAGTGAGTTTGGGACATCCAGGGTAGTTGGGCAGTTAAATTTATCAATCAGTTGTGAAGAATTGCTGGAGATAGAGCACGGAGGGCTATGAATGCCACAGCAGGGACCCGGAATCTGATTCTGTTGGTGGAGGGGGAGGGTCTCAATGTTTTGGAGCGTCCTGCATACCCACTGATTCAGACACCTCATCGTCCCCGCCACACGCCTGGCCTTGCTGACGCCAGGGCTTCAGGTGTGAACGTCTCCAGTGCCGGGGACAAGATTCTTGTATTTCTGCTCTTGAATTCCCACCCATTCCTGTCTCTTCTGACTCCAGGCTTAGAGCTTCCCAAAGTGCTTCTGTCGTGTGTATGTGTGTGTGTGTCCACGTGTGTGTGTCAGCATGTGTGTGTGACCGTGTGTGTGAGTGACGACTGTGTGCGAGTGTGTGACCCTATGTGTGAGTGTTACTGTGTGTGTGAGTGTACAGTGTTTTACTCCCTGTATCTGCTTTCAATCTTTTAGAGATTCCTCAATGTTCTTAGTCTGCCAATGGCATTTGTGCTTTTTTGTGTGGATTCATTCTATTTTCTTGCCTTGTTTAAAATACATTCTCTGGCATTTTCTGAGATTTTTTTGGGAGTAGTAGAATAGTCACAAGCCTACTACCTTGAACCCATCACACGAGTTCTTTAAATAGCTTAGATTCATCATTCTACTTTTCTTTCTCACATCATACTTTTAAGAGCTAGAACAAAAGTCTTCTCATACAGAAATAACAAAATACTAATGATTTTTTATCTCAATGCCATGAGAATTCAACTGTCCATCCACCTTTCCTGTGCCCCTCTCCCCTGAAGATTCCACATTAATAGACAGAATGCTCCTCTATCTTTGTGTCATCCAAGGCCACTGCCTGTATTTTGTTGCTGTTAACATACAGAACGTGGTACATGGACGAGGTCCATTCCATCCTTGTTGAATGAATGAGTACTCACATTCGTCATGGAACCACTGGTATAAGATAGTTTTGGTGACAGGGAGGGTCTTTATGTACCTTTGTAATCTGACATAATTGGATGTTGGGATTCTTAGCATATCCTGCAATGAATTTAATGATGCTGGTTATGTCGTTATTGTGAATATTATGGCACCATCAAACACAGGGTCGCCACCATGGCACTACCCCAATTAATGGATTCCTTGGGAGGGCAGCCCATTTATAATGAAGTCACCCATGTCAAAACTTGCAACACTCTGAATCAAGCAGTAGAGTGTTGCAGGGGAAGACTTTCAAGGCCAGATGCTGTTTTAGGTGCTTCTGTTTGTTTGTTTTAAATGTAATGTTAATAATGACCATTTATTTACTACTTACTGTATGCCACACACCAGGATAAATGCTTTGAAAAATTATTACATTTAGTATTCACAAGAAATTTATGAAGTAGACACTACTGTTATTCCCATTTGATTGACATGAAAACTGAGATGTGGAGAGTTTAAATGGTTGTTCAAGGTCCTCCAACAAGTAACGGGTAGAATAGGGCTTCAACCTCAGGCATGTTAGCATCAAAGCTTGAGCTTCTAACCACTGCCTCTGCCCCCGACCCTGTTCCTCAAAGTATCTTCCAGGGCCCAAGGCCAGAATTACTTCAGTTTCAGATTCCAGGGACTCATTCCAGATCTGTTGGAGCTGAGGCCCATGCATACACATTTTTAATATTAGAGGACCAGATGTTTCTTATACACTCCAATGATTGGAGTCATGACCCCATGGTGAAGAGACCCTTGGATATGCACATACTCTGCAGGTAAGGAGCAGGTGCTTTCTGAAGAACCTCACATCTCTTAAAAGCAGGAGTGGAATGGGCTGGAAGCCCCAAGTAGGAGTTTGTCTGCCAAGAGTGAGGAGTTCCCTGATTCCTTTCCCAGGAATCTGGTGAAGCCTCAGTTCTGGGGTGGCAGAGTCTTGATGGTTACGATCTCCTGGGTCATCCTCTCTTCAAATCACATGTAGTCTGGAAGTAACTTCCTAGATAACAGCCAAAGCTACAGAATTCATCAGAAGCTCTCCTAGGTCTCTTGTCTTACAAAGTGGTTCTTCCATACCTCCTACAACTCTTATGTCTGGCCCACACTCAGGCACCTTCAGAGGGAGGTCCTTGGTGGGCTGGCGACTTGTCAAGTCCTGCCCCATCCCTGGAAGAGGCTGAGGTGCTTTAAATCACTGCCTGGCTTGTTGCGGGATCTTCAGTGGCTTTTTGAGGCATGATGTGTTCCCTCCATCCATGGCGGCAGTTGAGGGTCATTATTCCCCATAAATAGACTGTGAACCAAGAGGCTACGTACCATCTGGTTTTCTCCATTGCTGAACTCCTTCTTTGGGAAAGTTACTTTTCCTCATCAATCGATATTCTTTAGAAGATTTTCCTTTCCTATAGTGGGCCTTTTTCTGACCTCCATCTTGCAGTATTCCTCAAGAACTTAAGGATACTTACATGTTTTTCTTTTTTCCCAACTAGAAGCCACAGATTAGCATCCAGATGTAGTGTCTTTGGAAAATCCACTCAATGCAACAGATATTTAGAGAGCACTGTGCCGGACTCTGAATAAGACACAGGTCTTGTCACAATAGAAACCATGTTCTAGCTGGGAATGGACAACACCTCTGAAACCAAGAGTTAGCCTAGAAGAATATGCGAAGTACTCGGAGGACCTGGGGCATTTGTTTTATCGAGGGAGGTTTGTCACTGAGTTATGCGTTTTAATGATTTCACCTATGCATGGCATCATGTTGGTTAGCATTTAATGTGGTCTTTGTGTCATGCCACCACTTCCCCAACTGCACATGCTTTCCAAAAACCTAGGATGTTTCCTTTGCGGTGTAAAGTAATAAAATGAAGGCAATACAGCCAGAATATGAGTGACTTGAAGGCAGTGACTGTCCCTTATTTCTTGTCCTATGGCTGCCCTGAAGTTGGGGATCCTACATACCAGACAAGTGCATGAACGAGGGAGTAGTAGGCACTGCTTCCTCTGATTATAAATGTCGCTTAACATTTGCAACATGTTTCTCCAGTTTCAAAATCTTATCACATGCCTTAGCTTTTTTGATTCTTACTAAAGTGCTATAAATAGCAAGTGAGAGATTACTTTAATCATTCAAGTTTGGCAGGGAAGGAATTTGATATTTACTAAAGCTTTCACTAGCCCAAGGACAAATACCTGGAGGTGGACAGGTTGGGACTTGATTTTTGATGTGCCTGGCTTTTGATCCCACACAGATCTCCCTGTGTCACAGGGAATTAGAGATAAATATTATTATTACTATAACTGAGATTTTTTTTTTGCGTGGATTATTAATCTTATTCTGAGAGGCAATTCATGGATTATTAATCTTTTCACCATGTGCAATAATCAGCATATATTAAAACCAAAAGAATGTTCAGTAAGAATGAGTTCACTTGATTTTAGTGTTTGATTTAAGCATTTACATTTGGTGGATGATTCTGTCTTCATTTTACCAGACCTTTCAGAGGCAGTAGACGAAGTTAATCGTGTAACACTCTCCTCTCTTGACTTCTGGGTATCACATGCTTCTGTTTCCACTCCTCTTTCATCCTAGCTTCTGTACTTCAGGCTTCTCTGAGTCCTTCTCCTTTACCTATGTTTTAAAAGGTGGGGTTACTCAGGTTTTGGTCCTCAGCTCCACCTGTCCACTCTCTCCCTATTCTATTTCCTTTACCCCTCATGGCTTATTAATATCTAAATGCTTATGGATGCCAAATTTTTATCTCTGACCAATATCTCTAATCTAAATGTTAGACTCACATGTCCAAATGCCTACTTAGAACCTCATAGACCTTCCTCTTTGATTTAAAAATACTAATTGCTCATTCTGCATTAGGTGCTCTTCTAGGCATTGAGAATACAGCAAGGAAAATATTTAAGGTAACTCATCCCTCCATAATGTATCAAAATGAAATTTGATTCCTTATGTATGAAACCTATTCTACAGTTTTGTCCTAATTTGGAAAATGTACCCCCAACCATCGGTGTCCTAACTAAAGACTTAGAAGTTGTCATGATTCTTTCATTTCTCTTACTTCTCAAATCCAATCCATCAACGAGTTATGTCAATCTTATCCCTCAAACTTCTTTCAATTTCATCCACTTCTGTCCATGTCTGTCGCACCCACAACTAGTTCGGGAAGACCACCATCATCTCTTGGGGATGACGGCTCCTGACTTCTTTTCTTAGACCCTTCAGTGAATTATCCACACTACAGCAAATGACTATGAAACATCGTCAGACTACATCACTCCCTGATGATAACCACTGGTGCCTTTCCATTGCACTTGGGGTAAAATTCAAATTGTTTACATTGTCAACTCATATGTCTCTAGTGCAGTGTGACCCGTGGACACCTCTTCAAATGCAACTCATATCTTTCCTTCCTCATTTACTACCCTGTAGCCACATTAATCTGTGTGATGGTTCTGAAGTACGCTGAAGCGCTTTCACAACTTGAGGTCTTCCCCTATAACCTTTATTCTGTCTGTGGTGTTCTTCCTTCTTTTATTTGTTGCCTGACTCATAAGCCTTTCAAACTGAGCTCAATTATCCTTTCAGGGAGGACTTCTATGATTGCATTCTTTTTTTTCTCTGTCAAAGTACTTCATTCTTTGTAAACCTTTTCACAATTTATGATCATTTTATTGATTTTTTTGGTACACATTTTTTTTTTTCATTTCTTTTCCCTACTAGAATATAAGTCCACTGAAAGTAGTCACCATGATATCTTCCTCATCCGTTTTATTCCCAGTGATTAATCTGACACCTGGTATGTAACAGGCCCACAACAAATGTTTGATTGATTAAATGATTTTTTTGCCACCTAAAAGACAGGCAAAAGACACTTTGCTCAAATTCAATAAAATATTTTTAAGCATGTTACTGATTTTTTAAATAAATATAAGCATGAATAATAATCTACTCTGGTATTTCTTTAATACTAATGAGATAATTCAAGTGAAACCTAGAGTAGTCTTTCTCTAAGCATCCAATCAATAAAATGTTAATTGTACTTATTCTAGACCACAGGGTCACAGAAAGAGATTTTTAGGGAGCTGCTAAAAATCTAGGGAGTTTCTGGGTTTGTATATAGTGGCATTTGTCATTTGCTTGTGCAAATTTGAATTAATCTTAACCATCGACTCTTTTGAGCCCTTCCTTGATGCCAGACTTCATGTGAAAAGGTGGGAGACATGGGTCTTGGAAGAGCACCCACTCTGTGGAGTAAGTCAATCTCAGACTCAACTCAAGGAAGACAATAAGAATGAGAGAATAATGCTAAGTGAAATAAGTCAGACAGAAAAAGCAGAGAACCCTATGATTTCACTGATATGTGGTATATAAACCAAAAAGAACAAGACAAACAAATGAGAAACAAAAACTCATAGACACAGACAATAATTTAGTGGTTACCAGAGGGTAAGGGGGTGGGGGGTGGGTGATGAGGGTAAAGGGGATCAAATATATGGTGATGGAAGGAGAACTGACTCTGGGTGGTGAACACGCAATGGGATTTATAGACGATGTAATACAGAATTGTACACCTGAAATCTATGTAAATTTACTAACAATTGTCACCCCAATAAAATTAATTAAAAATAAAAAAGAATGGGGGAGTCTTTGGTAAAGATATAGAAAACAAATATTTTTTGAATGAACAGATAAAAAAAGATTAAAAATTTCCCCTCAGATAAGAAGAGGTTTCATGGTGATATTTTTTTGGGTTGTCAGGGTGAAAAAGGATGAGAAAAAGGAAGAGAGGCAATACAAAGAAACAAATTTTATTCGCATTCCACTTCACAGATTAAGAAGCATATTCCATATCTTATTTGACTCAATAATCCTGTGAGCCAATGGGGCTACTGCCTTCTTCCATTATTGTCGGTTTGCTTGTTTTTAACAAGGGAATTAAGAATCGGAGAATTGGTGTGTTTTTCCCAAGGACACTTGGATAATAGCAGCAAGAGGTCTTGCATTATGGCTTGTGAATCCAGGCTTCTGAGCTCGGCTCTCTGCTGGGCTGCCTCATTGGTGCTGAATGAAATGTATGGCCCACGATTCTTCTTTATTCTTCTGCTCCCACCAGAATGAGAAATACTCAGTGATGACTCATTTCCTAGTAGAGTGCTGGTCCTGACTAGTCAAATCTGTCACCTGCCAAGAAGTCCTCCAAACCCTAAGGGGATAAAGTTTTCACTTTTCAGACATTCTCAGGAGCAGGGAAAATATCTATGATTCCTGTCTCCTGGGCACACTGGAGCTGTAGGATGCTGTGTGGACCCTCTACATCAACAGGCTATTTCATAGAACCATGGGTTTCTGCTCACCTTCCCTGCCAGAGTGGTGTAGGCTGCGAGAACCCTCTCTCTGGAATGGAACAAAGGTGGTACAAGACTTCTTTCTTAATTGACTGACTCCCAAGTGTTAGTGAGACAATAGTCTAAAGCAATGCCCAGGGGTCTCAGCGAGGAAATATGGCTGCAAGGATGACATCTAAGGCTGCTCCTTATGGCAAGCACCTAGGATTAAAGGAGGCCATTGCTTGGCTCTTGAACTAATATTTCTTGTTGCAACTCAAGTGCCGGCTCTAACAGAAGGCTGACAATAGGGAAGAGAGCATGACAGACAGAGCAGTGCCAAATGTTTCTGGGAAGATGAGATCAACTCCTATTTCATAGCATTCTGTACTATTAGAAGGAAGAGCCTTTCTCCCCTCAACACATACAAACTGCCCCATGCATTACCCCCACTCTACCCAACCCACCGGCTTGTACACATATACAGACACCTGCTTCCCACTAAATTTCTGAATGGCAAGGGCAAAGACAGGAGAATGGAAGGATACTCGGGGCCTACGAATATAAATATAACTAACCTTATAACTCATTGATCAATTCCATAAAGATGATGGGGTGCAGGCCAGATGGGAGAATTTGAGAGGCAGAGAAGAAAAATTAAATTTGTTTGCATAACAAAAGGTCAGGTACATGGAGACTTCCCCTATTTATTGAAGGAGATTGGGTGTTGTGGTTCCCTTGTTCTCAGAGAATCTGCTAGGAGACAGAGGCATCAGGTAGTCTTGAGAAGGACAAACCCTGTGACCAATTGAGTGATGGCTCAGATCTGTCTTGACATCATTGCTTCCTCTGTTAGTATAACTCCCTCCTCCTTACGTTTTCACCAGCCCTCTGTTAACCTTGACCTTTGCAAGTCACCTATACACAATGACCTTGTGTTAGTGGTGCTCTGGGGAATAAAAGGTACATAGTGGTGCCGGGTGAGGGTTCAAGGGATGTGATCAGAAGGTAGAAGTGAGCTGGGCATTGGAAGAACCAGCAGGGCAGTGATGAAGAGGGAGACGAGGCCATGGGAATGAAGGCATCCAGGCCTCTTGACTCAGAAACCATAGGGATATTGGAAAAGATGTGAGTTCTCCACAGAGCCTGTGATGGGGGTCTGAGTTTGGGATGCAGGCTTAGAGAGGGGGCGAGGCAGCCCACCTCCACAAAACTGTCAGAAGGACTCTTTGGGGACCACACAGGCCCAGCCCAACCCAGCCCATCAGGACTTCAGATTCTATGAAAGGACTTGGGAACTGAGCGGCGAGCCCGTGCTTGCAGTGTATCCCCAAGTCGCCCTGGAGGCCAGTGTGGCCACCTCCCATCCTCTCTGCAGCCCATCCGCACCCTACTCGTCTGGTCTCTCCTGTTTGCTGTCCTGCCTCATCCACCTGACCATTTTCAGCTGGATTTGTTGTTGCCTCTGAATCCACGAGAGCAGCAGAGCGGAAGATGGGAACATGCAGATGACTTCACACTAATGATAAATTGGGGAAAAAAAATACAGAAAGAGGTCTGAATGGTTTCCATGAATTTAGGAAAATCATCCACTCTAACAAAAGGCTGAACTCCACATTGTGTGCTGTATGCGTGCATTAGTTCAGTGCAACTCCTTCACTCATTCAGCTCCCACTCAGCCTCTCTGCAAACCTACACAGTTACTTCACATTTCAGTCCAATCTGACATCTCAGTGGGGTGGTTTCTCTGGGGCTCTTTCCTCCTTCACCCCAAATCTCCATCTGTCTCTTTCCTCCTCTTTTCCTTCCCGATGGCAGTTTTTTATTTCAGAAGAAAACTTATGAAAATTGTTGAAACATGCACTACAAAGCGAACCTTATTTTTTTTTTTTACATTCAACGGAGAGCTTCTCCCCCCACCCCCCCAAAAAGAGGCAGCCATGTCAAAGACACTGCCTCCCCCCTTTGACATTCATGCAGCGCTCAGAGTCAGCTGGGGTCTTCGCTCTGACAAATTTGCATCTCTTTGAATGTGACGCTTGAAAAAAGCCAGAGCCGCTAGATTAAATTTTTTTTTTTTTCCGTCGAGAAAATGAGAAAAGCCTCTATCTCTGTGCAAAGTCTACTGGGAAGATCTTTATTCTGATTCTTGTTAGAATTGTTTATCACCCTGACAGGCCAGACTCGGACGAGATAAAGGCTCCGCTCCATCACGGGGCCTGACAGTGGTAGGACATGCAGAAAAATGAAAGGAGCAGGAGAAAATATTATTAATAGATGCCGACTTGCTTTGCCTGCGTGGCACGTCAGGGAAGGGAGAGCGCCATAGCTTGATTGCAGGCCTATGAAGTTCTGTCCAAAAAAGAAGCTATTTTTCATTAAGTGATAGAAGGGCCTTTTTCATGTTCTTTCCTGAGGAGCTGATAACTTATGCGGTTTATTCGAACCCTGCTGATTTCTGTCAGGGGAGGAAAACTCCTGAAAGATGGCTCCGACTTGTCCTTTTCAGGAAAGGTGGCTGGTTTGACAGACACACATGTGGAATTGTGAGGCCCGGTCTGGACAGGCTCAAGGCCCAGGAACCTGGTTGGATGTGTATTGGATGCTGTGTGTCTAAGATCGATGTGACGGAAAGAAAAACTAAACTCACGTCCCCTTTGACCTCAAAAGGAGGCCTTCTGCCTTGTAATCTCAAGGCTTTCACCACGGGGTCTGTGTGAGTGATTTCCTTCCTAAAAATACACACTTCGTGCTCCAATGGGTGGGAACCGTCCCAGCTACAGCCTGAGGGACTATTGAGTTGGGCAGTTCAGGCTGCCATCACAAGGTGTCGCGGGCTGCGGGGCTTGTGCCAGACATTTATTGTCTCATGGTTCTGGAGGCTGCAAGTCTCCCACCAAGGTGGGGCAGATGGTTCTTCCTGAGGCCCATCTTCTTGGCTGGCAAATGGTCGCCTTCTCTCTGTGTTCTCACGTGATCTTTTCTGAGTGTGCACACCCCTGGAATTTCCTGTTTTCCTTAGACGGGAACCTTAGTCCTGTGGGATGGAGCCCTGTCTTATGACCTCATTTGACATTAATCACCTCCTTAAAGATCCTGTCTCCAAATACAGTCACATTTTGAAATACGGGGATTAGGACTTCAATATACGGATTTGAAAGGAACATGCTTGAGTTCATAACAACCATACAGCGATTTCTTCCATTCTAGCTTTTCCAGATTCAGGAAGCAGCCGCTGAGTGGGATATGATGCCCACATGGTCCTGTGTGGTCTTTGAGGAAATGCCCTCTCTTAGGACACAGGGGTGCCACAGATCTCTTTGGCTGCTAGGCCCACGTGAGGGATGCTGGCTCCCATTGTGCTTTCCTCCTGATGGAACAGCGGAGGAGTGGGGAGGCACTGTGCACAGGACTCCTGGAGGTGATGCTGGGGTACCCAGCACCTGCGTGGCCCAGTAAGTCACATAACCCTCTGGGCCTCAGATCTTGCTCCTGTAGAAGAGATCGCATTAGTAATTAATAATATTTACTTTATTAATAAATGTTTTATTAATAGTATGAACAGTATTTTTTCCTGTTGCTGCCCACACTGAAGGGGGACTGGATGGGGTGAGGTGTATGTGAAAGCTCCTCACTTATGCTGGAGGGTCATTCAGATATTTGGGGTGAGTCCTATTGTTGAGGGGTGGGTCTGGGGCGGGGTGTTCCAGCCTGGAGGGCAGCTGTCTTCTGGGACATCCTGTGAGCCTGAGTGTGCACCTTTGTCCAGCCATGCACTGAGCACGAGTCCAAAAAGGGTCTGTCTCCAGTGGTTTGGGGAACAGATGAGTTCCTGTTGTAGATTGAGCTTTGGCCCTGACTCTCTTTCTTCCTTCACCGGACAACCAGAGCCTGGCTGAGGGCTATGTGAAGACATCTCGCCCAAACCAGGAAACTGCTGCAATTCATTCAATTTTACAGTTTGGGGTGGGGGCTGGGGAGACAACTTTGGTTGAGCTGGAGGTAAGTGATGGGATACGGTCATTTCTGTCTCTGTGGGGTCCTTGGAGTATCTGGCAAAGCCAGTCGCCTGGGGCCTCCGGGAACAGACTTTGGCATAGTCAAGGGTGACACACTTTCTTTAGCTGTGTCATTTGCTACTTCAGACCATGACTTAACCCTCTTGCATTTCAGTGTCCTTGTGTGTAAAGTGAAAATGATAGAGTGAAAATGATAGAAAGAGTTGTTGTGAGTATTACATAAAGTATCTTCATCGCTTGGCATCACTCTTAAAGTACAATAAGTACTCAGGTTGCAACAGTCATAAAGCTTTTGTGGCCATTGATGATGATGGAGATGATGGAGATGATGGAGATGGTTATCTGCTTGACAACTAACAAGTACACAACATGCACCAGCCACTGTCCTCGGTCTTTTCATGCTTAAGTTCATCTAATGTTCACAACAACCCTTATAAATAGGCATTATTGTTATCCCCATGTAAAACTGAGGACCTTGATGTCCAGGAAAGGTCAATAACTTGTCCAGGGTTGCACAGCCAGTGAGACACATTGTGACTGGCAGGAATAATGGTAGGTGTTGGTTGGAGAGTTGGGGAGGATCTTTTAGTCTACCATGTCCATGAGCAAAACTTATTGCCAATCGGCTGGAAGAGGGATGTAAGATCCAAGACATGTGTGCTCACTCTAACATCTAGGTAGGAAACACAATTCTAAGAGGATGAGTGAAATTCTTGGCTCATTGGTGACAAAGCCACAAGATGAGTCATGCAGACTGGTAGAAATCTTTTCACCCATCACAACTGACCCGCTAATAGATGAGCAAGACTATGATGAAAAAAAAAGAACTACAGAATTCCATGTGTGACGGATCCCAGCAATGGCACAGATAGGCTAACTGGTCCCTGCAGGAGTTAATCCTTGATAGAAATCTCTTGCTCGTCCTTCAAGGAACAGGTGAAAAGTCACCTCCTCAATGAAACCTTGATTAACTCCACAGCATAGGAGACTGTTTGTCTTGCACAGAAAGTGAGCATTTGCAATGTATTTGCAGGTATCGTGATACAATGTAATCTGTACCTGCGTCCTTGACTCTCTTACTGATGGAAACTGCAGCACCCAGAGCTTTGTCTGACACCAAGATGGTATTCAGGGGATGTGTGTGAACAGAACCATGGAAAATAAACCCTTTATACATCCTAAATACACAGAATTTGAATCCCAAATCTATAAGTGAGAATGCAGGCAGGATATTTACAGAGCACAGAAGTTTAATTGAGAGAAATGAATTTTGGAAATAAATAAAGACATAAATACTACTACTACTACTACTACTACTACTACTACTACTACTACTACTGATGTCTTAGAGTTATATTTCATTTAATTCAACACGTGTATAACCCATGGCCATGCACCAATTTGGTGTGGGTTGGAGGGTGGGATGTTGGAACATAGGGGGCATGAGCTTGGCCTTGAGGGAGATTCTTTCTCAAGACAAAGAAGCCCCCAATATTTACTCTATCTGTTATCTCTGAGAAATCTTAGGTAGAGGGTGAAGCTTAGAAATAGAAGAATGGGAGACTGAGAACTAGGCTTTTGGGTCAGAGGAGTGTAGGTTTAAAAGATGAATAGGGTTGATCTCGGTCATCAAGGGACATGAACATTCCAAGAAGAAATAAAGTGCATGGAGAAACTATCTGGGAGGCCACTGTCTGGGTGCCAGAGTAAGCCTTAGATTCGGTGTTGAAAGCGGAATTCCAATCATGGCTTTACCCCTTGTTCAGCACAGCTCAATTGACCTAACTGGGATCAGAATCTTTACCCCTAAAATGAGCATGGCCAAGTATAAGTGAAGGACTGTTTCCCAGACAAGTGAGTCAGGTTAAATTGAGGCTGGCTGTCTATTGTTGAGAGCACCTGGACTCCCCACCCCCCAGCTGAGGTGTGGGTGTAACTTGAGCTAAGCCAATCGATCAGTCACAGTGTTCACAGATTTTGCAATGCACGTGGCATGAAGCCATCATGGATAAAGTAGCTGGTGTTGGCCTGTCTCGGCAGAAGGTAGTCGAGCAGCTCCTACTGCAAAGATCTAGAGGATGGCTCATGATTTCCCATCGCGGCCACAGCCTCCCAGGAGCTGACAGTCTCACTGACCTGCTGGACTCTGAGCAGTTTGCCTCAATCTGCTGCCACCCTCAGGTTCCCACCCTGCCTTTCCACCTCGTACAAGGTCCTCCCACTGACAGAACATAGCTGGATCCAGGTGACAAAAGAGACCGAGAAATGTAGTGTTCAGGTTTCCAACCCCCGTAACAGAGGAAGCTATACAAGGACAAGGGTGGGCCTGGAGACAATACGTAAATATAGGGCATGTTATCCCTGACAACTCTCTTTTCCACAGAGGAATTACAGTGCAGCTTTTGTACTAAAGGACCTATAATATTAACCATAACACAGTCTGGGCCAAAGCCAAGAAGAAAGAGAACTAGATGATCAAAACTAGCCAGGCGCTTATTACTGAAACATAAATTCTGCAAGTGCAATAATTCTTTCCACCTTAGTCATCCCTCCAACCTGACGCCCAAGCTCCTAAGACAAGTACTCAATATTAGTAGGCTGATTGACACTCCGAGGGCTCCCTTTGTCCAATGGCTGCCACCTGGAAAGGTAAAAGCCTTTTATTATTAATTCTCATGTGAGGTCTAAAGACCTTCCGAATCTACAGATGTTCTTCAGTGGCTGGTTACCATGTTAGAAGCCCCAAACCTCATAAGGTATGCGCTGGTGAACTTTAGTTAGGACGGGTTAAAATACCAAAACAAATAGACCCCAAAGTATAAAGGCTCAAATATAGTAACCTCCAACGTAGGTATGTCTGGTCGGCAGGCAGCTTTCATCCATGTTGGAACTCAGGCACCCAAGCTCTCTCTATCTTGTGGTTTTACAATCTACTAGTGTATGCAGTTCCTGTTATCTCCCTCCGGCTGCCAGAAGGGGAATGAGAGTATGGGTAAACCCCACTGCTTCTTAAAAGACCCAACAGATGTAAGTGACACCCACCACTGTGGCTTATTCTATTGGGAAGAACTGGCCTGGTCATTACACCTCAATGCAAGAAGACTTGGAAATGTGGAAAAACTATGTGCAGAGAAAGAAGAGGAAGCTGTCACACTCTGCTCCACAGTGGTGTGTGAGTGTGTGTGTGTGTGTGTGTGTGTGTGTGTGTGTGTTGCTTTAAAATTGTAGGAATGACAAACACAAACAGGTAAAAATAATTATTTAATTTGCTGGAGTTTCACAAGATCTCTTTGTTGTCATTGCTTTAGGTGTTCTTCATATTTTTTATTCCTGGCAAGGGAAGGAAAATAATATTTTTGAGGATTTATTATAAACCTAAATTTGCTTGGTAATTCATGCACAATCATTTCATGGCTCTTCGTGATAATTCTGTGAGGAAGATTCCATCATTTGTCCTTTGCGGACATGAGAATTGAGGCTCACAGAGTTCTTTAACTCTTCCAAGGTCTGAGAGCTATGGAACTGCAAAGAGAACAGAACATTTGAACCCAGGTTTGCCTGATGCCAAAGCCTGTGCCTTATTCACTCCACTACCTGTCTCCTGAAGGGAATCGAAGGGTCTTCATAATCACGAAGCCATGAAATGCCCCGAGGAACAAGGACACTGGAGGGTACCTATATAGGGATCACGCTGAAGGTTTCTATATTCAATGCACAAGAAGGTCTTCATTGTCGCCAAGAAATGTGATCTTTTTGCAGTGGCTTTTCTAGTTTACCTTTAAAAAAATACTTTTGAAAGGGTTATAAACAAAAGAAATGTTTTTCTACTGTAAGGCAAAATAATAAGCAGAGCATGGCAAGCCTACACTGAGCCCCACTGAGGGGAGACAGCAGGGTGGTCGGGGGGGGTTGAGTCGGGGGTGAAGGTCCATATGAAGGACTCGGCCCTCCACATCTCCAGCCACTGTGGCCATAAGGTGAAATGAGGCCCGTGGTTGCCACATCTTGCAGCTTCTCAAGATTAGCTACAAATCTAGATGTAAAATTCCAATCTTAAATATTGGATCAAATAGGAAAAAAAAGGGAGTCAAACACATCACACCACGGGTTGAATTCAGCACCTGGGACAGCGGGATGGTGACCTCTGCTTTCTGGGACACCTTCTGTCATGGGTCGCTGCTGCAGGCTTTTAGTCACCATCGCAGCCCCTGCTCTTTGTGTTACAGACAAAGCGGCAGCACTGCCAAGGACGTGCATTTCTCTAGTGCTTGTTTGTCACATTGCAGCCAACTAAGGGGCACATCTAACTGCCCACGCTCAGCCAAACCAAAGGACAAAGGCAGCAAGACTCTCTCTGCACCTTGGGGAAAACACAGCTCCCCTGGGCGGAAGATGTGAACGTTCCCATCTCAGTGTAATTAGGAGCGGCAAAAAAACTCAGACATGTGCCCCTTCTGTGTTGGCAACTGCTATGACAGAACTACATGAGGTGCAAAATACAGGCTGTGTGTGTGTGTGTGTCTGTGTGCGAGCATGTGCACTTGGTGTTATGTGCTGCTGCCCAAGTTTCAGAGTGAATTGTAACTTGAAGTTGATGAGATGGGATATTACATCTTTTTAAAAAACGTAAGCAACAACAAACTTTGCTTGGTGTAATTTTAGCAAGGGGTGGGAGTTTGCCAAGGTGCAGTGTGTTATTGTGCAGCTACCGTTTCGATGAAATGGTACGTATGTGTGGTTCTGTCTGTGAGTATGAAGGAGACAAGCAAAAACACTATGTATACATATACATACATATACAGAGGGTGCCAAAAATGTGTACATACATTTTATGAAAGGAAAACTGTGTTCAAATTGTAATACTCAACATACACCAATAACAAAAGATGAATACAAGTCCTGTGTGCCTTCTGCAATAGAAGAGGTGCCCAAAGTGGTTTCCATCAGCATTCAGACACTTCTGATTACGGCGAACTCCTGCTTGAGCAATGTTGACCGAAATGTCCTCTTGTGTACATTTTTTTGGCACTCCTGGTATATATACATACATATATATATATATATATATATATATATATATACATATATATACATATATACATATATATACACACATACATACATACATATATACACATATACATGTATATATGTATATACATATACATATATATGTGTGTATGCACACACACACACACACACACACATATATATATAAAGGAAGTGGATACAATAAATGAGAGAATAAAATTGGAAAGAACCTATTGAAATTGTCTGTCATCAAAGGTCTTCATGGAAGCTGTTGGTTTATAAAGAGACAGCCCAATTTCCAATTAATTCTTAAATCATCCTTCCATCAACTATCTCTGGAGTCTGCTCTGTGCTAGGCGTTGTGGTAGCCTTGAGCATGCCGAGATGTGGAGGTCATGTCCTTGTTCTCCAGGACCCCACAGTCCACTGGGTACAGCCATGTGGCTCGCCAGGGAACGGCCATGCAATTCCGTAAGTCACCAGAGTGGCTGCTGTTGTTGTTATTCTAATTCATGCAAAACTCCTGGCTGCAGCAGCAATCTCAGGAAGAGAACTAGCACAGGGCAACGTGTTTTGCACCGGTACCTCACGCTCCTAACAACCCCAGATTCGAGTAGGTTGTAAAGGAGGCAAAGCTTGGTGAGAGACAATATTGCAGAGTGGCTAGAAGAGCAAGGCTTAGCTCGGCCACCTTCTCCCTTGACCACTTTCCTTGATCTTATTGTTCTCCAGTGTCCTTGTCTACGATTTAGAGATTATAATAACGGTGTGTGTTAGTTAGTTTGACTGCATAACCAACCACCACAAAATTGAATAGTTAAACCATAGCAATTTATTGTTGCTCATACATCTTTGGTTCGACTGGGGTAGGACTGGTCTAAGCTGGGCTCACCTGAGTGGTTCTTATTTCAGCTACAGCTGCTCAGTGTCTTATTCTCACCGCAGGGCTGTGGTGGGGTGGGGTGGCGCTGCTCCACGTGTCTCTCCTCTTCCTGGGAAAGTGGTCTTACTAAGTAAGGCATGTTCTTGTCTTCTCAATGTCAGAGGTACAAGACAGCAAGCTCCATCTTACAAGTGTTTTGGAAGCCTTTGGTCATATCACAGTGGTTGATGGTCCATAATTAAAACGTAGTCACATGGCCAAGCAGTTATTCAGAGGAGAAGTAGATTCTGCTGCTTGGACATGGAGTTGGGGGCACGATCCATATTGATAGAAGTAGATAATTTATTATTGATGATTATTTTCTTTAGTTGATGGATGACCCAGTGGAGGCTCAGACAGGTAACTTGTCTGAGATCCTCTAGTGGGAAGTGAAGAGCCAGAAATCAAACTCGTAATGTCCAACTCCCTTCCTTTTTGATGGAAACCCATGGAGCTGCCTTATACTGGAGTTATGTTTTTAAGGTCCTAAGAACAACAAGGTATTCTAAATATCCAAGTTGGTCCTATTTAGCAAGGCAGATCTCAGACCTTAAGAGTTCAGAGAGTAAACCTAGATGAGCAAAATCCAACTCCCCAAGGGAAGAGCAGGATGGAAAATCACAACAAATTGCATTGAGGCCGCAGTGTGCCAGGCCCAGCATTCAGAGAGCAGGGGCCTGGACCTTCAAGTGGGAGCAGATCTTCCCTCTGCTATGCCTTCTGAGATGCTCAGCAGTCTGACCCTTTGGAGGGGAGCTTAGAAATATGTGCTGCCAGCTGGAGTTCTGCCTTCTATATTCAATAGACAGTGGGAAGGAAAAAAATTTCTATAGATCTCTTCATTTGCTAAGATTTATTTTCCTCCCCCGATCTTTCTTTTCCTCCCCTGAGGATTTTGAGTATATAAGTATTGCATTTTTTAGAACTCTCTGAAAGTACTACATTAAATGCAGAAAAGGGTGATGGACTCCCCTGGCACTTTGTACTACTTTCTATCACAGCCCTTATATATTAGCTTACAGGATTTACTTATGTGTTGGAGTCCACCTCCTGCCCTCTCCTTGCTCTGCTCCCTCAGTCCCTAGATAGTGTTCTCCTTGCAACATTGGGCCCAACACAATGCCTTAACCAGGCCAGACAATCAGAAAGTATTGGTTGAATGAGTGAGTGAAGGAGGGATAAATAAAAATATGCTGAATGAATGAATAAGCCAATCGATTACATCAATGAATGTGTAGGTGAATGCCATTAAATTCTTTAGTAGCTTTTAAGCCCTCTTTACAATCAGTGTTTGTCAACTACCACGTCTTGGCCCAGCAGATCTGGTTAATTACACACATTCCGTCAACTTTAGTTCAGAGCCTATGAGAGGGAGGAACCCTGCATTTGTAACAGTAGAAGTGCCTGAGTAGTATAGCTGTGAGGAAAATCATGAAATTTGAGGCAAACGACTCTTGTCCCTGACTAACTCTTGATTGTGTTGCTAATGTAGCAGAGCAGAGAATTTAGGCGTCATCTCTGACCTCATCTGCTATCATCCCTTGTTTATCATCAGCGGAGCAAAAGGAATTTGCAGCCTATGTATTCAGGGACGTTCTTGAGGCAGATTCCACTTTGGGGGTACAGCGTAAATTGCCATGCAATTCCAATGAGACCTCTCAGAACACTCTGCATCTCTGGGTCAACAGCTGCCACCTATGGCAGGCAGGGCATGGCACTACTACACAGACAGCCCAGGAGGCTATACCCCTAGAGGGGCAGCCGACATGACCTTGTGTTGTCTATGAGACTGACCACTACTGAAATGGTCTCTCTCTTCAACTTCCAATAGAACTCATGCTTGGAGCCCTCTCACACTTGTATATACAGGCTACCTTGGACTCTCATTGATCTTCTTACAGGCTACAGCCAATAGGATACGCTCTGTTCTTACTTGTCTCTAGCTGATCAAAAGACACCACTTTAGCTGACTAGGAGGGTAATAATGACAACAAGTTATTTTCAACCATACAGGCTCTATCTAGGGCTCCAGGAGCACCTGCATCAGAAAACGTGATGGGAGGTCAGAGAAAGGACAGACCAGCCCTGTACACTCAGGGGTGACCAGAAGACACATCATGGAGGAGGAAGCAACAGAGATGAGCTGTGATAAGTGAAGAGAGCTTCAGAATGCAGAGACTGAGAGGAAAGAATGCATCTCAGAATGTACAGATTGGGAAGGAGGGATGTATTTCATGAGTGAAGCATGAAAACAGAGAATAAATAGATTGCTTGAAATGTGAGATCTTGAGAAGGCCAACATGCTTGTATCTGTTCACTCCCTGGACATGACTGAACAGTCTAGAAGCCACTTAAGAAAGCATCAATTTGCACTTTGTTCCCATGTGGCCTCCTGAAGGCCCAAGGGGACTTGGCAGGTTTGGTGACCCCAGCCAAGCTCCATGAAAGAGCAAAGGAATTGAGTCACATACATCATACACTATGCCGTTAGAATCTCCTCCACAACCCTTCTCATGGCCGATGGTGTCTTCTCACTCTACAACTTCATGTGCCATTTCTTTGTCCCTAGGTGTTTCATTCTTACACAAGAATATTGTTATCATGCTCTGGGGGGTCATTTCCATCTCTATGGATGGATGAGGTCTTTTCTACTTTGGGGATGAAAGACTAACTCTGTATGCGCATACTTTCACTTTCTCTGGGGCCTTTCAAAGAGTCCATTGGTTTAATTTACCTTTCTTTTTTTTTTTTAAATTAAATTTATTGAGGTGACAATGGCTAGTAAAATGACATAGGTTTCAAGCATTCATTTCTATGACACACAACCTTGAGGTACATAATTAATTAGTAGAGAAATGGCCTCACTAATGTTTCCCACTTGTTTTGATGATTGTCACTTCATAAATGTAAATAAAAATATGGATTCTCACATAATAGTAGTTATACCTGTAACTTCTCAAATAATGTAATTACGCTGGTCTGAATTTATTGGAAATCATATGTTTGGGGTTCTGAGAGAGCTGGGTTTAGGTTTTAGCTTTGCCTCTTTGTAAGAGAGTGGCCTAAGCCAAATACTGATGCTCTCAGTTTTACTTCCTCATCTATAAAATGGGGATAATGGGAGCAGCTGCCTCCCCAGGCTGTTGTATAAATTGAATGGGGTAACGAATATAAATACTTAGCCTAGGGCCTGAGATATGGGGAATGGTGAATTAATGCTTTGTTGTAGAAGTAATCAAAAAAGTATTTTCTATGCACAATTTTATTGGAACTAAATAAAGATGAAAATGACAATGGTTTTTGTGTATATGGATTTGAAGAGCCTTTATAAAGATTTCTTCTTCCCTCCTCTTGAGGTGTTCAACCAGCCACCAATTGAGAATCTTAGCTTTATTATGTCTTGCTAATACTAATTACAGGCTATCAAAAATATCA
The DNA here is from genome assembly GCF_964194185.1 of Rhinolophus hipposideros. Taxonomy (NCBI): domain Eukaryota; kingdom Metazoa; phylum Chordata; class Mammalia; order Chiroptera; family Rhinolophidae; genus Rhinolophus; species Rhinolophus hipposideros. The sequence continues at coordinate 96,376,969 of NC_138051.1, forward strand.
TGATAGTTCAACCTACATTGTGAAGATTATAAGTATGTGAAGACTAGATTGCTGAACAATCACTGGGGTCAACCTTGCCTCTAATGTAAAATTCAATTTTTATTTGGATTTTAAAATACCTCTAGTTATCCAGTCAATATTATATGCATATTCAAAGACTGGTTTTTCATCTTATCTGGAGATAACTTTCTAGTCCCACTCTTATATATTTGATGAATGCAAATAAAATTGGGTTCATACATTCCCCATATCAGAATGAAATCACACTCTTGTGTGTTTCTGTCACCCAAACAGCTTTGTTTGGGCTTCTGAGATAGAGACAACCCAAGTCTCTCCGTTCTTTAGCATCTCCACCTTGAATTTCATTATAAGAAACACAAGTTTAATTTAGAAATTTCCCACTTGTATGTCAGCCTGGAGGAACTCAACTTAAAAAGAGTGTTTAATAACACACAGAATTGAAGGGGAAAATCTAATTGAAGGACTTTATGATTCAGCAGTTCTTTTTTAGATAAATTTATTCTTTTTTTAAATTTATTGGGGTGACAATTGTTAGTAAAATTACATAGATGTCAGGTGTACAATTCTGTATTACAGCATCTATAAATTACATTGTGTGTTCACCACCCAGAGTCAGTTCTCCTTCCATCACCATATATTTGATCCCCCTTACCCTCATCTCCCACCTTGGGAGTACCTGGTGGAGCTAAAAGTGATCTGCGGTTGTTCGCTGCCTCTGCTAACACTGGAGGTATGTGGGAGAGGCCACGCTGCAAAGCAAGGATGTCTCTACCAGTACTGGGCCTAGGGTAGCTCTGCAAATGCAGGGACACCCAGAGGCCTGCTGTCACCTGCTGGCTTCCTTGAGTTTTAGCAACTTATAGAAGCCTCGTGTGGTACACAAATTGAGTGAGGCAGGTTCATGGGGAGTAACTAGAGTGGGAAAACTTGTTACCAGGTTAATGTAAATTCTGGTTTGGTGTCAGTGCTGAGTGTGGAGCTACTTGGCAAAAGTCTCGGAGTACATTGAGCCCAGTCACTGCCCACCTGGGGTGTGTAGGACTCTGATAGTTTTCCAAGAAAGAGTGCAATGTGGGCAGGGCTGGCTGCTCTTGGAGAAAGTGCCTCTGGTGTTGGAGGAGTTGGGTGGGCTGTGGTCCCAGTGAGTCAGCAGGGCAGAGTGGCAGAGCACACCAGACTAATCAGATTCAGATTTGGCAGGGTGGAGGTGGGCTCGACACAGGAAAGGTGGCACCTACCTGCGGGCTGTGCAGGAGGAAGATCGCCTTACAGGGAAATGGAGACTGTCCTCCAGCCCTCAACCCAAAGCAACACACCTCAGTCTGCCCTCTGTATGTCTCTGACACCCGCTGAGTTACTGTCTGTCTGCTGGAGCCCAATGTGAGTGCCCAGGAGTGAGTGAGTCTGTGCGTGGGCCCTTTAAGAGGACACCTGGGTTTCCCACCGCTTTCCTATCCCACCTGGATGGTTGGAATCCCCACTGTTTTTCACAGCCCAATGTTGTGGGGGCTTTTCTGCCTAGCACCTGTACTCTGGGCTGGGGTGGCTAGTGTGGGACTGGGGTCTTTTGCTTTTCTGGGAGGATCTTCTCCCAGAAAGATATCTCTCCTGGTTCTCGACTGCCACATGCAGGTTTGAGGTTGGCCAGTTCTGCGTCTCCTCTTCTACCAGTCTTGACATGGCTGCTTCTTTATATCCTTAGTTATACAACTTCTGTTCAGCTAGACTACAGATGGTTCTCCAGGTTGATTTTTCTATAATTTAGTTGTAATTTTAATGTGTTCATGGAAGGAAGCAGGCACAGTGTTTATTCTGTCATCTTGGATCTCCTCTTCAGTATTATTTTTTAATTGAACCAATGGGCATATATAGGTGACTATAATCAACAATTATAGAATACATATTCTTTCCAAACATACACAGAACATATATAAAAATTGATTATATACTAAATTAAAAGTAAATCTCATTCAGACTACATTCTCTGACCCAAATATAAGTAAATTAATATTAATATCAAAAAATATATCTAGGAAATTAGTATGTTTTTGGCCATTAAGAGATATAGTGTTAAAAACAACTCATACACTAAACAAGTAATTATAAAGGTAATTGGAAATATTTAGATTTGAATACGAAAAATGAACCTTTCAAAATGTGTGCGATACAGCCAAAGCAGTTTATAGAGGAAATTTTATATCCTTTAAAAATAATTCTCTAAAAAAGACTGAAAACAAACAAGCTTGTTCTTCAATTAAGGAGGTTAAAAAACACAATATAATAAAGACAATAAATTACAAAGAAGGAAATTATTTTATAAATAGTAAAAATAGTGACATTAAAAAAACATGGACTAGAGAGGATCAATAGAGTAAAAAATAGATATTTTGAAAAAAATAAAGAAAATATAATTGATATAAAAAAGTATGCACAAGTAAAAATAAAAGAGAAAGGAGATATTACTGAGCTGAATATATTTGTAATAATAACAGGATATTATAAATAACTTAATACTGACAAATTTTAGGTAATATAATGGAAACATTCTTAGAAAAATAATTACTAAAACTGACTCAGTAAGAATTAAACAAAATATGAATAGTCCTGTAACAAGTAAGAACATATGGTAAAATTAAAAAAAGAAAACCTCCCTCCCTCAAAACACTCCAGGTCCAGATGTCTTCACCACTTCACCAGCAAGCTCTATGAGAGTCAAGTAACAAATATTCCAGTTTCACTCAAATTATTACAGATTCCAGAGTAGAAGAGAAAACACCCCAACAACTTTGGAGCCAGAGTAAACTCGATACAAAAATCCCACAAAAACTTTGTGAGAATAAAACTTACAGACCTATTTCCCTGTGAACACAAGTGAAAAGACCCTAAAGAAAACATCTGCACACAGACTACAGCCCTATGTATCAAAGGTCACATGTCCTGCCCAAATCAGGTCACTTTCAGGGATGAAAATTTGTGGGAATGTTTAGTTGGCTTTCTGGACTCAAATTCAATCTACAAAAATCACATTTTTATACACAGACAAAAGATGATACAATATAATAGACATAGTATTGCTAATAACATCAAAAATATAAGGAACTTAGGAATATATCTCATAAAAGATGGTCAAGGTCTTTATTAAGAAAACTAGAAAAACAATCATTCTGAGACCTATGAGAGCTATAGAAATTGAGGTAACATGTATATTTAGATTGGAGATTCTGTATCATATATAGGACAATTGTCTCCAAATTGATCTCAGAGTCATTGTAATTCAAACACTATCCTGAGAGATTTTGTGGACATGTGGATACGTGTGTGAAAATTGACAGGCTGATTCTAAAACTTATATGGAATTGCAAATGGCAGGAAAAGGGAGAGGCTTCTAAATGCGAAGAACGAAGAACCAGGCTGGTTTGCTGGCTTTCGGAGATATCAGTAATTACTTGAATGATAATAAATAAGGCAGTGTGATGTTGTTCCCAGGTTAGACAAATCAACCAATGAACCAGATTAACAATTAGAAATGAGCTGTTTATTTTTTTGTGTGTATGTGTGTGTGCACGTGTGTTTATTTTATGAGCAGAAGTGGCATTGTAGATCAGTGGCAAAAAATTGGAGTTTTAAATACATGGTGCAGGACAATTTGTTATCCATATGAAAAATAAATAAATTAAAACTCCGCAACATGAGTTTCAGGTTAGAAAGTGCATGTGGAAAGTAAAATGTAAAAGTAATAAAAGAAAATATAGAATGTTAATGAATTTGTGTGAAGAATAATTTCTTAAACAAGGCATAAAAAGCAAAACCCATAAAGGAAAAGACTAATAAATGGAAAAGACAGCATACTTTAAAAATGGAAAAGATATTTACAACATACATAATTGAAAACATGATTAATATACAGAATAAATAAAGAACTCCTACGTACCAGGATGAACAATGTGAGCCACCGAATAAGAAAATAGTCAAAACACTTGAACAAGCACTTTACAAAATAGAAACCTCAAATGGTCAGTGATGGAGAAAGACACGTGCAATCTCATTGGTAAACTAGGAAATGAACATTAGAACTATAATGAGATGCCCGTCAGATGGAGAAAAATTTAAATATCTGATAGTAATAAGTTTTAGCAAAGATAGAAAGCAAGGGAGACTCTTACATTTCTCAAGAGGGTGCAAATTGGTAAGCTCTCTTTGGAAAAACAGCTGCCCCTATCTAGTAACATTGAAAATGCACAAACCCTTTGTCCCAGCGCACCCTCTCTCAGGTAGGTATACACCCTAGAGAATCTCGTATACGTGTATATCTGGAGACCTGGGGAATAGCCAGTCCATGGAGATTTGTCCCAGCAGAACAAACTGAACTCAAATGAACACCAGCAGGAGGCTGCATAAGTACCTCCTGGCATAGTCACACACTAGTGCCTTGTTCAGCTGTAAGAATAGATGGAGCACAGGGACACACAACAACATGGGGCAGGGGACGGGGGATCTCTGAAACAATACTGAGCCAAAACCAGCAACAAGAACAACAACAACAAAAAAACCCAAAACCAGAAAACAAGCAACAACAACTGCAAAATAACACATGGTCAAGGGAACCCATTATATATGCTTCCACTTATATAAAGTTCAGAAACAGGCAACACGGAGCAATAAATGTTAGGCATACAAACAAATAGTAAAACTATCAAGAAAACAAAGGAAATAAGGGAGTGTTAAACAGAAAGACAACAGAGATGGTCCAGTTGCTGAGGAAAGTTGTCAGGATGTGGGTCTAAACTGGGTCAGTCACAAGGTGTTTTGTTGTATTTTTAGTTTTTATACCATATATATATACATATATATACATATATATATATACATATATATACACATGCATACACATACACACACACAGACACACACACACACACACACACACACACACACATATATACCAGGGGTGCCAAAAATATGTACACACATTTTAAGAAAGGAAAAAAAACTGTATTAAAATTTTACGCTGATGGTAACCACTTTGAGCACCTCTTGTAATTGAGAAGTCAAACGTGGCTTGTATTCATCTTTCGTGATCGGTATATATTGAGTATTACAATTTTAATACAGTTTTCCTTTATTAAAATGTGTATACATTTGTTTGGCATCATATATATATGGAACATGTGTGTATTTATTCAATAATTTATAAAAATAATTTTAGATGTATTTATCATGTACTAGAAAAGCAGATGTATGTATGGCCAATGATGGGAATTATTCCACTATTGGTGAATATGCTGTGAGAGAGACGGATGTGGCATTCTGGAAGGCTTCCTGGAGGAGTGGGGTTTAAGCGCAGTCAAAGCTTTGTTATGTGCATGGTGCGGAAAAGTATCCCAGCTTGGGCAAAAATGGGGAAGAGATGGAATTTTAAGTGGGGAAGGTCCGAGAGTACATTTACGGGCATTTGTACTTTCAACAAGATATTTCCGATTGCTGCAGCTTGAGCACGCTTTAAGAATAGGTAAGCATTAGAAGAATCACAGGGTCGCGTCAGTGGTACCTGGTGTTGTGCTTGATAATGGGTTTGAATCTTCCGTCTGCCAGCTTTCTAGCTGTGTGATCTTGGAGGAGAAATTATATCACTCTGAAGCTCAGCGGACTTTCACATGATGGAGTTAAAAAGTGTGCAAACCTCACCGTGCGGTTTTGAGGGGTGAGTGGCAGGTGAGTGCATGTGGCAGGCCTGGAATACACGGTCAACAGCAAGTGTTGACCATTGCTTTACGGTTGTGGCTGTGACTGCTGGTAGCACGGTTGGATATAAAGGACAACAAACGCAGGGTGCCCAGGTGTGGGGATGCAGGTGGGACAGGAGGGAAGCCCAGAGCCAGGGGTGGCTGGAGCACAGGGGCGGTGGGAGAGCAGGGGACTGTGGGGGTGGCAGCAACCGGTAGAGAACCTGTCATGAAGGCCTTACATTCCAAACTAAGGATCTAACACGACTTGGAAACAGTCAAGGGAGCCACTACCGGGTGTTAAGCGGAATAGGAGCACCCTGTGGAGCGTGTGGGGACAATCTTAAACCTAAGCCGCGTCCCCGTGGGGATGCATCGGCCCAGAGTAGCCATTTTATTCTTCGAAAGGTTCTTCTACCAGCCGCCATGTGGAGGGAGGGTGGCTCAGCCAGGGCTGAGTGGGGACCCAGGTGACAGGCATTTGGGAAGCTGTCCTTGCTGTACCTGGACGGGTATGAGAAGGCCCTAAACTCGCGTGGGGCTAGACAGGAAGGGACTGAGAGGAGCCACACGAAAGCCCATCATTGACAAGATCTCTCAGTGGCTCAGTCTCAGAGCTTATTTTAAATGCAAAAAGGGAAATGGGGGCAGCATGGGGAACAGGCGGGCGGTGGGGAGGAGGCAGGGCTCAGATCTTATCTGGACTCTTGGCTGTCACTGGAGCTGTTCAGAGCAGGTGCTTCAAAGCCTCCGGCATTGTCTGCATTCGGGCCCGCGTCGGGTACACACACAGAGTGGGCATGCATTATTCAGGTGGCATCGCACGCTCCGGGCCGCTCGTTGGAGCTTTGCAACGCCCTCCCTCCCTCCCCAAAAGCCCATTGTTAGGAATTATAAACAAACAGGATGGAAGCCTTTACAGTCACTTCGCTGCTGGTGAGATCCGCAGTCATAACAGGAAATCATGCACTTACTACAGAAAGATTCTGCTCGAAGAGGCAGCGTGAATGTCATTGACCTAAATTCTAGGGCCCTCGCCTAGACCTGCAGAACTTTTCAGCAAAGAAATGCTGGCGAGAGGTGGATTCAAAGGCTCTGTAACTCTTTCTTTCTTTTTGTTTTATGAGAATTCATCGCAGTAAATATCTGGTGACCCTCATACCGACTTGCAACTTCACAATCAGCTCCCCCAAGGTTGACTGAAAGGTGCTGAACAAAACAATAATGTGAGGGGCTTGGAAAGAGCAGAAGATACTGGCTTGCTATTAGTGGAGGCTGACGTCATAGGCGCTGTATCTGCGCGCGGTGACGGTGGGGCCCAGCTCGCCCTAAAGGGACCTGCCTGTCTGCAGTGCCCAAAGAGCAAGGTCCGCACCCACTGTCACTCAGGTTTGAATCCAAGTCTGATGTTGCTAACAACGCCTCACTGGTCCTGACTGTCCCAGGGATGAGCACATCAGTTAAGGGGACTTCTTTTTCTGTTCTTTTTCTTTCTTTCTCTCCCTCCCTCCCTCCTTTCTTTCTTTCTTTTTTTGGCAGTTCTGTTGTCTTTTAAATTGTCTTAGTACTTTACAATTATTAGTTGTTCAGAAGGGCTTTGGCAATGCAAATTAGAGCAGGATGGTTTTCTACTTTAGAGATAAGCTCATCTAGACACAGCAGCCAGGTGACTTGTCCAGGAGCTCATGATTTTGCGTATCAAGGGTGCAGAGAGTTTGCTCAACTGGCCTCATTTTGTCCCACTCCAATAATGCATCTTCTCAGGCCATTTCATTCATTCCTTCACTCATTCAGCAATAACTACTTATACGGTACCTACTACATTCAGGCCTGGTGCTAAATGCTCAAGAGCTAGAACTTCATAAAATGCAGTTTCGGCATGTAAAATACTCACAATCCAATCAAAAAGGTTACCTACGAGATATGACACACCATGATTAAGTGCGACAACCCAGTGTCTAGGGGATTCCAAAGAGAAGTCCCTCAGCCCAGGCTATGGTATTCATGGAAGGCTTCCTGGAAGAGGTGACATGGGCATTGCTCCATCAAGAGCATAATCTGGATTCAGTTATTTGAAAGAGGAGGAAGGATGTTCTGTTCGGAGGCCATTTGGATTAGAGAGAGCACAGCTCCTTCCAGCAGATCACTTCTGTGTGTACAGAGAGGGGACCGTGGGGGAGGGGTAGTCTACACCATTGTGAAAGGCAAGAGCTAGTAACAATGATGGACAACAGACCAAACAGGTGCCTGGGGTGTAGGTACTCTAAACCCTTGATTTAAATCACTGAATTCAAAGAACAGTTCTATAGGGCAGTGACTAGGAATCCCCTTGCAAGTTTAGTAGGTGGAGGCTTAGAGAGGTGAGTGACTGGCCAGGTCACAGAGCTGGCTGAGTGAGAGACTGAAGATTTGAGCATTTGAGTCCCACTTTTGGGCCCAGAGCCCATGCAACTGACCGCCACCCCTCCGCTTTCCCCTCCAGGGAGCTTGTCACATCACACACACCCCTTGCTGCAGGGCTTCTGACTCCTGTGTTTCATTCTCCAAGGAGTAACTAACAGGGAATGTGTGTGACTTCCTGTCATTGTACTCACCTGCTCCTTTCACACTTGGAAAATGGATGACACTGGGCAAACTGTGGGGCATTGGCACAGCAGATATTAACATGGCCCCAGGAGTGTGAATTTCTAGGGGGTGGGTTCCTCAGTAGCTCAGAGCTCTTGTACCCATCTTCCAGCCATATCTGGAGGGTCGTTGCTCTACTTGGAACTCTCAGGTCCTGCCACACTCTGGTGGAGAAGTGGGGGTGGCAGGAGGGAGTGCTATTAGTTTGTTTTAAAGACACATCCCACATACTGTATATGCCAGGAAAGAGCGGGCTCAGGGAAGGCGTAGGGGAGTCTGCATTTCATCCCATGCAGTGTGTCTTAGGGAAAACCCAGCGATGCTGTGGGTTCTCAGTGTGGCCTTGCTGAGCAGAAGGGCCTGGGGCAGGAGGGCTGCTTGCCCGGAAGTCCCCTCTGTTCAGATGTGGAAAGGTGCCCCTTCCCCTGGCAGACACAGTTGTGAGTCAGGTGCTGGGCCTGGTGGGCAGTGCTCAGGTGAAGTGCCGGTAGGGGTCTTGTGCCAGCCAATGCTGCATCAGGGGACGTGGTGGTCACGGGGGCCTGCAGACCTCCTCGGACCTTGGTTTGAGTCCTGGTCCACCTAGAACTAGCAGTGTGACCCTGAGCCATCCGTTTGTCTTTCATTATCCCAGTGTCCTTATCCGTAAGCTGTGCAGTGTTGTCACATACCGTTCTCGGGGCTGGGTGGGGGGCATAGCTCTCAGGAGGGGGCCTGTTGCACAGCGAGCCCTTGCCAGCGCTGTTTCCTGATGAAAGGCCCCAAGCCTTCTTCTGAAACACTAGTAACAGACAGTGAGTGAGTTTGCCTTCTGCCAGACACGCCACGCAGAGGCTTCCTCTGAAACAGTGACTCCTGCTGCTGCCAGCTCCCTCTCATTAAGCGAGAAGTGGTGCTCAGAGAGGGCCGCTGACTTGCCAGGGTCACACAGCTAGTAGGTGGTGGAACCAAGTTCTGACAGAGATACTGCCAGGACGCATCTATGGGTCTTGACACATTACTTCATCTCTCTGTGCCTCGGTTCCTTCCTGCACCTGTAAAATGAGAACATCGGGAGTTATCCAGTCACCTCGAAAGGTGCTGACAATCGCCCAGTGTATCAGTGTGAACCTTCTAAAGGTCTCACAGACTTTGTCTTTGAACATTCTGTTCTCTGTGCCTAGAATGTTCTTCCTCCATTCTCACTCCCGTCTTCCCCCACTCTCACCTAATTCTTACTCATCTACTCTTGTTTTAATTGCACAGTTCCTATCAAGACTGCGTTCAAGCATCATTTTGGAAACTTGTTCTCTCTTATGACCAACTGTTGACACGCAGAACAAATGCTTTTGTCACAGCCATCATGGTGGTTACCTGCACACCTGTCTGCCTACTTGGTCAACATGTGTCCCTCTTGCTGGACTCTGCGCTCATGAAGGCAGGGCCATTGCTGGCTCATGCTCACTATTATGTTCCTGGGCCTCACCTATAGAAAGCCCTCGATGAACAGCAGGGTAAATTGCCAGTTGCACAAAGCCCCTCCCGCTTTCTGAGTGGCTGCAAGAATGAACAAAACTGCTGCTGGCCCATTCAATGACTGCTGATTTATCTGCCTCTGTAACTGCCATTCCATAACCAGGATTTGCCAAATCCCTGGCGATTTCATTTTTTCCAGTTTATCGTGTTGGCCCCCGTGCCTGTTAAAGTGAAACGTTGCACTCCCAACAAAATGATTGGATTCTGCCTAATGCATCAGTAATTAACCTTGGAACATTACGTGAGCTGCTGTGTGCTGCTGTGGGCTGCCGTGGGCTGCCATGTGCTGCCAGGAGTGGCCAGCGGCCAGTGTGAGTGGCCGGCAGCCACCGTGAGTGGCCGGCAGCCGGCAAGAGCTGACATGAGCTGCTGTGAGCGACCCTCGGCCTCAGCCGGGGTGGGGGGAGCACAAGGCTCCTAATACCAGCAGGGCCAGGGAGCTGTGTCCTACACAACTAGACGGAGAAACAGAGGCTTGAACCGGAGTGGGTGGGGGGAGGCGGAAGAAGGGGGAAATAAAAAACAGATACAAAATGTTGAAAACTACTGCTTTAAGCCTCAAATCTTAAGAAAGTCAATCTGCCCCACCTCTCCATATCACTCTTCAGGGTTCATTGCTAGGTGTGTGCAGTTCCTCCTTCCTCTTCTGTTTATATCTGCACAGCTGTGTATGCCTCTTGTGCTATTTTAATTCTCTGTGTGTATTTTGACTTTATTAATTGATTCCATCTGATTTACATTCATCATGATTAATTGAGATGTAAAATGGTTTTCAGCTGAAGTTTTGCAGAGGTTCCTACAGTAAAGAGAGGGTCTCCGTCTGTCATGGCCAAATCATGGTAGAAACGGTTTACTTTTCCTTCAGTGTTAAGTGTGACTCATGAAATTCCATATTTATAGGGCTTCTCTGATTGACTAAAAACATATTTTTTATTATCATGCTTGGGTTAATTGGTGATTCCTTTAAAATGCTATAATACCTTGATGAGAGATAAGAGTAGGTAACCACCTTTGTTTCTTGTGTAACTAAACCTTTTGTGGACTTCGCGTGTAAAGCAAATCTTTACACCTAGATTTTTAGCTTTAATTTTAGAAACCCGAATGAATGAATTTTCAATTGCACAGTAACATGGAGAAAGTCTGGTCATATAAGAATCCCAAGATCCATCCATGTTGTCACAAATGGCAGTATTTCATCTTTTCTGATGGCAGAGTAGTATTCCATACTGTGCTAAGTGAAATAAGTCAGACAGAAAAAGTCGAGACCCATATGACTTCACTCATATGTGGGACAGAAGGCTGAAAGCAATGAAAGAACAACACAAACAAATAAAGAAACACAAACTCACAGACACAGACAACAGTTTAGTGGTTACCAGAGGGTAAGCGGGGAGGGAGGCGGTAGAAGGGAGTAAAGGGGGTCAAACGTATGGTGATGGAAGGAGAACGGACTCTGGGTCGTGAACACATAGTGCAATATATAGTTGATATATTACAGAATTGTACACATGAAACCTATGTAGTTTTGTTGTCGATTGTCACCCCAATAAATTTTAATAATAAAAAAGAATGTCTGGTAATTAAAAAATGATATATCATAACCATAAATGATACCTAAGCATGAAGGGCAAAACATGTCTCCTTCCCACACTCGCTCTGTGACGTTTCTCTCTGGAGGTCATCAGAGAATCAGTTTGGGTCTTTTCAGGACTTTCTTACACATTTACATAGATAGGATTACACATACAGGTGTATCTGATTTATTTTAATTCTTTTCACTTAATTGGAATTCAGCTCTGCACTTTATTCCACAGCTGACTTTTATCAATAGATTTTGGGAAACTTTCCATGTCCTATCTGTCTTATTAAGTTGTCTAATATTCTATATCATGTGTGTACAGTAATTAATTTAATAAAGTCTATCGAGTTTGCTGGCAAATTTTAACTATCTCACGTACACATACAAAACTGCAACAGCCTTGTATATATGTTATATAATATGTAAGATACATTCCTAAAAGTGGAATTCCAGGGACTTTGCTCTGCTGGTGTCAGTCTCATTTTTATTTATTTTGCTACACAAACATTATCGGGAGTCTAATACAACTGTTCACCTGACATGTGAGCATGTGGCTCATAGTTATTTTTAAACTATTTTTTAAACTAATTTATTTTTTAAAGTTTAATTTAATTTTATTATTAGTTTTAAGTGTACAAAACAGCATAATGATTAAGCATTTACACCCCTCACAAAGTGATAAATGCTGTGAAGAAGTCTTATGTGGGCCCTCCCAGGGCAATGTACAATTTATTCGCCAAGTTCACCCCTTTCACTTGCAACTTTCACTTAACTTAACTTTCACTTTCACTTAACAAACTTTCCTTTTGAATTCTAGTTATCTCTGCTGACCATTGTGGAAATTTCCCCCAAAGCAGGCTAAATCGCCAATCGTCATTTTACTTTGTTTTGTGTGAAATCGGTAATAATAGCTATTCTGATTCATCCAGGGGCATGTTCTTCTTTTTAAAAACTTGAAAAAATGGAGATAAGTCAATCTTTCTTGCTGTCCCTCCATGGGATAGCTTCCCCCTGAGCTGTTTAGAGCAGTCAGTGTCTATGAGCATGAGTTGGAGTCAAGTGGATTGGGCCCAGCTCTCCAGGAGACCTTGGAGTGACTCAGGAATGTATGCCTCAGCTTCACCACTTCTAAGACTACTATCTCATAAAGACTAAAGGTGGTCAGAACAGAACCAGGTGTAGCACTCAGGACAGCAATTATAGCCATTGTTATGACATTGGTAACTGGGATTGGGGTGGTGGTGGTGGTGGTAGTGGTGGTGGTGGTGGTGGTGGTGGTGGTAAATGACAGGCTGAAAGCCGGATTTTGGATTCAGACAAACTTTTCAGTCAAAATCCTGCTTGGCTGCCTGCAAGATAGATGATCTTTGGCAAGTTAATAATCTTCAGATTTCTGATCCATGAATAGAAACTATAACAGTACGTATCTTGTGCGGGGTTGTGATGAGAGCTGAAAAAATACAGAAAGAGGACTTGGCATTATGCTTGGCAGGTAGTAAGCACTCACTGAATGTTATCTGCCCTTATTCCTGTTGTCAAAACATTGGGACAAAAACATCTCATTGTCCCACTTGAGATGGGAGATAGAACTTGAGACATTCCACATAAAAAGCTACCTCTTGTTTACACCTCACATTGGGTGCTCAAAATTCAGTATTTTGTAGTGGACTTTATGTACAAAAATATATAAGCTGTGTTTTACCTGGAAGAACAGAGAATGTCCCATTCCTTCTGATTGATGGTGAAATTTCTTGAGAAAATAACATAGCAACACACTGGATGGTGTCCCCCCTCCCCTCGCTGGTGACTTGGATTGGCTTTGCCACCTCCAATACAAAGAGCACAGCTTTGCTGAGTTAAAAATAAAGACGTAAGCCAGTAAACCCCCAAAGTGAATGAAATGGATTGTTTAATGTGACTTTCACTTATCTGTACAACACATGCATAAGATAATGCTGTTGACATTTTTGTCAAAGAAATGAGATGAGGACCCTTAGCATTGCTTAGATGGCAGTCAGGGAGGAGGCATGGTGGCTGGCAGCCGGAACCCGAGCACTGGGTGATAAGACAGACGCAGTGGCTGCCTAGCGAGCTCCCAGCTCTAAGTAAGTGCCTGCGCTCCTGGCCTTCGTGGTGGATTACTAGGAAGAGATAGAAAAATCTGCTCAGCACTGGAAATAAACTGGAGCCACCACGGAAGTCCCTAAAAGGGTAGCGATGTGAAGGAGCTTGAAGGTGATCTTGCTTGCTTTTCCTTTTGTAGATGGTGAAACAGAAAAAGGACTAACCCAAAATCAAAGGAAGAGGTGGGCAGAGGGCAGAACTCAGAGTGTTCCCCATTAAGAGGGCGGGTCCTACTGAAGTGCCCATCTTCTGCAAGCTGGCGATACATTTTACTGCTACTGCTAAGCCTTCTGTGTAGCTCCTGTTGCATTATTTTGTTCCCAGTTGCTTTTGGTTTGAGCCCCAAGTGTGCTTTATTTAAGGCAAATTCCAAGAGAGTTCTTCCACGTTGCTGATTTACTGAAGCATGAAACTAACGGCACTGAGAGAAGAAGATGGAGTTCTAGCAGTCCCCAGTCTGGGACCAGAGCACACGGAGTCTGAGTAGGAAAATAGAAATGACAACAAATCCACATGAAAGCACATATAGTGGTGAAACAGAAAAACGGCAAAGACAATTTCTAAAGCACTCAGTGAGAAAAGTCAGATTACCTGGAAATGATTAATGATTAGGCTGACAGCCCACTTCTTGTTTCCAATACCATTGGCCAGAAGACCGCAGAATAATATCCACGGAGCCCTGGTAGGACATACATCTCACCTTAGTTTCAGTCGTAGCTAAATGCTGATGGAGAGTGAAGTAAGGCATTTCAGGCAAAGTCATTACTCACGGAGTGCTGCTGAAAGACCCGTCAGAGGATATACCTGTGAATGGAGGACACTCATCCAGGATGGGGTGGGATGTAAAACAACAATGCTAGGCAAAGGAACTGATTGATTTTACATAGAGATTTATAGTAAACAGAGTAATTATCATCACAAGGATGAATTTGGGTAGGTTTAGAGAACAGCAGAATAGTACAATATTAGACAACAATATTATGAAAGATAGGAGAGCGTTAAATGTTCCATAGTCCTTGTACTATTCAAGAGAATAATTGTGTTGACTAGGCTTTGCTAAGTCAAAAATGTATATTAAATGTGAAGGAAACCACCCAAAATGAGAGGATAAAAAGTAATAAGGAAAACCTAATGAATGCAATGGAAGACAAAGTAAAAGGGGAAAAAAAACAACAAAGGAAAACATACTAAATAAAACCAATAAAATTATTGGATTAAATTTAAATGTATCATTAGTCACAATAAACATAAGTGAATGAACTTTGCTAGTTATAAGGAAGATGTGTATATATATATGTATATATGAAACTATATATATATAAACAATATATATATATTCATATATATATAAAACAATATATATATGAATAAAAAATGACAATTTCCAGCTGTCTTTTATTTTCAAGAGTCATAAAGATAATGACATGGGAATGTTGAGAGTAAAGAGATTAGAAAAAATAAACAGTTTAAGTAGACAATCCCAAGGAATCTGCAAAATATTGCTAGAAATAGTGAGTTCAGCAAGATTAGAGAATATAAGACAAACATAGAAAAATGAATTCTTTTTCTATATACTTGCAACAAAGTATAGGCACCAAAATTAAAAGTACAATATTATTTATAATCTCTCAGAATGATGAAATTCTTAGATATAAAACTAATAAGACATACATAGGATTTGTATGTGAAAAACTATGCAACACTGGTAAAATAAATGAAGAGATATACTATGTTTATGGATTGGAAGACTCAACGTGGCAAAGATGTCAGTTATCTGTATATTGATATGCAGGCTTAGTGTGTAATTCCTAGCAAAATCCCAGCAAGATTTTTTGGTCAAAGACAAGATTATTCTAAAATTTATGTGGAAAGACAGAGTGATAAGAATAGCTAAAACAATTTTTAAAAAGAAGACTAAGGTGGGAGGAATCCATCTATCTAATTCAAAACTTATTATATAGCTACAGTAACTGAGACTGTGTCGTGTTGGCAGAATAATAGGCACATTGATCAATGGAACAGAATAGAAAACTCGGGAATGAACCTACACAAATAAGTGTAATAATTTTTGACAAAAGTGCAAAAGCAATTTAATGGAGGAAGGAGAACATTTCTCCCACAAATGGTGCAGGGGTAGTTGGGTGTCCAAAAGGCAAAAACCTACCAAACAAAAAAAGCAAAAAAAAAAAAAGAAAAAAAAATGGCCTAAGTTCTATATGATACAAAAATTCAAAATTCACAAGGGACTAAATGTAAAGCCATAAAAGTTTTAGGAAAAAATCTGCAGAATCTAGGGCTAGGCAGAGAGTTCTTAGACTGAATATCAAAAACACAACCCTTCAAAGGAATACTGATAATTTGGATTTCATTACAATTCAGATTTTTTTTTTGCTCAGAAAAAGACATTGCTGAGTCATTAAAACAAAACAGGCTACAAAGTGGGAGAAAATATTTGCAAACCACATATCAATACAGAGCTGTTAATCTGAAATACATAAGAACTTTCAAAGCTCAACAATAAAAGAGAATCCACTTAGAAAATGGTCAAATACGTGAAGAGACATTTCACTAAAGAGGATAAATATATACAGCGTATAAGAATAAGAAATGCTCAACACCATTAGCTATTAGAAAATTGCAAATTAAAACGACAATCACCTATATTAGAATGGCTGAAATAAAAGTGACATCAAATCGTGATGAGGAGGTGGAAAAACTGGACCACTCATAACTGCTGATGAGAATATGAAATGATACAGCCACTCTGGAAAAGTCTGTCAATTTCTTTAAAACTAAACATGCAACTACCATATGACCCAGCAATTGCCCTCCTGGGCAATTTATCCTAGAGAAAGGAAGACACCTTCACGCAAAAATCTGTACACACATGTTTAGAGCAATTTCATTCATGATAGCCCCCGTCGGGAAACTAATCAGATGTCCCGCCATGAGTGAATGGTTAGACTGTCGTGTGTGCATACTATGTCATACCACTCAGTGACAAAAAGGAACTAACTATGGAAACATGCAATCACCTGATGGATCGCTAAAGAACTATGCTGAGTGAAAAAAAGTTAATCCCAAGAGGTTACAGCATTGCAGAATGTTATGTATATTCCAGTTGAAATGAGAAAGTTATAGGAAGGGAGAACAGAGGCTAGTGGTTGTGAGGGGCTGAGCGTGATGAGAGTTGGAGGGAAGTGGGTGTGGCTAGGAAAGTTTACAAGAGGAATGCTTGGGATGATGGGAATATTCTGTACCTCGATGGCACCAATGCCAACAGCCTGGTTGTGATAACGACGACGACCGCAAAATTCTAACACCGAATGAGTACATGGATTCTTTCTTTATGATTTTGTACAACTGCTGCCAAACCCATAGTTATCTTAAAATAAGAAGTTTAACAAGCAAATAATTTTCATCTATATACTATGTATACATGAAGGTAACGATACCGAAATGTTGGAAGTGAACAGATTTTTAAAAAGTCAGTGAAAGTACAATGCAAAAGAAAGCTTGAAGAGCAATATCAGTATGAGAAAAACATTAGACTCTCAGGCCAAAAAGCATTAGAGATAAATAATTGCATTAGATAATGATTAAACCACCACCACCGATTCTCTAGGAAGATATAATGATCCTGACTCTGTATGTACCTAGCAATATACTCTCAAAATACACAGAGGAGAATGGACAGAACTCTAATAAATAACAAATTTCGTTTATCATAGGAGATTTTTACATCTCTCAGAAACTGGTAACTCAGGCAGATAAAAAGTTATTAAGGAAAATCCAAGCAGTAAAAATAAGCTTGATCCAATGATATGTATAGGAAGGAAGAATGAATAATAGAAAACTGAGACATTTTAAGGAGCCTTGTTAAAGAGTACATATAGCACAGCATTTTGAGGGCGGGGACCGAGGGATCTGATGTTTTCCTCAAACCTTGCAATGACCTTCCCCCCCATCTTTATTGACATATTATGAACATATAAGTTGTGTAAGTTTAAGGTGTACAATGGGATGATTTGATACATGTATATATGGTAAAATATTCACCACAGTGTTAGTTAACACATGAGCACCATTTAGTTGATGTTATGGTAAGAACATTCAGGATCTACTCTCATACTTTCTAGAATATAACACAGTGTTAAGTATAGTCACCACGCTGTGCCTTAGATCCCCAGAAGTTATTCATCTTATAGCTGAATGTTTCTGTTCTTTGACTAGCATCTCCCCGACGCTGGCAACCACCATTCTACTTTCTGTTTCTATGAGCTTAACGTTTTCAGGTTCCACATATAAGCGAGATCATATGGTATTTGTCTTTCTCTGACTTAATTTCACATAGAATAATATCCTCAAGGTCCATCCATGTTGTTGCAAATATTGAGAATTTCCTCTTTCTTATGGCTGAATTTTAAACATATATCACGTTTTTAAAAATTCATCCATCAAGGGACATTTAGGTTGTGTCTAGGTCTCGGCTGTTGTGAAAAATGCTTCAATGATCATAGGAGCACAGATATTTCTTTGAGACAGTGATTGCATTTACTTTGGGTATACGACTAGAAGTGGAATTGCTGGGTCATACGGTAATTTTATATTTAATTTTTTCAGGAACCTTCATACTGTTTTCCATAGCGGCTGCACCAGTTTACATCCCACCAACAGTGCACCAGGGTTCCCTTTTCTCCACAGCCTCATCAACACATCTTTTGTCTTTTTGATGATAGCTGTCCTCACAAGTAAGAAGTGATAGCTCATGGTGGTTTTGATTTGCATTTCCCTGATGATTAGTGATGCTGAGCACTTTTCATGTAGGCTGTTTGAATGTCTTCTTTGGAGAAATGTCTATTCAAGTCCACCATCCACTTTTAAATTGGGATATCTGGGTTTTTGCGGTTGAGTTGTATGTTTTCTTTACATATGTTTACTATTCCCCCCTTATCGAATATATGGTTTGCAAACACTTCTATTCTGTAGATCATAGCATAACGTTTTGATCTGCAGATGAGAAAGTAAAGGTTCACCACACGTACTTCTTGCTTAATCATTACTTTCTCTGTGAGCTATTGAGTCTATTCATGGCCCTGATGGTCCATTTCTGAGGCTCCCAAATGCTTACCTGTACATTAGAGATGGTTTGAGAGGTTTGTGGCAATCTGAGGTAAAACAAAAAAAAAAAAAGAAAAAAAAGAGAGATGAATGATTTTCATGATGGTAACTTTCTTTGTTTCGAAAAACACACCCTACTTGTCACTGTGCCTTTAAAATATTTTTTTTTTCTCCAACAAAATACTGCTGATGATGTTATTAATGTTTATTGTTGTTGTTGTTCTAATTTCTTTAATGGGTAAAATTCAAACCATGCAATACTTAAAAAAAATATAATTGCTGTTGGATTCTGACTCTTCCTTTCTTTCTGATCTTCCCAGTGCACAGATCAGAGCTTGTGAGGATATTTATCATGGCACCCATTCCGGGCACTTTTATAAATGTGGTCTCCTTTCTAATGACCTGGAAGCTGCTGATTTTGTACCCATTTGACAGCAGAGGAAAGTGAGCTTCAAGGATTTTTTTTGCTTTTGTCATCTGACTCCAAGTTCAGGTTAGTTTGTCAGGCAAACTTACCCTATCCTTCCATTACCGAAGACACTTGTGTGTGTGTGTGTGTGTATGTGTGTGTGTATGTGTGTGTGTGTGTCAATAATTTATTCCTTTTTATTGCTAAGTAGTGTTGCATGGTATTGATGTACCAGAGTTTGTTCAACCATTCATCCATTAAAAGATACCTGGGTTGTTTCCAGTTTTTTGCTATTACTCATAATGCTGTTATGAACATTCCTGTACAGGTTTTCTTAGATTTTTACTTATGTGTGAACATGAATTTTCATTTCTCTGGGACAAATACCCAAGAATGCAATTGCTGGGTCATGTGGTAATTGTATGTTTAGTTTTTACAACAAAGTGCCAAATTGTTTTCCAGGGCGGCTGCCCCATTTTACATGCCCACCAGCAATGTATGAGGCGTCCAGTTTCTCTGCATACTTGCCAGCATTTAGCGTTGTCACTATTTTTTATTTTGGTCATTGCTTTTTTTTTCTTTTTTCTTTTTTCTTTTCTGTTTCTCCATTGGTCTTTATTTGGACTTGGTTTTTCATATGAGAAATCTTCATTTCTGTTTTAATTATTCTTACCATATCTTTGAGAAAATGACAAAAGAAGAGTATGTATGCAAATTGGACCTAAAAGTATAAAAACAATTCTGTATTCATCTTGAGTATAAAACTAGCTTGCAAAACATGAAAAATACAGGCATGAGACATGGAGGGTAACTGATAAATGCGAAGTTACATAAAGTTTAGTGATTTATGTCCGTGAGAATGCCTTTTATTTTAGAAGGAATAGCTCTTGAAGTTTTGATCTGCAATTCCGTGATGATTAGTGATGTGGAGCATCTTTTTATGTACTTGTTGGCCATCCATATGTTTTGTTTGGAAAAATGTATATTCAGATCCTTGGCCCATTTGTTAAATCTGATTGTTTTTTTTTTTGCTATTGAGTTGTGAGTTCTTTATGTATTTTGGATATTAATCTCTTATCAGACATATGATTTGCAAATATCTTTGCCCATTCATTAGGTTGTTTTTTCATTTCATTGATGGTTTTCTTTGCTGTACAGAAGCTCTTTAGTTTGATATAGTCTCAGTTAACTTTTTACTTGTGTTGCCTTTGCTTTTGGTGTCAAATCCAAAAAATCATCACCCAGACCTGTGTCAAGTTGCTTATCACCTATATTTTCTTCTAGGAATTTTATGGTTTCAGGTCTTACATTCCAGGCTTCAATACATTTTGAGTGAATTTTTGTGTATGGTATAAGATAGTGGTCCAGTTTCATTCTTTTGCGTGTGGCTGTCCAGTTTTCATAACACCATTTATTAAAGACACTGTCCTTTCCCCATTGTATATTCTTGGTTTCTTTGCCATAAATTAATTGATAATATAACCATGGATTTATTTCTGGTCTTTCTATTCCATTCCATTGATGTTTTATGCCAACACCATACTGTTTTGATCACTCTAGTTTTGTAATATAATTCGAAATTTGTAGGCCTCTAAGTGTGTGCCCAACCTGAAGCCTGCTTCCGGCTGAAGCTCCAGGACAAGCAAATAGACCTCTTTGACAGAAACACTGGGAATGTGTGTCCTTTGGCTATCTCTGTCTTGGAGGTAGTAGCTTGCCAAGAACTCTCTCTCAGATACTTAGTCCTGTGGGATCCAGGAAGGAAAGCCCTTTGGCCACTAGAGACAGGCAATCAAGGTGTGTCCCCTGGCAGCAGCCACCAAGACCCCTGCACCAGGAGCTTGTAAAAGATCTTTCAAGGAGATACTAGCACTCTGGGGCGTCTCAGAAGCAGCACCTGCGCGAGGAGAGCGCCTGCGCACTGAGGCCTGTGAAAAGGATTAGTCGGATTCCCAGATGTATTTATTTCATCAGAAACCTGCCCCTCAGGCTGCAGCCATGATCAGAAGCTAATCGACCTCTTTCCCAGAAAGACTGGGCTCCTGGGTCTATTGCCCTGGAGGAGGTGGCCATTTAAGTAGTCCTTCTCTGCTGGTGGTTACAGTCCTGTGGGACCCACAATAGAAAGTCACACTGGCCACCAGAACCAGGCCATGGAGAGGTAGTGCTGGTGACAGCAGCAAAAACCGGGCGAGGAGATGCATGTTGAAGCTCCTATCCGGAGATACTGGTGCTCCGGAGAAAGGCAGAAAACCTGGACTTAAAAATAAAAAAGACTGGCGCTTCGGGAGGAGGCGAGGTGGGGTGAGAGCGTGCAGACGGCGCCTGCCGCTCTCCATCCCAGAGAGCATCCAGCAGGCCCCAAAAGTGTGTCAAGCCAGATGGTTGTCCTCAGGCCTACGCTCCACAGACCCACAAAAGGCTCGCCCACACTACATCCCGGTGCCCCTCCGTCGTGCTCCACGCTGGGCCAGGTGAGTCCTTGCGCGCGGGCCTGTGGGTCTTGAGGTTGGTTTCAAAGCTAGACGTTTTTTGGGGGCGCATACCCCAGGTGCAAGTCTTAAAAGTTAGGGGTGCCCCATGTGGGGTTCGCTTCTCCAGGAGCAGATTGTGGTTTGATTGTGCGCCGTGCCGGGTGTGGGGTTTGTGGTGAGATTGCGTCCCAGCCTCTCCTACCTGTTTCCATGTAGGGCTTCTCTCGTTTGCCCAATTCGAAGGCCTCTAGGCGTCACCAGCTATTTTTTTCTTTTCCCCTAGAGGGAGTTGTTCTATGTGTACCTGTAGATTTGGTGTGAGGAGGTATGTGTGCTCAGGTTCCTCTTACATCTCCGTCTTGAACTCCCAAGACATGTTTGAGTTGGGTTTCTCTATGAATTGATGCTCTCCAGATCTTTGGGTCAGAGGTCCCATAAAGGTACACCTAGTTTAGAAACTAATGTGATTTATTTGGGGGTGGTGAAGTTTTAAGCTCTCTGCATTAAGATCCTGTCAATATGCCCTCTCAAATTATATGCTTCTTGAGAAGAAGAGTCACTTTAATAAAAATAGATCCCACACAACATGTTATTCTTTATAATTGGACCAAAGATCACAGAGCATTCAACTTACAAGATAATCTGAAAATGAACGGACAAATAATATCGTAATCACCAAACCCTTATTACTGGAAGCCTCTACGCACCAGGAGGCCCTTTCTCCCTTGATGATCACGCCTGACCCCTATTAATTTTAATAGAAGTTAAGTAGCACATCAAGGGACATATCAGTGAGTATTCACAGCAAACCAACCCTGGAGATTAAGACCTCCACTTTTGGCTTTCTGCTGAAAATGTGACAAGTTGCTTGATGCTTATCTGCTTTTAATTGTGTGTTGTATGTGTATGTTTTTCTCTCCTCTTTTTTGCAGGGGAGGCAATTTGCAAATTGTTGCTATCTGCCTCCCTACAAGGAAGAGATAAATTATATGAGAGGCTGTGGTGTTTGGCCTGTTTGATATCCTTTGCTGATAAATTGAAGTATACCTTCATAATTAATACCCAATCTTTTCTGATTGACTCCATTGCACTAAAGCTGGAGGATATCTGACTGTAGTGAAAAATGAATGTTTTGATGCACCCTGCCTTTTTCCTCCTTTTTTATCGTATCGTCAAAAATATGCACAGAACAAATCTACCAGAGGTTCTGTTGGACAGCGTCAGAAAGATCTCTTGGTTTTATTAAGCAGCGTCTTCAAAGACTCAGCAGAGACAGACTTGCTTCTGTGAGCTTTTTAACATGTAAGTGACATTTGCCTGCATTTAAATATGGCTTTGTTAGGCTATGCTTGCAATCAGAATGCAAAGAAAAAGAAAAGAAAACAAAAAACAACAACAACCCACTGTTAGAACCTGAAACCAAAGAGAAAATAGATCCTCCTTTAGTTTTGCTCTTGAAATAAGAAGTCAAGGGAAAGCCCAGAATCAGAGAAATGAAATTAGCTTTAAAATTCCTGTGAGCTCTCAGAATGGAAGATTAGGATAAACACTTTGTCCCCAACAACTAAACCAAACAAAGCAAGACACCATTAAATAAGATTATGTGATAGATAAGTGAGACTCTGCGTTTGTGCAGACCTTCATCACTTAAGAAATATTTAAGTCACGAAGGCCTGCACAAATGCACAGTCTCCCCACCCTTCCCATTTAGACGGAGCTAGAATCATGAAGACCATTTTGCCAATGAGGAAATAGGCTCGGTAAGTGGCCATGCTATCTCAAGGCAGACCTGGGGTCAAAATAAAGGCCTTCTGACATCTGTTGTGATTCAATAGCAGACTACTCGATGTTTTATGGTGATTTACAAGTCAATAAGTATATATGGGGATGGAGACAAAACAGAAAAGAGAGGAAGCCTGTGTCATCCCATTGGTGAGTTAGTCTCAATTTTCTTCCATCTTCTCTTTCTAAAAATCAGTCAAACCCCTGGCGTTTGGAAGGCCACCCCTCCCACTTCGTGCTCATAATTTCTGTTCCTATATCTGCACTGCTAATTTTCCTTTCGGCTTCTTGCCATACTCATCAGCTCTCACTATCACCGACAGAGTAATAGTTCCCTGTCCATTAAGAGAAAAGAGAGCAAATCTTCAGGGCACAAAGGGGACAACATTTTGGAGTGTCCTTGGCATCTGAAGAGCCACACTTGCTGGTGCCAAGACGTTTTGGCTTTTGCAAGGCAGCTGAGCTTCTGGATGGGACCACAGAGAGACTCAGCAAGACACATGGCTGAATATCCAAAGCCACTCTTACTAGACATGGATAATTATTGCTAAGTCCCTGCTTTACAGAAATTTTGAGGGGAAACCAAACTAAAGCAAACTGAGACTTCGTATTTTTAAGTGCCTTTTATGAGTTGAATAAGCTCATGCATTTTCTGCAACTCGACATCATGAAACTATCCAATCACCCAACAATGCATCCTTCATTGGTCAAATACCAATCAAAGACCTATTTCATGGAAACATTCGCATACTGTGGAACTTACTTGTAGATGGAGGCAAGGAGTAATAAGCAATGCATTTTCAGATGTTGAAAATTTCTATAGGGAAATGTAAAGTTGGTTAAGGGGAGATACATGTAGAGGGGATCCATTTCAGAACATATGACCAGTGAAGTTGTCTCTGAGGAAGTGTCGTTTGAGCAGTGACTTGAGCAAAGAGGTAAACTATATAAAAGACTGAGGAAATAGCATTCTAGGAAGGGGCGTGACAAGGTCAGAGTAGTTCAGGGGTACACAATCAAGGCCCGTTGCAGATATAGCGAGACAATCGATGAGAGCCTTCCCGGACCTCTGAGCCTGAGGAAATGCATACATGAATGGACATCCCCAGCTGCCACTGACCAGGCTTATGATTTTGGGCAAATTACTTCTCCCTGAAATTGTTTCCCAGTCTTGGAAATAAGGAGATACATTGGAAAAACAATTCTGGGTCACTTCGACTAAAATTCCTCATTCCATGTGAGGTTTGCGCCAGAGATGTGGTAATCATTTTTCTTTTTCATTTCCATTTCCCACCCTATTTTCCATTCAGATTAGAAAGCTATGGGGAGTCCCTTTGGGGTTCCAATCATGGGCTCCAATGGACATTTTAGAGATGGCCAACATAAGAAATTATAGATACATCATGCATTCTTAATGAAGTATCCTAGCACAGATAGAAAATCGTTCTTCAGAATGAAAGCCAGAGTATGGTGCAATGGGGGGAAATCATAAAAAGACCCTTCATATAGTAAATGGACAGAAATTATCCTGAAGAAGACAGTTCATGTGGTGAGATAGCTCTGCTGGCGACTTTATCTCCATATTTAGTTGAGATGTCATAATGGAGAGAAAACTGGTAGTAATTCTTCAAGCCAGAATGTTTAAGACGGACTTCCTGTGTTCCTGCCTTATAAATACGTGAAAGGCATGGGTATCAAATATCAGGAATTCAAGAATTATTCCATAACAAGGGGAGTTCCCCTCTTTCTTTGAAAAGAAAAACAAAATAAATGCATGAGTTATTCAGTAATACATTATTACATCTATTAAATCTATTAAATGAAATATTGCTTTACTTTCTTTTAATGTTTTGGGGTTTTGCCCAAAAACTGTCGGTTGCAAGAATGTTTAAAATTTGGGATATTTGTGAATATCAGAGCACATGGTGATAAAAGCACTCCTGTTGGAGAAAGATCACGCATCTGAAGGTTGCAAGACAAAAGTTCAGGTCACAGCTCTTCATTGACTAGGTGTGTGACCTTAGGCAAGTTACTAGACTTGTCTGAACTTTGACGTCACGGTCTATAAATTAGGGACATCACACTTATCCAATTTACCTCATAGATCGAGAAATAAATAAAAAACATGAATAAAATTGCTCTCTCTGCAAATACCAAAATACTAACAAATGTGAAGAAGATGAAGGAAGGGAGGGAAAAGAGAAAAATTTGGAAGAGGAAAAGGGGAGAGTGGGAAAGAAAACTCTCACTCATTTTAATCCTAGAGTAGACTTCTGAGTAGAGGACTTGAGCAGCAGTTGTAGTATCCTGGGCCAACATTCTCTCTTTAGCATGTCCAATACAATTTTCCGAGCTACACCTTTCTGTCTCCCCTTTTAAGGGGCAAATAATCCTCAGAAGGTAGCATGTTATTTTGATATTAGTCATCATTCAAACTTTACAGTATTCCCAATACCTACAGAATAAAGGCCAGATTTCTCTAAATTTTAGGGTTCCCATGGTTTGTCATTAATCCCCCTGGCTAATATGGTTTTGCTCTTTCTAACCCTTCTTAAAGACTTGGAATTCATTCTAGTTCACTTAAGTGCAGAAGGGATGGCGAGAGGAGTTGGTGATGGGACTAGACTCTGAAATTTTATAGCCAGGGAGAAAGGGGATTGACCCCAGGTCTGCCTTAGAAATGGGCTACAAGCTGGAAAGTGAAGACACTTTGGAAGACATTTCAGGACTGTAGTTGTGCTAAGAACCTCATTCCTAAGGTCCTCTCAACCACCATAAGAGATAGGCATTGCTTTTTTCTCGCATACAGTTTAGAAACTGAGGTTCAGACCATTGCAATGGCTTTTTTAAGCTCATATGGATAAAAGTGGACCTAGAATCTGGATCGGCAGACCTCGAAAGATGTTCTTTGTTGGCTCCACGTAGCCAGTGGTCAAACTGCAATCTGGAATCCCGGGCTGAGGAGTATGGGGTGTCGGCTGCAGGCCAGAGAGTACAGTGAAGGATTTTGTTTGGGGAAGTGCTGTGATAACCATGGGGACTTGATTTGGTGGCAATAAAATATCCGTGGAAGATCAGTCTGGAAGTAGCCAGGAACTGATTCCCAATGACAGCAGAGGGAACCCTCAAGAAGAGGCATACGTAAGAAGTAGTTGGGAGAAAGAACAAGGAATGAAATTGTCAAAAGTGAAAGAGAGGTCAGAGAAATGCAAATGATCTGGAAATTCTATGTGCAGGACCCAGAATGAAGAACCAGAGCCAATGAGACCTAAGGAAGAAAACTACAGAGACCAGGGTGCGTGCCTGTGGGTTGTGTGTGATGGATGAGGTTTGGTCTGCACAGGAATTTGGTTGCTCCTGGAGATCATGAGTGTTTCCTAACCCCAGTATCAGTATTTCCCTCTGAAAAATTAAAATCATCACATTTGCACACAATGGGTGGGTTAGCCATCTATGGGCACAAACCCAGCAAACCACAAATGTGCCCTGCAGCTTGGGCACAGCCCGAATCAAGGAATCAGCGATACTAACAATTAGGGCCCCTGGGATGAAGTTATCATTTAGGAAGTGGACACCTGGTGGCTTTTGTCATGCTTGTCAGGAGCAAAACCTCTGATTCGCTGACAGGTGAGCAGCCTGGGACATGGAACAGGGAAGTCAGCCAGCTAGACCTGGTAGCCCATGAGAAGTGTCTCTGCAAGAGTTGTCCTTGGCCCAGAGTTTTTCCTGGTGGTGACACAGGTGTAAGGCTGTCCTCGCCAGATTTCAGAATTGTTTAGGCCCTGATGGCCGTACTCACTAAGCGACCTTTGAGTGTCAGTGACTTTCTTGGGATAGCTGCCTGGGGAGAGTGAATGTTTTGGTCCATATGCCATTTTGTCACTGGAAGGTCAATCTCTCACTGAGGTTGAGTGAATTAGCCTTTTGGTAGCTATACATCTGATTTTTTGAGTTTGGTTAGAATGAATCTAGACATGAGGGATGGGTCCTCTCCAACAACGTGATCCATCTCCTGAATGTGACAAAGTGAATGGCACTTTCTGGTCTTGGACCACGTTGTATTCATGACTAGCTGCTTCTAGAAACATTCCTCTGTAGCTGCATGCTTTCCTCTCACATCGTAATACTCCATAATCTCTTGATGACTAGCGCTAGTTTACCTCTGTGTGAGTGCCTCATGGCCAGATCTAGGTTACGTGTGTTTAAGCTATGCCTTTCACACAGGAGACACTCAGCAAAGTAAGGAATAAATGAATGAACAAATGAACGAAAGGTTGCTCACGTCAGTCTACCAAGGTTCCTATTTTGATGTCCTTTTCTGTTTGTTTGTTTGTTTTTGTGAAATACTTTCCCTAAAGTTTTGCTCCCACCAAAATAAGCTGATACAAGCAGGAGTTTTTTATAAATGTTTCACTGTGCTCAAGCCACAAGGCCTTTTATTAATGACACTTTCAAGCTCTGTTATTGTGCTCAAATTGGCAAAGGGGAGTTCTGTGCTCACAGAATGTAATTCAAGAACCAATAAAAGTTGATTACATACATATGAAACGTATGGACTGGGGGTAGGAGTCTTGGATGGATTACAAAGCGGGTGTCATGTTTCATCTTCTGCATGGGGTTTTATGGGAGGCCTGCATGAAGCCACAAACATTTACATCGTCCCTTTCACTAAACATCATGTAAACAGAATCATGTTCTCATTCAAAAATACATCTGCAAGATCACAGTTCAGAAAGAGGTCTAGGTTTTATATTGACTTTGCTCTAACTGGTGAGTAGTCTTACAAGAAACTCAATAATTATTAGGAGGTACAATAGGTGATCTTAAGCTATAAAGAATTAAAATAAAATAGACTGCTAGTTCCCTGATTCGAAATGTGGCAGCTGGAAACCCATGCTCTTATGTAACGATGTGCACTTTTTACTTTAAAATACATACAAAAATGAAGCCATATTTCCCTCTGTCTCCACCCTGAAATTATAGCATCTACTGATAAGTATTATTTAAAAGGCTTTTTTAAAGAACAAAACAAAATGCCTGGATACTCCGCTGGTTTTCTCTGAAGCCTTGGCCACAGAAATGTCCAAGCCTTGTTCCAACCCGTGTTGAAACACAGCCACCTCTGGGTAACTACATGGCAGCTGTTAGCCAGCCCATAGCACAGCTGGCTTCGAACAGGAAATGAGGGAGACCTTCTCCAGGGAAAACTATGGGGAGTTTTTGGTGGGCAGAATGCAATTACCCTGGCTGGAACTATGCCAGGTTAGGAGGGTACACGCCTGACTGTTGCAAAGACATCAGGGGGCTCTCTCTCACAAAAACAGTGTTTTAAACAGAAGACAGAATGAGAATATAATTATGATCACCTTAATCACTCACTGTAAGGTAATTAGAATTATGTGAGTAACTATAATGTTTTTCAATAACGATTCTTTAACTTTCCAAAGTTGAGAGTGAAAACCAGTCGGCCCAATTGAAAACAATACATTGATAACAATGGTATCTTACAATGATGGTAGCGCCATCTTGATTAAGTCCTGCAAAATTATCGACAGGTGTGCAAGGATTCTTTAGTATGGGCTGGTGACTGTTCTACTGGTCCAAATTTGGCCTGCTTTGGCCAGAAAGAGAGCAGATCTAACCCATAGCGTCATGAGTTCTTTCTAGAGCTTGCATTGATGTTATCGTTTCACAAATCCATCTTGTAGCCATTTCTTCTGTGGCCTCGTGGCAATTTGAAAACCAATTTGAAAATATGTGTGCTTTCATCATTCCTGCTTTACAGATGAGAAAACTGAGGTTTAAAGAGATGAACCGACCTGTTTACAGTTATACATTGGTAAGTGTTAGAGCAATTACCCCACATTAGTCTCTACACTTCGCCACTCTCCCAGAGAAAACTTGAATAATACATCATTCTTCCCTTCTAGAAATGCTAATTTATGTTTCTCAACATATTTTTAGTGCCGAATTTTAAAATTATGTAAGATGTAGTTTTGAAGTTGGAGCCATCAAAAAGTTCAATCGTGACTAGTTGACTAGAAAATATATTTGATAATAAAAATTCAGTTAAAAAAATGGATTACATAATCCATTTTGCTAAACATAGCCTGCAAGAATCTAATGAGCGTCAACTCTGAAATCAATCACTCGAGAAGCTAAATTGTTCAAGTTCTTGTGAAGTAGTTTCCTGATAAATGGCATTCTTTGACAGAGCGTCTGGGTAGACACGGCCTACTCGTGATTGATCCTTAAGAATTTTGAGTTATTTTTAAAAGAATATTTCATTTTATATTTATATGAGGTCACGAAGAATGACACACAGAAATTCAAATTCCAGTCCCATCACTATCTGAATGACCTTGGATGTGGTCCTTCCTTTGGGAGTGAGACATCAGGAGGTGGACTAGGGTTGACATTATATGCATAGCTAGGGATGATTAAATAACATCTATGACAATGCTCAGGGTGACATCTGCCACACAGTATATGCTCTGCAGCTTAAAAAAAATTATTTCCAATAGTTATTTATAGCTGCCTACTTTCAATCAAAATAACACACTCAAAGGATTTACAGGACATACTTCTCAATGAATATATTAATTTCCATGATAGTCCCTTGAGATTTATTTTGGATATTTACACTGAAAGGCTGAATGAACTAAACCATATTCAGGATTTGAAGATACAAAAATAATTTAAAAGTAGAAACAGGAACATAGCAAAAAAGCGGAGTCAAGTGTCCAGAGGTCTAAAGCACTTGATTTTTATAAAAAATTAGTCTTTCTCTATTTGATTGATTTTTTTTCTTTGTTTCATCCATTTATTTACCTAATATTTATTCGATGTCTATTAAGTGACAAGCATTGTGATAGGTGATGAGAATATAAACATTTTAAAAAGAAGTAAAGATAAAATGTGTACTCTTTGACCTCACGAGACTCACAGAATAACTGCTAAACAGATGTGCCGACAAAGTGTTTTCATATAATAATTATATTTATTTCTAAGTGATAGTAGCTTAAAATCACATCGTCTTGGAGATGCTATTAAGGTTTCTAGATAATTTCCAGTTCCTCGAAGCATCACTAATCCTTGGTTACAAATCACGGGCTAAGATAGACTTGGAGAATAGACTTGGTTTCTTCAGATGGTGTAAGTCTTCCTTGTTAGCTTGCCAGCTGGTAAAATGCCTGCACAAACCCAGGAACCTTGCGTATAAATAAGGGGACACTGTTAACTGATAGAAACATTGGGATACCAGTGTTTATATGCATTGCTTGATATGATATCTGTGAAATTTATGGGACATTCTGATTCAAGTCTCCAACAACGCACAAGGCCCAGCTTAACTGATGTCAACATGCTTGTCCCTCTTCCTTGTAGGGCTCAACAATTTTATGAATTTAACCAGGAGTAGGAATTAACTTCATGAATCCATTATTATACTTTGCAATATAGGCAGTGCTCCATATTAAGACTAGAGGGGAAACATGTCTTCAGGGCCCTGCCAATGCAGAGTTTTCACCACCAGGATCTTGTCTCTTTCTCATCATGGCAGATAAAAGGAAATGAGAGGGAACAATAGAAAAGAAAGGGACAGAGAAACAGGAGGGTAAACATTGCCAATCTGGAAGGTTCCCTAACACCAGCTGAAACCTTTGTCCACAATTAGACATCACCATTTTCAGCATTCCTATGCCAGATCTCCTACCCAATTAAATTGGCTGCATGTGTCAACACGTTTCTACAGAAACATGTTCCTACCTCCTGACTAAGCTGTATGGACCTACCTGTAAATGTAGAATCTAAATTTATTTCTTTTCATTGTGCAACTTATGACCTTTTGGAAAATTTTCCATGTTCATTATCCAGTTCATTTAAAACTGGAGTCATGTCTAATTCTTGAAGTATATTTAGACACTAAAGAAATATGGTCTGGCTCAATTTGCAAAGTGATTTTGTTGAATGTCCAAATAATAACCTGCATTGAGAAGAACACGAGACAGAGAGTGGGTAATAGGTTAGGGTGTGTTCTAGTAGTTGCTGTGTGACCTTGGGAAGTCCCTGGTGTTTGTGGTTTTCCAGTGAAAGCACTGGACTTGAGATGTCTTTTAGGAATGTGTCTCATCAGTCACAGGCGATGTGTTTGGCCTTGGTGACTCACAAAGTCATTATTGTACCAGCACGATTTTCAGATCATTTCTTCATTTCATGCAAGAGTCTCAGGCTACAAAAATGACTGGCATTCACTCTTCTGGCATATTGGAAAGTCTAAGTGTTCCCTGTCATTTTTTTGAAGAAAGGAGCTAGCTTATGGCTTCATGACATTTTCATAGGTGGATTAATATCCTTATCACAATAAACTGAGGCAGTATTAAAATGAGTAACAGGAACACACACACACACACACACACACACACACGCAGACCATTAAAGGTAATGATGTAGTGGGGGCATTCCCCCATATTTTTATTCTTGAGCATCAGGATTTGGCATGTGACTGTAGTATTTCTATTAGGATATGGTAAATTTAGGAAATTAAATATAACTTTGAAACAGGACTTATGTAACACACATAATTTATATAACCTCTTTTGTGCCAGTAAAAGAAATCATGTTCAGATGCAATGGGGCCCTAAAAAAAAAAAGCCATCTAGCTACTTTTCAGTTCACTCGTCCTTTCTAATAAGCCTTTCCAGAATCTCCAAGAATGGGGAGTTTGGAGGCTGCCTTTCACATCAGCCAGCAAGCCCCACCCCTGCCCCCTTACCGTGAGAGTGCACCATATTTTTCATTTCTTCAACTTGCACTGGCAATCTGTTTTAGCATAATTTACACATTTACACATTTTAGAGAGCAAGGCACAGTCATGCAACTTAATTCCAAAAAACATAAGCACTGAAGGCTGCCTCTGCACATTAGCTTTGCAAAGCATATGAACGCCTTTGTCGAAACTCCTTCCCGGGCACATGCTTGTTTGGAATCGGCGTCAGGAAGTACCTGCTGTTTGTCAGGTTCCACCCAGAATTCTCTGGAGTGGTTATTTGGAGGCCTACGTGGTTGCCCTTTAACTGGTGGTGTGGGGTGGGCAAGACTTAGTCCTGGGCTCACCCTACCTTCCAGGCCACCCAGCTCATTAGCATTCTGCAGACTCTAGGAGCTCCACTGAAGAATTTACTTCTAAGCATCAGGAAAGCAGGTTTCGCCCCATTCTTCTGTTAAGTGTAATTTGACTGATTCATCCTCCCACACTGACTATTTCTTTTAAATGGGCCTAGAAAGCTCAGGTGAAAACAGAGCTGGTGCCTCTTCGCCAGAGCAAAACCTTTGGAATTGTACAGAATTGGGTGCCAGTCCCACCTCTTCTCTTTCTGGCCTGATGACCTTGAAAGTGACCGACTTTCACTTCCGTTGGGACCCCATTTCCGTTTCTATAAAGAGAAGGGAAACGAGTTCTCTAATAATCTTGTGGTAAGGAATTGGTGAGCCAGTGTTCGTGAAAGAACCTTGGCATGCCGAGTGGATGTCGCTTGTCTTCCGTTCTCCTCGCCAGTGGGAGGTAGCATGGTGCTCTAGCTAGGAACAGGACAAGGGCAAATCATGTGCCAAACACAGCGAGTCCTGCCTCTCTCCAGAGGAGGGCCCGCGCCTCTGAAAGACACTGCTTGCGACCCCCTCTGACAGTTGTCTTACTATACTAGAGTAATTGAGTTTCCCTCCTCTTCAGCTGGGCTGCTGCCTTAAAAGTAGTGATTAAAACAGATTTACTGGAGGGCAGGATGACATTTATATGGACTAGAAGCATTTTCCTGTTCATTTTGTTTGGGGAGTAACCTTTCAGAAAGGGTAGATTTAATTTAGGGAACACTTCATTACGCGGGGAGCTGATCACCAGAAGGAATATTCCTACAATGAAAAAGGCCATCATCTCAGAAGGGTGTGCTCAGTTAAAAAAAAAAATAAATCTGTCAGTTAAGGGAATTGAGGATTTGGGGACGGGCCATGCTTCTTTGAGTTGGCAGTGCTTGGATTTCTTTCCTTTTCTTTGGAGCAGCCCGCCCCCCACCCCGCTTTAACTTTATCAGTAATCATTGGTGCAGGACTGCCTGTTCACTACTGCTGGAAATTTCTGATGGGGTATAAATGATTAGGATCATATAAATGGAGACGCTTTGGGTGCTAATTTGTATGTGGAATTTGCTCGAGGAGTGATTGATCTTTCCCCTTCCTGCAACAATCTACCTTTAGTTATTGGAGCTATTTAGAGATCTCTTAGGTTGGTTGTTCGCTGACTCTTAGAAGCAAACTTGAATGTCTAGCAGAAAACGTCACGGAATAGGATAGACTTCATTAACTTGGAAAACACAGCGGCCTGGGGGAATAACACATGTCTAAATAAAAGCAGCATATATTGACTGAATCCTTCCTTCTTGACCCTCACAGAGCTGAGCACTAAGGTCCTTTATCAACGATCTTTGGGTGGTCTTTGGCGAGTCCCTAGACAGGAGAAGGTTGTCCCTGTGTTTTCTCATCGTGGTGTTGTTTCCTTTGCCCCTTTCAACTGTTTCCTCACTGACTGTCTTGGTTGCTTAGTTGAGTGTTCTCTTATGGCTCCATCTCAAAAGACTGTTTTAAACCAGGTTTTCAAACATCTCTTCAGTTCTCCTTGAATTCAGAGTGTCTGTCCAGATGCCAAGGGCACCATCCATCTTCACCCTTTGGCAAAGCATCAAGCCTGGTCATATGAGGCCATCGAATTACACTCTTAACGGTTCCCTAATTCAACCGCATTTAGAATCTAGTGAGAGCTGCTTAAAATTGTACACAAAAAAGTAGTGTTGCGTTTCCATGAAATAGCCTTTGGACTAAAAAGATTTCTCTAGCAACACATGTAGTAGGTATTCTAACAGCACAGTCTATGATGTCTGATGAAGCATTGTGGCTTTATATCATTTATTGATCCAAAAACATCCTGGATGTAAGCTTTTAAATTGTGACCAATTAATATATTAAATTTTGTGCAATTTAAAATATTTAAAATTAAAATATTTAAAATATTGCTCAGTGTATGTTTTAAATACTATTCCAGGTAAAAGTTACCATGTTTTTTCATCTTTAAAATTTGTAGACATTAGGAAAAAAAAATCTTGGAACAGAGGAGGTGCTGTGAAACAGACACTCTTATATGCTAGTTGCGGGAGAGTAAATTGGTATAATTTTTATGAAAGGCAGTCTGCCAATATGCGTCAGGAACATTAAATGTGTTGGTGCCCTTTGGCCTAGTAATTCTATTTCCAGGAATCCACTCTAAGAAAGTAATCCAACATAGATAGCTATTTTCCATGAATTAGTTTATTTAAGTGCTGTAATCATGAAGGAAAAAAAAAGGAAACTACAAAATGTCACTAAACAGGTGAATGATTAGGTAGAGTATTGTATATACATACTAAGTTATGTAAATAAATAAAATTTAATGATATAAGGAAATGTTTACTGATGAGGTTAAGGGCAAAATGCAATGAATTCAAATCTATACAATGTATATAGAAGATGATGAAAAGAAATCAGGCCAAAATGTTTATTATTGATTTTCATCTTGAGTTTACCGGACGTTTTTCATTCTTTTTTTATGTTTTTTTTTCTTTTTTTTTTATTGTATGCATTTTAAAGAATTAAAAACATTCTAAGCAGTAATCATAATTTGGCTAAAATTGTGTGTGTGTGTGTGTGCATATGTGTATAGATGAAGAAATTTTTTTTCTTTAGAAAAATAAAATATGTCTAGCAGGAAAGATGAAACAAAGAAATAGTTGGGTTAAGTTCACATTTTTCAAACCAACTTGTGCTTCTAAAATAAAATTCTGCCTCTACCACACTGGGTTCCTGGAAGCTGACCAAAATCTGCTCAGTAATATTAACTCCACTTAAAAAAAGGAAGAGAACATATTGAACTGCACTCACTTATGGTCTGGGCGCTTGGAAGAAATCAGTTGGTGAGTACCAAAGTGATGACATGCATGTTTCTATTTGCATTTTGAAAATTGACAGATAATTGAAAAGAATAAGCATATGAAATTTCTCAGAGGAAGCAAGCTGAAAAGCCAGAGGAACCTCGCCCATGGAGGCGTCCTGGTGCCCAAAGTCTGGTGACAGAATGTTCTGGAACTGGATACTTCTTTAGCTATGACCAAATGGGTCGTCTGCTTGCTGGGACTGGGAAGAGCTACATCCAGTGGTCTAGCCAGTGCAATAACAGTACTCCATAATCACAACTTCCTAGCCGCTTTCCCCCATCGTGATTGCTGCTGCTGAATTGCAGAGACCCTGCACAGGAATTCACCAGAAACAGTAATCCATCTCAGTGCCTTTTAGAGTAGCCACAAAGATACTCCAGAGAACAGTATTACTGGGCATTAATTTTTAATTTAATTTATTAGCAATTTATTAGTTTTTAACTAGAAACGGTTAAATTAAGCAAATATTCAATATACATATATATTTTACAATAATCACAATGATCTAACAGTATTAAAGATTGCAGACATGCTCAAAATATACACACTAATAGAATAAAAAATTGAAAGCATATGGAAATACAAAACAAATACTCAATTTGTTTCTGATTTTAAAAGACAACTACTGAATGAAGATGTTTTGTGGAGGGAAGGAGAGAGAGAAAGAGGAGAGAGAGAGAGAGAGAGAGAGAGAGAGAGAGAGAGAGAGAGAGAGAGAGACAGACGGAGAAAGAGAGAAGAAACTTTACTAACAATAACATGCACTTTGGGTTGTGCCTCTGTAAGTTTAGACATAAAATGCCTATGTGAAAATATAAATCTGGCTTTACCCCCTCCCACTCCCCCCAGGCCATGGATAAGGGTGCTGAGAAGCAAAGAGAATTGATCTCAGAACACTGCTTGTGTATCTCCATACTTCAGTGCTCCAGTCTCCCACAAAATGTATTTATTTAACAAATGTCACCCAAAACAGCTTGGTAGCAGATGAGGGTTTATTTAATGGCAGTAAAACAGGTGAAACATTCCCTACATTTTTTGTCTCTGTTTATGTTTCTATCAAAAAAAAAAAAAAAAAAGAAAGAAAAAAAAAAACAACTGAGCTGGTTTCAGCTCTTTATACACTCAAACAGAACCATGGCATATATTTGGGAAGTAAAGCAAATTTCACTTAGGAGCTGGCTTGGAAAATACAAATCTCTATATTTTCTCAAAGCAATCTATGATTTTTCTACCCAAAGGACAGGAGGATCAAATCCAGATTTGACTTTGCTTTATTTTCACTCTATTTTATTTACTGATTTTTTGAATGCTTTCTCCTTCAAGATTTGCCATCTCGATCTGGCACCGGTATTAAGTTCTTTTAAGTCTTATGTTCTCTTCCTGTTTTAGCTTTACTATGCTTTGGAGTGCCCTCTCAGCCAGGGGGGAAAAAAGAAAAAAACACCGATCTTCTCCCCAGTCCTTTCATCTGTAACCTTTCTACAAGTAAATGCTAATTGAAAAAGAAAGAACACCACTAATCTTGGAATTTAAATGCATTTAACAAAACCAATCTCACTCTAAATTGTTGTTTCGCCATTCCCTTTTCCCTAACAGATGTCAAGAAACTGCAATTCCTATTAAGAACACTTGACTGTTTATTCAGCACGGGAACTTCATCCCCAGTCTGCATCAATCTAAATGCGTATCGAGACGTCAGGGCCCGAAAAGTGCAGACGGTTAGTTGGTTATTTTTAAATGTAATCTTCACATAAAAGAATCACAGCGTTTTCCCTTTCACTTTGTCATCCTTTCTCTTTTTTTAACGACGGCGTCAAGCGTAGGCATCGAAGGGAATTTTTATGACCCGTTCCATGTAAGTTGTTTTCGGTATGAGCTAGCAGCCTTGTCATGTGGTGAATGAAATTATTAGTTAAGTTTATGAAGTTGATTGGGAAAAAAAATGTGCCGTCCGATCTCCTGTTGCCGAAATGCTTGACACCTGAATGGAGGGTCGTTTTCCTGCTGGTGTGTGCATGTGTGTCTGTAGGTGCTACTGGACACAGGCCTGCAGGGAGAGGGGCAGGAGGCAAAGGGGGTGCGGTCTGGGGGTCCCTGGTTTGGTCCTGGCTGGCAGACAGGGACAAGATGCGCATGTGTGAAACCAGAAAACCCTCACGTGTACTTGGCCTTATTCTCCGAGTATCTTCTCACATGTCTCATTTGTTTAAAAGCACCTTGCTCAGCACTTGGCATATAACGAACAAAAGTTGCACATATGAGCTGCGTGGTTTTCCAGCACTGTGTCTGCACGGAGTGGTGGGGACCTTGTCATCTGGCCAGCACCAAGCTGCACAATTTGGAAAGACGTATTTTCAGAATTTGCAGCATTTTGACATGTTGTCCCTTTCCAGTTCACTGTCCCTTTTATCACACTTATTAAGAATGGAAGGGGAAAGAAAACACAGATAAGGAAATCACATCAACTCAGAATTGGAAATAACATTTCTTGTTTGGGATGGAATTGGGACATTACGTTTATTGGGCGCCTGACAATAAATTGACTCCTGCAGTCAAGTGTATCATCTTGACTCTGCCTAGCGGCTGGGTGACATGGCTCTTATTTGCTCCATTTTGTAGACGAGAAAACTGAGGATCTGAAAGCTGGATTTCACACAGGTGGCTGGCACTTGTCTTTCTTCACATCCTTTTTCATATCTTCTTTTTACAGATACGTAAACATAGACGTTAACCTTTCACTACGTGGTGAGCTCCCGGAGGGCAGAAGCTTGCTGTGATTTCATAGCGCATGGTCCCCACAGCTTGCACCCTCCAGCTCTTGGCATATTCGTGGTCAGATGATGAACTAAGGAACTAACACATATATTAATTATTCACATTGCAATCAGATGTGCCTCGTAGGTGTGTGCTTTTCTGGCAGATGCTGATCTCCTGGCCTACAATAAAAAATGCACACATATTTCTGCTGCATGTGGGGCCTGGCCCCCACGTCAACTGGAGTGTGTGGTTCATATTGAGAACCACCTCCCTCACAGGTTTTAACCGATTTCCACACTTTGGAGTTCAGCGGTGTGTTTGTGATTTTTCTGGGTAAGGACAGGGTTGAATTTGGAGATGGGCAGCCCCGGCCGGAAGACAGTCTTGGATTCTGAAGTCAGGCAGGCTGGGGGCGGGGCTTCACTCTCCACTAGCTGTAGGAAAGTGATCTTGTCTAAGACTCAGTGTCCTCTGGGTGACGCTGCAAGTACCAGCCCTCTGCAAAGGGAGACGGCAAGGACCCAGAAAGGGTGGAGAGATGGCGACTTATGTGGTAAACGTATAATAAGTTCCAGTTTAATTTAGTAGAAATTATAAATGTGGGGATTCAAAACAACAAAGCATAGGCATTCAGCTGTAAGCATTCCTCTCCCGATGTCCCCCTGTCTCTGCTTTTCTTTGTCTCTCTGTCACAGTCCTGCCTCCCTTTCTGCATGTCTGCTATGTCCTCCCTGGCTCCTGCTTTCCCTTTATCTTCTGTCTTCTTTTCTTTCCTCTCTTCCAATTTCCCTAGGTCCCATTTTCCCTCCCTCATTTGTAAATTCTGTTTGCTCTTTGCTGAGGAGCAGCAAGGAACACAGCGCCCCAGAGGGGCAGCAGGCAGCTGAGTCATGGCTCATGCTGTGGGGCACCTCCATGAGGCCGGTCTGGTTGGCAGCTCTCTCCAGAGCAGGTTGCTAAGCGAGGTTTATGGGCTGGAGACGCTTAAACTCTTAGAATCCCTTAGAATCTCTCAGCACCGGCTGGGAGGCTTGGCCCTACATCTACCTGGGGAACCCTGAGATGGAGCCCAGGGTCGCTGTTGTCTCTGCCTGTGCGTTTCCAGATCTGAGTGTGTTCGTGCCAAGCCTTCGGCTTGGGTCCTTTGAGTTCCCTGATGGCAGATGACAGTAGGAGGAGGTGAAGATGGAGGAGAGAAGAGGAGATGTGAAGATTTAAGACCTTAAAATAATTTACTCCAATTCCTTGCTTTTATGGAGGAAGAAACTGAATCTTAGAGAGCTCGGGGACTTTTTTTCAGACTCACACAGAAGGTAAAGGAAAAGGAAAATGCAAACCTATGTCTCTCGATTCTCAGCTTTCTCTCACTCGCTGCCCAGTATTTCACAGGAAGCGGGCAAGGGCAAGGATGAGATTATAACATGCAAAGGAAGGAAAGCCAGCAGAGAGCTCGTGGCATTGGGCCTTGCCAAGCCGTCCATAGGCCGGACCACACACACTTGGTGTGAACTCAAAAGACTGTGAATGAGCTGCGTGAACTTGAACAAGCCATCTGACGTTTGAGCCTCTTTTTTATCTACCTGGCAGCAGGAAAAGATCCAGGCTTAAGTTCAACTAACATTTGCAGGTACCTGCTCATCTCTGCAGTTTTTCAGCTCTGGCTAATTCAGTTCTCCCCACCAGCTTTTGAGTTACCTTTTACTCCCACTTTATAGATGATGGAACTAAACCGGAAGCTTCCTGCCTGTGTACTTTTATTGTCTTCATTCCAGAGAATCAAGTGAGTGTTATGGTAGGAAAGAAAACTTGGGAATCAGATGTCTTTGTGTCTGCATTTTTTTTTTTTTTTACTACGCCCCATATTTCTTTGCATTATGTAGTGACTTAGAACTTCAGCTCTCTCATCTGTCAACGGAGATAAGGAAGCTGACCTTGCAGGAAAAACGGGGCTAAGTCAGAATGTGTATACGAAAGCATCCAGCCTTGTGCTGGAGGATTCCACTCTCCAGGAGTCAGAAGCAAAAGGAAGACACACATCGGCACCTGCTAGACTTCAGCTTGGAGCTTGGTTCTAAAGGTGGGTGACCAGAGTAAGGAAAGAGCCAAGAGTCTTCCTACATATATAATTTCATTCTCATCATCGAGGAGACTCACACTAAGCCCCCACTAGAATTTAGTCATGCTTCTCGGTTTTGAAACTGTTGGAAGCTTGAGAAAACAACAACACAAAAACTATGACAAGTGGGTCCAGAATAAAGGAAGTTCTTAATGAGGTACAAACAATGGGAGAGCAAGTTCTAGTCCCACAGATTGTGAATGTTCCCCAGGCGTTCCATGGCTTGTTCTGTGCAGCAGGCCCTACCAGGCCCCACCGGACCTCACCGGGCCCTACCAGACTCCACTGGGCCCCACCTGGCCCCACTGGGCCCCACGTGTAAGAGCAAAGGAAAGAAACCGGCAGGACCATCCACAGTGAAATGCATATTCTATTCACCTGTTTGTCTTAACGGTATCTCAGAAAAAAAGATGAGAAGAAAGAATAGGAGGTGAGTTCACTGTAATAATTTAGGTTCTTTGTTCTGAGACGTTAATCCACATTGTCCACACCCAGAGGATCATAAAGAAAGGCATTCTGTGCCCTCACATAGGCCCTAGGTAGAGTTCAGTAAGTGTGATAAGTACTTGCCCGTCATCTTCATGGTTGAGAATCGTTGTACAAAACTCAACTAGACTTTCCAAAGCCCGCTGCCATCACTCCGCTGGCGTTCAGCTTTATTAGAAACAAAACAAAAAACAACAGAACAATGAGCTTGAGTCTGTTATTGCAGCCTTCTTGTCTCTCTTCCCTTATAGAAAGGAGCTCGAACACTGCGCCCCTGTTTTTACAGTCCGAGTACCTCTCCCTTTCCTGCCCTGTGCTTTTCTCCCACCATCACTCCAACTGGCCCGTCTCTTCCCATTTCCATACCTGACCCATTCTCGTGGTCCTTCCCAAAGTGACTTTCATTAGGCTCTCCCTGACCCCGTCGCCTCCCCTGCTGTCTGGGATCTGCCGAGTCTCCTCCCCTGTCCTGATTTCTTCTTCCCGTAAGTTGCAACTCTTTCTCCCCACATCGACTTTTTCCAACTGAGCTCCAGGGCTCCTGATGACACAATGGGACAGTTCCTGGGTTCTCATTCCTGTCTGGTGCCAAGCAGAGGGTTGTGTCTGTGAATCGGTGTACACAGGTATGTTAGTGAATGCTCACAAACCACTGGCTTCACATGTGTAACCAAGGCCCACTCGCTGAAGATGAGCACTTCCTAGGAGCGCGTTCTGCATTTTGGAACCACATGACTCAGGTAGGAACTCTGGCTGGGCCGCTTCCCGGATGTGACTTTGGGGGCCAATTAGCTAAATTCTCTGTGCCTCAGTCTCCTCGTCTGTCAAATGGAGAGGTCCATGCTTCCTATCTCAGGGAGCTGTGAGGATTAAATGAGTCGATGCACGTAAGGCACACAACCAGGCCTGGGCATTGATTGTATTCACTATGGATCAGCTCTTGCATGTACAGGACATGAGCCAGGAGGCCCGGAGACAGTCTTCTGCCCAATCTCTGCCAATGCAGATTGCAGAACACGTTTAGAGAGCCTGAGGGACCAGGCCAGGGTCACGTCCATGTGGCTAGCTTGTGATAGGGGCCTAGCCAAGACCTCTAAGTCTGTGACATTGAACTTCATCAGAGTGTGTGTGTATGAGAGAGAGAGAGAAAAACACACACACACACAGAGAGAGAGAGAGAGAGAGAGAGAGAGAGAGAGAGAGAGAGAGAGAGGTGGGAGGATAGAAGGATGGGGAGAGAAGGCAACACCAGCCTGTTTTCCTAATCTGAGCAGATTTCTAATTAGGATAACATTCAGCTATTCTTATGAGAAAATATGAGAAAGGAGGAACTCATCTCTGGGCCTGCTCAGAAGCACATGGTGGCGGAAGGTAATCAAGCTTCCTTCAACCTGTGCTTGGCTTAGAATCTGGCATGAGCTATCTTTGTTTCCCTATCTTTTCCCGAAACCTTTAGCAATCACTAACAATCCTATTTACTCTGTGTACCAGACAAACACAGTTACCGTCGCCATCTCACTATTTTTATCTAATATTGAAATTTCTCTCCCTAAGAGGAGTCCTGAATATATTATGATATCTGCTGAATAAATGATCTGCGTAATATACTGTGCAGAGATGGTATTTTATGAAGCCGGGCTCTAACTGAAATGAACGAATCATTCAGTTCTCGTTTGAAAAGAAATTCAATTGGATACATTTTCAAGAAAGCAAAATCGTTTGTGTTTGTGTGTGTGTGTTTTAAATATTCTTGCAAACTTTTGGATTCAAGGCCAATTTTTTTTTTTTTTATATCTCTCAGTGGGATAGACTGTCCTGCAATGTCCAGCATATTTTTTCCCGTGGAAATTGAGGCTGTCTCCTTGCTCGTAGGTGACGCAAGTTCCACGAGTAGCAGGGTCGTTATTGTTTTATATATGCTACGTCAAAGACAGCTGATAGTGTTTGAGGCATTGCAGATGATTCTCTCGACATGTCTTTGGGTGAAAGGGGAGCAGAAGATTCCCATTTGGCCAAGGAGGAGCCTAGTCCACCTCAGGTACACACCATCAAACGATACTGACCCCTCACTGGTTTTGCCAGCAGCATTACAGTTTCCATACTCACAGTGTGATTTTGTGTTTCCTTTTCTACTTTGTGTAGAATAGCCACTGTGACAGTAGTAGCGATTACATTGTGATGGCGTTGTTTGCTTATTACAACAGTTTCAAAAGTTCTCTTCCATTTACACAGTCCCCAGGAATACACTGGGGAACGGAGGCCGGGAGCAGGAGAGCAGATCATGTGTGCAAAGCCCCATGGGTAATAAATGCAGAACCGGGCTTCAGATGAGGACGTGGGATCTGAACGCGAGTCACCGAGTGGTCTCCGTGACTGAGGGACATGCTTTTGCCACCTCTGCCTTCCACCTGAGGCCTGGACTCCTGTGGTTCTGAATCCGGAAGGCGAATTCTTGACTTTCAGTTCACGGAATGGAAAGTCAAGAAGTCAAGGCCATGGTGAAGCAGTGCTGGGTCTCCTCACCCCTTCGCCTCCATGTTCTATCTCCCCCTAAAGACAGAGACAGGGCAACCACAACACCACAACAAAAGCCTCAGAGCTCTCCTAAGCGAATCTCTTCTGTTTTCAGCTGAGGAAAGCAATTTGGAGACAAGCTCGGAAAGGTGAAACAGCTTCCCAGAATCTCAAAGCTAATTAATGGCAAACTGAAGACCAACCCTCGGGCCTGTTAAATTGATCCTCCCATTAGGCCGTCAGGCTGCTTTTTGGCCAGTCTTCAGCCCATTAAGACAAAGTGTCACAACCCACTCATCATGGGCCTTTGTTGCCGGATGGATTAGCTTCCCCACATACCACTGCTGTCCCCCAGAAGAGGGCTCACAGAGGGTTCGCCAAGTGAGGTGAAAACTCAGCATCCCAGAGCCTGCTGACAAACACGCTTCTGGGCAGCATCCTTCAAAGCACGACTCTTTGGGGCAGCCACGGGGGCTGGTGCAAAGTCAAATAAGTTTGGAAAAATTCTGGTTTCAACAGTTTCCTTGCAGTAGGATTTCTCGGTCCATTTAAGGGGCTAATGTACTTGATAAATTTCCAAGAGAGACAAGGGTGACGTGTTCCCCAACTTATTTTCTAGAGAACCTGTTTGTTATTTTTTTCCCCTCAATGAATATCTTGTATGGCTAAGGGTTTGTGGTCAGCAAACTATGGTCCTCAAGCCTCATCCAGCTGGCCACCTGTTTTGTGAATAAAGCTTTATTGGAACATGGGCCTGCTTGTTTGGGGACATATACTCTATGGCTGCTTCTGCACTGAAACAACAGAATTAGGTTCTTGCAACAGAGACGGTATGGATCTCAAAAGGACACCGACTGGCTCTGCGGTCCATTGCAGAAAAAGTGTATAACCGCTAAGAGAATACTACAATTTACTCTTGATTACAAACTCAGAGCCTCAGCATCGATCACCACGAGTGTTAGAACAGAACGTCCTCCCAGTTCTTCACAGTGTCGGGGGCCCTGTCCACTGAGATGGCCGTAATGAACGCACTTTTAGAGTTCTCACTTACTGCTCATCGAATTTTCCACTCATAGATAAGTTATGTAAGACTGAGCGTGGGCCCGAGACATCCCTGAGATCTTGAAGTGGCCAGCCACAGAGCAGGGGCCATTACGTCTGCTGGGTGGCAGGCTCTTCCACGTGGGGCTGAATGGGAGAAAAACGGGACCAAGGGGCTGCGTCTTTACCGCGAGGCGCATGGTGACTGGAGGTCCATTTGAAGTTTCCCCGCTCGGAGGATTAGCAGCTGAGGCCCTGTGCTGTGTGCGCGGAGTTACAGGGCACAGCGATTTTGTTTGGGTGTGGATTTAAACTTAGCTGTACGTTCTTGAATTTTTTTTCTTTGTTGCAGATTGGCTTCCAGTGAACTGAATATTAAAACAATATCATAGGAGAAACAACCCGGCCCGGCTGATTGTTTCCTCCCAAAATGGCTGTGGTGATGAGCGCACGCTGCCATTTACATAAACAATCAGTTGAAAGGGCCTCAGCGAACATGGGCATTTAGGTTTGATGACATCCTGATTGTAACCATAAATAACAATATTTTCATTGTTGAGTAATAAACGTCATTACCCAGTGTGTTTTAGGTGAGTAGGCACTTAACGGGGTAAGAAGGAGATGATGGG
Organism: Rhinolophus hipposideros; assembly: GCF_964194185.1. NCBI lineage: Eukaryota > Metazoa > Chordata > Mammalia > Chiroptera > Rhinolophidae > Rhinolophus > Rhinolophus hipposideros. The sequence continues at coordinate 96,421,902 of NC_138051.1, forward strand.
GAGATGAAGGTGAGCGCTCAGTGATGTGGGAAGACATAACCTTGCCAATTTAAGGTGCGCGATAAATGTTGTCGCCAAGGGCCCGTTGGTAAATAAGATGAGGCTTTTGACTCAGACCAGGCTGACTTGTACAAATAAAATGAATCAAGGCAGAAAAACGATGTCACTCACCCCACAAGCCTGTGTGAAGGGACAAAATGTTCCAGGCTCTGTCGCTGATGAGCTCATGGTCTGGGGGGATAATAAGACCACCCACAGGCAAGTGGTGACAGTGTCCCGGGAGGCACACATCAGAGAAAAGAGAGCAAGTTTCGGTGAGTCTCTTCAGTGTGCTCTTTCTAAGATCCCGTGATTCTGATTTTACTGTTCTTTTGCTTTGTTTGGTCTTCTGGTTGTTTAGTTTTTAATTTCCATCTTTGGGTTTTCAGTTCTTGTACTGAGGTCTGACATACCGTCATAAAGCTCATTAACCTGCGACACATAGGCTGACACATTTTTACATGTGTGTACACTTGTCTGACCACCACCCAGATCAAGACATAGAATATTCCAGCTGCCAAGAAGGGCAGTCTTTATTTTTAAATGCAAACTGTGGAATTAAACAAATATTTCAATTCCAAGGGGACCCTTCTATAAAACACAAAAAAAAGACATCATGGAGACAAAAGGCAAAATACATCAGGAAAAGATTATGAAAGAGGCCTGTGCTCCCAAGCACAGTTTTTAGCAGACGAACAGGAACTTGAAACCCTGCACTGCCGTTTACAAGCTGTGTGTTCCTAAGAAACGTGTCTCACCCCTTTACGACTCAGTTTCCTCATCTGTAAAATGCCGATAACAGTACCGAGTTGTGAAAGTAACAGTGAGGCTAGTAGTGACAATTGTACTGGAAACTGCAGTGGCATATGTGGAACAGGTCCCCTCGTACCCGCCTCCCCTGAGAGCTATCTGTACTTGTATTGTTATGTGAAGACAGCAACAATGTGAAGATCATACTTTGCACTGTCAATAGTTTGTGTACCTGCTAAGTAATAATTTACTTGTCAAAAGAAAATATAGTTCCTAAAGGAAGAGGGAGCTGTTGGTGACGGTGGTGATGAAGGCCATGCATAATGGAGTTTGTGGGACTTTATTGCAAATGAACAAATGGGACATTGAGACTATTGAAGAAATCGAGGGTTCATAGATGATAGAGTCCTGTCTTTGTAGTTTTTGTTCCGTAACTTCTGTGTTCTTTGCCATTTCCTGGGAACAGTGGTCCTCCGCCTTCATGTGCCAACATGAGAATATGAGGTTTCAAGTAGTTTCCAAATGAGGAAAGGCGCTTTTGGACTTGGGGAATTTTCTGTTTGTCACTTTGGATCTCATCCTCCATCACCCCCAGTGGATAGTTGATTTTATGTGTCAACTTGGCTGGGCCAAGGTGCCCAGATATTTGGTTAAATATTAATCTGGATGTTTCTGTGGAAGTGTTTTGTGGATAAGATTAATGTTTAAATGAGTAGATTGCCCTCCATAATGTAGGTGGGCCACATCTAATCAGTCGAAGGCCTTAATGGGGGGAAGACTGACCTCCCCCGAACAAGAAGGAATTATGCCAGCACGTGGCCTTTGGACTTGAACTGTAACGCTTCCCTGGGTCTCCAGACTACTGGCCTATGCTGCAGAGTTTGGACTTATAAAAGGGTTGATCACATGAGCTAATTCCTTAAAATCTCTCTTTCTCTCTCTCTCACTCAAAATATACACATCCTGTTAGTTCCGTTTCTCTGGATAACCCTAAGTAATACATCCACAAAAAATAAGACAGTCCAATTTTGGTGGGGTTCATGATGCTAGGCACCCAACAGTCTCCTTAAAATAAAAGAATGGTCTTTGGAGTCCTGAAGGCCTGCGCTGGAATTCTGGCACGGCCATCGTCATGGCGTCACAGCCGCGGTGTCTCAGCTTCTCTCAGCCTCACTTTTCTTACTGTGACAGGCAGGTCATGAAATCTATGCTCTGGTCTAGTTGAGAGGATTAACTGATGAGTTATATCACGTTCTGGTGAACACTGTCCAGTCGTGGACTCCCCCTCGTTCATTCCGAGAGCATTGGAGGAAAGCGGCCCACATTGTCTCCAACAAAGAAGGCCAACAAAGAGGGAATTGCTGAGAAGAATGAATGAAGCCCTGGTTCCTTTCTTTTCCTTTAATTCAAGTTTTATCCCCGTGGCTAAGTAGCATCAGAAATTGGCCAAATATTTGATGGCTTAGGAAGGAATTATAACTTGGGGAAAGAAAATTCAATAAAAGAAGACAGCTACAAAATAAGTGCTCTGGTTCTAGACGTATATATTTGTTTGTTTGGTTGGTTTTCCACACTAATGCCCTGATGGATGTGTTATCCACCACTTGGCTATTTTACAACGGATACAATCATGTTGTCAAAGGTTGGAGGGTGGATTTCTTTATCTTTGCAAAAAAAGTTGGTTTACAGTTTATTAACTTAGATTACTGGAAATTTTTCCCATGGGCTTTTAGCTGCAACAAAACCTCAGAAAGTGTGTCCTTAGGACCAGCCTGAAAGACTTAAAAACATTAATAGCTATTATTGAAACAGCAGGGGGAAAAATAGACTGTCGTTTTCACTCCCTTTGCATTCAGAATCAAGTTTTTGTATTTTCCTCATAAGCACCTTGAATGTGACTTTTTGGTTCCACCTTCCTGCAAAACAAATGGCGATTTTCTGTAATGATGATAATTGCACAGCACCTAAGGGCTTAAAAACACATTCACTTGCATACTTTCTATTAACGTACGATGAGCTCACTCCAAAAAGGAAAGATTATTTGTCGATTACCTGGTTTTTAGTTGAAGAAACTGAAAATCAAGGAAGGTGGCTGGCTTACCCAAAGCCGGGTGGCCACAAGTGGCTGAGGAGGGTAAGGCACTGAACTCTGGCTACTAAGCCTGTGCACTTTTCTGTGATAATAATCAGTATGTCCAAATTACACACGTTGAACGACCAAAGTGAGGACCAGCTCTCTCCCAGTGTCTAGGTTGCCCCACTTCTTCTCTTTCCTCTCCATCGTTGAAGCCTCATCCAGGTATGTCTAGGTGTTGACACCCAAGGACTCATTCCCACCTGAGCCCAAAGTTACCAGTTGGGTCCCTCCAAAGGGCCACAGGGAAAGAGAGCAGGGTGGGCATCTCCTGTTTGGAGTTCAAATCCGGTCTGTGATGTGTAAATAACAGTATCTTGTCCACCTTACTTCTCTCTGACCTCAGTTTTCCACCTGAAAATGTGAAGAACAATATCCAGCTGGCAGCATGATTCGCGCTATTAAATAACCAATATGTGCACATGTACAAGGATTAGAGTCAAGCATGTCATAGGTGCTTGATAAAAGCTGCCTCTGTTTCTCCCCTCCCTGGAATGAGTTAACTTTGCTTCCGCATACTGACACTGATGAAAACTGCGAGGTCAGCCAAGGCAGAGGTTGTGCTCCCCTCTTCCCAAGCACACAGCGACCACATTAACCAGCCTCCCTCCCGTCAGGCATTGCGGTGTGTCTCCTCCCATCACCCTCCGTGCTCTTTTCCCCTCTGGCTGGATGTAGAAAAGTATGGCAAACTTGAAAGCCACTCTTCCCTTCAGGAACACACAATTTAGAATGAACTTGAGCAAGAAATAAACTTGACGCGTGTTAAATCACTGGTAGTTGAGGGTTTATCAGTTTTAGTGGCTAGTGTTACCTAATCCAGTACTTATCCACAGAATATTGTCAATTCATTTACAAATAGCTCACACATACACACACACACACACACACGTACACACACTAGATTTGACATTTTGAAGACACTGAACATTTTATTGACTTACTGCTTTTCACATTTTCTTGGCCTCTATGTGTACAACTTAAAACATACTGTTAACATTTTTAAAACATACATTTGGTGAGACTTTCAGGGGCCAATCGAGAAGCCCCTTTGTGTAGCTGTCTTACAGTTGGCCGTCCTCGGCTTGAATGGCTCCCATGACACGGATCCACTGTCTCCCATGAGAACTGCTGATCAGACAGCTCTGAGTTTTCCAATGTTGTATTTCATTCCAGATCAGAGCTGCCTTTCCTAATATCTATCCATTCTCCCCTGGCCCCACCATCCGAGAAACCAGAAACCAGACTCCTCATTTTCCTGAAGGGGAACCCCTCCAATAGTCAAATACATAGGCAGTTCTGCTGTAATGCTTGTTTAGAAAATGCATAGTGGTCCCAATGTGATCGGTCTATCACAGAACAGTTTGCACATTACACGAAGTTTGCACGTGCTTGTGTGTCATCTTCTGCAAGAACACTAGGTGAAAGCAGAATACTGCATCAGCTGGATGGAGCCACATAGGAAGGCACAGATCACCCACATGCTCCTTGAATATCTCCCCACGTCCCCAGTCCACTGTGTGTATTAGGAGTCAACCAGCCACCTCCCATGTTACCACTTTCTCCTGATTTCAGATAAGCCGCCTCCCACCACTTCTTAGTAGCTCACCCCTTCCAATACCCAGTTCCCCCAGCAAACTTTGAGCCTCTTTTCGTAGGTAAAAAGCCATATTTATTGTAGTATTCATATAGTTTTCTTAACCATGTAACATGTGCTACCTAGTCTATTAGGTCTTAACACTTTTTTCCCCCAGTGTGCCATTGATGAAGTATTTGAATGCTGTGCCCCAGCCTAATTTTCCCCATAATGCTGTAGTTTTTATTGTACAATTTTGCATAGGGGCACTTTTTAAGAATACACATGTCGCATTATAGTAGAAAAGTTTCTAGAACTTGTGTCTTCCTTTAGCCTGTTAATGGAATGAGGAATTTTTGTCAATTAGGCAATCTTCATGTTCTTGAGATTAAAAGGTGTTGGGTGCCAGGCCCAGCGTGCTGCTGGCCACCCAACAATGAATAAATACAGGTAGTCTCTGCTCCCTTACAGCTTTCGATTATAGACCTACCCTCTTCCCTATTCTCTTAGGAGGGAGAATAAATTAGCAAACAGAGGAGGGTACCAATGAAATGGTATAATATCTGTCTCAGCTAATCCAGCCACTAAAAACAAACAAACAAAAGGAGTAAATTCATGTATGGTGGGTCTCTTGTACTAGAGTTTATGTCAAATGTTTGAGCATTAAGTGAATTCAGCTCCGTTCAACCCCTCAGACAAGCATCACGTCTGCCATTTTGGAAGCGAGGGAGAGAAGAGTTTTAGCACCTTCCCAAGAGCTAGGACTCAAATCCAGTTGAGCTCTGATTAATTCTCATGCCTTTTCCAACATTCCACTGTGTTGGTCTACCCAATGGCTGCTCTATTGAATTAAGGACCAAACGTGTTTTTGGTACTGAGGATTCTTTTCCTCAAAGCAGCCAGAGAAGTGAAAGTTGGAACTGTCAAATGAAAGTGGTTGAGTTCATCTGATTAGCAAGGAAAAAAACAAGTACACATAATATTAACAAATATTACTTGCCCTTGAACCTAATTTAAAACTAATAAAGTTGCATAATCCATGCAATCATAAAGTCGAACATTGTGTAAAACGGCATCACATATGGAAGTGATGAACTATCATCTAGTATCTATGAAATTCAAAGGCGATTTCAAAGCTGTGTTTCCAGTGGTGCTTAAGGGATTATTACGGGCCGGAAGTGGCCGCTACAGTGGAGTTGTAGCCATTTGGTGCCGGCATGGAAACGAAAAGCTGGAATGGCAGCCAGAAATGCAGTAAAAACAGACTATTCATCCTGTTTCTATGACTTGTATTCATCACTGCAGACAACCAGGTAATTCAATTATCTTTGGCCTTGGAAGTCTGTTTCGTGTGGTTTATGTGCCCCTCTCTCTATCAGTCCCTGATGTTCAGTCAGACCCAGGGAGGGTGGCGCTGGGTTGGCTGGAGGGGGGAGAGCCGTGGTCTGCATGTGGACTGGAGGCTGAGAAGAAGAACCTGTATTATTTACTCTGAAAGTGATGGAAATGATCTCATCGTCCAGAATGAATTGTCCCTTGGAGCCCCCAGCAAGAATAACATGATTCACTCTTATAGCAGCACATTTTATACAAACCCTTTTGTTGGTGGAGAAAAATGTCTCATCTGACATGATTGCAGGGAAAATCTCCCTGTGCTCTTTTCTCTCTCTTGCCCCTACTATTCTCGTGCCCATCTATAAGTGCACATAAAATGTCTGGCATGCAGGATGGTAATGAGGTGGCAGGCAGCCGCTTTCTAACATCAGAATTTCAATAAGGATGGAATTTGCCTCCAAAAGAGGACAGTGATCTTTTCACAAACACTGTCCTTTGTCCTGAGGCACACAAAATCCCCAAATCCCTAAAATATTTCATCTGAAGATAAGATAATTTTGCTTTAGCCTAGGCGGGAAAAAAAAAAAAAAAAAAAAAGAGCAGGGGAAAGTCATCTATCAGATGCAGCCAGGAAAGTCTTGTTGCTTAGGGAGAAGGTAAATTAAAGGTTTCTATCTTATCTGTATTTCAATTAAAATCTTATTTTTGGTCCCCAGCAGTGCAACCCGGTTGAAGTCTTTCGAAGTAAAAAATGCCATTTCAGTAGGTGGACGTTAAAGAAATCTTGAATGGGTATGTTCTACATGTGATATGGGCTACTTTTCCTGTGTGGGAGAAATGACACAAACAATATTTTGAAAGAGATGTGAAACTTACAAAGGTGGAAAGGGCAATGAATTGCCCTGAAGAATTCTCTCTTGTAAGAATTTTTTTTTTTTTTTTTTTTTTTTACTGAGCCCTCATTTGCATATTTGCAGACCCACCCCAGGTATTTAAGAAATCATAACTAAAAGGGAGGGAAGGGGGATAGCCAGGGAAAGGAGTATGTTGTTAAAATCCCTTTGAGATACTAAATTCAGGAGCAGGTTTACCTCGGCAAAGAGGGTGAAAAGAGAGAATCCAGGGTTCAGGTTTAGAGAGTGTTGTCCAGGTAAGTGAGTTTTGTTGAAATAGCCTGGTAGGACTCAGTGACCGAGACCTATGGACGGACCCATGAACAATCCTAGACTAAATCAGGTGTCAAGCCACAGGTCAATCAATAAGTCGATTGATCAACTACTCAACCAGTAGAACTAAAAGTGAAGGTTTACAAAACTACGTTCCAACATAAAGTAAGGCAAGTGTAAAATGTGGGTTTTAAGTCAGTCGGCAAGGAAGCATGATGAGGGGTTCGTGTCCACTGGGGCTGTGCTGGGGGGCGTGGGAGGGGCAAGGGGAGCGGAGGAAAGGGATGAGGGAGCACGTTTGGACTGAAGGGAGGAGGTGTGGGTTCTAGTGCTGGTTTTGTTACAGATGACCAAGACAAAGGTCAGTAAACTTTCTCCGTAAAGGACTGGACCACCAATAGTTTAGGCTTCGCAGCCATCCATGTGGTCTCTGTCACGACTCCGCTGACGGCTGAAGAGCAGAAGCAGTCGCAGACAGCATGCAAAGGAATGAGCACAGCTGTGCTCCCATAAAGCGTTACCTATGGACCCTGAGACTTGAAGTTCATATCATTTTCACCTCCTAAAATATTATTCTTTCGATTTTATTGTTTCCATCATTAAGACATGGAAAAACCACTGTCAACTCGCAGACCATACAAAGCAGACAATAGCCCAATTTGGCCTATCAGGGGTAGTTTGCCAACCACTGATCAACATATCTTCATACTATAGTAAGGCCAGCAGGTTCATTGCTGAAAAAGTGATTTAGAGAATCCGTGGTCTGAATGGTGAGCCCTCTCACTCCTGGAGTCCCACGAGGCAACATCTAGTCCTGTACAGGCAATTAGGTTACGTGGGGGAAGATGGAGGCACCGTAGTTAGCTCCTTCGTTAAGAAGGAGCAGTAGGCTAGTCCTTGTAAGCAGTACATTGTCTTATTGAGCTAACATTTGTTGAGCATTTCACCGAGGCTAGGCACTGGTCTGCACACCCATCCAACTCCTTAAGCACGACGAGGCAGGCATCATTTTTACCTCTGCTTTGCAAACGAGGAAGCTGAGAATCAGGGAAGTTGATTCACTTACCAGAAGGCACAGAGCTGATGAGTGGTGGAGTCAGGACACCCCAGGCGTGTGGGTCTGAGCTGGAAGTGTGGGAAGTGACCTGTGGAAGTGCAGACCTGGGACCCATGAGTCCAGCTGTCCCGCCTCCAGTCCAGGCTCCACCACCTACCAGCTCCAGGAATAGGCTTCCTACCCACTGAGCCACAGTTTCCTCATCTGTGGAACAGAACAATAATTGCATCTGTTTCATAAAATGAGGTTGAGGAATAAGAACTTACGGTTTATAACCAGTACCTAATAATGTTGGCTAATGTTACCATTAACTGTGAATTATCCTAAGTTTTCTATAACTTAATTATACATTGTGCTAATTTATATCCTTTGCTTTGAAATGATCACGCTCCGACTTTGAGGGATTCTTCTAGAGTCCTTTATTGCATCAGGATCTGGCAACTGAGGCCATAGTCACTCCATCCATAAACATAAAATTTTTGATATTTTAAGCAGCCTTGAAACGTCCCGAGGAGTTTTCAGACTGCCCCTGGATGTCCCCCAGGAGTCGACATGTAGTCCCAGACCCCATTTGGTCTGGAAGCAAATGACATCCTTCACTGTCATAGAATGCAGAATCAGTGGGCTCCAAGGGACCTGGAGGGGGATCTCATCTGACCCCCCCGCCTCCGAGGGGGACAACATGCAAATGATTGCCGCCAGGCTCTGGGTGAGCAGGCAGTCCCACAGGTTTCTCTCACCTCGGGAAAGATTCATACTATCAGCTCAGCTAAACTCCATCTGGTTTATGTGAAAACCCCCTAATTGTTGTAGGGAAAAGAATTCCTAAGTTGTGAGTACTTTTTTTCTTTTTAGTAGTTCTTGGTTTTAAAGTCAAAATCAGAACCTACTGCCACACACTCCAAGGGCTCTCACTGCTAAAACTTCAGTGACAGCCTGTGATCTGCAGGATGAAGTTCACATTTTCTTTTTTCCTGACATTCAGGGTCTTTCTTTTCTTCTTCTTTTTTTTTAAAATTAGTTTCAGGTGTACGAAGCAATGTAATAGTTAAGACATTTACACCCTTCACAAAGTGATAGCCCCCTCCCTCAATCTACTACCACTCTGACATCGTATATAGTTGTTACAATCCCATTGACTGTATTCCTTATGCTGTACTTTACATCCAGTGACATACACACACACACACACATACACATAATTATAGTGGACATTCATTATTATTCCACTTCAGCTTCAAGTGTACAGTGCAGTGATCAGGCATTCAGGGTCTTTCAAACTCTCTTTCATCTGCTTATGCACCAGAGATTTATCAGGTCCTTTTACTATCTTTCAAGCATTTTAAGAAGCACACATCAGCATCTATGAGAATTGGAATCCACTTTAAAATCAATGACACACCCCCATGGTACGTCCTCCTTACTCGGTAACAAGGGCACTCACGACACCGTGCTTCAGCCCGCACGTGTGAACACAGCGAAGGGCCAGCGTTGCAACTTGCAGAGTTGCAAAGGTAATGGTAACCGGGAAATGATAGCGCAGCACCTTTTCCAACCCTAAGACTCAAATGGTCAGTCGGGCAGTTCAGCCGTGGGAAGTTGGTAAACTAGTCAAGTTTAGTATCATTCCCAAGGGAGAGTCAAAAAATGGGGTATTTTCACATCATCGTGAAGACGACTTAATAGCCCGGCTCCAATGACCTTAATTCTTTTCTAGATTCTCTTAACAAATGCAGTACCACCAATGCTCTTGATGGCAGAGAAAAATAATACTGTGGGAAAAAACAAACAAACACACAGACTCTAACTGAAGATGTTATTCAGGAAAGTTGCAATCTGTGAACAAGTTTTAAGACTATCATAACCATATTTTTCTTTTTATCACAAGAGTGATATATGATAAATCTGTCTGCTTAAGTGTAAAGGATTTCTTCCTATAAGTATAAAGTAAAAGTTCTAAGTAATAAGAAAGCATTGTGCCGTAGTTTTATTGTCAGTACTCTCTCTCATTTTTTCTTCCTTTTTTCCTTAGTTGCACATGAGGTATTGTTGCACCCTACAGCCCATGGTATTTTAGATTCAATAAAATATGGTTGCGTGTTCATCATGGGCTATAGCAGAAGTGGGGACCCGGGTGAACGGAAGTGGCCTTGGCCTTCAAAGACAGTCCAATATGAAAGCACATCAGTCCCCAGGTCCCCTAGGTATCATCTCCCTGGACTGCCCCTTTCTTCTTGGTGCACACCTACTTGTCCTTCAAGGCCCAGATGAAATAATATCTCCACTGAGATATTTTCCCAGAGAATACATCATCTCTCACTGTCCGCAGAAATAAAGGCTTCCTCCACTGTACCCCTACAATGTTTTCTTATAGTCATGGGCTCTAGAACCAGGTATCTTGGTTTAAATGCTGACATCTCTGCTTGGTTGCTAGGCCTCAGTTTCATATATATATATATGTGTATGTATATATATATGTGTATATATATATACATATGTATATATAATATTATATATATTATATTATATATATAATATATATGTTATATATTATGTATTCTATATATGTGTGTGTATGGTGGGTATATAATGTATTATATATATGTGTGTGTATGGTGGGCATGTATCTCATTCTCAGCTTCGATGGCTGTTGGGAGGACCAAATACATCCATACATATGGGGCACTTAGAAGAGTAAGTGGCATAGTGTCAGTAGAATTGACCATTATCATGCCACCATGTCAGCGTCGATCCCATTGTAATTCAATTCATTGTGAGATGCGTCTGTGTGTCAGCTGCTTGAGAGCTGGAATGATGTCTGATGTCAGTCTCATTTCTCATTTTGCATGTAGCATTTGGCTTGGAGTAGGGAGTCAGTCATTAAACCCTTCCATAAACATTTACGAAATTAAACACCTAGTATGCATTACCACTGTCCTAAGCTCTGGTCACAGGAAGCTTGAAAAATAGTTGTTGAATGAATTAACAAATGATTATTCACCTTGCGAAGACTGGGTGATGGCCAGAAGACAGCCAGTCACCCCCTGCTTGCCAAAGGGCAGAAAGCTCTAGAAGTCATCAGCTGATAACTGTCCTTAAACTCGGGATGTGGGATGCGATCTTTGTCATGTTTGATTTATTTATTTTTGTTGTTAGTTTATGTAAACTAACAAATACTCTCTTAAAGTTACAGCCAGCACACCAGATAGCGTGGTGTTCAACTGCCCTCTGGCTCAACCTGACTCTTTTACGGGCTCTCCCTGACTCACCAAGGACCATGGGACTAATATAAAAGCTCTCTCTGCCTGCGGTAGTTTTGGGGATTTAGATTCCAAGTGTTCCTTCCAACTTCCGTTATTCACTCACCCTCCTTCTGTCTGACCCGTTGTCTCAGCCATGAGACTCACTTCTAGCCTGTAATCTTTCTCTTTGCTCAACACTTCCAAGTTGACTTGGATTCCGTTTCCTTTTTGGTTCTTGGTTGGTTCCATTTTGGTTTCTTTGTCCTTCCTCCCTAAGGATGACTTTCTGGGTGGCACTTGTGTTGGCTGCCCTCTAGTTCGGGGATCTGCCTTCCCTCTGGTGCTCTCATAGGCAAGCTCTCTAGTCTCTCCTCCCCTGAGAGCATTGACTGAGAAGGTGCTGTGTAGCCATTAGGGCTGCTCACCAAATGTTTCTGTGTCTCTGCCTTCTGGGCACAGGTAACTCGCTTTCTGGAATGGCCAATGAGTTGTGAGCTGAAGAAACATTAGTCACTTCTAGCTATACTATTTATTTACATGTTAACGACCCCCAGACGCCCCCTGTCCCTCTGCTTCTGTGACCAGCACCATCAAGCTGGCAACTGACCCATCAACGTGAGTGTTGGAGTAGAGGGAAGATGCAGAGCCCCCATGGACCTATGACAGACATGGAGCCTGAGAAAGGAATAAAGCTGAGTTAATGCAAATTACGTACCCGGGTTGCAAAAAAAATGTACACAAGTGGACACTTTGGTCAATGTTGCTCAAGCAATAGTTCACAGTAATCAGAAGTGTCTGGACGCTGATGGTAACCGCTTTGAGCACCTCTTGTAATTGCAGAAATCAAACGTGACTTGTATTCATCTTTTGTTATTGGTATATATTAAGTATTACGATTTTAATATAGTTTTCCGTCCTTAAAATGTGTATACCTTTTTTTGGCACCCTCTGTGTATCTGACGGTTTCTTGTTACAACACCATAGTGTACTATATCCAGACTCTTTCTACAACCTTAAGCTCTATTTCCATTTGGATAATTGTAATGACCCATTAAGTGTCTGTATAATGAGGATTAAACTCATGTGACACTTTTTTAAATTAAAGTTTATTGAGGTGACAATTGTTAGTAAAGTTACATAGATTTCAGGTGTACAATTCTGTATTACATCATCTATAAATCCCATTGTATGTTCACCACCCAGAGTCAGTTCTCCTTCTATCACCATATATTTGATCCCTCTTACCCTCATCTCCCACCCCCCACCCCCTTACCCTCTGGTAACCACTAGACTATTGTCTGTGTCTATGAGTTTTTGTTTCTCTTTTGTTTGTCTTGTTCTTTTGTTGTTTTTGGTTTATATATCACATATTAGTGAAATCATGTTTCTCAACTTTTTTTGACTTATTTCGCTTAGCATTATAATCTCAAGATCCATCCATGTTGTCACGAATGGTCCTATTTCATCTTTTCTTACCGCTGAATAGTATTCCATATTGGAGCACACGTGTCTTTATGGATAAATGTTTTCAGATTTTTTTGGGTAGATACCCAGGAGAGGGATTGCTGGGTCATGTGACACTTTTCATAAGGCGTCAACCAAACATTTCGAGATTTGTATACCGATCGGTATCCTGTGCGAGATGGTCTGTGTTGCCAAGCCGTACATTGACGAACCCATTCTGGCGTTTATTACAATTGAAAAGCAGCAGCAAGCTGTCTAACAGAACTTCTCCTGTTTAGTGTGCGGGGCTGGAATTAGGTAATGGTGGCAGGCAACATTATGAGCAATTGTGTTTGATGCAGGGTTCGCTTAGTCTCATTCATAGTGTGGAGTCATTTCCAAATGCCAGTCGCCACTCTGCAAGCAGCAGCAGCATCTAATATTTCTAAACATATTTCGGCTCAGTGACACCTTAATGGTATACAATAACACTCGGCCTCCCTCTTAGAAAAATGGATACTCTCATTTCTCTAAACATTGGGCCTTTGCCTTCAACCATTTCCATTTAAATGCAAATTTCAATCATGTCCACCTTTCTGTATTCCAACATGAGCATACGGAAATGACAGCAGCTTGAATCCAGATTTCAAGGGGCTGGGAGCTATTCCCTACGGGGGTCCCAGACACGTGCAAATGGTTCTGTTTACTCTTGTCCTCTTGTCGCTGAGATCCATCTCAAAGAGAATATTGTGCATGCATTGGGAGGAGTGGCTAAGACTGAAGAAGGAAGGATGGCACCCAGAACAGGAGACACATGGACATAGACATCCTACGGAGGTCCCTAAAGGGACCTAGCAGCATTTTAATGTGCTCTGGCTCGTACTCTTAGTTCCGGATCCTCAGGAACATTTGGGGCTCAGGAGCTCCAAAGGGCTGTGATGAGCAGTGACTGCACAGCATTTCTTTCCTAAGGAGGCCTTGGTCTCTCAGCATAGGCGTCTGTCATCTTCATTCAGGCCTGAGTTCAGCCCCTGCCTCCCCGGTCTGGGCGATCCTCCCTTGTCTATGGGCTTTTGGGGCCCAAGCCAGGAGGGCAGCCCCCACCTGGCAGGGCAGAAGGGTGGGCGTGACCTGAGGAAGTGTTTGATAAGCTAAGTCCTTCGGGAGATGAAAAGGGTGTTGAAGGCCTCCAAAGCCCCAACTAGTGAGAGAGCCAGGACCCAGTGCACTGAGACTTCCGAAGATTCTAGAAGCTCATCTCTTAGAGGATGAGTTCTGGGATCCCAATATCTGGGTTCAAGTTGGACAATGTCCTTCCCCTGCTATGGGATCGTGTTGACGTGCATTTACCCAGACATCAACAGAGTGAAGAATGGTAGCTGGACTTCATGGCATAAATGTGCGAATCATTCATGGAAGCAGCTTAGGACAGCGCCTAAGCCCCTGTAAGTGGCCTGGGAAGTCCTGAGGGTACAGAGCAGGGACAAGGGATAGAAAACACGGAGCACAGGGTGGCTGTTATGAAGTCCCGGCTTGTCTTGAGAGCAGAGAAAGCCCTGGGAAGCCACATGAAAGATGGGAAGTCTGCAGACCTGCTCTTGTTGAAGGGACGCTTCTGTAGCTAGCGAGCCCCAGTGTGAGATGTGGTCCTAGGGCCGTGCTGTGCAGAAGCTGCCTGACACTGCCACTATGAATTGGTATAACTATTTAACATTCGGTTCCCTGTTGGGGAGGTGGGATGTGTGTGCCTGGAAAGTCCACTTTGGCTACAAGTTGCATTCATGGAAGGCGGTACCAGGGCCAGGGGGAGGTGAAGCCCTGTGCAGTGCTGGTGGAACAGCTCCGGGAGGGTTTTTGCCCTGCCTAAATGCTTCTGAGAACAAAACTCACCATCTAAACCATCCCTGGTCAAACCGAGCACTGAGTGCTAGGTAAAGAAACAGAGAAAACAAAGCTCTATGTTGCAGATAAACATGGAGCTAAACAGATGTACTTTGGACTGATTCTGACCTAGAGAGGAAGTCAAGGTGGGCGGTTGATTCAGAGGCTGTCATGTGTACTAGTAAGTGTCCTGGTGGACCCAGGATGGGGCAGGTATTTGGCTGCGGAGGGCTTCCGGTTTTGCCTTTCAAAACGTTGCTGAAAAGATGGGGCGCAGAAATGAAAGACAGCAGCAGCCACAGGTAAAGGAATTGTAATGAAGACTGAAAAACAGCCCGATAAACACGCGGGGTGGGGTGGGAAATCAAAGACAATTAGAGGAATGTTTGTCTGGCTGGGGCTCCTCCATGAGCTTATGAATTTCTTTTTTTTTTTTTTTTATGAATTTCTTAAGAGCAAGAACTAGGTCTGATTCAGCGAAGACCATGCTTGGTATGTGCTTGTCCAAGGAATGAATGGATAAACATGCAGAAGAATGAATGGATGTGTGTAGATGCTCATCAACACACTATTCCCTTTCTCCCTCTCATCGCCCATCGTTGCCTCACCTGCTCTTCCCTCTCCTAGTGTCGTCCTGCCTGGATACCCCCTGTCGGTCGGCCCCATCTTGTCATTTGGCTTCTGCTCAGATGTCCACCAGCCACTCTACCTATGACCCATCACTTGCCACTCTCCACCACACTCTCCAATCTTAGGCAGCAGCTGACATAGTGTTTGTGGAGTATTTGCTTCCCCACCCAGTACTGGGTTATTAACTGCACCAGAGCCCAGGGTCTGGTGATCCTATTTACTCTATTTGGAAGGAAACTAGAACAGAGGCTGACCTGTGGCAGACGCTCAACAAGTACTGATAGAATTTGTGAATGGCTCTTTCTGGGCCTGACTGTAGCTACTATTGGCAGGACACAGAAGTCATGCGAGGTCCTGGTTCTTTGTACACATTACTGCAGATCCTGGTGCTCCCGTAAAATAGATATTGTCAACCCATTTTATAGATTAGCAATCTCAAAATGCATGCATGCAAACACACATGCACACACAATTATTCTTCTTTTAAGACAAAGTTCCCGCAGATTTCAGAAAGTCTACAGGGATGTAATGGGGAAGGTCCGAACTTTGTGGGTTGGGCCCAGCTGGCCTGGAATCCGAGGCACGGGGGACCAGCAGGACAAGCATTTAAGAACATTTCCTTCCCAGGGCCAGCCCTTCTTTCTCAGGGTCAGGAATGTGTACCGCACGATGGGGCTCGCTCTCAGCAGATGGGGGAGCCCTCCCCGCCAGGCAGGGCCGTGCTAACCGGAGTCAGATGTTGCAGCTCCAGGAGACAGGCCAGTCCCTGTACATTTGGGAGAACTTGAAAGAATTCTGGAAGAGCCATAAATCTTGGACTGGAGCCTTTTATCAACCTCTAATTTATCATGGTCTCTTAATTACTTTGACTGGAGAAGTCGTAATCCATATGTATGGAAATTTGGTCGGCACTGGCCTGTTTTTCATGACAAGGGTAGTTCTTGACACATGCAATTTAACTTAGACTGATTCCACTTGGCGGCGACTTGCTTCTGTGCCCCTCTGCTGGTAGGGCTCATTCACCCAGCAGACATTTTCCGACCATCTCCATGGTGCCATGTCCTGCACTTGCCCGTAATATACCAGAAGGAGAAAGAGAGTGTCACTCTCAAGAGACGTGATAATGATTGGAAGAAATAGACCACCAGACAATTCCACTGGAGAACAATAAGTGACAAAGAGGCCAAGTATGAGGTGTTGTGTGGCCACCAAGAAAAGGCATGTTATGAAGCCAAAGGGCATCAGGGCAGGCTTCCTGAAGGAGGCGATGCCCGGTCCTCAGACTTGAAGGCCTTTGGAAAGCAAGAACCATGCAAAGGCCTGGAAGAAGATGATACTACGGAATGTTGGAGAATTAAAATTAGCCAGATGTGCTAAAACTATAGCAGATGATTTTGTAGGTGTGCTAAGAGGGTCTGGAATGTGGTAGGGATTCTTCTCTGAGCTCCAGACAATGCAGTGTGCCTACTGGGCATATCTATTTGTTGGCTGGTGGGCCATCTCAAACTACTGTGGCCAAAACATGGCCAAAGCTCTTGCCGCCCTCCCCTCCTTTCCCCTCTTCCCCCAACTTATCCCATCTCAATTGTTCCCCATCTCAGCCTATACATCCATTTGATTAGTCCCCAAATTTAGAAAGCAAACTGGTTTCTTCTCTTTTCTGAAATTCCCTCATTCATTCCATCAAGGATTCTGGTTTACCTTCAAAATGTGTCCCGAGTCTATCCATGCATCACGCGTACTGCCGCCACCCCACTCCAAGCCTCCCCTGCTCTGCCCACCTCCTGCAGGTGTCTGCCCTGTAGGACTCCGGGCTCCTTCCAGTGGGTACTCTGGCACAGTCGTCTCAGTGTCCCCAGTGCTGGTCACGACTGTGGGGTACACATGTCTGCTCGTGCACCCTTGGGGCTCTATTTGAAAGTAGTGAAAACAGTTCAGTTGGCGTTTAACCTTCTGCAATCCATGTTTGGTAAGTGGCAAACATCATTTTTGTATCGCTGAGTGGTCACTCTGCGTGAGGCTCCGTGCCCTGTGCTGTGCAGGGAGGGTTCGGATACAGCAGACGTGGTCTTAGACGTGTGCAGCTTGCAGTCTAGCGGGCAGGGCAGGTGGGTGACAGACCATCATAGCAGAGTGAAAAGGACTGAGGAAGGAGACTACGGGGGCTGGGGGAATCAGCAGGCTTACCTGCTCTGACTTTGGTACCATGTGGGGGGTGAAGGGGAGCCAGTCAGCTGTAATGGAGAAGCTTCTTCACCCAGAAGCTGCTGTGGTGTTGGGGGGCTGGGGGAGACTGCAGTGGTTGTGTTATAGTTCTTTACTGAGAGCGACCGTGCACACCATTTGTTTTTTGTCACAGTGTAATCATTAATAGCCCCCTGCCCCATTCATTATCCAAGGTGTCCCAGTATAGACAGCACACTTTACAGCCACCTTATTCCTAGGGGGAATGTCATGTCTCCCGAGGCATCCAGCAGAGTGGCAGGAGGGGCTTTGTCCTAACTCACAATGGGCTGAAATGGGACTCCTCGGTTTGAAAGAGTTCCTCAAGGAAGTCTGATGTTGCCTGCAGCTCCATGTGCGTGACTCCTCACAGGCTAGGGGCCCACTCTTGCATGCCGAGAAGCTCTGTGTGTCGTGCACCAGCTACACACTGTCAGGCACAACCCCCCAGGGAGGGCGAGCCTGTCTTTCCAACATGCAGATGAAGACACAGGAAGTTTGAGTACTTGGGCCAGTCTTTCCGAAGGTCAACCTACTCTGCTTATGCTGGAGCCAGCATTGTCTGGACTCCAGAATGTATTCTCTCTCTTTCCCATTTTGCTGAGTCTTACTTAGGCCTTTTCTGAGACAGCTAGAAGCCAGAACCAAGCACATTGGTTACTATTACACTGGTTTATTTCTTTAGCCTGTTTTGCTGTTTTTGTTTTGGTTGTTGTTGACACTCATCCTCCCAATGTGCCACTGAAGGGAGTTTTGAGTCTGTGGACGTCAGCCCCATTTTGGTTACCAGCCACAGCCACCTCGTGCACCACATCCACCTTTCCAGCTTCGCAGTGGCGGTTTATTAGAGTCTGTTTACTCTTTTCAGTTCAGGACTGAAGAAACAGGTTTTGCTCTGCCTCACTGACACCCCATTCAAGCTGGCTGGAAGGCTGGCCCTAAGGGAAGTTGTTCAAGAAATATAAATCCCTTTCTATGTAATAGACCTCAAAGCTGCCTCCCCCTCCACCTTTGTGCCTTCGGTATCTGCTAACCACCACTGACTCATCCATCCGGCCACTGACAAACACACACCTGTTGACAAATACATCACAAGAACCCTCATGCTTTATTGAGTGTCCACCAAGTGTCAGGTACTTGGCAAATAACATTACGATGTAGGCCACATTAGCCTTATTTTACAGATGAGGAAGGACCCTGAGGCTCAGAGGGTGCAGTGACTGGCCCTTGCAGGCCACAGAAAGTAAGATGTGGAATTAAGACACACCCCAAGGTTGGTCCAATTCAAATCCTGGGTTCCTTGCTTCAAATCAGGCTGTTTCCGTCTCTCCATCAAAAGCAAGGGCATTGAATAATGACTAGAAAATAAACATTGGGTTGAAAGTGTTGACAGGTGAAAGGGGCTGATCAAATGGCACTCCTGATGACAAAATAGGTGAAGTTGTTGTGGTGGTACCCTCCTGGGCTATTTTGGTGTTAAGTACATTACCTACTTGGCTAGAATGCTGTGTGTGTGCAACTGAATATGTATGCATGTGTGCATGTGTGTATGTTTGCATATGCCTGTGTGTGCATGGAGGGGGGCGGTTAGAAAAGTAAATTGTAATCTGTTCCTGTAAAGATTAAGTATCATTGCAAGAAGCCTGCGTGGTCCTGCATTTTCAGTAGAGAGATGGTGATGATTTTGACCTGGAAATATGAGTAAGATGTGAAACTACCTGTCAGCTGACTGTTTTCCCAACTGACTCCCCACTCACACCTTTGGGGACTTGCCCTTGTACAGGCAATTCTAGGCAACTGATGGTATTCACCCACCAAACGTTTATTCATTCAACAGACATTTAGTGGTTACCTACTACATGCCAGATACTGGTTCATTTCAATATTAACAATTATAATCTAACAAAGGAGAGAAGTATGCAAATAGAGTATCGCAAAACAGCATGAGGGAGTCAGTAGAGATAAACATGGAATGTTATGGCCATGTAAAGAGTTTCCAGGTAAACCTAGAGATTCATAGGAAAAAGACTTCTTTGAAGTTGCCTGGGCTGAATCTTATCGGATGACTGGAAGTTAGCCAAAGAATGTAGAGATACGCCAGAAAGAGGGAACTGAGAGAGAGAAGATAGGCAAGGGGTCGGCATCTTCAGGTGAAGGCAGAGCTATTTACTGATCACTGAATAGTCAGGTGTTCCCCTGCATTGCCTCTTTGAAGGTGGGCATGACCATGTGACCACTTCTAGCCAATTGGCTGTGAACAGAAGTGCTCTCTGTCACTTCAGGCTCAAGCATTTAAGACCTGTTGTGGAAATCTCAGTTCTTTTTCCCCTGCTTCTCCAATCATGGAGGCCATATGTTGCAATCAAAATAGCCTGGATCACTGACTCTGCATAGAGGTCGCTCCTTGGAGGGTCTCCCAACATGCATAAGAATTTGTGGTAAGCCATTGAGATGTTGAGGTTAATTTCTTATTGTAGGCTAGCACAGTCTGTCCTGATTCCTATAAGGGCCATTGGGACCCTAAGCAGTTTGGCATTGCCAGCAAGTGAGGAGCAAAGCAGAGGAAGAAGTAACCTGCAAACTCCTTGTCTAAACTAGAAGCTTCTCAAACCCAGTACTTCCCAACTCATGCTAAATTTACCCCTTCTTTGTTTCCATTGAGAAGGAAAATGTCTGGAGGATCTGACAAAGTGATTTCAGCCAAATTGATAAACTGCTCCTTCTTTCCCCTTTCCTTTTCTCCCTCATCTTACGCTTCAAATCTTAGACGAATAGCTGGGTCATTGCCAGCCAAACTCTTCTTAATGGGTGCAGGGGATATGTTTTGTTCACTGCTGAATCACAGGAGCCTAGAACCATGCCTGAAAATTGTAGATGCTCAATAAACATTTACTGACTAAGCATCCTAAGGAGAAGACTAACATGAGAGTATCTCCGTGAAAGCAGAGAGGAAGGTCACATCGCAAAGTGAGAAGCGATGTTTATGTCCCAGCTCTGCCACTCCACAGTAGCATGGCCTCAAAGCCGTACCCCAATGTCTCTGAACCTCAGTGCTCCCTTCCAGCAAATGAGGGTAACAAGCTAACCTCTCACGTTTAAGTACACGATCATCTTATGGATGTAGAAGGTTTCCCAAGCTCTAAAATGATAGAGAGGTTTCGTAGCTTTTATTGCTTTTCTTTCCCCTTTTAGACTCTAGCGATTTGGTTGAAAGATAAGATCCATTACTAGAGACAACTGCAAATATTGTTTGCAGCATTGCTTGGGGAGTCAGTAGACTACTTTGGACTTTAGAACTATCAAGCGATTCATTCCTTTTTAACTAAAACTTCCCTAGGCAGCAGTGGCACTCAGATTCCAATCAGCAACCACAGGACAGCTGGGACTGTCCCCAGCTGATGAATCCCAGTGACTCCCAACACAGAGTCGGCTCTCCTAGGTGCACCAGGGTTACTGAAGACTAGCAAACGTGGAGGTGATCGTCTGTAGAAATCCAAAAGAGGTCTCTGAGATAGGACAGTGTCCCATACTGTTGTAGGAATGATACATTTGTCATGACATCTCTGAAACACAATCCTATCTTGCATGTGTGACTTACTGTGACTTTGTTTTCCAATCATTCAAACAAGGCATGTTTGTCGTAGAAATCATCAGGCAATAAAGATAAGTATAATCATGTGGTTATTGTGTATGAGTGACTGCAGTGTGCCAGGCTGTGTTCAAAACAAGTTACATTTCTTCATGTTATCCTCACCTCAGGAAGAAGATGTCATTATTATATGCATTTCACAGATTGAGAAAGAGAGTCACTGAGCAAATAAGCACTTCCCCCAGGCTCTATGGCTGGTAAGTGGAAGTCTGGTTCTAGAATGTATGCTCTTAACAATGAGAATAACCAGAAATCATTTTAATCTTACTCATTGTTACGGGCTGAATTGTGTCCCTCCAAATTTCTGATATTGAAGCCTTAACTCCTAGGACCTCAGAATGTGACTGTGTTTGGAGATAGGTGATTTAAAGAGGTGATTAAGGTTAAATGAGTTCCGATGGATGGGTCTTAGTCCAATCGGACTGATGTTGTATGAGAAGAGCAGATTAGGAGACACATAGACACCAGAATTACAGTCGCCACGTGAAGAAGCAGTAAGAAGGTGGCCGTCTGCAAGCCAAGGAGAGAGGCCTCAGAGGAAACCCACCCTGCCAGCACCTTGGTCTTGGACCTCCAGCCTCCAGAACTGTGAGACAATACAGTTTTGTTGTTTAATCCACCCAATCTGTGGCATTTCATTATGCAGTCTCAGAAAACAAATACACCCAGCAACACAAAGTAACAAAGACTGTGTAGTCATTCAGTCATTCAAGCAACATATACTGCACACCTGACACATATGTCTGTGACCTTGTGAGGTTCTGGATGGACAAAGATACATTCTCCAAGATCTTTATTCTGAAAGAATTTATTGTCCACATTTTTGTGCATAGCCCTGTCCTAATACAGCAGACATAAGATGATGTGACATGATACACTATGAGGATTTTATTCATTCATTCATTCACTCATTCAATCAACATGTATTTATTCACGACTTTTTAGGGACTAGGAACCAGAGTATGGAGATGAGGCAGTGGTAAAGTGACCGTGACCCCCAAGGTCCAGTAAACCCTGTGTGTAATATTCAGAGTTTTGTCCCTGGGTCAGGCTTTGTAGGTTCAAGTTCCAGCACTGTCACTTGTTGGCTGTGTGACTATGGGCAGGGTTCTTCAATTTTCTTTCCTTTTTCTAACTGTCAGGGGATATCAAAGTATCCCTACTGTGACAGTTTGCTGTAAGGATACTGTAGAAGTACGTGTGTGGAATGCTCAAGCTGGCCGATATCCTCTTGTACCTTTGTACCTGTACAGTGACAATGAGCTATGATTGAGCACAGAAAGGCAGCACCACCAGTGATGTTAGAATTCATTTTGAATGTTCCTACAAAAGACATTTGCAGCCATGAGGCTGTACTGGTCACAAGACAAGGATACGGCGCTGTGAGAAGAATCAGTCCTCAGAAGGCTGGTGGTCCAGCATTCCAACTTCTTTGGGTTCAAGTTTTCTCATCTAAACAATGGAAATTGTAATATTTTCCTCATGTTTAGATGTCTTGTGAGAGTTTGGGCACACATTAGCACCAATCTTCCATATTGCACACGAGGAAACTGAGGCAAGAATGTCCCAGTAAGTAGGCTAAAGTCATAGAGCCACCCTTGTTCTTTTTTTTTTTAATTTATTGGGGTGACATTTGTTAGTAAAATTACATAGATTTCAGGTGTACAATTCGGTATTACATCATCTATAAATCCCATTGTGTGTTCACCACCGAGTCAGTTCTCCTTCCATCACCATATATTTGATCCCCCTTACCTTCATCTTCCATCCCCACCCCCCTTACCCTCTAGTAACCACTAAACTATTGTCTGTGTCTATGAGTTTTTGTTTATCATTTGTTTGTCTTGTTCTTTTGTTGTTTTTGGTTTACCACATATCAATGAAATCATATGGTTCTCTGCTTTTTCTGTCTGACTTATTTGAAAAAATGCTGAACATCACTAATCATCAGAGAAATTCGAATAAAAACCACAATGAGATATCCCCTCACCCCAGTAAGGATTTCTATCATCAACAAGACAAATAGTAACAAGTGTTGGAGAGGCTGTGGAGAAAAAGGAACCCTCATACACTGTTGGTGGGAATGCAGACTGGTGCAGCCGCTATGGAAGGCAGTGTGGAGGTTCCTCAAAAAATTACGAATAGAATTACCATATGACCCAGCAATCCCTCTCCTGGGTATCTACCCAAAAAATCTGAAAACATTTATTCATAATGACACGTATGCTCCAATGTTCATTGCAGCTTTGTTTACGGTGGCCAAGACATGGAAACAACCAAAGTGTCCTTCGATAGATGAATGAATAAAGAAGTTGTGGTATATAGCCACCCTTGTTTTTGATTCCAGAATCTATGCCCTTGATGACAGGTGGGGTGAGAGAATTGGCCTGCAGTTTCTTAAATGGTAGTGGCAATGAACTCAGCAAAGGGGATCTCAGGGCCTGTTAAGGAAAGGATGGGGAGTGTCATTGTGTGGTCTGAGGGCTGTGCCTATTCCCTGGGGGACGAGCTCTAAGAAACTCCAGTACGTGAACTCTGACCATCCTCCCGTTTCTGGGGACACGCATTCTCACCCTCCACTTCTCCCATCAAGTAGAATTTCCTGTGGGAGCCCAGGAAACAGATCTCTTTTTGTGCCCATGGAAATATGAGACAGCAGGCTCTAAAATCCCCATCAATGTAGCACCAGGAAAGCCTGGCACCATTCTTGCCATTCTTGGTTTTAGTTAGTGACAGAACAATGCCTTAAACAACTTATACTCATTTCCCAATTACCAGTATTTTTTGGCTCACTAGCCAAGAAGGGATGGAACCTTGACTCCACGCTTCCGGGTGGGGCTGTGGGCATGGCCATGGGCCCGTGGCCTCTTGGGGAAGCACGCTTTAGGGTACTATCTTTCCCTCTCCATTCAGTTTTCCTTTGGAACTTGTGTGATTTTGGTTCAGGAACAAGGGCATTGAGACATTGATGAGCGTCTAGTTTAATATTTCATTAAAGTGGCCCCTGACTCCAGGCTCATTATAGCCATCCTGTTGGCGAAGATGCACTCGAGACCTAAAATGTTGATTCTGACTCAGTTGCATGTGGAGCTAAATTAGTGTGATCTGTAGAACTTGGTAAATTGTGGTTTTGGACTCAAACTTGTTTCATCTGTCTAGCATGGCCTGAACTTCTGCCCCTGGGCCTACGATGACCTTGTCATCCTCTCTGTATCTGCTTTGGGACTTGATGCCATGCCTTAGAATTACTGTTCCCTTAGAAAGCGAAGATTTCTTTCAGATTTGCCTCACATTTGTACTGTGTTGAATAGTGTCCCCCAAATATCCGTGTCTGCCTGGAAGCTCAGAATGCAACCTTGTTTGGGAATAGGGTCTTTGAGATACGAACAAATTACAACCAGATCATTCTGGATTAGGATGGGCCCTAATTCACTGACGGATGTCCTTACTGTAAGGCCAAGAAAAGTGGCACCGAGCCATGTGTAGAGGAAAGGTGATACAAAGACCAGCATGGAGAAGGGCGTGTGAAGATGGGTGCAAAAATTGGAGTGATATATCTACAAGGCAAGGACGCCAAGGGTTGCCAGCAAACCACCACGTGCTGGAAGAAAGGTATGGAGCAGATTCTCCCTCACAGCCCCCAGGAAGAACCAATCCTGCCAACATCCTGATTTCTGATTCCCAGCCTCCAGAACTGTGAAAAAATAAATTCCTGTTGTTTTAAGTCACGCAATTTGTGGTACTTTGTTTCTGCCACCCTAGCAAACCAGTGTCCCTTCTCATAAACTGTTGTCACTACAGCCCAAGGCTTTCCAGGGCCGGGGGCCTCATGCTGCCCATTCCAGACCCAGCCCTGCCCACGAGGCCAGCTCTGCACAGGACCTTCCTCGCAACACTTGAAGAAGCTGAGGCTCCTTCCACACAGCCTCAGTCTTGACAACTCATGTCACTCTGCCTCTCTCCACATGTCCCCTCTGCATCTGTGTCACCCCTTTGGACTTCTGAACATGTTATCCTGCTTTCTGTTACTTGCAACTGATTTTCAGTGAACCTTGAGAACCTCCATCATGTGTCATACTCAGGGCAAGGCACAGAGGCGGTAGAGCTGGCACCTGAGGTTTGGTGGCCCGCCCCTGGTTTCTGTCTGCTAATGTCTTCCATCAGGAGTCAGGCTCTCCATGGTGACGACACCACCGGTGGTGGGCTGCAAAGTCTGTTAATTGTCAGGGATTTGGGGTGGGAAGTATTGAGGGGGTGCATTCCGGGAGTGTTCATCCAGTCCTAATTCAGATGTCTGATGGGTCTTTCCCTCAGGAGAGACTGCACAGAGAACCCTTGAGTGGCTCAGGTAGCTGTCTGAAATGTCAGTCAGAGGGGGAGCTGAGGAGGCTGAGAGAGAAGCCGGATGCAGGGCGTAGATGCACCCAGTGGTGGGGTGTCGTTTGGTGGCAGAGTCACTTGGAGAGGAGGAAGGGTCTCTGTCAGGTGGGCAGTGACGTGTCTGGAAGGAGCGGTGACGGGTGGCACAGCACAGTGATGGGGGGTGGCCATAGTTGGGGGAATTAATCTTAAGGAGGACTAGGTTGGAAGGGAGAACTCGGCGACAGGAGGTCTGTGAGGGGCCCATGGGTAGAGATCTCGGCATGCAGAGGGGTGGGGGTCAGGATGGGGCATCTCCAGGCATGTGACAAGAGGCAGAGCAGGAAGGAGTGCAGGCAAGACAGAGAAACACCCTCAGCTGGGAGGGTTTTGCTCTGCAAGCACAAGACTTGCCTAGAGGCCATGCAATCAAACCCTGATCACCACTGCAACATGTTAGAATGGGGGAAGCTCCCGGCCCGCTATGAAGTGCTAGAGGAAGGAGGCATAATTCCAGTGAAGGATTTGAGATGAGTGAGAGTTTGCGAAGATGTGACAGGGAGCCTCGAACACCAGCAGGAGCCAGCATCTAGGTTTGCCCTCGGCTTGGTCTCCACTTAGGGTACTTGGATCATTCTGGATCAGCATTGGGGACTCACAGGGCAGGTAAGGGTGACATAGGCAGAGTTCGGAGCTGAGCAGGGGAGTGGCTGTTCATCCAGGTAAGCCATCCAGCTTCTAGACACCTTCCTGAGAATCCTTCTCCGTGGGACGCTCTCCTCTTATCCATGGGAAATGAGACAGTGGCTTTCCCAATCACGGTCTCAGTGACTTCTGAATGAGACATTGTAAGGTATCACGTTGCCCAAGTTTAAAGGGTGACTGTATGGTGTCTTACACCATATGATGTAATGGAAGAATAGTATAAAAAATAAATAGCAAGAAGTGATGGAGGAAATAAGTCACATTAATTTCTTTGTCATTTTCAAGGTGATAAGATTATTAAAAATTATATATATATATATATATATATATATATATATATATATATATATATATATATATGCCTTGCAGAGTAAAAGATCAGCTCCAAAGGGGAGCCCATGGCAGGATATTAAAAGTTTAACGAGGTGGTTTCAGAGGTGTTAACATTTTACAACCAGAAACAGCAGTAGCCAAAGGCTTATAATCTGAAACAGACGATAAGTGATGGGCATGCAGGTTGCTGACTTAGAGCACTCTTCTGGGCTACAGGGATGTCCTGGGAGGGGAGAAAATGGACCTGGATCCCAGGCCGGCATAGGAGCCAGCAAAACGCGTGGCCTGTGTTTCTTCGCCCTGAAACAGGATGGCTGCATGTGCATTATGGTTATGAGGCCAGACGGACGTAATGAGTGGAAGCTACTGTCACTGGGCATGGCCCTGGGAGTGTGGGGGGTTCCGAGGGCAGGTGCTGCACTGGGCTTTGGTGCAGGCAATGTCAAGATTTTACGAGCCCTGGGAAGTTTCTTACAGTGGGAAGGCGCTCAGGGGCTGTGATCTGCATCATGCCAGTGGTTCCCGCTATCACACACATAAAACTTTCTGCAATAATTTGATTGTGCCAAACTTTAACATCTGGTCGAATAGCTCAGAGGGAAGCAAACCTGACTCAGACACTCCTAATGAAGTAACCCACTTATTAAGGGGTTTTCAGTGCCATTTCTGGAATTTGTCCAGGAGGCTGATTTCTAAAGGGGAAGGAAGGAGGGAAGTGGGCTTAGATGTGTCAGAAATTTAAATGAGGGCCCAAGAGAACTGTGAGAGGAGCTCAAGGAGCCCACCTTCCCAGCCAGCTTTCTGGATTCTTCTGTGACACATACTACTGCCCTGCATAGGTGAGTGTCACCTCTGGCTGCTCTTCGAATGTTTAATGTGCACATTGTTCCTAACTAAGATTTTTGATGTCCTAGAAAGCAGGCTGCATTCTCTCATTTATTCACTCATGTATTTACCCATTCATTCATTCATTCATTCACTCACTCACTGATGCATGCTTTTGTTTATTCATCTGTTGTTCTGAGAAGCACCGAATACAGTATTGTGCAAAGCCTGCTCTGGACTTGAATTCCACCCCATCTCTCACTGTGCTGCTTAGAAACATCTGCAGCTGTTTCCTCATCAACCAAAATAAGACTAATGATCGTTCCTAATTCAAATGGTTTGGGTGAGAACTAAATAAGGCAAGACAACTAGCGTAATTCCTCAATTAAAGAGATTATTAATAAGTATTGATTGTCATAATTATACCTCTTATAATCTGAGCAATTCAATGTGTCAAATACCATGTTTCATGCTGGAAGAGAAAACCTAGATCCAGTGGTTTTGTCCCTTAAGGAGCACACGTTCTGGTGGCAGAAACTGGTTCAGGAAGAAATAGCGATTCATTACATATTACGTATAATGACAGCACGGTACTAAAACTCACTGAGATGTGTTGGACACTTTTTTATTGTCAGCTGCTTTTCTATGTGCTTCACATGTATTCACTCATTTGACTCACTCATTCTCTCATAAAACCCAAGGGGTAAGTACTTTTTGAAAAATCTCCATTTGCCAGGTAACTCAATGAATCTATAGAACTTTCTTATTGATTTGGGTTGTTTGAACCCATAATAATGGCTGATGTGTGCAAAGCCCTTTACAGTTGTCAACTTCTTCCCATTCTTATCCATCTAACCCTCACCAGAACCCTGCACCATGGGGATGGTTGTTATTTTGAAATCTATTTTATAGACGGAGACTTTGAGCCACGAGGAGTCTAGGAAATCTGTGCCAGGTCACTTTGGGCTGGCACAGATCTGCTTCTAAGTTTGGGGGACTTTCTACATCCACCACTTTCACCTCCGTGCCTCTCTGCGATGTGCCCCACCAGATAGGCAGAGCGAAGCCTTCTCGGGTCCATCATGTTCACACTTGACAATGGGGGCACATGCCTGTGGTCTCTTTCAGCCCAGACAGCCCTTTCCACGCTTCTCATGTGCAGACTGTGACCCTCCTTCCATCTCCAACAGGACCGCTGCATTTCTTTCTGAAACCTCCCCACTGCATTCTCTGATCGTTTCCAATAATTTCTGTCCAGAGAGGTCCGTTTGCATTGATTTTCAAGCTGTATCTCATTTTTACTCATAATGCCAGCTTTGATGAGTTCCCTGTATCATGTCTCTCACTTTGATCGTGCTGTGCTTAATCTGTTCTCAATTCATTAGCATCGCGGCAAAATCAGAACATATCCTCCCCAACCAGTTCCCCCTGGACTAACCCCCCGGACAACTAAGTACCATCACTTTTGCTACATTTAGGCTGTTTCTTGACCTGAGTTCTCATCAGGCAACTGTACTCACCTGCATGACTTTGGTGGGTGCCAATTTCGAGAGACGGAAGTTCACATTTTCCTGGCGCCAAATACAGATACATACCCTGCTTCCTTCATCTGGTTTTATAAACCTATCAAAAAGAAAAAAAAAATTTTCTCCCCCATAGCACATGTTATTATTTATAGGTACAGACACACTATTATTTTATATTATGATTCTGAATCTTTCAAATGTTTCCTGTATTCTTTGTTCTGTTGTGTCTCATATTAGAAGCTGTCCTTTGATTTACTGCCTGGGATTGTTCTTTCTTTTCTTGAACATTTACTAGCTGTTAGGCATCTGGTGCAAAGCCCTGTGCCTTTGAGGGCAGAGACAAGGGTGAGACCCATGAGAAAGCAATCCCGCCCCAGGAAGGGGCCAAGCAGCATTGCCCAGTGTGACCGGGTGGACTTACTGAGCACTTATCAGTACCAGGCTGTGGTCCAGGGCCTATGTCCAGAACCGCACTTTGCCTGAGTAATAGTCCAGCAGGAAACATCCAATGATCACCCCATTTTACAAAGACTAACGGAACTATGAAATCAACAAGTGGGACGACGTCAAACGAAAAAGTTTCTGTGCAGCCAAAGAAACAACCAGCACAATGAAAAGGCACACTATGAAATGTGAGAAAATATTTGTAAATTATATATGTGATGAAAGGTGGATGTTCAAAATATATAAAATCTCATACAACTCAATAACAAAGAACACACAGTTAATTTTAAAAAATGGGCAGAGGAACTGAATTGAGGTCTTTGCAAAGAAGACACACAAATGGCCAACAGGTACATGAAAAGGTACTCAATGTCACTAACCATCAGGGAAATGGAAATCAAAACCACAATGAGATACCACCTCACACCTGTTAAAATGGCTATTATCAAAAAGACACGGAATAACAAGTGTTGGCGAGGATGTGAAGAAAAGGGAACCCTTGTGCACTGTTGGTGGGAGTGTAAATTGCTACAGCCACTGTGGAAAACAGTACAGAGTTTCCTCAAAAAAATTAAAAATAGAAGTATCATATGATACGGTAATTCCACTTCTGGGTAAATACATAAAAGAAATGAAATCACTATCTTGAAGAGATATCCGCACCCCTGTGGTCACTGCAGAATTATTACAGCAGCCAAGATGTGGAAACAATGTAAGTGTCCATCAATGGATGAATGAATAAAGAAGTTGTCTCTATATATAATATATATAATGGCGTGTTATTCAGCCACAAGAAGAAAGGAAATCCTGCCATTTGTGACAACACGGATGGATCTTGAAGGTTTTATGCTAAGTGAAATAATTCAGGCAGAGAAAGATAAATACTGCGTGATCTCTCTTATATATGGAATCTGAAAGAGCCAAACTCACATACACAAAGTGGAGTGGTGGTTACCAGGGGCTGGGGGCGGGGGGGGGAGAAATGGAGAGATGTTGGTCAAAGGTGCACACTTCCATCTATAAGACAACTAAGTTCTGACAATCTAATGTACAGCATGCTGATTATAGCAAATAATACTTGAAAGGTGCTCATGTTATCTATTACATGTCAGTTATATCTCAATAAAGCTGGAAAAAAAAGAAACTAAAGGAACTGAAGAGACTCGGTCAAAGATAAGAAGTGCTAAAACCAGGTGTGGACTCAGCTTGTCTAGCTCCGAAACACCTGCCCCTTGCTTGCAGAGGGCTCTGGCCCTCTTTCCAGCCTCCTCCGATGCAGACACCTGGTGTAGCCTCTTCCCCTGCTCCAGACCATCCTTGCTCAGCCTTCCTTGTGCAGATGTGCCTTCCACAGGCTATCGCCACAGTCTCCAGCGTCTCTCCCAGGTGAGGCGGCCCCCCTGTGCTTTGCAGTCGAGGAACCCACCAGCAAACCTCCCTAGTGTTTTCACAGCCCAGCACATAGTGTATTCAAGGGTCAACACACTGGAATGGGAAGATTGATTGAGGCTGGACCGGAGGCCGTCAGTCCTGGGTTGATACCAAGATGCACTGTTTAGAATGACATGAACTCGAGGGGCCTCCCCACTTCAGGGGTTCTTAGATGGGCTACGTAATAGTTATCACCATGGCTGCCCACGCTGGCCGTCGTGGTGGGGATGAGAAGTAGGTGGTGGTTGCATATGTACGTGGTGAACTGGAAAGTGTGGAAAATTGATTTTCACATGGTGAGCTCCAGGGCAGGTTCCCGTATCCTTTCACTCAAAACAGTATTGAAATACGGTCATGGCCCCTGGCCCCTTTACCCATGATAACAGATCTTCCCGGTGGCGTTCGATGCTAAACCTCCATTTTTGTATTTAAAGCTTTGGATTGGGACAGTCCTGCCTGGCTCTTCCCCTGGTGACTTGAACTCAACAAATCCAGCCTGAACCCCCAGCCTCCCCTCTCTGCTCCATCGTCCAAGTTCTGCCCACCCCACTAAGTAGCACCCAGGAGCCCAGACTCTGCACTTCAAAACCCTTCTTTCACTTCCCTTGCTGGTCACCAACTGTGCCTGGCAAATGCCTTTTAGATTCCTTCCCCCTTTCTGCTGGTGTCCATCCTCTGAGGTCAGGCCAGTGCCATTTTTCACCTGGTCCTTTGGGTTCCAGGCTAGCTCCCCTCCATCTGTACGTGACCTACTCACTGGAGTGGTCTTTTTATGCATGAAACCAGCTATTGCCATCCTGTTCTCCAAATCCAGCCTTTTGCTCCACTGCTTTCCGGAGACACTCCAAGTGCAACACGGAGGTGTACTCTTTCTTGGTCTAGTCCACATCTGGTCTCCAAGCTCATCTCAGGAAAGTCCGTGACTTCCCTTCTTCTCCAGAAGCCAGGTCTTCTCATTATTCCTTGCACGGGGCATGCTGCTTCTGGCCATTGGGGTTGCGTGCAACGCTTCTTCTAGCGCGAATGCTGCCTCTGCTCTTTTAACAGCAAATTCCTCCTCATCCTTCAAGACACATTCATGTGTCACCTCATGGACAAAGCCTTCTCTGACTCCTTTCCAAGCATTGCTTTTCCTTTCTCACCATGTATTCATTCATTCATTCATTCATTCATTCATTCATTCATTCATTCATGAATAGTCCTTGAGCCAGACTTATGAAAACTACTGTATATGGAGATGAGCTAGCTTTCCCTCAAGGAGCTTGGGGTATCAGTGGGGAGATGGGGGAGGTCACAAAGCATCACACAATGTGCGAATCTACGTCCTCGGATTCTGTATCTCTTCAAGTACAGCACAATAATCTGATACACCTCTGAGCTCAGTGCTATGTGATGTTTATAATATATGTAAGCAACTGTGGAAATCATGATTTAATGCAAATAGGAGAGACAGAGTCTAGGGCTGGCGGGTAGGTGACTGAGTTGGGTGCAGTGGGGGATTTGGCATCTTTTAAGATTTGGCATCTTTCTTGGGGAATTCAGAGAATCCTGATCAGAGAGGTACAAGGGACCCAGTGGGTGGACTGTCATGTGAGCATCGGAGGTTTGCTCCTGTGCCCCAGAACTGCCACCAGCAGGGGCTGCTCTCTGGCCTGGGAGTTATAAGCAGATTTTGTCTCAGAGATTAGATCGTCCATTATTATTATTTGTTTCTTTTTACCATAACCATTCTACAACATTTTTGAAAATCTGATATCTAAATGACCAAAGACCCATGTTTGCAAACCCATGATCTTATTTCAACAGTGTTCACTCCCTACTTCTTCCTAACAAAGCTTTTAAGGAATAACGCCTTCCAAGTAGAACTATTTTTCTTCTCTCTCTGTCTCTCTGTCTCTCTGTCTCTTTCCCCCTCTCTCTCTGTCTGTCTCTCTCTCTGTCTCTGTCTGTCTGTCTGTCTGTCTGTCTCTCCTTTTCTCTCTCTCTCCTGCTGATTTGGCAATTACCTTATTTCTAGGACCTTATTGTCCTGGTTTTAAGCCCAGAGCAGTCCGGTGCTCAGCTGTGGGAGTCAGGAGGTAGGTGTCCAGTTCACTTTCTGGCCCCCAGTCTTCCTGCTCAGAAAGGGAGGCAGCACTGTTACTAGTAGCAAAGGCAATGACTTCATCTGTTGGTGAACTTCTAGAAAATAAGAACTGTGTCATTTTCTTCCAAGACATATCCTTCATGCCTAGGACGGCGGCTGGCACCCAATAAAAACTCAATAAATATTTGATGAGTGAAAGGGTGAATTACTGAATCTCTAATGAAGTTCCCAGCCGTAGCAATCTACAATGTATATTAAGCGTTTACCTCTTTGAAAAATTGTTTCCATTTATTCAACGTGAGGCTGCTTATCTCCGTTCGTGCTCTGTGCTACGCACTTAACAGCC
Organism: Rhinolophus hipposideros; assembly: GCF_964194185.1. Classification (NCBI taxonomy): domain Eukaryota; kingdom Metazoa; phylum Chordata; class Mammalia; order Chiroptera; family Rhinolophidae; genus Rhinolophus; species Rhinolophus hipposideros. The sequence continues at coordinate 96,455,082 of NC_138051.1, forward strand.
AATAGCTCATTTATTTTTCTTAACCACAAATCTGTGTGTTATTATTAGCTCCGTGATGGAGTTGAGAAAACAGGGACTTGGAAAAGTTAAACATTTTTACCTAAAGACCTTCAAAGAAGGAGTCCACACCACACCACAGCCACTTCCTCCCCAAATGCCCACCCTCTGCTACTCTCCACTTGGATTCGGCCACAATTGCTCTTATTAAAACTGCTGGCTTTCGAGTACCCCATGGACTTTAGTATTAGTTAGGAGGATGTGTTTGCTGGTAACGAGATGGCACTGTAAGCACTGTATTAGTTTGTTTGGGGAGGCTGTAACAAAGTCCTATAAACCGGGTGGCTTAAAACAAGACAAATTTATTTTCTTACGGTTCTGGAGGGTAGAAGTCTGAGATGCAGGGGTTGGCAGGGCTGTGCCGTCTCCCACAGCTTCTGGTTTTTCCCAGTAATCATTGGCATTCCTCAGCTCGCAGCTGCATGTATCTAATCGCTGTGTCCATCTTTACCTGGCATTGTCCCCTTTGTGTGCTTCTGTCTCCAGATTTCCCTCTTCGTATAAGGAGCCTGGTCACCTTAGATTAGGACCCACCCTGATGGCCTCATTTTAACTTGATTACATTGGCAAGGACCTTATTTCCAAATAAAAAGTCACAGTCATAAGTACTGGGATCAGGATTTCAACATACCTTTTTGGGAGGTGCAATTAAACCCCTAACAAGGATTAATGCACATAAGTCACTGTCTCCTTCCTGTGGCTTCTGTCCGGAGGCCCCTTGTGATTTAGGATGGCTGCTGAGCCAGGTTCCTTCATGCATCTGTATTAGTCTGCCAGGGCTGCCGTAACAAAGCAGATGGGTAGCTCAAACAACAGAAATGGATTTTCTCACTGCTCTGGAGGCTGGAAGTCCAAGATCAAGGTGTCAGCAGCTCCGTTCCTTCTGAGGGCTGTGAGGAAGGATCTGTTCCAGCTTCTCTCCTGGGAGAGAGGAGACGGCCATCTTCTCCTGCATCTCTTTACCTCATCTTCCCTCTCGCTGTGTGTCTGTGTCCAAATTTGCTTTTTTATAAGGACACCAATCATATTGGATTAGGGTCCATTACAGTGACTTCCTTTAAACTTGATCAATTGTATAAGGACCCATCTCCAAACTAGGTCACGTGCTAAAGTCACATATGAATTGGAGTGGGTACCATTCAGTCTGCAGCATCCACCTAAGAAGTCCCATGTGACACCTTCCCTTATAGCTCATTGACCAGACTCAGTTCAGTGACCATAACTACGTGCAGGACAGACTAAGAAATAGTCTTCTTGCTGGGCTATTGCGTCTTTTATCTCACCAGGAAAAGAGGAGAATGGCTGTTGTATATCAGACTCACAACTGAGCCGTGCTCTGATTGCTTCTTACTTTTTCACCCCCTTACCTTCTGTAACATAGTGCCTGTTGGCCATCACCCCTTAGACTTCCTAGTGTGACCATCTCCTCTCTTGGCCCACCAGGGGCTCTCAGCCCCAGCACTCCTGTCCAGGGAGGCAGAGGATTGTGGCATTAGCTCAACCCACTGTGAGTCCAAGGGAGCCTTTTGCAGAATGAGTGGCATAGAGCAGTGCTCTCCTTAGTGATGTCCTGTGCCAGGCGTGAGCAGGCCTGGTGGTGGGGGGGGAGTGGGCCCGGTGGTCGGGGGGGAGTGGGCCCGGTGGGGGGTGGAACATGCCTGATGGTGGGGGGAGTGGGCCTGGTGGCGGGGGGAGTGGGCCCGGTGGTGGGGGGGGAGTGGGCCCGATGGTGGGGGGGGAGTGGGCCCGGTGGGGGGTGGAACATGCCTGATGGTGGGGGGAGTGGGCCTGATGGTGGGGGGGAGTGGGCCTGATGGTGGGGGGAGTGGGCCTGATGGTGGGGGGAGTGGGCCCGGTGGGGGCGGGAACATGCCTGGTGGCGGGGGGAGTGGGCCTGGTGGTGGGGGGAGTGGGCCTGATGGTGGGGGGGGAGTGGGCCCGGTGGGGGGTGGAACATGCCTGATGGTGGGGGGAGTGGGCCTGGTGGTGGGGAGAGTGGGCCTGATGGTGGGGGGGGAGTGGGCCCGGTGGTGGGGGGGGAGTGGGCCCGGTGGTGGGGGGGGAGTGGGCCCGGTGGGGGGTGGAACACGCCTGATGGTGGGGGGAGTGGGCCTGGTGGTGGGGGGAGTGGGCCTGATGGTGGGGGGGGAGTGGGCCCGGTGGTGGGGGGGGAGTGGGCTCGGTGGGGGGTGGAACATGCCTGATGGTGGGGGGAGTGGGCCTGGTGGTGGGGGGAGTGGGCCTGATGGTGGAGAGGAGTGGGCCTGATGGTGGGGGTGAACATGCATGGTGGTGGGGGGAGTGGGCCTGATGGTGGGGGGGAATGGGCCCAGTGGGGGGGGCATGCCTGGTGGTAGGGGGAGTGGGCCTTATGGTGTGGGGGGGAGTGGGCCTGGTGGCGGGGGGAGTGGGCCCGATGGTGGGGGGGGAGTCGGCCCGGTGGGGGGTGGAACATGCCTGATGGTGGGGGGAGTGGGCCTGATGGTGGGGGGGAGTGGGCTTGGTGGGGGGTGGAACATACCTGGTGGCGGGGGGAGTGGGCCCGATGGTGGGGGGGAACATGCCTGGTGGCGGGGGGAGTGGGCCTGATGGTGGGGTGGGAGTGGGCCCGGTGGGGGGTGGAACATGCCTGGTGGTGGGGGGAGTGGGACCGATGGTGGGGGGGAGTGGGCCTGGTGGCGGGGGGAGTGGGCCCGATGGTGGGGGGGAACATGCCTGGTGGTGGTGGGGAGTGGGCCTGGTGGCAGGGGGAGTGGGCCTGATGGTGGGGGGAGTGGGCCCGATGGTGGGGGTAGTGGGCCCGGTGGGGGCGGGAACATGCCTGGTGGCGGGGGGACTGGGACCTATGGCGGGGGGAGTGGGCCCGATGGTGGGGGGGAGTGGGCCTGGTGGCGGGGGGAGAAGGCCCGATGCTGAGGGGAGCACTGGAGCTCCAGTTTCCCAGTGTAATCCACTTTCTGGGGCCAATGAGCATGCCTGACCTTCCTCCATCATCCCGGGTGTCCTCACTACAGCTCCCGTGGACCAGGAATCTGCAGTGATTCTATAACTTAGGAACCAGCAGCCTGACTCCAGGCTGCTGTGACAACACATACTCTTCCTACATCAGCACACATGTCAGCTCGGCATCCCGGTGCCAGGAATGACACCTGTGGTTACCTCCTTCACACCCAGGAGATGGAGTGAACTCTGGGACCCTCCTCTCCTCCATGGAGTGACCATGCAGTACGCTGGTCCCAAAGCCCCTCCTCCTCCCCATCTGTCACATAAAAATGCCCTCCAGCCAGGGTCAGGGTCGTCACTGCTTCCAACATCACATCTGTACGCTGGCAGAGATAGCTTTCTCCAAGACTCCCTCTTCTTCCCTCTGCTCTCTCCCTCAAGGATGTCACCCATCAACAAGGCAGCATGGAGTAGGCTCTAGCTGCATCTGCCCCAGGGTCTCCCCCAAGTTCCCATCCGCTTTTCCAGTCTCCTAACAGGCTTTGCACTCGAGATGCTCCATCAGCACCCGAAGTCAGCAAGCCCAGTGCTGACCTGGCTCCCAGACCCACGTCTCCTGACTCCTGCCAGCTCCCCAGTCCATGGGGAGGTGTATGAGCCCAAGAGGTGGACGGCCTGAGTTCAAATCCTGGAGCTACCACAGACCCGCTGTCTGAGTTTGGGCAGGGTACTTGGCCTTTGGTCAACGGGCTTTCCATCTCATCGCTCACTGAGTGGCGGTCACCGCCCAGTGTCTGTAAAGCGTCTCCTAGTGAGACCACAGCCCTTGTCGAAAGCTAGGTACTGAGTTCCACTCCTTTACCCTGAGCAACACAATGCATTTTAGGAGGCGTCTGGCCCCTTGCTCATTCCTATCAAATCGCGTTGCCATGTCTTGTCCTCAGTCCAATGCAGGGTGGCTCTGTACTTTCAGCAGCTCCCATTTTCTCCTGATGGAAGCCCAAGCTCCTCACCTGGGCATTCACAGCCCGCTGCATGTCTAACTAGGTCTCCCTCTGACCTTGGTGAGTACCTTACAGTTCAGTGGTTCCCCTGCCTGATATTCCCATTGCCCCTCGCCCCATTTACACCCATTACATCTCACTAGTCCTTCAACATTTAAAACTCCCTGCTTCCAGAAGCATCGCTCTTCCTCCCACAACATCATTGTCTTTCTTTCTTCTGAACCAGCTCCCTCCAGCCCCATAGCTATTACCTCTGTTCTACCTTGGGTCACGCACCTTTGTGCACTTGTCCCGTCCGCTTGCCCTGGCCAGCAGGCATCGATCTCAGTGTGGTGACATGTGTTGTCCCTAATAAAGAAGAGCTAAAGTTTGTGATTCATTTCTCTGCTCTTAAGAAATCTGAGCAGCTTAGCGCTGGCTCTGCGGTATCTGCACGCTCCTTCATTGGCATGCCACTTCCTTTCATGGGAGGCTGGAGTTCCAGAAACCTTGTGGGAGTTGTGCAGAGTCTGACCACAGGAGTGGGTCCCTTGTGAAAGTCACCCAGCTCAGGGTCTTAGCAGAAAGTAATCAGACATACAAGGGGCCACTGCAGGACCAGGGTGCATGGTGGGCAGCCAGGTGGCCTCCCCTGGGCCTAGTTCCTCTGATCCCTTTCACCTGGCAAAGTCTGGCCCCAGCCATATCACTCACCACCACCTTCTGCATGCTCTGTGCCCCAGGAAAACGCAACCACTTGCCCTTAGCTCTGCTGGAGAATTTTAATAAAGCAGTTGCTTTATGACAAATGTCTCCATTATAATAGGTATGAAAGATTTTACATATAATTATAAGAACAAAATCAGAAGGAATTGCCATTTACTGGCCAGCAGCTGAATGTCAGGCAGCGTACAAGTTCGTGTACGCTCCCCTTTATTTTCACAATGGCTCAACAGTGTAAGGAGTCAGTGCTATTTTTCCAGTTTTTCAGATGTGGACATTGTCAGCAAAGAGGTCCCCTGTGTAGAAGAGTCAGGAGTGAGACTGCCACTCAGGTTTGCCGCATGCCAGACTCCCGCATTGATAAATGGGTCCCTATAAGACGTATCATAAAGTCGGAACGATTCTGACGTGATGACTCAGCCTCCCCAAAACCAAATCACTCTGAGAACAGACTTCCGAGTTTCAAAAGATTGGTTTTCCCCCAGTTTTATTAAGGTACAACTGGTATACAAAAACTTCACATCGTTAACATATATGATTTGAGGAGATTGACATGTGTATACACTCATACTGCCATCACCACAACCAATGTAGTAAACATATCCACCACCTCCCAAAGTTCCCGTGTGTCCCTGTAGTTGTGTGTGTGTGTGTGTGTGTGTGTGTGTCCGTCCTCAGGGAATGGGAGGAGGGAGACGTGGAGAGTGGTTTGACGGATATGAAGTTCCATTTCTACAAGATAGAAATGTGCTGTACACCACAGTGTGTGTAATTAACAGTAAGTAGTATTGTGTGCTTAAATATTTTTAGAGGGCAGATCTCTTGTTAAGTGTTCTTACCTCAAAGGGTTATTTTGATCTGTATAGAGTACTTGGTTTATCTCTCCTGACAATATAAGTGGTCATTTGTTGTTCCTTCGTCTGGATGGTCCTGCTGCCCCAGCTCCCACCGTCCTTTCGGCCTGTGTGAGTCACTGTCACCCCGTTCCTCCAGAGAGCAATCTGCATTGTCAAATCCAACCCCCACCCCCCGACACTCAATCCCCAACATCTGGCTGGTCAATCATTCTCAGCATTACAGGAAAGATCCCGATGGCTCAAGGTTGAAATTTGATGTCAACTAAAATAACGCTAAAAAGAAATTAATGAGCAATGCATTCTTTAATTTATGGCTGTTGAATAATTCTCCTTGTGGCTGCTAAATATTTGGAGGCTGACGGCTAGCGACTCGATCACTTCCAAATCACATGGAACGACCGATACCACTTCATTTCATCAGATCCCCTCACTGCCATGGCACTGACCTCACCCGAAGAGGACAGCATGCAGAGAATGGCTGGGTACCAGGAGCCTGGGGAGTGCCAGCAATGTGTAAGGCACATGATGCCTTGGCCTCATTAAGTCCTCGGACAGCTTTGCCAAATAAGCAGCAGCCCCATTTTGCATATGAGAAAATTGAGGTGGAAAGACTTGGGTGGTAGATCCAAGCTCACGCTGGGACTCAGTGGCAGAGCAGAGGGATTCCCATCTGGGCCCCAGACTCTCCTGTCTTGTTTTCTTACTAAACCACATGTCTTCTTGTACACGCTTATCTGTGCTTTTGGTTCCTTTGGGATGTCGTCTAGAAATGCTGGTCAGAACCACGAGAGGAGGAGCTCTGGGTCAAGGCGTAGCTCTCCAGCCACAAGCATCATTTTGCCCTGGGCTGGAACTAGCTTTTCTAAGTAAATACTCAAGTGAAGCAGATCACTTTTCTTGGAAAATGCTGGTAATTTGATGCATGTAAACAAACCCTTTTAGAAGAGGCCCTGTCACAATGGGATCTGTGGGCAAATCACAGCAGGCAGAGGGCAGTTTTGGTGGAGAAAGACCCGAAGGGAGGCATGCTCGGTATTGAGAACCAGCCTTTACTGACCTCTTCCTGGTACCAGGCATAGTGACAGGTCTTTTGCTGACATGATTTACTCTTCCCTTTAACCCTTGGACGTTAACATCTCGTCATTGCATAGATCTGGAAACTGAGGCACTAGTCAAGTAGCTAAAAACAGGCAAAGCAGGGATTCAAAAGCAGACAGTCTGATGTGAGAAGCCTGGCTCCGAACCACTAGGCCTTACTCTCCCCTGGTCCTTTGAGAGGAAGCCCATGCATTCTGTCAAGGTCAAGTTGGTGATTGCAAGCCAACAAAGGTGTCCGCCACCAGTGGTTTAGCATTTAGTGTACACCTGTATTAGTGTCCTAGGGCTGCTGTAAGAAAGTGACACACCTGGGTCTTGCAGTTGAGGAGGCCAGAAGCCTGAAATCAAGGTATCAGGCGTGTCATGCTCCCTTTCGAAGGAAATGTTCCTTCCATGACTGTCTCCCGGCATCTGGTAGTCTCAGGCATTCTTGGTGGATAGATGCATTGCTCCAGTCCTCCATCTTCACATGGCATTCTCTCTGTGTCATCCACCTGTCTTTCTTCTGTGTGTGTCTGTCTTTGTGTCCAAATTTCTCTTTCATCAGGACCTCGGTTAGATTGGGTTAGGGTCTACAGAAATGACCTCATTTTCACTTGATCACCTCTATAAAAACCCTCTTTCTGAATAAGGACACATTCTGGGGTGTTGGGATTAGGATTTCAACCTGCGTCTTTTTGGTAGGACACAATTCAACACATGGTAATACCAAATAAGCTGGAAGCTTATGAAGACCATTGCAATAAGCCCCAAATGATCAAGCTCCATTTCCTGCCACCTGCCTCCCACCCCCAAACGTGAATCTGGCACAGCCCTGTTCAGTTTTATAATACTTCAGTCTTTCGGGCTCTTGGCCCTGCTAATGCCCCCCCTCCCCCATCTGGAATGCCTTTCTTCACCCTATCGATCTGGAAAGTCTCTCTGTTCATTCTTCAAGGATAAGGGTTCATGTCACTCTCATGTGGAAATCACTACAGACCCTATTCTTCCACAACTTGCATTCATATTTACCTCCTTTTCTGTGGTTCTCAATATAAATCTCTCCTTGCTTACTGGTGGCCCCCAGGAGCCTCTGAGCTCCCTAGACCAGGATTTGTACCTCAGACATCACTCCATCCCAGAGTGTCTATATGAAAATGCCCAACCCTTGTAGTGGTCTCAAAGATACTTCTCTTATGAGTGAATACATTAGTCTTACTTCTGTAGTTCCTGTGGCCAGTTTTGCGAATTGTTCAGTAAGAGGTTGGAAGTGGGAAGTCTCTACTGACCCTTATTGCACAATTATGTGATTCGATGGTTCCTTCTGAATCTCTAGAGAATGTCTAGTATATATAATGTTGGATACTAATCTCCCGACCTACAACTTATGTTTTCATTTTATGGTGTTTTACTAGAGTTTATCTTTTCCTTAATGGTCTGGGCTATTTGTGTATCTTTATGAAATCCTTCCCTAAAGTCATAGAGACAATCACCAAATTTTTCTTCTAATAGTCTAAAGATTTTTCTTTTCACATGTCGGTCCTGAATGAATTAGAATTCATTTTTACACATAGGGTGTGAGGTTGGGATCCAACCTTTTACCATATTGATAACCAATTATTCTAGCACAATTTGTTGAAGAGCTACCATGGAATTTTTGCTTTTTCAGATTCAAGTGTACCTTGAGATTTAGTTCCTGATTCACTTATATCTTATAAGCTTCTCTATTCTAGTCTAAACACATCAGGAATCTTGAAAACTTGGACAACCTTCCCTAGAATTCTCTAGACTCAAAAGACTTATTAAAAGGTTTGAGGAGATAGAAACCCAAGCCTTGAGTTAGTATGTTAACTACAGTTACATAATGTATTATGTAACATAACATAATATGTTCACTATAGTTGCATAAATTCTGGCATGGCGAAGCTTTATGTGCTTCTGTTCAGTGAAATTTAAATTTAAAAATTATTGAAAAGAGATGATTGTCTTGATTAGTTAGATGATACAAATCTCAGAGAAGTTGGCCAGTTGGAGCTGCAGTGGAAGTGAAGATACTGGGCCCATCTGAGAGAAGGATTCAGGAGCCAACTCAGCTCATGCACCTGGAACCATTGGTAGCACTTTCTGTACCTGGGGAGACATGCTCAGGAAAATCCTTAACATGAGAGGGCTTTGGGGTTGATCCCTTGAAGACCAAAAGAAGAGTGAGGATGGAATTCTGTCTTCGTTTTTAGACCTTGAGTAGCTTCACGGGGTAGGGGGCGAAGCAAGGGGGCTGGATTATCAGGCTGGTGGGTTCAAAGAAAAAGCCATATGGGGAAGGGGCTCTGGGGATCAAGCTGGGAAAACAATAACACTAACCTCAACAGCTGCTACTAACGTCATGCTCACATACCACTCCGGGCCATGCACTGATGCTTGATAGTTTTCGCAGATCTTTATGACTTCCAGAATATAGGTAAGAAGCGACATTCTTGCCAGAGTCACCCAGTCACTGTTACAAGTGCTACTCAACCTGGAGTTCTGAATAGGGATAGCTAATATCATTGTGTGTTAGGCACTGAGCATAGTTCCTGGCACCTGGCTGGTCCTCAGTCAATGCTTGTTAAATTTTGCAAGGGAGATAATAATCAACTGTTAAGTGGCATCTAGAGTGTTTCTGAGGCCCTTGGAGATTTTCTTGTGGATCTGGGTCCTTTACTCCTTGTGACTCAAACTCACTTCTGCTGCTTCTCATGACCGTGTCGGATTGATTGGCAGCATGGCTAAACGGACAGGGCCCAGGCTCCCACGTCAGACACACCTAGTTAGAACCCCAGCTTCACCGTCTATTAGCTGTGGAGGCTGTGGGCAAGTTCCTTAATCTCGCTGACATTCTTTCCTTCTGTAAACCAAAGCCTGTGAGGTCTTCGTTAGGGGGTTGCCGTGAAGTCTAATGACATGGTGCGTGTGAAATGCCTGGTGCCCAGCAGGCATTCTGGACAGATGGCAGTTATTCCTATTAGTGGTGTGGCCTCCTTGCTTGCTAGTGTCACTTCCTGGTGCCTGGGAGCCAGTGGGAGGGCACACGTTCCCACGTAGATCAAATGACCTCTTTGGTTGATTATAGGGTTTGCTGTATGTGTGTGTGATTTAAACAACCCCTCCACACTTGCCCTCTTGGCTGCAACAGAAGTGAGTCAGAGGGGAGCGAAGGGAAGGTGGAAAGGAAGCAGGGAGGCCGGGCACCCCAAGGGGCAAAGAACACCTGGACATGTCTCCCCACGCAGGTTCCCAGGTAGAGGTGACCAGCCTGGCATATGGCAGCCAGCTGGAGCATTTTTACCCTTGGATCCTGAGTCCACGTAAGGGAATGGGGAGCTGGCTCGAAGAGTGTTCTCTAATGGAGAATTCCTGGAATTGGAGGAGATGCACTTTGAAATATTTTGTCAACACTTCTAAGTCTGGGCACTGACTTTCATTGGGGATAAACAAGAAAGCGTAAGTGACAGCCAAGGTCAACAGTGAGTCACCGAGGACTTTGCCTGCTGGCTTCTAAATGCCTTCTCCTTGCTCACAGGCCACCCTTCTAATGGGGAGCATTGTCCTAACCCCTCTTCTTCCACGAGGAAGGAAACTTTATGGATAACTGTTGAACACTCACTTTATACAAGAAGCTGCACTATGAATCCCCATTATACCACTATCGCTTCAGCCACTGCTAAATAATCCTAACAGCTCACATTTATCAAGTACCTACAGTGTGCCAGGTACTGAACTGGAGTTATTATGTCTGTGTATATCTATATAATTTCTATTTAATACCCATAACAAGCTTTTTGGTTAGAGACCATTATTATAATCTCCATTTTCAAGGTGAGGAAATTGAGGCTTATGTTTTTAAAGACCCAAGATTAGAAAGCAAGGAAACCAGGATTTGAACACAGGCCTTACCTAAGACGTTTAGCTTTGTGACCTTCCCAGGAGTCACTGGGGAAGTGTGGTGTTATTTTCACTTTGAAGTAGAGGAAATGGAAACATAGATTGGTGAAATGACAGGAGGCGAGGTCAGGCAAAGCCATCAAGGTCAAGTGGTTTCAGGTTGGAGAAACCTAGATTCCAGCCTGGGTGCCAGCGACCCCTTTCCACGTCTGTGACGGTGGCCAAAATCCTTCGTCTCTGTACAAAACGAGGTGAGAAGAGTGTGGTGAAGCTTGAGTAACATCCTCAGCACAAAGCGTCCTGAAGACCTGGCATGTAGTAATGCTCAGTGAGCTGTGACAGAGGGCAGTGGTCGTTCTGATGTCTGAATGCATGCAGCTGGAAGGTGGTGGCCGGGAATGAAGCCTGGGGCTTGCTGACGCTCCTGCTCCTGCTTGTGTTCTTTCTGCAATGCGGCCTTGCCACGACTGATTCATAAATATCAGTCATGTGGACATAGTCGCTTTGGTGCTGGAGTGCCACCTGCCTTTGCAGCGTCCTTCTCACTCTGTCCCAGGACTGTGTACTCGGTGTATTTCAAAGGGCGTTGGAAGGAGATGTGGGGTTCTTATTGCCTCTCCAGGGCATGTGCAGAGCTTTTGAGTGATTAGAGAAAGATTACTCTTTCCTCTGGGCAAGTCCAGCGTATGCCAGGGCACACAGCTTTGCAAAGGGACAATGGGCTGCATTTTGCCCACACTCACCCATTGGCCAGGAGCCCTGTGAACAACTGAACACAACAACCTTGTCTCGCCAACAGCAATTGAAAGAGTGGGAAACAGGCCCAGAGAGTAAGCTACCTGGGTCATCCAGTGAGTAGCGGAGAGAAGAGAGCACGGTGCACCTTGCCTCTTGGCTGCTGTGATACCACCTCTACCATGGTCATTGGATGAGAGCGCATGGCCTGGGCACAGCATGAGTGCCAGCTGCTGCCTGCTGTTCTGCCTGGGACTCACAGGGCATCAGGGGAAGGCTCAGAAGACCCACTCCACTGCTGACTAGCACTGGGGCTCGGTTCAAGTAGTTCCTCCACATCTGTAAAATGGGGTCAATGCTGTTTTTCTGGAAGCCTTGTCCTGAGGTATATGTGAGACAGTGCACACAAATGTCCCTAGCCCTGAATTGGCACAATACATGCCAGTTGCTCTGAGCATCCAGAGGGAAAAGTTCAAGCCTTGTGAGCCGATGGTCAAATAGGAAAGAGTCTAAGACTGAGTGAGACCTGGGGATACAAGCTGTTGAGCTTCATGATCCCACAGAGTGTGTATCTACGGTGCTCATGTTGCACATGGCTCGTGGAAGGGGCCCAAGGAATGTGAGGACTGAAGAATGAATGAATGAATTGAATGAATGAATGAATATACAATATCATATGCTCTAAGGCACAGAGCACATGAGGGGCAGACAGGAGAGGCAAATTCTGTTTTTGGTAGACTGCAAAATGTAAGGTCGTTCTACCGTTCACCCAGCCTGCTCTGCACAGGCCAGCAGATGCCATCGTCAAGGAGAATCTCCACAGCTTGAACTTGGGCAGGGTGGGCTGGGTGCGGCTAATGTTTGGGTTTGCACCATGGATTTTGTTTTTGTGTTCTGGTTAACTTCTCCCGTAGCCTGGAGGACAGTCATGGGGACTCCTCTTTCCTCTCAGCATTGGGTTTCACAACTTTGCACCCGCTTCCCAGAATTATTCTGCTACTGGTTTGGACGGGCCCAAGTGTTGCCTTCTCAGCAGGGGCAGTGGAGTGTTGAATCATCACCTCTCCTATTGAGTTTCCCAGAAGCACAGAATAGTCTTGTTGCTCTGAGCCCCACGCCAGGAAGACCACCCATCTCTCCTTCAAAACAGCAAATCGTATTTTCTTAACAAACCCAAATGACTGCCTCTTTGCTCCCACAACTAGCATTTCCTGAGAGTTCATGAATTCCAAAGTGATTGGAGCAATTTAGCCTTTGAAGCTCAGCTCCCACCTTGGACTCTCAGAATTACTTCTTGGAAAAGTGATTAGCATTGAGACACACTATGAAAATTGGCATCCAAGGATGGTCGTCTCATCATGCCAAGTGCCCATAGGTTCACCTCCAAGCATTTTGTGATTTCACCAGCGCCATTATCTCCCGCTACATCTTTTCTTTGGAGTTTATGACTTAAATAAAAAATGTTAATTGTTTCTGAGAAGTGTGCAGTGAGAGATGGGGGCTGCCATCTCTGAGGAGTCAGGGCTCTGAATTCCCAGGCCGCTGATAACTTTCTTGCCTAATGTTCGAAGCTCTCCATCAGCCAACCATCAATTTGTGCGGTCTAAGTCACAATTTACAGCAAGCACCATTTTCACACGGGCTGTTATTTATTGAGCCCGGTATCACGGTGAGGAGGGCACGAGCTCTTGAGTAATTAGAATCCTGTCCTCACTGGGGAGCGAACAATGGCTTCCTGCTATCTCCGCCTTCTAATGGGTTTGCAATGGTGCTATCTCTGCTTCCATAAATAATGTGCTCCATGTAAATAAGGAGTCATTAAAAATGGGGCAGCACCCACACATCATTTCATAAACATGAGGGAGGTACTTAGGAAAAGGCTCATCCATAAAGAGGTTGTGCTCTGCGTTACAGAACTAAAGCTGCTCTCCAGCAAACATACACACTGCCTTTTGTCACTTAAATCATCCCATTAATACTTACTCGGCATGGACTGCTGTAGGTATGGGGCAGGGTGGCACAAGCATGGCCTCTAGAGGCAGACAGACTTGGGTGCTAAGCTCCAGCTCCGATTCTCAGCTTCTGTGAAATCTTGACCTGTCCGCGTCTTGATTTTTAGCTCTGAACCATGGACATGGCAAAGTCTACCCGTGATTTGTAAACCACAGTTCTTGATGAGTTGGGTTAAGTTGGGTGTAGTCAGGAAGAAACTTTATTCTTTCATATTGTTTCCTTGCCTTCGTATTCCATCCCTGTCATTGAATTGTTAAAATGGCTGCTCCTGTCTACGGACATTTCTCATCCCATTTAAGGCTTTATGACATCCCAAGCTTGGGCCAGATGAGCTCAAATGCCAGAAGTGGAGAGGGAGAGGGATTATTTTCTCTCTCTCTCTATCACTTTCCTCTCATTGCCGTCCTCCCTCTCCCTGGGCTGTTTGGCTCTTTCAAGAGTGGAACTATGTTAGAGGATGGACACAGACGGGGACAGTAGTGCCAATGATGTTTCTATGCCTGATACAGTTGCAGTCAGACATTGCCCTTTGTGCCCCAAAGTTATTCTTGCAAGATGCCTTAGTGGGTTCCTCAAAGATCCCCACCCCCACAGGAACTCCCTTGCAAGTTCCCTGGTGAGGGTGATGCCCTCTCTAGTGGGTTATTTATGAGGCCCCTCACCCATTAATATATGAGGGGGTGCTCCAGCCTCTGGAGGGTGAGGTTCTTTCACTATTTAAGGGCATTCTCTTGAGCAGCCCAAAGCAGAATTTTTCTATTGGCTACTCAGCCTGATACCAAGAGCTGCTGGAAGGAAAGCTCACTCCCATGGCTGCTACCTGGCTTTGCTCTGCTACCCGAAGCTAGTCCAGTCTTCTACCTTTAGACTTTTATAGGTAAGAGATAATGGTCCCTATGGCTCCCTAATCCAGGGAACACATATCAAATCCCTTAACTCTTCTCTTGATGCTAACGGGGATGGGGAAGCAGCATACTAGCAACTTTTTGCAAAGAGACTTTTACTCTCCAATCTCCTTCCCTATGAAGTCTTAGTCTGCTGGAAGAAGCTGATGGACTAATCATGGCAGAACCAAGTTGTGTATAGTTCAGAAGGTGAAGGCACTGTTGTTCTTGGCCCTAAAGCACAACTGAAAAACAGACAACAGGAAATGTCCCAGATTCCACTGACTGTGATGAAACTTGAATGAGAATATATTTTAACTGTCTGGCAATGACCCATACTAAGATGTCAGTAAGGCTTAGCTCTCAGCATTTATTATGCATTGTCAAGTACCAGATGATAAGCACAGACACATCACACACATTACGTGTACGTACTATTCTAAAATGCTTTACATGTGCCAACAGCCCTAGGAGAAAGTTTCTATCACTATCCCCAGGGTACAAATGGAGACTCTAAGGTTTGGATGGACCCCGTAGTTGGTAAGTGGACCCAGGTGTGTAGCTCCAGAGAACAGGTTCTTACTCCCTTCCTATATACCTCAACATGCTAGTGGGGGTGAATAGTTCCTCTTCCAAAAAGGTATTTATACAAGCAAAATTTACTCCTAGGAATTCATCATGACTCCATTGGAATCTAAGTACCTTCTCCTTTTTTGTTCCTTGTTTCTTCTGGGGGGAGGCTTCTGCCCCATAAGGGTGCTGCAGACTCTTACTCTTTGGCTGCATTCATGTAAAAACATCCCAGTTCCCCAAATCCACCTCAAATTGCTCCTCATCTTGAACTCACATTATCCTGACACTGATGCTGAGTTGTCTGGCCCAACTGGTCTACCAGCTTATCCCACCTCCGAGACGCCATTTCCTCCTGGTTTCTCTCCTTGTTTTGGCTCTAACCACCCTTACTCACTGCATGGCATTGGAAGCTTTGACATATCATCGGGATCATCTCTTGTCCTGGTCCTGAGACCTAGGACTTCTCTGGGCTCCTGTTAATCCTCCCCAGCTTTGATTACACTGTCCCCAACATGTAACATATTTCCTTACCCAGTCACACTATCGCATTGCACTGTCTCATTTGATTTCAAACTCTTGCCTCTCCATAAGATTATCTTGTCATTTGTCTCCTTGTTTTTTGCTTCCCCCCCATCTAGAACACAGTGTATGTGGTACATTGATTTGAAACTTATCCAGAAAAACAGGTCCCTATCTTCAGCTATCTTATAGTCTAACTGAAAAAAGTAAAGGTCACTGTGTAAACTGTCCCAGGGCAAGCCCCTTTCTCAGCTTCACGTTTTCTACCTCTCTGACGGGAGGCTGGACCAGATGATTAAAGAGGCTATTCCCACTTTAAAAATCTATGACTTGGGAACTGTGGCTTCCCATAATGTTCCTGGAGGAGGAGACAAGTCCAATTTGAGAATCTTGAATCTGATTAATGCGGGAACAGTTAACATTGGGATGAAGGCATACCCCATCCCCTTCTTCTCTTTTGCCTCCAGGCAGCTTTTATGTTTCTGGGCTTTTATCCCATTATCCCAGCCTGACTTTATTAGTACCACCTGGAGACGAGCCCGCTCCCCACCAGGCATTGAAGGGAATGCAGAGAGTCAGCTCGCCACTTTTTGTTAGCATTCACTCTGTTTACATATTTCTGGATCATGCCTCACCCTTCTCTCCTGTTTATCTGGGAAGGACAGATCTGCCACTGGCCTGGGTCTGAGGGGAGATGATGCTTGCTGAGACCACTTGGAAACTGAATCCAGCTTCTGGGTTTTCCTATCCCAGTAGAACCAGGTTAGGGTTTTCAGAATCACTCTAGTATGTCCAAAGAACAAGCACAAATGAGACAGATAGGATTGAAAGGTGGAGGAGGTCTGGCCGACCTAGTCCATGTGAACGATCACAGCTTGCTGATACCCCCTGAGGACTCCTGGCCTTCTCTTGTTCTCCACCCCATCAGACAAGAACCCAGATGCCTTCTACCTTCAAACATGGTGTCCATCTCCCTTTCTTTTGGGGACTTCATGCACATCCACTTTACCCAGAAAGCACTTAGACTCCCATTCATGTACCAACTCCAAGCTATCCTCAGAGGTCACATGCTCCAGGCCATTTCTCCTGACCTCTCAAACTTTGCTGAGGGGGGCAGCTCTGCCTTCCTACCACATCCCATAATGGTGCTAGATGAAACTCAACTGGGTTTGCAGCGATGAAAATCAACTATGCACTCCTTAGCTTCTTGGCAAGTCCAACTGTCTGTGCAGGTGGGAAGAGATGACAAGTAAACAGGCCGGTACAACACAGGCCATACTAGAGGTGATCCAATGTGATATGGACACTCAGGGCAAGGGTGCCTCACCCAGGAATAGGGCGAAGGGAAATTCGCCCCAGAGAAAAGCTTTGAAAAAATGAGTAGAAAGGGAGAGGAACTGGAAGAAATATTCTAAGAAAAGAGGATAGCATATCAAAAGGCTGTACAGTGAGAAGAAGTATAGTGTAGAATTGAGAGGGCAGAGACTAACTTGACAGTTACCTTTTGCTGAGTAACAAACCATCCAAACACTTAATGGCTCCAACAAAAACCATTTATTTAGTGCATAGCGACGTAGGTTAGCAATTTGGGGTGAACTCAGATGGCCAGTTCTGCTGACCTGAGCGAGGCTCCGCTGAGAGTGGGAGAAACCTCGCTCATAAGTCTGCAAGCAGCTGTGGTGTCATTTGGAGGCTGGCTGCTGTCACCTGGGCTGCCTCTTATCTCCTCCTCGTGGTATCTCATCATCCAGCAGATTATCCCAGGATATTTTCCCTTAGTTGTTCAGGGGTGCAAAAGAGACATCAGAAGCCCATTAACATTCCTGAGGTCTCGTCTCCTAACCTTCCCAACAATAAGTTCTGCCACCTTTCATTGAGTAAAGCAAGAAGCCCAGACTTCCGGGCGGGGAGACAGAGACTGTGGATGGCAGGCACTACAGAGAGCTGTGACCACTTTTGCAGTCTCCCCTGGGGGTTAGGCCTACAGTAATGCAGGACCATATCATAAAAGGACTTCTCAAGTAGACTGAAGCATGGGTTTGCCTGAAGGGTAAGGAGAAAGATGCTAAATATTTTTAAAGAGGAGTGAGCACAAGTTAGAGGTTGTCCCCGCGCATGCTTATTGGTGTGGAAGAGACAGACTACTACTTGCCTACACAGAATCCACAGAACCCATCTGCCTCCAGGCTCCCAGGGCTACAGTTTGCTTTGGTCAAAAACAGTGAATACATGTAGAGACCCACGGAACAGAATTGCGAGCCCAGAAATAAACCATTACATTCTCGGTCCCTTGATTTTGGACAAGGGCATCATGGCCATCCCATCGGGAAAGAAGAGTCTTTCTAATCCACGGTGCTGGGTATCCATACCTCCAGCAATTGAATGTCCATATGCAAGACAATGAATGGAGTTGACACCTACCTCAGACCTTGTACAAAAATGAAGTCAAAGTGAATAAAAAGCCGAAATGTGAGAGCTAACCCCATACGATTTTCACGCACTGTCCTCTAACTCTGTGTATACTTGATTTTCTGAGGTCACTCACGATGGAGAGATTTCTCTCAGGCTTCAGAAAAAAAACTTCCTTTCCTAAAAAGGGATCTGTTCTTAGCTGGTGAACTCTTTGAAGATTTAATTGATCGTGTTTCCTTTGACTCTTGAGGAAGCTTGGGGTGACATTTGCAATTTCCTATAATTTTCCAAAATGTTGAGACATCAGTTCTTAAACCTTAGTGTGAATTACCTGGCGATTGAAACATGCGAATATGCTGTTTGTTTATCTTGCTTCAAATATGACCCTTGAGTAGGTCTAGGGAGGGGCCAGTGGTCTGCATTTTTATCAGACAGTGGGTGACTCAACACAGGCAGAAAAGAGACAGCATTCTAGAGACAGCTTCTTATGGCATGCCCTTTTATATTTTAACGATCCATTGTTTCATCTTACCTGTTGTCATCCTCCCTTTCCCAGATATGTGTGTATATGTGTATGTGCATGCTTACTTATAATTTATTATTTTCATTTTGTCAACTTACTTTAAAATAAAGGAGGGTATGAATTCATCAAGTAGTAACCAAAGTTTTCATGTCATATTACAGTTTTCAAAGTACTTTCACATGGATTATTCACTGTAACCCTCCTAACGGCCTCCTGAATTCTCCATTGGTGCACTTATTTAACAGATGAAAAAACTGATATTCAGAGAAACAATTGTAGGAAAGCAAGTATTGACATAAAACAAAAACATAAAAGTACCACACCGATGGCATTTATGCTATGGTATTCGGTTATAATGCTGCAAAGATAGGGTTATAGGCTTTTGCAGAAACGAGTCGGGTTTCCATCTCAGAAGAAACGATCTTTCTAAAAATTTACCCAGGAGAAAGAGCAGCTGATTTCAGCTTTGGTTTCAAAGCTTGATCAGGTCCATTGGGGAGACCTCTCTTAGTTCAGCTTCATCTCAGCCCATTTCAGTTGTCCCCTTCCCCACCATCTGGGCTCCAACCAAACATTAGGGAGTTGAATATTAATGGCCAAACATGCATTCCCTTCTATAGTGAGAGAGCCCCTCGTGTCCAGGGCTGTTGGAGCTGCAGAGCTCAGATGTTGGGTAGAAGAGGGAAGGCATGGGGCTGGGGGGCACAATCAGGCATGTACATGAGAGAACAGCTAGAAAGCAGCAAAGTCTGGTGGGAAAAACTAGACAGCCGAGTCTAAAGTCCACGTCTTTTTTTCACTGGCTGTCTATTCTCTTATGCGATTTATTTGTTTGTTCATTTGTTTTCTTTTTAGATTCCACATATAAGTGAAATCATACAATATTTACCTTTTTCTGATTTATTTCACTTAGCATCATACCTTCTTGGTCCATCCATGTTGTCACAAATGGCAAAATGTCATTCCTTTCCATGGTGGAGAAATATTTTATTTATTTACTTTTATTTATATATACTTTCTTTGGCACTATATGTAAATATATATAATATACATGTAGTGCCAAAAAAGTATATAAATATGAAATATATATAATATAACATATGTATAATAATATGTAATATATAATACAAATATATATATTTATATAATATATAATAAAATGTATAATATAATATATATATATATATTTATATATAGTGCCAAAAAAGTATACATTTTAAGAAAGGACAAAACTATTAAAATTGTAATGCTCAATATACACTAATAACAAAGGATGGATACAAGTCACGTTTGACTTCTGCAATGACAAGAGGTGCTCAAAGTGTTCCCATCAGCGTCCAGACACTTCTGATTACGGAGCACTCCTGCTTGAGCAATGATGACCAAAGTGTCCACTCATATAAAGTTTTTTGGCACCCTCGGTATATATCTCACTGTGGGGTTTAGTTTATGACATTGAAATATTAAAGAAAGATTGTCCAGGGGAAGTGGGTTTATGGCTCCATTAGTCTGAGACTTGAGCATAGGTGTGTCCCAGGCACAATGCTAACCTTCCCATCGATATTCCTTGAAGCCTCTGATGACCTTGCAGGCTGGGTACTGTTATTATGTTCACATTATGATAAACTGAGGCCCAGAGAAGTGAAGCAACTCATGGAAGTTAGTAGGTGGAAGAAGGCAGAGATGAGACCAGCCAGGTTAGCTCAGGGACTTCCAGTCAGGACTGCAAGTCCACGGGCAAATTACAAATTGTAATGGCTGTTGAAACACAGACACTCCTTTTAAAACTAACCACTTCCTTTTTGCTCTTTACTGGAGCACACGGCAGGACCACAAACTGAGGGAGGTAAGCCATGGAAACTCAGCCAAACTATTATTAGAAGCCTGTGTCCCATCTTTTATCATCCTTCTACGGTCCTGACAACGTGAGGCTGAACCAAAACCAAGGGTGAAGACATGTGGGGTGACCTCCTACACCCCAAACCCAGAATCAAGTGCTGTAGAGAAAGCGGTGAGCTGTGGCCCTTCATTAAAGCAAATACCATTAAACATAAGTTCAAGATAACAGAGTGTTTTGACCCCAGCAAGCATTTGGACCACAATGGAAATTCATTTTCCTTCTCTGAGGTTGGAGGAACAGAGGATTTCTTCCCAGACAGAAGCCACTTTAAGGATATGCATTTCTAAATGATAAAATTTGTGTTAGTAAATATGTATGTGTACATGTACAATTACTAATTCAGCAAATATTTTGGCACACCTGCTATGTTTTGGGCAGTGTGTGTGTGTGTGCGCATTTGTGTGTGTGTATGTGTGCATGTGCGTGTACGTCTCCATGTGTGTTTATGTGTGTGCGTGTGTGTTTGCACATACATGTGCATGGGACATCTCTGTGACTCACTTGTCGCCACCTCTTTCTAGTAACTGCCCGCTAGGCTCTCAAAATCTTTATTGTTATTAAATAGACAATAATAAACCAACAGGGTAGAATGTTACTGTCCCCTGGCTAATTTATTGGGTGAGCATTGGTCACCTTATCCAAAATAAGCCAATCAAAGTCTTATCCGGGGAATTTTGGGATAGGAAATGAGAAATAGGATACAGTCTTATTGGGAAAGCCTGAAACAGAGTCTGGGTGTGTGAAGACTTGGGCTGAAGTGGCAGTTGCCATGTATTCTTATTCAGTGAATAAGGAAAACTAAGTGAAGAGGAGAGAGAGAGGGAAAGAAAGGAAGAAAGGAAGGAAAGAAAGAAGGAAGTTGGGTAGGCAGAGAACAACCATGGGAAAGAGCTGAGAAGGAAGAGGATGATAACATTCGATATGAGGGTCCTTTTCTCCAGCCATTTTGAAAATCTGCTAGTATTTACTAGTATTCCTTTCTTTAGCTCCATGAGGTTTCCTGCTACCTGCATGATAAATGCCCCATCTCGCTTTATTTAACTGAGTTGGGTTGTCAATACTGCTTCACTTGATGACCCCTGAAACAGCAATCCCACAAACTCTTACTGAGCTTGGCCTGTGTGCCATAGCCTGTGCCATACGCTGAGAATACTCCAGACTCAGTCCTTGCTCCTAAAACTTCCTGTCTGGAGAAGGTAACACTCTGGGGTATTAGTCCAGTGTTTGGGGAAAGAAAGCTGTGCAGAACAACCTCTAAGAAAATGGGAATCAACTCTTTAGAGGAGTGAGGGTCTGGGGGCTCTTCTCAGAGGAGGTCATGTGCCCCCTGTGTCTCGGAGGATGAGAACCATTGCCAGCTGGAAGCATCTGGGCAGACCCAGAGGTGAAATCGCAAGGCACGATTAATGGCTGCATGGGAGGAACAATGGAATCTGAACAGATTAGGACAGGGGGAGAGACTGGAAGGGAGAGGGGGAGAAGACTAGGGGGGTCCTTGTAGTTTAGTTTAAAGACGGACTTTCCCTTGGTAAGGGATATGAAGTGAGTCCTATCGTAGAAGTTGACATTGATGTTGCCACTGAATTCTATAATAGACATCCCTGGAGAGAGGCACACACAGAAGAATAGGTTATATAACATTTTCCGTCCTCCATCTGTGATGATTTTCTGATTGGTAGGTTTTCTAGAAGATTCTCTTTGGAATACTTAATGCACATATCCTTTTCCATTTCCTGCCTTGAACACATTTTGTTAAACCAGAAAACTTCAAATGGAATGATTCCTTACAGTTTTCAAATAGGTATGAACAGGAGAAAAAGTAACTGGGTGCATGACTCTGAAGTTGCCGTAATAATAAGTGAGCCATGAGTAATAAGAACAGCAGCAGCAAGCACCGTGGCTGAGAGGGTAGAGCGCTCTCTGTGGGCCTGGGCCAATGCCAAGTGCTGTCTGAGAAAGACAGACACACGGCCAGGACTGACTGAGGGTGGCTACGTGGGGAGAAAGGAACAGAGACGGCCCGGAGGCACGTCCTGGCTCTGCCACTTGCTATGTGCCTGGCACATGTCACATAAAATGGGACGGTGGTCATAACTCCCTGGTAGGGCTCTCATGGGGGTTCAGTGCAGCAATGCCGGGAACACTGAATGGGGTCAAGAATGCTGAGGTTTTTGTTCTTTGAAATTAAGAAAAGGAGAGATAGATGATGACAGATAGATAAGATAGATAGATAGATAGATAGATGATAGATAGATAGATAGATAGATGAGATAGGTCGATAGATAGATAATGCTAATATATTGAAAAATATGTCTCTCAGCCATATACCAATGCAAGCCAAATTCCACACATTTCTTTCACTGCAAAATCCAGCGGATTTGCATGGCATGAAATAATCAGTTGTAGACCACCTGAAGTTATAGAGAAAGCTAGCCATGACTGTTTCTGACTGGTTTTAGGTCAGCAAATGCTATGATTTATTAACTACACGTAGTAGATAGAGAGGGCTTTGATAAAATCATTAGTATTTTAATTTAATACTCAGTGAAAGACATATTGTAGAACATTTGGTAAAATAAAATGAATTTTAAAAGCCTACTGCCCATGTTAATGTTTTAGGTATTTTCTTCCTCATTTCTTTCATGAAGTCATTTCATAAAGTATTGTAAAAGCCAACACACATACACACAATTTTGTAGCTTTTGGTTCCATTTTTATTATTTAATAACTATTTAAATTTTTTATTTGACTTTTTGTATACAATATTTTACATGTTTGCTTATTATTCCTTCAAATGGATGATCATTTACTTAAATATTTTCCTGCTTTGGATACCTGTCATTTCCAAATAGTAATGAATTGAAATAGGCATGTGTTAATGACAGTAAGAATAAGAGAAATTTGTTGTGAAACTGCCCCATTAAATCAACAAACACACAAACAATCCCAGTCCTGGTGTCACAACGTGGAGACTCATATTATCCGATTACAATTTAGACAGAAGTACAATCACAACAATCCTTATTCTCATCTTCCCAAAAGAAGGAAGAACCCAGGCTCTACAGCTAGATAGGTTCAGAACCCACCACTTTCTAGCTGGTGGCTTTGGGTGGCTGCTTGGCTCCTCTGAGCACTGATTTTCTCACCTATAAAATATGGGTGCAGTGGCATCCTGATGAGCTGAATGCAGAGCTTAAATAACATTTTTCTGTTCCATATGTGTTCCAGATCCTATGTCCATGATATGCATATCCCACATCTGTGATGTTTACAGTCCAAACCCCATTTCTCCTATAGACAGAAAACCCTATTCAGGCAGAAACGATGTCCCCCTTTCACTATAACTTTAGTGTTCAGTGTGTTAACTGTCACATAACAGGCACTTGGTAAACCAGCTAATGAATGTAAGAATGAATATCTTTCAATAAGTAAACTTAGAAAAATAGAGTAATCAGTTAGTCTTCTTAGGAAACTATGTGATCTCCATTCTTTATGCCCAATACTACACTTACATGGGACCAAATTGTGATTGCAGAATATTTTCCACTAGAATGTAATTGTGTTTATGGAAATTGTAATGCATCTTCAGCGAAACAAACCTTCACTGAATTGTCCATAACTCTAGAGAACAATAGACTTTCTTAGTGGAATCCCCTACCCCGCCCACCCAGCCACCACCAATGCTTAGCTACCAAATCACAAAGAGGGGGGAGAAAGAGAAAGTGATTTTCCCAACAAAGCATCTCTACGTGTGGGTGGTCAATGATGTTTACCTAAGATGGATTTGTGGCTGAAGAGAAAATTCTTATTTCCCGAAAGGTGAAGCGTACTGACGCTGATTACAGAAATAAGTGCCAATGCTTGATGTAAGGGAAGAAAAGGGTTTATCCTATTTAATTTATCCCTGCCCTGTACATACGGGGGCCAGGGAAGGTTACGTGTTGTCTCTGGCTCTCAGCTCTGCAGAAGCAGGAGGCAGTATTAATGCTGAAATTACAAATGCTGGAACATTCGATGTGCTTTCTGCCTGTGAGAACCAGATTTGGTGGCTTTTCTTTTTTGTGTGTTGACAATGTATTTAAACAGGGGCCAAAATATGATGCCTTGGGGACACCGAGGTCCTCTCCCTCCCCCCTCCTTCCCCTGCTTGACCGAGAGACCTGTCAGCAAGGGGAAGAGCTAGCGACATGGGGCCAGCTTCTGGTTAATAATTTGCCACAAAGCTTTGAGCTTTGAGGAAAAATGAACCTAATTACCTCTCCCTCCAGAAACATGTTTAGATTTCCAACAAGGCCCATGACGACAAACCCTTGATATAAGGACCAGGAGAATCATTCGTCTCATCACATCCCATCAGAGGCTGTGACCCACACTGGGAACATGAGTGTCCCAACCTGGGCTCCCACTGGCATCCGTGGGAGGTGTTGCTAGGCTTCCAGAAATGGGCTCCAAGGAGAAGCAGAATGGCTCACAGGAAGAATGTCGGAGAAGGAAAGTTGGAGCCTGTCACCTCCTGGCCAGCTTGTCCTGAACACAGCTCCACCTCCATGAACCTGGGTTTCCTGTCTGCAAATACCAAGCATGTGAACTTCCTTTGCCCAATAGGAAGACTCAGTGTGATCAGGCAGGGCCGAGAGGGTAGCTTTTCAATTGCAAAACTCCACATGGGCTACTTCCAGCCTAAGGGATTGGCAGATGTTATTAGTAAAAGCTGAGACCACAGAGCTCTCTCCTGCTGGGTGAATTTACCTTTCTCATTAGGAATTGATCAAGTCGTTCACAAAGGACCAAGGGAATACCTCTCTGACAACTGAAAAGCAACGGTGAGCCGGTTTCTAAACATTGTCTTTACTATTCAAACAAAGGGCTTTGAGTCACATTCTAGAACTTTATTTATTTAAGTTCTATCAAGTCTCAAACCTTTCATTTCTTCACTTGTAAAAAGGAAATGGTGGCCATGGCAATTGTAAGCACTTAAGAAATAGCAAAGGAAGCCGAAGCTGAATATTTATCGATCTTACACCTCCCTTCACAGAACAAGGTTCTGGAGGGCAGGCACACGCTGGGCGTAGCTTATCAGGAAAGGAGGATGATAGAGGTCTTGCCTCATGGCTGCCTTTTAATGAGGTTTTAAGTAATTTCCGCATACAAACTTAATTCATCCTCTCAACCAGCCAGCAAAGGAGGTTTTTGTACCTCCACTGATGAGGAAACAAAATAAGAGAAGTTAAAAAGTTGAGCAAAGCTACAGAGCAATAGGAAGGGGATACAGCTGACTTTAGAACTCAAGTTTATCTCACTTCACAGCCTGTGTCTTCCACCCAAGTAGGTGAGTAAGCAAACATAAGATGAAATCTTTACCTCCCCCGCTAAGTGGGTACTCAGTGGCAAAAAGATTAAGAGTGAGTCAGACCTCCAGGCTGAAATCTTAGCTTCACCATTTACTCTGTGACTCAGTTCTTATTTATAAAAGTGGGATAATACTACCATTGTGTTGCATTGCCTATTATGTGGCAGATACTGTTCTGAGTGCTTAAAGTATTGACTCACTGAATCCTCACCAAAACTCTAGGAGGTTAAGTACTGTTATTATTCCCGTTGTATGGACAAGGAAGCTGAGTCACAGAAAGGTTAAAAGTAAGTTGTCTACAGGTACAAGCTAGTCTGTGGCAGAGCTCGGATCGACGTCCAGGCTGTGGGCCCTGGTGTTCCTGCTTCCCCCATGGACAGGGATCTCTGCTGTCAGGCTAAAATGATGGGATGTTTGAAACACCTTAGAACAATGCCTGGTCCACAGTGTCATTCAGTAAATGTGAGCAGCGATTTAGTGTTAGGACCACTATCGTGGTTGCAACGGCTAACCCTTCTGAGGCTCAGAGTGAAAAAAAAAAAAAAAGTTCAAGAAAGATGGCCCCTGGGTTGCTGACTTTCAGTGAAAGAAGAGAGGGTATGATCTGCAGGGGTGAGGGGGGCTTCCAGGGATGAGGGTGAGATTTTTCTTCTGCATCTTTAATTCAGCCATGTTGTGGGGACAAAGTCCCAGAGAACAGTTTCCAGGCTCTCGACCTCACGTGGAAAGGTGCTGGCTCGGGTAGTAGATGGCTATCAGCTGTGATCAGATGGCCATCAGCTGTAACCAGTGAGCCATGAGCCACTGATATAGCTGTCGTGGCTGCGTTGATTGGTTGGCAGAGAAGCGGAAGGCGGATGGCGGATCGTGTGGCTTCTGCTCCCTGTGTCTCCAGCCCAGCCGCCAGCAAGAATATAGTGGCATGAACCCCTATCCATGGCTCCGTTGGTGTTCCTTTTTGGCCTCACGATGTCCTGCGTTTTTATGTGGGGAGCAGGACTAGAGACCCTGCATGACACATGTCAAACAATTCTGGAAAATGATAGACATAATTCCATTCTCAGCCCTTAAGCAGAAGGGAGTGAGGGACGCAGCTGTGGTTCTATAAACAATAGAAGTTGGACTGCTTGATCACAGATAATACCAACAAAAATAAAATAGGTCAGTGTTTAAAAAAACAAGGATGCTACATAGGCAGCTCTCATAAGCTGAGATATTTATAATAGTTTTCCCCCTTAATAATGTGTTAAATTATCTTTTACATCTGCTTAAAAAGTCAAAGAATATGAGAATTTATGATAAAAAGCAAGAGTCCTAGGGCCCATCCACACTTTCAGCCTAATCCCCCAAGGAAATCACTTTGACTTTTTTCTATCATTAAATCTTTGAAATCATATGGTTTTCTATTCTTATTTCTCATTTTTCTAACATCAGATTTATTTATGGATTTCCTACTGTGATAAAACATAGTTTCATTCATCTAGATTCATTCATCACTTTCTACCAAAGTTTTCATTAATTCAGTGAATTTCATTATTAATTGTAGTTTACTATTTTAGCTCATCTATTGGTTACCTGTATAATTTTAATTGTATATTAATCCCCTATTTCTTATTCCATGGATCTGGTGATATGATGAGAATGTTTCTTTCCCAGTCGCCCTGCCCCCACTCCCCTCCTCCTTTCCAACAGTTGCACCACCACTCTTACTTACCTTGTCCAGGTGGAACACATGGTATTCTGCTTGAACACTTCACTCATCTTTTCCCTGTTTCCTCTTTGGTTGAACTTATAAGTGAAAAAACAATATATTGCTCTCCCATTATTATAAGACATCTTATAGACATCATTCTTGAGGCCCTCTGAATCCCCCATGTACTTCTCCAGATGCGATGTAAAAAGACTTCATCCAAATTTTTCTTTTCTTTCAATGAACCCTTGGGTTAGACCCTTCTAATGCCTATATCATGCTCTTTGTGTTGGTCCCACTTATTTAGCTGGAGTCACCTTCAAGAAAGTTTCTCAGATGGGGCATTTGAGAGGTAAAATTTTGAGTACTTCAAAGTAAAAACAAAAATAAAACAAAACCAAAAAAAATGTATTGTATTTTCATACTTGATTGATAATTTGGCCAAGTGTAAAATTTGGGGTATAAAGCCATTTCCCCCCAAACCTTGGAAGATGTTGCTTTACTGTCCTAGAGACTCTCTTTGTGTCGTCAAAGACTACAGCTATTTAAATCCTATTTTTGGTTAGGTAATATGTTTTATATTTTTCCCTTTGTTACATTTTAAAATCTTTATCATAGAAGTTGTGAAATATACAAATAGAGATAGGTGGACTTGGAGCTGATTGAACTTCTATACCCAAAGACTAGTGGTTAAAAGGGCGATACCAACTGAGGAAGAAGACTGTCTGCTCTGTTTCATCCTACATCACCACCCCGATTGGAAGATTCGATTAAAGACATAGAAATATGAAAGCCAGGTATCAGACAGTATAAAGGAAGACTCACAAAGATCCTATCATGGTTCAAAGTATCTAGATAGATTTAATACATTGAGTTATCTCTAAAAAGTGGCAGTGTGAGAGGAAACAGATCATCCATGAGATTTGCAAAACAACTGCACATACGATTTCAAGTTTTTTCAACATCCCACACCCTTTATAATCTCTAAATTAATAATCTCTCTAACATCCATGGAAATATTCAAGTAGGGGGAGAGATTTGACCCCCACACTATTTTCTCTCTTCTCTTCTGGCACTCATCTTTTTCCTCTCATTATTAACTGATTTTTTCTTTTGTTTTCTTTATTTTTTTTTTGTCCTCTTGGCTATGTCCTGGAGCTCTAGTTTTGCTCATCTTCTTCCTTCCACTTGAGTGCTACCTACTATGGATGTAGAGTGAGCACAATCCATCTGTTCCCAGAGGAAGAGTTTAACAGGGGATATAAACATGAGACATACCATCTTATTGAGGACAGTAAGATACCATGAGGATATATACCAGGGCTGTCTAAGGTACGTTTAGTGGGGATGTGGGCTGGTCCAAGAAGACTTCTTTGAATCAGTGATCTGAAGTGGAGACTGAACCAGCATGTTGGGTTACTTATGTTCTCAGACATTCTCCTGGCAGGATTTCTTCCTGTTTAATCTTGGAACATCAAAGTTAGCATTTCACCATGAAAAATCCAAATTCTCAGAAAAGGCTTTATCTTAGTGTCAGAAAACCTAGTGACTAGCCCAGGGGCTATCTTATAGTAGATGCTTAGGAAATTGAGGTTCATTCTTAAACAAAGATAGCACAAGGTAATAAACCTTTATTCCCTGAAAACCGTCTGGTCCAACATCTACCTCCCTAAATCCTACTTTATAGGAGAGATAACTGAGGCTTAAAGTAGTTAAATGACTTACATAAGATCAGGTAACATAGTTTGCTTGTTAGTTACTTTTCACCATTGCTACTTCATTGATTTTTTGACAGTTATTTAACATGTCCCACTACATGCTTATTTCTTTACCAGGGGTTATGGGACTACCAGACGTACCTGCCATCCCCAAGCTTGTAGGCAACCATGTAGATAAAACAGAGCCCAATAATCCAAATTTTAATACTGCTGAGGACCTACTTTACAGGAGATTGTGATAATTACATGAGCTTTTGCATGTCACATGGTAAGCATTCTAGTAATAATGGTTAATTGTTAGTAGCAGTGGTAGCAATTTTGGTATTTTTCTCAAATAAGAGAGGTTCCAATTGATGGTGGGAATCATGGGTGGAAGAAATTGTTTTGAATTAAAATGATCAGCTATGTTGTGAATTAAATAAACAAACAAATCTTCCCTCTGCATGACAAAAGCTGATTGCTGTGTGGAAGGACAGGGAGACAGGAAATCTGAAAGGAGCTGATAAAGCTTCTACATCTATTAAAATGCATAAGTTACACATTTGAAATGTACATGACACGATAAAAAAATAGGTAACTTATGGCATAGATCTCTAGTGGAATATTATGCAGCCCATAAAGACTTTTAATGAGGAATATATAATAGGGCAGAAGATTACCTATAATCTTAGGTAAATTAAATAAAAACAATAGAATGAAAATTGTGTATACAGTAAGACTGTAACAATGAAACAAAACGTAGATAAAGTAAAAAATTCTGGAGATAGATATACGAAAATATGACCTCCTTTAAAATGTGACAACAGGAGGCATTGTTTTATTTAATTTTTTCTGTTTTTCTCTATTTCCTAATTTTATTTCATGAACGTGTATATGCTCTACAATGAGAAAAATAAGATAATATCATTTAAAATATTATTAAGAAGTTGGAGCCTTGTTTAGCTAAACATATCCTTGTAGAAAGGATTCCCTTACTGGGTGAGGTGTTTTTTGACACTGATACGTGGTTTCCTATCTGATTCAATGTACACCTTCCACAACTCTAACTGTGACCCCTCTCACCTGAAGCCACCTGGGAAACATCTGATAAGTGAAGCATCTGAGTGAATGATTGAAAGGGCCAAAAAGGAACAAACACTGTACAAGTGGTTGATGGCACACTTCCACCTACAAACACTTAGGCATCAGAGTGCTTGGCAGGACAATTGTTGGGGAAAGAGATGATGTTTACATCATGATGCTTAAGAATCCTATGGCAACAGCCTCTGAAAATTCCCTATCCCTCCACAGTATATGGGGCTAGGTCTTTTTCCCTTCAAACATTTTTTCAAGCACCAACTATGAACCAAACTTTGTGCAGGAAACTGCAGGAGAATGACACACAGATGAACCTGGTCCTGACCCTCAGTCAAGTTCAGAAATACAAATCAGATCACATTTTTATAGATAGATCTAAAAGACAATCAAGGAAATGTGCATTAAGCCATTTCAAGTTCATTCAGCAATAACCTATTGAACAGGCGAAGGTGAGAAACCACATTAGCCACATTAGACACAGAGGGAGTGAGAAGCATGGTCCTACCCATCAACAAACTCACCCTCCAGTGGGACAGTCAAGGGTTATGCTTCTCATTATACAATTGATTGTCTATTCAGAGACTAAATAAAGGATGAGGCAGTGATGAGCATATACTGGGTGCATTCGTTTCCTATTGCTGTAGTACCAAATGAACACAAACGTAATGGCATAAAATAACAGAAATTTATTTTCTCATTGTTCCGGAAGCCCAAATCCCCAGATGTGCACGGTAGACCAGGACCTCTCTGAAGGCTTAGGGGAGAATCCTTCCTGGCTGCTCCCCACTTCTCGTGGCTTCAGGGTTCCCTTAGCTTGTGGCTACATCGTTCCAATCTTTGTCAATCTTCACATGGTCTTCTCCCCTGTGTGTCTCAGTCTCTCTCTATCTAAATCTCTTTCTCTTATGAGAACACCAGTCACTGGATTTAGGGTTCATCCTAAATCCAGAATGACCTCATGGTGATATCCTGAAATTAACTACATCTATGAAGAACCTACCTCCAAATAAAGTCACATTTACAGGTTCTGAGGGTTGAGAATGTATCTTTTTTTGGGAACACTATTCAACCCACTAAATTGGGAGTGGGGGCTAAAAGGCAGAACTTGGCCTAATATGGAAAAGTCAAAGGGACTTCTTTGAAGAAACTATCCTTCATTTTCTGAGGGACAAGTTGAGATAAAGTAGAAAGAATAGTTCAAGGCTGTGGAAACTGTTGGGGTAAAGGACCCTGATGGAAAATCTGAAAGACCGTCTGTGTGGCTGGAGTGACAAAAGCCAAAAAGGATACTACACAAGTTGGGCCTGGTGAGAAAGTATGGTCCTGTTGAGGGTGTTGGTCTTTATCTTAAAAATTAACGGAAGCCATTGAGAACTTTAAGATGTAACAGTATGGAGCAGATAAGAACCTATGTTTTAACAATATCACTGATTGAAAGGAGACCAAAGTGTATGGGGGGGGGAGGGTCATTGTGAGCACCTTGCATTAATCTGGATATGATGGCAACTGAAGAATTGGAGAGAAATAGAGGATTTGAGAGATATTTAGGATAAAACAAACAAACAAAAAAGGCAGGGGACTTGGAGATGGATTAAGTGCAAAGTGTGGAATCAACGGTGTCTGGCAGGCTTCTGGTTTGTAGCTCTGGATGGCTCGTGGTACCATCCACTGAGATAGGGAGCCCAGAACCGGAATCAGATTTTGAGGAAAGACTATAAAGTCAACCAGTTAGAACTGGTGGCTTAGAGCACTGGGGGACAGAGACTGACGGGAAAATATCAGAAAACCTCACTGAGGAGGCAGGACTTAGACCAGGCCTTGAATTCCTTCCAGAAACCAAAGTCGGGCACAGTGGGAAGAGCGTGAGAGAAGAGACAGTCCTAACACAGCAAACATCCAGAGCTAAGGTAGGGAGGCTCGTGGCATTTCTGTCCATTTCCCAGCTAGGAAACTGCATTGAAGTTTAACGTACACACAGACGAGTGCACATTTCATACCATAGGTCTGCAAAGTGTAACAACATGGATCATCTACTTTTTCGGGGGAAGCGTCCATCATTTTTTTATTATTATTTTCCAGTTTAACTCTAGTCCTCTGATTTAAAGCGACGTCGCGTTCTTCTCGGAAGCAGATTGGGAAGAAAACCTCATTACGTGAATAAAAATGCTTGGTAAGAAATAGCAGGGTTATAATTATGATAGTAGCAGTGTGACTAGAAAACAGTGGTGACGACAGTTGGAGAACCACCAAATTTGAAGTGAGTTAGAAGTATGCAATGAGAGAAGACTGGAAGACGCCATCGGTTCCCAGTCAGGGTGTATCCTTAGCAATTTCTATGTAGAAGCAATTGTTGACGGTGCAAGGATGAGTTCAATTTTAGACATTTGGAGTGTGAAGTGTTACATACAATTTGTGTGTAATGCCTAGAAGAACAGAGGAGAAGCATACATGGGTGCAGAGAGCAAGAGAGAGATCCTGGCCAGAGAGAGAAATGTGTGAACCCCACTTACACAGACAGCAGTTGATGGCCTCGGTTTGGAAAGGGTTACTCAGCATGAGATGACCAGGATTTGTGTGTGTCTTGTTTTCCCTCACAAAGAAATGGAAGTAGCCGGAGTGTGTGCTATAGGCTTTGGTCTTGTCAGTATGTAGAGAGTAATTGAAGCTATGGGCTGGGATGACACAGTCCAGAGGATGTGAGGAGAGCAAGATGACTCCTGTGCCTGGAATGAGGGTCTGGGGCCTGAGGATGGAGCTGAGAGCAGGGCATTTCTGCTGTACCTCTTGGGCCCCAGGTTAATTAGGGTAGAGGGAGGGGGTGGGGAGAACCCAGAGACCATGCCACAAAGAGGGTTAAAAGCTAGAGTGCTTTCCAGATGTCAACAGACTTTTGTAGACAATTAGGAGGCTGTCTTTTTTTCTCTCTCCCAGGACCCCTGACACAAACTGTCTGAACCACAACAGTTGAGTCTGAGCGTATCAAATAAGTAAAGCAAAGAGGGACCCCATGAAATAACTGTGGTTAGTGGCTTGTAGGGCTGTGGATGGTGTGTGTGGGGGGAGGTTTCCTCAAGAGAAAGAAACTTGCTTCTAATCAATGTGCTAATCCAGGACATAAGGTCCCCTTTCTCTCTCTTTCTCTCAGCCCTCACCTCCCCCCATTTTGCCCCCTCCCCAAACTGGTTGAATGGAAATTTGGTCCCCCCCCCCCTTTTTTAATATAGATACATTAAAAAACAGACACGGATCTTCAAAGAAGCCTGCAATTTCACTGGCGACGGAATGTTTATAGCCACAATTTGTTTGGTTCTGATAAAATGCACATGCCCTCTTATTCCATTTTACTTTGCTTCCCAAGCCAGGTTTGTCTCATGCATAGGTCTGCAGTCTTTTCAGACAGCAAGGGAGAGACGGAGAGGGAGAAGGAGAGGGAGAGGGGAAGGGGGAGGAGAGGAGAGGGGGGAGGAGAGAGGGAGAGAGAGAGAGAGAGAGAGAGAGAGAGAGAGAGAGAGAGAGAGAGAGAGAGAGAAAGAGAGACTCTTCCCAAAGCTGTGGCTGCCTCTGCCTGTCAGTACAGCTTCTGGGCCCAGAAGCCATCTGCTATAGCAGAAGAGAGCACGGCTCAGGGGTCAGGATGAAAGAGGGACATTCCAAATATTCCCTTATGGTTTAGCAAGAGAAATGCCCATCTTTGCAGGTCTCGTTAAAGCTAGGATATAATCTCCCCAATTCTTTTAAGGAGGTTGTGTGATGAAGGTAGGCGAGTCTTAAAGCCAGAAAGACGTGGGTTTAAATGTCAGCTTAGTCACTTCCTTGCTGTATGACCTCGAACAAAACTTTCTGAATTGGTTTTCTCCATCTAACAACCAGGGGCATCTCTCCTGCGGGATTGTTATGAAATGAAGAAGATTGGAGCCAGGCCAGCATGGCAGAGGGTGCCCGGAAAGGAGCAGAAAGTGGAGTGTTTGTAGGAGGAGAGCCAGCAAGAGGATTCTAAGAGGGCAGCAGGCGCCCCCACATACAGGCATGAGAAAGCATCTTTGCTTGTGGGAGAAGGAGAAGTTCGGGGTGACTGGGTATTCAGTACAAGGCTAGAGCAGCAGGAAATGAGGCCAGCAGAACCAGAGGTCAAGTTGTAAACCATGCTGAGTGAGGAATCTGAACTTTTACCTGCAGGCAGTGTGAGGGCCTTGGGGAACCTAAGAAGAGGACCAGGCGTGTTTACATAGTGTTCTAGAAAACTGGCCAGCAGCAGCATGGCAGATCTACTGTAGGGCTGAGAGAAGAAGGGGAGGAGGTAGAAAAGTGACAGCGAGGTGATGTTCCTTAGTGGTGACATGTACAAAGGCAGCTGCTATGGCGAGGGTTGAGTGATAGCTCTGGGTTCAGGTCCCAGCTCTGTCCTGTTCTGACTGGGAAACATGGAATGAGTTCCTTAAAGTCTCTGTGCCTCAGTGGCCCTGTCTGTAAAATGGAGATGGGAATCGTGTGTATTCCTTACATGGATATGGGGAGACCTAAAGGAGTTTTAAATACCCGAAACCAAAGAGCATATGCAGCCTAGCTCTGATACATATGATTACTAGATAACATTTCCGGCCATCTGTGATCCTATTTACCCTGCAAGACAATTACTGCTTTTCTTTCTTTTGTCTTTATACAAATTAAAGCTCAGGGCAATTGAGTAACTGTAGCCATGATCAGCTGCTACGTGGAAGAGTCAGGAGATAAACCAGATTGCTTCCCAAACCAGAGCTCTTAGACCTTTCCGGCTGAGAGGGAGACCAGAGGTGGAAATATCTAAAGATGTATGGAGTATATGAAACAGCCGGTGAAGATATTGCCAATGGAAAAGCTTAGCTTTAATGCTTTTCAAAGAGTTGCCTTTCCCTGACTCCCGTCACCCCCCATCCATGGTGTGTGTGTGTGTATGTGTTGAAGGGAGTGATTTACCAGGTTGGCTCTGGCCAGAGCTAACAGTCCTCAGGGTTTTGAGGAACTTTAAATGAAACTTTGCTTTTGGACAGATCAATGAGCCAAAGAGCAGATTTCTACATTTTTACTCTTGGCTAAGGTCTCCTTTTTCTCTTTTTCTCTTCCTCCCTTCCTCTCAGCTATATTTGGTGGAAGTTTACATCTGATAAAGATGAGCTCTATTTAAAACTAGTCAGGCTCTATTTCAAAAGATGTGTGTGATTTTATCTGAAAAGTAAATTTGTAATTATAATTAGAAGTTTCTCTACCAGTAAGACCCTGGCACCAATTTTCTGTGCCCAGTGATAGAAAGCAATGCGATGATGGAACCCTGGAGTTGGGAGAGGTTCTAGCCCAATCACCCACAGACCCCATTCCCTGCCACTTGACCACGTGACCCCTTGACCAGTTGGCCACTTGAAGACGTAGAACTCTCTGCTGTCAGGGATCCTTTCCTCTTCCTACCTGGGACATTCTGGCTGTTGGAAGGTTGTTGATGAAATGCCATTGTCTAGAGTCCCCTGTTGAACTTAATTAGTTCCCAAACACTGCTCTCTCTTTCTTACCCAGGAGAGTCATTTTGGAATCCATAGGCATTACATTGTGTTCTTGCGAGTTTTTTTCTCCTTTGGGTTGACATTCTGAGTTGGTTTAGTCATTCCCTAAAAGGGCACGATTTCCATATCCCTTTGGATAAAGCTGTGCTCCGGAGCTAAGGCAGGTCCACACGGATGGCACTTCTACTCTGAAATCATGAACCAGATTTTGTTATCAGATGGTTCCCAATATAATTGATGTTCTACACTGAACCCGCTGGGAGGAAGTTGTGTGTCTGAGGTGGGGCGGGGGGTGGGCTGTTGCAATCCTGACATAAAGGTAATCCTTGCCTGGCTCTGCATTGCCCTTGGAAGAAGATACAGACTCCTTCTGTTCAGCGACAGAGCTCAATAGGTCACAGACCCTGACCTAGGCTCCCAGCTCATCTTGCAGTACTGTCCATTGCTCTCTCTCCCCCAGCCACAGTGGCCTTTGTTTTGTTCCTTAAACACACCAAACTTACCATTGAGGGTTTTTTCAAGTTCTGTTCCCTCTACCAGGAGTGCTCTTTGCCCATATCTCTGCAGGGCTGGCTCCTATTTGTCTTTGGGTCTCAGCCCTTTTCCTGACCTTTCTATCTAACATGCTCCCCACTGCTTCCGTCACTCTCTAGCTCACCATTTCATTTCATTTCCTCATAGCCCTTATCAAGATTAAAATTACCTTATTTATTCACTTGTTTATTCATTTAGTCTACTTTCCCCAACTAGGCCACAGGATCTATGAGTGGAGGTGACCTGTGTGTCTTGTTCACATCTGTGTCCCTGTTGATTGGAACTGTGTCTGGCACACAGTGTGGCCCACAAGAGTATGTGCTGAATTAATGCCGCCATGAATGAATGAGTGGACTGAGTGTGGGGAGGACTCAGAATAAGTATGTGGAGTTGTGGCACCTTAGAGGTTGTAAAATACTAATTTTACAGATTGATTCTAATCCACTATGCTTGTCCCACAGATAATGAATCTGTGTCCACTGAGGGCAATTTATGTACCAGGTATCACACTGTAACACCATCCATTCATGCAAGAATTGGCACAAGAATCCAGTTTCCTAATAGGAGTGACAGCATTTTTTGTTTGTTTTACAAAGAAAAGCAAAATGCATTGGCATACATTAGTCACTAATTTGGTAGTGACTAAAAAAGCAGTAAACTAATTTGGTGCCTTAGTAGAGAAGACTGAAGCTTCTCAGAGCAGGTTTCTGAGGAGGTCATTTTGGTACAGAGGAGATTTGGGTAGAAAGTAAAAGGTTAAGACAACCGTGTGAGAGGAATCCCAGAAGTGGAATGCAGTAGATTTGATGCCTGGAAAAGCATTGCACTAGAGTTGGTGGGCAAGTGGGGGCGAGCTCGGTGGATGGCGGGGAGGGGAGCTAAGAGGAGGGCTGGCCTTGGCGTCCAGATAAAGACCTTTGGTCTCAGCTCCTGCACACGGTGGCCCTTGAATGGATGAGTGGGATTTATGGGGGTTCACAGGGCAGTGGTAGACCCAGAAAATGGGATGAGGAAAGGAGCAAATGGACGACAGCCTAGCCAGAGGTCACTGAGGGGTCCAGCTGTGCTGTGATAACAGGAACACCAAGCAGTGGAAGAGAGAGGCAAGGAGCTTGAGTACATTTATGGTAATGCTTCCAGGCCTCCTGCAGTGTGAGTGCTCCCTACTGCTCACCGACTGTATCCTCCATGATGTTCCCACTGAGCTGACCAAACCTGGGTCATATTAGTGACATTGCCTCCCCAACAGCACCTTCCTCACCCCGTTGAGGCACCTGGTAGCCCACCATAGGCAGATGTCTTGGAGTCAGACAAGCTGGCTTATTAGGAAGCAGGTATGATATTGAATGTTTTTTGTACTTTCTGGTGTCACACTTTTCTCATCTGGACAAAGGGAACCAAAAAAATGTCTGCCACTTAGAACAATGTAAAGATTCTATGAGAATTTGCATGTAAAATGTGTAGAACCACTTATGGAAACAGGAAGTGTTCTATACATATTTACTCCCCCATATTCTTCCATTTTTACATAACCTGGACCTTTCACTATACTCCTGATTTTGTGTTTATTTAATTGATTGAATACTTGGAGAAGAATGTTCCCAACAAAGAAGTTTGAAAGTCATAGACTATTATAACAGAATAGGAATTAAAGTCCGTTTAGTCAAAAATTAAAATTTGTGGCTGGTGGATGTGGTTTTGTTGTTGTTATTTTGTTTGTTTGTTTGTTTTGAGGAGGTGAAGTTTGTAAAATTGTTTAAAAAATTTGAATGAATTGCCATTTTAAAATTGGGAAATTTCACATGCTGAGAGTTTCCTGGGGTATCTTGAAAAGTCTGACTGTCCAAGAGCCCAGGGTCTGCTGCCTGTGGCCTTTAGCTTCAGCTGATGGCTAGCGCCCCCTGTCCAGCTGTATTATCTTGCTCAGCCTGCCATAACGGAGGACCACACACTGGGTGGTTTAAAATGTGAAAACCTATTGTCTCCCAGTCCTGGAGGCTGGAAGTCTGAGGTCAAGCTGTGGGCAGGGTTGGTTCTTTCTGAGGCTCTGAGGAAGAATCCGTGTCGGGTCTCTCCCCAAGCTTTTGGGGTTGGCTGGCCACCTTTGGTGTTCCTTGACTTGTAGAAGCGTCACTCTGATCTCTGCCTTTATCTTCACATGGTTCTTGTGTGTTGGTTTCTGTTTTCAAACTCCCCTTTTTAGAGAACACCTGTCTTACTGGATTAGAGACAGCTTTAGTGACCTAAATTAATTACACTAATTACGTTTACAATGGCGATTTCCGAATGAGGTCAGTCTGAGGTACTGGGGTTAGAATTTGAACATGACTTTTTAGAAGATGCGATTCCAGCCATGACACCAGCTTTCATCATCTCTCCCACCAGCGGATCCTCTGGTTTGCGAAGTCCCCCTGCCCCCTGTCACATCTCAGCAGGCAGTCACTGACTTTTTGTTCAATGCCTTCTCTTTACCGTTGAGGAATAGAGACCAGTATCTAACGCACTGGGCAGCTGTGCAGTCTGACGTGGGTGCGGAGTGGAAGTTCACAGTGAACGGTGCTCCCGAGGTGGCATGGATGGTGACTGGCAGAGGCAGGATATGGCCTTCCTCTTTTCTAGTCCATTCATCCCGGCGTCTCCCACTGGGCGAGGAAGCAGTGAGAAATGCTGCTGTTTTGTTTGGTGCCTTGGAGATTGGTGAGGGTCAAGAGGGAGCCTTGGTTTGGTGAGGGGCAGGTAACAAGTTGGGGCTGTGACAGGTGAAGCCTGAGGTGACAGCCTAGGAGAAATATTCAGGACACAGTGGGAAATGCAGAATTGATGGGATCCAGTGTGCCCTCCACACCAGTGAAATCAGAATCTTCTCCCACTTGGTGAGAATCAGAATGACAGTTTGTTAGAAATTCAGGTACATTTGTAATTTCCCCCCTAATGCAAGTTGATAATTAGGAAGCATTACACATACTCACAGATAAAAGATTTTGAGGTAAAACAGTTTTTCAGTGTTTTATATTAGATGAAAAATATTTCTTTGTGTGTTACTCTTATGTAAGGGTGTTTTTTTGGTTTGTTCTTTTTTGTGTGTTTAACCTACCAAAATGCGAGTTAAATCATATTTTGATAATTTTCTCAATGTGTCAGCTGCCAACAGCACTTTAAACAATAAGAATTAGATCGCTCCTAAATAAGGTGGCAATTTCATTAAAACATGCTGGAGGACCCAGAGTTCAGGATCTGAGGAATGGAACCACAGGATGGCTTCAAGGTTTCCACAATTCTGAAAACCTGGACACAAATTTACTTCGCTTCATGAGGGACCTGTCCCCCACCACAGTCCTAATGCGGAGAGGATGTACAGTTCTTAGGACATGCCTAGGGACACTCATATGGCTCTTCTTATTTGGGCATCTCTAAGCTTCCTGCGGCCAGGTAGGCATTACTGTATTCACTTACAGAAGAGCAAACAGAGGCTCAGAGAGATGACAGCACTTGTCCAGAGTGAGCGTCTGAGCTAAGAGTAGCCACAGAAGCCATATTCCCTGGCCACTGTCTGAAGAAAAAGAAGAGCCGTAGCCAGGTACAATGACAATATGATTCCAATTCATCACACTTTTTTAGGTGTTGGACATGGTCATTCATGGATGGTTTGACTTTGGAGAGCTGAAGTATTGAGGATCACAGAAAGAAATAGGCGTACGAGATACAAATAAAGTACGAATTATTCATGAATGATCACTGTGTCCCTGGCTATATACTCGGTTCTTCAGCTAGTTTAACGTCACACAATCCTACTATGATGACCACCATCCATTTGAAAGTTGACACTGAGCTCCCTTCCATCCCCGATACATATAATCTATGCTCAGCATATAGCAAATTCTTTTTAACAAGCTCTGTACCTATGTTATGCACTCTCAATTCCTTTTCAGTGTAACTTTGTGTGTCTCTTTATGGGTGCATAACGCTCTCCCTATGGAGATGTGAAATGCGCTCTTTTCACTTTCCACTATACACCTAATTAAAAAAAAAAAAAGGTTGGGAAAGCAAAAAAATCCAAGTTACCTGGGATGAAAAATAAATCTAAGAAAAACTTACACTGAAATTATGGAAAACTCTTTGGAACTTTTTCTCTGACTCATTTAAATGAGTTAGAAATAAGTCCAGCAAACTGATACATACAAAAAGTATTATAACAAGACATTTTTATTCGTTGCCTAGAATCCATAAATATATAAAATATTTTATGGTATTTCATTTTGATTATTTTTTAATTCAACCACTCTGGAGAGAATCAAAGCCTGTTCTATCCCTGAATGATTCCATTTCTCTTCTCCCATGTCCAGAAGTCTCCAGGATTTCAAAATTGGCTTGCATTCTTCTCTTCTATATTTTATACTTTCACTATTTGTCTATAACCATTTGTAGAAACTTTGTAGAACTGTGACCTAGTGGGAATTAAACTATTTTTTGAAAAGCTTTTAAAAAATTATGTTCACACAATACACCAAACAGAAAAAGTACAGATAATAATATAATAGATACAAATATTTACATAATACAGATTTGATGCATGTAAATATTATGTTTTATTTTCACCCAATAATTTTTCTTGAAAAATATAAAACAATACAGGTTTTTGCTATTGGACCCTCCCTTATCCACACTTTCTTCCCTGAAAATTTTTTTCTAGAACTCTGTGTTATTCGTTTCTATGTTTTCTGCATTTATTATATGAAAGTATCCTTGAACTACACAGAGTACTGTGTTGAGTGTTTTTAAAATTTGTATACCCTGTATCTCTCCATCTCTATCATCTCCATTTCTATTGCCATCTCCACATCCATCTCTTTCTACTGTTCCAACAAGTTTTAAAAAATGGTCCATGTTGACACACGATACTTTATTAATCTTAATTGCTATTGAACATACCATTTATTTATCCATTCTTCTTTTAATGGCCATATAAGTAGCTTCTTTTTCTCTATTACAAACAGTACTACAATGAACATCCTTACGTCTCCATTTTCATTTCTGTCAATATTTATTTGTGCATAAATGGATCTAGAAGTAGAATCGCAGA
Source organism: Rhinolophus hipposideros (assembly GCF_964194185.1). Lineage (NCBI taxonomy): Eukaryota > Metazoa > Chordata > Mammalia > Chiroptera > Rhinolophidae > Rhinolophus > Rhinolophus hipposideros. The sequence continues at coordinate 96,496,182 of NC_138051.1, forward strand.
TCACTGAGTACATATATCTTCAAGTTACTAGGTTTTTCCAAAATTTTCCTCAATAAAGTTGTGGCAATTTATATTTCTATTATCAGTAGAGGAGATTTCTGTTTTCTCCACATCCTCACTGACACTTGGATAGTGTCAGATTTTTTTAAATTGAAGAATCTTAACGTTGGGAAATAGCAGTACATTGTTTAATGGTGCCACATTGCTTTAATTTGTATTTTTCTGATTACTAATAAGTGGGAGTATATTTCATATATAATTTTGTGTGAATATAATTTTTAAAAAATTATACTCCTAAGATCTTTTGGTGACATAACTTGCAAATACATTGCAAATACTACAAGGTACCCCATCTTTTTATTTTGCTTATAGTATCTTTTATATCACAAAAGTCTTTATTTTCAAAATAATGACATTTATTAATCTTTTCCAGTTCTTTCAGGAATCTATGTACACCTATTTCTTTCAGGAATCTTTCAGGAGTCTATGAGTAGAAAATTCTTTTAATCTCTTGAAATGATCATTATTTTTCTATCACTATTGAATAATAATTTGATTGAGTGTAGTATTCTAGGTTACACAGTTTTCTTGGAACATTCTTCTCTTTCTCTTCCTCCTCCTCCCCTTCCCCCTCCCAATCCTTTCTTTTTGTCCAGTCTAATTGGCATTCTTCACACAAAATCCACATTTTCTTTCCTTGCAAAGTTGTCTAGGTATGGATTTACTACTCATCGTCTTCAACATTCGGTGTTGTCCCTCAAACTGAGGAATTATCGTTTATTAGTTTTGAGTTATTTATATCTGTTATCTTTTAAATAATTCTTCCTACTCTCTCCCTCAGGAAATTCTCTTAAATATATGTTGGGCCTTCTAGTTCTATAGTCTGTGAGGCTTAATCTTTCTTTCATGATCTCCACTTCTTTTTTACTGTGAGGCCTATACCCTGAGATCATTTTCCCAGTTCCCCCACTCCACTTCAAGCTATTTGACTTATACATATAGAGGGTTTGTAAAAGTAAATATGTATATGTGCATGTACATGCACATGATGACTATATATATGTACACATATGACTTATATAAATACATATTTCTATTTCTTTTTTCTCTGTGTCTGCCTATTTTAAAACTCTGAGTTAATCCTTATTTCAACCAAACACATAACAGGTGAGAATCTCGTTTCCTCTTTCTGTATTTGTAGCTTCTTTTGCAATAGTGAAAAATCTCTGTCCCATTATCCTGAATATATGTATTCATTTCCTCTAGTCTAGAATACACAGAAAATCATTTCAAAACCACTTAACTATACCACTGTGAAAAGCAACTGACTAACTAAAGCTCAAAATTTATTTACAACTTTTTACATACTATTTACCTACTTTGAAACGAACAAATCTTAAAAGCACAGTTGTAGGTATTTTGACAAATGAATGCATTCTTATAAACCGTACCACTGTCAGGACATAGAACATTTCTATCTTCCCAGAATGTTCCTCGTATTCCTTCCTAGTAAATTTCCCTTTCTCTTTTCCAGCTGGAGGCAGCCACTGCTCTCATTTTTCACCATAGATTCAATTCGCTGTCCTAGAATTTCATATAAGTGAAATCATGCAGTTTGTTCTATTTTGTGGGCATCGTCTTTCACTCAGCATAGTATCTGTGAGATTCATTGATGTTGTTAAATGTATCAATAATTCACCCAGTATTATTGCTGAGTAATATCTAATTGGATTCTTATTTTCTTATCCATTTGCCTGTTGATGGATATTTGGGTTGTTTCCAGTTTTCAGCTATTATCAATAAAGTTGTTGTGAACATATGTTTACAAATTTGTTTGAAGATACCCATCTTTATTTCTACTGGGCAAATACCTAGGATTAGAATTATGAGGTCAAGAGGTAGAGCTAGAATTATAATAGTTAAAAAATGTAAACTACCTACGTTTTCCAAAGAAGTTATGTCATTTTACATTCCCACTTGCAATACATATTATCACAATATTTGACTTTACCAGTCATTCTAATTTTAGCCTTTTTAGTGGACATGTGGGGACATTTTACAGTGGTTTTAATTGCATTTCCCTGATGACTAATGGTGCAGATAACTTTTCAGGTGCTTTGTGAAGTGTTTGTTCATGACTTTTGCTCATTTAAAATATTTGCTTTTTTCTTTTTATTGTTGTGTTGCAAGAATTTATATCTGGAATAAAAGCCCTCTGTTAGATAAATGTTTGCAAACTTTCTCATTCATTTTCTTAAATGTGTCTCTGGATAATATATTTTTCATTTTTAAATTTTACTCAAGTTTAAATTATCGTGTTTTTTTTTCTTTTTATGTTTGTTGCATCTGTGTTCTGCCCACGACAACTTGGCCTACCTTCAGGTCATGAAGATATCCTCTGATGCTTTCATATCTAAAAGCTTTATAGTTTTAGTTTTTATATTAAATTAAAATTAATTTTTTGTATAGCGTCATTTAAGGGCTGAGGTTCCTTTTGTTCCCATGTGAATATCCAGTTTGTTGAAAAGACTTCACATTTCTCATTTATTTAATCTCTTTGTCATTTTTGTTGAAAATCTAATAGCCGTATAATATGGGTCTCTTTCTCAATTCCTTATTCTGTTTCACGGATTTATTTGTCTATTCTTATGTCAACACGATAGTCCTGTTTAATGCAGCTGTATAGTAATACTTGAAGTCTGGTATGGCAAGTTCTCCGACTTTGTTTTAGTTGTCAAGCAAGATTGCTTTGGCCATTTTAGCTTCTTTGCATTTCCATATAATCTGTTTGTCGATTTCTTCTCTCTCTCTCTCTCTCTCTCTCTCTCTCTCTCTCTCTCGCTCTCTGGCAGCTAGAATTAGAATTATAAGTAGGATAGTGTTGAATCAAAGGGTCGATTTAGGTAGTATTGGATATCTTAACAATATTGAGGCTTCAATCCATGAAAATGGTATATCTCTCTATTTATTTAGGTTTTCTTAAATTCAGTGATTATTTAGTTATTTGTGTAGAAGTTTTTGTATATCTTATATTAAACTCATTACCAAGTATTTTGTGTTATTTTCAATAAAATTGTATTATGTAGTGTATAAACAAAGTTTATTAAGGTATATGGATCTTGTATACTGAGGCTTTATTAGTTCTAAGTGTTTTGTTACTTTTTTTGTTTGTTAGATTACTGGGTATTTTCTAAAAGAACAATCAAGTTGTCTGAGAAAAAAGACAATGTTACTTTTGTCTTCAAAATTTTTACGTCTTTTATTTATTTTTCTTGCCTTGCTTATGTGATTAGGACAAACTTTACCTCATTTCCAATGTCAGGGAAAAATAATTCAGTGTTTCTACATTTAGTATGATGTTAGTTATAAGTTTCTCACACAGTCCCTTTATCAGATTTGCAAAGTTCTCTTCTGTCCTTCTTTTGCTGAGAGTTTTTATCATGCATTTTCTCTATCTATGGTTGGTTTTCAAATGTTAAACTTTATACTCCTGGGATAAACCTCATTTCGTCAGAATGTTTATAATTTTTTATATATGACTGGATTAAATCTGCTAATCTTTTTTCAGTGACTTAAAAATTTATACTAATAATACATACTAGTTTATAATTTACTTGTAATATTATTGTCAAGTTTAGTATCAGGGTTTTGCTGGTAACATAAACAACTTGGAAAATATTCATATTCATATTTTCAATTTTATTATACATCAGTTTTGGTAAAGGCACTGTCCATTTTATCAAAATTGTTTATAATATTTTCTTAATATCTTTTAAAAGTCTGTAGGATCACTAATAATATCCCCTTAGTCATTCTTGATATTGATATTTTGTTTTTTTCTTCCTTTTATTTTTTGGGTAAGTTTTGCTAACAGTTTATTGATAACATTAAATAACTTTAATAAAACAGCTTTTGGTCCTTGTTTTTTTATGTTCATTTTCTAATTTATTAATTTCTGCTTTTACCTTAATTTTATTTTTTATTTATTTTAGGTTTAATTTGCTCTTTTAAAAAATTCTTCTGATGGAGACTTAGATCATAAATTTTAGAACTTGCTAATATAATATAATATGATATAATATAATCATTTAAATTATATTTAATATAAGCATTTAAAATTTTACATTCATATCTGTGCACTACTCTTAATGCATCCCACAAATTTTGCTAAATTATATTTTCATTATCATTCAGTTCAAAATATTTTCTAATTTTTCTTGTTATTTATTTTTTGACATATAAGATATTTAGCTATGTATCACTTAATTTATAACTATGTCAGATTTTTCTGGATATATTATCATTGATTTCTAATTTTGTTGTGGTCAGTAATATTTTCTCTTGAAATTGATTTAGGGTAATTTTTTGGCCCAGCACCTGATATATCTATCTTGGTGAATAGTCCATGTACACTTTCAAAACATATGATCTCTGCAGTTTTGGTGTGGAATGTGTTATATATGTCAATTAGGTCAACATGGTTGTTATTTTTGTTAAGGTCTTTTATATATTTACTGATGTTTTAATCTAGTTATTCCGTTAATCCTTATATTTTAAATTTCTGTTATTTGGTGCTGACAATTTTTTGTCTTCCTGATGAATTGACTCTTATTATGAATGTCCATCTTTCCTCAGATGATACTCCTTATCTTAAAGTGTATTTTGTCTGATATTAAGATAGCCATTCCACTTTTCTTATTGTTACTGTTTTCATGGTATTTTCTTTTCCATTCTTTTACTTTCATCCTATATGTAGCTTTGTATTTAAAGTTCATCTTTTGTAGACAACATATAGTTGGTAGTGTCCAATCTGAACATATTAGACTTTTATTTAGAGTGTTTAGTACAGTTCTATTTAATTAAATTATTGATACCAAAAGATGGTATAATAGCAATTATTTATTTTACTATTATAATCCTTCAAGGCTAGTTTATCATTCTTTTATTTTCTTATTATTCTAGATTTTTTGGGCCTAATTGGAAATAATTGATAAGTAATGATGAAATAACCCTTAAGATGATGAGAGAACAAAATATTTCAGGTAGAACTAAAATAGGATCACTAATATCCTTTCATCTATCTTAAATTTATAAATGAATTTAATGGACCCATGTGCTAATTGCCAGGTAGAATGAGTTTTATTCTATTAAAATATTCTTGAGATGTTTTGTTCTTTGGAAGGTTGCTAAGAAAGAAGAAGAGCCACAAAATATCAATTCTTCCAAATAGTTACCACTGTTCAGAATAGAAACTCCAAAACTAAAATGTGGCCTATAGGACCCTGATAGTACACCAATGTTTAAAGTACTTGCTAGTTAACTCAACAGTTTGGTTCATCTCAGAGACAGTTCATACTAACTGCTTTTTCTTGACTAGGGTTATATTTCCCTGATACATATATAGTTATCTTTGATTGTATCCTAGATATTGTAAGAAACACTGTATTTAGTTATGTTCCTCTGACGAGTCTTGATTTCTTTTCTAGCAGGCAGTTAACTTGGCTGGAATAGGACTTCTGTTTCTTCAGTGGTGAACAGCATCTCAAATGTCCCCTCAGTTCTCTTGGGTTTCAGCTACTCTTTTAGCTAGACCCTATAGAATCTCCCAATTGTGCATAGTTCAGCAGTTAGCCAAGGAATTAGGCAGGTTCACTGAGGACTCACACCCTCTACTTCTCTCTGCTTTTCGGTATCTTTCCCCTTATTATTCAGCCAGCTGGCAGTCCTAAAGTCATCCATCTTATGCGTGAAGACAGCAAGACAGTGGCTTTCTCCTGACCCTCCTGCACAGGCTGCAGAGTGCTCTCAGGCAAAAAGCCACAGGCACATGAATCTCACCCAGGCCAGTTCATGTCTTTCCAGAATAGACTTCCCTTCAATTTTTACCTGTTTTTAGTTACTTTCCAGTAGCTGCAAATGGTTGTTTTCATTTTTTTCTTTTTTTTTTTTTTTTTTTTCTCTTTCAGGTCCTAAAGTTATTACTGTGAGACAATTAGTTCAACCAAGCCTTTCTACCATTAATAAAAGACAAAATGTAACCATTTGGTCTTCAGTTTCAACAGCTATAATTTTTATTTCTAGAAGTTTTATAAGATTATTTGTGTAATCTCATCTTTTTTTAAATCACAAGTCTCCTTTTATTATGGTTTTAGTCTTTTTATTGCCTCTTTAATTATTTTAAACAAACTTATTTTAAAGAAACTTCTGGATTCTACCAGAAGGCTGATGGTCCTATCTCCTGTCCCAATGTGTGCATTAAGTTTTAGCCATTAAAACCCAGATGCACGTCTGACCCTTGTAGCCCAAAACTTCAACTCTAGCTTATATCTGGCTTTGATTTTCCTCTTTATTTCTAAATTCTGGGAATTTCTCTTTTCTTGAACTGACCTATGCATATTTACCTTTTGTTTGTTATATTTGATCCTGTAGGGTTTTTTTATTTTTTCATTTTTTTTTTTTTTTTTGTTTTCATTGCTGTTGTTTGTTTTGGTTTGGTTTTGGTAGGAGGAAGGAGATGGCTCCTCACCACAGTATGAAATAAGGCTCCGGGTGTTTTACTAAGTGCAAAGCAAAAATTGAATATAATGACCAATTGCCATCTACTTACAAATATCAAAATTCAGGAAATTTGTAACATGATCAATTACAAAGGCCTTTAAAAGGCAGACACATTTCTTACTCAGGAGTGCCCATTTTGTTTGTCACACCAAACTCTAAATCCATTATAATTACACATGGGTTTTCCTAGGTGCAGTTCTACCAGCTGTGGGAAAGGCATGCATTCCCCTGTCTCCACTGCCTGGAACTCCTATGGCACAAGAGTCACACAGAGTCCAACAAGCCACTTTACTTATATTCTGTGACTGCCACAATGAGAATGGCTGTAAATGCCAAAGCAATTCCCAGAGCTCAGGGAGATCCTCACCGATGCACTTCTGATATTCCAGGACTCTACAATTCCGTGTTTTCAATTTCTCTAATTCTTTTGGAAGACGAGGCTAGTGGAATGTTGAAATTTCCAGTAACCCAAAACCTCCATAGTCTGTCACACTTCAAACCCAGAGCTGTGCATCCAACCGAGAATTCAAAACACTATTTTCACACTTCACTTCTGACCAAAGGAAATGTGGTATGTTGGCTTTAGCTTTGCATTTCAATCAATATAATTCAAAATATATGAAATCAAAGTGTATTTCCAGAACATCTGACAGAGTCACCCAGTGCCTAGCTCCTTCCACCCTGTCCTGGTGAAGCTGGTTCTTATTTTGCATGTTTCAAGTCCCCGTTTGAAGTTCATCCATGGGGCTCAAGTTTTGGCTTGGCTTTCATTCCATGCCACATTTTGCACTCACTTTTTATTCCACATGAAAACCAGGGGCAGGAGAACAAATGGAGACTGTGGTTAAAAAAAGAAAAAAAAAAGTCAGAATCATGTCCCCAGTAAAAGGAACCAAATCAGAATTTTCTCCACAAGTTTGAAATCAGACTCCGAGGGACAGAGTAGATAATTTACTGGCAGAAATGCCATCAATTGAGCATCTACTGTATGTACCATATTAGGGCCCTGTGTTAGAGGAAAAACTAAATTGCAGGCTCTGTGCCTAAGCAAGAGACGGGTAAGTAACCAGTAGTTAGGATAAAATGTGCTGAATCAGGAATTCTAGGAGCACAGAATGCAGAGGAGCGTTGAGGAGGAGCTCAGAAAAGACCAGGCGTTTCAGCTGGATTTTGAGTCATGAGCAAGCCATCTGGTGATGTAGGCAGAGAAGCCAAACGACTTGGGGTGATGATAAGGGGCTGGAACCACAGTGAGAGAAGAGCTGTCTATCATATTCCACTTCACTTCTACCGTGTTTCCCCGAAAATAAGACCTAGCCGGACTGTCAGCTCTAATGCGTCTTTTGGAGCAAAAATTAATGTAAGACCTGGTATTATATTATATTATATTATATTATATTATATTATATTATATTATATTATATTATATTATATTATATTAGACCCAGTCTTATATTATAGTAAAACAAGACCTAGTCTTATATTACATTATATTATACTGTATTATATTAAACTTGGTCTTATATTACAGTAAAATAAGACCGGGTCTTACGTTAGTTTTTGCTCCAAAAGATGCATTACTAATGAGTCCAGCTAGGTCTTTTTTTCTGGGAAACATGGTACCTAATTATCTCCAGGGGGAGGGAACCCTACTGGAGCTGGTCTGGTCCACGGAGGGACGGTTCTAATATCGTTTTCTTTCTTTGCCTGAGAACCAAGTCCCGTTACCTTTGAGGGTGTGAGGGGAGGAGGTCAGAGGCCCAGAGGGCCATGGTGAAGCACCCACTGTGTGACAGACCACTAGAGATGTGTGAGCTCAGCAACCCCAGAGTGACCTCTAACAAGGAATCATTAGCATTGCTTTCTGGGAGATGAAACAGGAAGAACAAATCCAATCCCTGCACCTAGCTTCAAAGTGCTGATGGTGCCAGTCGTCCATCTCCCAATAATCTAGTTTTACTCAGAAATGTACCTTCTTCCATGTGCTTCCAACTGGCCTTTCTTTATCCTCTGCAGCAGCCAGTACCCCCGGCTCAGCTTGTCCATCACCACTGACACACAGCGCTCTCGGCTTAGCTTTCTGCATGCAGATCTCATCATGTTTGCCACTGACTCATCAGCACACCCATTTTACAGAGAAGCAAACCGAGGTGAGAAGAGGTGACAGGGTAAGCCAGGCATGGAGCTGGCGTTCAAAGCTCAGCAGTCTAACCCAGTGGCTGGCTTCAGTTTGTGCTTGTTAGTTTGACATCTTTCTTTTCCTGATGATTTGGGTCGTATTGTTTGAAAATAGTAATACATCACATTGCAAAAATTCAATTTCAGTTAAAAAATGTGCACAGTAAAAATGATATTTTCCTCCCATCACTGACCCCAGCTCCTCAGAATTCCTCCCAAGGGAAGTCACTAGAACTGGTTTCTTATATAACCTTCCAGGGATAGCCTATGCAAATACAATCAAATATGATTATCTCCTCTGCTTAGTTTTGCACAAAAGTTAGTGTTCCATAGCAAGGATTTGTTCTCTGCTTTACACGCGGAACTTGCAGTGTGTCTCATAGCTGTATGTATAACTGCTCCTCATTCTGTGTAACAGCAGCGCTGCATTTCTATGCGTCAGCCATCTTTAGTTAACCAGTCCCCTACTGGTGGACATTTCATTTCTGGTCCTTTGCAACTGAAGACAGTGCAGTGATAGTTAACCCTGTATCTATATCTGAGCTCATCTCACTGTGTCTGCTGGATGTTTTCTCGCCATAATGTCCACAAGAGATGAAGTCTAATCCACTCAGTTCCGTCCACATTCCTTCTAGCATTCTTTGGAGAGCATCTTCTCCTCGTGTTCAAATATTGACTCTTTAACTAAAACTTTCACCTCCTTGAGGACCAGGGTTGGATCTTTACCCCTCTTGGGTGTCCCCTTTCCCGTCTCAGGCCAGCTCCAACACCCAGTGTGCGGAAGGTCAGCGAAAGGGCCCCGCTGACTGAGCTGGAGCACCAGGGGTTAGTGGGGAGTTGTCAAGGTAGCCACAGTTTGCCGCAGCTGTTCCTACTAGGAGGAGTGGATCACACCACTGCCATCCTAGAGAGGCTCACAGGCCAAGCACAGCTGCTGAGAACATGCGCCGTGAATGTAGCCATTGTTCTGGGGAGCCCCCAAGGAACACGATTTTGACAGGCATGGAAACCAGCTGGCCAGCCCCTGGCCACATGTCACAGGTGAGCAGGGTGGAGGGAGGCCAATCCCGGCCGGTTCGTGGACTGAAGCTGAAGAAGGACACACACATGCCCTGCTTCTGTGATGGGCCGGTGGCGTGAGAAGGGGCTCAGCGCACGCTTTGCATTTGAAGCGATTGCTATCTAGCCGTCTGACAATGTCTTGGCTAACAAAACGCTGGTGAAAATGGATGACGTTGTGGAGTTTGTCCTGCATCCCTTTTGTGAGCATTGCATTTGGAGTCAGCCTCTGTGGTTGTTTTAAGGTCAGCCGGAGACCCGCATTTGAACACGAACCATGTCACGACAAGATGAATCTGTGTTTCATCCCTGTCTCCTTTGCCTCCTGTCTCCAAGGATGAGATCCCCCAAGACTGGTTGACCGGATCTCTCCACATTAGGTACTTTCTTCACCAAGAGGTTCAGACCCAACCATCCCTCACTTTGTTAGCCGTAGGGTAAGGAGCCAGCGGATGAAACAGACACTTGCGAAATCTCAGCTTTAGTTCTTCAATCCCATAATGTGGATGAGAGACAGAGACAGAGGCAGAGGCAGAGGCAGAGGCAGAGGTGGAGAATGAGTTCTTGCTCTTCACTTTTCCAGACTGTGAGAGGAGGAGCTTTACTTCTGGCAAGAACTCAGTAGCTAGCGTGGCCTTGGTCTAATTATAAGGCATCTGGGAAATGTAGTCTTCCCGATGCCCAGGAGGGAAAATGGTGCAGTGGAAACATCACATTAGCTTTACCACATGTTGCCACTGTCCAGGGGCTATCTGAGGATTTTAGGGAAAAACACAGTTGCACCCAGTGCCTTCCCAGGCTCGTGCGAGCCCTTCAAAGGCACCTTTCCTGGCAGATTGTGTTCTCAGGCAATGTCAACTTCGGCATGAACTTCCCTTCTGAACCCATTGATTGTTCGGGATGAAAGAGGAGAGGAGTCATTTCAGAGAGCGATTGCTTATGAAACCAGAGCAGCTCTTTTGATTAATGTGGCCAGTTAAGCTAAACAAAGAGATTGGCCATTACTGGGTGAAATCAGTCACTCCAGAAGCCCCAGAGAGACCAGTTCCTGGAATCAAAGCAAATTAAATCCAAATTAAATCCTGTGGATGGAGGAGCTCTACAGAGAAACAAGTCTCGCCCATTGCCGTGGGAGTAGAAATATGTATTACATTTTGGGAAAGCAAATGAGGAATATATATCCCCGACTTTAATACATTCCCTATACTGACATAAAGAGCCCACCTGTACTCTGTGAATCCATCTCCAGAAACCCTGTAAACACTGGAGGAGAGGAGTGGATGCATGAATGGATCGGAAGCTGCTGCACACAGGAGCCGCTGAATACATTGTAGGATTGGCCATTCACGGAAGACTACAATAGACTGAAAATTAGTTTTCCAGAGACTTTATTATTACAAACATGTTTCAATAATATCAAGAAATGCTCTTACTATAACAATAAGTGGAACATTGTACATACAATATATTTATACAGTAAGATCACTGTATCATATAACATTAGAGACGTAAGAGAGGTCACACTGATCATAGCAGACATTGAACACTTGTCTTCCATGAACGAATCGCACCCAGATCTAGGAAGCAGGTGGTAATATCCCCAGTCAATGGGTGAGGAAATAGAGGCTAGAGACTCGGACAGGGAAGGCAGCTTGCTGCTCCCAATCACCCAACTATTGAACTGAGATTCACATTCGGGTCTGCCTCCAAAACCCACCCTATCACTGAGCTGATTCATTTACGCAAATGCATTTATATTCATAAATGAAAAGGGGGAGGATGAATATCAGACCATTAATACAGCGTTGATTGGCTATGTGGAAGAAATGGCAATAGTTGAGGAGTTTTCTTCATTATGTGTTCCTCTATTTTCACCAATTTCCTCATCCATCTATCATCTCGATCTCTATCTCTCTCTCTGTCTCTATATACTGACCTTACAATGGTACCTTGCAGCTTATGGGCTCATTCACGACTCTATGCGTGAGGGAAAAGGTGGGCGAGGGTCCCCACAGGGTGGAAGTACGATTGGATTCTGAGACCTGGCTATTTTCTCTCCTTATTTATGTTCCATATTTTGTCACTCACAACTTTTAGAATAAGAAAAAAATGGGAGAAGTTCCCATGCTACAGGCCTATTTTTTTATTTGTCCTTGATGATAACAAGACAAACAGGTCTCTCTATGACAGAGGCAAAAGCCAAACTGGGCCACGCTACAAAACGAAAGAACTTTTCAGACTCACCAGGAAGGAGCCGTGGGGACAGTGAGTACTTTCATAATGGAACTACAGTGATTCCGACTGGAGGTTTATATTGAGATAGTGGCTCCACAGTGGCACAGCCTCTGTCAGGAAACCATGAGAGCTAGCATCCGGTCACAATGGAAGGAAAGCAGGACTCACAAGCCAGCTGAGTGAATGGAATTCCTGGAAATCATGACTTGCAGGGTCTTGTACCCCTGAAATCAGGTCCCCACTTATTAAGGAGTTTTAAGAAACAGAGGGTGAGTGAGAGAGAGGAAGGCACAGAGAGATAGGGATAGGTAAAGATGGTAATTACTGGCCAGCTCGGTCCTGTTGCCCCATTTTTCTTCTGGAGAATGTCTGCTTGGGCTCATGAGGATGAAATTTCAGGCCACTGTGAGTTGAGAAGCAGAAGTAGTCTGTACTGGGGCTCATGGTCTGCTGGAGCTGGGTGGTGGGGACACCAGTCTCTTGCTGTTCCTAGTATGTCCTGAGTATGACCAGGTGGCAGGACCTTGTTCACCTCTCTCTGGTTGTTCCATATGTTCCATATTTTAATGTTTGACACCACTTTTAGAGTAAGCACAAAAGTATAAATAACCATTCACAGGCCTATTTATTTTGTTTCAGAAATCAATCTAGTTATTGGAAGGCAGAGGCTGAAGTCCACCTCACCGATTAGGCTGGTGGGCAGCAGACAGTTATGTCTGCTAAGCACATCTAGAGGGGCCTCTTTTCCTTCAACCCCTCCCCGTGCCAGATTTAGCCAAGTCTGGAGAAGCTGGGACATCTCAAGAGACATCCTCAGAAGCTGGGGTTTACATCCAGGGGAGAGACCGCAAGGGGCACAGATGCTGTCAGTTCCTTCCCTGTGAGGAGCCTGGCCGTGCGGAGAGCAAGGCTCTGAGTCTTGTCCCCTGGCACTCAGCACAGGCCCCACGTCCAGATGCCAACAGTGTGGGCAGAGGGGACTTCTTTCTGACAGCTCGAAACGGGGTCTGGAGTGAACAGAGGCCACTGATTAGGTCAGAGGCAAGTTGCTTCAGCTCAAGACAAGTGGCTCAGCCCTTGTTGGCCCGTGACTTTGGGTCAGTCATTGAACTTCCTGAGTCACAGTCACTTCACTCATTAAGTGGAGACTTAATGACATTCACAAAGGCACACGATGCAGAGTGATTTCCCCCAACATGTTAGCCCACCTTCCCTTTCTCTCGCTCAGAGTTCTCAGCTCATGGGCTCCTGTGCAATTTCACTTGAGATAATATTTTTGCTGTTGGCTCCCACATCTCTCTTAGCTCAAGTGGTACCATGGTGAATAACTAGTCAAATCTCCCGCATCCTTTTTCTCATCCCTCTCAAACAAAGCCGGATTTGAGGATTACCGATGCTATCGTAACAGGCTTTCGCATCTGAGAGTCAGAGTGTGGTGGGGGAGAAAGACATATGGATGGGGAGTGAGAGACCCCATTTTCTACTCTGTATGCCTCCTGGTAAGTCACTTGTCCCCTCTGGGTCTCAGTGTCCATCTCTGTAAAATGAAGGGTGTTGCAAATGATAACATGAAGCCACACATCTGAGTGCATTTTGCAAACTGTGGAGTGTTCACTCCAATCTCTTTACGTATGCTTAGGAGGTCCTTGACTATAATTGTTGATAATGTTTTCACAATTTTGAAAGAAAAAAAAAGGCCATTTTCCTTATCTGGGCCTTCTGGGATTTGACTGAAAAAAAATGGAGGTGCTTCTCTAGTGTTTCCAGGCCACTTCCCTTTGTGTGGCTTTGGGGATAGCTGCTGGCCTCTCTAAGGCACCCTTTCTCCATCCATAAAACCAGGACCAAGTACTGTCCACTTTGCAGATGTTTCTATGATGCTCCATGATGACTCCTGCGGGAGTGTTTGGTAAACCCTGAAACTCTCAAAAATGTGTAGGTAGTGAATATGGACAACTCTGGCTGAAGTGGCACAGATTTAATAAGCAGGGGGTTAAAAAGCATCTGTGGGGTCCTGCATGTAACACATGGGCTCTGTGAACATTTGATGGCAGCACCAACATTTTCCCCATTGCCAGCAAACAGCAGGTTGTCAAGAAATAGATATTTTTAAAATGCTAGAAATTTGGAATATGAATTATCTGGTCAGCCTAATGTGTTAGTCTTTCTGATTGGTCATGTTTTATGTCAACTTCAACACTTTGCAAAGTCTGCCTTAATTTTATTCAAACAACAAATCAGTCCCAACATTTTTCTATACCCCAAGGGAACTTGGCCATTACAAGGTAATATTTCTATTTTGCCTGAAGCTATTCCTGTATATGTTTTTAAAACAGAGATAATAACTCCTAACCAGCCAAGCAATGGGATTCTTTCATTCGGGAGACATCGGTCTGTCCCTCTCAACTGCAGGTTGCTGAGAGGTATGCATTTCACAATCTTGGTGTTGAAGAATTATCTTTGCAGGAACCGCCACCACAACTTGCTTTTTATTCCCAAGAGATTTCCCAGAATTTGTTTTGGTAAAAAACATGTACATAATAAATAAGTTATTTCCTGTTGTATTAGAGGAATTTATAAAACTCCCCAAATGGAAACTGACATACAAAGCAAATAAACATATGTATGTATATATGGGATACATCATTTGAGACATCACGTAATATGTAATACAAAGTGTGTCTGGGAAGCACCCTTTATGACTCAGTTGCAGGCATTGTACGAGCTGTGGAACAAGCTCCCAGCATTTTGCTTTTATAGCCCTGTGCTCAAATCGTACCCTGGTCTTACCACTTACTTGCTGTGCGATATTCGGCAACTTACCATAATTTATTAATTCTAAAGCAGTATTTTCAGAAATATTTTAACACCTGAAATGGAATATATCTTACAATTGATGGCATCTTACAATTAGAATCATCAGCATGATTTTCTCTCATCTGGCACATAAAGGGATGGTGTATCTCCCAGTGAAGTGGACCTTGCATTCAATGAAAGTCACTGGTTCCTCTCTGAATTTTGATTTCAATCTCAGCGCAATCAAGTTGTCGGGTGGATTAAATCGTTCATGGATTCAGGAGATTTCCCAGCATGGGGGCTGAAGAAAAACATGTAGTTATTGCTGCCACGCTAACTTATTAAAAATTGCTATAATTTAAAGAGCAGCCGTTCTGTTGGCAGTCCTGTACTCCCCTTGCACAGAGGAGAGTATTTCGTCTTAGAGGAGCGGAGTTATTCACCCAGGACCAAGACTGAGGCCAAGCGCAGCATCTGTCTGACTCCAGAGTTCGCATTCATCCCCACTCATGCTGCCGCGTCAGATACAAATATATTTTGTGCGTCATATGTGATTCACATACAAAGTGTAACCCACTGTTTACAAACCACAAATCTGTGTTGCTTCTCTAGCAGGAAAGGAATGAGGTGTACCCTCCAATACCTAAAGAATGCCTTCATTATATTCTACTGACTGCACCGGCTCCAGAATGAGGATATTTACTTCCAGGTACCTCCAACTGCTGTGGTTATTTAATCACCTGCATTCCCTCCAGGAATCACTCGGGGTTGCATTGCGCAAGTCAGCAAATTCTGTTCACTTTAATATACATGAGGAAGAGGGAGGGTTAGTTCTCACTGAAGGTTTTATGGAATATTCTGCATTTGTTGATTTTTTTCCTTAAATCTTATTCGTTAAATACTGCCCCCACCCCTACACACACACACACACACACACACACACAATGCACACACATATAGATGATGAAAATGATTGCTATGGCCATGTTTGTTCAACCTAACAAAAATATAGCATATTGACAACATTATGTGTCATTCCCACATTTCACCTGGAGTAGGAAACTGTTTGATCTCCAAAGGCTGCGGACGACATCAGTTCACAAGAATATCTTTTATTCATGCACATCAAAATAAAGACAACCATATGCAAGGGTTTCTATAACTTAGGGAAGGAAATAAATGAAGCATGCTTCTGCTTGCAAAGTTTAGCACGTCGCTTACACTGGCCGTGCTCATGCCAGTAGCTTTTCTGCATTGCCTTCTATCCCTTATATTTTCAATGATAAGCTTGTTCAGGTGAGAATGCCTTTAGAGGTCGTCACTGCCCAAGGGAGACGTTCCTTAATTGCGGGGCTTTTATCGATCACATGTTGCATTCTATACAAGACAGGACTAGAGCAAAATGTATCTGCCTGGCCGTTCTCAGCTTGAATCTAGGTTCGGAGAGGGATGGGGCAACATTGGGGAAATCACTCCATCTCTTTCGCCTTCTGTTTCTTTTCTGGAAAATGGGGACTGTGGTGCTGATCTCACGTGGTTATTGCAAGGACGACCTAAAGTAACCTACCGAAACATGCTGCCAGAGTGCTGGGCACAGATCCGTTGGCCTGTTTGCTTTAGTTCAATTTCTTTGCTTCTTGTTTCTCCTGATGCAGAAACAGTAGCATAAAGTGACACATTCGTGACAGATTTCAGGTTCCTGCATAAACCATAAAAATATCTGGGTTGTCTCTTTCTGTTCTCCTCTACTCGACAAGAATTATCTGTTGCCATTCCATAATATTTTATCTTCAGCAATCTTGGCAACCCAAGGCAACCTCCGCCTCGCTCCCTAGCAGGGTGGAACGTGTGAAAGCTGGCTTTTCGGTGTCTGAGGTCCACTCAGAGGGCAATGGTCCAGTCACAACCCTGTGACTTCTGGGGAATCAGAGGAAATGTTTCTGCCTCGTAGCCCTGGGCTCTGAGTGGTCAGTAGGGCAGGAGGAGCTCAGCTGACTTGGGAAACTAGCTTCCGTATCTTCTTTTCGGTCTTCTCCTTTCATGGGGGAACACACACCACTGGCAATTGTTCTCCGAGTGTGTTTTGTTTTGAGGTTTCTACTCCTTGAGCAAAATGAACAGATGCTTAAGGCTTATTTTTCTATCACCTGCTAGATGTTCCCAGCGAGGTCAGTCATTCTAAATTGAACTTGAATGTCATTTAAAATCCCTTTGGAGGTTTGCCTTTCTAGTTTGCTGAGCCCAAAGTACATAAAACACTGCCATTTATTGAGGCTGACATATTAGCTCCTTTAGTCCTTTAAGAGATGTGCCATGGAGGAAATAAGATGTCCTCTTTGTGGGTGACGCAGAGACTCAGAGAAGTCTCATTACTTCGTTAGATCACACAGCTAGTAAGTAGCAGAGATGGAATCAGAGTCCAGGTATAATCGATGTCCACGCTGACCATTTGACTCGTGCTGCCGCTACACACCTCCAATTTTTCAATATTGGAAGGAAGAAGCATGCACTTGGGGGGCTGTAGCCATGAGCTCTGAGCAGGAGACTCAGCCCGGCTCAATGAATGCTTATTATGGTGGCCACTCATGTGCTGGCTCCCAGCTCCAAGCAGACCTCCTCTGTTCTGCTCGTGGGAGCCGGGGCTGCACTCTGTGAAGCTCATTTCCCAGAAAGCTGTGTCGGGGCTTCCTGTGAGCTGGGCCAATGGAAGACACAGCAGGGACACAGGGCAGTGGGAGGCGGGAAAGAATTGAAGTCTTTTGATCCTGCTCCTTCCTTATCAGAGTTGCTCTGAGAGCAGCAGTCAGCTTCCATCTCTACCTTTTCCTCCCACTTGCAGAATGAGTCTTTGCTCGGCTCCGTAGACATACAAGCAGCAGCCTTCTTTGCAGGCCTCTGAGCACGACCTTGGGTCTGCTTTGCAATGCTCAGCCTTGATATCCCTACTTCTTCCCTTTTGTTCTCCGAGCTCCCAGTCATCCCTGGTTAGTATTTCTGGGTCATGTTAGATGTCATTTGCTCTTTCAATTTTCTGATGTCTCACATTAAATCCCTTTCGTGTGAAATACCTCGTGTGGTTTGTTTTGTTTGCTGGATGCTGATTGTTGACAAAAGGACATGGAAAGCTGGACAGCATTCCTTTGCCCTCCTAAAAGAGCTAAATGCTCATGCAATGTAGAAGGAAGTGAGTGCTAAATAGAGGTGGGAACCAGGTGCAGTGGGACAGGACGGGGTAACGGGGATTTCTTGAGACTGGATCCCCTCAAACATAGGGTTTCGTTTGATTATCAAAAGATGATGAGGATTTTTCTGAGAAGGAGACACTAATATGAGTTTTCACAGGGTCTCAGAAACCATTTACTGTGGGTGACAATTTCTAAGAAAACCTTCTTAAATAAACTTTTAGAATGAGATGGAATATATATTAATCCCTAAATAAATAACTTCTAGGTAAAAGCTAATATTTATACCGCACTTCATATGAGCCAGGAACATGGACTATTCCATTTCACCCTTCCCCCAGCCTGCCTCTGTTTTAGGGGTGACAAAACTGAAGCTTAAACAGCTGAAGGGGCGGGTCCAGAAGGTGTGAAGGAATTCTGACCAGGGACTCTGAGCCGGAGGCAGAGCTTTGTCCCCTACAAAGACAGGGGTGGATTCATATCAGAGGATCTGGGTACAGTTTCACCTGTTTGCCCTCAGGTAAGTCCCTTAACCTCCCTGAGACTTGTTTTCCTCTTTAGAAAAACAGGAATGCTAGTGGGCTGTGGGAAGGTTCAGAGTACAGATGGATACCCACCATGGCCTGTCAGGGGTTCATAGATAGCGTGGGCAGTTTTATGGAACCCGATCGGACTAAATCCCCTACAATTTCACACCCATTCCCTCATGCCCGGGGCCCCTCTCCCCATGGACAGAGGTGGCATAGGGGGTGTGGGGGTGGCTCAGGTTCTTTCTGTGAAACCCTGAGTCCTTGCGTGGCCAAAGGGCTGGCCATGACCTACTTCTAGTCACTGGACGGCCAACGATGGTTAGTGCTCTCAAACCCTGCCCCAGATCACTCAGTTTGTATAAGTCAGCGTCCCTGCTACTCAGATGGCATTGAGCGAGGACCATGGTCCTGAAAAGACGTTCATGGGCACGCTCAAGAAAAACACGTCACTCCGCATGCATTGTGGAAATCTGTAGTGGAAAAGTAGCCGTCGTATTTCTCTGTAACGAAATGTGAGCGTTTCCTATAGCTGCTGTAACAAATCACCACACACTCGGTGGCTTAAAACAACCCCAGTGTGTTCTCTTAATAATTCTGACCCAGAAGTTGAAATTCTGAAATGAGTCTCAAGGAGCTGAAATCAAAGTGTCGTTAGGCCTGATTCTTTCTAGAGGCCGCAGGACCGAATTCATTCCTTGTCCCGTCCAGCCTGCAGGTAACCTTGGCGTTCCTTGGTGGCCACATCGCTGTTTCTGTTGTCACCTTGCCTTCTCCTGCCTTTGCCCTTCACACGTTCCTTTTCTAAGGACCCTCAGGATTACATGGGGCCCACTGGGATAATCCAGGATCATCTCCCCATCTCAAAATCTTTAAATTAATCGCGTGTGCAAAGTTCCTCTTGTCAGGTATGGTAACATTCATAGGTCCTAGGGATTAGGGCATGAATTTTTTTCTTGGGGGTCATTAGTCGGCTTAGCTTCTATCTGGAGCTGTTTCCTCTCTACAGATAAACACCAAACCTTGCTTCTTCAGGGTAAACCCAGCGGAGTCAGAACCCTTCCCCTCTTCTACCTGAGGTTATGTCTCAGCTCCACGGTTAATGGCCCTGAGGGTGGGGTGAGTGGTGTCTGGCCTGTTGTTCTCACACACTGCTCTGACATCACTGAGATGCCTGCTCCCACTTGCTTCATATTTTCCTGGCTGCATCCTTCCACCTTGCCTGAGGCGTCTCCAGACCCACCTGTTCACAGAGGCCACACCGGCCACTTAGACAAAGCAGTCAGTCTGCTTCCAGTACCCAGATGGGGAGTGAGGTGCCCGGCTCCCCCGCAGAGCCACGCCTGACTTATCCAGGTGAGGGGGGCTTAGGGCCTGCAGGCACAGATGGGAACCGGGGCTCCAGGTCTCCCTATCTTCATGTTCCTTATACCCCCTGGGAAATCTATTCTATTCTGTTGGTTGAATTTCTCACCCATATTCCTACAGTCCACAGGTGGAAGTCAGGGCACAAGACCCCTTCTCTGGGGTGTACAAGGCACCTCCTTTTCTCATTTTCCTGTTCTGCTTCCTTTCCCCTTCCCCACTATATGCGTTTGCTAGGGCCGTCATAACAAAGAACCACAGACTGGGGGCCTTAAACAACAGACATTTATTTCCTCACAGTTTGAGAAGCCACAAGTCCAAGATGAAGGTGCCGGCCAGTTTCATTTCTTCCAGGGCCTTTTTTCTTGGCTCGTATTGGAGATGGTTGGCTGTATGCCATGCCTCACCTGGTCTTACCTCTGTGTGTGTGTATGTGTATCCTACTATCTTCTTATAAGGAAACTAATGATGTTGGAATCGGGCCCACCCTAGTGGCTTCATTTAACTTAATCACCTCTGTAGAGACCCCATCTCCTTCACATGCACAGACACTGGGATTTAGGGCACATGCATTTTTTTTGGAGGGGATTACTTTTCAGCCTATAACACCCATCCAAGCAGCTTGTTTTTTTAAGCTCGGGGTGGTAGTAAGAACTGGTCCTGCCTGATTATGCACCTTTCCAAATCTTTCCTCAGGCTGACATCCAGACCACAGCTTTGAAACGCAAATGCCTAAGTTTGATGTCCTAGTTCTCTAGGTCTGCTATGACAGGTTTTCTCCAAAGCAATGGGTGCCTTCCATTTGGTTGCTTGGGCATCATGTTTAATGTGAGTATAAGTGTGTGTGTGTGTGTGTGTGTGTGAGAGAGAGAGAGAGAGAGAGAGAGAGAAAGAGAGAGAGAGAGAGAGACAGAGACAGAGACAGAGAGAGAGACAGAGAGAGAGACAGAGAGAGAGAGAGAGAGAGAGAGAGAGAGGAGTTGTGGGACACATTGAATAATTTTTGAAAATATCCTGCAAAATCAGCAATTTTATATTATTTTCTCACTATGTGCCAACACTGTAGGTGTTTTATAGATGCATTTCTTTCTTTTTTTGCATCTAACTCTCACAATAGATGACATATTTGTAATATTGACCCCATTTTACAGATGAGAAAACTGAGGTTTGGAGAGAGACCCATCCAGGGTCTTGTTTCTAGCAAGGAGGAAATACAATCCAGGTCTAGTTGACCACCCATCGTTCTTTGTTATTTCTCCTCCCATTTTCCATGAGGTGTGGTGATGATGGCAACACAGCTGAATTCTTTGAGTTGTTCAATGGAGTATTCTGAATTTTCAGACCTAGCTTTTGCTCTCACAACATCGTTCTAAAACAGTATAGGGCAGGAGGCAAGGGAGAGGCCATGCCACGTGCGCGTGGATTTTATGTCCTGCCAGCATGTATCATATGCCCTCTCTCTGGTGGCATGCTCTCGTTTGTTGGATCCTATTAATTTTTGGAACAAATCCTGGTGGCAGTTAGTAGGACTCCACCTCATGGAGGAGCAGCCCAGAATAATCAAACACCCTCACTCACTAAGTGGAGGGACGGGTACCCGCTTGTCTGGATGTGGGCCAGAAGAAAGAGGGTGGTGCACTGCTCAGACTGAAAGAATGGATTGCTTCCTGCAGGAGATGGGAGCCTCAGAAGGTTTGGGAGAAGGACAGGGCACTTCAGAGTGCAGGGGACCACTCTGGCCGTCTGCGAACATGCCAGTGTGTGCCTGGGATCCCCGCCCTGCTCGAGTGGCCAGCGATCACGATGTTTCTTTGGATCAATGTTGTCATATCAGCCATTGATCCCGGATATAAGTTTCACATGAACCTTCTTAGAACACACACACACATGTGCACACACACGCACACACACACGCATGGTCTACCCTTAAACAAGGAAATTATTTTGATGCATCTTTTACCTAACCAAAAGTCACATCTTGACAATTTTAATTGACTAATTATACACTCATGGTCATCTTGAAAAACACCTATTTTGGGTCTTTGTGTCTTGACAACTGTAAGAGTCCTCAGCTAGAAAATTGGGTTACAGACAGAGAATTTCAATTACTCTGACCTTGGGTAGTTGAGAGCTGTGATTTCCTTCCCATGGGGGCCCCCGAGAAGCAGACAGGAGCCCAGGATGGATGGGGGTAGCCGTCCCCAGAGCCAGTCTTGGTCTCCGCCCTGCCTCTGCCTGGAAACAACCAGGTAGAGCCCAGTGATCTGCATCAGAGGCAAAAATAACGAAGATGTCACAAATGTCAGCATCTCAGAAACTTCGGATCAGCTGGCTCTTCTGCTTTTTCTCATTTGTTTATGGGTTTTAGTATTGGAATCTCTTCTGTCTCTTTTCCATCTTCTCTTTTCTTCCCCCCCCAACCCCCAGTCTCCTCCCTCCCCCCCCTTCTCCTCTCCTTTCCTTTCGTATCTTTCTACGATACATAAATAAACATTCCATCTTTCTGACTCATGGGGGTGTTGATTTGCTAACACACATTAAGGGTTTCTTTAGTGATCGATGATTTATCGTTATCATTTCAGTAAATTCTTAGATAAACTCAAAAGATGTCACACCCATTTTACAGATACAAAGCCTGACTCTCAGAGAAATGAAATGACGTGCCCACAGTCACCCAACCAGTAAGCCACAGCAACTTGAGTACAGCCAGCTCTCTCTGACTTTGGGACCCTCCACAGGTGTGTCTCCCTGACCCCTTCCTGCTCACGCCAGAGCAACGGGAGCCTGTGCTGGGGATGGGGCCAAGACACTGCTCCATCCTGATATAACTATGGGACCAGCAGTCTGGACGAAGCTGTGGGGAGTGTACAGGAGCAGCTCAGGTCGCTGCCTGAGCAGGTTTCCAGAGCCAAAGCTAGCAGGTAGCTGAGCTCAGACCTGGGCGCCCACCAAAGCCGCTCTCCGCGCAGAGGCCCAGGATTCTTGTGCAAAGGGGCTCCCGGGAAGGCCTGGGAGTGGGCAGTACAGGTGAGCAGATGATCCTGGTTTTCTAGGGGCAGGAAGGGGCAGCGTGAGTGAAGAGGGTCTCGCAGGTGGAAGTGTCAGGTGTGCTCCATGATGGCCACACAAAGACCTGTTGCTGATGTGGGCAGAGGGATTCTCTCCAAGCGCTGATCTTTGTCTTCTCAAAAGTGGGGGTGCTGCACCGAGACGAGTGAGACAGTGACTGGCTGTCCTGGAAACACATCCCTCCAGGATCATCTTGCTGGATCTATAAATTAGCTATCGTGATGATTACCTCAGAGTAATCAGAGGGCCCTTTTGAGAATTAAATCGAAAACCTATGCTTAGCATGTAGGCCAGGATCTGACCCATAACAAAAGTGTGATGATGCTTTTTCCTTCCTCCCTTCCTTCAGCAGTGGTTCCGATGCCAAGCTTTGTGCAAGCAGAGGGTTGCCGGATAGAGCTCAGAGCCCAGTTGAGTTTGAATTTCCGATACTCAACAAATTAGTTTTAGTATAAGTATGCCCCAACTCTTATATGGGGCATACTTATAGTAAAAACATATATATATATTGTTTATCCGATTTTCAAGTTTAACAAGGTGCCCTATACATAAATTTGCTATGTATAAGAAGGCAAAGAGAAGAAGACAAAGAGAAGAAGGCAAGAGTGGTGAATGCAACGGTCACGCAGGGTCTCTGGTCCCGCTCCCCGCACAAGAACGCAGGATGTAGTGAGGCCAAAAAGGAATAACAATAGAGCCACAGACAGGGCAGTCATACCACTATATTCTCACCGCGCCTGGGAGTGACACAAAAGCCAACATCCGCCAGTACCCCGACAAGGGGTTTTCCTGCACCCCAGTCTCGCTGGTGGCCGGGCGAGACACAGGAAGTAGGATCCACACGATCCGCAATCCACAATACACTTGCTAACCGCACTTGCTCGCCGCAATCCACAGTCCGCTTCTCTGGCAACCAATCATCCCATCCCTTGCTAACTGCAATCTGCGTCTGCAAGCTCAGCCACGGCAGTTATATTAGTGGCCAATGGCTCACTGGTTACAGCTGACGGCCAACTAGCCACAGCTGATGGCCATCCAGTCACAGTTGATGGCCATTTACTACCTGAGCCAGCACCTTTCCACGTGAGGCCGAGAGCCTGGGAACTGCTCTTTGGGGCTCTGTCCCCACAGCGACAGATATTCTCTTGGCCTGTAAGGGGGTGCCGGACAGTCTGTTACCCTTCTGTTCACCCCTCTCTTCCTCCGAGTCCTTTTTTTCCCCACTTAATGCCTGAATAAGCTGATAGCTTTGATCGCCACTGGCTTTCGCTCAGAGGCTTGTTGTAGATGCTACTTTCCCCTTTTGCCTGGTGCTTTGCTTGGCCAGCCCTGCCCTCGGGGCACAGGCTGTACACCTGTCCTAGAAATGGCCAGCTGCATGCCCTGGCCAGCTCATCGCTAAGGCTAAACCTGCCGCAGATGGCAGTGACTCTGTGGGACAGGTCATCTCGGCTCCCCACATCTTCTCAGTACCAGGTCTCACTGATTCCAAAAGCCCCAACTGAGGAATGTGTGTGGGCAGCCAGAGGGTGCTGGGCGAGGTGGGCTAAGGAACGGATCCCCCAAAGATGGCCCTATCCTAATCCTCAGAACCTGCAAATGTACCCTGACATGGCAAAAGGAGGTTGCAAGTGTGATTAAGTGAAAGATCTTGAGATGGGGAGTTGATGGGGGTGGGGGGTGCAGGGAATTAAACGTAAGCATAAGAGAGAGGCAAGAAGGTCAGAAGAGGAAGGAGACATGAAGACGGAAGTGGAGGTTGAACCGACACACTGACGATGGAAGAAGGGGCCATGAACCAAGGAG
Organism: Rhinolophus hipposideros; assembly: GCF_964194185.1. NCBI lineage: Eukaryota > Metazoa > Chordata > Mammalia > Chiroptera > Rhinolophidae > Rhinolophus > Rhinolophus hipposideros. The sequence continues at coordinate 96,520,957 of NC_138051.1, forward strand.
TACGTACATGTTTCCACCAGAAGCTAGAGCAGGTCAGCACAATGCATTCCCCCTAAAGACCGCCCCCCAAACTAAAACCACAAAACAAAACAAAAACCCCCCAAAAACAAAACAGCACCAGTTTGCTGACACCTTGGTTGCAGATGTCCGGACTCCAGAACTACTAGGGAATGAATTTGTGTTGTCTTAAGCCAGTAAGTCAGCGGTAGTTTGTTACATCAGCCACAGGGCACTAATACCTTGGGGACTTCCAGGGGAAGGATAAGCCAAGGCCCTGTCCAGGCTGGCTGTGCAGGAGTCGGAGCTGCTCCTGGGACGTGCCATCTGCGCGGGAGCCTAGGGATGCAACCAGCCTCAGGCTGGGGAAATGGAGGCAACATCTGTGCGGGCTTATTCCTGATGTTGTTCCCATCCATTGTGGCATCTCCACGCACCCACCATCCACGATACTCACAGCCCCCTCTTTAGTCTATGAGGCTCAGAGAGGTGAAGCGAGAAGCCTGGAGTCACACAGCGTGCGAGGCGGCCAGAAAGAATCTAGTCCCACGTGTTGAGCCCTTGTCTCAGCTGCATTTCGGTGGATGCCTCTTCTCCCAAGCCTTTTGTCTATTTCCTATCACCCTGCAGATGTCCACAGCCCAGGTCTGAGGAAGGCTGCCACATTTAAACTGTGCGCTACAGTGCGAGACCCCAGATCTGGCTCCAGGCTCCCGGGAACAAACACTCCTGCGGTTTTCCACGACTTGAGAACCTCACACAGAATGGTGCCTGGGGACCTTGGCCTTGGAGAAAGAATGCTTTTTGATGTGGCCTTGACCCTATGCCTAGGAGCCAGGCGGCTGGTCCAGCCATCAGACTCGACTTTTCCTCCCTGAATAAAGAGGTCATTGTTCCCTGGCTGCACAACCAGAAACGCCTTTGACGTGTGCTGAAATTCAGCTAATAATCAGAACCAGGCTCGCCGGGCAGAAGGTGGAACGACATGGTCGTTTTGACTTAAAAGAAACATTTTAGCTTCACATTTGCCAAGTTAAAGAGAAAAGCTCAGATCCCTTTTTCCCAACAACCCTCTCCCCAGGCAGCGCCCCACCCATCACTGTCTTTAATTCAATTTTTATTTGTAATTTCTAGGAAACCTAAGCCCAGGGCTGTCATGCTGAGTGTCGTTGACTTCAGACTCAACCCGGAGCACTTTGACCCACCCGGAGAGATGCTGGCTTCTGAAGGTGGGGCTGACACTCTCTGCCTCCCCCGTGATTGGCAACCGTGAACTTCGTCAGAGCGCTGCCCAAACTGTGCTTGGCGCAGACCTGGCTGAGTCATCTCCTTCTCTGGGGAGCCCAGTGGCTTACATATGAATCTGGAGAGAAAATGGGAGAAAGCCAGAATAATGCCAAGCTAAAGCTTTCTGCAATACCTCGTGTGTGTCATTGTTCCTCCCACCTTCCAAACTACCACGTTGTTCTATGCTTGCTTTCCTCTCTGCCTGGTAGCTGTCTGAAGCTTCCTGTCTCAGTACAGATGTCACTATTGACTGATTGCAGCAATGGGCCCAGTTAGTCAAAGCTGCCCCGTGGCCTGGCTCTGTGGAACTGTGCATACTGACTCGGGTCTGGGCCATGTGGTTTGCTTTAGTCAATAAAATGGCAGCATATATGGTGCAAACAAAGACCAACATATAAGACCTAAAACGTGCGTGGCCTTCAGGCTTGCCCCCTAGAAAAGTCTGACTGGCATGCAAACAGGCTTAGACCAACCTGATGGAGAGAAAAGGATGAAACTTGGAGAGAGACCCCAGTCACCTCCAACAAGATCATCATAAACCAGCCATGTCTGGCCAACACACCCATGATCACAAACCCAGGAGTAGGCAAGCCCAGCCCAGCCCAGCAGAAATGTCCAAAAGTGCCTAAACACATGTGGGCTTAGTGACTATTGTTTTAGGTCATTCCTTCTGGGTTGGTATATTACACGGTAAATCTAGCTGATACCCTTAGTCTAGGGAGCTGACGGCGACTCTACAGGCTGCACATTTGTCTCTTTTGTATATTGTGCTACACTCGTACACTTATTTGCACACTTATTTGACTCTCCAATTAAACTGCAAGTTCTATCATACGTCTTCCTTTCACTGTTCGAACGTCATCGTCATGGCTCATGGCAGATATTCAGTAAATACTCATCCCACCAATCAGCGACTGAACAAGGAATCAGGCAGATCTGGTTTTGAGTCCCCACTCTTCTAGTCTGCTTTGTAACTTTGATTCATGTTACTTTACTGCTCTGCACCTCAGTTTCCCCGTCTATGAAACGGGGATAAAAATAGCCATGTTGTTACTGGGAGGATGAACTGAGATGACGTGTGCTCAGCTGACTTAGGACTGTGCCCAGCCAATACTCAATAGTGGCAACAAACATGTCCAAACAATGATAGTGTGAATGTTTTCTGCAGGCTTGTTGATGGAATACAATTCTCACAACAGAAACCTTCAGCCATGAACTGTCGGCAGCAATTGCATATTCCAAGTGGCAAGTGTGGCGTTGAGACGGCTCCTGCATGTATGGGCTTATTGGTTCCCTTTGCTTTTCTTTGGACTTTGGGGTTATTTGGAACTCCAGAAGCCCCCATGCAAACACACTGACTGCTTCCATTCCACCCTCATCAGATGTTCCTTTTTTAGAGAAAGGTACCAAATTAATAAGAGAGAATGGTGGAGAAGGAAACGAACACTGGACACGTATTTCATTCCTTCATTCATTCCAGAAATGGGGAGTGGCAGACACAAAGACCCTGAGCAAGAGGGAGCCTGATGTATTAAACAAGCTGAGATAAACTATGAGTGGGTCAGAGTCTGAGACCCTTTTGGGAGCTGAAGCCAGAGAGCATCAGGCAGGGGGCAGATCGCATACACCTCATAGGTCATTGAAAACACATTTTATTTTCTCCTTAGAGCTATGGAAAAATAATGAAAGATTTTAAAAAAGGTCTGTTTTAGTCCAAGTTTAATTCTAGCTCACATGGCAGAGTCAGTGCCAGGATTTCTAAGAAAACTGCCATTGGGTGTCCCGTGACGTAGGGGTCCCTTACTTGCTGTAGACTCAGCCATTGTCACCATCCTGTGTTGCTTGCAAATTACATGTCCGTGTAATTCACTGGACCCTGAAAACATCTGTAAGATAGGAACCATGACGGGACAAGGACCTGCCTTGTGATATCAGTCTCCTCAGTGCTTTGTAAGTATCCTCCGCGGACTCCAGCCGGCTGACCGTTAGAGAGTCTGTACCTGAGCTGAGCTCTGCTCTCACAGATGGATGCATGGACCCTTTCACCCTGGGAGCCCGGCTCGATCGCTGTCCTGTTCTGCAGACGTGGAAAGCACGCCTTAGAGAGGATTGCAGTTTGCAACGCAGAGGTTTGGACTTCGCCGTCTGCCTAAGGACTCAGGAGCCTATGCCCTTCGCCCCAGGCGCATCCCTGAGCAGGATTCATGCCCATTTCGCATAGAAGGTTACGTGAGGCACATACTCAGGTCCTATAGCTGGTCCATGGTGGAACTGAGACTTGAACCCGGGGAGGCTGAAGCAGACCGGAGTTAGTCACCACTGCCTGCACCACTTGCATCCACAGGTGCATTTACACACCCGGGGAGGAATGTGTCGTGCGCACGCGCGTGTGTGTGGTTCCCATTCCATTCTTTATTTCTCCTTGAGCTTTATGTGGGACTCATAGAAGATCCCCATAGTGGGAAACATCACCACTAGTGGGCGGTCATGAGCCTGCAACGGTGCTGGGACCCGAGCAGAAGACGCCAGGTCCTCAAAATCACAGGCCGGATGAGTTAGAGCTGGGACAAAACTCAGCTGTAAATGCACTGCCTCTCAAGTTTCTCACGGGAGGGCGGGGGAGACAAAGTTTGCATATCTACACTCTGGGCAGCCTGGTTGCTTTGCAGATTGGAGTTTCAATGGTCATAAGACACATTGTCTAACGACTGACATGTACGGCTTAGGGCAGCAAGAAGGCGAAGCGCGGGTGGCTAATCGATCCGGCACCGACACCCAGCTGGCATGTTTAGGTGTGAGGTGGAGCAGCTGTACAGCCGGGAGACTCCTCCCAGGTTCAGGGCAGTGTGGATTTACACCCGGGGGGCGCCCTGCAACCCCTGGGTGATGCTCGTAAACCTCCCTGCTCTCGGCGTATCGGTGGGCACAGTCCCGAGTGCTGCATGTCTGCGGAGCCCCAGTGAGGCCCCTCTTTTTCCAAACACACAAAAGGAGCTTTGACAAAGCCAGCTTTCTCAGGAGGGCAGACATCTGACCTGGGTGGCGAGTGTCTGCGTGGGGTTTCAGAGGTTAGCTTTAGTTTGAATGGGAGGCTAACTGAATGCCAAACCAGGCATGACCCTAGGGATGGGGGTGCAGAGTGAAATCGTGCGTATCTCCAGCCTCTAGCAATTTGGGCTGAGCTGGGGAGCCTGATACAGAGGGAGGGGAGGGCTCCACCCACACTGGGCCCGGCAACTTGGGAGCAGCCCGAAGCCAGGGACCACTCAACAAGGATCACACATGCAAGAGCCGTGCCAGGATCTCAGAGGATCTGGGATGGATGTGATGTTTTCCGTCCTGCAGGAGAGCGGAGACACCTGTCTTCAGGTGTGCGAGAGGTCTAAACAGGCAATTGGATCCTGGGGGCTGAGACCACAAGGCCATCATTTGGGGCTGGCTCCTACCTCTGCATAGTTTTCCGGGACTGGGATGGAGCGTGGCATTGTGCTGCCAGCTGGGGCTTCCTCGTGGCAGAAGCAGGGGCGGGGAGGGCTCTCATTGTCCTCTTGGCTTCCTCTTAGGAACCTTGAGAAGGGAGTATCATCGCTGGTCCCGTTATCACAGTTCCCACTTGATGGGGTGGGGGGACTCCCAGGTGAAGCAGAATGTGTCAGGGCCCGAGTGGTTTCAAACGCTTTCTTCATTTTCCTTCCTCCTCAAAAGGCCAGTGAAAGGCTCAAGAGGACCCAGGAACCCCACAAAGTCACAACTACTGTGGTCCTTTGTATGTAACGTCCCCCTTTTGTTGTAGTGCCTCTGAGTCAGACCTCTAGAAACTTTGCACACGTTGCCAGCCATGGGGGCTCCTTTCTTTCAGGCCTTGGGCTGTCTGGCTCAACAAAACTGTTTTTTCCTGTCCCACTCGTTTCTTTTCTGGGTCTCTCCCCTAACACGACCCAAAGCAGTTTGGCCTACTTTGGAGGTGAACGACCCAACGGACCCGCGATGGGAGGAAGTGATAAGTGCAGCTGCGTCCTGGGCCCATGGCTCCCTCCTCTGCAGAACCCCAGGTTCTTACAGTGCCTGCGAGCCCCGGCAGCTGGAGTTCTGCCCTTTAGAGTTAGTAACCAGCTGGGGCGGCTGCGCTCTGTATGGTGGTAGATGACTGTAGCAGATAAAACAAAAGGGCCTCAAAGGATTTGTGTGCCCAGGCTGGTTTCTGAGAGAGCCTTCACTGTACCCAAGGTGCAGGAATTAACTGGTACTGCCCACCTGTGGGGACAGAGCCAGGAGTGCAGTTTCCAGGCTCTCGGCCTCATGTAGAAAGGTGCTCACTCAGGTAGTAAATGGCCGTCAACTGGGATTGGATGGCCATCAGCTGTGGCTAGTTGGCCGTCAGCTGTAACCAGTGAGCCATTGGCCACTAATATAACTGCTGTGGCTACGCTAGCAGCAAATGGGGGCTAGCAAGAAGATGGTGGCTGAGCTAGCAAGCGCGGATTGCAGAGAGAGGATGCCGCCAGTGAGAATATAGTGGTGTGACTCCCCCATCTATGGCTCCATGGATTTTCCTTTTGGCATCACCATGTCCTGCGTTCTTATGTGGGGAGCGGGACCAGAGCCCCCAAGTGACTCTCTGCATGACACCACCTCGAAGGGGTTGTCCTTCCTGACGTAGGGCCCGGTGTCCTGAGCAGGAAGAGAAAGGAGACTAGGGACCGTTGAATTCCTCAGGTCTTCACCACATGCTAGGTTTTGATCTGACCACATTGGGTCAATACTCAATCACTCTCCATATCTTGCCGCTAAGGCGGTTTCTCAAGCTTAGCTCTATTGACACGGAAGGTGGGGTCATTATTATGGCGGCTGCCCTGAGCATTGCAAGATATTTAGCCAAATCCTGGTCCTTCACCCACTGAATGTCAATAGCACCCCCACTCCCAGCTGTCACGGCCAAACAGGTTATCCAGCCACTGCTGGATGTCACCACTGAGAACCACTGGTGTGTGACTAGGGGACATCAGCGTTCCTGAGCATGCTGCAGAAAAGACTGGCGAAGACCCCACAGCTGAGACAAGAGTCAAATCCAGGACATTGGTTATTTTTGGCTTTGCCTTTTACACCAGCGGTGACGGGAGTTCAGGGAATCCTCCCCTCTCCCAGTTCACGCCCTCAGCTGTGACTGACATTGCAGTTATCTGCCTCAAGCGTGATCACAAACATCGATCCTCCATGGGCGATGTGGACAACAGGGTTGGGTTTGTGGTAGGTCCTTCCCGGGCGACAGAAATATTCTTTTGAAAGGAAACAGTGCCTGTGAGAATACTGTGTTCTTAACCTTGTCTGCACGTTGGATTTCCCTGGGGCCTTGGATGACCTTGGCCGCCTGGGCCCCAGGGCAAGAGGATTTGGGTGGGACCTGGCCTCAGCAGTCCTTAAAAACTCCCCAGGTCACCCCAATGCTCAGCCAGAGTCCAGACTCACTCAGAGTTCCTTCTAAAATCTAGAGTGTCTCCCATATCAAGTCTACCTGTCTCATTTTAGGCAGGAAGGAGCAAGTCCAGTGGTCAGGAGAGGGACATCTGTTGGGCAGACCTACCTCTGCAGGGAATGCTTACAGAGAGCATGCTGCCCAGGAGATAACCGAGGCCTAGATCTTTCTAGTGCTTTCTCCAGAATTTTCAACTATGAACCCAAAATATTTACCATATGACATGTAATTGAGTCAACTGCTACTTAGAGGTAACTGAAAAGAGATGAAATATGAGCCTTAGGTAATTACTTTTACATGTGTTCTTAAAATAAAGTCATGAAGAGTTTTATTAGGGGAGGGCTAGACACAAAGGGAGGGCGTATTTTTCTCTCCTTTTCCTTCCCCCTCCTCCCTCCCTCCGTTTCTTCACCTTTCCTGCTCCCCCCCCTTTTTTTTTTTTGTTGTTGTCTGTCTCTTTTAATACCCATTTGCTTCTTTTGGATTATTTTCCATTTAAAAAATATAAGAATAAAGCTGCTATTCATATTAGCAACCAGTATTGCCCACTGCAGACCCTCCTGTAGTGCTTTAATGCATGTGCACTGATAATTTACTAAATTAGAACATATTAAAGAGACATCTCGGTATCACACTACTGTCAGTTAATAATAAAAGCATGTTTCTGTATCCTTAGACAATTATTGAAAACATTATTTTGATATCTATATAATCGTCTATTCTATGTCTATATCTGTCCATCACAATTTATTTCCTCTTTTCCCCTTTGTTAGTCATCTGTATTGTTCCCATATTTACAGAGAAAGTATTTTGCATGAAGCTCAAGTAACCATCCTTGAAGCATCTCTAAATTCTCCTCTATTTCCTCAGGCAACATTTCTAGAGGTGAAATTATTAGGACAAAATTGGGTATCGGTGACATCATGTGTCATGGCGATTACAGATTGCTTTCTATAAAAAGGACGGACACATTTAGATGCCAGCCCCTCAGACTGAGGGACTCAGTCATCCATCTTCAACAACTCGGATTCATATCATTCAAAACTTGACAATGGAATCGCTGAAAAATAGTACCTTACTTTTGTTCAAATTGCCTCTGTTGGATGACTCGTGGAGATAAATATTTTTCTCATGTTTATTAGCTACTTGAACATCGTTTTGGTTGTGGATTTCTGTGCGAGCGTATTTTCTGTTCACTGTCTTTGCCTGGCTATATATCGGAATGACTTTTTCTTAATTTATAAGATCTTTTTCTAGATTGAAGATATTAATATCCTGTCTTTATGTTACAAACATAACTTCCTGGTTTGTTTACACCTTTTACATTTTTGTGTGCTTTAAACAATGTTTATTATCTCTTTGCTCTCTGTCGTTTAAGAGAACAAATGTACTCATGGGGAAATTTATAAAAACAGATATAGAAATGTAAACTATGAAACAAAATGTGTTATGAGTTCCACTAGAAATAAGTGGTGTTACATTTTGGTGCAGCTCCAGCTACTGACAAGGATACAACCTTTTTATTTTTTTAATTTATAAAATTGGAATTAAATAGTATACATCATATTGTAATCTGCTTTTGTGAGCATTTCCTTTGTTTGCTCAATAGTCCTATAAGGCACAATATTTAATAGCTTTAAACTTCTGTTATAGGGATTTGATATATCATTTTAAATAGTTACTAGTTGTTGGGCATTCTAGATATTTCTCAATGTTACCCAGAATACATACCGGCAAACACCCTTCCAAATACAGAGTACATCTCATAATTTCCTTTGGATATTGTCCTAGGAGTGAAAATGTCAGGTCTAAAATCTTTAGACTGTGGTTAAAAGTGACCACATGGTCCTTGGAAAAGTTTGGGTCAAATCACCCTCTCACTCGAAGTCTACGAGGGTGGGAGAGCCTCACAAGAGACAGCAGTAACATGCATGAGTCTTTTCCACACTATGTGCTTCCTAAATGTTTGTTCCTTTCCTTTATTTCTTTCCTGCAAGTTGAAATTTTGAACTTCTGTGAAGTTTAAAATCAAGCTTTTTGGGATTCTAAAGCTGTTAATTTTAACTGTTTATTTTGTAAACTGTGTGACTACGTGGGGCATTTTTAGTTTAAACAACATGCGGACTGACAGCTCTCCCCCCAAACCCTCCAGATCTTTCTCTCAATCATGTTTTCATCATTTTCTTACGGCCAGTACTCAGTGAAAAGCCCCACACGGTGTTCGCCAGGGCTGGTTGGGGGGTTGGTGACAGCTGATATTTTCCAATGTGACAGTGCAATGGAGTGCTGGGACTAAGACATTCTGGGAGGAAAACCATTCCAGGGGATCTTGGGAATGTGGTTGTGTGGAAGGAAGAATGTGTGGGTCATTCTGATGTTCTGGTCAGTAGAGCTGAGTGTCCCCTGCAGGGGAGCAGGTTGCAACCAAGACCATCTTTTATTAAAAGGAAGGAAGTTAGAGCCATGGGCAGAAGTCTGGCCAAGTGAGATTTGAAGTTAGTCTAAACATTAGCAGCGATGCTGTCATGCAGGTCGGCCTGTGGGGCCTCTGGTCCCGCTCCCCACATAAGAACGCAGGACATGGTGAGGCCAAAAAGAAACACCCACGGAGCCATAGATGGGGAGTCACACCACTATATTCTTGCTGGAGGCTGGGCTGGAGACACAGGAAGCAGGAGCCACACGATCTGCAATCCACACTCCGCCCTTGCTAGCCCCCATTTGCTGCTGGCATAGCCACGGCAGTTATATTAGTGGCCAATGGCTTACTGGTTACAGCTGACGGCCAACTAGCCACAGCTGATGGCCATCCGATCCCAGTTGATGGCCATTTACTACCTGAGCCAGCACCTTTCCACGTGAGGCCGAGAGCCTGGAAACTGCACTCCTGGCTCTGTCCCCAGAGATGCCCGTTTACTGAGTGCTTGCCATGGTCTAGGCTGGAGGCGGGCAAACTTAAGGACTGCAGGCTAACTTCTGCCCGCTGTTGGTTTTCTAAATAAAGTTTTATTGGAGCACCGCCATGCCCAGCTGTGTGCACGTGGTCTGGGGTTGCTTTGTCACTGCACGTGCACAGTTGAGTCATTGTGACAGAAACTAAATAACCAGCAAAGATGAAAATCTGTACTATTTAGCCTTTTACAGAAAAGTTCGCTAATCTTTAGTCTAGGCAATACACCTTACAAATAGATTTCCTCATTGTTTGTCTTTTTCTTTATTCACATATAACATTTTATTATTATTTTATCCTAGTTTTAAAAGAAGTATGTGTTCCTTGTGAACAAATGGAGAAATAGAATTATTTTTATTCAAATTCAGGAAGGAAGAAAATTCAAATTACCCCTCTAAGCTGATCCCATGGGTAATTTACTTAACTCCTTAGTGCCTCAGTTTTTCCGTAAAATGGATGTAAGGATACAAATGAGTGAAAGCACCCAGCTGCTTGGAATACGATAAACACTAGAGCACCCATCACTCTTGGTATACATGCACAGAGGATGTAAAAAAAAAAATGTATGCACATTTTAAGAAAGGAAAACTGCATTAAAATTGCAATACTCAATATATACCAATAACAAAAGATGAATACAAGTCACATTTGACTTCTGCAATGACAAGAGGTGCTCAAAGTGGTTCCCATCAGCGTCCAGACACTTCTGACTACAGCAAACTACTGCTCGAGCAACGCTGACCAAGCATCCGTGATGTTTGGCCTTGGTAGTGGGGTGGAGATTTTCTTGTGGATTTGTAGCTATTCCCTAAATAATACACGTTACACTTTCCCTTTCCTAATGAGACCGTAAAAATGGGCCTAACTAAATGCCATCAATGGGGAGTGCTTTCCCCTTTCATAACTCAGGATTGCAGCGCTCCAACCCTTGCTACCCTCATAGCATTTGACAAGCACTTTACCCCTAAAGACAGGAAGTGATGTCATCAATCATTCCTGATTTTAATGGACCAGTCTCAATCCCAGTAGGAAAGTAGGAAATACTTGGAGTGTTTTAAACAGAGGGGACTTAAGGCAGAGAATTTGCTTCACAGGTGACAAAGACAGCTGAGACTCAGTGAGGAGCCAGCGAGGCAGTGCAGGGACTAGAGAAAGCAGGAAGCCACCAGCAACCCCAGGCCGAGGTGGAGGAAGTGGGGGTGTCCCAGAGTCAGGGTCGAGATCCTGTGGGGGCAGCCAGGCCTTCTCCGTTACGGCACTTCCCTGGCTGGACGGCAGTCTGACTGCACTCATCCAATGGCTCCTTCTGGGGCAAGGCCACTCCCGCTCTGGACCAGGATCCTGGAGAGCAGGGTCCTGCCTTCTTCATTCTGTAGTCAGCGTCATGGGGCGCAGGGAAGATGCTCAAACAAAGCATGAGAGAGAGAGACGTACCATGGACATTTGGGACATCTCCAGAGGGAGGCTGTGCGAAAGGTAGGAGGAGCGCGGGCCAGGGGACAGGCCAACCAGGGTTGTAATCCTGATTCTGACCATGACTCACGGTGTGGCCTTGGGCGAGTCACGCCACCTCTCAAATTCCTGGCTGGAATCAGGGTAGGAGAACACTTCCCTGCAGGGTCATCGTCAAACTTAAATAAAAAAGCAAAAGAAACAGAGTTTCTCTGGTCACTAAGTTTGGAATCACATGAGGCAGAAGACAGAATTTTTCAGCTTTTTAAAATTATCCTCAACATGTGCAGAGATTCATGTATTATCACTAGAGAAAGAGGAGCATGAGTGAACTTGCCATCCTCCCTGGAGGGACAACTGACCGTACAGAATGGGAGAAGGCTAGATTGCAAAACACCGTGACCCAAGAGAGAAGCGGAAGCAAGCGAGCGATGTCAGCTGAGCTCAGACAGCCTGGCTGGACGTGAGGACTGCTGATCTCTCGTGAAGACTCAGCGGGGAAGTACCGTCAGCCCTCAGTGACCTCAGGATAACAAGACCCAGTTTATCATCGGCTGATTGATATACACAAGAGTTAAGTTCCCACGACATCTCATCAATTGTATAACGAAGTGATGTTGAACAAAGCGACATTATTTCAGGATCTGCTACATAATTATCTCTCTTTAAGCAGATAAGAGAGGTTTAGAGAGTTCAGCTAACTTAACTGGGCCAAACGGTTAGAAAATGGGGGGCCAGGTTTGAAAGGATTCAAATTCTGAAAGAGGGTCTCCACAGCTGATGGTATACTACTCAGCTGCCCACAAAGGCACAGAAGAAAGAGAAAATGGGTAGGAGGACTGTGGGTTTGTAGGGTGAATGGGAGAAATAGGTGAAAGGGTGGAGAGAGAGAGAGAGAGAGAGAGAGAGAGAGAGAGAGAGAGAGAGAGAGAGAGAGAGAGAGAGAGGCGCTGCATTTTCCCCAGTCCCCTCCGCCTGCAAGGGTGTTGGATGAGTCGGAAACCAGCCCACAGCTGCAAATGTAAAAGTAGGAAATGTTCACTTTCCTCCTCCTAGCCCTGGTCAAACGCAGAAAGCAGAGAAGTGTGCAAACCAAATCTATTCTTTGAAGTTGACGTTTTCAACACTCTCCGGGCGCTGGTTTGACCTGCGCGTGGAGCTGGGCTTGTGCTGTCCCACCTGATTTATTCACGATGCCAAAGCCTGCTGACAAGCAGGGGAGGGGAATATATGCTCACATGCTTCAGAAAGGTTCTCCTTTCTGGATACACCCTTGCTGGCTTCAGGGGGCTCTGGCGTTTTTCTCAGTACTCTCAGGTCAGAGGATTTGGGGACAAGTTCTGTAGCGTCAGTGTTTGGGTGGTCAAGAGGTGTGAGCCCTAGGAATGCCCGTAGGACCTCATCTGGAACTTAATTTTCCCTCACGTTTCCTATCTGCAACATGGGCAGTGATGGGGGAGGAAAGCTGGAGAAGACAGGAGACAGACCAAAGAAGTGTGACAGAGACCTGCGAGGTCCACACACGTAACTCACTCACTCCCCTTCGCACCAAGTCCCCACACACTACCATCTGCTGACACTCGGGAATACTTACACTTACTTACACTGTCATACTGTAAGCCACGCAACCGGAAATAAAGAAGGGACCACAGATAGCACACGTGGAGTAAACATGGCCGATGAGGAGGTGACCGAGAGCTCTCTGAACAGTCCTCACCAGACAACAGCGTGTTAGAAACAATGCTCTGTCACCAGTGATCTCAGGAGCAACACATGCCCAGTCCAGTTGCCATAAAAGTCGTTATGAAATTAAAGTCCAGTGAAGCTAGTGTTTTTCGCAAAAATAAATCCAAGTCAGAAAGAAGGAAATAATAGTTTAAAAAAAAAAAAAAGAAAGGGGAAAAAAAAGAAAAAAGAAAGAAAAGGAATGGAAACACATACCTTTTCAAATATATCTTTTTATCTGGGAATGATTTCAGATTTACAGAGCTTTGGCTGAGATAGTGCAGCAATTCCCCACACAGCCCACTCAGACGCCCCCATGGCTAACGTCCTACAGTAGAGTGGGGCATTTATCACAACAAATACACCAATACTGAGACATTACTAAACACCAAACTCCATATTTTTTTTCAGATTTCCTCAGTTTACCCCTAGCGTCCGTTGTTCCAGGACCTCATTCAGGACCGTGTCTCATTTAGTCTTTATGTCCCCTTAGGCTCCTCTTGGCTGTGACAATTCCTCAGACTTTCCTTGTTCTCGATGACCTTGAGAGTTCTGTGAGTTACTGGTCAGGTGTTTGCAGAATGCTGCTTGCTTTGGTTCAGCTGATGTGTTTCTCATTTCACTGGACTTGTGAATTTTGGAGAGGAAGACTGAGAAGTAAAGGGCCATTCTCATCACATTGTATCAAGGGCATGAACTACCAACATGGGGTCTCACTGTTGATATTCACCCTGCTCACCTGCCTCACAGAGTCTATTTTAATCTCTTTTGGATTTTATCCCTTTCGCTTCCTTGCCCAGCACAAGTGTGTAGGTGTACAACCTGCCCAGCCTTCCACGGTCAGCCCGGCAGAGACTGTGCTAGGATGGAATCGCCGAGGTGAGCTGGATGAGTGCATTTCCTACCTCTGTGGGGATTATGCATGCTGAACATGCATTTAAAAGGTTAGGCAAACTCGGGAGCCTGGCATCCACGGAAGATATAGTTACGATCATCATTATTGTCACTGATCCATCTCATTATTGGCCGTGACGACATTGACAGAGCCACATAGCTAGCAAGCAGTGCAGGTAAGTGTGTAGCAACAGCTTTCAGAGGAAGCGAAACCTTGATTTGTGTGTTTTGTTTTTTCACAATTTCCTGATTGTAAATGCTCCCACCATGGCCCATTGCAAGCTGCCTACTTGATGTCACTGAGCCCAGAATGGTCAACAAATGAGCACGCAAGCTGGAAGGAGAGACTCGACATACCCCAGCGGACAGGGTGTGCAAGGCAACCACTGTCACCTGCTCTGGGTGAGAAGACAGGTAGACTGGGGCTCAGAGGAGGGAGGTGACAGACAGATCTCACAGTTTGCATTTAAACTCAGTCTCTTAGACTAAAATGTCACATTTTTTTTCTTTCCACTGGGGCTCTGAAAACCTTCCTTGTAGATCTCGTGTCTCTCTCAGAGGGTTTTGGACTTTAGCACACTTGATGCTGCCTGCTGTCAGCTCAGGAGTCAGTGATTCACTTCAGCAGGTGCTTCTTGTCCATTATACATGCACAAGACCCTGGGATGCGCCCTGAGGGGGACATCTGCAGAGGCAGATTTAGGATCTCACAGCCCCTGAGGGGGCATGCAGGTGTGCTGGGAGGGGCGATGGAGCAATGAGATCCAAGGCAGGAACATCAGAGAAGGCTTCCTGGAGGAGGCTGCCAGGAGGCTGGGATTACAGGAAGAGATATATGAACCGTTCACCTTGGAGGCTGGGAAAACAGCACTGACCTTGCCTTGTCCGGATTCAGAGCATGCTCAGATTCCCCTCAGTGCCTTTGGCAGGTTCTCAGTCAGACCTGCAGACCGTGCTTTGGGTCAGCCTCCGACTCTACGCTGCTTCTCCCCACACAACCCCACCCCTGCCCCCCGGGACTCTCCTCCCCTGCTTTGCTCCCAATGCCTACAGAGGACTCCCACTTCATCATGCAAGATTCTGTTCACCCTTCAGAATGCAGTAAAGTCAGCTCAGCTCTTTGGAAAGAACTCCTCGCCCCCTCCATCTGGGCGGCATATCATTCCGTGTTCTCGGAATAAGCTGTGGGTTCCTCTGCCCTAGCATTCAGTTGTTTCTTCATTTAACAAATATGTATGGAGCACTTGCTGTGTCATAGTGAAGAAGGTAATGTTTGTTGAGCGTTTACTGTATTCCAAGCACTGCCCTCACTGACTCATTTAATCTGTGCAACTACCTTATGAGATGGATTGTTATTATCTCTTTTCTGGGGAAGAAGTTAAGGCATCAGGAAGGTAAGCAGCTGGTCCCAGGTCACATGACTCACTGTTTGGGGAGATGGGACTGAGGTTTGAATCCAGGTGGCCTCGATGCAGGCTGGGACAGTACCTTTGCTGCTTGTCATGTGACAGGTAGGGCTCCATAGTGCACGAGAAGCAGGCAGCGCCAAAGCCGCAGGGAGCAGCAGTCTAAGAGGGGAGGCCCATGGGAAGCACAAAACGCAAAATAAACATTTCCCTGGAGAGTGTAGATGGAAGGTCCGGGAATAAACGTCTCTGTGTCTTGCTCTTCTCACCTGGAAAGTGGGGGTGTAAAAGTTCATTTCTCATAGTCTTGTGTAAGGACAGAATGGGATCATCTGTGTAATACACCCGGAATAGGACCTTTGACTAGCAAGCCCCCGATCCACACACGTCAGCTATGCTCATTCCATTTGATCTCTACCATCCTCTTAGAGCAGGCCCACAGGAAATACTTGCAGAATAAACACATGGATGGATCAGCAGCTGGAAACAAACTGAGCATTCATCCCAAGTGACCTTGGCATAGTATATTTAAGAATGGGTTTTAATATCCCTGCCCTTTCGAAACCCCCAGAAGACATGAATGTTGTCTGGAGAGCAAGGACAGCAGACCGTTGAGCCTTCCTGCCCTCTCAGCCTTGGGGACAACCCACAGTAGCAGGTTGGCAGCGCCAACCCCTGTTCCACAAGCATTTGTCACGCAGTCACTTGTGGCTGGAAATGTGCAAATACAACACTGCATGATCCAAGAGAGCAGTGGGGGTCTCCACCTAAATCAGCTGCTAGGGTACCAGCTGCCTGCTAACAAATACATCTTTAATGAAATCAAACAATCCAGCAGGATTTATTGATTGTGAACAATTGCTTTTAAATACAGTTTAGTAGCCGGGACCGTTACCATTCTTTTTTGTTCAATTAGTTCAGTTGGTTTGAATTAGAGACACTTGGCTATTAGCTAAGAAATATAAATGCTGTTGCCATTCAGCATTAAATCCTCCTCCAGCCTCCTTCCCCCAACTCTAATGCATGGCAGAACCACCCAGCAAAAGAGATTTTGAGGTGCTTCCAACTCAAATAAACCTCTCTGTGTCTTGCTCTTCTCACCTGGAAAGGGGGATGTAAGAGTTCATTTGTGGTTGAGGGAGTCTTACAGGAAACCAAAGTCCAGCAACTCCAAGATGGAAACCCAGCTCAACCCACAGGCTCGAGCAAGGGGCTCGGGGAGGGAGGGACTCATCTAATGTTTTCTGGCGATGGGCTCAGGTCTGGGCAACTCTAGACTGGACAACGCTCCCAAACCGATTTCACAGCAGTAGTACAGTGCCATAGCCCTTTGTAGGAAGGGGTTCTGTTTACTCTGAAATGTGTCCTGATCAAAGGAACCACTGTCTGTCCCGTCAGTCCGATGAGAAACCTGGGAATTATTCATGGAGGCTCTTTTCTCCCAACCCTCGTATTGAATGAGTCCCCATGCTCAGAGAGCTCTATGTCCTGCATGTCTTTTCAATCTGCCACTTCCTCCCATGTCTACATTCTTAGGGAAGGTCCTCATCATGATTTCTTGCCCAGATAATGCATTCACGTCCTCAGTTGACCTTCCTACCTCAGTCTCCCTCCTATCCATCAGCCCTTGGAATGGGAGGTGTTAGTTTCCTTGAGTTGCCATAATAAATACCACAGACTGGGTGGCTTAAACACCAGCAATTACTTTTTTTTTTTTTTTTTTTTTTTTTTTTTTTTTTTATAGTCCTGGAGGCTGGACGTCCAAGATCAAGGTGTTGACAGGTTTGGTTTCTTCTGAGGCATCTCTGCTTGGCTTGTAGACAGCCGACTTCTCCCTGTGTCCTCATAAGGTCACCCGTCAGTCTGTGTGTATGTGAGTCCTAATCTCTTCTTTTTATAAAGCACCTGTCATATTGGATGAAGGCCTATCCAAAGGACCTCAATTTGCCTGTTTACCTCTGCAAAGACTCTGACTCCAAATACAGTCACATTTGAGGTTAGGACTTCAACATAGGCATTTTAGGGGAACACACTTCAGCCCATAACAGGCAGTTTCCTAACTAAACTAAAAACCAGAAGCAGGCCACTTCCTTGTAGAAAGGTTCCAAAAGATTTCTGTGGTCTTATGGGCAAAGGTCAAGTGCCATAGCTCCACCCACACGAAGCCTTCCAAAACCTGGGGCCCTCACTGCCCTTCAGGCCTTCTCTTCTCCCTACCCTAAGATTAGAGCTCTTCTACTTCTGTCTCAAGTGATGTTCTAAATACTTATGAATACGAACTCATTTCCTCCTTGTGACAACTAGATGCGAACAATGTCAGTGACCCGTACTCCATGGGGAGCTGCTCTGGGCAGCCTCATGCGTTAATGACCTGAGTGCCCAATACCTAGCACGGGATCCAGCATCAGATAGAGGCTCGAGTAGAGACAGGTAAGTGAAATCTTTAACAAACCGTGTTTTGCCTTTTACACAGCTAGCTATCTTTGCTCAGAAGCCAGCCTCCTGGAGAGCAAGGCGTTTTTAGGATAGCCCTAAATATGTGCTTGCAGATTTGGAGGTGTGCCCAAAACATCATTCACTCTTTCTGATTAGGGTACAAGCCGCTGCTCCAGGGCGTCTGCTGTACCCTTGCCCTGAGCACACACTGCTTCAGGCTACGTTCTGAGACTGCCCAGCTGAGAGCAGGCTCAGCCGGCGCTTCTTCACTCTTGGAAGTAAGCATTCCCTGAGCAACTTCCTGCTTCCATCCATCCCTCCTCTGCCCCCCAACTGCTGCACTGTGGGCAGGCTGACCCCGTCCCAACCTTACTCGTGGCTGGGTGGCGGTCTGCCTGATGCTGGGCCTTGCTCTACAGCCCCATTCTCTCTCCTGTAAGCTCCGTCTTCCTCTCATTTGGTTGTTATCAGTAACGGAGGCAAATTGTGGCTTGTATCCATTTCTCTCCTTTCTTATTTCCTCACTTGTTTAGAACTCAGGTGGAGAAGAAGGGATGCTATTAAAGACACTACCCTTGGGTGCCGTTGGCCTGGATTACTGAGATAATTGAGGGTGCAAAACAGATTAGGAGTGATTGCAGCTTTGGTGGGGGCCAGTGGGTTTTGTGCCGTATGGGGTGGGACGTTTTGACCTTGGCAGTTTGGGGAGGCTCAGATGAGCCGGGTGGGCCTTAACAGCTGCGGAGTTGGCTTTTAACTGCCTGGGACCAGGAGAGCATCTGCAGGTCAGGGGGTAGGTGGTAATTTGACTTTGGTGGGTGATCACGGCTTATGGTGACCTTGTCCACAGCGGAGTGACTTCCCTTAGAAGCAAACTGCATAACTTTGGCTGCACAAAAGCCCAGAGGCTGTGTGAATGGCTTTAAGCAAAAGAAAACCAGGCATGTGAGTACCACTGGAAGGCAGGTGGCCATTGTAGGTGACCTCAGCAGATGTCGTCTCCGTGGGGCCTGGCAGCAAATGCAGCAAAGCTGTGGGCATTGGGCAGGCACTGGGAGCCTCAGGGTACACCTTGACCTTGAAATACACAGGTGCAGGAGACAAGGGCCTCAGGGAGGGTAAAAGCCAACCCCTGGCATATCAGCAACAGACATAGGCTTGGATTTTCCTAAACAGGCATGATGGAAGCCAAGAATGGGCTGGCGGGGAGAGAGCTGTTTCCCACACACTTGGGGAAGGGATGTATGTTACCTTTAATCTGAAGGGTGAAGGGGTATAACAACCCCCCAGGAAGGGAAGCAGTCCATGCCCGGTGTGGGGTGGAGCACTGGAGAAGCCACATTACTTGAGCTTCTCTGAGAGGAATAAAGGAAAGAGAGAGTTAATCTCAGCACTGGAGAGAGAAAAATGGCCGGAAGAGATGCTACTCGTAGCCGGTACACTCTGAGCTGAGGAAAGAGCTCGGGCCAGGAGTTTAGGCTTCGCAGGGTTCAGAGGGACATGGCGTGAGGACACAGGGGGGCAGGAATCTGCTGGGCAACTTCTCCTGCCAAAACCAAAGGCAGGGCTCTTTGCTAAGCAATTTCATAGCAAGTGTATAGAGAGGACCGCCGTGTCCCAGGCCTGAAAACACCTGTTTGCATGAGAGTTTAGGCACAGTCCCAGTACCCCCAGTCCACACTCGGCTTCGTAGTGAGGGGCAAGAACACCAGGCTGGGAGGGCAAGTGGGAATGTGATTTAAATATTTCTGAAACACGGGACAGGGTGCCCAGGTGGGTCTTGAAAGTGGTAAGTGCACAGCACAGAAGTTCACTTACTGACTTTAGAAGAAGTCTCATTGTTGACCCTTTTCAGAGCCTCTGGCGACAAAACGTAAACTGCTCACGGTCACCCCAGGAGCCATCACAAGAGCAGGGGTTGGTATCAGGCTATGGAGGTGGCAGGACTGACCAGGTGAGCAGATAAACAGCTGCTCTTTGACCTCCTATGGGGGCAGGGACAGGGCACTTAACTTTCCAGCCCACTGTGTTAGGGACTTGCTAACCTGGGGGGAGTCAGGGCAATGCCGCCCCTCTCCCCACCTGCTGCTCTTCTTTCATGTGGATGAGGTGTTAACACCCCCTTCCTGGCTTCCAGCTACTTCTTTCCTGATAAGTAAACATGGGAATTGGCAGATGAATGAAGCACTCATTTTCTTGTTTCCCCAGAAGCAGGCCTTCCCCAGCCCCCATCTAGACAGGTGATTCCCAGCCCAGCAGAACCAATGGCTGCTGGACAAAGTGGGCCCCTTTCTGGGTTCACTTAGTAGGGCCACCTGCCCCTCACTCTGTGCTCCATCCTTTCACTGAGCGCGATCATGGCACTCATGGGACGTTGGCCTTGACGTTTTATTCCTTGTTCTATTTCTCTTGGTCTGCATCTAAGTATGACCAGGGGTTTCTTTTGTACTGAGCAGAGACCTCAACCCCAATATCTACTTCCACTTCCGTTTTCCTGGACCCCTGGCACACTGGTGCGGGGTCGTTGGCGGGGGGTGAGGGTCATCGCGAGAGCCACTGCTGTGGAAGCCCTGCCAGGGCTTCACATCCCGGAGAACTTCTCTGTCCAGAACCCTCACTCTGTGGTCTGGGCCCTCTTGCCAGTCCCTGAAAACAGCTACCACCATCAGTACATGCTGGGCGCCACTCTAGGGCATGTGTGGCACCTCCTTGACTCTTCAAAATAATGTTGGGTGTCCCTCAGGAGGTGGAGCATGAGAGGGCTTGCTATAGGTTACACAGCTCCTAAAACGGTGCAGCTGGGACTCGATCAGGGCGGATATGAAAGCTCGTGGTTTATTCCACTGGAGACCACTGCCTCTTCTTCCTGGGATCAGAATCAGCAGACCCGGCTCCAGCTCTGCCACTGACGTAGATGACGAAGCCTGAGGATGTCCCTGTACTTCCAAGGCTCGGGCCCCATGGGTGAAAGGAGACAGCCTGGGCCTGACCCACAGAGGCGTCCAAAGGAGCAGATGAGGGAGTATCACACACAACATTTGAATCACAAAAGCACCCCCAGGACTCAGCTTATACCTTGTGGCTCCTGTGACAAGCAAAAACACAAATGGCAGAAAACCCTTTTCTCCCCCTTCAAGTTTCCATTTCATTGTTTGTAAACACTTTCGTGTCCTAAACCTCCCCTCCAAGTCTTTGGAAGTACAACTTCAGTTAGGATCTGACAAAGAAGTTCTGTGCTACTGTTTTCTTCTCTTTCCAGATGAAAAGAAACATCTAAATATAGACAACCTTCTGCTTAGCACCGTGCATTTTCCATATAAACAGACTGACTGCTCAGTCGGACTGAAGGAAGCTCCAGGCCCCCCCGGGCTGCGGGAACCTGAGCTGGTCCTCAGCCCCAGCTCCTAACTGCCACCTGCCTGCCCCCTGCATGGCCAGGAAGGGCCCACACAGACTTTGAGGGCTGCACTTTCTATCAGCTGTTTTATCTCTGTTGAGCTCCAACCTCCTCTTTTGTTCTGTCTTCCCTGGGTCTCTACCTTGGCAGTCTTCTCTTCAGGACCCTGAGTGGCTCCCCACCCGCTTCCCACCACCGCCAGGCAGCATTTTCTGTGGGGACCGAAAGGGGCCATGTGAGGCGAGCTGTGCAAAGCGTCATCACCCCGATCTTGCAAATACTCAAGTTGCTCCGGGAGCAGACCTCACTCCCCTGCCTGTCTTCAAACCAAAGCCCAGGCTGTAGCCTCTCCTAGAATCTACTCCCCCTCAGGCTGCCCTGCCACGTGTCAAAACCTCACCCTCCAAAGCTTAGCAGACCCCCAAAGCTGGCTGCACCTTGAAGGTCTCTATGGCTCCTGAGACAGGAATCTTTGTCCGTCTGTGCTCACCTGGCATTGGATTCATGATTCCATCAACCTCATCCCTCTCAGCCACATTTCATCGCTATTTGTGTGAAAAAACCCATCTCCCAGTAAATTCCCCAAAGGCGGGGGCCACTTTTTATTGGAATCTATACCTCCAGCCCCTTCACTTCAGCCCCAGCAGGATGCCTTCACGTGGCAGGACTCAATGAGCACCACCTAAAATGATCTAAATTAATTTTCTTTCTAGGGTTACTCCATGTCCAGAAAAGTACCCCCTGGTGCCTCTGTGCCCTGCCACTGGGGTGTTGTGCGACCTTGGGAAACTTTACATTTACTTAAGCTCTCGGAGTTGATCTCATTGTCTGTAAAGGACGCTAATAATGCAAATTCTAGTGGATTGTTATGTGGCAAATGTGGTGCTATATTTCATATATCACATATATGAGGAAGTGTCCACTGCACGGCAGACGCTCAGAGACGCTGTCCATCTGCTCGGGGCCATGTCCACCCTGAATGACACTTTCCCAGGGGTTTCTCTGGACTCACTTAGAAGGGAAATCATTGTCTAATCATTTTACCTTCTGGACTTTCGAAAGCAAACATCTTTAAGCCTCTATCTTTATTTGCCTTTCCTGTGCTATGTTATCTACTCAAGGACTTGAAGATTTTCTTTGGCACAACGTAGTAGGAGAAAAAAATAAATATGCAATGGTTTGACATGCTTTTCTAAAATTATTTTTAATTGTACTAAATACACATACCATCACATTTACCATCTTAACCAGTGTGAAGTGGCATAAAGTATATTCACAGTTTTGTACAACCATGACCGGCACTCATCTCCATGCCTTATTTTTATCTTGCAAAACATTGAACATTAACTTTATTAAACATGAACCCCCCTATTTTCTCCTGCCTCCAGACCCTGGCAATCACCATTCTACTTCTTGTCTCTATAAATTTGTCTGTTGTTGTATGTACCGTGTTTCCCTGAAAATAAGACCTAGCTGGACAATCAGCTCTAATGCATCTTTTGAAGCAAAAATTAATATAAGACCGGGATATGATACAACACCAGGTCTTATATTAGTGTTTGCTCCAAAAGATGCATTAGAGCTGATTGTCCGGCTAGGTCTTACGTTTGGGGAAACAGGGTACCTTATATAAGTAGACGCATATAGCGTTTGTTCTTTTGTCACTGGCTTCTGTCATTGAGCATAATATCGTCAAGGTCACCCACGTTGCAGCTTGTATCAGAATTTCATCTGTTTTTGTCGCTGAAGAGTATTCCATTGCATGGATATACTGCAGCATGTTTATCCGCTCAGCTGGCCATAAACACTTGGTTTGTTTCCAGAGGAAGCACTCTTTCGATTGATACAGGTTCATAGAAGTCATTTTCAGGAGTCCTCTCCCCTCCTGCCCAATAAGAACGGAATCAGATTGACCTGGGTTTGTATTTTAGCTCGGGTTTTCATTCGATCTGTGGCTTTGGTTCATAATATCTAACCAGTCTGAACCTTAGTCTTTTCATTTTACTTGGGGATAAAGATACCTATCTGACCACATGACTACAGGAGACTGAGGGCATTTATACATTCAACTGTGGGTCCTGTTATGCGAGATACGTACCGTCCGCTAGTCTTCCCTTATTGCCATTGTGACACAATTAGGTTCTGCACACTTCTTCTGGGAGAGTCCATCACTCCACAAGGACTTTTTTTTGACTCTTCAGGAGCTGTCATCTCTCGTCTTTCATCCCTGTGGTCTACAAATGCTTTGGATAAGGTGCGCCAAGAAGCACGTGGGTTATGGATCCCGCATTTATTATTGTTTTCTGTGCTTCAAAATGAAAACTGAAAGCACTTTGACTCGTGCATTACAAGACTGTCTTATTCTCCTGTTTCTCCTTCCTGAGCTGTCTCCTTGTCTTCCTGTGCCTTGGAATGTACTAAATAAGTCCTGAGCACGTACTGTCTGGCCCGGTTCCTTGCTTATAATACAGGGCAAGGTGATGAGCTGGGCCGAGTCCCTACCCTCCAGGAGCTCACCATCTAATGGGGGCAGGGACTACCCACAACAGCAATCTCACCTTTACTATACAGGGCAGAATGAGGTATAGAACCTTCGGGTTTATTTGCTGTATGTGTTGTATAAAAAAGCAGGACTCGAAACGAAAGACCGAGGCTGAATGATGGGAACATGAGCTCCGGAAAGGGACTCAGTGTCCTTGAGCCTCGGTTTCTTCAGCTGTCAAGTGGAGAGCATACCTACCTTGAAAGGCTATTGTTCCAGGAATTAAAAAAAAAAAAAAGCAATCTGCTGATGTTGCCACGTGGATCATGCTCAGTGAGAGCAGCCAGACTCAGAAGACTGTCTACTCTATGGTTCCCATTATGTGATGTTCTGGAAAAAAAAAGCTGAGGGAGTGAAATCAGATCAATGGACGCTGGGGTTGGGGTGGGGGATGAGGAAATGTCAGCCAATGGAAAGATTCTCTATCCTAACGGTGGTGGTGGTTTATAGCTTGATATTTTTGCCAAATTCTTAGCATGGTGTATTTTTAAAAGGGTGAATTTTACTGAATGTAAATTGTATCTTAACAAGAAACAAGTAACAAACAAGATCTTGGTGGACTGCATGAGACAGTGTCTGTGAAAGCCTGCCATGATGTCCCACACGGGACAGAAGAGTTTTGTCATCTATCCAAAACAAAGTGAAGGGGATTGTTTTTGAAGTAGAAAGATTGAAGCTCAAATCCAGCCCTTCCATTTATTAGCTTTGCAACGTTGCACAATTTGCTTAAACTTTCTCCAGTTCCTCATTCTGCAAATGGAAATAAAATGGTGAATTTGCAGGGTGGGGGAGTTTGAGAATCTAACTGCATAGCGTAAAGATCTAAACTCAGGTTGTGTTCCATAGAGAGTTTTCTTTTGTTTCTTTAAGTGATACCGTGTGTATTGTATACCAGGCATTATGCTGAAGACTATACAGATACCAATTTAATCCCTATTATGGCCCCATTTTACAGGTGGGAAAACTGATCTTACAGAGGCTAAGTACCTTCCCCAGGGCCACATCTGGTTTGGGTGAGGCCAGACTGCAAACGCAGGCAGATGGACTCCAGAGTCCTTGCTCTCATCACCATGCAATTCTGCCTGTTTGAGTGACTGATCATTTACAATTAGCCCCTTTGGTGCCGGAAATCACTTCCGTACAATTGTACGTGTTAAAAGTCCTACCAGGAGAAGCAAGCCTTTTATTCTTTTTTTCCAGTGAAGCCCTTTACTGAAACCTTATAATCATTTCCATATGATGGAACTGGCTCTCCGAGATGCCGAGTGGCTGATGGAGGCAGCTGAGTGTTCTGATTTCATCCCAGACCTTCTGTCTCCATATCTTGGACTTTCCTTCTTAGCATCAGTGTAAACCCTGCCTTCCATATCCTCACTGCAGCTGGAAGTAAGCTCCCAGGTGAAGGTGTGTAAAGGAGAACCTAAATACGCTCTCTCAGTACAGCTGACAGGACTGTGACTTGATCAGATTTTTCCAGAGGATTATTCGATGATATGTGTCAGCTGTCTCAGACATGGACTTTGCCATTGACTTAGAAATGTTAATTCTGGGGAGTTTTCTATTAAAATATATATGTAAAAATTTATATACAAGCAACTCCATGACATGGTTTCTGCTACTGAAATTCTAGAAACACATTAAATACCGCCCAGTAATGACATAGTTAACCAATTTATGTAGCAGCCATTAAACGAAATACTAAGCAGCCATTAAAAATAATGTTTTAGAAAGCTACTTAACGATGTTTAACATGTTCCGAGAGTTTTTGAAGAGAAGAAGCAGAATTAAAATAAAATTATGCATATGTGGCTATAGAAAATAAAATGAGAATGAAATACATGAGTAAAATAAAATACATGAGGAACTTTATAGACCTATCAAGGTGAGCGGATTATGGAGGATTTTATTTCTGGCTTGTTGCTCTCATGTATTTTCTAAAAAAAAATTATACACACATATTTATAATTGGAGAAACAACAAATGTCATTAGAACATTTAGTAGAATGAAAGGCTGACTTACTCCCTTAAGGATGAAAATATAAAGAAGTCATGCTGGGTTCTCTATGGTAAATCTACACTAATTGTGACTTTGTTTCCCCAAGCATCGTGGACCCCTTGGGTACTTGACCATGCCCCATGAAAGCTCTATTCAAAGGCAATGCTGAGTAGAGCCTCATTGCTCTATAAACCCTCAATAGCACAAAAGAATAGAAGTATAAGGTGGTGGGAAGGGAGTTCTGGGCACCACCTTCCCACTGATCCCCCATGCAGGAATCCCCAAGTCTGCAGCCCTGACAAGAGGCCACCTAACCTTCCCTCAGGCACTCCCAAGGCCCCCACTAGTGAGTGGGGACTCTGCCGATTGCACTATTTGGGTTGATCAGGGCTTCTACTGGGCTGAAATCTGTGGTTTCTGTCTCCTGGGGGCGCATCGCCTGAGTCAGCTCTCTTGTACAAATGACAGCACTTCCAATGTGGGGAGATAGGTCATGGCTGACACAACTCAATGGTGAAGGAGTCTCCTCTTCTGGAAACCCTCTCAACACCCCCAGGAGACATAGTCTTCCCCCATCTACTCCCACAGCAACTTGTCTCTCATCATGCTATGAGCATGGGGTCCCTTTCCTCAACACTCTGTAACTTCCTCAAGTCAAAGGACCTTTTCCAACTCTAATCTACATACTCAGTGCCTAACAAAGGGAAAGGCATTCATTCACTCATTGGGTCAGGCAGCACATATTTATTGAGAGCCTACACAGGGCCAGGTACCTGAGCCAGGCCCTGTGGTAACTGAGTGTACACCTGTAAACAAAACAGATAGGAGCCTTCCCTGGAAGGAGCCCAGGGTCTGTGGGGGAAGTCAGAGTATAAATATATGTTAGATAGATAGATAGATAGATACATAGATAGATAAAATGGATTGGATACATGCGTGGACGGATGGATAGATTGGATTGGATAGATAGAAATGTGCATGGATGGATATCATGGATAAACAAACAAATGAACAAACAAATAGAAGGCACTAGTTATTTTACATTATTACACATATCTGAAGAGAAAGAAGAGGGGTCCATAGAGGAGATATGGTGAGCATGATAATAGAATAGCAGTTAGGAGCAAGGATTCTGGGACCAGAGGGTAAAAATCCCACATCTACCTGTCACCAGCTGCATGAACACAGGCAAGCTTTATCTCGCTGTGCCTCAGTGTTTCACCAGGCAAGTTAGGATTAAATGAGCTTCTTTCAGTGGAAATATTTAAATTTTACATGTACAAGTAAGTGTTGATTGTTACTGTTCGTGTCAAGATGGGTGTGTATGAGGAAAGTCAGGGAAGATCTTTCTGAAGAAATGACTTCTGAGGTCTGAGGATGAGTAAGAAATAGCTGGGAGAGCATGAGGAACAGGGAGGGGGAAGAGCATGGCTGAGTCCTCCAGACTGATAAAAAGCCTGACGCACTCCAGCAACTGAGGGCCAGGGGACCTAAGGTGTGAAGGCAGAGGGGAGATGGCCACAAACACCTGGAGAGGTCAGCTGGTCAGCCCTGCTGGGCAGCCCAGGCCGCCTCCCATTTTGTTTGCAAGATCTGGGAGGCCCTGGGGGATTTCAGTAGGGAAGGACCATGTCTTAAGTTTTAGACTACCTGGTTGCTCAGTGGGAAGGAGAGAGGCAGAAGGCGTGGGAGGAGGCTGGGCGGGACCCAGGCAGTGATGGGGAGGTGGTATGGATTCAGAGCTGATGTTGGTGAAAAGGAGAAAATTAGAGTGACAGGCACAGCCAGGGAACCAGGGAATAACGCCTCTTGATTAGACACAAACTGGGTTTAGTCTGTGCTAACACCCTTGTGTCGGAGCACTTATTAAAGAAATTATTTATGACGCTTGCTAAAGATGGTAAAGCAGAATTTATTCAGGACCATCCTGGTCAGGAGAGGGGCCCTGGGATCGAATTTGGCACAGGGGAGAAAGCTTGGACTCAACTCTGAATGCAGTATGGGCAGAGGTGGGAAATTATAACCAAGGAGCGGAGCGGGGATCGGTGGATGGAAAACTACTAAGAGGAAATATCAGGAGTAAGAGAGGATTTTAGCTGAAATGATCGAGCAGGAATCTTGCCAGGGCGATCCTCTATCACCAGAGGCCTGAAGAAATGACTTCTGAGATCTGAGAATGAGTAAGAAATAGCTGGGAGAGCATGAGGAACAGGGGAGGGGGAAGAGCATGGCTGAGTGATGGAGGATAAGGAACCTGATGAGATACGGAGGGTGTGTGGGGGGGTGGTTCTTGCTACACTGACTCAGCAGGGTCCTTGCTAAAACTGCGTTTTACAAGGAAAGGCACAGATGGGCCTAAGAGAAGGTTCAGGACGCTGACTACAGTTAGGTCGAGCAAATAACCTTTCTCACCTGCACACACATACCCACTGTTTCTGTCCAGATAAGTGTGTGGCAGAGAAGCTGAATGAAGTTTCCTTCAGGGCAGAGAAATGGATGACCCTGAATCTGGTTTTGCAGGAGGGTGGCGCTCAGGGTGAATCTTCTGTTCTTCCTGGAGTAGAGCAGGGTGAAATGTATACTCTTGGGCTCAAAGGGTAAGAGAATGTTGACTGTGCAGCCTTTTTTAGGAAAAAGGAACAAGGGCACTGTGAGAGAGATCAAAAGTACAAGATAAATGAATGGCAGACAGAATGGGGCAAACATCTCAGATACACATGTTACTGTTTTTAAACACTTGAAGTGCTGCTACCAGGAGGTGAAATTCAACTGGCCTGACACAGCTTTGACGAGGGGTTTAAGGGCCAATGGATAATGGCAACAAACATATGACAATACACTGAACACCATTAGTCATTAAGGAAGTGTAAAGCAAAACGAGCTATCGCTTCACACCCACTAGGAGGGCTAGAATAAAAAAGATGGACAATAACAAGTGTTGGAGATAATGTGGGATAATTGGAATCCTTACGCATTGCTGGTGGGAATGTAAAATGGTACAGTTACTTTGGAAAACAGACTGGCAGTTCTTCAAACACTTAACACTTTAGAGGTACCATATGACCCAGCAATTTCGCTTAGTTATACACTCATGGAAAATTAAAACAGATCCACATAAAAATACCGTACATGAATGTTCATAGCAGAATTATTTGTAATAGCTAAAAAGTGGAAACAAGTCAAATGTCCATCAACAGATGAATGATGGACATTCAAACAAATGGAATATTATTTGACCATAAAAAAGAATGAAGTATTATACATATTACAATTCAATTGACCCTTGAAAATGTTATGCTGAGTGAAAGAAGCCAGATATAAAAGACCACATGTTTTACGGTTCCATTTATATGAAATGTCCAGAATTGGCAAATCCATAGAGACAAAAAATAGATTAATGGTTTCCATGGGCATACCAGAGTAGAAAATGGAGAGTGACTACTAAAGGACACAGGGTTTGTTTTTGGAGTGATGAAATCTTCTGGAATTAGAAATTGGTGATGGTTGCACAACCTTGTGAATATACTAAAAACCCATGAATGGTGCATTTTCAAAGAGTGAGTTTTATGGTGTGTGAATTACACGTCACACATCAGTAAATCTTTTATTTTTAAAAAAATTATGAAAAAAAAAAGTAGTTTCTACTTAGGAAAGAGAACCAGAAGAGCTTGAAGCATGATACTCTGTGTAGAAATCTACTATGGCTGTTTAGGTCATTTCCAGAGCTTCATTTAATAAATTCTGCTATAGGAATATTCTATACATATAACTTTGTTCCCTTTCCTAACAATTGTCTCAACTTCAATACAAATTGGAATTCTTCAGGCAAAGACTCTCCATAGGTGTTTAGGCAATCGGGATGTGTTGGTGGGTTCTTCTTCCAGGCCATGCCATTTTTTGTCGTCCCATCAGTAGAACATGAAATTGACTCCCACTGCGTTTATAAACCTTGGTATGTGTTCTGCCAGCTTGAATAGGTCCTTGTAAGTAAGGCTTGGGGACAACTAGAATGAAAACTCATTGGGGAAGTCACTCAATGGGGTTCTCCCACTTCTTGCTGGCCGACGCCCCACTCTCAGGACACATCTCTCCCTATACCATGACCATCAGGATTGTAGCTAAAGAATGAGGAAGAAAAAGGACAATTAAGCTAAGTCAGGGCTAATTGAACTGAGCCTTTAAGGCATTTGGAAGTGCTAAGGGTGTCAGCCCTGAGTCATTGTGGGCTCTGAGTCAGGCAAATGACATGATCAAAATGACATTTAATCTCTCCATAATGAATTGAAAATCTATAAAAATAGCGTAATTGGCCAACTGTTCTACAATTAGCATATTAATACTGTGACCCTTGCCAGGTGAGCAGCATGGATTTACATGTGGGTGTTGTGCTGAGACCCAGGCTGGGAAGGCAGATCTGGTACAGAGAGGTATCTGAGCTCCATTATCCCATCTGCAGGCCGCTTTGTTCCAAGACAAGGATTAGTGCTAATAATTTCTCCCCAGGGAAGCGCTATCTAAATCCAAGTTTTCTGCAGAGTCTGTAAATACAGCCAGAGTCCTATCAGGGAGCAGACAGGAAAGGCACAGGGAAGTAAGTCAATCCCAGGGCTTTTGTGAGCCAACAGTGATGGAAGACATGAAAGTTTCCCCATTGCTTAGGCGATTGTTCTGTTTGTATGGACCAAGTAGGTTAGCATTCCAGGAGGGAGGTGATTTACAGTATTAGAAGGCAGCCAGGCTCCTGGAGCCAAAAAAAAAATCCCAAAACAAACAGACAAACAAAAAGACACTCACCTAGAGTTGGACATTTCTGAGTAATGGAAGGGTCCTTTTGCAACTTTCTTAGTCT
Organism: Rhinolophus hipposideros; assembly: GCF_964194185.1. Lineage (NCBI taxonomy): Eukaryota > Metazoa > Chordata > Mammalia > Chiroptera > Rhinolophidae > Rhinolophus > Rhinolophus hipposideros. The sequence continues at coordinate 96,551,361 of NC_138051.1, forward strand.
TGCCTTGTTGTAACTGTTGAGAAACAGATATTCACAAATGGTTGTGTTTTAAACATATTCTCTGATCCGGTTTATTATAAGAATACATTCTTTATAAGGAAGGGGTTCTGTCTGACCCCACTTAGGTAAAATCACAGAAAGAAAACATTGTAGGTGGTGGAACAAGGGACTTGAGTTCTAGACTCAGCCTGACAACCAACTTCCTGTGCAACTTGAGGCCAGTAATGTCTCCCTCCATTTCATACATCACTGTGTTTACAATGAGAAAGAGGGTGGGGTGGCTTCTAGGACCCCTTCTATGTTGATAATCATAAATATACAATTATCTGTAATCCAATTTGAATAACTTGGGGAAGAATGGCATGAAGACAATTGAGAGTCTAATGGTGAAAGGCTCATCGACGAAAAGGAATGGACATTTATTCTGTGCCTACTGTGTGACAGGCTCTCTGCCATGTACTTTTTCATAGAACCCTCAAAACCACTCATGATTTTGGCTGTCACTTCCGTTTTTTTTTTTTTTTTTTTTTTTTTTTTTTTTTTTACAGCTGAGTCATTTGGGGCTCACCCAGTTTGCAACTTATCTCAGTTTATGCAGCTAACAAGCAGCAAATATGCGTCCTTATCCTAAAAAGTTAATAGTCATAGCAAACATGGGCTAGACACTCTTATAAGTGTTTATTGTTATTATTAATTCATTTAATGTTCTTAATAACAGTGTGCAGTAGGAAGTTTGGTGATTTTACAGATGGGGAAAGAGGTGCTCAGAATAGGTCAGTGGCTTTTTTAAGGTCAGCAGGTACATGGAGAGTTATGAACAAATATTGCCTTCTGATTGTGTGAGAGAGTGAATAGGTGGATGGATAGAAGAATGAGGAAAATAATTAGAAAATCTCCAGTGAGGCTTGGACAGATAAACCACTGACCACCCATGGAGGGCAACAGGCATTGAGGTGTGATCTGGTCATGGGCTTCTTCTGTTTAATAATTCCACATTGTCTAGAAAAAAAAAAGATTCCTCCGACTGGTATATAATAATAGCACTATCATGTATTGTTCATGTAATGTAATATATGCTACAAAGAATAAACTCTGTTCTGCATACATTATCTCATTTATTCCTCAAAATATCTAACTAATTTGGGCATATTCCTGGGAATGAGTGTCCACATCATTTATCATCTTAACTGGAATAGTTGTGATAGTGAAAGGGAGGTGCTTTGATAATTTTGTTGGTACAACAAACATAACCTGGGACTTTTGCACATCTATTGAAGGCTTTGTCATTGTAACTTGGGAGTGAAAAAACCTAAGGTGTAACTGCCTTCTCATCCCAGAGCCCAGCTTTTAACTCTACCTTCCCAGGCCTGCCAAGGTTTTCTTTCATCCTGTGGTCTAGGCTTGGGAGTTCTCACCAGTTCCCGAATCTCTGCTTCCATGCTACCATGTCTGATATGAGCTGTTGCATTTCCCTCGACTTGAATTGCTCATGAGATTGTCCTCTTTTGTACATGCTTCTGCCTGGTATACCTTCCTGCTCTTCTTTGCCAGACTCCCTTTCAATCTTCCAAACTCCATCTGTCCATACTTCTCTTGGGCCGTCTTCTCTAATACTTACTTCTTTGTTGTTGGTGTTGGTGGTGTCTCTTTGTTTCTTTTCCACTCAACTATGATGTCTCAAATGCAGATACTCATCACTGTAACCCCAGGGTCCAACACAGAGCTCATCACTGAGTGGCACTCAATAATTTTTAAGAAAGAAAAGAAAACCAGAGGAAAGGAAGAAGTATGAATATTTGTGGTTCTGATGGAAATTTTAGAAAACGGGCTGTTCATTCATTCAAGTATTTAACAAATGTTTATTGAGTACCTCTTACATTCTAGGTGATGGGACTACTAAAATAGTAGTTCCGTCTACTATTGCGACTAAAAATAGAGAATATCCTCTAAAAATAGAGGATATTTAGAGGTGACTAAAATAGAGGATAGCTGTTCTCCAGGTCCCTGCTTCCTAGAAGGGGACGGATAATACGTAAATAAACACGTATCTGTCACAAAGCTTATGTACTGTCAAGGTGGAGCTGAGCACCCTACAGAAATGGCATAATCAGGAGAATGCATTTCGGATGCAGAGGTCATGCTCCCCTCTCCCGCTAGCCTGCATTGTATGTGAGCTCAAGTGTCACAGTCTCAAGGAAAACTTCCCAGTTCATCTTAGCCCTGTTTTAATAAGATCATTTTGAGGTGGCAGGACAATTTGCAGTTGTGAAGATAGACAATGAGAGCAATAAGATATTCCCTGGTGGTGCAGAGAGTTAAAACAACAGAAAGTTATTCTCTCACGCTTTTGGGAGCCATAGATTTCAAGTATCGCTGGGCTGAAATCAAGGTGTCATCAGGGCTGTGCTCCTTCTGGAAGGTCTAGGCGACAATCTCTTCCTTGCCTCTTCCAGCATCTCAGAGCTGCAGATGATTTGTGGCCACATCCTGTGTGTGTGTGTGTAGTCAAATCTCCTCTGCCTCCTTCTTCTAAAGACATTGCTTTTATTGCATGTAGGTCCCTTTTAGAAAATCCAGGATAATCTCCCCATTTCTACTTCCTAACTGAATCACCTATTTTTTGTGACCCCCTATTTTTTGTCACGTAAGGTAGCATATTCACAGGTTCTAGGGACTAGGATGTAGACATTTTGGAGGGGCCGTTTTTCAGCCATAACAACAACTAGCTCCTAACTGTACTGTACCAAAACTTGGAAGATGCCCAGGCCATTTACCCACATTTGATCAATTGCTCACACTACCTGAGGAGGAAGGGAGAGCTTTCAAATCTACCCTTCTTAAGCTCTGGTCCCAGATTTTTTCCACTACTTTCCATTGGAGCAGTCTTATTACAACAGATTTTTTTTTTCCTGGACCAAAGTCTCTCATGCATAAAGCAGCCCAGTTTGCAAAATAGAAACTTTCCCTCTGGCTACATGTTCCTGGGATGGAAAGCTATATTTTCCATTTTGCCCAAGTTTGGGTTCTTTAATAGCAAACTCTGTATTCTGTTTGTGCAAATTATCCTTGCTGACAGTGATGGGCAAACACTCTTATTCCAAGAGAGTTAATAGATCCCAGCACCTGGAAAGCCATCTCTATGCCACTTTCCCCAGGAGCAACAGGACTTTTCATTAGCCCAACCACATGCTGGCAAGCGAGGGGTCCACCTTGGGTCCACTCACTGGTGTGCCCTTGTTCCTGAAGCCTTTGTGTGTCTAGTCCTCAGTCAACTAACACACAGCTCAGCTGAAGGGGTGCTGGAAACCCAATCTCTCCATTCCAGGGGGTGATTTGAACCTGCCTCTGGCTAATTCCAAGGTGATCCTCGTGCCAATCAATACATTTTTTTTTTCAAAAGTGAGGTCAAAGTCAGGTTGTCTTGTTCTGTGAATAATGAATGCTAAATAATATTAATAGTTAGAAGATGCTAATGTTCCCTAAAACATGTCAGCTTTCTTTCTCTTTCTCTTTTTGCTGTCATTCTCGTCTTACTGATCGTGTGTGAAAGAAGTCGTTCCCCTCCCCATCTCCAGCTTAATACAGTGCAGTCGAGCTATTTGTTCCGTCTCCCCAGGAACACCTGAAACTGATTTCAGAGGCTGAACATTCAAATTAGACATTTAAAGCAACGGAGACAAATTGGAAGATGAATTTATCCTGTCGAGGCTTAGAGGACAACGGATGAAACATCTTTTTTTTTTTTATTAAATTTATTGGGGTGACAATTGTTAGTAAATTTACAGAGATTTCAGGTGTACAATTCTGTATTACATCGTCTATAAATCCCATTGTGTGTTCACCACCCAGAGTCAGTTCTCCTTCCATCACCATGTATTTGATCCCCCTTACCCTCATCACTCACCCCCCACCCCCTTACTCTCTGGTAACCACTAAATTATTGTCTGTGTCTATGAGTATGTGGTATATAAACCAAAAACAGCAAAAGAACAAGACAAACAAATGAAACATCTTTTTATTTTTATTTTTTTTATTCTTAGCCCACAAAGTGGTTCCTCGTCGAGATTGTCATTTTCTAGAATCTTGATATGCAAATCAAAGAACTATAGAATTGAATACTCACCTATACATGTCGTGTATCATCAAGTGTCTGTCTAGGTTTGCCTTGAAACCAAAGCATGGATTTGGCAAGTTGCGTTTGGAACAGTGGGGCTTAATGGATTCACTTTGCTTCTAGAACTCCAGTTTCACACAATTTGCACTCAGTGTAACTTTATACCAGCCATTCCGTGTCACTTGTTTATGAGGGTTATGAACAATTATTTTTGTATAAGTTTGGGAATATTTTAGTGTATAATACAGGAAGATGCCCTCTGTCAAACTACCTGTTTTGCATAAAAATATATTTACAGATTTATACATTAGAAACAAACAAAAAAATGCCAAAATAAATATTCACAGGAACACATCATCATCGCCCAGTGGTAAGGTCTGCTTATGAAATATAATACAGTCAATGAAAATAAAAGATGGAGTCTCTTCACACTTTCCCATAATTTCCTGTGACTTTATTTCATTTTATTCTAGTCTATATATATCAAACACGGGCACGACATAGCTTCTTTCTGGAGTACTTCACTGTCCTGGACATTTCAATCTTATGGATATGAAAATATTGTAAAGTACAGTATAGTCTGAGGCCGTGGAAAGAAATGCTTAGTTTTCCAGTGCAACATGGCACTCCTTAAAGAGACAGCATCAAGTTTCTGATAAGAGCAAAACCTTTATTTTTTAAGGCACAGAGCTAGGATTACAAGGAGGGAGAAGGATAGAAATTTTGCCTTGACCTTTTCACTCCTGAGTGAGACCTCAGTGGGATTAATCTAGCCTCCTGCCATGAAAGTGCTGGGTCATATGGTAACTCTATATCAAGCTCTCCGAGGAATTACCAAACTCTTTTCAAAACTTTTTTCAAAGTGGCTGTACCACTTTACACTGTCGCCGGTAATGTGTGCAGGATTGAATTTCTCCACATCCTTGCCAACACGTGTCATTTTCTGTTCCAATATATAATAGCCATCTTAGTGGATGTGAAGTGGTATCTCATGGCTTTGATTGCTATTTCCCTAATGGCTAACGATGCTGAACCTCCTCCCCTGTGCTGCGATTGTCTTCATCAGATGGCTAGATGGGCCTTTGACTTATTTCTCCACTTTCTGGATGAACTTTACTTCCTGTTTCTTGCAGCTGAATCTTAATTCCCTTTGTGTCACCTGCAGCTCTGAGCACAGTGCCTGACACCTAGCAGGTGTTGGATAACTTTTAGTAAATGTGATGAAATAAGAGTTGTCTATCATCCAGTGTTTCTATAAGACCTCCAATTCATGGATATACTTCTACAAGTTGAACTGCATTGGAGTGAACCTATTGGTACCATGATTTTACTCAGCGACTAGTAAATGCCTCGACATTTTCTCACCAATCTTCAGAGCAATCGTTTGTGGTAGATATGGTTATACTTGGTTTACAGAATTGGGAAAGTGAGGCATGGAGACAATGACACCCACTCATCAGCCCACCAGTTTTGCTATATCTCCTACCCCCTTTGCAGTTTGGGCCAGTGGACTGCGGGCAAGAGCCTCAGGTGTCCCATGCAGTCCCAAGCAGTGCAAAAATGGCACACATTCTTCAGGTATTTCCTCTTTTATGGCAGCAACTAGGAAAGCTGCGCCTTGCAGATGCGGGGGATCCCTACGAGCCTCTTTCCTGGGTGAAAGTATGGTTCATATCCCCAATAGACATGTTGTATGACAAGTAATAAATCTATTGTGTTAAGCCACTAGGATTTTGGACTTATTTGTCACTGAAGCATAGTTTAGCTTAGTACACACCTTAGACATGAACTGGTCCTCCTAAAAGGAAAACCTATGTTCAATCCATGGACTGTTTGCCTCCCAAATCCTCTCTAATGTCATTCTAAAACCTATAGGAATTACCTGCCGGTGGCACAATTTATAATACAATTCCATATCCATTTCCTCTAGTAGACATTAATTCTGATTTGGTGTAGACTCATGTTCTTATCACACACCTAAACTTTCAATTTCTCTATAAGGAACTGCAGGATTTATGCTTTCTGGTAGATTTTAAGAATTGGTGAACAAATCATATATTTCAGATGGTGCCCGCTCCAATCAATTCTCTTGCTCTACTTGATCAGGCATAAGCTTTTTTCTGTTGCTTGTGATCAGAAGAACCAAAAGAATGTGTTCAGCAAACAGTAAAAAACCAGTCTTACTGCATAATACAGGGGGATGAATATGGAAAAGTATGCTGGCATCTTCTTCTGAAGACCCTTGGAAAGCAAGTTGAAGAGTGGCTGTTTCACCAGGGGAGTCGCTGAAGACTTCATGACAATGAGATATCTAAAGTCACTGTTTAGGGAGACTGACCTGGCAGAAATGAATTAGAATACATGGGTCCTTGTCAGTATTGGTTTTCTCTTCCATGGCAATGTATAGACAGGCAGGTTAGTTATACTTGTTGAATTATAGATCAGAAAACGTCTATTGATTTTTGTATTAGAATATTTCTGATGTAATCCACCGTGAAGTTTTAAGTCCAGCCACCCCAGTATATATTCTTTCCCATGTTGGAAGCACAGTGCTGACACACAACAATGATTGTGACTGAGTCTATGTCTCTAGGGCACTTTCAGACGAGAGTTTACAAACATCCTAGACATCTCCATTCATTATAGGGATGTCCCCCTGGTAGAAAACATAGGATTGGACAGTATCCAGTGAGTATGCTTGTGATCGGAATTCACTGTGTTCTTATCCCTAAACAGGATGGTTGGCCTAGAAAAAGACAAGGGGGTCTCATCCTTGAAGCCTCAGCCTTTGGAGCACCCACTACTTTTTGTTGAAGACATAAAAATCTGAGTATCCAATGGCTTGATATTCTTATGGAACTTAAGACAGGAACTAAATTTGTTCAGTAGCTTAGTTATAGAAGAGAACTTAGCACTTAGTCTAATTATTCATTCTAAGTTAATACATGTAGTCTCCATGATTTAAATTGAAGCGTTTTCTTACTCCCTTCCTTTTTTCTTCCTTATTTTTCTTCTTGCCTTCTAAATATAGTTAATACGAGTTACTTCTGCTTTTCATGAATGTGAATAGAGTTGAGACACCCTTGACTTTTAAGTCACTGCAAACCCGTTTCATCAGAACTACACCTCCATCTAATGTGTTTCTTCCCTTGGTATGGAGAAAATTCAAAATGAAATGTTGTATTAGTACCATGAACTCTTTCTGTTGACTTTGAGAAACGCAGAGTGGTACAGCGAAATGTCCCTTTCATCTCCTTAAACTAAATAAATGGTATGCAGAACTCCACTCAAAATCTCTTCACATTTACTCATGAGAAGTTTCCCAGATACACTCCCAAAACGACCTCACATGTATGATTCAGAATCTGCATAAAGTAGAGTGAGCCCAATGTGAGGGCCAGTGGCGAGCTCCAGCGACACCCACCATGAACCTTCTCTGGGCTGGAATCTGAACTTGTGTGCAAAGCAGGGTACTGAGCTCGGGTGTGCTAGCTGTTACAATTTAGTTCCCATAAAAGCAGTCTCTGAAGCAGGGATTGAGTACAAGTATTTATTTGGGATGTGACCCAGGGAACACTGTGTGAGTGTGGGAACGGGAGGTAAGAAAAGGAAGAACTCCAAGGGGCAGTCCGGTGGCGCAGGCGGTTGGAGTGCCGTGCTTCTAACACTGAAGTCGCCGGTTCGATTTCTACATGGAGCAGTGCACTGTGCCCTCCACAGCTAAGACTGTGAACAACGGCTCTCCCTGAAGCTGGGCTGCTGTGAGCAGCCAGAGATCTGTGTGAGCTGCCAGTGCGCTGCTGTGAGTGGCCCACCAATGACTGGTGACTGACTGCCTCAGCCAAGGGGGGAAAGAAACAATGGCTTAAAAACTGGGGGGGGGGGGTTGAAACGGAAGAACTCCAATAGAGAGTGTGTTAATGAGAAGATTCTCACTGTGGGTAACTGGGACTCCAACCTTTGAGGAGCCTCTGAAGGGCACTTTTTAGGTAACCAACATTATTGGAAATTTTGTTGGCAGATCTGATGATTATGCAAAAGTGATAGAACTAGAAGAAAACCAGATATTTCTTGTAGCATATAAAAAAAAAATCCATGTGTTATCTAGATTTAGCCAATGGCTCCCACATCTTGAGTAGTTTGCTACTCATTCAATCATCACTGAAGACTGTGGTTCTCAACAGTACATTTAAATAAACTAGCATTTAAAAGATCATAAAGGGACAACCTATTTCCAGATATCAGTATCCAAGATATTGGGAATCAACTGTTCATTGAAATACTCAAAGATCAGAGAAAAGCATGTAATAGAGTGCATTGCATACCGAGAGAATAGAGCAGCTAATGTGAGTGTTTAACTGTTGTTTCTGCTTTCCATCTCTTGCCATGTCTCACTTAACACTCTTCAGCAATTCCACACCACCCATGAAAAGGAACTCAAACACCTTGCCCAGGCCATTGGGGCTTGGACCCAGCTCATGTTTTTAGTTTTATCCCCACTCCCCTCTACAGAACCATAACTCCACCCATACTCCTAATTATTGAAGCACAACCTAATGTTTTAGCCAGGATTCACACTTGCTGTTTCTTCTCCTAGAAACATCTCTTCCACTTACCACAAGAATTTATCACTCTTTCATGCTTATTCTCACTATATATTTTGTTTACACTTCTGTTGTATTATTATCTCAAGTTGAAAAAACTCTTTTATGTGGATAGCTACACCTACTGGATTGTGGCTTGTTCATGTTTGCCCAGGGAGCCTATCACCATGGCTAGTATATAGTAGGTAGGTGCTCATGGAGCATCTAAAGGAAGACAAACATTAATCGGTGGTTGGATGGATGGATGGATGGATGGATGGATGGATGGATGGATAAGTTAATAATGTTATCCCTCAGATCTGTAGTCATAGATTGAAAGTGCAAGAAAGAATTAAAAATCCGTTAAGAATGTCTTTGTGGTTTTTCATTCAGGGAATTTTGTTTGTTTTTAACCCCTAAAGCCCAAGAGGAAGATATCTTACATTTCTAGTTGCTCCGATGAAGAATCCTTGATCTCAACTTGCTTTCATGAGTACCTTCTAGACCTATGATCACCAAAATGATAGCCACTATCTACACGTAGCTATTGAGAATTTGAAATGCAGCTACTGAGGTTGAGGACATGAACTTTTCATTTTATTTGATTGTAATTAATTTTAAAATAAAAACCCATATTTGATTTAGTTAATGGAAAAACTTTAAGTATGTTTGAAACAACTTGGATATGTGAATCATATAATACATCTACCTAAAATATTGCAAAACTATAGGAACTATTACTTTTACTAATCTTAATTATGGCTATGTATATGTGTGTGTGTATGCAATTATATGCATACAAAAATAAGGATAGATAGATAGATAGATAGATATAGATATATACATATATCTCTCTATATGTAGATATATTGTATAAATTGATTTATCTATCTATATATCTCTATCTAGCTCTCTCTATCTCTATCTCTAGCATCTCATCTATCTAATGTCCATGTTGGAATAATGAAATTACATTGAAGTGTCAGTTGTACCCAATTCAATTTTTAAATTAAATGGTATTCCAATGAAAATATCAATGGGGATTTCATGGAGCTTGACAACTCATTCTAAAATTTATATAATAGAATAAAGGGTCAAGAAAAACCAAGAGAATTTTAAATATCAATGTGGTTGGACTTAACATTTCAAAGGTGAATGTTTACTCTGAAGTTATACTAAGAATGAGAGAGTGTTAATGGGTACAGGAAGCAAAATCAAGAGCAATGGAACAGAGCCCAAAATCCAGAATTTGATCCATGCATAGCTGGAAACTTAATTTATAGCATGAGTGACAATGAAAGATTAGCAAGCGTATTATTTCAGAAAATGCCAGCTGCTGTACCACAGGTAAAGACCACAGCATTTTAACACAATAGAACTTTATTTTTATTTCCTAAGGAGCCCTGACTGACAGGTGACTTTCTTAAAATGTGTTAATTCAAGGACCTCACTGTTTAATCTTGCGTTCCAGCATCTTACACATACAACACCCCTATCCACTCAATCAACCAACTCTAGCTAGTGGAGAGAGAAGCATGACGTATTGTTTGTATGGATTTTCTTGTGGGCCAGGCTTGGAAGTGTGCACGTCATGACCACTCAGTGATGGAGCACCATCAAACTCCAAGGGTGACTGGGAGAGAGGAGTCCAGGGTGTTGGAAGGAGGAAGAGAAATCAAGTTTGATGAATAATTTATTGGTCCCTGACGCAGTTTGGAAAGTACAGGCTATTTGATGAGTGGTGCAAAACAATTGGTTTTGCTTTGAGAATAAGACAACTAAAGTTCTGCACCACACCATTCAAAACAGTGTCTTCTAAGCGGGTTAAAGACCTAAGTGTAAATGCAAAACCTCACAAGAAAATGAAAGGCGATATCTTTATGGTCTTAAGTTGGGTGAAAGTTCCTTGTTTTTTTGTTTGTTTTTGTTTTGTGTTTATTTTTTTAATACAGGACACATAAATCTCAAGTCAAAATGAAAAGATATAAATAAATTTTACTAAGTTTACTGATGTCACCATAAAAATTGATAATGTAAAGCAGTGACTACCCAAGAAGACATCAGTATTCTGAATACATAAAGAATCCCTATAAAACAATAAAAAAAATATAAGCAACCATAGGGAAAACTTTGGAAAATGATATCTTTAATAAGCAGTTCAGCCAAGAGGACATCTGGAATGCCAAAGACAGCAAAAGTTGTGCAACATTACTATAAATCAAGGAGAAAAATAGCATAAGAATAACAATTTCATAAAAACAAATCAATAATGCTAAGACTTGACAAGGATATGTGTAAATGGGACCTCTTAGACATAGCTGGCAAAGTACAAGTTGGTACAAACACAGGAAAATAAATGACAGCATCTAGTTAGATTGGAGACATTCATGTTGTGATCCAGCCATTTCATTCTATGCACCCTAGAGAAACTCTCTACATATGGGGAGCCGTGCACAATAATTTTCCTTGTGGCATTGTTTGTAACAGCAGAAAATAAAATCAACTTAAATATCTATCAACAGGAAAATATAGTAAAATGGTGTTGTATTCATACTCTCACATACCATACAGCAGTTACAATAAATGAAGTAGAAATGCATGTAACAACGTGATCAAAATCGCTGTGTTTTAAAAAAAACAAGATGGGGGAGGCAATTTACTGGATGACATGTATCATATGTGATACAGACACTATAAAGTTCAATATTAAGGAAAGTAATATATATTATGATATGGATAGAAGAGAAATGCATAATTCATATGGGAAGTAAAAGTGATAAATGTAACATGGTAATTGGTAGACTTTAAGGAGAGAAGAGAAGAGATGTTTGGGAAAAGGGTGAACAAGAGGTCTTAACTCTATTTGTAATGACAAATTTATTTACAGAGAGAGAGGCTATGTTACAATAGATAAATGAATAGATAATTGGGGGCAGTGATGTTCATCATATTATTTGCCATTCTTTGCTGGATTCTGAGTATATTATATCATTTAAAAAGGTTTAGATATTAACACTCTTGGTTCTCACCTCTCTCCAGCACCTCACCTTCCCCATAAAAAAACTGTGGAAAACTCTTTACGTGATTCTAATTTTGTTTCATCTGCCTCAAGTGATAATTCCTGAGCTCCCATGTTGGGCATCTCATAAGGTTGACTATTGCTGTCAGCCCACCTGGGAGTAAAATGAACTTGTGAGAGCAGGTTCTTCAAGGGGTAAAACAATGACGCTTTGCTTTTACCACACCTGGCCAAACGGAAGAGCTGTCTAAATTCATATGCAGAGTGAGAAGACCTGAATACAAATACACACGTGGGTGCGTGTACTCATAGCTTACCCTGTTGGGTGACAGACACGGCCTCCTCAAAACCTAACCTGTCTGTGGTGCCTACAGATTGCAGAAGAAGAAGAGATTGGGATTGTGGGCCTATTATCTTTGTAATTGTAAAGGATCCCCATGCAGCTATCCTGAGCCAGTAGCTTAACAGAAGAGAGGAAAAGGAAAAAGATTAGCATGACTGTGACATTTTCCATGCCTCCTGTGCGTGTGAGCAGCTTTCAGAAATCTTCCTTTGATGGACGAGGAGTGATAAAAATAAATAAAATTGTAAAGTCAGGATAAGCAAGTAGCATAAAGGTGGAAAATCACTAGTCATAAAATTATTATGTTGATTATCATTATAACTGTATTTTCATTGCAATAGCCATAATAATGTGCACGTATATAAACTTTTATGTTGTTAAGTAAAATGGCCATACCCTCGAATGTGCCCAGGACAGCCCTGATTTATCCCGTTGTCAGCTAATTTGGGCTTTAATTGTCAGCAGTGCCTCCTTTCTCTCCCAAAGTGCCCTGATTTGGATTCCCCATTTTAAGGCATGTTCGTTTATTTATTTTTTTAAAATTTGAGTCTTGTCTTTGACACAAATTGAGAGAGCTTTGGGGTTTCACTTTGTCTCCCTGAGTGGGTTTCCTTGCTACCAACACTAAGGTAACACTATGCCTTTCTATCCCTCACTTCTAGGTCTGTCTCCCACCAAGCCATGTTGACTCTCATTGTAATTATCTTCCTGAATCTCAACCCCTGGTCAAAATGGCCACTATGTCATCTCAGGCCAGACTACATAATTTGTGGGGTCCAGTGAGAATGAACACATGGAGCCCCTTGTTGAAATATTAAGAATGTGAAGGAGGCAACAGGAGATCAGTAAACCACACTCGGGGGCTTCTAAGTACTAGGCTCTGTGTGTCGGCACAGGTCTCACGCCCAGGAAACTGGCATTGACTCCCATCTGGGTCAGTAGCCATTTCCTAGCTCCTCTTCTGCCCACACTCCCTGGGCTTTTCCTCCAAACTGTATCTCATCCTAGTACCAGAGCCTCCAATTCTGCAGCTGCAATGGCTGCCCACTGCTCTGGCAGCCCTGTGTGATTGTCCCCGTCTGCCACTCACTCCCAGCCTCAGGGCCCACCGGGACACCCCTCACTCGCTTTTCTCATCTAGCTACACTAGCCGTCCCTTAGCTAGACCAACTCAGCCTGGGCACGTGTTTGCTCAATCCACTATGGCGAAGAAAAGAAATTTAAGACACAATCTCTGCCTCTGGGAGACACGTGGTCGAGAGAGGGGCAAAATCATGAACAGACAGTTTTGGCCTCTCTCCACCTCGGTGAGCCTCAGTTTCCTCGATGGCCAAAGAGAATCAGCCAATGTGTGAAGCCATGGAGAGGAAGGGAGGTGGCTCGTGGAGGGCTCTGGCCTCAACCCATGGCACTGGCTAGAGTGATAGCTCATGTTTTTCTTGGTGTAGTCAGGGCTTTCTCGGTGACCCACCAGGAAGCTTGGTCTGAGCCTCTGAGAGAGGGTTGCTCTAGCTCAGGGCCTCGGTCTGAATCCCCGGACAGGCAGGGAGAAAAGTTGATCCAACCCTGGGCCAACTGAATGGAAACCTTGTGCAGCGGAACCCGCAGCGGGTTTTAAATACCTTCCAGGAGAGCGTGACGCGTAAGTGAAGGTTGAGAACATTGGCTGAATTTAAAGCACGAGTAACAGCCGACCTCTCAAAGAGGAGGGTCGTGCCACGCAGAGGTCCCAGCTTGAGCCAAGGCCTAGGGGTGACACGCCATCTGCTCTGTTGGGTGCTGGAAGCTGGCTTGTGTGGCTGAGTGTCCAACGGGAGGTGGCCTTTGTCCCAGCAGCAGCCCTGAGTGCAGTGCTGGGGGGGTGGGAGGTCCTGAGGGCAGGAAATCCTGATCGTGCTGAGCTAGCCAGGTATCTGATGGACAGTTAGTGCCTTATTAAGGGACAGTGAACCTGACCCAGCTAAGCAGCAGATGGGTCAAAGACAGAGACCTAAGTGGTGTTTACAGGAGAGCGCAAGAACTGCTCCAGCAGCCCCATTTGGCTGCTTTTGATCCCTAATCCCAGCCTCAGGTGGGTGCCCCCTGAGCCAGACAGCTCCAATCAGGGTGATGGAAGTAAACAATGAACACAAGTGGAGCAAGGTTGGGAAGACAGAGAGAGCCAGAAAGAAGGTGGCCAGGGGGCCCGGACGGGGGTGGGGGGTGGGGGGAAGAGTCTTCATGGGATAAAATTACCAGCCAAGACAGAAGGCTTGGAGGCAGTGGGGCAGACTCCCCCGCCCAGGAGTCTGCCCTGCCCCCACCCCCACCCCCAGCCTCTGCCTGGGCTGGAAGAGCAGATGCTCTATTCTGGGATGGGAGTCTGGGAGTCTGGAGAGAGGAAGGAGAGGGTCACAGAGATGGGGCCCTCTGACTGAAAAGGAAGTACCGGGACTAAACAAATGAACAGGGAATGGGGAGGAGACCACTCTCCTCCCCGCCATGGCCACTGAAAACCTCATCCCTTCTCTCATGTGATGAGCCAAACCAAAGGCAAAACCAAACCAAAAAAAAAAAAAAAAAAAGACACAGCCAAGGTGGTGTTCATGTTTAAAATTTAATGAGCGCTTAAAAAAAATGTATCTCAGTGATACTTAAATGAATAAAGGCTTTCTTGCCACCACCACCCCCCCCAAAAAAAAAATGAAAGAAAGAAATGAAAGAAAACATGATGAAGGCTCTGAGATTTATACTGCCACTCTTCTTGGATACTGATCACTTATCTGGATAATTAAGCAGTATCAGCAAGCAACCAGATCCCTGAAACTTGATATTAATCCGTCCCTCTTAATAGTAACACAGAGCTGCCTCGGTAGAACTCAGCCGAGACCTCCTAATCCCCCTTTACTGGTGTTCCGCCATCAGCACACAGCACTGCTTTCCCAGAGAGTTGGAGGCGTGCTATCAGCAGCTTAAACCTCATTTCGGCTTTGGATCAAAGTACATGAGGGAAGTCAGAAAGAGTCAAGATGACTGCAAGTTTCTTTGGGAGGAAATATTCACAACTGTTTTGCCAGTGGGCCAGGGATCAGGCACCGGGTTTTCACGGTTGTCTCTCTCGGAGGTGTGTGTTCCAATCAAAGGCCACTCCTTCCAAATTTAGGGCCTCTGGATTTTGCAGCATGCGTGCCGTGCGTCTCTAGCAGTAAGACACACCAACACATCATATACTTCAAGGGTGAGGAGTAGATTCCCACTGGTGTCCATGTCCAATCTCGGGGTCAGTTTCTGTCCACTTGCTGCTTTGTTTCTCTCTCTTGGCTCTGCCTAGCACGTCATCTCTTTCCTTCCTCTTTGGGTAAGACCTTCACTTCGGGTTCTTTGGTGCCTATATCTCGGCTCTTCCTGTGGGATTCCAGTTTGGTTCTTTGGGTTTCAAAAAAGCAGACACCTTCATGTTGATTCAGTCAATAAAGAGCTCTTCTTACATCCCATGGGGTTTTGAGTAAAAGAGAAAGCAGAAGGAATCCACGCACGAGCAGGTCTGCAAGGCTTTGGGGCATTTTGGGCAGCTACCATTCTGCTCCCGACACCTGGCTGCCTTGGTGACCGGACATCGGAGGGTATTATGGCTCCCTTCACTTCAAGCTCCACTATCTTGTTACCTCAGCCACCCTCTGTCACTATTTCTGCGGCTCTTGCTTCCACCAACTGCTTTTCTTTGGAAATCTGTACCGATCCTCTGAAAAAGGGGCTCTGGTTGGTTCAGTCAGACTCTTCTAGAGGTGGGGGGCAGTCAATCTACAGAGATCACGTGGGGTCACCACACAGCTGGTCAGCCATGAGTAGCAGGATCTAGGGCAGATTCACTTCCATGGGCCAATCAGTGTGGCAAAGGGGATTAAGGCCATGCTGGACAGAACATGGAAGCTCAAGCCAACAGAACAACTCAGAAGAACTGTGGTACTCAGAGCACCTGGTACTCTTCTCCAGAGCATTTAGAATTAGGTGCCAGCTTTCCCTGCTTCAGACTATTGCAGAGGCTCTGCAAATAATAAAGACAGCTTTCTGGGATAGGTTCTTGCATGTAGGTTGGTGCTCCGTGTCACCCCCTTAAGAGAAGACAGTGTCAGCATTGGAAAGACTAGGATGAGATGGGCCACTTGCAAAGCTCAGAGCATGGCTGGATAAGACCAGTGCAAACCAGATGTGAAATCGGGTCCATGTGGAAGGTCCCAGGCTGGGCTGCCTCAGGCTGGGGGAGTCCCAACAAAGGCTGGAGGTGGGTCATAAGCAATTCGTACCCAAGAAAAAAATGGGAGGACGTGGTTGGAACATGAGGGACGATGCCAGAGACAGAATTCCAGCACCAGCTCCATCATTGCGGGGAGGAGGTGGACCGTGGAGTTTGGGGGAGACACAGGCTGTGAACGCTGTTTAGCTTTCCCTCACTCTGGTGCTGGCCTTGGACCCCCAAACTGACCAACTGGTGCAAAGGCTCACTTACTCTGGCAATGGGAGCTGGGCAGTGATGGATAAAGAGGCTCCATTGAGCAGAAGCAAAGCGCTATGGGATCGGGGTCAAGTGAGAACAAAAGTCCGTGGCTTGAGCTGAGAGGCCATATCGCTTCAGTAGACGCATTTGTCCAGCAGGAATACGTGGGCATCGGAGTGGCTCCCTGACAGGCAGGTGACCCATGGGTGGGTGAGCCCCAGGTCTGGGTACTCTGTGTCTCCCACCTTTCCTTCAGAGACCCCCTTCTCTCTCTGTTCTTGTGTCTCTTAAAAAATACCTTCACCCAGAAAATGTAGTTTTAAAAATTGAGGTGAAATCCACATAATTAAAGTTGACCATTTCAAAGTGGATGACCTAGTGGCATGATGGGTACACATCGTCCCGAATGTCTTCCCGTCTTGGTCTCTGCTGCCTGTTCCAAGGGATCCGGAGCTGCTGCTGATCCCTTACACGTCTCCCTGCTTCTCAGCTTTGTAGGGTCACCTTCCCTAAAGGGCCTTCCTTGACAGCACACTTTTCCCCTGGAGGGGACAAGAAGTGCCACTTATTTTGGGGGGATTTCCAGTATTTTACTTGGGTGTTCAATAAGCCCTATGGGGTCAGCTGGATATCAGAAGGCAGTCTGTCCTCTGTGTAAATGGCAGAGCTGAGCTGGAAAGCTTCCTTAGACTGAGCTGTGGTCCCTCCCTGGGAATGCCTGCATTGCATGACTGCTTACGCTTTTGTCAGCTCCCTCCAGCTGGGGCGGACGGCTGTTTATGTAGCAGATGAAACACAGTAGACAGACCAGGGGGTGCTTGGTCCATGAGTGGTGCAGAGAAACAGGTCTCTGAGAAGGAGGAAGAGAGAGACGACATTTTGGGGTGTGATCCCGGCCTGGAGACCCAGACGAGCCAACATGAGAAGCAAGAACATGTAAATCCTTTGCCCACGCAAGGTTTTGCAGGGGCTCCCCCCTCACATCATAAATACGCTCCTCATAACCTGGCTTTGAAAAGTCAACAAAAGAAATAGAGCCGAGTTCTTCAATTAGGTGACACTCTGAGCCTGGGGTCACCCAGGAGTTAGGAGGGACACAGAGAAACTGGCTTGTGTGGGCAACACAGAGATGCCTCAGAGACACAGGCACCCAGACTAGGAAGGTCCTCAGGCAGAGTTATCACCTGAGCTCCAAGGACCCCAGGTGGCTTTGGGAAATTTGACAAACCTGCTGAAATTATGCACACGTCACCTGTGTGATCCCAGCACTTGTAGATTTGCTTGATGGTTACCCTTCTCAAACTCTTAGCTTGGGCTTGAAACCCCCATACAAAATAAATCTTTTACTTGACTCTTTTTTACCTTCACCTTGGCAAAGGTAAGGAAGTAGAAGGAAGGAAGGGATGGGGGAAGGAGAGAAGAGAGAACACATGAAAAACAAATGTGTAGTGTGGCTGGTCATTTGTGCTAAGAAAATACGAAAGCTAAAACGAAGTGGTTATTTGAAGTCAGCATAGAGCAGACCTTGAATTTCTAGATGACAAGCCAATTGCGGCTTTGCTCTGATCCTTCCCCATGTGTGCACTGTAAGCCAGCCGCCTACGTAGAAACGCAGAGCACAGGACCTGAAGATATTCCAACAGAAGTAGATGCACACTCAGAAACGTAAAATCAGCGATGGGACTGACGGTTTAAAATGAAGATTGTTCTTTCACAACCAGGAGAGACATGCTTTGGAACCACAGCCAGATGAGCTTTCTTACCACGTCATGCCGCCTGGAGCACCCCAGTCGCTTGTCACTGCTCTTGAGGAAAGACGTCTTTGAGGGACCCACAGAGCCCTGCGTGCTCTCGGGGCCTTTTCTTTCCCATGTAGGTTCCTGCCTTCCTCTTCCTATGTGACAACTCAGCTTCCGTCTGGGTATAGAGGGTGCCTGCTCCCCCCATTTCAAACTGTGGCACCTTCCATGTATCTGCAGACTACCTTCATCGCACCCCAGAACGCACTTACTGGGAGTTCTTCACCTATGTGGATTGTTCCTTCAATACACCTACAGCAACATTGGAATACTTATGCTGACCCTGCAAGGTTTTCAGGTTTAGGGGTAAAAGGTGTGAAAGCCTTGGGGCAGTTCCCCAATGCAGACACACTAGGGGAAGCTGCTGGCCTAGTCTTCAGAGGGTCCCTATGGTACTCACTTCCCATCCCAACCCTGGTCGGACAGCCACATCCTGAGGAGGCAGTTTGGGGAGGTCAGTTTCCTGAGCAGGACCAACCCATGCAGAGGGGGAGCCAGGATGGGACTCCATCCCTTTTATTTACAAAATAATGATGAGCCCAACTTTGCGGTGACAAAAACGAGGTGGCAGGAGGAGGGGTCACACATGTATCTACAACCAAAGGTAAAGGGTTGTTACCTTTACCTTTCCGTTCTTTATTTGTACAAAAATGGTAAAATGTTTTTACAGGCTAATCCAACGGTGCTACAGAAACTGAAATAGAACATCCTTAATTAATATGTCAGAATATAAGAAATGATGAAAATATGTGTAATTAAATTCTTGCAGTAAAACAGGATTCAAAAATGTGACAAAAATAGCAGCCCTGCTCCCCCCCCCACCTCCTCCCTCCTATTTTCCTCCAGAAAAAAAAATAATAATAATAAAAAGAAGTGTCTAAGCAGTGGCAGCTGCCGCCTGCGTCGACCTCAAAGAAAGGTTGGGTTGCCGGAACTGACAGCCTGGTCACCCCCAAAATTGGACACAAATTGTCGAGATTAAAAATCCCCCCCCCAATCAGGTGACAACTGCCTTATTTTCATCCTAAGATGCCGCAGGCTGTGTGCTGTGACAGCTGGACATTTTGGTTCCTATACAGGCTCACGCAGTGATAAGGCTGCTGGAGACAGGTGTTCTGAAAGCCCACGTTGTGAATAAACATACACTCACACTACACAGGGCAATGGCGAGGGGTTTTCATTCTTTATTTGTCTTGGCCTCCAGCGTGACACAAAGGTATCCCTGGGCATGACCCTGCACGTTGATGAGGCACTAACCTGGGTTTAACAGAAAAAGGACGGAGTCCCGTTTCCCCCAACCTGACACG
Organism: Rhinolophus hipposideros; assembly: GCF_964194185.1. Lineage (NCBI taxonomy): Eukaryota > Metazoa > Chordata > Mammalia > Chiroptera > Rhinolophidae > Rhinolophus > Rhinolophus hipposideros. The sequence goes on from NC_138051.1 coordinate 96,571,000, forward strand.
TGACCGGGTTCAGAAAGTTCTGGACAGAGCTGCCTCTCTGTCCTCAAGAGGGAGAACCTTGGGGCTTCCTCAGACCCATAGGGGACTCAGACGCAGGGACACAGGCGTCTTCTCCTTTGGGGAGAGAAAGGAAAAAAAAAATCCCTTTTGGTCCCTGGAGATTGAGTGCAATGAGGCAGGTTTTTCTGGTTTATCAGAGGATGGAGTTGGGTCATTTGGGAGATTTCTTTCTGGGGTTCTGCTGTCTGTTTTACCCCCACTCATGGTGATGTTCCCACACCACCCTCCACAGAAGGAGAAGCAAGGTCTTTCTCAAATGGTTCCACTCTCAGTGGCAAGAGGATGCCCCTTTGAGGGGAAGTGAGACAGGTTATTCACAAGCAAACAAGAGAGGGTCTTCATGAGCCAAAATCTCCTTGTGGAACCGAGACATTCGGGCACTGGGTCAGACGTAGGCTGTGGAGATGGGCCAAGAGCCAAGCCCTGGTTTTGCCACCGACTGTCGTGTGACCATAAGCACGTTACTGACTCAGTCGTCTCATCTATAAAATGGGAACGGTGTCACCTATCTCTGAGGGGTGTGGTGGAAATCAAATAGTGCATTTAAAGTCCTGTAGCAGATATGGAGGTGGGTGGCGCAGAGAGCCCTGCCAGGAAGCGGTCAGCAGACAGCTCCCATCTCTCAGACCCCCATGCGCACATTTGCAGAGACGGTTCACATCTGGAGACTGAGGGAAGTAGAGGGACTTGGGCCTGGCCGTCTGCCAGATGGGATGCGCTGGTCCCCAAGGAACCCTGTTCCTTCTGGAGCTGGGCTGGCCGCGGCCTTGCCGGGCAGTCAGCACAGTGAAGTTTCTCTTTGTGTCTCCTTCCCCTGCCTTTCCCAGCTATTGATCCCTCATAAGCGCCTTGCTCCCAAATTCCGTGTCAGCATCTGCTTCCTAAGAACTCAACGTGGACGAGGTCTTTGTGCGTTTCTAGCGCAGAGGAAGGGCTCCAAAGGAGGGCTCAAAAACGGCCATTGCAGCTCCCCGGGGGACTCGCGTCGGAGTGGGTTAAATCTAAGAAAACTGAGGCCTAATCAATCACCCTGCACTATCCCCTCCCTGAAGAAACACCATATCCTCAGGAAGGGGCCTGGACTATGGGGGGCTGATGGGGGAAAAGAAGGAACCAAAGGAATGAAGAGTTGGGATGAAAGTGTGTATTCAACCCACTCCCCGATTCAAGAAATGAGAGGAGTTCTCAGTGGGGTGAGGCCTTCCCCTCAGCACAACCCATCACAACACCTTAGTTTTCAACTCACTGAGTCATATTCTGATTATCAGTCTGGATTCTTGAGTCCTTTGATAGTAGGACGAAAAGACAGGAAAGTGAACCCACTCTGGGTGCTGGGAGCCAGTATTCCCAATTCTGACTAAATACATTGGCTGACAGAGGTTCAACACCAGCTCTGACTTTGACAAAAGCAGTCGTCTGAGCCGGTGCTCAAGCTTTTCAAGCCTGGGTTTCCAGGCATGTTTTAAGGAACAGACAAGTAGACGTACAGAAAATGTCCAGCTCTGTTCCAGGCACTGAATGGAAGGAGTAGGACAAGGCAGGGCCATCCCCCTTTTTCCTGCAAGGAGCCTGGCCTGGGTGAGGACACCTCTATGTCACCTGAAGGGACTGCCAGCTTTTTCCTGCCTGCTGTGCGGCTTCGTACCACCCAATGAGCCTCTCTGAATTTGAGGCGTCTTATCTCTAAAATTTATGTCAGACCATCTGTGAGTCCCAGTTACTTCCCCCATCTTTGAGCTTTTTTAACCACCTGCCAGTGCCATTCACTGGACAGTAGGTACTGCCAGCTCCCTGCAGGCCCATGACCCCAGCACACACTGGCCTTTCAAAGACAGTTGAGTGCATTCAACAGTGTGTGGGACACATTCTCAGTGTAGGAAGAACGCAACTTTTTTCTGGACACCTGTGGGTTTATACGAATGAGAAAGACAAGTGAATGGATACATTTGTTTAAAGATAAAATGGCTTATATACCACATATCTGTGAAATCATCAGCAGGTAAGGAGGGTGGTGGGAGGGAGATGAGGGTAAGGGGGATCCAACATATGGTGATGGAAGGAGAACTGACTCTGGGTGGTGAACACACAATGGGATTTATAGATGATGTAATACAGAATTGTACACCTGAAATCTACGTAACTTTACTAACAATTGTCACCCCAATAAATTAAAAAAATAAAATAAAATGGCGTGCCCTATTTCTTTCAGTTCGACACAAATCAACTCAGCCAGCAAAGCTTTCATGCACCCCATGCTGTGTGCCAGGAAATGAGTGTTCTCTAACCTCACTGGGACTGATCCCAGGATTGCCGGCCTTGTGAGGCCGCCGGTGCTCTCTGCACTTCCCCACGCAGCAGTCCCTACAGGGATTGTTTGTGTCACAGCTCCATCACGGCCACTGCCCCGAGCTCTTTCTTTTCTGGCCATTCAGTCCTCACCTCCTCCTCCTAAGGTTTCTCCTGTTCACCCTCTGCTTACCTGCAGAGCAGACACTGTCCTTCATTCACTCTCCACGGCAATGCTAATCAAAGGCCCACCGCTAGGGGTTGGCCACTCGGTAGTTTATAGAAACACCCAGATGTTTGAGTCAAGGTGGACTGGCTCTAGGGTGTCCGTCTGATAACTAGCCCTCACACGGACACACACGCACAGAGATACAATCCTGGTTCTTGCCTTTTGACCTCCCCAATGCCAGAGAAAAGGTCCTTTCCAAGCCTACATCGCACAGATGCCTGTGACATCACTGACTTGTAACGGAAGCACAGCAGGCTGGTCCTCTGCTGGCGACTTTGCAGAACTGCCAGGGCTTGTCGCGAGTGTACCCTCCACTCCACTGCCCATAACAATGGGACAGCTACACCACCCATCAGGCCCAGCCCGCTGCCTTTTCCCCAGGACACCCTGGGGTCCATTCCTGCACTAGCTCAGCCCATCCAAGGGTTGTGTCGTTGCGTGGAGCTGCTTGGAACCTCACCTCACAGATCGTCTTTGAGCACTGTGTCATGCCTCTGTCCTGGACCCTGGGACCGAGCCCCAGTCTCTCTGAGGGGCGATGCTGGAAGCCGCTCCCTGAAAATAAGGCTGCAGTTACTGCAGACATATTTGGAGGGACACTTGCTCTTTGAGGAGCCTTCTTCTACGTGTGTCCTTTTCTCAGAAAGAACGGGACTTCTCCAGAGGAAATGATTTATCTTATGGATTCAGCGACTCATGGAACCAATCTTAATTCCATTTGGGGAGGCCAGCCTCCATGTGTGATGTCTGGGAACAGATCAGTGCATCATTGGGGGCACTAGCTTTACCCCGGCACAATATTTCTCTGCAATATTCCCTAATCTTCCTAAATTCTTTACTCATTCCTATTTTAAGTTCCAGGTACATTTTTGCAAGCTTTCTCAAGTCCTTTGGGGCAGAGTGAGATACCTAGGAATGATAAAATAAAATCACAAACTATTATTCATCTAAAAGCTCTTGAAGTTTTAAAGACGAGACAGTATTTCAGCTGCGCTGGGCTGGCCTGCTCTGTTTTCACACTTGTCATTCAGGGCCAACAGGCAAGTTTGCTTGCTGTTAGCAGGAAGAGAGCAGGGTGAGGTTGCAGTGGGGCAAAGGCCACCCTAACAGGCTTCCCTCTAAGTGGCTGGAGGACTCTGCTTCCAGTTTTCAAAGTGGCCGAAAGTCTGGTTGATCAAACCTTGTTAATAGACTTTGGAAGTGCTGCTTCCCAGGCTGCTCTCAGGCTGGGAAGTGGCCTGTCTGGGCTCAGAGGAGGGAATCTGGCCCAGCTGCTGGGGGACAGGTGTTCATGCCCCAGCCCTGCACCCCTACTCCCAGGGGAGCTGTGGAGGGAAAAGGGATCAGGTGTTCTCATGGGTGCCCCTTGGACCTATGAAACCTAAGCCGTGTGGCTGGGGAGCAGGGCCTAGACCTCATCAGGAGGCCGCCCGGCCAGCTGGGGCCTGTGTAATGCCCACGGCATGGAGGGCAAGTGGGATACAGGCAAATCAAACTGCACAACGATGGTGCCATTTCATTATATTGCAGTTGTTTATTGTGTGACTCCCCAGCCAGACTCTGTATGCTTTTTGAGGGGGCAACATTTACCTGTCTGGTTCACCCATCCATCCCCAGTGCCTAGAATAGTACTTGGATTATAATAGATGGCTAATAAATATTTGTGAAAAGAAGGAGGAAGGGAAAAAAGGGAAGGGATGGAAAGGAAAAGGGGATTTGGAAGTGCCTGGTATGCAACTGGCCAGAATTCATCAGAGTCAACGCTGGAGAGTATATGACTATCAAAAGTATATGTTAGAATATAAAATGTGTTTAATAGAGGTGTTAGCAGTATTTCATGGGAGCAAAGGGAGATAGGGGTGGGGTTAATTCCAAATAGGGCCAAAGGAGATTTTTCAGATGAGGTGACATTTTTATTTCAAATTGGACTTTGAAAGTGAAAGATGCTTAATTAGCTTTCTCTTAAACTATTTTTTGTTATTATAAGCATAATACCTTCTCATTAGAGAAAAATTGGAAAACATAGACAAGTATAAAGACAAAAATTAAAGTCTCATAAACGCATCAGCCAGTGCAAACCCGTATTAGTGTTACAGTGTGTGTTTTATTCCAGTCTTGTTTTTCTCCATATTTTTTCCATAACTGGAGCCATCATCTGTGTACTGTATATATTTAATTAATACTATACAATATACAATTTTCAATATTTAGAACACTTGGAAAACATTTTTAATAGCTGTGTTTAGTCTATCTCGTAGATATTTCATAATTTACCTGACCATTTTAAAGTTATTTGCTGTTTATATTAGCAACATTTTCATTATTATGAATAACGAGTTGGGAGACATCTTTTTGTATAATTATTCGCATTTGGATTACTTCCTTAGAATTACAAATGAAAATTAAATTACTCAGTCAATTGAATATATACTTCTAGGCTTGGATATAAATCAAGAAAGGCAGGAAGAATCTCCTAGAGTCTGGAAAGATCTACCGCGTCACGTTTCTCGCTAATCTTGAATGGAAAGGTGCGATGTGCTGTTGGCTGTAGTGCTGGCTAAGGAAAGGACGGTGATGGTTTGGAGACGAGGATGGTGGTTGTCATGGTGATAGTGGGGGCACAGTGATGGAGGCCGCAGAGATGATGGGGAAGGTGGTGGTGATGGTGGTGTTGGTACTCCTGGCGATGATATACCTTTTCTCTCTGGAAATGTGACAGTAAATAGAACTCAAGATTTTTCCCGTTTTGGCTTCTTACCGGTATACCAAATTTTAGTTTAGTAAAGGACATGTTGTCAATAATAGACAGTGTGGGAATAGAAGGAGCCCTTTGTTGAGGTGGGATTCCAATGATAGTTTGGAAAAACAAGGTTCCCGGACAACGTTCACAAAAGGCAGTCTGTGTGCAAACCCTCACTCTGCCCTCAGAAATGGGGTTGGCTCAGTCTTGCTTGTGAGATTGTACTTGCAAACACACACGTTCTAAGGAGAAAACATTTTGATTCAATTATAATTCTGGTTCGCTCAACAAGTATCTATTAATCAGCTGCTGAACCTCCCCTGCGCAAGGACATGTAATTGCCAAGGGCATGGATCTCCTCTCCTGCCTGTTTCGCATATTGCTCTATATCAGGGACTGGCAAACCGACCCGTGAGCTCAAGCCAGCGCCCCCTGCCTGCTTTTGCTCAGCCCACACCCTAAGGATGGTTTTTCATATCTCTTAAGCGTTACTAATTTTAAAAAACCCAAAAGGATAATCATATTTTTTGACACATGAAAATGACATGGGAGTCACATTTTAGTGTCCATAAATAAGGTGTTTGATGCACAGCGGCACACGTTCCCCATCTGTGGCTGCGACCATGCTCTAGTGGCACAGTGGAGCATGTGTGGCGGACCACATGGCCCGCGGAGCCTGAGATAGTCAGTACCTGGTCCCTTACAGAGTAAGCCTGTCACCCCCTGCATTGGGCCAGGCCCTGGAAACAGGACACCTTTGGATACCCACGCACGGATTGAGGTTGGAACCCAGGTGGCAATTGGACTCTGCACTTAATGCTGACGGTCACTGCTCAGGTCACTTCAGTCTCTGCTGACCTGGGGAAATAACACTGGCATCGTAGCTGGGACCAGCAACCTTTAAAACGTATTCTTACTCTAGAAATGCAGGGCATGAGGCCTTACCTAATCGAGTTGAATTTAAACTTTTGTCCTGAGCTTCCTGATAGCAAGATCAAAAAGAACAAGAGGTTCCATGACCCTTACGGTCCAAATAGAGTAAAGTACTTCAGGCAAAACCCAGTCTCGTCTGACCTAAGACTTCTGAAAGGGATTTCATAAAATCCCTTCCATAGAGGGGTGTGCACAGGGTCCCCAACAATACCTCCCAGTATATACAGCTGTGCTTGCTGCCTGTGCCGCAGGGGCCGCTGACATCAAAAGGTCAAAGGCCATTTGGTAAAAGCGATTCTGTGAGTCGGGCAAAACAGGATGGACCAAGGACCAACTGCCAGCAATTCCATTTGCTTCAGAGATAAACTCAAAAAGAGAGACTGCCAACAAGACTGTAGGACACGCCTTCAGAACTCTCATCTCTCTTATATGGTTTCTTAGAAAATGTTCTCTCTCTTTCTTCACATCGTCAGGCCCACGAGGCCTCAGTGATGGGACTGAGGAGGGGTGCCCGGCAAGGAGGAGAAACCCCTCATCCCCATCCGTGAGCATTTAACCCAACACACAGGCTGGGCCTCACTACCGCAAATAAATCATAATGTATTTCAATTAGTTTGCACTCGTGCTAGCTGCTGTCCTGAATAATTAGGAAAACAATTCACATTCTGCCAGGAGCAGATCTGAAGTGTTATCTCTGGGATAATTATCTGTCTGCAGTTCAGTTTCCTGCTCCTCTCAGGTCAGCCCTGTTGCAGGAGGACACCCAGAGAGCATTAACGAGCTCTCATTGAAGATGTTAAAAAGCTTGTATTGATCTGTGTGTCCAAGAAGGGGAGATTTAAGCATCTCTGCCGAGGGCAGGAGAGACAGGGACCCCACCACAGAGCCTTTTAGCAGGCCGGGCTGCTCCTGCCTTGCTAGTCCTCCACTCAGCAGGGTTCCATCCCAAGGGCAGCCTTTAAAACTCAACCTGTGGCTTTGTTCTCTGCCCTCCATGCCTCCCTCCCAGTATTTGTGTTCCTTGAGTGTGTGTGCGTGTGTGCGCGTGTGTATGAGAGAGAGAGAGAGATAGAGAGAGAGACAGAGACACACACAGAAGAGGAAGGAAAAAGGAAGGTAGCCCACTGAATGAATATGAATCCGTAGCCTATACCAATAGAAATGAATGAGTAAATGAATGAGCAACAGGGAAAAAGAGAAAGCTCTTTCTTACCACAGAATGGCAGCGAATAAATGTAGAAGGAAAGGAGGAATTAGACAATCACCACTTGGCAACTATCACAGTAAGAACTGATCCAGGCAAGAAATATCAAATTCTGCTGTGTGGTGAGAAGCAGGACATCTGCATAGGCGCGGCATATCTCACGGCAAGATACTTCTTCATTTAAAAAGGAATAAAAAGAATAACTTCACAGTGGAGAAACCTGGTAGACAGCATCCTAACCAAGTGATGCAAGGGAACACCAACAGGAATGGGACAAAGGGCCATCACGTGCCTCCCAGAGTGATGGGTGGAGGACAACATGACATTGCTTCTGTGGCATTCCTGCCCCAAATGCATAACCTGGCCCATCACCAGGCAACAGCACACAGACTCAAAGGAAAGGACATTCTGCAAAATAACTGGCCTGTGCCCCTCCAATTGTCAACGACAGAGTATGGAGTGGTTCCACATAAGGGGGATTAAAAGACAAGTAAAGGACATGTGGGATCCTAGATTTGATCCAAAAATTAAGTGGATTTCGCTCTAAAGAACAGTTTGGGACAATTAGAGAGTTGAATAATTTCTATGGATTAGACCATAGCGGTATATCATTGTTAGTTTCCTGATTTTGATCATTGTGCTAGGGTCATATAAGAGAATGGGAAACATTCTCTTTAGGAAACACGCATTGAAGTATTTATGGGTAAAGGAACTCATGTCTACAGTTCACTCTCAAACGACCCCGAAAAGCAAATAATAATGTGTGTATGTGTATGTATACATATCTATATCTATTGATACCTATCTATCTATCTATCTATCTATCTATCTATCTATCTATCTATCTATCTATCATCTATCTATCTATATCCATTCATTCACCTATCCAGTAATCCATGGAGATTGTGGTAAATATTAATGCAGGGAAACTCAATAAAGGGCATACAGAAATTCTTTGTATTATTCTTGGCAACTTTTCTATAAGCTCAAAAAAATTTAAATATATTATATATTATATATATATATATACATATTATATATATTGTAAAATCAAGGGAAGGAGGAAGGAAGATAGGTAAGGAGGGAGGAAAGGAGGAAGGGAAGAAGAAAGGAAAGAAGGAAGGAAAGGAGGAAGGGAGGGAAGAAAGGAGGAGGGAGGGAGTGAGGAACACACTGCCACTGTCCCCAGCAATTCCCCATAAAGAGCACTGGGCTCTGGGAGAGGGTCTTCAGCAGGAATTTTCAGCCCGGTGAGGACCTTGTGGCCTAAGCCCTGACTCACGGTTTGGGGAGCTCAGCAGGTTGTACATGGGATTAGCCTTGAGCTTGGAGTTAGGAGACCAGGAGCCTGGCTCCAACCTTGTTATCAAGAAGCTAGGTGGCCCAGAGCAAATCCCTAACCTTCCCAGGGATTTTGGTTCCCTATCTACATATTGGGTTGCACCTGAGTATTAAAATCTATATGGAGTTACAGGCTTCTTTTCGAGTCAGACTAACTGAAGGGGCTGGGGCAGACCCCTTATATGCCAGGTCACCACGCTAGCTGAAGTGAAAAGATGAAGGCAACCTGGGGAGGAAGAGAGAGCAGTAGCCTCAAAGCCAGAACACCGGGATTTGCATCCCGACTCCCGCAGGTAACAGCTGTGCAGTCATGGAAAAGCCAGTGATCTCCCTGAGCCTCAGCGTCTGCATCTCTGGAAGGAGGATACGGACACTGACCTGTGCACGTGCACTCAACAGTCACTCTCTGAATGGCGCCTGAACTGGAAAACCGTGTGCTGGGGGGCGGGGGGTGGAGACGGGACTCTAGGGAGACGAGGCAAATGAACACAGGTCACAGTTGGTGCAGGTTTTGGAGCCAGACAGGTGTGGGTTGGGTTCCCTGGATCTGCTAATTGGTAGTTACCTAACACACTGAGCCTTGGTTTCCTTATCTTGAAAATGGGGACAATATGGTCTGTCTGTCTGAGTAGGCAGAGGTTTTAAGATAGTGACAAAGGCAGATGCTGTGGGAAGAAGAAGGCTTGGACAAGGTTGGCTCCCCCATCTTCTACCCCCAACCACTCTCCTCCCAACCCCCGCCCCCAAAAGAGGTGATCATTACTGTATCGGCGGGTCGATGTTGGAACAATTCCATCTTTGTCCCCTGGTCTAACCTAAGCACCGGATCAGATTCCATGGACGTGGCAGCCCGTCCCCTCCCATCTGCCAGCTGAGAATATTTCATGCAGAACTGCTGATTTTTCTCTCTCAGAATAAAGGCAGGTGCCCCAAACTCTGTGTGAGCAGGATGGATTCTGAAAGACACCCAGCTAATAGTCTGAACGGCACAAGAACAGGTGAGCCGGTAGGCTCTGGGAACACACCTTTTGTCTCCTGAGAGGTCAACCAGCCGTGCGGCCCTAATTAAGAGCTTATATCAGAGATCCATCTGACTTCCCTATGGCTCTTCACTGGAAAATGTATTCCTTTGTCTCCCCCCCTACCCCCCAGCCTGTCCAAAGGTCACTGTCCTGGAGCGTGGGACTGGGAGGGCGGGGTACCCTCAGGAGGGGTGGGGGGCTGTGGTCGGCCCTGGAGGGAATGGACAGCTTCACCAGTAGGAGAGGGGCTAGCAAATTAACAATAGTAATAATGAATAAATAAAAGGTTCCAAAAGAGTGTGCGTGTTTGGACCGAACAATAGTTGGCAACCCTTTGAGAGGGGCAGCTCCCATCAAATAAGGAGGTGTTATTGATATGGTAATTTTTATATTAACAAATGTGTGCTGGAAACGCTGTGATTTATTTTTTTCTTGGAGGGAAAAAAATGTAGCTCGCATGTGGCATCAATAATGATATGCTAATGACCTGCTTCCAAATTTAGATTAAAAAAATGTAATTGGCAAATCTCGGATCGAGCCGAGAAGATGGCATTCTTGGTTGCGACCCAGTTTTAAGGTCCAAATGTAAGGTTTGATAAATTTAAATTCTAGGCCCCAGTATGCACAGGATCTTTATAACTGGGATGGAGTTGTTCCGGGAGTTGTGGATTAATTATACTGTCGGATCTGAGAATAGCTTAGGTTTACATCATCCTTGTTTGACAGGAAACATGCAGCAAATATGAACCAGAACCTCCATGCCCCCTTTTAGCGCATGGACATATGCACATGGAATACACATGTATACACGCGTACCACACATGAACACACACATCCACACATGTGCATATGCCCACATACACACAGAAAGCATTAAGACAAATGCTAAGTAAACTGTCAAACTGTTTTTCAAGAAAAGAGGCAACTTCCCGGATGAAAACAAAAGTGAACTGGTTTTGTTATAATGTTTAAAATAACTTCTGAGCCTATATCAATTTTCCTCATAAGCTGGAATAAAGGGTATTTTCTCATATGAGATATTTTTCTCTTTATTAGTCCGTTAAATTTCCAGCAAGGCAGAAATATCGCAAGGTGACTGAATTGGAATGAAAAGAATAAGACAGGAAACATTTTGGCTAGTAATGAATGATCCCACGGTATCCCTCAGATTCATTCTTGTTTCTTTTCCAATCTCTCATCCCTTCTCTTATTCACTCTTTGTCTGTTATTCTTTCTCTGTGTAGTCTTTCTGTGTCTATTACGTTTGTTCTCTCATAATCAGACTCCCCTTCTCTCTGTGTTCTCTTCCTCACTCGGTCCCCCCTCCTTTCCTCTCCCCACCTCCCTCCCTTCTCCCTTCATTTCTATGCTCACCCCACAAACCATTAGGAAAGTGACAGCCTGAGCATTCAGAGTGACAGAGAATGGGCCGGGCTGAGTATTGGCACTTCTGATTAATCCATACAAACTTCTGGTCAAAGAGAAGCCCCTTGTTTGGCTCTAGACGGCCTTTTGGTCCTGCCAAGGGCTGGACACAGAGCCCAGAGGAGAAGCCTGGACACCGGGGAGTGTCTCAGTGTCTTGAGCTTCGTGTTCTTACCCCACGGAGCTGGCCCATGTGCCAGGGCAGACTGGGTCCAAAAGCCCATCGAAGCTTCCTTCGGCCAAGGCGATTTTCACAGGGACATTAGCTGATATTCAGAGCTTGCGAATAATGTGTCTCTTTCCCTTCCTTCAAAAGTTTGGAGTTGGAAAATAAAGTCAGGGCTCAAAAGTTCCAGTGCTTAGACTTATACTCTATATAGACAATAGCAATGTGTCAAAAGCACTGGGTAGTAAATAGTAATAATATTTACTAATAACGGTAAATAATAGCTAATGTTTATGTGCTTTGTCACGTTATAAAACGGTTTGCTTTAATCGCCTAATAGCCCTCTGGAAAACTCTTCTTATAGCAATAGAAGAGATAATTTTCCAAAGTGCACCTTATAAACGAGCGGTATGTTTGGGACACAGCACTGCTTTGGCAAACCCCACAGGCAGGGCTGCAAAGTTAAACTATGGCACCTTCCAGTGCGGTGGGTAGTTAATCCCATTTGATAGAGAAAAATGGAGGCCCAGAGAAGTGGCAAGGACTTTCCCAAGGCCCTTAAGCCTAAAGCCAGTGGAGGAACAGTAACACAGTCTGCACTCCTCAAACTCTTCTTCCTCTATTACTTCCCGACCACCAGTCCTGAGACTGCTGACCCTGGGGTGATGGGCCAGAACGTCACCTCCCTTCAGCCCCAACATTTCTGGGACAGCTGACCCATTCTTCAGGTTTGTGCCTTTCCTGGACGCCTTCTGATGGCTTCTGCAGCTGCACAAACCCCTTCTCCCCTAGTTTACTCCTATGCATCCTTGTAATCTTGGCTTAGAAAATTCCTCCTCCTCCAAGAAACCTGCCTTGACACTCAAAATCCAAATTTGGTACCCTTGCTCTGGGCTCCCAGGGCACCTAGCATTTTGTATCTCTTCACGCCCCGCACAGGAATTTAACAGTTCTCTCTCTCTCTCTCTCTCTCTCTCTCTCTCTCTCTCTCTCTCTCTCTCTCTCTCTCTCTCTCTCTCTCTCTGTCTCTGTCATCTTTTCACCTGACCTCCTTCTCCATTTGAAACACAAGCAATCTGAAGTCAGGAATCTCACTCCCTTGGAAACTGTTGATCAGCACCAGCCAGGCACAATTGTTCAGGGTCACCGAGACCAACTGGACAGCGTCTCTGCTTCCATGGGGTTCACGTTCTTGGGGTAGGGCATGAGGACAGATTGACACCCCGCGTCATTGACTCCTCAGGTGTAGCACAGTGCCGGGCATCTATGGAACTCCTGTTCCATAGATGCTTTTTGAATGAATGAATGAATAAATACAATACTACCTGAATAAGGTGATTAGCTGCGATATTGCCTCTGTGTATTAACCACATGGGCACTGTTAGCCCAATTTATTGATGAGGAAACTCAGCAGGGAGTGAGTGTCAACCTAGAGGGAGCAGGAGGATGAGCCCAGGCTGGAAGCTGAGCTTCCGCATAGGTTACCTTCCCCTCACCTCCCTCCCAAGCAGCCTCCCCAGCTTGGCACCCTGAGCTTTGTCAGTGACAAAGGGGTCTTATTATTTACACTACAAGCTTCCGTCTTTGTTAAGTGTTTTCTGGTTATTTACTGGAGGGTTGATGAAGCAACCAAGGAAAATGACAGGATACTTTTTTTCTTAATTTATTTTAATGTCTGGGTCTTTGTGTTCTGGTGGTAGCTCCAAGGATTCATTTGTCTGTCACTGTGCACTAAATGCTGGAAAAAGGACACCCTCTCCCCCATCTAGGGTTCTCAGGACAGAGACGAAGGTGGAGTACTGGATATGCGGATCCAGTGGTTTCAGGAGAATAGGAACCAGGGGAAGGAAGAAGGGAGGGGGTGATGGTACCAGATGGCTAAGTGGCAGCAACACATGAGGGGTAGCTCCCCAGCTGCTGTGCAAGGCAGGAAGGCATTGTAGAGGGAGGCAGAATGCCCGGGCTGAGAGGTGCATAAGATGCAAGCTTCCCTGTGCAAGCTAGGTGTTCAGTATGCAGCAGGTGCATACTCAACTGCATGACTTCAGCATCGCAGACTCCAGTTTACATATGATGGCTTCCCAACTCTGCAACTGAGAGCCAGTCACCGAAACTGTCTGCCCCTAGGACTCCTCCTGCTTACAAATGGGATATAACACACCTGCTTCAATAGTCCCCTGTGATGCTATTTACGTGACTAGCCCTGTGTCAATACCCAGGGGTCCTCCTCAGTGACAAATGTAAAAGCAAGGTCTTCATCTCCAAGTCAAATATTTTACTCCGCTTGGCCCTGATATTGCCACTACCTTTGAGAGCTGTGACGTCCAATTAACAGCCATTGGCCACATGCAACATTCGGGCACTTGAATGTGGTTAGTCTGAATCGAGACGTGCTGTATGTATAAAATATACACTTGAATTTGAAGATTTACTACAGAGAAATGAATATAAAATATCTCATCCATAATTTTTTATATCGATTACATGTTGAAGTTACAGTATTGAGGATATATTAGGTTAAAGAAAACTACTATCCTTTATGATATGAGACCCTAGCTTCTGCTGCTTGCTTCCAAAAGTAAACCCTGACAGCCTATAGCATAAGCTTCCTTTATGCATTGGGGTTCTGATCTGTGTGGCTATTAATCTTGCTTTTGATTATCACTATGTCTTCTTGCTTCCTTTTTATCTCTTCTGCTCTGTGTTTTGTGGTTGGATGGGCAAACTCCCCTTAGAAGTGTGAACTCACCCTACCATCTTGCCCTAAAGTTGCTAGCCTTTCCCATGGTTGCACCAAAGTCCTTGGACCCAGAGAGGAGCTGTACCTTTTGGTAAATAATATATGGGGATGGTCTGCATGAATATTAACTGTGAAAGTTGTGCATTATTTATTTCTGATTCAAGGTGACAAGGGGAAGCCTGATAGCATCCTTTTTGTAGTATTAGATAGTGATAAGGCAATGTTGTTGCCCTGTTATCTGATGTCCCAGCAGCTCAGTGCAGGCAATCAAGGTCCAAGCAGAGGCTCCAGCAGGGGCATGGGAGCTTAAACAAAACACATGTGAAAATTTGCAATTTGGGACAGTCTGGGAAATTTCCCCTCTGACTGCCTCGCTCACACCCCGCCTTTTCTTTCCCTGGTACAGAAGGATAATGAGAGTGTTTAATAAACATCTGTCAGATGAGTAAATATTTGAACAAATAAATGAAGAAAGGAAAAGAGTGGATAGACGAATGAATGAATTGATGAATCAATGAGTGAGTGAGTAAATGAACCAACTGACTTCTGGATAAGGGATGGGATGGATGGATGGATGGACGGACGGACGGATGGATATATCAGTGGATGAATGAATAAAGTATTGAATGCCTACATACATTTCTATATAATTGGATGGGTAACTGGAAGAATGGTTTATTGGTTAGTAGAATGGAAGGATGAAGGATGAAAGAACGTATGAATGAATAAATGAGTGACTGGTGGAGGGATGAATGGATGGGTTCAGCATGGTGTTTTAAGTGAGGCTTTTCCTGGTAATTTTACCTAATGTGTCTATCTCTTCCCCTCTTGATGTTCCTTTCCCCTTCTTTGCTTTATTTTTTTCCCTCTTAGTACTTACTACTGTCAAATATGTGATACGATTCACTTATCTATTTAGTGAAGTGTTGTTGTTGTTTTTTTTCTATTTTAGAATGTGAAGTTAGAACGTGAACTTTAGGACAACAGAAAGTGGTCTCTATTTTATGTAGTCCTCTACCCCAAGAGCCTTCACCAGTGACACTGCATGGGGCTTCGGATTCAAAGGGAAACTCACTCTAGGGGGAGATTGACAAGAAAGCCATGACAGCACAGAGTGATGTGTGCCATGAGAGAGTGGCAGCGGTGATGGCCACCTGTCCCCATGTATCTGGGATGATAGGGAGGCTTCCTAAAGGAGGGGCTATCTGAGACGACATTTCAAGGACCAATAAGAAGGCAGGAAGAAGGAAGTCTGGGAACTAAAGTGCATGCCAGGTGCAAAGACAGAAAGCAAGAACAGTGATAGGAGTCAAGTAAGAGTCCTGTGAGTGGACATAAATCACATCAAAAAATGCCCTAATGTTGAAGAGTATGGACTCTATCTCTGTATCATATATCCAGGTCTAAAGAGGGTCTGAGTTGTTGACTTTGCAGTCTGTACTCTAAAGCCCACCCAAGTCACATCACAGGGATTGAGGCCACCAAAGTCTTAAATGAGGAGTAGGTCTTGATGTCTTTTCTCAGTATACGTTTTGTTACCTGACCCTCAGCCCGCTGCTCACTTGCTCGTGTATTATAAAAAAAAAAATAATATTGGGTCTTTGTCCTCAGTTCCTGACACAAGCTCCTAAAACCCTGGGGATGTCCTGAGTGATAGGAGTGTCTTTTGTTCTTGATGAGGAGCCCCTTTGGATCACACCTGAGTCTATGCTAATAAGGTGACTTAGAGTGGGGCCCCGAGCTAGCTTCAGATGAGACTGGGCATCAACAAAATCAAGAGATTACAGGATGGTAGCTTTCAGCCCTGCTGACCTCTAACCTCTGGGATTGGAAGGCTGGGAGAGCAAGAGACTGAGCTCTGTACACCCTTGAAAGATGAGATTAGGGGGACACACCGTAGTGCTGAGAGGGCGGTGCTCCTTGTCCAGCAAATTCTCCAACCCAAGGAAGGGGGTATGGGAACCTTCCGTTTATAGCCTGTTAACCAGAAGTGTGGGTGCCCTGGAGTTGTGCCCTGGTGTCTTGTGGGATGAAGCCCTTAAATCCATGGAGTCTGATGTTGAGGAACTGAATTAAATTACTGGTCGTCCATTTGGTACCTAGAGAATGGAGGATCGGTGGTTGGTATTGGAAAATGCCCCAGGCATGCACACAGAGCTCTCCCTATGCAGTGCCCTAGGACATGATAAAATAAGCAAGGGCTGTGTTTGAGATTTCACTCAACATTGGAAAAGTCCTCGTCTAAGGAAAGAGGTAGAGCTGGGCCTGGGTGGTTGATGGTAATTACCAAAGTAATATGTCCTAGCTTGGCTTTGTTTTTGTTTTTTCTTTTCTTTTTTTTTAACTTTTAATTTTTATTTATTTTTTTATGTTTTAAAGAGAACCTATTTATGTCAAAATGCACTATCTGAACTACTTCCTAAAGACATTTTAAAAATATTGTTAATTAACGTTCAATGTTAAAGATGACCTCTGACCAGCTGGATAAGGAAGAGAAAGCAGGTGAGAACAAATTCTCTTACTAGGGTACACATTGCATTCTGTACCTTGTCTATGCTGTCCGCCAACTGGATTGGATTAATTTCATCACCGAGGCAATTGAGTTTTAGTTGTTTTTTTGTTTGTTTTTTTTTCTTTGCTTAACAGTCAGGGTTTCCTTACTGGGTGTCAGGGATTTTCCAGGGTAATGGGAATGGATGTCAATGGTCTGACTTCGGATTTAGTCACGTGTCCCTGTGTCTCTGCGTCCAAGCCGTTTTACCATGGGACTTTGCAATGCCTGCTTCCTACGGGTGGTGCAGACTTCCCCAGGCCATGACTCTGGATTTGACCATGGGAATTTCTTGTCCAGAAGGATGTTAGCAGATTCGTGATGCCAGCAGAGAAAAAGTGCTCGCTTTCTTGTGTCTCTGCCATTGCCTTAAGATGACACACCCAAGCTTGTTTTCTGGCTCTTGAAGGAGGACGGAGGACCCCAGGAGCAGAGCGACCACATGCTGAGTTTATCCCTGAGCAGATGACCCCAGCTGACCACAGACTCATGACGAAGCCCTGGCCAAACCAGCCAAGTCCAGATTAGGTCAGTCTACCCCCAGCTGGTGAACAGATTCATGAGTCAAATAAATGCTAACTGTTGCATCGTGATGAATTTTTGTGGTTGTTTGTTACACAACATTTCTGTGGCATTCGATAGCTGTTACAAAGATAAATCATAAAATCCTACAAGTGCTAAAATTCCACAGTTTATGCCTGATAATAGAATGTGACAATATTCTGAGACTATTTTTATTTAAAAAGAATCTGCTTGTTGGTTTATAGAAGTAGATGTTAATCGTTAATTTTCATCTATAAAGTCAATGAAGTAATTGTTGGTCGGGGGATATGAAATCCCCCAAATCCCAAATGCCTCTCAGGCTTGAATGTCCATTTCTACAAGTTAACTGTGTCACTCTCATGTTTCTGTTTGCGTAGCTGGGGGTTTAGGTTGAGCCCCACCCCCGACACGCATGCTTTGAATTGACCCTGGATTTTTCAGATGAGGAGTCACTTCTTATTTCACTTTTTCCCTTCAAATAGGGAAAGCCATTTCCAGGTCAGGCCAAAGAGGCTAGATGTTCAAGATCCTGACCAATGGAGAAGAGCCCTCAGTCACATGGTCGAAGCAGGGTCATCAGGGATGAGTCAGAAGAAATGCACTAATAGTCATTCTCCGGATATCAGAAACGATCACTTGTTTTGAGCTCATTGAAAGTCATCTCGGTGGTGATGCTCACGGTCTGTCACCCACTGCACTGACTCCTGTGAATCAGGGAGAGGAAGACAGACACTGCTGATTGGCTGACCCTCAAACCTCCCCCAACCCCTTCTGCCTTAGCACATTCCACTATGAAGGTTTACAAAGGTAACATTTCACTTTTAGTTTCCCTTGAAGCTAAGGGTAGTGTTCTGGGTGGCACTGTGTTCCCCCAAAAGATATGTTGAAGTCCTAACCCCCAGTACTTTAGGGCATGACCTTGTTTAGAAATAGGACTGCTAAAAATGTAATTAGTTAGATTAAGGTGGGGTTGTACTGGACTAGTGTGGGCCCTAGTTTAATATAATCTGTGTCCTTATCAGAAGAGAGAGGTGTGTGCATACAGGTGTACAAAGGAGACAACGTGAAGACACAGAAGGAAGATGGGCATGTGAAAATGTGGCCAGTGAGTGATCACGGTGATGCGGCCACAAGTCACTGAGAAAATAAATGTCTGTTGTTTTAAGCCATCAGACTGCAGTACTTTGTTCCATCAGCTGTAAAAACTGATACCGATTGCCACACAAACATTCAGGTCAATGGCAAGAACTGGAAGTCTCCTACGGACTTCTGAGAAAGGTTTTGGTTTTCTGATAAGAGCGACATCTGTGGCTGCTCCTGCTCGCCCCCCCTGCTTACCACCCTAACGCAGACGCGGCGATGGGGTCTAGGAGAGCAAGCTTAGAACAGGCTGCAGAGGCCGTATGCTGGATGAGGAAGGACAGAAACATACAAAGAGCCTGAGCTTCAAATGACATTGTTGAGCTAGTACAACTCCAGCCCTGCACCACCTGCATTACAATGGAAATTTGAAAAGGATAACTTCCTAATTGTTTAATTGATTCATTCTTTGATTTTCTGTTATTTGCAACCGAAGGATTTTCTGGCACGGTGGCATGTAGTCTGCTGTCTCCTTTTGGAACATGCCAGAGTGGTATTAATATTCCCCGAATAGTTTGTGAACACTTGACACTTTTAAAATTGTCTAGATGGAAATGATGTTATTGACTGATTCATTGAACAGATATGTATGGAGTGCCTACTATGTACCAGTCACTGTTCTAAGTGCGTGGGGCATATGAGTACACGAAATTGACCAAGAGCCTTGACGGGATAGGGCGGAGGTTACACCTGCTTCTGCCTCTATGTACTTCGTTGGTCCTTCGGTGGCATGCACTGCTCATGTGAGCGCCCTCCTTCAGATGTTTCTCAGAGGAGAATAAAGTTGTGAATGGCCATTCAGGTGTTTCCTTCTCTCAGGTCCCGGACCCAGAACACCACCAATTTCCTCGCGTAGAGCCATACCAGGGAATACCATTAAGGTCTTCATCGATGGTCATTTAAAAAATCAGACGAGAAATAAAAATACAAGAGCTTTGCATGTTCCATCATTCAGGTGGCTCTCCTGGTCCCAGCCTGGAAACAGAAAAGGCGCGGAATCGATCACGTGACCAGGTTCCTCTTCTCCATCCCCTTCTGCATCAGGCAAAGGAAGACCAAGGGCTGTGATTACAGAGAAAGGCTTAGCAAACGCCAAAGCCCCTCCTCACTGCCTCAGCATTTCAACACATCCTTTGGGGCTTTAAAGCAGACTTTGGGGATCCTTCTAAATCTTGTCTTCTCTCTGTGTCTTGGGTGACAATGTGACTGCATCACACTGTATATATATATTTTTTCTCTTTCTCTCAGCCTGCTGTGGATCTTAAAATATTTTTAGGATCACTGGAAGGTATTCAAAGTTTGGATGTGTGTTAGGCAGACCGTTGCATTTAATGGTACCTTTTCTGATTAAAAAATAATAATAATAATTTATCGCTAAATTTAGTGAGGGAAAACAATATCCTAAGTTGGGCCTTTTCCTGAGAGAGAGAGAGAGACAAAAAAAAATCTAGTCTTTTAATATATAGAAATGTCTTCTCATATGAGCATTGTCAGTGTCATTTAAAAGAAGTAAGATTCAAATTGTAGTACAAGAAAAACTTTCAAATTAGACCAAAAAAAAAAAAAAGTAGAATCTGCAAATGGTTTCATTCAAAGGGCTGTTTTTAAAGTTGCTGTGGTGAGATTAAGAAGGGGAAACTTGAACCAGACTTCTGACCTGTCCTGGGGTCAGGGGGTGCCCCTGTCTGTGTTGGGACTGCTTTGACAACTTCCTGTATAATTTGACTATTATTTGCGTGTCTGGGCACTGTCTGACCTCGGAGTCTGGAAAAATGAGAAAGGCAGCATGCATTTAGATGCCATATGGGCGGCAGCGAGGGAGGGCACGTTAATCAAATTTGGGTGGGAAACACTGTTTGATCCCAGGTTAGAGGAAGCAGGTTGCTTAGGATTTCCAGCAGACTGGAGGGGGAAGGGTCAGATGACAGCCATGGCCGTGATTTAGGGCCCATGTCCCCGCCAGACTCTCGTATGGCTGCAACTAAACTTTGAATTTGGAAGCAGATCAATTATAAAAGAAAAAGAGAGAGAGAGGTGCTGGTGGCATTTCAAATTGCAAGTGGACTTCTGCCATGAAAGTCCAGAAAGATTGAATTTTCAAAATCCAAATAAATGCTTTTCTAACACAGACTCAGATCACAAGCAAATGGGCATTTTGGGCAGAGATGGGAGATTTTTATTTAAACTGTAGGTCTAATGGAAGACTGTGTTCGTATAAAGTAATGATAATACTCCAGTTTCATTACTTTCTATGGCAGGTTTTCAATACAGAAGACATGTATATATAAAGACGTTTTATATATGTGTATATATATATATGGACATTATATATAGACTTTTATATTTATATATAGAGTTATATATAGACATATAGAGACATTATGTATATAGGCATTTTATACATACATATATGTATGTGTTTATATATGTATATATATGTATATGAATTTTTACTTACTAAAAATAATAAATGTATTTCTCAATTTGGGGGAGTTAATAAAAATATATATATAACAGTTAATCTGAGCTTCTAAATGGCACAAAATAGTTTCTATAGCCTGTGGGGTTTGACCATGGTAAATGAATATACTCACATATCTGAGGGGTCCCAGGTTTTAGTAAAGAAAGTCATGGGGCCAGTGGCTTAACTGGGTACAAAGTATCAAGTGTCATCATCTTATTTGACCCTTGTTAAAGCACCCTGAGATGGATGGATGGAGGAAGAACATCAAGGGCTGGCATCAGAAGACCCTCCTTCCCCATCAGGGAGGGAGTTGGAGCAGCTTTCAGAGCCACGTCTAGGGGTCGGGGTTCAGGAACCTGGGCATCTGGTCAGTAAACAGACTGCAAGGCAAGATGGACAATGTCCAACCTGCCCTAAGACACTGTAAAGGAGTAAGGAACAAGGTGAGATGACTTAGGGTAAAGCTGAGAGGCTGCGGCTTCTCGGAGAGATGATAGGAAGGGCCTGAGCTGGGCTGGAAGCATGGGGGAGTCTTGGGCAAGAGAGAAGAAGGAACGATGAGAGGCAAAAGAATTTTTGAGTTCAGAGCCAGGTCACATTTTCCAGATATCTTCACACGCAGCTCTTCCATATTTATAGACAAGGGAACTGATGAGAAGGGAGTTCAGTAGGTTTGCCTTATGTTACCTAGGTAAGTAGAGACAGGCCTGGATTCAGTCCCAAGTGAAGTGACATCCCAAGTGTCCAACTCCAAAGTCACCCCAAAAACGAAGACACCGAGTCTTGTGCTTTTTCTGTCTCAACTTATACTTTCTGGTTCAAGTTCAGCGCAATACATAATCTAATTAAAAAAAATCTTTTAAGATCCTCAGGTTTTAGATAAGTCAGCTGGGTTTAGGTTTTAGTGATTGCATGGAAAGACGACATGGAAAGACATCAGGGAAGTTTTGGCCTTGAGCTCCCTCTGACAAGGGCTAGGATCTTGGCACAATATGTCTTCTTTTCCACTTCTGGGCACAAACATTGCAAAACACTTGCTAATACCCTTGGGGCTATTTCATGTAAAATATATCTTCTGGCTACTGATTTTTTTTTTCTTTTTTCTTTTTGGCAGGGGGAACATTTGTGAAGAGATACATCCTCAGACCCATGGGCACCCTTTATTGAGCATGTACTACTATGTATTCAATACTATTCCATTGTTCATCAATTCAGTTCATCTCACCACCCAATCTGAAGCTGCGTGTAAGTCACCGGATTTTCAATAAGAAGAAACCGCGGCTGAGTGTGGTGAGCCAGGTGCCCCAAGCTGCCCTGCTCCCCCAGGCCTGGCCACTGCATGTCTTCCCACTGCCCTGCGCCCCCCTACGTGCCTCCGGACTCCTGCAGCAGCATTTGAAGACATAGTGTTATTTCCTGCGTGAGGGCTGCCTGTGCTTTGCATTTCTTATTTTTTGCTGGATGTTTTGAAGTTTAATCATTCTGTCGTCGTGAACTAGAATCGAGAGGTAGCCCATAGAAAGAGAGCGAGAGTAGTCAGTTCTGCGCTGAAGGTCATCCCGTGATGCTTCCTGGCCCTGACCCATGTGGACTCTTCCCTCTGGGCCTCAGCTACTTCGTCCGAAAGAGCTGCGAATGTGCCGGGGACTGGATCATCTCTGGGGACACGGAATCCCAACCCCATGGCCTGGCTTGTGTTGTCTGTCATGATACTGGCTCTGGCTTGGTTTTAAGCATCACCTTGCCCCTTGGGCCCTGTGTCCCATTTCAAGGCAGACCGTGGGGAACGTCAGGCCCTTATTAAATATCAGGAGCCTCCATCTGCCTCTGTCTTTCCTCTGAGACAACTGCCAGACAGGCGAGGTCAAGGCCACATGTGCCCCCCGATCCCGCAGGAGGGGGAGGGCGGGCGTGGAGCTGCCTCCTGACACTGAGCAAGACACAAAAGAGTGGCTATTCAGAAGGGTTTTCTGCAAACTGCAAGATTCAAGGCTTGAATACCCACCACGTGCACTCCCAAAGCCAAGTTTTTCTTCTGCTTTTTTTTTTCTTTTTTTTTCTTTCTGTGCACTTCACCCTGTGCTGCCATTCAACCTAGAAGTCAGGACTCACTCTGGAGACGGGAAATGCAGACGAGCTGGGCAGCTTTTCCCTTGCTGACGTCTGCAGGGAATGGAGACCAGAGGCGGCTGGCCCAGCTATTGACACCTCCTCCCTGGGGCTCGAGATGGGTGTTCAGACGATTTCAGCCAAACGCTGATCGATCCAAGCATAGAGGCATGTGTCTGACTCCAGAGAAAACGTTTCTCTCAAGGAGAATGATAGTGAAATGCTGGGACCCTGGCTGTCCATCTCCTGGCTGGTGGCCCTGGGCACGGCATGCCGCCCCCCTCTGCCTCTGTGGGCAATAACAGCACCCAGTGCTTTGGGTTCTGGTTAGGACTGAATAAATGCATGCATAAGAACAGGGCTTGGTCCATGGTAAGAGCACAGCAAACATCGAATGCCATCCCCGCCGCTGTAACTTGGACATCACCTCACTGTCCTGAGCTCGGTGTCCCAAACTGTAAAAGCTGGAAGGAAGGAAGTTCCGACTTGTCTGGTAGCTCAGGGTCAGGATTCAAAGAGATAAAAACGGGCTCCTAATGTTTTGTTCACAGAAGCTTTGCACCAGCACACGGGCTGTTTGGGGAAAGACTGAGGGTTTCTCCAGCCCAGGGTCTTCATCTACCTCATTCCCGAGGTGCCAGCTCATGATCAGAAACGAAAAACAAAAAAGCAAACAAACAAACAAAACCAGCAGAAATTAGAAGACTGCAGATAAGCAAGGCACAACTGGCTTTTTGTCACTGGAAAGTCCTCATTTCAAGACTGTTCCCTTGGCTCCCAGAGTTCTTGTGTCATTATCTTCTGTTAAAAGGATTCAAATGACATTATTTTCATGGAAGCTCGCATAGCCATGATGCCATCTTTGCCACCAAGTTGCATTACAATGAAGGGGAGGAGGACTGTGTCACACGGACCTGACATTCTTTATGCTGTTAAATTGAAAGTCAATGCTGGCAGTTCTTAACTGCTCACATCCCCTGAAAATACATCACTTCTGATAAGCAATGAATATTTTACGGTGCCAACTGTAGGCACATCCAATGGGGCCAACCTGGAGTGTCACTCTGGGTCAGACAAAGATTTCTAAACCAGGGGGGACTTCTCTGGGTCAGCAAAGCAACGGCCATCAGGTTCCCCCAACAAACATCACTGACTTACCGACATCTCTTTAGTCTCTTAAAAGCAGTTTCACCTGGACATGTCTGCAGAAAAATTTAAGGATGCTTCTGTTTATAATAAGAAAGTGACACATTTGGGAAGGGGGCCGTGGACCCGAACTGACTTCCCATTGGATGGAACTACTTCTGGAGGCTGGTCCAGCAGGCTGTATGCTTTCTTTCTGGGAAGAGCAAGGTTCAGGGGGTCCAGGAAGAGAGCATTTGGGGAGTGTGGAATGGGACAGAACGAGGGTCAGCGAGGTCCCAGGCAGGGGTGTGAAGGAGAAAACATGCACATCTAGAGAGCCCAACCTACTGTTATGATGGGAAAGAATGGACCAGGGAGGTGTGACACGGCCCTCAGACAGGACAGGAGAGCTGGGGCTACAGGGTCATCAGATCTCTTGATGTGGGTACGCCACTATATTCTACAGTCTGCCAGCCTGGCTCAGCAGGTACGGAGCCCACCAGCAGCATCTGGACACAAACAAGAGTGAAGGAAACGATGGCATTATGTACTAGGTGGATGGACTTGTGCAGAACTCACAGTCAGCAAATGAAGACAGAACTGGCAGTAACTAATAACTGTATCAACTTCAGCAACACCGAGAAGAGGGAGAGCCTTAATAACGAACTGAGTCCAACCAATGTGACAGACGACACTCACCTCTGCCACTGCATGTTTTGCTATCTGGCCTTTTCTTTCTGGACAGGGCTGCTGACCTTGGCCTTACCTCTAGGGTCTCACCTCTGCCTCCTCGACGATACCTATCAAAATCACTAAACTGATTTTACCGAACACACTAAACTGGAGTCTCTGGCAATGGTTGGGAGTGGTCGCCATCCCTCAGCCTGGGTCAACCTCTTTGTCTGTCGGAGTGGACTCCAGGCTGACACCATGCTGACCCCAGCACAACAGCCCTGAGAACCTCGCTTGATCTTTGGCTGACACAACAAGGGTGTCCACCAGAGTTTGCCCATCCTCAGAGGGGAACTGGAGAACATGTGCTTACTTAGCATGTGTCTCTGAGATAGCAACTGCCCCCCACAGTTCTGGGTCACGGGATGTCCGGCTGTTCCATAAGACCTAGGGCACCTCTAGTGACCAAGGTCCACCTCATCCCCACCGTTCCTGGCTTCGGGATCTTTCATCATCATGAGAAGGAGAGCAGCTACCCATGTGGTATTTCACCACATGCCCGAAATAGGATCAGTGCTATTGCTGTACCCATTGTATAGACAGAGAAACTAAGGCAGCAAAACAGACCCAGCAAAGTGCCCCAGGTCACTCATGAAGAAGAGGCCGTGCCAGTCTTGGAAGTTCTAGCCCAGAGTCACGCTCTACCCTCCGCACTCCACCGCCTCTTTTAGAAGATGAGCTCTATTTTTTTTTTTAATTGAATGCAGCATGGATGATCCTGCATTCTGGGCAAGAGTAATAAAGAAACCACATAAGCCATCGTCTCATTGGGCAGGATATATTTACCTGGTTCCAAATGAATTTAGGAAATGTCATTATCTTACAAACTGATTCCTTAACCTTTGGCAAACAACACATTCAGTGACAGAGCGTCACATGGGGGTGTAGAAATCAGATATTATAAGTAAGATTTTCTCTGGGTGGGGGGGTTACTGCCAAGGAGAAGTCCCCATGAAGATCAAGACAAAGCATAAATGTGGAGGGTCTGTGAAAGCTCCCTTAGCTCTTTTTAGTTTTTATTGGTACCACTGAAATGTCCTGGATACATCCTCCAAAGACAGCTACCCCAGTCAACCTCTCAGCTTTGATATGGCTTTTTAATCAGGAGACACTGTTGCCTCACGATGAATATGGAAGGCATTTAAAATCGTTTGTAAATGGGGTGTATTGCTTCTGACCTCACTCCAAAGACCACATTAAAAGTAACTGAAAAAAATGCACATTGAGTCCTCTGGGCTCCAGGATATTGGGGATGTAGGGGCCACGCTGATGGCTGGATTCACCCGGAAGAAAGGACTAAGCACTGACTTAGCTGGAACGTGAGAGGTAGCTTTCCCCGGCGGAGGAAGTGTGGCTTCTCAGAGCCCATGAGACGTCCAGGAGATCCTGGACGTTGCCTCTGAGCAATCCGCATCTTGCTTGCTTTCGAGCATGCCTTCTCTGAGCTCCCCTTTTCTCCCGGTGTGGTCAGTGATCTGCTGGCCAGGGCCTGTTTCTCCTTCACAGAATGCCCCTGCGTCACTGAAGTTTGGGAGATGTTCTGCACTGCGTCTCCCTCTTGGTGACTCGTAAGGCACACAGAAATCGATGGCTCTGCAGAGTTACTCAGAAAATAAATCTCCGTAAGATTTTGATTTTTCCCTCCCCCCTGTGGGGCCCTTGCAGTCTGCAGGGCATAATGTGGGATGAGCTGCTTGACTCATAAAGGGAAAGAACGTAGGGGTCAGGAGCAGTCTGGAGTGACACACCTGGTTAGCCCTTGAACCTGTCTGCCCCCGGAATAATGCCTTCTCCAAATCCCATTTCCTCCAGCTCATCCAATTACACGAGTGACCAGGAATAAATCAAATGTAATTAGTTGAGGCTTTTTTTTTTTTTGATAACAAGATGTAGATGATCTGATATTATTAAAACGGGAGATGGAAAGGTTTAAGACATAGAAATAAATAAGTATAATACAAAGGGGAATTAAAGGCAATATCATAGGAGTTTCCAATCCTGCATGAGATTTCACAGGAGGGAGAAAGCCCCCCAAAGATTGAGGGACTTGTGGGGAGGGGCAGAAAGGGGACCCATCAGGAAGGTGTCCTGGGGGAGGGGTGGCATGCAAAGCACACTTGAAGCACCGAGAGCATTTTTATAAGCTTCTTATTGATAAAAAATATAATATTCTTCTCTAATTAAAAACAAAACACACTTTTTAGTATCTCCTTGTAAAAAGAATTAAAGACTACAAAATAGAAAGGAGAAAAGTATCTGTCATCATTCCAGCACTGAAAATTAATTGTGAAACCACTCTTTTATTTTTCTATCCACTCTTTATACAAAATACAATTGTTTCTGTAACATAGCTAATATATTGTGTCTGTGACTGTAACCTGATTTTCTTTTCTTTACTTTTTTTTCTTTTTTGACTTAACATTGCACAAGAAGCCTGCATTCTTTCCAATCATTGTCTCCAGTTTCAAGTTCATGGATCATGGTTTAACTAAATGGATAATTACTTTTCCCTAATTTTATACTATTAATATTTGCATAAGTCCACTAAGCACATCTTTGTGCACAAAAGATTTTCTATATGTCAAGTTTTACTGTAAAAGTAGATGGAGCTCCTCGACGTCTTCATTAGATAATTAGGGTACAGAGAGACGTATCAAGTCTACCACTGATTGGCATGCTCATGTGCAACGTGTTTGTCACCCCCATGGCCACACTCACTGAATTTCCATCTTTGTGCCACAAAGACCTTCATCCAAATCCAGACAGACAGCTATGAGGCACCCACTATTTGCGGGGGAGGAAAGGGAGCGGGTCAGATTGTATCCCAGAATCAAAGCTATGAGCTTTTAACTTCTTAGTTGAAAAGTCATGCGCCAGAGGTGAGACTGCAAGTTTTGGAAAAAAGGATGCACGTGGAAGAAAGGTTATTCTCTCCCTTGCCCTTTCAGCTGAAGGGGAATTGAGGGCAAGGGAGAGCTAGAGAGAGACAGAGAGAACAGTAGTTGGAGGAGAGGACTCTGCTCCCTGCCCTCTGGGACCTCAGCCCTAGCTCCAAATGGAGTAGATCATGGAACACAAGTTCGAGTCTAGGGGATCCAAGAGTTGGGAGGAGCTGCACACCCCCCATCTTGTCTTGTTGTTACACCGGCTCCTCAAGAGTTGGGAACAACAAGGACAGGGTGGGACAAACAGCATTTCCCTTCCCCCTCAAGTTACCTGTGAGCCCGAGAAAGTCACTGGAGAAGAGTGGAATCTTCCAGAGCACACAGCAATGTCAGAGAGTTGAGGACAGGCCAAAGGTCTGCGTTGGTCTAGTGCCTGGATGTGGATGGCACAGAGTGAAACGTCGGGGGGGAGGTCAGAGGCTGAGGATACTTCTGTGCAGGCGATGGGGAAAGACATGCGTGGGGTGACAAGAACTGAGAGCCATGGCAAGGTGTGGCATCTAAGCAGAACCAAGAAGCAGACAACCCCCGCCCACAGCGGCCCTGACCGTATAATAGGCCCTTGAGAGTTTCAAGCCAACACCAAGGAGGTGAAGTCATCAATAAATAAAATAAGTGCACGTGAACCACAGTTGTCCAAAATTAGTTCTAAAAGGGGGTTCCGATTTGTCTGAACCCTCCCATTTTGCATATGAAGTTCTGAGCCTCAGTGACTTGCCAATACTCACAGGACAAGAGGAAGGACTGGGAAGCTGACCATTGACTAAGAACCTCCCTGTTCTCTCTGTGGGGGAATCCACAGCAATTGGTTGACTACAGTGAGTCCAATGTTAGCCGCATCTTAAGTGACTCAGGATCATCAGCAGGGCAGTAAAGATGGAGCGCAGAAGAAGTACGACAGCACATGTGTTCACAGGCACAAAATGTGTTCCTGAGGCACTCGGCTCCCCCTACCCACTCACAAAAGGCCTCAGCGAAAGGACCAGCCAGAGAGGGCCACCTCGAGACGCCCGGAGGCAGGAGATCAGCAGACTCCTCATGTATAGGAATACCCTGCTTCTCCAGGCTTGTCTCTATTTTACATAAGCCGATCGCATTCACTTCTTTTGCTCTTTAAGTTCCAGGGGGGGCGGTGAGAGACATATTGAGCATTTTGTCATGCACCAGACCTGGGTATAGTTCCTGTCATTTCTACTTTCCAGCAACTTGAATCATTCCAGTCACTTAACTTCTGTTAGCTTAGGTCCCTCATCTGTAAAAGTGTGGGTCATGGCGGCCACTTCAAAGCAGGTATCAAGTGAGAAAGAGCAGGCACAGTAGAAAGTCAGCTTGTCATCAGTGGCCGACGCTTTTCACAGGCACCATCTCTCACTGAGTCTTTATGTACACGTGGCGTCTATTGTATAGACAAGGAGTAAAGTTTCCCTTGGTTGGATCATTGGCAACAGGCCATGGAATTAGTGTCCTGGCTGTTAGGTACTTATTTCCTGTGTTCAGGGCTATCAAAGATCAAAAGGTCCTCTGCCCTCAGGCCACGGTGATTGAGTCAAAGCGTGGTCACATGACCCAAGTCTGGCCTATCATGGTCCTTTTGATTTGGAGCTGAAAGAAACTCTTCCCTTTTCTGATTGCCAGCCTAGCATGGTGTTTGGCCAAGTCTGGACCACACAGAGTGGCTGCTCTGAGAATTTGAAGGTGACACACACAGTGGAGATGGGACATGGCAAGAAAGAAGGTCTTCAGATAACAGCTGAGGCCAGCTGCACCCTGACTCTTTTGTGGTTTGATTCATAACAAATAACTTCCATTTTTTCTGCTTTAACTAGTTTTGGTGAAGTTTCTATCACTTATAACTATAAGAATTCTAGTGAATATAGGATTTGGACCCATGTCCATCTAAATCCAAAGCCTGCTTTTGTTCTTTGTGCTACTGGAGAAGGAAGAAAGAAAGGAGGGACTCAATAGGGAAGAATGACTTTCTCCTCAATTTATTAATAATCAAATCAGAGCTTTCTTGGGTCTCCAAAGAGATGGCCTAGGTAAGTCTGAGATGTACGCTTGCATTTTCCAAAGAGTGCCCTTTCTAAATCACCTTATTTTGATGTAACTGCAAAAGGCAGTACTATTTTGGGTGCTTGCTATGATAAAACTGAAGCTGTAAGCTAGGGACTTGCATGAGAGATTGCACCAAAATGTCAACAGATGGCTTGCTAATCATGTTAAAAAATACTCATTTCTTTTCAAAAATGGCATTTCCCCCCAGTAAGTAGATCAGAAAGCAATGTTTATGATATAAAACATATTAGTCACAACGGCGTTTAATTATCATACTTAATCATCAAGGTCATAATGATAATTGTTTCTAAAAATTAACACCTCTTTCCTCAGCAAGGAAGCTTACCCAGAATGCATAGTCAGAAACGCAGACTCCATGCGCTTAAAAGGATGCGTGCATGAAAGGAAGACAAGAGTAGCGACCAGAGAGATTGTGGGTTATGATTCAAAAAGCATTTCTCAAGCATTGTCTGTGGGATGCCTAACGATGGACGCGTCCATTTGTGCCCAAATCAACGGCCCCACTTTTCTCCAACAGCGAAGAGGAACTGGACTGTTAATAGTGCTGTCATGATTCACCATTCGATCTACTGTATTTTCTTATAAAAAACAAAGTGTTGTCTTCGCGAGCCTACTGGACCCAGTGGAACATTGAAGACCACACCACAGGGAGATGGCATCTCCGCTCTTGTCTGTCACTTGTCCTAACCCGTTTCCATCTGATGTCAGAATTTCTTCCTTGTTATTGTTGCTCCTTTCGGAGCTTGTTTTAGGGGGCCTCCATTACCCCGATTCCATCCTTTATTGTCACACTTGGGGATATCTCACTTGTTTCCAAGAACTCTCCTCCCTATTCCAACCCTTCAGGATCCAAATACAGGAGGCAGCCTTCCCAGCTTCTCGAAGCATCTTCGAAAAGCGTCTTCCTTTGACGGATACTTCAAATAGTGGTACTAGCCCAGTCAGGTGCAGTTGCGCCCAATAACCTTATTCACGTATCCTGTGACTGAAACTTATCTTTTTAAGCATTCCAGACAACTTTGACCTCTTCAGCCATGAAGTCCTTGTGAAATGAACTATGTAGACAGGACAAAACAATGTGCTTCGTGTTAAAGCTTCCTGCTGACTCCAGGTCATTATTTGATGTCGGTACTGAGAATGACGCCATCAGAGCTGCCAAGGGGGAATAGGACCGTTGGATTCCACACAAGAAGACCCTGGGTTTTCTGTACAGTTTTGTTCTTGTGTTATGCTATTAAGTTTGCTCTTGAGTCCCTCTGCCCCTTGATCTCAAGATGCCACCTGTCACTTCTGACCACAGCTCCTCCCATCCAGACTTCTCGTCTACCACAGCCTCAGACAAGAGGCGCTCACCATCATTGAGCTGGTGTCTGAAAGGAACCCGGAGCATTTGGTTGTCGAGAAGCTGCCTGTGTGAAGCCTGCCCCAAGCTCCTTCCCTCCCTCTGCTTGGTTACAGTGGCTGAGGACACAAGGAAGTCTGAGTTTGAATTCCTGCTTTGTTTCTTACCAGCGGGGTGATTTGGGATAATGTATTTCATGTCTTTAAGCCTCAGTTTCCTCCTCTGTAAAGCAGAGATTATAATGTCTTTCATGCATTAGGATGTTCTGGAGATTAAATGAATGAATATTTGTAGAGCACGGAAAGCACTTGTTGACACTACTATATATTTGTTAAATAACTTAGATTATTTCTTTTTTAAGTCCCTCACTGTACTATATATAAACTTAAAATATACAGACAAGAAAATAACAGTAATTTGTTCCCATGTTTGTTTCATCAATAGATGGTGAGGGCCTGAAGAAAAGG
This sequence comes from Rhinolophus hipposideros, assembly GCF_964194185.1. Taxonomy (NCBI): domain Eukaryota; kingdom Metazoa; phylum Chordata; class Mammalia; order Chiroptera; family Rhinolophidae; genus Rhinolophus; species Rhinolophus hipposideros. The sequence goes on from NC_138051.1 coordinate 96,602,640, forward strand.
CACCATGCATGACTTATCGCTTGTAATGTCTGTGTTTTGAGATACATAGCTGCTCACCTGCCTTCTCTGAATTTCTGACCATTCTCATAGCTAAGTGACATCACTCAAGATCTATGTTGTGCCCTGTGACACGTGCGTCCTTCACCTGACCACTCTGTGACAGATTAGTAAACCCACAGTGACCGTTTGAGTCAAGACTAGCCCACAGGTATCCCAGTGACTCAGGCAGATCTGGGCCCATGAAACCTGGGCATATGTGATTGGAAGATGCTCTTTATGAAAAAGAATATAAAGGTATATATGATATCAAATATACATCTAGAATGAGAAAACACATTTTGACAAATTATTAATTTTTAAAAGTTGACCAATATCCGGAAGAACACCATAATTGGCATTCGTTGACTGTCTGAAACACCTTGAAAATAGTTTATCCCTGGTTTTTGGCTGCATATACATACAACTAAAATTTTGAAGTGTCATTGTCTTTTTCTAAAGAGAATAGAAAGATAATTCATGGGTGATTTTTAAATTATTAGTTCTATTTTGGCAAAGTAGACCTTAGGATATCACACATCCCATAACTGGGAGAAATTTCCACCAACAGCTTCCGCCTCTGTACGTTGGAGGGCTTATTTCTCCTGCTTTATCCATCTGCTTGCAGACCTGGGCATGGAGGACACATTCAGATCCTGACACGCCCGCTAGACGCACACCTTCCTGTCACAACAGCAGGTGAATTAGTACCACTGGCAGCGGGAATGTTTCTAGAAGTCTAACCATGTATCACATCAGGAAAGCGAGCAGAATTTAGCCATCCTTGGAGAGATTGTGAACACACAGACCCAAACTAAGCATATCCCCAACTCCACTACTGCTTCTCTGGGTCCCCTGAAGGTCCTAACCATACCAAGATCATGGCCTAGTGTGAAGGGGAGACATCAGAGCCGAAAAAGACTGCTGTCTTAACCAATGTCGATACAATATCTCACGAGGCAGATGTTCCAAAGACACATGACCACACGAACACATTCCTAGGGTTCCCCCCAGGCCCTGAAAGGGGCCCATGCATGTGAAGAGATAAATCATCAGCTTCATTAGCTTTAGGGTAAATAAGACTCTGCCTCGGACCTCGGCTTTATGTGGATTGGCTGGGAACGATGAGCTGAGTCAAGTACATCTCTTGCCAAGTGTTATGGAAGTGGAATTCTGAGCCCGCTGCCAAAAAGCTGTGGGGATCTGAGCTGAAAGTCATGTATACTCACTGACTGGGCAAACTACTGGGGCATGTGTTTGAAATAAAAGAGAAAAAGAAACTGATCAAGAAGGAGAGGGAAATAAAAAAAAAACATAGGTGTGCTGGGGCCTCGAGTGAGAGGCATGGAAAATGCACAGATGTCCCAGACTGCCTTAATTACAGCCTTTCCCGAGGCTTGTTTTGGGGCTTGTTTCTGAATTCCCAGCAGATCTGTCTATATCCTTAAAATAAACCCCACTATTTGAGTCAGTTTGAGTAAATGCTTCACCTCTTCAACTGAACAGTGTGCTAGGGTATTTCTCTGTTTTCTGTCTTTGCTCAGTATCTCCGACCTACATTGGGATTTTGCTTGGCAAAAGAAGAAAAAGGAGAAGGAGAGGGAGGAGAAGAAAACTGGAGGACAGGCCCACAGCCCTTTCTGGGTGTGAACTATGGCATTGACCGCGAGGGCTTCGGGCATCTATTTTAGTTTCTCAGGGGTCACTGTTTCTCCCTTTGTTGTCACAGTCTACTTCTGGGTAGTTGAAGTGATAAATGAGGGTGTGTTGTTATGTGAAACCACAGTGTGGATGGTGGGATGTAATCTTAGGGGAAAACCGGAATTAATTCATGTCCACCCCAGCCTAGGGGGACTCCAAAACAAAGTTTGTTCTTGGAAACCACAAACAGAGGCACAGAAAGACACAATCTCTTTCCTCTCAAATTTCATTTCCTCTCTGACATTTTCTTTTTTTCTTTCTGTTAAGGAGCATTTAGCATAAGCCTAGGGTATAACAGGGAATGTTGTTGTCACCCTGGAAGATACAAAAGTGACTATGACCTGGAGCCTTGTTTCAATTTGTTGAGTGTCTAGCAGTTACCTTGTATCCTTTCCAAACCATCACCTCTTAGAGGCCCTCCATCATTGTCATATTCACAAAGGTATTTCCAGGAATGAACCACATGGAACACAAGTACAAGGCCTTCCTTTTTTGAAAGTACCATAATTGTATCAATTTGTTCTTCTGAATGAAGACTCTTTGAGAGGCAGACCTGATTATAACCCTGCAAGAACTTCCTCACGAAGAGGTATCCATATCAAAAATGCTTGTTTTTGATTCTTGGATTCAGAAAATAGGATCACTTATTTGAGAACCGATTTGGTACTCCCCAGGACTCGTAGTTTCCATTACTTGGATCTTTTCCCCATCCCCCAGTGGGACCACAAAGTCTCTGAGGACAAGCGTTATGTTTAAAGAACTATCATGTTCTATGCTGTTCTTGCTACATGTCCCGTAAGTGGTTGTGAATTCATTTTGCAGTGTTTGGATTATGGGACCCCTCCCTCTGTGGGCTGCAGCCTTCATAATGATTTAATTAGTACATTTTGCTTTTCCAATCTGATTCATAACCTACATTTAATTACTGCAAAGTATCTCTGGAGTGCAAGGACAAAAATTATTACTACGACATTTGAAGGAGTTGAGACTTAGACAAGTCACAGAAACCGCTAGGCACAAGCAAGAACTATCTAAAGGGGAGTTTTCCTGCCACCAGATTTTTCCTTTCAGCCCGATCATGGTGTCTCTCAGAAACTCACTACTCTGATAGCTGATGGCCAACAGGACACAAGGATGGAGGCAATGGATTGCACGGAAAACTGAGAGAAAAATACCAAGAGCGATCGCCATTTCAGGCCCAGCCTCTGCACCAGACCCTTGTAGATATTAACAAGTTCACGTGCGAGTGTCCGACTCTTCTCCAAACCCACCTAGGTCTCTGCCTTTTTGTTGGAGGTGTCCATGAGGACTGATTTCAAACGCCTGGAGAGAAGAAGACAAACACCATGTTAGAACTGCAAATGCAGAGTCTACACATAGTAGGGATTCAATCCCATTTTTTTTTTTTTTTTACCAATTCATCAATGTGTTTATTTTGTTGGCTGAGGACAGCAGTCTCTTAACATTGTAAAATTTATCTGGCATCTCCCCTCACCTCCAGGGTCAAGCCCACACTCCTTCCCATGGGATTCAAGGCCCCAGTGCTGTGGTTTTTGCCACTGGACAACTGAGGATTTCAGTGACGTGACACAAAGTCAGGTTCAAGGCCAGTCTGACCTTGATGGGATGGCTGTGAGACGGACGATGGCAGCGTGGGCTTGTCAAAGATCCCCCTTTGGGCCAGTGCCCTGCAGAGCTCACCTCCCCATCCCTTGATTCCCAGCTGAAGTTCTTTTCCTTTCAGAGTGGACTGGAGTGTGACACGATGTATGACGGAAGGTCACCACCTGGCATGGTATCTGATGCCAGAGATTTTGGACTCATTCCCAAATGAATGAGCACTAAACTCCTAGCTGTTTCCAGCAAAGCTCAGTAGTTGCCTCTGAGATTAAGGAAGGTCCATCTCCTGATAATCTGCCTGGAGTTACTTCTCAGGCTCCTGTCCTAACTTGGCCCCAATGTGGCAGCCATACAAGAATGGACAGTGACAACAGCCCCACGGCCCTCTGGTCCTCCAGATGGTGACTGCACTAAAACCCCCATCATTGTTGATTTTTTTTGTTAGTGTTCTGGTAGCTTGCAGGTACTAGACCTTCTGTCTTCTGTTATTCTTTTTTTTTCTGGAATGTTCTGAGAACTGCCAGAATTCCCAAGCCTATCAGCGACCACTAGGTTGCCCAAACAGTTTGTCATCCATGTGTGTCCATCACATTGCCAAAGGAACATGGGCCTGGTGGGGGCTGTACGTGGGCTTTGGCACGATTCCCCATGCCTCAAACATGTAAACAGCCAAGTAACGATAGAGACGATGAATTCATGACTTTATTTGCTGATATTGCTTTGATTTTAAATTAATGAAATAAATGCACTTTTGAAAAATAAATCAAACTAAGCACTGCACACGAGCACTTCGGAGACTGTCAGCTTAAACCAATCTGAAAGCTATGCCTTTTAACACAGACATTGGACATGAAGAAGACCTCTTGGGTCATTAAAGCTCACCCCCTGCCAATATCAGAGCAGCACTGGGCTGGTTTGGGGGGTGTGACTGTCTCAAATTCCCTTCCATCCAAATCAAGAGAGGCTTGGGCTGAGTCCTGCCTCGAGTTAGTCACGCCCTGTGGGGTGACACAGCCATTGCTGGAGTGCGCAGCCGCCCTCTCTGGCACAGCCTTGATTTGAAGCCATCTCTGATCAAAGGAAATGAGACCATTACTCCCATCACTACCTGACTGGACTCTGCCAAAACCTTGGGATGTGCAAACATCTCTAACACATCCAAAGCCAGGTCTCCCACTTAGCTGTGGGGCGGCCAGAATCACCCCACGTTTGCTGTTAATCACATTCCCCCCCTTGTAGGTCTGGCTGGGACACAGCTCCAGCTATATGTTCTGTCCAGCCACCTCTTCGTGTCCAGTGAGAGAAGCCCACAGCCTACCTCCAAGGTCACGCACCTGCATTCTAGCCGGTGTGCATTCTTTGTTGTGTTTAGAACTGTTATAGACAAAAGTGTGGGGAATTTCACCCTGATTTTCAAGCAGCCTCCTCTCCCTGGAAGACACAGCTCGGTGTCTCTGTCCAGTGAGTTAGTAAAGTTTGACTCTCGTGGAGGAATATTTTTGTCATAACCCACTGCTTGCGGCACAGTCGATCCAATTATTTGGAACAGGCAATCTGTCATTCTATTGTTTCCTTCCAATAGTCCCACTCTGGTGGCAGTTGTAGAAAAGAAACCACTTTTAATTAAAAAAAGAAAAAGGGGTGAGGGTGAGGGGAGCAACCCAAAATAGCATCTCAAAGAAGTATTTCTTAGGTTACTGGAGGCCAGGGGTCTGGGTCTGAGAACCTGATCACATAAAAAGGCAAAGAGTACTCCTCCAGGTGACAAATGTCTCGGGGATAGGAAGCTGTCACGTCTTTTGGCCCCTATAGAAATGACACTATTTGTCCGCCTGCTATTCAAACCACCAGCTTTCTGGAGCCTTTTACATGGGTTGCTCTGGTTAGTTCTGTTAATTAACAGGGTTTTTGCTCTCTCTAGTCTTGCCACGTTGCAAACATCATACGCTACGAAGTTGATTATGGACACACACACTTACTTTTTCAAAACCCCAAAAGGGATTCCTGACCCAGGAAGAGATCATTTCATTCTCATTTGTGAATTCATTTATTTTTTTTAAAAAAGAGGTTATAAAATGTTATTTTCCTATAAAAGTATAAGAATTAAATATAATAGAATCCAATAACAAAACCATCTTTATAGTATTGAAGGAGAACCATTCCGTTCAGAACAAAACAGGTACGGAACAAGCAGTTATTAAAAAATAGGACTGTTCTGTAAAACAAACAAACAAACAAAAAAAAAAACCAACAATATATCAACCAGTCAGAATTTGGAATTTCCCATAAAAGTGAATCCAGGAGATGTTGCCCAATGTGGTCACTGTATAAACTGGCCAAGGCTGCCATAACTAAGAACCATAGATGCCAAGATCAGGTGGCTGAAACAGCAGGGATTTATTTTCTCATGGCCAGGAGGCTGTAAGTTCAAGATCAAGGTGTCAGCAGGGTTGGTTTTCTCTGAGGCATCTGTGCTTGGCGTGTAGATGGCCGTCTTCTCCCTGTGTCCTCATACGGTCTTCCCCCAATGCCTGTGTGTGTCCTAATCTCTTCATATAAGGACATCAATCTTACTGGATGAGGGCTCACACTCCTGACCCTATTTTAACTTAATTATCTCTTTAGCGGCCCTGTTTCCAAATCCAGTCACACTCTCAGGTTATGACTTCAACCTATGGATTTGGGGAGGTACACAATTCAGTCTATAACAGGCCCTTGAAGTTATCATAGTTACTTTTGTGTCCTTACGTGTTGATTTCCAGGTAACACTGTTCTGTGGAAGGTTCCATGGGCTTCATCCTGAAACCCATATCTTCTCGAAGCCATTACACCCAAGCCTGCTCACACAGGGCCACTCAGTTCTCCCTGTTTTTGCGTCCTTGCATGTGGCCTCTCCTTGCCCTACAGACTGGATAAGCATTTGCCCTCCAGCTTTTCAGCCTTGGCTCACCTCGCTTAAGAACCCTTCTTCTAAGGTCCTTCCCAACCCACAGGCCATTCCTTGGCTCAGGGCCTGTAGCTCTTGAATTTCGGGCTTCATAGAGACCAAGGGATTGGAACTCCTGTAATGGGGAACTTCGTATGTGCTGAATCAAATGCAACTGGATTATTCTGCAAAATAATCCACTTTGCAGTTCATTTTAATTTTGGATGCCTCAATCAACTTCGAAGTGTGCCCATTTATGCTGGCCTGGTGGGTTTTGAAATTCTAAAGTGGATGCAAATTTGAATGTACATTTTGGTAGCTTTACACGGCAAAATGATTACCCCAGTGTAAAACTAAATGATCAACGTATTTTAAAAGTTCAGACAAATATTGCATCGTGATTTTTATTCTCAAGCAAATGAGGCCTCAACACCACACAGATAAATCATCAAACATCTGAAAACAGGACTTGTGTCCCCTGGCCCCAATGCCTTCCACCACTCTGTGTTTTTGGACTCACGTCCCTCGAAATATGTACACGGAGTTCATGTTATTTGGGGTAATGCCCAAAGTCTATCAGACAACCTTCAGAGAAAGGGAGGACCACCCTTGCCGGGGAGACAAAATGAACAATACTGGGAGCAACACATGCACGAGTGCACACATATTTGTTGAGCCACAAGGAAAGACAGATGCCCTCTTTGAATGTCAATTAAACTTGGGTTTAAATTCCAGTTCTCAACTGCGTTGGAAGGATCGTTCACTCCTTTGTGCCTCGGTCATCTTGTTTGTAAAATGGGAATACACATCTGCCTTTCTGGGCATTGCACAGCTTGGGGTTCACCCTGCAGTGGGTGCAGCCCAGCTCGGTTTCAGACACACCGGGGCCACTTCAGAGGGCTCTTGTTAAACTCTTCTTCCAGTGGAAATTTGACACAATGTGTAGAGGGAGATAAGATTGAGAAAACCTGCAAAAACACAGAAGCGGAAACACAAATGGGGAAAAAATCCTGGTCACTGACAATTCTTTAGCACTCAGGTGTCCATCACGCGTATCTGTAACTTATATATGATGAGCCTGAAACCATTCAGCGGCAAAACCCTGGGGTTTTGCAACCAAGGCGATACAGGACTATGACAGCGTCTGTGAGTTGTTGCATGACAGGAGATGTTCCTGTTACACTTAATCTGAGACTTACTTTGTATGCTTGTATGAAAGATTCTATGGCACATGTCACCTCCCTAATACTATACCTCTGCACAGGGGAGAGGCGGGCCTTTTGCAGAGAAGTCTCTGGAAGAGTGAACTGTCCTAAATGTAAGCACTCTGCAAAGACTCTTGCATCAGAAGGACCAGAAGCAAGAATTCAGATTCAGGTGGGGCACACCGCCTGTTTAAAAGTCTTAATGACGAAATGCTGTCAAAGGTAGTGAAGGAGGGCCGTGGTCACTCCCGGGACCTGATTCAAAACTGCAGGAGCCTCAATGGAGAGGGGCAGTGGCTGTGGGCCATGGTGGGATATAGAAGAAACTGAGCAAACGAGGCGGAATCAGATCAAAGAGCAAAGCATGTGCCCAGGACACAGCGGAGAACGCGCTTCATAGTGAGACAGGATGTGTGTCAACATCAGACCATTAGTTCCTGCAGTTCGCGTACACAGACTGCTTAAATTAACCACTCTGCACACACTCACCTTGTTTATTTTACTGGGATTTAGACTTTTCCAGCCAAGCCTGTTTCTTGACATTATCAATCCTAAACTCAAGACTCCTGAGAGTTTTCACTAACGAGACAAGAAGAGGTGTCACGAAGAGCACTTAATTATTTCCTGTTCATGATTTCTTGACATTTTCATAAGAATTCTGAAATATGGTTTTATGCCCATTTTATGGAAACGGTAAGATGGAGGCTAAGGTGAGGCAAGTGAGGGACCTAGCTGCAACGTTTAAGGTGGCACTCATCCCCAAGTGCCCAGCTGGCGCCTGAATGCCGCTGAGGGCTACTGCCTCCATAAATGTGGTGCCCTTGATGCCTCACCCGTGTTCTGGGCCGGGGAAACAGGGACAGGGAGGTAGGGAGCCGGCCGCCATTTCCAAGTTGGTTCCAGTTGGGCCTCGAATTTCTCTCAGGCGAAAGCAGCTGATATTTGTAGAGAACTTCTCTGGTGGCGCATGGTACACTCTCCTGGTGACATGTCCCCCATAAGGAATGGGCCCTAGACAAGCTGAATGATATCTGCTTCTCATCAGATGATCAGGTGTTACTTACAGAGAAGCCGCAGCCGCACTCTCCACAAGCTCACACACCGTCGCAGGAGCCAGGGCTGGTCTCCAGGGCTGCCTGGAAACGGGGCCAAATGGAGAGAGATGATTCATTCAGTGCTGCGTGGTTCACTTGCCCCAAGCGGGGAGGCAAAAGGAACAACAGGAAGAGGTCCCTGCTGATCCACGCGGTGGAATCGGTGGGGCCGGGAGGCAAGACGTGACAGGCAGGCCTGGGATGAGGGAGGTGGCAGAGGGTGCACCCCTACAGCAAACTGCCCTCCACCTGGAGCGAAACCGCACTTGCACCCTGGCCTGTGGAGCACACGATGTGCAGGCTGCAGTCGCTTCACAGCCTGTTCCCCGCGCCAGCCCAGCCACCGCCTCCCAAGAGGAGAGGCATGTGCTCTGACGGCTGCCTGGGAGGGCCATCTGTGATCTCGGCGCTCCAGGCACAGGCTCTGGCAGAACACGGAAGCCACCCAGACACTCGTCTGGTCTGTCCGTCTGCCTGCTGTGGCCTGAACCCACAGGTCCCCAGCCCACAGCCCCCTGTGAGGCCATGTATCGGGGTGTAGGAGAGCATTTCTAGAATAACACATCGTTTGTCTATGTAGGTTGTAGCCCGATGACAGAAGGTACAAGTACAAAAGCTCAGAGTGTTTGAACTGGACGTCTCCTTGCTGTGCACAGGCCGCGGGGCTGCCTCTTCATTACACAAGGGCATCGGAAGCCCAGGTGACTAAATGACGGACGCACATCGTGTAGCAAGAGCTCAGGTCGCCCTCCTTGTTCTGTGCATTCCCATTCAACTCAGCGGACGCGTACTTATGTCTAGGATGTCGAGCACGCTCAGAGGCCACCACATGTGGTCCCAGAACCCAAGTCCTGGGTCCTTTTCAACCTGAGTTACATTTCAAGCTGTTTTCCTTCGTTTAACAACCCGGGATCAAGGGCAACACGCCCATAGGAAAACTAAAGAGAAATAAGCCTTGCTGCAGCATACATTTGTTTTGTTTTGTTTGTTTGCTTGGGTTTTTTTGCTTAGCCTGCCCACATAAGGCTCTAGAACTTGGACTCTGACATAATGGTCAGTTGGGTCCATGACTTTTGTGTGTGTGTATGTATGTATGTATATCATAGCTAAAGAGTTTCTTCACAGAACAACCTGCTTAAAATGACACGGCACAACTTCTGCAGTAGAAACTATGTCCTTTCTCTATACACTTAATTAAAACACAGTGTAAACAACCCAAAGCTGAGGCATATATAAGCCCCCAGCCCTTTAGCAAAATGTCATCAAAAGCACTCTCTAAACTGGGGCAAATTCAGACCCTGTTTTACTGCAATTCATTCATTTTTTTTTATTTTTCATTCAATCAACAAACATTTAGTGGACCTCTTCTGTGTTTTGGATACATCCTGATTTCCTTTCCTCTTGTATACATGCCAATCTCTTTCGAAGCTGTGCAAGAGTGAAGCTGCTTCTGTGACCTGTGATTTTTAGGATGCATTTCAGGGAATTCTTTATTAATTGAGTGTCTGTCGTGACGATTGGAGCTATAACACCTAGTATGACCGTCTAGATTGCTTACGTTTCAAAGCATTCTGTGGAATGCCGTCATCCCTGTCTTTCTTTTCTCAGCAAGCTCTGATGTAACCCAAGTTCAATGTGGGGATGGAAGCCATTTCATACTCCACTTGAGGTTTGGCAGGAAGCAGGCAGTTTCCATATCGAGTTTGACCTGAAAATAGGATTCCCACTACATGAAATTGACCTATGGATTGATTAGGTGATCCTTGTTGGGTCATAGGATAAAACATCCTTCCCAGCTTGTAGGAGTTGCCAATCTCTTTCAATGAAATCATGTCTCATAGCTTGGGCCACTTATGCAAGCTTCTGTAGTGAGCTTAGAAGTCTGTGTGTGCTCATCATTGTGAAAGTTCCACTAGGGCTTGGCGTATCAATGTGCTCAAAGAGTTTCTTAAAGAGAAAATTACATACATATGCTAGATAGCAATGCCAAGGGCAAGTGTCACTATTTTCTTGTATTTTTTTTTAAATAAGGAAACTGAGTTTCTTAGAGTGAATTGATCACTTGACCATTATATTTAAAACACCTTTAAGGAATTTGATACTCTCAATATCTAATGGATCTTAGTTCCCTCATATACAAAACAATTTAAATTTCAGATTTTCAATGTGCAGTGTTAATATAAAATGTCAAAGGGTTTACAATTTTATAACATTAAAAATAATATACCTGTTATTTCAACAAACGTTTATCGATTGGGTTCTATGTGATGGGCGCTCTTCTAGATAGTAAGGGTACAGTGGGGATCAGAAGAGACAATATCCCAAAGCTCAAAAATTTAACGAGATAAGAAAGACAATGAACCTCACTATTAAATTAAAACAAAATTGTCGTAATCATTAAGCTAATAATGATAACAGAGGATGTGACAAAAGAGTGACTAGGTAGCGACTTCAGGTTATCTGTTCATGTAAGAGCCTTCCCGAGAAGTGACATTTGAGCTAAATCTATGTGATGAAAGGATGACTGTGCCTAGATCAGGAGAGGGGGAAGCATTCCAGGCTGAGGAAACTGCTAGTCCAAAGGCCCTCAAACAGGAATTAGATAGACTATCCACTGAACAAAAAGAAGGACAGAGTGTGTGTTGCATAATGGGCAAGATGACAGGAAAGAAGACGTCAGGGCTGATGTGGGTAGGAGCCAGAGAGTCTGTGAGCTCAGACAGGGAGTTTGAATTTTATTGTCAGAGTGATGGAAATTCACTGGAATGTTGGGAGTAAGACGTCCATGTCATATTATTTGCATTTCAATAACATCACTCTGGCTACAATGGATGGGCTGAATGAGGAGAAGTATGGGTCCAAGCAGGTAGACCAGGTGGGATACAATCTGAGTTGCATAGAGAAAAAAGGATGCCTGCCTTGCCCTACGGTGACAGCAAGGAAGATGGAACAAATCAGATGATTCAGCATCTATTTAGGAGATGGAGCTTACAGCATTTGCTGATGGGCTGAATTTGTGGTGGTTGGTGAGATGTTTGAAAATGTTGGTAAAGTTTTCAAATTGTGATTTTTCAAAGGACTTCAAAACAATATAGCAGTCAAGGAGAAACAAACCGATAAAATTACTTCTTGGGCTCAGCACAGCTCCCTGCCTTCACTTAGACTTAACTTGCTGATGTGATGTCTTCAGTCTTTGGTTTTCATGGCACTATCTAAACTCTGGACAACAATTGGGGAGTTAGAAGGGTTTGCTTTATTTTCTACACCAACTTCCTGAAGAATGAAATGAACCCTCTGGATACCTGATACAGAGTCTTACATTCAGGAGGCGTTTAATGTGGCCCTCTGTTGAGCAAGGCCCTGGGCCAGACCTGGGATTGCAAACGGATAACATAACTCCTCATCCCATAGAACAGACCAAAGGGGCCCCACTGAGCCGTGTCTTATGATTGACAGCCTGGAGTTGTGACCATTTCCCAGTGGGTAAAGGGGCAGGAAAGTATCTTGAATGAGAAGTCTTATGCTAAGTTCTCCACATAGCTTCATTACCTAAGGGTCCAGAGACAGGAAGGGCATTTCTACCAGAGGTGCTATGGACTGAATATTTGTACCTTCCCTAAACTTAAATGCTGAGATCCCAGCACTTAAGGTGATGGTATCAGGAGGTAGAGCCTTTGGGAGATGGTTAGGTCATGTGGGTGGAAACTTCATAAATGCAATTAATGTCCTTACAACAGCGACCCCACAGAGCTCTCTTGCCCTTTCTGTGCCCTGTGAGGACACATGAGGAGACAGCAGACTGCCACCCGGAAGAGAGCCATCACCAGAACTTGACCTTCCAATAGAGGATTTGACAAGAGAATGACTAAGTAGTGACTTCAGGTTATCTGTTTATGTAAGAGGGTCCATCACCTGACCTCAGACTTCCAGCATCAAGAACTGTGAGAAATAAACTTCTGTTGTTTATTAAGTCCCCCAGTCTGTGATACTTTGGTAAACCAGCTCAAAGGGTCTGTGATAAGAGGAAACAGTAGCAACAAAGGCGGAGGCAGGAGGAAACAGAGTGTAGGGAGTACTCGCAGGGAGACGGTAGGTATAGGTTCATGGCTGGAGAAGAATTTGCAGAATTTTAACATAATTAGGTTTGCATGTTTTACAAGAGTCCTTTGGTCGAGGTGCTAACAAAAGATTGGAGCGTCCACGAGAGGATATGGTGAGGAGTTATGTTATTCTAGGGGATATTAGAAAATAACTTTGGCTAATGCAGCAGTGATGCCACTGGTTTTTTTTTTTTTTTTCCTGTTGAGAAGAGGTAACCGTTTCTTATCTTGCGTGTCATTCTCAAATTCATATATCTAAAACAATGCTGTCTGATAGAAATACAATGCAAGCCACATGTAATTATAAATGTTCTAGTAGCCACTTTAAAAGGGGTAAAAATACAAAATAAAGGAATCAACTTTAATACTATATTTTCTTTAATGAGATAGATCCAAAATATTTACCATGTTAATACATAACATAAAATATCGATGGGATATCTCACACTCTTTTTTTTCCCCCACCATGTCTTTGAAATCCGGCATTTTACTCTCACGGCACATATCAGTTTGACCTACCTGCATTTCAAGTGCTTAATAGTGATTGTCGTGCAGGGTCTCAGCTCCCACTCCCCGCCCAAGAACGCAGGACACGGTAAGGCCAAAAAGGAACACCCACGGAGCCATAGGTAGGGAAGTCAAACCAATATATTCTCGCTGGCGTCTGGGCTGGAGACACAGGAAGCAGGATCTACATAATCTGCCTAACAGCAGTCCGCGCTTGCCAGCCACCATCTTCTTGCTAGCCCCCATTCCCCTCTGCTAGCGTAGCCACAGCCGTTATATTAGTGGCCAATGGCCTACGGGTTACAGCTGACGGCCAACTAGCCACAGCTGCTGGCATCTGATCACAGTTGATGGCCATTTACTACCCAAGCCAGCACCTTTCTATGTGAGGCTGAGAGCCTGGAAACTGCTTTTTGGGGTTTTGTCCCCACACTCCACCCCTACAGGGTCTCGCCTCACAATCTACGCGACAAGCGTCTTCTGCGAGGGGCCCTGTGCAAGGAGCCTGGAGGTGAATGCACTATCCTGAACACAGCCAGTCTCTCTGGGCACAGCCAGGGTTTCTCAGGGCACCACCACAGTACTTCTGGTCACAGCCAGACTTCCTGGGCTTCTTAGGGTACCACCTGTCTCCCCGGGCACAGCCAGCTTTTCTCAGGGCACCACCACAGTACTTCTGGTCACAGCCAGACTTCCTGGGCTTCTTAGGGTACCACCAGTCTCCCCGGGCACAGCCAGAGTTTCTCAGGGCACTGCCACTCTCTCTGGACACAGCCAGACTTCCTGGACTCAGCCAGGGCCTCAGGGCACTGCCACTCTCTCTGGACACAGCCAGACTTCCTGGACACAGCCAGGGCCTCAGGGCACTGCCACTCTCTCTGGACACAGCCAGACTTCCTGGACTCAGCAAGGGCCTCAGGGCACTGCCACTCTCTCTGGACACAGCCAGACTTCCTGGACTCAGCCAGGGCCTCAGGGCACTGCCACTCTCTCTGGACACAGCCAGACTTCCTGGACTCAGCCAGGGCTCTCAGGGCACTGCCACTCTCTCTCTGGGCCTCTCGGGGTACTGTGCTGGAACAACAGCGGCTCACATCAAGGTGCTTACATATTATCAATGGCGGCCAGTCAAGACACAAAAGCAAACATCCACCAGTCCCACTAAATGATGGTATGTTCCCAAACAGTCAAGCGTCCATTAAATCAGGCATAGAAGGCAATTCCCCATAGTCCATATTCATTTGCCAGGGCTGTCTGGGGGTGAGGGATGACCTTGACCTCACCCTCATCGCCCAAGGAGGACTCAGCAAGCGTTTCCTCCTGGGACTAGTCCCGCATCCAGGCTGCCTCAGCAAGCACTTCCCAGCCCACAGGGCGGCAACAACCTTCGCTTTCTCCGCCTTCTCCGGCCTCTGCTGGTTGGGGAACCATCCACATCTTCCCACCCCTCCACGGGGATCGAGCTCTCCGGCAGCTGCTCCTCCTGGTCTTCCTCAGACTGAGCTTTCATACGCACAAACTGCTCCACTGCCCTTCGGAAAGCTTTGGCCAGCACCGTATCCTGCCGACTACGCCATGTGTCGTGCGGGGGACCCTGCTCGCTGCGCCATTTGTCGTGCAGGGTCTCAGCTCCCACTCCCCGCCCAAGAACGCAGGACACGGTAAGGCCAAAAAGGAACACCCACGGAGCCATAGATAGGGGAGTCAAACCAATATATTCTCGCTGGCAGCTGGGCTGGAGACACAGGAAGCAGGATCTACATAATCTGCCTAACAGCAGTCCGCGCTTGCCAGCCACCATCTTCTTGCTAGCCCCCATTCCCCTCTGCTAGCGCAGCCACAGCCGTTATATTAGTGGCCAATGGCCTACGGGTTACAGCTGACGGCCAACTAGCCACAGCTGCTGGCATCTGATCACAGTTGATGGCCATTTACTACCCAAGCCAGCACCTTTCTATGTGAGGCCGAGAGCCTGGAAACTGCTTTTTGGGGTTTTGTCCCCACAGTGATATATACACGTGACTACCATAGTAGACAGCTTTGATCTAGAATGTTCTAGCATTTCCATGTGAAAGCTGAGCCAATGACATCCGGCGCAAATTCATCACGAATGTCCCATCACAGAAACTGAACCTGGAGTCAGGACACCCTAGTTCTAGCCACAGCCCTTCTACAAAGCCATCATAGGATCTAAAGGCAAAATAATCAGGGGCCTGAACTCCAGTTGCCCCTTCTCTACCCGAACAGGACGGAAGTAGTGATCCCCTTTAGCTCTAAGGTCCAACGATTGCATGATTTTTCGGCCGTGGTAGTGGAGGAAATTCCAGAGGCATTCCCTGGATGGATTGCAACCGTCTGCTACTTTTTGTGTGTGGACATTTTTCTTCAGTGTAGCAGTTTCGCCCGAAGTCCTAGTCAGAGCTGGTACGGGAAGATGGGTCGGCTTAGTCAATCGTTGGACAGAAAACCTTCCAGTGCCTCTCCAGGTCTGTGGGAAGTGGGCAGGGTGGTGCAGCCTTAGGCTTGTCCCGTGAGTCAGGAGGAAGCTGACTGATGCCAGGCAGTGCTATCAGAGATAAAAGGCAGCGAAGACACAATCTCAGGACTCATCACTTGCTGTCCCAAGTTACTTCTTGCAAAAGATGAGGTGTTAACCTGTCTGGCCTGGCTGCATTTCAGTGGGAAGAATTAGTCTCCTTGCCTGAATTCCCCTAAAAACTTCACCTGGCCAGAAATTCCTTCCCATGAGCTCCTCCTCCTCCTTGTTGCAATGGGTACATTTGCAGAAACGCCAAGTTTCAGGAGAGGCTGGGGAGAGCCTTAGTAACAACCTTTCATGTTGACCCAACTAAGAGCTTAGGTGGCATCTGCTCATTCTGAGTTAAGAAAAGAGATGAGATACTTATACACATAAACAGCTTGACAGCTGGATGTATGTTGTGAGGACAGAGTCCCAGAGAACTGTTTCCAGGCTCTCGATGTCGTGTGGAAAGGTGCTGGCTCAGGTAGTAGATGGCTGTCAGCTGTTACTGGTTAGCCATTAGCCACTGATATAATTGCCATGGCTATGCTAGAGGGTTGGTTGGCAGAGAAGCGGATGGCAGATTGTGGATCGTGTGGCTCCTGCTTCCTGTGTCTCCAGCCCAGCCGCCAGCGAGAATACAGTGGTATGACTTACCTATCTACGGCTCCATTGTTCCTTTTTGGCCTCATCATGTCCTGCGTTCTTGTGCGGGGAGTGGGACCAGAGTCCCTGCATGACAGATGTCTGAGAGAGAGACAGAGAGGGAGAGAGAGACAGAGAGACAGAGAGGTTCAGTGGCTAGATTCGTCTAAGTCACTATGAATTCTGTAGGCATCGTACAGGAAGTGCTTATACCAAGTCCTCACCTGAGCCCTTCCCCCCTTACCACACGCCACTCTCAATACCCTATCATTGCCTCTATCACTGTATTACTCACCTTTTCAACTGAAAATTGTACATGGAAATGTTTCTCAAAACAGGGGTCAGCACCAACTTTATTATAGTTGATTAAGGTGCCAGTTGAAAGGAATATTTCTGGATCACTCCCCAGGACTTCTGAACTAGAAATGGCCTTTGTAACAAGTATCTAGGGAATTCTAATGCTTATTTCAAGTTGGGAATGTTTTATAAGGTCTGTGTTTCTTTTGTCCTTTGTTACACATTGGAATCACCTGGGGGGTTTAAAAATACTTCCTGGGTTCCACCCTCAGATTTAATTGGGATGTGGGATGGCTTGCCATCAGGGTTTTTAAGAGCTCGTCAGAGATTCTATAGTCTGGCCAAGGTTAGAAACTACTATTGGGGTTTAGGTTATATCCTCTACGCTGCCCTGGCAATCTTTAAAAGGTACTAAGTGTCCCCAACACACACAGACACTCACACTCACACTCACACACTCACACCACCTATCCTTGGGTAGCTGTCCCCACCTTGTCATGTTTTCACCCTGCCCAAGGGTCCCAGGCATAATTCTGAAAGTCAGTCAGACCTCAAGCTTTGACACCTTGAAGCAAAAACTTAATATTATGAACCAAGCAAGAGAATAGTTTTTTGCATTCTCCAGTTTATTCACTTTTGCTGCAACCTTCACTCATTAGTGAAAATTCTGATGCACAATTCTCCATGCAAAGAGTAATCATCCAGACATATCCCCAATTACCCTTCTAAAAGCCCACCCAACTTCCAGGCCCCGGCATACCGAAGCCCCCTTAATTCCCGTCCCATATCCCAGCAGTTATTTATATGATTATCATTTTGAACGTCTTATTTCACTCCGTGGTTCCACAGGAACAGAACGCTCTGGACCCTGGGAATGGCTGTGATCTGAGTCCTGCAACTGTCCCTTAATGTTCATACTTGAGAAAGGAAATGCATTTTTTTCCTTCCTAGTAAATATCTTATTCATTGATAGTCTAATTTATTTTCATCCGGAAAGCCTGAGGCTGCGCTTTCCTCGGGGGCTAAGATATGTGTTTGTTGACGGCGAAGGCCAAGTTGGAGGGTACACCTTCAGAACAGCACACATACTGGAGGTATCCAGGCCTGGGTCTCTGGGACCCCAGGCTCCTCCTCACTGATGTGGACTCCTGAACTGAAAAACAACACAAGCTCTTTCTTCCAGCAGTGGTCCCTGCTGGAAGGCCTCCTGTCTGCCCACATGAGCAGGGCAGGTGTAAATTCCATAGGCCATTTTCCCAGGAACCTACATGTAGACAGACTATTTTATAAAGTCACAAACCTGATGATCTCTGTGTATCTTTTTTTGCCCCTTTCTTGGCTAGGTAAAGATTGATTTTGTAGTATCTTTGATAAGGAAGATTACTGCACAAATTATAGCCTATTATAAATATTGAAAAATGTATTAATCCTCTACTCTGCCAATCCAAACAAGAAGTGGACAGAGCCCCTGGATCTACTAGGTAAACAGATGGCAAACCCTCTGTGGGGG
Organism: Rhinolophus hipposideros; assembly: GCF_964194185.1. NCBI lineage: Eukaryota > Metazoa > Chordata > Mammalia > Chiroptera > Rhinolophidae > Rhinolophus > Rhinolophus hipposideros. The sequence continues at coordinate 96,620,802 of NC_138051.1, forward strand.
CAAAGCCCCAAAAAGCAGTTTCCAGGCTCTCGGCCTCACATAGAAAGATGCTGGCTCGGGTAGTAAATGGCCATCAACTGTGATCAGATGGCCATCAGCTGTGGCTAGTTGGCCGTCAGCTGTAACCAGTGAGCCATTGGCCACTAATATAACTTCCATGGCTAAGCTATCAAAAAGATGGGGGCTAGCAAGAGCGGATTGCAGAGGCGGATGCCGCCGATGAGAACATAGTGATATGACTCCCCTACCTATGGCTCCGTGGGTGTTCCTTTTTGGCCTCACCATGTCCTGCATTCTTATGTGGGGAGCGGGACCAGAGACGCCACCGGACGCCCCGCACGACACATGGCACAGCGAGCAGGACTCCCTGCGCGACACATGGCGTAGTCGGCAGGATACGGTGCCGGCCAAAGCTTTCCGAAGGGCAGTGGAGCAATTTGTGGGTATGAACACTCAGTTTAAGGCAGACCAGGAGGAGCAGCTGCCAGAGAGCTGGACCCCCATGGAGGGGTGGAAAGATGTGGATGGTTCCCCAACCAGCAGAGGCCGGAGAAAGCAAAGGACATTGCGGCCCTGTGGGCTGGGAAGTGCTTGCTGAGGTAGCCCGGATGCAGGACTTGTAGTTTCAGGAGGAAGCACTTGCTGAGTCCTCCGTGGGAGATGAGGGTGAGGTGAAGGTCGTCCCTCACCCCCAGGACAGCCCTGGCGAATGACTATGGACTATGGGGAATTGCCTTCTATCCCTAATTTAATGGACAGCTTGACTGTTTGGGAGCATACCACCATGTAGTGGAACTGGCGGATGTTTGCTTTTGTGTCTTGACTGGCCGCCACCGAGAATATGTAAGCACCTTGACTGTGAGCCGCTGTTGTTCCAGCACAGTACCCCGAGAGGCCCAGAGAGAGTGTGGCAGTGCCCTGAGAGCCCTGGCTGTGTCCAGGAAGTCTGGCTGTGCCCAGAGAGAGTGGCAGTGCCCTGAGAAACTCTGGCTGTGCCCAGGGAGACAGGTGGTACCCTAAGAAGCCCAGGAAGTCTGGCTGTGCCCAGAAGTACTGGTGGTGCCCTGAGAAACCCTGGCTGTGCTCAGAGAGCCTGGCTGTGTCCAGGATATTGCATTCACCTCCAGGCTCCTCGCACAGGGACCCTCGCGGAAGACGCTTGTCGCGTAGATTGTGAGGCGAGACCCTGTAGGGGTGGAGTGTGGGAACAGAGCCCCAAAAAGCAGTTTCCAGGCTCTCGGCCTCACATAGAAAGAGGCTGGCTCAGGTAGTAAATGGCCATCAACTGTGATCAGATGGCCATCAACTGTGGCTAGTTGGCCGTCAGCTGTAACCTGTAAGCCATTGGCCACTAATATAACTGCCGTGGCTACGCTAGCAGAAAGAATGGGGGCTAGCAAGAGCGGATTGCAGAGAGGCAGATGCCGCCGACGAGAATATAGTGGTATGACTCCCCTACTTATGGCTCCGTGGGTGTTCCTTTTTTTTTTTTTTGGCCTCATCATGTCCTGCATTCTTGTGTGGGAAGCAGGACTAGAATCCCTTCATGATACCCTCCACTGTACCCATCTTCCTCTTAAAGTAAGGCAGCTCAACCCTTTTTTCTTCTGTTGAAAAGTAGATATGGAATTGGTGAGTTAGTAATTTACGTGTTATTTTTTAAATGTTCTTTTTTCCCCCTCTGTGTCTGGGTGCTATTCTTTGTCTTTTACTTAAAAACTCTTGAGTTCTCTCACTTTTTATATGTGAAAATTTAAACACACACACGCGCACGCACACACACACACAGTGCCAAAAAATGTATACACATTTTAAGAAAGGAAAAAAAAACTGTATTGAAATTGTAATAGTCAATATATACGGATAACAAGATGAATACAAGTCATGTGCATACATTTTAAGAGATGTTATTATATCTATGCTCAAGCAGGAGTTTGCCGTCATCAGAAGTGTCTGGACGCTGACGGGAACCACTTTGAGCACCTCTTGTCATTGCAGAAGTCAAACGTGACTTGTATTCATCTTTTGTTATTGGAATATATTGAGTATTACAATTAATCCAGTTTCCTTTCTTAAAATGTGTATATATTTCCCCTGTATATGTTTTCTAAGATACAAATAAGACCACGTTTGTATCTCAAGTGAAATCATTCCTTTAGTTTCATGTTCCATTAGGCCAGCTTGGGAGGTTGTCTGGGCCTGGATTATGAGTTTTAAAAGTCAGATTAACATGGAGCGTAATGTCATAAACCAGGGATTCTCAAACTTGAGTCAGCATGACTTTGAGAGCTGGTGAACACACAGGTGCTGGCCCTCATACCCTAGAGTTTCTGATCCAGAAGGTCTGGAGTGGACCCAAGAGCCTCTAACATGCCCTGGTGTTGGTCCCGGGACCACATTTTGGAACATCAGGTGTCCATGCTGACTCTGAGCAGAGAAATCATACAAACTGGTAGAAGGCTCTGTTTAGAACCGTAAAACTACAGCACAGTAGAGAAATCAACAGGAGGGGCAGAGATTCAAGATCGTGCCCAGCTGTGGGAACCCTACAGAACTCCTTGAATCCCCTGTGATGCCTGGAGCTCACTCTTTGTGGCAGCTGTTTTACTCTGATGGATTTCTACCTTTTAAGTGGTCTCTTCATTAAGGAGCCATGAAGGTAATTAAGGTTGTTGGAAAGGCTCAAGGCTTCTCTGTGCAAATGGGCCTAATGCCTCAGTGTGTCAGGATAGGTGACACACTTGCTTTTGGTGTCAGTGGAGCTGAGGTGGGAAGCAAAGGAGGCTGAATGCTCTCACTCCAGAAAATTCCACACAGTTTGCTTCCAGACTGACCTCTGAAATCCTCCCTGGCTCCACTGAGGAACATTTCTACTTGCGGGAAGAAAAATGTATTTTGTGTGTGTGGCAATGTGTGGTTGGCAGGACAGAAGCTGAGATTTTTCTCTCTCCATCATCAGACTTCCAGCTCTGCGCTTGCCAAACTTAGTCAGCTGCTGGCACCAGTGACAGAAAGTAATGTTGAGTGGCTTTCTTCTTTTTTCCCCTTGGTTTTCTCAAAAGATTTAGACAGATGAAATAATACTCCTCCTGCTCCCTGCCCCTGCCGTAATGCAGTCCATTTGTCTAAACTACAGACTTCAGCAATTATTTGTGCTTTTTTTCAGGTTGAAAGCAAATTATGTCTGCTCTGAGTGACGGCGGCAAAAGTAACAATAGAATTATTCCTCATATTCCTTTGTACGGAGGACGGGAACTTCTTTGAGTACATGCAATGTGCTACACCTTTTGTATATGTTACCTCCTTGGATCTTTACTTCAACCTTATGAGTAGGACATTGTCATCTGTCCCATTATTTTTATTTTAAAAAAATTTATTTTTGAATACTTTTGGACTTATAGAAGCTTAACCATAGTACATAGAATTCCCATATACTTTTCACCCAGCTACCCCTAATGGTAACATAACATATTTTTAAAACTAAGGCATTAACACTGAGACACCACTATTAGTTTAATTATAAACTTTATCCAGATTTTACCACTTTTGCCACTAATACCCTTTTCCTGTTCCAGGATTCCATCCAAGATACTACATTATATTTAGTAGGCCTATCTCCTTAATCTCCTCCCATCTGTTAGAGTTTCTCAAAATTTCCTTGTTTCTCGTGACTTATACACTTTTAAAGAATATTTTGTAACAAGTCTCTCCAAAATGTCCTTTGATAGATGAATGGATAAAGAAGTTGTGGTATATATACACAATGGAATACTATCAGGCGGTAAGGAAAGATGATATAGGAACATTTGTGACAACATGGATGGACCTTGAGAGTATAATGCTAAGTGAAATAAGTCAGACAGAAAAAGCAGAGAATCCTATGATTTCACTGATATGTGGTATATAAACCAAAAACAACAAAAGAACAAGACAAACAAATGAGCAACAAAAACTCATAGACACAGACAATAGTTTAGTGGTTACCAGAGGGTAAGGGGTTGGGGGGTTGGTGATGAGGGTAAGGGGGATCAAATACATGGTGATGGAGGAGAACTGACTCTGGGTGGTGAACACACTATGGGATTTATAGATGCTGTAATAGAGAATTGTACACCTGAAATCTATGTAATTTCACTAACAATTGTCACCCCAATAAATTAAAAAAAAAATTCTCCATTTTGATTTGTCTGATGTTTTCTCGTGTTTAGACTGATGTGATGGCTTTGGGGAAAGAAAGCCACATACCTGAAGTGATCAACTCCACTTTGTACATGAGAAAACTGAAGTTCAAGGTGGTTCAATAAATTGGCTAAGGTTGTCCAGTTCACAGTCCTTGTTATCTCGAATTTCTGAACCAGTGTTCTACCACTCCCTCAAAACTCTTCCGGAGAGAGTGTGAAATAAATGGCTAATCATAGAGACGATGGGAAGAGATTGACTTTAAGGAGAAAGGCGACTTGAGGGGAAAATGACTCTTAGAATTATCTTTATTCTTGGTGCCACCCGGGTCCAGGGAGAAGACTATATCCAGATGCTTTCAAGTTTACCTTAAAGTTTTAAACAATATCAGGGTGGATATTAGTTCAGTCTTTTTTAGATATTACCAATTGGTGGGCCTTTCCCCCACCAAGGCCACAAGACTTACTCCATCTACTGGACAGTGTTTATTTTCATCTCTTTTCTAAATACCAACTTAAGGGGAAATAATAATTCTTGAATGATTTGTGTGTATTTACGATGTGAGTTTTACTTAGCCCCAAAACAAATTGGCAGAGTTTTGAGCTAATCCAATTCCCTCAGATAAAAACTGGGGACACTGAGTCTCATGATGGAGCAGAGGAGTCGGTCAGTGTCTCTGAAGTCAATCACATCAAAAAACACTACTGAACTTAATCTTTAGAGACATACACTGACACGAGCATCACAATCTCCATCTGGAACATGAGGCAGTGAAGAGAGTCATCGCCCAGCCCATTCATGGCTTTCAGTGGTAAAGGCAATGCTTGAAAGCAGCCAGATCTCTTAAGCTCCAATCTAGAGGTTTCTCCCTTCTACCGTTCTGGTAGGTCAAGTGACACAGCAATTGTCAAAACATGTATTGACCTCACAGTCTGAAATCAGCAATGAATCAACATCCAACGTATTGCCTAAGTGTCACCTACATGTTACCAAACCTGGGGAACATGTGCCAGCTCTATTCCACATTCTGAAAACAGCAAAGATGACCGTAGAAGCTTAAACAGGCTACTGAAGTGGTTGGATGTATTTATTTATTCCCCTCTGGTGGATAGATACTCTAAAAGGGAATTATTTCTTTTCCCCGTTGATTAAGTGATGTTTTTATTCATTCAACAAATATTAAGAACTCGCTATATACAAAACATTGTCTTAGATGCTTTGAAAAATAAAATTGGTGAATTGCGTGAGTCTAATCCTTAATGAGCTCAGTCTTTGCCTGACTGCTGTGTGTGTATGTAGTCATGATTTCTAATGTATAAAATAATGCTCCAAAAGTCACTCTGTGATTGACATTATCATTTCCATTTTGCAAATTAAGATTTTTTTCGTCTTGAACAGTTTATTCCCGTGCTGTAGCCCTATGGTGTGTCAGAGGAAGAACTGACACCCTGCTCTGTTTGATGCCATGGCTAGTTCCCCTCCCCTGTGTTGCTCTAACAAGGAGGAGGAGATATTCACAGAAATTCCGTGATGCACTGTGTCATGTGATCACCAGTAAGGAACAAGTGGTCAATCACAACCATAAACTGGGTTGTTGGGTTGTGTAGAAAAGTTTTGTTTTTTGTCTTTTTTTTTTTTTTTTTAATCAAGGAAATTCATCAGAGCTTTTGTGGAGGAGGCAATATTAGATGGGGCCCTTGTGTTAAACAGCTTTGTTTTTGTTTTGTTTGTGTCAGACTAACCTTCCATTCCCATTTTCTCCTTCTGCTCTGCCCATGTGGCTCTTCGTGGAACTGACCCAACCCCAGCTCTAAGGAGAAGACCACAACACAAGCAGGACGTTCACATTTAAGCATGGCCATGTGACCTAAATCAGACTAACGAGAATTGGCCAAGGAAGCTTTGCTAGAAAGATGTTCTCTTTTTCTGGTATCATCTTTGTGATGATGATGTAAAGCCTGACAAAGACAGAAACCAGCAAAGGGGAAATCAGAGCCAAGGGAGAAAAGACAGATTCTTCCACATATAGTTTGTGTGACTAGATCCAGCTATGCCTGAAGCCAGCCCAGACTTCAATTTCTTAGTTAATCACTTGACGTAATAATTGAATTTGTCACTTGCAACCCAAATATTCCAGGTTAATACATTCTTGTGAGAGGGAAAGGACCTTGGCAGTTAATGGTGTAGCTGAGGAGAGAAGAGAGCAGGAGAATTGGGGAAAATGACAAATGGTTTCCCTTGGCTGAGATGCCTGGCTTTTGGCCGGTTGCTTGGGAAGTCATCTGAGTATAAAAGAAGACAGACATTCAATGTTCCCAAACAGCCCAGAGATACGCATCAGAATCTTATTAAAACCTCAACATTTTCAATGGGTTTTCGGTTAAACAAAATCAATTTTGTTCTTCCTAATTCAATTATAGATCACTGTAGAACTAAGAGAAGAAAAAAATTAATAGTCACTTCAACCCTTTTAAAGCAGTAACTGCCCCCATGTCATCTACTTACCATTTACTCACTCACTTTCTGCTCCATCTGGAGAATGTGGTTCTGTTTGCGGCAGGGTTTTTCAGGCACTAGTCCCCTAACCCTAGACAACTTCATCAGGCTACAACTCTCTTCCTGTGATCGCAGGGCAAAGCAGCGTATGGATGGCAACATAGCAAAAGTCTACAAAACGGTGTATATCTTATCGTTTGTTGTTGTTGTGAGTTGTTTTGTCTTATTCCTCTTCTCTGGATAGATGTCAGGGCAAAAAAGAAATCTATATCATCTATATCTATATATCTAAATAGCTAACTCTCGGTATCTCAATATCTATATCTATATCTATATCTATATCTATATCTATATCTATATCTATATCTATATCTATATCTATATCTATATCTAATTATGGCTTAAGTCTGTCAAGCCCAAAAACCTTTAATCTCCCCTTCCCTGTAATGATTTTGAGAGGCTGACAATTTGGTTTTCCCCAAGCCTTTCTGGGTACGATCCAATCAATGTTTAATTTCCCAAACTGGCTCTTTGAGAAGATTTATTTCTTTGTGTTTGTACTGCAAACCATACTTTTTCTAAACTTTGCACAAAACAGGGAGAGAATGCTGATTTTTTTCTATTCATTCTTTTTTTTCTTTTTTTTTTTTTAAAGAAAGAGGCTGTTCCAGGGAGAAAAAGGCACCACTGAGAGAGGGCCGTGGGGCTCATGCTGGAAGGCTGGTAGGATTTCCACACAGCCAGAGAGATGGAAACCCACTCTACCAGGCCCTCTGGTGCACCAGCCACCTCCGTTCTCCTACCACTTCCTTTAGCCAGGGATTCCCTGTGGAGCTGTTTCTACTCGGTGCCATCCTGCATTACGTCAAGTTGGTCTTGATGTCCCAAGATTGCCTCTTTGTACCCATCTCTCAAATGTTCACTGAACGTGCCCTTGGGTCCCTCTTGTTCTCTGGTTTGAAGTTCTGTCCTTTGGGGTCTATCACATCCAAGGAAACGCCGTCCCCTAACCAAACTCAAGGTCCACCACTTTATCTGTTCCGAGGCACCACGAGTCTTCATCTTACCATGCCTCCTTCCTTCTTAACTAACTACCTGGAAAGGTGGGTCTTCTTCTGACGGCCAACCAGAGGCTCTGGGATGACATGCATTCTTCACACCCCATAACCAGTTATTCAACTGATAGAAATGACCCATCTTGGATTTTTAAAATAATTTTATTGCTTTATAAAACACACACATTCTCATGTGAAGAAAATGCGAGCAGTACAAAAAACTGCAGAGAAAAAATAATTAACTTACTAACAGGCGTCCATCTAAAAATGACTTTTAAAAGTTGGTTACTATCATTCCAAACTTCCTGGTGGTGCATACACACAGATGAAAGGCTAGATGAAAGCAATTTTGGAAAAATGGTCCATTAATTATACATACTACTTTTTAGGGTTTTGAAAATAATTTTATTTGTGTATAAAAAGAGAAACGCTGATATGAAGTTGCAATAACAGCCGAACTACAGTTAAATGTCTTCTTATAAGTCTGGCTCGTCCTTCGTACCCAGGTTCAGTTCCCAAAAAGATTGAAAGCAATTGGGAGTTGGGAGTTATTGGCCTTTTATTAGTTGAGTTTTCAAAATATTGCCACAAATATAACTTAAATATGTATTGAATCTTTGCCATAAAAGTTGGAGACATTTGTACAAATATGTTTTCTCTCATTTTCTATCCTACTCCTTGGGAAATTTTTTTAAGGTTATATTATTGTTTTTGTATTTCCAAGGATTATAACATATACATATGTTTAATCTGTAATAAATCCCACAGTTGCTTATTCCTAGCTCAATATTCTAATAGATTTAATTGTCAGTGCTAGCCCTTCTAGTCTGTTTTCTCTATTTCTAAACCCTTTGTTTGTTTTAATCTCTCATTTTTACTCCCTCCAAATGCTCATTTCTAAAGTTTGTGAGTTCTTGAGAATTTTTGAGCATGACTCTTGTACATATAGTATGTTGGGTTATTTTGTTAAAGAGAAAAATATATTTTATTGAAGGAAGGAAATAGATTTAGAAATTAGAAATAGAATGTGTTAAGCCAGTGCCTTCAGGGTAGAAACACTGAGAGAAACAGAGACGATAAGGAGGGAATGTCTGCAAAGTCTTGTCATCCGATGACCCCAGTGAGGAGCTCATCCGAAGCCTGGCTGGGATGCAGGTGAGTGGAAGGGTAAACGTACCTGGCTAAGGCAGTATTTTGCAGACACCATTCTTGTTTTCTGAGTAGGTGCCCTTCTCTTATATTTTTTTACGAAAAAAAAAAATCCCAAAACAACAACAATAAAAATATTGCAAGGGAATGGAGTAAACTGCATTATGGGCTGGGGTGACAGTATTCCTTTATTTACCTGGTCAATATGTAAATGATAAGACTAATTTGATACAGTACATGATATTATTGATAGACTAGCTCCCTCTTGGAGGCCAGAATAGGGAGGAGTTTGGGAAGAGATAAAGGGGTGGAATTGGACTATATCAGTCTGGAATTAGGAACGACCGACATACTCTCTACAGGGGAGCATTGCTAATTCAAAGGGCATCCCAAGCTAAGACGTGGCAGGCCCTTCCTTACAAATCTGTTTGGCACACCAGTGGTTGTGGTGGCCCCCTGACTTGATGCAGTGTCCCACCCTTGCCACCAAGAGCAGGAATCTACATCCAGGAGAGTCAGGGGGGCGGCATTCTCGAGCCCTGCATCACTTCCCTCAGAACCTGGGAAACACGATTTTCCCGTCTCATGACTTTGGCTTTTGTTGTAAAGAAACCTGCAGCTAATTTACTTATTTTCTTCTTGGTAGGTAATTTGCTTATTATTTTTTCTCTGTCTTGATGCCCACAATTTTTAGTCTTCATTCTTATTCAATAACCTACATCTATATCTATATCTATCTAATCTACGTCTATCTATCTATCTATCTATCTATCTATCTATCTATCTATCTATCTATCTATCTATCTACTATCTATCTATCTACTATCTATCTATCTATCTATCTATCTATCTATCTATCTATCTATCTATCTATCTATCATCTATCTATAGATGCTGTTCACCTCTGACAAATTCTTCCCTGGGACCTACTGTGTGTTTTTAATATCCAAATTCAAGTCTTTATATAAAAATGGAGACTTCTTATAGCATTGGACGCTTTCCTGTGGCCTCGTCTGCTGACCTCCTGACCAACTGTACCCATTGCACACACGGCGACTCCCCTGGCCCATACACAGCAACTCTCTGTGGTCACTTTCAGTGTTTTCCAATTAAAGGGACTGTACTATCCCCAGGGCATTTCCTATGCCCTTGCCCCTGTTTTGGCTTAGTTATTCTTCCGTTTTTCTGGTTGTGTCTGATGTACTTTTTATCTCTATAATAATTCCGTTTTTCTCCTGTGCCCATTTTCCTGAGCTCCGCCATCTTCATTCGTTTCTGTTATCTTACCATCGATTGTATCTCTTTCTTGAACTGTTTTGCAAAGACACCAATTGCCTTCAATTTCCCCAAACTCTTCATCTGTGTCTGGCTAATTTTTTCATGGACATATGTTTCTTACCTGTTTTGTGTTCGTTTCCCTCCCTCAGCCCTTCCTTTGCTCAACACCTTTTGAAAACCCTGATATTTGCTTCTTAGTATTTACTCATCTTCTCATAGGAGCAGTATTTTGTGGGCTAGTATTTTCTGGGCTAGTATGTTGTGAAAGAGTAGGATAGAGAAGGAAGCTGGATGAAGCTGACTCTGGTTGTCTGTGTTGGGTCGATAGCTATGTCCAGTTTTGGCTTTTAGGTGGCTCTTAATCATCCTATGCCCCAAACCCCCAGCTCCCAGCTGCTTCTGCTGTGATCTGCTGGTTCTGGCTTCCTCTCCCTTCAACACCTTACCTGACCCCCATCAGTATTCCTTGGCTGGGAGACAGACTCTCAGAGAATTGAGGTGGCACATCTGTTCTCTTCCTTCAGCTCTACCATACCAACCTTGCCATCGTGTGGCACAAAACTGAGTCAAAAAACATTCCTCTCCTGTTTTCTTAATTTCTTTTCTCCCCTTTTCCCTTCGTGTCTAACCACATCTCCAGATCTAAGGATCACCGGAGGGCACTTTCGGGACTGTGAGGGCAACTTTCCGAAGGCTTTTAAAGAAAACCGCGTTCCATCCAAGGTCTGAGGAGATCTGTGTTGCCTCTTTCCATCCTTCCACATTTGAGTTCAGATTTCATTGTATTTGGCAGAAAGTCTTCATAGCTTGTGGTTTGGGGTTGTGGCCATTTCCTCGTTGCATTGGGAATGGTGTTCTCCTTTTTACTTGTAATTCCTCTGTGTGTGTATCTCAGAAAAGAGGCATTTTAGCTGGAATTAGCTCTTCTGATCATGTTTACTTCATTGTTACAAAATGTACACAAGATGTTTTTTTGGGGGGAGATGTAGGAGAGAAAACAAAAATTATAATGGTGACATGAATTGTCTGATATTCTTTCTTTGCTCTTTAGAGATTTGCATGAGGAGAAATTTCTAAGGGGGCAGAAACGCTATAGTGATAACTTGTCTCTCCAACATTTAGTGACTTGTCCAATAATCCAGGCAATTCTGAGAAAGCTGCCTTTCAACAGGCTTTGGCTGTTGGATTTCAGGGTTGCATAGCCTCATGTAGTTTTGCTTTTTGTCCCTGACCTAATTTAAAGCTCATCCAGAGGGTGGTAGCTAGGAGCAGAAGACATGACATCCTATTTCTAAACCTGGTTCTGTCCTTACCAGCTATATGTATGATTTTGGTGACATTTTGCAACTTTTTTTTTTTAAGGCTCAGTTTGGTCACCTGTGGAATGGGGATTTATGTTGATTAAATGAGAATGTATGTGAGAAAGCACTTTTCAAACTGTAGGGCCACTTGCTGGGGGATGAGCGTAACAGTGGTAGGAAAACAAGCGCGGCATCCAAGAGACATGGCCTCAGATAAGATCCCCTCTTCTCTCCCTAGTTGTGAGATGTTTATTCTCACTGACCTTTAGTTTTCCCATCAATATAAGAGATAATAACCCTAGGCAAGATTATTGAAAAGATTTAATGAGATAATCATGTAAATGCAGTGTTTGGAGGCTGTAATAGGAAAATGGTTGGAACTCAGTTAATAACTGGCGTCTCTTTACTTTCTTGCTAATATATTTTATCATAAAAGGTCTAACAGATCTATGGTGTCAAAAATTCTATACAGAATTGTACACCTGAAATCATGTAATTTCATTAACAATTGTCACCCCAATAAATTAAAAAAAAAATTCTGAGGGACCCTGTATGCCTCCTCTGCTGCCCCTGACCAATCAAGGCCAATGATCTTCTTGTTCTCTAATACTTTCTATTTAACAACTGTCCATGGAGCCATCAACACCAAAAAAATAAAATAAAAAATAACGTGGGAGCAAAGCAGATTCTGCACCTGGGTTAGAACTCACTGCAAACATGGCCCGCCCAACCCTGCTCTCTCTGACCCCAGTCTCTTTCTCACCTGGGTGGTCTTTTCTGGGATTGACCTGCTTCTCTGGAGTTGCAGGACTCCCATGCATACCAGGCTTCTCTTTCCTGCTCTACCCCTCATCTGCTCTGACGGGAAAATCTCGACTGTTCTTGCACTGGTTAGCCCTCGCCAGTCTCCGCTCACCCACTCTGGGATCTTAGAAAAAGCCTTGCCAACTCTGCACCTTAATGTCCATCAGTATAAAATGAGAGAATTGAACTAGATCATCTCTGGGATTATTCTAGAACCCAAGAGGACAAATGCATGGGAAAGCTTTTCTATTATTTCCTGGGTGAATGAGGGACAACGCTAACTGGTCACAGCACCCTTTTTCATCTGGCCCGGAAGGGTCTCCGGATCTCTTTCCACTCGATGGTCCAGCTCACCAACATCAACTGTGAGTCACAGTCTCTTCATGTGCATAGCACGAGAGACACTGGGGCAAGGATGGTTTCTCTTGCTGTTTTTAAAACTCAGTGCCAAACACCATGTCCAGCACAGGTGGCTGTTGAACAGGTGCAGACTGTGTGACTTCCTCTCAGCTCCAAAGCCCTTGTTCCTACACATTTGAAACACGCTGGAGAGTGATGTCATTTGTATGGGAAGCGACAGGAAGGGCTCCTTTATTGCTCTGAGAAAGTAGGAGCGGTTTCTCCATGTCTTGGAGATGATGTAAGTGGAGCAGAAGCCCATTCTCCGAAGGGAAGAGGCGTCATTAAGAGCAATAACAGTTCCTGCCTACTTGGCTTATTCTCAGAAAGCAAAGAGCAGTTACTGTAAGGAAGCCGGCTGTCTGGGCCAGCAGCTTTATCAATGAATGATTTCCTGAAAGGAAGGGAATCTGTGGAGACCGTACCCTGTATTTGATTTCGGTGCATGCGCCGAGCACGCAGGACTATCTTTGATTCAAAGGAAGCGAGATAATTGTTTCCCAAACAGACTCTCGCCAGAGAGCTTGCTCCTTCCCGTTCTGGTGACCCCGAACCAGCAGCCTCGGGTCTGCCCCAGACAATTATCCTGTTTTGCTAGGGAACAAATTGCTCTTTTGGGCAATTCTGAGCAAGTTTGCCAAGTTCACAGCGATCCCGGAGGAGGCTCTAGGGGGAAAACCTCTCTCCAAATCCCTACTCTGGCCCTTTGAAAGGAAAGCAGGTCATTTTTTAAAGAATTCCAAAGAAAGCAGCTAATTCCGAATGATCCATCCCACCTTGCAAGAGGCCTCGGGGCCAATATGGTTCCTGGTGCTGGTCTGATGCTAGGGAACCAATTTCCCATGCAAATAATTATGCATGCAATTAAGTAATTGTAGATGGAAAGGAGCAAGAGCACAGGAGGACAATGCCAAAAAGAAGTTGTGTGCATTTCACTTTCAAAAGACAGCCTATGGGACATGGGAGCTGAACCCAGCTTGGATTTGGTTCTCACAAATGATTGAATGAAATCAGGAGCTTGGACAGAGTAAGATGTCAATCTGGTAAAATGCCATCGCTGAGAACATGGGCCCTGAAGCCACACCTCTACGTGCAAAACCCGGGTCTGTCATTTATTAGCTGTGTGACGTTGGGCAAGTTACTTAAGCTTTCTGTGCCTCCTCACACTCTAAAATCACATTAATTATAATATCTACATTATATGATTGTCAAAGTTTAAATAAATGTGTTTATTTAAACACATTGGATCTGTAGATCCAGATCCAGATATAGACATATCTTACGTGGGTGGGTGTATGTGTGTTATATATATATAATACATCTACATGGCTCTAAACAGTATCAGGCACTTTATAATTATTAGCTATTAACTGATGATATTTTAAGTAAGTTACAAGCAATCATTGTATAGGAGAGCCAAGATATTTAGCATTGTTGGTGATTCTTTTCTTCTGACCTTCCCCCTTCAGGATTACACATATCAACCGAACAGAAGAGGGTAAGGAAATATAAGGTACTTAGTCTAGGAGATGACAAAGAATAAGTGGCTTCTGATTCTGGCAGTGAAAGGGTCAAGCCACGGCACCCCAGGCTCTCCAGAGAAGCCATGTTGTTTACAGTACATGTTTAAAATAATATTCCTGCTTGGTTGGGCCTCCCCTTGGGACAATGCAATTTCAACAGTAACAGAGGATTAATTAAAACTGGTCCCGCTGGTGAGGCTGGCAATTTGGGATGGAGCAGAGGGGACACCCCCACCAGCCTCACTCCACACCAGAAAGGGGACAAGCCTGCTGAAAGTAATTAGTGTGGCCCAAGGGCAGACCAACACTTTTGCCCTATTTCTATGCATTTGATTAATATTTTAATTTCACCTCCTCTGAATGCAAGAATAAGGAAGATAGAGACTCCCAGAGACAAAATCAATAAAGGATGGATCTCTTCCCAGGCCATCCTGGGCAGGGCTACCTATTTTTCAGACCTGGTAGAGGCCTCTGGATTTATGGCTGTGCCGGAGGGGTAGGCAGGCAGGAGGTTTCATTTCCAAGAACAGACACAAAGACACACCCTGGGGACAAGTAGTGCACTGCAGGAGGGAGAGGGGAAGGCTCCTTCATGCTCTAGGAAAGATCATGAGCTGCCCGCTGTCTGCTGGTCAAGCTAACCCTGCACAGCATGTCATGACATGCCAAAGCTGCCATGCCTTGGGCTACCAGCCTTGCCCCTCCCAGCCACCCTCCACTGGCTCAAGGAGTGGCCTTCTAAATCAGGTGACTGTCTCACTATCTTGGACCAAACCCTCCCAGAACGGACTTCATGGGATCTGTGGTCCTTTCTGGAATTGTAGGCAAAAATACAGGGAAATCGAAAGTCCATAGCTCCCTCACTTCCAAAATGTGAAGTGCCACTGCTCTAGGGGCCCCTATTCCTTTTAGAACAAAGCTCAACTCCTTGGTATGACATGCAGACGTTCCATGGCCACTCCTCCCCCTTGGCTGTTCTCCCCGACCCTCTGTCCCTGGAGCCCTATGCATATGGACGTTCAGGGTGGCACCCGTCTGCTCTCAGAACCCTCTGCTAGTGCCCAACTCTGTGCCTCTCTGCCTGGAAACTCCCTACTGGGACCTAGGAGAAGCTTTCCTCAATAGCCCGCCATCCTGCTGAGCTTCCAGAGACCCCCTAGAACATGAAGGAGAGCTTCCTGAAGGCAGGGGCTTTATGTTCCCACATCTGAATGCCTAGTTGGGCCTAGAGTCTGGCCATTAGATTAAGTTGAAGAATTAGCAGTAGGACCTTGGGTAAGGAAAGACGTTTATGGCTCTGGACTTTGAATATGGAAATGTAATAACCAAATAAAATAGGTTCAGAAGGGGACTAATGATTTTCCAGAGCTGTGCTATTCAGCACAATAGCCACATGTGGCCATTGAGCTTGAAATTAATGAAAAGTAAAGGAAACATTCAGTTTGTTTGCCACATCACACCTATCGAATGCTCACTCGATAACCACGTGTGCTAGTGGCCTCACTGGGCTGAATCAGGTCCTGTAATGTAGCGTGCGTATGCTCGTGGAGAACATCACATAGAATATTTCCATCACCACAGACACTTCTCGGAGTTCTCTAGATTGCAGCACTGCTCACACTCTGCAGTTCTGGAAATCAATTTCAGAGCTGTGTGCTTTCTCTCCAGCTGATACCCAAGCCTTCCTTTCCAAGTTCCTAGGATTATAGGGCAGTCAGCTCCCCACACACCCAGAGTGTGTTTCCTACACATGAATTTGTTGGATCACCATTTGGTTAGGAGGGTAGAGAACAAGAAATGGAGGGGCTCTTAGCCTCTTCTCTTGGGAAATCCAACCCTTCCTTATGATGTGCGTGGTTGGATGGGAGAGTTGAGGACTCCTGGGGTCCCTGTGGGGCAGGTACACCTCTGGGTGGGACCAGATATGGATGGTGAGACCCCAAAGTAAGTCTGTCTTCCAGACAGGCCTTCCAGCCTGCCCAAAGCTGGGGTCTTGGAGACTTACTCAGGACAGAAAATTTCAGGGGGGGAAATATTTCCTGAAAGAAAAATTGGTGAATTTTTGAAACAAGCTTGAAACAATTTTTCTTTCCAAGCCTAGATGACAGAGGCAAGCTCAGGCCAGGGAGCAAAGAGCCTCGTTTCAGTGCCAGTTTGCCACCAGCTTGGTGGTGACTTTTGGCAAGCCACTGCGCCTCTCTCTGGGCCAGCACTTTCCCTGTGTGCTCATTACAGGTCTAGGCAAGACCTCTCAGGATCCCTGATTCTGAAGTATGTGCCCAAGGTTGGCAGCCTGTTCCCTCTGGAAGTTCTTGGAACGGTGCAATTAGGAAATTCACCGAAGGCCTTTTGGATCAGGAGATGCCATCTGCCCACTTGAGGGCTCCTCGTGAAGCACAGAATTGCCCTCAGACTCATGTTCTCCACTCCAGCACCTTCTCAGGGTCTCTGTAGTCCAAAACCAGTGGAGGACATCAGCCACCTGGGAGTTTGGAGATCTTCCGAAATCCTTCTGATGTTTGCCGCTGACCTGTTTTCCACATCGCTACTGTGCTTGGGTGATGGAGGCCCAGCCAATTAGAAATGGATGAGCAATAGCCCAGGGGATCATGGTCTGCATAGGCTTCGTGCTGACACGTCCCTTCCCAGACATCCCTTCCTTTGACATTCTCATCACCTCCTCCAGGAAACCAAGGTGGGAATTGGTCTGTAACGTCCAGATACAGACATTCAACCTTGCCCACGTCCCTCAGCAAAAGTGGCTGAGCTGGGTCTCAGTGCAGGGTCGTCAGCTCATGCTGAACTTGCTGGGAAGGTCTGCTCTGGAGAGGCCATCTCTGGGGGAAAGAGTAGATGAGGATATGAAGCTCGTGAAGCTACGTGTCATTCTAGCAGGTGGCTGGGCTGGAACGTCTGCTTGCCTTTGTAAACACATGGCAGGGAGAACGTAGAGGTGTTGAGAGCACCAGGTGAACCCAGTGTCTTTCCTTTTTTAGGTGAAGCAAGAACTTGGTCAAAGTCACCTCCTTGGCCACATTCCTCCTTTGCAACAGGAGGAAAATGATTCTCTGTCCATAGGCTTGTTTTGAGAACAGAAGTCTTGTATTGGAACATCTAGCACACAGAAGGTGGCTAACATTGTGTCTTTTTTTCCTATGTTTTTGCTTTTCCTCTGCAGACCTGCAGGAATTGGTTAGAAAGAGGCAGAGGGATGGGCAAAGCTCCTTGGTCCTGGCCCTACAAGGAGGATCCAGGCTGGGGCATGGACACCCTTCAGAGATGTGAGCCTGGCTCTCCCCAGACTGTGGTATCTGGCTGAATGTTCCCTACAGGAGGAGGGATGTGTGTTGGCTGCTGCTGTGAGAACCCACTCCGAGGCCCCAAAGCATGAATGCTGAGTCTTTCTTACTAGCCCCATTGCTGATTCTGGAAGGCCACCCCATCCATGCTGCCCTTTGCAACAGCTGTCCACCCAGGACACCCTACTCATCCCTTCAGCCAGGTTTGAGTGGGGGTGGCTCTTTGCAAATGAAGGAAAGAGGTCAGGGGCCTTGCTCCCCTATAAGTTGGGGTGGGTGACTCATGCCTTTTGCATAATTTAGCAAGAACTACATGAACTCACTCTTCTTTTCATCTGGCAGTCCCGCTCACCTCTCTCTATGTGGGTTTCTTGGGGCAGGAGGGGTGGAGGGTTGGTGATTAATCACAGAGCTGGGGTGAGGAGGAAACTGCCAAGTGCCCCGGGACAAAGTAAGCCCCACCGCAAGCTGGGCCTGGCTGCTTCCACTTGGGGAAAGCAAAAGCAGCTGCCGAGGGACTCTGCCCTCAGTGAACAATTTACCTCTTGTTACCTAGCTCTTGTATCTTCCAGAAAGGACAGAGCAGACCAGGAGACCCAGGGATCTGGGAGGCTCGGGTTCTGGCCCCAGCTTCTCCCTGACCCTGTGACCTGAGGTTGGGGAACGCAGTTGGAATTTAGGAGAGATCTAGTTCTTAGCTTTTACTACGGCCAAGAATAAGCTCTCAGCGACTCATCAAATCTAAAGCAACCTTGGCACATGCTCTTTTAAAGAAATGAGCCACCTGTTTTCACATGTAGGAGCAAATTTACCCAGCATTATGGGAGCAAAGTCTGGGGTCCCTCCACTGAAATAGAAATAGAAATAGCGTTCCTGTATTCCTTTTTTCTCCTGGTTCATAATCACATGCCCTTTGTGCCAATAATAATAAAAATGATTAATTTTTCTTGGGTTCTGACAATGAGTCATGCCCTGTCTAAGCACTTTCCCTGCCATCTTACTTAATCCTCAGCAGATCCAAGAGGTCATTGTGATGCTTGTGACCATTTACAAAAGAAGTGACCATGGTTCAGAGGAGGACAAACGCTTGCCCAAGCTGATACTCTGCAAATTTAGAGCCTCGTCCTGTGAGACTTAGAAACCTGTGGATAGCCATCGACACTCTGGGGCTCTCTCTTCTTGAATGTCAAGTCAGGGGCCAGCCGGAGATCCACATGGCCCTTTCTTAGGTCAGCTGGGCTCACAACACAGGACCTCCCAATGTCACGGGCACAAAGCGCCAGGCCTCTTCTCTCTCTGTTCCAGCAGCCCACAGACTCCAGACTCTCACCAAGTGGGGGCAGCATGGTGAAGCGTCCTGGCCCTGAGGCCACGAGCATGCCTAGCTGGGGCCGCTCCCAGGAGCTGCTTCCCATGGGGCTCTGTGAAAGTCTTCCCAGAGGCCTGGAAGGCACAGGGAGACCCTGAGAAAAGTCAGTGGGAAGGCAGGAACGGGGGGGAAGGAAAGGCATTTAAGGCGATACTAAAAAACATTAGGGGGGCAACACTTGTCCTGCCTTCCAAAATGCAAAGTCACCATGGAAGCAAAGAGTTAGGTGACACTTGAGGCTGTCCCTATTTTGGACATCAATTTGGTTAACATGCTCGTTGAAAAGAATAAAAAAAAATCTTTGTACCTGAGTACATTACTGGGGGAAAAAATGAGCTAACTGCTATACCGATTTTCTAGCAGGTGTCGGAGGACTTAGTAGTCCTTAAAAGGGTTTCCTAAATGTAAATGATCAAGAGGATAATAATGTCCCGTAGTCTTACCTTACATTCTTAAAAGTGACAGATTTTTCAGCACCGGGAGTGTCTGGAGACTTGGTGGAAAGTAACCCCTGTTCCCAGCTGGACCTTAGTGATGGAAGCTCATGGTGAGTGGAAGGCCGCACTAGATGCTGGCCAGCCCCGCTCTCTTCTGCTTCCTGATGCTGAGTCTCCTGAAAAGTCACTTACACTTGTACGGGTTTCTGTATTTCTAACGCAAATGACTTCTAAAGAATTCTTGACTTTCGCCGAGGACGAAATGGAATAATAGATTTAAAGGGCCCGAGTCTGGGTCTGAAACGGAAGGATCACTCAACACAGATACTCCCCGGTCCTTTCCGCTCTGCCTTCCACCCTTTCCTTCCTGCCTGTCTTCGGAGGGCCAGGGCTGTGGGTCGAGAGAGGAGGTAGCATCTCCTGCAAGCTGGGGCAGGGGACACAGGTGTATGTCACGGGCACATGCGTGGTGCACAAGGCACAGTGCCCTCGGACTGCAGGCTGGAGAGGCTCCGAGGAGACGCTCCATCTTGGTCAGGAGGTGGATGACAGTCACCAGGAGCCACACGACTTCGGGTGCTGCCCATGCTGGCTGTAGGTTCTCGTCAGCTGTTTTTCATTTCACCGTGTTCTCCAAGCTCCAGCTCCAAAGGGACCGCCCGGAGACAGAGTCAAGCTCCCACAAATTCAGACCCGCGAGGTGCCACACAGGGCTGCCATGCAGCGGTCCAGCCCGGTGACTTCCATGTCCGTGTCTCTGTTTGAGAAAAGCCTGTGAGCCCACACAGACACTCTCCCTGTCCTCAGCCTATCTGAGCACCCGACAGCGCTGGACATATTGTAGCCACAGTGGGTGGCAGAACAAACCAACTGGACACCAGTGCTCTGTTTCAGCTATTTGTCTACTTACAGGAGGTCTGAGGTCACATTCCCTGTCTTCCCTGGAGAAAGATGGGTCCTTGAAGAACTAACACGAGGCTCTGATCAAGGATAGGCGTTGCCTACGTCATTTATTTAATCAGCCACTCAACTAAGACTTAGTCTGCGTCTTCTATGCCCTGCCCAGTATAGGTAGGCGGTCTCTGAGTGAGACCATCTCAGCCTACACGCTGTGTGTGTGTGTGTGCGTGTGTGTGTGTGCTGGGAGTGGGCAGGTGGGGTTCGGGATCATATAAATACACACAAACTCAGAAGATAGATTACAGTCTGAGATCTGTGTGGCTGGTTCTATGAGTGAACAAACCGGGAGAGAAGGCAAATGTAGATCCAGAGGAGAATAAGTAAGTGTGCTGCAGCTGTCCTCTAGTAAGGGGCCTGGGAGAAGTCTCTGCTAACACATCTGGAAGTCCATATAACTCAGGCCCAGCATTCTCTTAGAGGGAAGCTTTTGTCCCACATGAACCCTTTCTGAGTGGAAAGAAGATCGGTCGGTCAAGAGAGGAGATCCTGCCTGTCAGCCCCTCAAGGGACTGTGTTACTCAGCGCTGGCTTTGGCTATTCTGGGTACAGGAAATGCTGAGTCCAATAATTTAGTGGATTTGTTCATTCTTCTTTCCCACTGGATTCTGGGAGCTTCAATTTCTGGGACATCAGTCAAGGGAAATTGTTGGACACCTGAAATGACACACAGACTTGTGAGAGCTTGTCTCTCACACCGTTCTACAGCATTTTATCCACATACTCCTTACATCAGGCTGAGTCAGAAATTAAAATACTAAGGCTCTGCTAGGAGAATGGAGTCCAGTGAGTGAGCCAACCAGGTAAGGACTCTGGGTCTGTCCTTACCCACCTGTGAGCACTTGGGAATAGTCACTTAACCTCCCCAAGCCTCCGTTTCCTCATCTGTGAAATAGATTTGATAAAACAGACCTTCTAGGGCTGTCTATGTTGAGGTGAAGTGTGATGAAGTATTCAGAAGCCCCTATCTAATTAAGTATTGAAAACATCCTGACAATTTATGCATATTTACACAAGGACCTAAACTGTACTTTTCATCAATTAACTTCCAATGTTAGGTCTGTGGGAACCAGTAAAATTTATCCCCTTTTCTCATTTTCACTTTTAAGATCTGGGTCCCATCATTCAATCCCCATTGTGCAGTTGGAGCTGCAGGTCAGAGGGTAACAACATGCCTCGGGCACATGAAGAACCATATTTAGAGTCAAGGTGAATATTCTTTACACTCAGATGTGCCCCCAGAATCCTACAGAAAGACAGCCTCTTGCTGACATAAAAAAACTCGTATGCAAAGCTACGAATCAGCCAGGATTTATCCTCTAGGCGGGCTCAAGTTCCACACACATAAAAGGTCTTTCGTTATCCTTCTGAAATCCTTCTCATCTTCGGCGATTCCTCCAACTTGGAAGGCAGCAGGATGCCTCAAAAATAAAGTGATGTTAACCAGGAGTGCCTTCACATTCCCTATTATGTCCTTAAAACCCGTGTGACCTCCAGCATAAGAATTTACTCTGCTGAACCTTAGTCTACTCATCTCTGAAATGGAAATAATGAAAAGTTCCATTAAGTGCCAAAGGAGATGAGGCATGCGGCATTTAATAAATGCCCTTGACATACCATTTTCCTGAGATAGTCAATTTTTTTCAGAGGCTGTTTGATTTAAATTCAGAGAGGACCCCATCCTGGAGCAACAGACATTCTGGAACTTTAACGTGCACAGGGAGCAGCTGGGGGCTTGTTGAGATGTGGTTCTGATGCAGTGGGTGTTGGGTAACACTTGAGGTTGCGATCCCGCATTTCTAGCACCCTCTCAAGATGCTACTGGTCAGTGAAGCACCCTTTGAGCAGCAAGGTGTTAGTGGGCGCTATGAAAGAAGGAGGGAAAAAGGAAGGAAGGAAGAAGGAAGGAAGGAAGGAAGGAAGGAAGGAAGGAAGGAAGGAAGGAAGGAAGGAAGGAAGGAAGGAAAGAAAGAAAGAAGGAAGAGAAAGAGGAACGGAGGGAGGGAAGGGAGAGAGAAAAGAGGCAGCCACATACATCTTGCACACAAAATTTAATAGGTTCTTTGTCTTCATACTACATTGGCTCTCCTCCATGCATACACAGAAGCACAAACGCACTCCTACAGACACACACGTGCATGCCCACACAAGCATGCCCATATGCACACTCGACGACGCACAGACTCCCATTACCCTAGCTGCCTCTCAGGTGAGGACCACGCCACATCAGAGTTTTCATAAATGGGTTCTCCAAGGGAATTGCTAACTTCACCCTGGATGGGTCTTGCACTCAGTCCATTATAAAACCCACATCTCTCCTCCAAGTCCCCTTCCTCTACCTTAAGTGACAATGCTGAATCCGTGACCCCCATGGCCAGCATCTTTGCTCTGGGAATTGCCCAGACAGGATAGCGATTCGTTACTGGTTGTTAAGGACCCCACCTCGTTTCCACACCCTCTGTGGCTGAGGAAGAGGACGGACACGTCCGCAGCCTGCAGCTTGAGCTTCTGATCCATTGTCCTGCAAGGCAGCCCTGTGTGCGGAGCAGGCCCTGACCTGATGGCCATTAATTTCTACATCTGAAATGATAAGCATCACTACAAGAGAAGCTACATCTTGTTGAGCAGTTAGTTCTTGCAGGTGCCGTGCTAAATATTTTGTTTATTAATGTATTTGATCCGGGCTCCATCCCTGTGGGTAGGTACTATGGCTACACCCATTTTACAGATGAGGAAAGTGAGGCTCTGGGACCTGTAGGTAACCTGAATGGCAGGGAGAGTCAGAGGTGGTTCCTGAGTGTGCGCACTGGCTGACCATACTCAGCTCTTGAAGTAGCTCATTGATCGCAAAATCCCCCTTCCTGCTATTTCGTCCTTCCCTCTATGTCTTTCCTTTTAGTGCTCTTTCTTTCTGTTTTCCTCCTTTTCTTTGTGTTCATTGTTTCCTTGTATTTTCTTTTCTTCTTCTTCCTTGTCTCTTCTTTCCCCGCACATGGTTCCTTTGCTGTCTCCAAGGACATTGCCATGGGTGCCCTTTAGCCAAGGAAAATGAATCTTACCTTCAGCTGTAGTTAGTGCTGACAGCTCCACTGGTGTGGGGAGATGAAGGGCCGTGAGCTGGAGAAAGCGGCAGGCCGTGGTGACTGAAATAGTGCCCCGGGGGTCTAGCTGATGGGTCCTCAGCAAGGTGACCAGTCCAGCGCTTGTGTTGTCGGAGAGAATTCCAGCTCATCATACCGGCTACGATTCACAGAGCACAGGCTACGTCTGGCGTTTTACGCGTCTTATTTCCTCTGAGCCTCGGAACAGGTCTCATACGTGGGTGTGTGCAACAACGTTCATCTCACCGATGACGAATCTGAGTGCTATAGACTGAATGTTTGTGTCAACATTTATAAACGGAAATCCTAACCCACAGAAAGATGTATTGGGAGGTGGTATTAGATCATGAGAGCACAGCCTTCATGAACAGGGTTAGTATTCTTACAAAAGAGGCCCCAGAAAGCTCGTTCTCCTTTTCTTCCCCATGAGGTCACAGGGAGAAGACGCCATCTATGAACCAGGAAGTGGACCCTCACCAGACACTGAATCTGCTGGCACCTGGAGCTTGGACTTCCAGCCTCCAGAACTGTGGGAAATAAATTTCTGTCACTGGTAAGTCACCCAGGCTGTGGCCTTTCGTTATGGCAACTCAAACAGACTGAAATACCAAGTGTCAGGGCTGCGATAGAAGAGATGACCCAAGGCTGGCCAGGGGTGAGTGGTGGGTCAGGAGTGGCACTTGCCCTGGTTGGCACTTTTTACTATGTGACATTGTCTCCTCTCTTATCCAGGAGCCAAAAAGAAAAAAAAAATGAAAAGAAATTAAAATAAATGATGCCAATGTGAAAATCGGAGATGGTCATCGTGAAAGAGAACTTACTTCAAAGATGAAAGATTTGAACCCTGAGAGGAGAAAACGCTTGACGGACACTTAGAGGCCACACCATGGGCTTGCCACAGACCCTGGACCTCACTGTACCACTCTCTGGCATCTTCTCTAGGCCAATGCTGCCCTGGGAAATGGGCTACAAGGTAGCGTTTGCAGATAACTCTTTACGGTGCAGCACCCACACAAGTGTGCGTACACACCACACACACGATGAGTGGTGGGAAGTGTTGGGTGTATTTCCCTTCACTGCATCTAACCCTATGATTCTGTTATTTTAGTACGTGCTCATATGGTTGCCGAAAGCCATCGCCTAATTTCACTAGTGCAGAGAACCAGGGGTCTGGTTTCATGCAGGTCTCACCACGTTACTCACCTGGGAAAGCTCATCAGGCACTGTGTTTAGTGCCCCACTGTGAGCTGGCTTCACACACGCACACCTCTTCTCTTTCCTTATACCCTTCTTAGCCAAGACTGATTTCTCAACCAGACAGTCAGGTGTGTGCTTTGGGACAAGGGGTTGCCGTTAGGAGCCAGACTTTTCCGTGATGAAATGTTTATAAGGTGATAGCTCCACACATGGTCCTCTCCCTCAAATTCATGTACGTCGTGATAAAAATCCACTGCGGTCTGCCCCGATTTGTCTTGTTGGCTTCATCTTATTTCCACTCCTCACCATCTTTCCTTACAGTAGTGTGGTCGTCCTTAAATTCCTCCATTGAGTCATGCTGTTTTCAGGCTTCGGTGCCATTACTCATTTGTTTGTTCTGCCTGGAATGGCATCCTCTCATTTTGAAGACAACTCGAGGACCTCCCCTGAGAATGTCACCTCCCTGCACACACAGTCCACCCTTTTCCGAGGGCTCCCCTGCTCTCCTCTCCAGCACTGTGCATGAACTTCTACCTTAGCCATTTATCTCCCTCGAGGCCAATGATTTTCCTGGATCTGCATCTCCTCCAGGTGCTCAGGAGTTCCTGGAGATGATGGATGGTGCCTGACTCATCCCTGCAGCCCTGACACAGAGCGTAAGGCTTGGCATGGAGAGGTTTTTGTGAAGGCTGGTTGAATACATGAAAGAACAAATGAAAGAGCAATGAGTAGCCACTAGATCCACCCGAGATGTGCTCCCCAGGCCCCCTCCATCGGGAAGGATGTGCCCACCTTTATCTGCCCTGGCCCCTGAGCTCTGGCTCTTGGAGCGCTGGCACCTGAGAACATACTACTGTCACCTCCACTGTCCCTCCTCCTTGGGCTTCAAGTGGGTCCAGAGACGGATCAGGTCAGAGGATCCCAAAGATTCGTACCTGGGTTGGCGTTCCGGTACAGTGTTTTGCCTCCAGAGGACTCACCTGTTCCTAAGTCATACTCAGCTGATGAGCACCTTATCTCCATGCTGAGTGTGCTGCATTTTATTCCGTGTAACAGCAGCACCGCGGTTCAGTCTTCCAATCCACCTCGGACTGCTTCTCCGCTGCACGCCGCGGAGTGTTACAGAAGCTCTCCAAGGCTCAGTTTCCTTGTCTGCCAAACAAGGGACAGTAATACCACCTCATCGCATCTTAGAAAAAATAAGTGAGATAGTTGACAGAATGTTCCTGGCCTACAGTGAATGCTCCGTGTTCATGGTGTGTGTGCTTGTTGATTTTGATAAAGGTCATTCCTGAGTGTAAAGGTCTCACACAGTGACAGTCAGCCTGGGAGACCTTAGCAGGGGGCCCGGTGACACCAGGTCAGGCTTCTGACCTACAGAGCAGATTGCTTATGAATAGGCGCTGTTTGGTGTTGCTAAGTTTGTGGTGATTTGCTATGCAGCACAGCAAACTAATTCAAGTGTGAGGGAGCCTCTCGCAGACTGGAGGTAGGGAGGCTGGGGTGCATCTGGAGAGGAACACAGTCTGGTGTCTGCTGTTGGTGACAGTGGTGGCAGAGTCCCAGAGCCAGAGTGAGCCATGGAGGTCCTTGCAGGCGGTCAACTCTTGGGGACAACCATTGGCGAGAGGTACATTGACTATTCCCACATGGAGAGGGTCCACTCATGGCCAGGTCTGGGCCATCCAGGGCTGGTTTTGTTAATTTATCTGGTCAGCAACAGAGCCCTTGAGAAGGAACAAGGCTGATGTGTATAATGTTCGTGTTATTTGACAGAGGGGACGTGTGTGTATTTGTGCACACATGTGCAAGTGTGTACACATGGTGGGGGGGTGGATAAAGGGGAGAGTCTCATAGCCCGACAGCAGCCTGGCACTTGGCAGCCACATGCTCTCTACTTCAATTATGTGAGTTAATTCACACAAAAGCTCTTGAACCAGGGTCTGGTACACAGTAAGCTCTGAAGAATACTACTACTTGTGTCATCATTGTTATTCTCTGCCAATGAACCCTACACTTCTCTCTAAGATTTGTAAGTCCTTCAGGATGCCCAAACAGTCCGTCCAGTGGGCCAATCATGCAGGGGAATTCCCTTGGGATCCCGGTGAAAAGGCTCTGACAAGTCCTGCCACACAGAAAGCTGTTTCAGCCAGTGTGGTCCACACACATTTTTTTTTTTTTTTTTTTTTAATGACTGTTGGCCTCTTACAGGAACTGGGTTTTTTTATGTCTGGCGATTTGATTTCTCCTTCCCATTCAGTGAGTCTTTTCTGAGCTCTGCATAGACAGGCATCTCTCATTTTGTCCTTTAATGAAGGAGGAGATGAGCAGGGTAATTCATTCCATCAGCAATTGCGACAATTACGTGTGTCCTCTCCACAGCTGTCAAGATCTTGTAAACACCTCTCCACAGGCTCGCAATGATCACGTAAGGTTAGTATCAGTGCTCCACGGTATTGTCGATGGAAATGTGTTTCAGAGAGCCTGTGTGACTTGCCCCAAACCACAGAGCTAGAAGGTAATGGAATGGAGCATACGCCTTAGTTGCCTCAATTTGCAACCCACGCCCTTTGAAATATTTCAGGGTGCCTCTAAAATTAGGAGTTCCAAGGAATTTATAAATTGTGACCTGGGCTATCTGTACATTCAGATGTAAAAGCAAATCCTCCTGACGTTCTGTGTAATTGAAACAAACCTCGGCGTGGCCCACAGAGGGGGCTGTGTGTAGGCAGCGATCCCAGGTGAGGGGTGTGTTTGCCATTCCTGATGTGAGCCGTGGCCTGGGCTTAAGGCGCCAGAAGATTCTCCACTGGAAAGAGAAGATGCCAGAGCTTCAGCAGATGGGCTGTTTGCCTCTGACCGAAAAGAACAACATTGTATCAGTGTCTGCTGGGCTTTCACAAAGCCCAGGTAGAGATAAGTATTGATGCACCAACCATAGGAGAAAAATAAAGTGAGCTCAATCTGTTCTCTGAGAGTCAGTAGAAGGATTGCCACGTGGCCGTTTGTTGGCACCTCTCCTCCCCACCATGGCAGGTTTTTGCCTGGAACCACCAGAGCCTGCTCCGCCCCTCATCTCTGCACTGGTCCTGGCAGGGCTCTCCCAAGGACACGCAGAGTGGCGTCACCGTGCCCCCAGCTCTCGGCCCCTAGAAATTACTTCTTGCTCTCTGAGTCTGGGGAGGAAAATAACTTGGTTTGTGTGAGGCATTTCGGTTGCGTTGTTGTCTGTGATTGTGCTGTTGTGTTTTCCTTACTGAAAAGAGAAAGTTAACATTTGTTCCTCCAAAGAGTCTCTTTTCCATCTGGAATCAATGGGGGGCCCTCAGCAGATCACCCCTGAGGACTGGCTGATGTTTATAGGATCTTAATCCTGGGGGGGGGGCTGGCTTAGGAGGCTGGTAATGGGGTCGGAAACCTCTCCTCTCCAGGGCACCAGCTGGAAGCCAGCCCAGGCTCCTAATGAGGGGAAGTTTCCAGCTATCAGGAGGCTCACTCTGTGAAAAGAGGGCTGAGGCCAAGGTGGCTTCTGCTCCCCCCCTTCTCCTGTTTCAGGTTCAATGTCAAGGATTTCCAGATCAATGTCAAGGAGGCACAGGGACTCAAGGATAATTGGCGATTATCAGTTTGGCACGGATGAGATGGGAACACGTTTCCTCACCAGTAGAAGAGAACCTACTGTGTGCTTTACACTGTGCTGGGCAGAGAACACATCGCTTCATTTAACCCTCAAAGAGGTCTCATGAAGATGGTAGTGGTACCTCCACTGGTCCAGATGGAGAAACTAAGGATCAGAGAGGTTGAATAATTTGCCTAAGGTTGCACAGGTAATACACCTTTCTGATGACAGAAGCTATAATCTTTTTAGTGTTTACCGGCAATACTGAGTCTCTTAAATGTTGAATGGTCTAGACTGGAAGCATCTTGCTCATGGTAGGATAGGATACACACACACACACACACACACACACACACACACACTGCTTTTATCAACATCAGAATTCAGCATTCAAACCATGTCATAATAAATACCCACAAAATGATTACAGGTTCATGGCTTATAGAAGGGGATAGCATTTTCCCCCCCTGAAAGTGGCCAAAAACTGGTAAATAGTTTTCATTTTGCTGGCCATATGGTCTCTGTTACAACTTCTTAACTCCGCCATCCTAACATGAAAGCAGCTATAGATGATACACTAAAGAAAGGGCCTTCCTGTGCTCTAAATTATTTAATTTACAAAAACAGGTGATGAGATAGACTGCCTATGGGCCATTGTTTGTCAGTGCTTGACTTAGGTCAATCCTTCTCCCATTAGGATAAACCAGGGAAGGCTCCCTGGAGGAGATGCCATTTAAGGTAAGCCTCAGTGAACAGGTGGAATTTGGAATATGAATTTAAGAGAAGGGGTGGGCGTTACAAAACAGAGACCGAAGTGAATGAAGGCATGGGGCAGGAGAATACAGAGTGAATCTAGAAATGGTGAAGGCTTCAGTGCAGGAGGTCATCCGTGCAGGGCAGCCAGCAGTGTGCAGACACGGCCCAGAGGACGTGCAGGCCCGACTTCAGGAGAAACCGAATGCCAGGCAGAGGGGCTCCAGTATGTCTGCAAGCTCTACCAGTTTTACCAATGTTCCAAATCCTTCATCTGGAAAAGAGGTGAGAACTTGAATCCCCAATGGTTTGAAATGAAGTTAGGGTAGGAAAAATTACATTATGAAGCCACAGGGAAACCCGTGTTTCTGGAATCAGGTGCGGGTAGTGGGACTGGTCGTAGAGATGGGAGGTGAAGGACCAGCGAGGAGAGACACATAGAGTAAAAGGCTGAAAGTTATGCAAAAATCGAAGATCAGATGGACCTTTGTGAAAAAATACAGCCTCAGCAGAGTGACCCCAGACCAGTTACTTAACGTCTCCTTTAACACTAGGTGAGTGATGGGTACCCTTCAAGATGTAGTGAAGATGACAGGAAATGGTACAAAGAATGCATAAAGCCCACGTGGAGGCATGTTAAGACCCATGTATGAGGCCGTCTCTCAGCTGAGACCAAGGAGCGTGCTTCACTCAGAGCAGGCACTGTGGGTTTGCTGCCCTGACTGCAAGGTGAGGACAGTCTACGTTCAATGGGTGTTTAGGGGTGCCGAGAGTCGGTGGAAGGGCGTTTCAGCTTTACTTGGGGAACCAGGAGGAGCAGTAGCTGTATATCGACACCCCGTTTGTTTTCTACACATCATCTCTCAGCCGTTTATTAAACAGCCCAGGTCGGGCTGTTTCTCTCAGCCTGTGCTTGGCCATTTCCCACCGCCAGGAATGCCTTTTCCTGTCTTCTTCCCTCTGCACTCATCCAAGGCCCCGGCCAAAGGCTGCCTTCCTGTGAAAAGTCTCCTGGGCTCTTTCAGGGCACTCTGTCAACACTGGCGCTCACACTCCAATGCCATTGGTGCTTTATGGCCTTGGAACCACCAATAAAACACACGTTTCTCAAGAGCAGGTTTTAGTTACGTTTGTGACAACAGCCACTGATATTTCCATGCTTTGCACAGATTTGGTGCCAATGATTACACTGAGCGAAGCATGAAAAACATTTAGTGTAAAAAGCTACCATTTCTTGGTTGGTTTGCATGACCTTGGCATCGTGCTAGGTATTTTTTTTTTTCAACATCTAATATTTACAACACCTAGTCTGTAGGTCTCATTTTCCTCATGGACAGGAGAGGAAACCAAGCTCAGGCTTGAACCGTGAGTCGCAAGCAGCCTCTCTCCTTTCACAGGACTTGGAAATAAAAACGCACAAACAAACATGCTCCTTGGCGCTGTTCCCTCACCCAGAGCTGTGCCCAGTCACAGGAACCATTCTGAGCAGTGTCCTCGGAGTTCATTGTGTCGATGCTGCCACACCTTAAACGCCCAGGGAGAGCTAATCGACCTGGCACAGCTCAATTTCTCCCGCACTTGAGGACTCACATTTCTCTACCATGAAGGATCTGAAAATGGAGACATATCCAAGGGCACGGATTGAAGTGGGAAGGGGCCAACAGTGTCCTCCTCCATCCAAGGGGCACAGGGAGTGTTGCACCGAGTGTCCGGTTTGTAGCTTGCAGTTAGTCAGCGCCAAGTAGCCTTTGCACAAAGAAGGAAGGTGCTGCTCTTAGCTTATGCTGCTGGGTGGTACCACGACTCGAAGGATAGGGAGGAGCCACCGAGTCTCGGTGATGACCTCTGTGATGGGCAGAACCATGGTTCCCGAAAACTGTCCCCATCCTAGTAGAACTGTGAATATGTTAGAACCTAGTAATACGTAGAGCTTAGTAATGCCTGTGTTGGAAGACAGGACTTTACAGGTGTAATTACGTTAAAGACCTTGAGATGGGGAGATTATCTGTTTGGGTCCTAAATGGAATCAAGGCGGAAAGAGGGGGTCCTTAGATCAGTGAGCCTTTCCCAGCTGAGTGCACGGTCGGCGGAGGAGTGCCTACAAAAGCAGGGACAGGCAGATGCAATGTTTCTGGTTTTGAAGAAAGAGTAAGGGGGGCCTGAGCTGAGGGATATGGGATTCCTTCTTAAACGGGAAAAGGCAAGGAAACATCTTTTCACCCAGAGCCTTCTGGAAGGAGCACAGTTCTGCCAGCACCTTGATTTTAGCTCAGTGAGACCGTGTCCGACTTTGGTTCAGAGAACTGTGTGATCACATGTTTGTGTTGCTTTAAGCCACTCAGTTGGTGGTAATTGGTTACAACAATGGTAGAAGACATACAAATGCCCACTCCTTTCCATCCCCCACACACAAGCCAACAGCCCCATGAAAGAGCAGGAAGCTCACCATAGCAATGATCTTCTAGCGCCATATGCACACAGCCTGTAGAAGCGTTTGACATGGACAGAACTTTCCAGAAGGGAGCAATGAAGAGAGGCCTTCCAGGGATGGAGAGAAGAGCTCATCCACCCCATGTGGTTTAGCCCAAAGGACATTCACTTCCTTTAAGACGCACAGTTTGAAAACTCAGACAGCGTGGAATAACAGAACATGTTTGGGACTGTCAGTCAGACAGACGTGTGTTCAGAGCCTGCTCTATCCATTATCTGTGTCCTCACCTACAGAATCTCATTTGAGGATAACAGCATTTATCTTCTGGTGGTTCCGGGGACTTCACAGATAAGGGAGCTATCTATCTATTAAGTAACCATTGCCACTGAAACCTAGTAGGTGCTCAATGAATTATATTGTTTTTATTATTTTGCCTTTGCCCTTTAGATTAGGATTTTTGTCCCCCTACCCCCCGACGAAAGATGGAAACAAATCATTCAGGTACTTCATAGGGGGTTAAGTGATAACTAGCAATGCTATAAAAGTGCAATATTTCCTTTCTTAATTTCTGAAAATTTTATTAAAATAATAGATGACTATAGTTTGAATTGTCAAGTGATCATACAAGAAGTGTAACAAACAAACAAAAAAAGAACAAAATATTTGTTCTCTATTCAACCTCAACTCCAGATTCCTGCTTTCCAGAAGCTGTCACTTCATATTCATACCGAGACACACAATCCAGTGACTATTTATTTATTTATTTATTTATTTAGCTATCTACCCATGAGAATCCTTTACTCCCAACATTTTACTTTAGAACATCTGTGTTACATTCAATAGCTGTGGCACCAAACCTTCTCACGAGTCCACAAAGACGAGTGGCATTTCCTTGGCACAAATCTCAATCTCTTGTGTCAAGGAGAAAGAGAGGGAGATACTGATGCCCTACTACGTGCCAGATTTCACACTGAGCAATGTGCCCGTTTTTTATCTCATTGGATTCCTGCAACCCCCTGTGGGAATTCTCATCGTACAACCACATGAAGAAGCCAAGGTCATATGACTGTATGGTGAGGTCACCTGCCTGGGGCTGCACAGCTAATTCACAGCCAAACCAGGTTCTAACGGGAGGTCTGACTGCTTTCCTCTGCTCCTGGTCTTCCCACCATCCCATGGTCTATCCTGGTTGTCACAGCAGATTTACTGAAGTTGTGTTGGCTGTCTGACTACTTCAATACTGGGAGCTAGAAACTTACTTACCGTTATCATTTTACATCCGAGAAAAACTTCACTCGCATGGAGGTACTATGTAACTTGATTAAGATTACACTAGTCATCAGTAATAGAATTGGTATTCAAACCCCAACAACGGATTTCAGACTACGCATGCTTCACCACGGGACTAGAAGCCATCTTCTCTCTTTCTCCTCTTCCTTTACGAGCCCGATATGTTCAGGATAAACAGAATAAAGTTCAAACTCCTTAGCACGGCATGCAGACTGCTTCATCTCTGGCCCTTGTACATCTCGTGTCCCCCTTTTCTATATAGTACAAACCTATCAAGAACCTATTGGATTCCTTACAGAGCCAGGAACCCAGACCACGTGTTTTTGTTTTGTTTTGTTTCAGATTTTGCTTATGTTGGAGGCGTTAGCACACCCAGCTCACCCACATCTCTCAAGCTGCCTGGGTATTGTCAACTGATCTTTCAAGACCTTGGAAGGATGTCAGCTCTACCATGCAACCACTGTGGCCCATCGCTCCAAGTGCAGACACCAGCCAGGATAAACCGGAGAATCTCACTGGGCTCCTGAAAAAGCTGCTGTGACCCTCTTCCTACACACCGGTGTCCTTTCTTACTTCTCTGTTATTGACTATCATCTTTCCCTCCGTGTTAGAAGATCAAAAACTGTCTGGTCAACCTCTACTTTAGCAACTCTAAACACAAACTTTGAAAGTGCTTCAAAATATTTGAGAGAGAGAGAGAGAGAGAGAGAGAGAGAGAGAGAGAGAGAGAGAGCAAGAGAAAAGGCAAGAAGCAAAAAACAAAACAGAAATGTGAGTTGCAGTTGCCTCGCTAATCCGAGTCCTTTTTATATTGGTGTTAACACATATAAATATTGGGGATTCCTGTTGCTGAATTCAAGTCTGCAAGGCTGTGGTCGTTCACAGGGTTACGTCATTTAAGAGGAAATCACTACATTTTTTAAAGAGGAGCCAGACAGAATACTGAGAAGTGTATAATGGGACAGAAAATAATAAAATCCAGAAAGCAATTGCCACAAGTGTAATTCCCACCTCCCCCAACACACATATCAGAAAAAGGCTCTGTGTGTGCTAAACCTGCAACAGCTAAAAGTCGTTAATTAAAACCATTTCCAAATCTACTTTGACCAGAATGATCAACCATGTTAATGGTTAATTGGTCTGTTATAAGAATTCTAAAGGCAAAATAATAATTATTGTCACACCAAACCTATTATTATTATTATTATTATTATAATAAATCAATGGAAAAATAAAACATAGGTGGACATATCCTTCTAACCACTAAGAAAATTTTAGACTGATGAACTAAAACAAAAAAAACAAAAAAAAAAGATAGAAAGAAAGAAAGAAAAGAAGGGAAGGAAGGAAGGAAGGAAGGAAGGAAGGAAGGAAGGAAGGAAGGAAGGAAGGAAGGAAACTAAGAAAGAAAGAAAGAAAGAAAGAATGAAAGAAAGAAAGAAAGAAAGAAAGAAAGAAAGAAAGAAAGAAAGAAAGAAAGAAAGAAAGAAAGAAAGAAAGAGAGAAAAAAGAAAGAAAAACTTCCGAAGTAGTTGAACCAGTCCATTATGCTCTGTTAAGGAAAACACTTTTCTTTTATGTCAAATAAGAAGGCATTTCTCATAGTCCAGTCTAGGCATTCTCTCCAAAGTTGACTATGCAAACCCTTTTGGGGCTCTATTTAACATCAGGCTGTTTGCCTCCTTCCAAAGTTGACCATTTGCGACAAGAATGAAGACATTCCAGAGCCTTTTGATCTGAAGGGGGTCTGCTCTTTAAAGCCAGGATGGAAGAGGGAAGTGGAAATCAGCCAAAGACCTGGTACAGTGAGCCCTATGAAGGACACCCACCCACAAATTAAAAAGCAGAGCAAAGGAGCCACCGACGGCAGTTGCGCTACCAGGGACCTACTTGCTGCAGCTCCCAGTCCTGTCTGCGACAAGCCTTAGGCCTTGTCACTTGCTGGAAGTCTGGAAATCTTCATCTGCGAGCACTTCCTGTGCTTAACTTGCTCACACAGGGATCCTCTCCTGGCCCCTTCACAGACTCTTTCCTTGAGGGGAAATGGAAAACCCAGGCATTGTTTCAAGTTTGTATAAAGTCCTGCCGAGAAAACCTTACATTCCACACTTCTGGTTCCATGAAAGAGTGTTTGAAGTGGATTCCAGGTACTGCACATTTGAAAGAAAAGAAAGTCTGATATTCTTTTTTTTGAAGGGAGAAGGGGGCAATTGCAGGAGGCTGACTTTTGTGTTTGCATGTCTGATGTTATAAGAAATCTTGAAGTTTTGATAGACTTAATTCCTACCGCAGGAGTGTATAAAATAGCCCGGTTAAACTGCCAACAAAAACCAGGACCACACCAGGAAAGCCACTGGCTTTCAAGTGGCCACCTGCCAGGTCCTGCCTGGCAGAATCCCAGCGAATGAAAGAATGTACAATACCCCAACCTATCAAGCCGGACATGGCCTTGCCCTGGTCTAAGCTAGGTAAGAGGGGGACCATTGCTCATCAACACACTGCCTTCCATGGCCAAGTATAGCTTTGTCCTTCAAAGGCAATGCATGTGAAAAGGAGTTTTTCGGAAACCCATTTATGAATTTGCAAACACCCTTCTACGCTTCATTGGTTTTCTCTGTGTATATGTGCGTGAGTGCGGGTGTCAGTATTTTTTTCCTGCCCCAAATCCTTTACCGATTATGACAACTCACAGATCTTTCTTTGTCTTTTCCTAGTTGCTGCCGTTCAGACCAATTTTCGTCTTGCATATGATTTTAATACAAGTGCTTGTAATATGATTACATTAACTGTTGAGCAATATTGCCTCAGCTGAACCAAACCACAGAGTTCTTTTTTTAACTGCACTGGGAATGACTGAGCTCTATCTAGAGCATTAATTCTTCATTAAAGAACACTGGGCAGAGAAGCCGGGTTTTAAGCGGTATGTAAATAGGAATTTGGATGCCTGGGTGCAATGGTGTAGGAGAAGAACTGGGTGGGGTGGTAAACGGTACACATTTTGCTCGGAGTCAAAGGAAGTTGTCCTTTCTCGCTTCAGAGATTCTAGTGACTTCCTGGAAATGGGCCCTCTTTCAAGTTTGGCATTTCATAGGATGGGCAGAGTGGCTTTTTCCTTTTTACTTCTCGAGAAGGGAATTCTGGGAGAACTGTGAGTTGGGGTTGGTGAACAGAGGCAAAAAAAGTCTTCTGTGGTTTATGTAAAGAAATAACTCTTCATAAGATTCTGAAGGTAAAATTAGGATAATCCTGATGATGATGATGGCAATAAGAAAAAGAAGGGGAGGAGTGGGGGAGGAGGAGAGAAAGATGATTTGGTTTGATTCCATTCTGTTTATCTATATATGAGTGTTAGAAATGTGTGCAATCAGTATAGAAACCATATGTCTCGATTGTTTTGTTTGACTATTTGTTTCCAGAAGAGTTTGATGTCAGAATTTCCATCCCATTGTCTTAATAAAGCAAAAAGGATTCTACAAGTCCACTAATTACAGGATAAAAACTGTAGCCTTTTGACATGTAGCCTTTTGACATGGAAATATTCCAGGAATTGTTTTTGTCAGACTACGTACCTAGAAGTTTTCTTCTGATTCAGAAAATATAGCGATCCTGTCATTTAGAGAAACGTGTGTATGTGTGTGAGTGTGTGTGTATGTGTGTGTAGAGTGGAGGAGTCAGACAAAACCTAATTTATCTTCCGGTACCTGTTGATTTGTTTGTTGGTTTTGTTTTGTCTAATTCTTGTTAGAAGAATAACACAAGCCACCCCAAACTTCTGGTTCATTCCCTAAGTCTCAAATTCAAATGGATGTGTCCTTTGTGTCTATTTGTTTGAATTGTCGTTTTTTCTTAACATATTATGAGTATACAATATATGGGTATATATTTTTTTCTGTGCATTTTTTATCTAGGTGCACCTTTGATGTTTTTTGCTTCAATTTCAGACTACAGATCTGGTAAGGGTGAGAAAAGGTGACCCCCATTCTTATAACTCCAGAGCAGCTGCTAATGATTTTGCTGATTAAAAAAATGTAGTTGGTGGATCTGTCATTAACAATGATTTCATTCTTCCCCATTCCCCCACCTTCTTGTCCTTTGATATCAGGGCAGAGGCTTCTTCAGCTCGGAGCTGATGTGCTTGCAACATGTCATCTGGAAATAGTCTCCTCCCCCTGCTTTGGATGATGTGGCCTGACTCTAGCAAGGAACACATTTGTGCACAGTCTTCGTAAGGACTTCTCTTGGCAGTGACACTGGTCAGCCCAGCTAACGGGGTCTCTGGTTCCTGAAACTTGAAGAGCAGCCTGTGCTGATGACAGGCCAGGGGTTGCTATCTAGCGTCCCAGAGTGAAGACCTGCTGCTAAAAAGGTCCAGCCTTTTGAAGGCTCCCTCAGAGATCTGAAAATCTCTTTGAACCTACTCACTGGGCAATGCCTGTTCAGAGTTGTCCCAAAGTCTGAGAACACCTCCCTTTAATGAACCAAACTATAAGGAGGACACTATAATATTTTCATTCAATAACCCATAAGACTAGAAGCAGCGTAGCAGTGATGTGCCAGTAATATTTAACAATGGCTCTCTGGGGGGAAACAACCGTAAGTTGTAGCATTTGCCTCTCCCCATGGTGTAAATACACCACCATTGCCAATGGTAAGCTACCAGCATGACCTCCTTGAATGTGGAATTGGAAAGAGGTGCCCATGATTGGCTCTCACAAGCCAGGACTAGCTGACCCCCTTGCCACACTGCTGTAGATGCTGAAACAGTAGAGGGGAGGGCACCGGAGTGGGAGAGCAATGACCTATCTTGGATTCCATCTATGCCCTTCCCTAGTGTAGACAAGTTACTTTGGGGTTTTCTGTCAGTGCCTCGGAAAAATAGGAGAGTGTCTTTCTAGGTGGGAGTGACTACAGTGAGAAGCCACCCGAGGAAGGTTTCTCTGTCACGAATGACACTAACAGGTGCCTGGACTATGCTGTGGGCTTCCCAGGAGCCCTCATTGCATCCAACTGCGCTTTCTGATGTGGGTGCTGCTATTATTCCTATTTTACAAAATAAAATTTGAGTCTTGGGGAGGTGAAGAAACCTCCTCATAAAAGATACCAGTAAACTTCAGCATATCTGCACAACTCATTCATTTCACTCCCTCAGGAGATGCTTAATAATTTTAGTTTTTAAGCTGGAAAAATATTCATTATAGGTAGATGACTATTCCCTTGCAATCCTGAAATTGGGACAGATATTCTCAAGAGAGGGAGGTAGCTATGACCCTCGGTCTTACACGAACACACATGTCATCCGTTTACAGCCTTCTGATCAAAGAGTGGTAGGCTGTGGAGAGGAGTCATGACCTTCATTCTCTGAACACGGGGTTCATTGCTCCCAGGGGGCTATGGAGAGCAGCTCCTTGCCATAGATCTGACTTACTTACATTTCACTCCTTAAGGAAGCAATGAAGAAAGGTCACAAATTTGGGATTACCAGACTCTAGCTTCTTCCCCATGTCGTCCTTTACTAGTAGAGTGAACTTGGTTGAGTCACTTCCTTTATTAAGGTATCAGAAGAACCTCACCTGTAAATGAAAGATATTCATAAATTTGTCATTGATTGTGTGTGTGTGCATGCACATGTGTGTGTGAAAGTGTGTGTGTGTGTGTGTGTGTGAGAGAGAGAGAGAGAGAGAGAGAGAGAGCGCTCATATAATGAGGGTCAGCGGCTTGAGGGCAGAGGGTACGTCTCCTAGGCTAATGTCTTCAGCATTTATCCAGCAGCAATACTGTCCCTATTTGATGCATGAGTGAGCCAACTGCCTGGAACAAACATCAGCACCCAGAAGACACTTAATAGGTGGCAGTCATAGGTACTCCAGTCCCAAAGACCCAGTAAAACCACCCTCAGACTTTTGGAAAATGACAGCTCTGTGGTTTTATAGTTTCCAAATCAAGACGAGATACATATTTCTTTAATGTGAGCATACTTTCAATGTGAAACAGCCTCTCCGAAGCGACAACAACAAACAGCTAATAAATTGGGAATAAATAATGTACAACACTGCAAATTGCATCTCCGATAATCTATCATACATCTGCTATGGAGAATGCAAGATAACAATAACCCTTTGATGTAATTGGGCTCCTGAGCAGTAGCATACGCTTTATAATAGCCTCGTTGACATTGTTTTGCACCCAAGGAATCAAATTAATGCCTCCTTGCATATTAAGTGTTATGTGGTCCTGTCTGTCTTGGAAGCGCACGTGTGCTGCTATTAGCACGAACAGGAGTCAGGTCTGGGCTTGGGGTGTGGGGAGAGACCCTTGGGTTGCAGTGGAGAGAGGCCAGGCAATGTCCTATTGATTTCAGGGGGACTGTGTGTTCTTTGAAAAGCCTAGCAGTGGTTCCAGAGGGTGTCTTTCCAAGTCTGGCTGCAATGTTAATAGAAGTGTCAAGCAATAACAACTTAATTGTATGTGTGAGCGTGCAATATTGACACATACAGTATATCTCCTTCATCTTTTCCGCGAGCCACTGTGATGAACTCTACGAGGAACCCAAGCCACACATTAGCCGTGCTCATAAATACTAATCTGGCCAATTCCATCTCCTTTGGCACCAGAAGGGCAGTTTCATTCTAGCTGCTTCAATCCTGGTTTTCGAAAGCAGAGTAGGAAAGCAGTGCTGAGACCACTATCAGATCTAATGCATTTTTTGCCATCCTTCCCCAGGACAGTTTCTAGCACTGTTCTCTCCCATCGGAGGGCAGGGCAGGGAACAGTGTCATCACATGGCACTGCAGTCCTCGGGAAGAGGAAACACAGAAGGTAAGCTCTTCCTTCTTCTCCAGAGGGCAGTAGTTTGTGTCCGGTGAGCCCATCTCCCTGTGAGTCCAAAGGTCACCTCTGCCCCATCACTGACATTACCAAAATGGACTCTGCCAACCAGCTTCTATTCATTATCTGGCTGGAAACCCAGCGTTCCGAGTCCCAAGGCCTGGAAGCTGAGCAGCGCTAAGCAATTATCTGTTTTGAAGGAATACACTGATTTGACATTCTTAAGAAGTCACAGACGTCTGATTTCATAATATAATTTGTAGAAGTAAAAAAGGCAAGTTAAACATTTGCTTACACATATCATGTTTACATGTGTTCAAAGAACTTTCCAAAACTTTGCAGTCTCATCCAACTGCATCTTTTTTAAGCTCGCTTCGCTCTTGTAGGTTTGCAAACAAATTCCACAGCACATTCAACCGCAAATTGATTTACTTTTGGGGAATCTCCTTGAGTTTCACGACTTTCTTCTTGCTGTTTAACGTACACACAGATGCAAAAAAGAAAAAACAATCTCCTAACACAGGAACACAAATCTGGCACCCGGAAGAGTTGGTTTTTTTCATTTATTCTCAAAGTGAAGGGAAAGCAGCAATGGAAGCTATCCAGATCACCAAGGAGTGTGCAAATGACTTCTTGGGCCCCGCTGGCAGTGTGACTGACAGCCGCAGCTCAGGGCAGCTTGTACGAGGAGGAGAGGAGCGTCCCCATGTGAGGCAACCAGGATATCCAGCCTTCCATTACTCAGCCACCGGCATTCACGACTGGAGACATCTTCTAGGGAGTTGTTTCCCATACCTCCCCCTCGGTAATCAGTCCCTGAGTCCAAGTCCCGCGTGCTGTCCTTCCTTGTCTCTTGAATGCCCTGCTCTTGTTCATCCACACCCATGTCGCCCCGTCACGTAGCACTTGGACAGCGACAGCGCCTCCGACACGGTATCACTGCGTCCAGCCCCATTCCTGCCATCCGGAATGGGTGGCTTCCCCTCATGGCTTCCAGAGGGAGAATCATAAACCGCATGTCCGATCCCAGTGACACCCTTGCTAGACTTACAAGGATCCTCCTTCCTTCACGACGAAGGGCCCACTCCTCAGCATGACTTCAAGGTCTTTTAGGATCAAGCCCCTGCTTTCTTTGACAATCTCATCTCCGTGAGCACATTTCAGGCTCCCAAGAAGTTCTGTTTTGCGTATATGCCATTCTGTCTACCCCACAGGGCTTTTGTACACGCTCTTCCTTTGACCAGGAATATCTATCCTCTTGTCATTTTTTCGTCTAGAAAACTCATACTCATCCTTTGAAATCAGTTCAGACACACTTCTGGAAATCCTCCGTGACGCCCAAGGCAGGGTCAGGACCTTCTTCCCTCTGTCCCAATCATCCTACACTGCTCTACTACAACACTTGCCATACTATAGGCCAGGGGTGTCCAAACGTTTTTCAACGTTTTTCACCAAGGGCCATATGCGGTAAAATACACAAACAGCCGGGCCACTCACTCGAGGTGAAGTGCGTATTGCCTCACCTCGTTTATTTAAGTAAACTACATGTATTTTTGGAATTTGCTGCAGGCCAATTAATAATGGATCGCGGGCTGCAGTTGGCCCCTGCTATAGGATTACTTGCCCCTTTACTAGTGTTTGTCTCACTAAGATTTATTTTTCATGAGAGCTGGGCGGTGTCTATCATGGGTTTGAAAATTGTGTCTCGTTTAGGACCCCATGTTGGTGACCTCTGTATGCACAACATCAAACAGGTCCTGGAATGTAGTAGGCACTGCAAAAAGGTTTCCAAATAAGTGTGAATGAATTAGGTGATGAAAACGGACTGGTATGTAATAACTCAAAAGGGTATGGCTTGGACCCTTCTACCTGCCAAAGGCCCCTCACAAAGTGACCCAAACTTATTGCAAGAGTCAGGCCACTGTTTGCTGTGGACTCTATGGCTGATGGGTACGGACACCATTAACTCAGGGTCCTGGGAAAGCCATGTCATTACATTGACCCTCATATTTAGACTTTACCCTTCCTCGCCCCCCACCACCATCACAGCACCTGATGACGTGACCCCCTGGAGCTGGAGGAGGGCTCAGAGAAGGTGAGCACAGAAGGAGAATGCTGTCGTCCAGTGAAGGTGAGCACGAGAGAGCTGGAGACCTGCAGCCAGCGAGCAAGCGAGGGCAGGGTGCCTCTTCATCCCACTGAGCCGGCGCAGGGTTCATCTGGCCACGCACCTCAAAGGTAGCGAGCCAATGTGTCTTTGGCTGGCATTTCAGGATATCCCGTGCCCCACACCCTGCTTCACGAGAGGGTGCACAGCTTCCCTGTCCCCCACCCCCATGTGTGCATCTCATTCATTTTAGGGCGTTTCTGGAAGTTTGGGGACAATGCCAAAGGCCAGGCCATCAACCAAAGGGCTCCACCGAACACAACATCAGTGGCACAAAATTAAGAAGGCCGAAGTTTACCGACAAATACGCCTTTCAGTCTGCCAGACTTCTGTCCCTGAATAAAGGAGCATATGTCCAGCCTTTTGCCTTCCAAGGTTTCCGGTTTTGCTTTTGTTTGTTTGCTTTCAAGAAGTTGGTATATAAGCCAGTGTCTGGGCCATAAAGGGCGACTCCGAGAGATCTCATTAGTTTGCAACCTGGTTGGCAGCTGGCTGCCCCGGGCAGCCCTCATCTGCAGCCAGAGCTCTGCCATTAAGGCTTGGAAACCCACAGCGTTAATAGGAACCAGGCAGGGAAAGTGAAGTTGAAACCAGGAACGTGTGGAGAAGGCTTCCAGCTCTACTCAGCTGTGTGCCGACTGGTTCAATCACCCGTTGCCGCAGCTCGGACTGGAGCCCTCCAGAGGACAGTGTTGGCAATGGGAGTCTCGGGCCCAGGCTCCAGCACTTTCTGGGTGCCTCCCTCCAAACTGACAACTGACACAGACCCCTCCAGGGTTCCTGGGAGCCAACCCAGTGTTGAAACCCTGTCCCACCATGTGACTCAGCCAGAATGTGAGCGATACGTTGGAGATTTCCAGTCGATTCTTCAGACCACTCCTCCCAGCTTTTGGAGAGCTGGGGGCAGGGGAAGGCTGGACGGGCTAGATGGGCCATTTGGCACAGAGCTTCCTCCCACAGGCCTGCAGACCTCCAGGTGTGACTCGTGCACGTGAAGGAAGCAGGCATGGACACACACTGACCTCCAGGGTGGTCACCTAATTGACATATAATTAATTGGACACTATCTATCTGTTGTGTTAACTTCCAAAGCCCACCCCACAGCTGAACTTGGAAGAGGAAATGAACAGAGAGGATGGCTTTCTGCAAGGCTGTGGCCTCATGGCCTCTCGTGTGCTCCAACATTTGCTAAAAGGCATAAGCTACTATCCTGCCACTCACATGCATGCCGCCTTGGAATTTGCATGTCCCCAAGGAGCTCAGAGTCACTGCCATTCAGAAGCACAACTTCCAGCCTCCCTGCCGTTTGGGGCACCCATCGCCGAAGCTCTGTGCTACCAAAGTGAATGCAGCTGCTCTGGTCAAAAGGGCATCGGGGTGGATGGGATGGGGGTGCTGGGGCAGGAGGGAACCCTCGGTGCAGTCCCAATCATGATTAGTCTTCAGGACATAACAGAGTGAAGACTCCCTCTTGCGCATGGAAGTCTTCAGGGCCTGGCAACGTACATGACACTAGTACATGTGACGTAAACGGCTAACCAATAGCTCGGTTTTCTGCGTTTCTCTTTGTGACTTTTACTTTGGGTTTGTTTTTCTTTGGGAAACTTCTTGATTCAGAAAACAGAGTTGTCAGGTGATCTCATAACATGCACAAGGGTGCCACCCATCCTATTATATGTGTGTGTGTGTAAAAAATGTATGTATGTGTATATATATGTATATATATATATGTGCGCATGTGTATATAT
Source organism: Rhinolophus hipposideros (assembly GCF_964194185.1). Classification (NCBI taxonomy): domain Eukaryota; kingdom Metazoa; phylum Chordata; class Mammalia; order Chiroptera; family Rhinolophidae; genus Rhinolophus; species Rhinolophus hipposideros. The sequence continues at coordinate 96,664,179 of NC_138051.1, forward strand.
GTATGTGTGTGTGTGTGTATATATATGATATACACATGTATTTCCTTTTAATAATTCCCTTCAATTATTCTCACTGTTGAAAAACTGGGAAAATACTGACTACATGAGAAAATGCAAATTATTTACAATTGCATCACCCAGAGTTTAAAAACTGCTAACATCTTGATGTACTTTATTTTTCCAGCAAATATTATTTTACATATTTGAGATTACACTGAATAAACGATTGTATGTATTTTTTTAAATTAATGTTGTATTGAAGGTAGATTTATTGTCCTCTTTCCTCAGGGACACAAATCTATTTTAGGTCAATTTTAATTTTTCTTAATAAAGATACATTTTCACATAATTGGAGAGAACGGAAGAGGGAATAGAATTCCTGAGTTCCTTTTAGGCACTTCATTAATTGACATCTGCCCGTTCTCTGGAATTCTACAGCCTAGTGGTAGTTTGAACCCAAAAAAATAAAACCACCTGCTATCCATACCCAAAATATAGGTCAATTTTATGAAAGGAAATTAGCGGCGCTGAGCTGAAAGGAAGTCTGACCTCCCTTACTGAAGGGTCATGTGAACTCCAGAAGGGTGAAAGGAAACATCTGATGCTACATGACAACGGGGAGACGACAGAAAGACCCCTAAGCCCTGCTCCTGACAGCTCGGGTAGGAGGCTGCCTGGGTGTTTAACTTTCCATTAGCTATTTTGTTGTTGTACTTATTTACTCATTGCAGCAGTGTGAAAATCCACAGGTAAGATGGGATCCTTGCATTCCAACTAGAAATAATCACTATGTTTCTTGACCAAATTAAAACTCCTCAGACCAGGCCTACATGGAAGTTCCGTTAGATATTTTCAGTGGGCCTTGCCGTAATGAGATGGGACATTTTTTTCTCTTGTTGTGTATGCACGAGTTTTGGGAGAAGGTTATCTTGGGGGTTGGATGAATAAAATCAGAGGCAAGCTTAATCCTACTATGATATCAGACCTTTATTTCATTTGGGTCAAAATAGGTTTTAAAAACAAGCAAACAAACAAAAACCTCTTCTTGGTTGAGCATTCAATTTACCAATTTGTAGATCTGGCCGTAGATAGGCAGATATATAAGAGTTCATTTTATCCAGGAACACTTGGGAAATTTTCAAGTGATTCTCTTTCATGAACTACTCCTTTGTGCCAAAAACCATGCCAAACAAGGCAAATTCAAAGACAAGTTATGTCCCAGACTGGCATCCAGGAACTTCGTGGCCATATAGCTATATAAACAAACAAACAAACAAACAAACAAAAAGGATCAAGAGCTGTGATATTAATCCACATTAGAAACTGGAAAATACCATAAGTGACGCGCAGCCAAACCCTTCTTCTCTCAATGCCTCCATGTCATCGTCTTTAAAATGAGGCCAGTACGAGTTCCTGTCTGTCAGGCTGGTGTGAGAGGTAATGTGACCATGACTGCCTGTATACATCAGGTACTCAATAAAGAGTGATCAAAAAAAAAAAAGTAAAAACGTAACGTTATCGTCATAGTCAGGGAAGGACTCCAGTGGTAAAAGCACATCTGATTCTAATTCACGGTTGTACTGGTGACTTCTCCCTGAGGGGTCTGCCACCGCTCAGGCAGCACGCCTCCAAACAAGGAATTCCTTGCAGCACCTGCTTCTTCCCAGGTGTCCCTGTCAATACATTTTCTCTAACTGGACAAGCCGTGGTCCCCTTAAATAAGCCAGTGTTTAAGGTTAGCGAGGAGGACCAGCCCAGAGCACTCAGATCAGGGACATGAGTCCGAATGGAATCCAAGGCCAGCTGATGTCCGGTCCCCATGCTCAGGGCCCCGTGCCATGCTGCCGCTCATCCTGTCTCTCATCAGACTGGGGACGGGATTCCATGAGATCATGCGTGCAGGCAGCCAGTACGGACAGGGTCAGCTGCTGCTTCTATCTGTGCACACGTTCTTCCATCCAGCAGAGCTCGGCATGTACGTACTATAGGCCAAGATATATAGTGGGCCCTGGACAGAGCATAACCACGTAACCACCTCCCCACCGTATTTCATAGGACGCTAGAATCCGGAGGAGAAGAGGGTGGGGAGACAGTAAATGAAGCCCATACTAATCAGCTTAATACACACCCCCACCACCTCTTTTCTCCTGCTCCGGATTGCTCTCCTGCCTCTCACATCTTTTGTGAGATCTGTGTTTGGAAAAAGCCTTGAACTTTCACGTCTCCTTTGGCCCTTTTCCCCTCAGCTTTCTCTGCTGACTTACGTCCGCAGGACTTACTTAAGTCCTTCTGCCAGGAAAACGTTCTCCTTTCTAAAATTCTAACGAGGAATTACAGAGCCCACTGCTTAAGACGCACATGCCACTTTTATCATACAATTCTTAGCCTTGGCTTAGACTTACGGTTCTCCGTATGATTTCAGAGGAGAAAACTCTAGTTTCCATTTCTCCAAGCACTATCAACGGTGCACAGCAGGCAGTTAGGTATGTTTTGATTTACCAACTTTGAAACCTTCTACAAGTGAGTCACAGAGGTACACGCAATTCTGAAGAGCCAGAGGCTGGCGTTGCACGGCCTGGCCAATCAGAACGCACGGATCTCTAACACCTTGCGTGCCTAAAAGGAACCACTGAGATGTGATTGATAAAGAAGTCAGACCCCAGACTGCCTTCCGGACGACTGGTGACCTTGTTTTGTCTGGAATGAGAGAGGGGAGGCCAGGGCAAGCTTGAGGGTGCCGTAAACAGGATATGTCCATTAGTGCAACCTCTCCACATTAGCAGGTCAGCCCCAGCGTGGGGACGGAATGTTGCCCAAACCAAACTGGGCAGAAAGCCGTCAATGCCCTCTGTCTAAGCGGTCAACGTGATGGGGTTTCATTGGCTGGTAGGGCTCAGACCGAAGCACACCTATTTTAGCCCTTCATCAATTCATGTGTGTGTTTTGCCAGTTTATTCACTGGATGAGGTTTCTTGTACCATCAGCTTGGCTTCTCGGTGAATCTTTGAATGCCAATCTCAAGCAAGGGAGCAAACAGCTTTCCTAGGCCAGGGAAACTGTCCCATGAATCAACAAACAGTTGCTGCCATCAGCCACGAGTTTGTTTGTTCTTTATAAATTCAGACTCAATATTTTCACCCTCTGAGCACTGACTCATTTAAAAGGGCGAGGTCTGCAGACGTCCTCAGGAGCCTGGGCCCCAGGAAGCACAGAGCTGTGGGACCAGCTCATTGTCTGGGGGAGTTCTTATGTTCCAGCCAAAAGACAGGCCGAGGTTCACGCTGGTGCCTGGAGAGCTTGGTGACCCCTTTGGAGCGAGAGCTATGACTACATGCACAGATCTGGGTGAAGGGCAAATACGTTCCCCTGGGAAGGTTTCTCTTGGCAAAAGTAAAGCCAGAGTAAGCAGTGATCTTGTGCCCATCCATTGAGCACACTCTGCTCACATGTCTACCGTAGGTCAGGAACCATGGGAGGGTGAATGAGAAATAGACTTATCAGGCAAAGCCTCTGTCCTTAACACACTCGAGGATGCCCACCAAGCTTGGGATGACTGCACTGAAGGCACAGGCAATAAGTGATGTTTCTGTGGGGTTCTGTGAAGAACGGAGTGGCCCAGGCTTTGAGGTCAGACAGAAACTGGGTCCAAGCCCAGGTCTGTCCTATTTTAGCTATTTGTCCTTGGGTATAGTCTTGCTTTCAAAACCTGAGTTTGAAGTTGTTGTTGTTTTTTCTACTATAAAACATAATATTATATAAAGTGTGCAAAGCACTTAGCACCCCACCCAGCACCTAATACCTGCTAAATACATGTGAGCTTTATCATTCTCATCGTGATTGTTATGACCATCATCGTCATCATCTCTACTCACGGTGTGAGAGAAGCCTTCACAGTAAAAGAGATAATCAAGCACAGTTTTGAAAGACATACAAGGCTTGCCAAAGTGCCTGAAGGCAGAAACACACCCAGAGAGAAGAAAGAGTTTGTGCAAAGACTCAGGATATGGGGTGGAAGAGGGGGGCCTTCAGAGATCAGTGGCAGTTAAAATGACGGGAGTGAAACATGGATTTCTGGAGGAACTGGAGAAAGAGGTATTGGTATCTGGGTCCAATACCAAGAGCTGAGGCGTAGCCTGACGGATTGGGATCAAACCATGAGAGGTCTGGAATGGTACACTAAGGAGCACAAATACTCTGCTGGGAATAAGCAGAAGTCACTGACAGCATTGGACCAAAGCTTAGTGGTGGGGGGGGGGTGGGGGCTGGAATCTGGGTTGGAGGAGACTTGGAGACCTGCCTATCTAGAGAGATCAAAGAGAAGAAATTACCTAAAGAATAGAGTGAATACTGCAAGTAGCCAACCAGAAGAAATGCAAGATAGGGGGCTGGGGTATGTTCTCCAGGACCTTAAGATGGGTTTCTTTCCCTTGCACCCCCCCCCAAAAAAAAAGCCTTTTCCTTCATCAGTTCATGAAACAATGGAAAAGTTGTGATTTAGAAATATATTTGCAAAGGAAATTACGACTGCAGAACTGACTCGCAACATTCTTGGCAGATTTCAAATGTGGATTCTCTCTTCTGATGTCTCAGATTGATGGCCATGGGTAGACAGAATTCCATGTAGCTAGGAGAATCTGCTTCCAGAATCTTCTAGCAAATGACATCTGTAGGTCCAGATCTTTCAGAAGATCTGAAAGGATTATTGGGGGTGGAGGGGTGGGAGGAGGGAAAGCAAAGAAAGGAAAGGAAAACGTCTATGATTTCTTCTTTGTGGACTAAGTTCTCTGGTTCCATTTAAAAGCGATTATGATTTAAAAATGCATGCCCCCAACTTTTCAGGAAGAGATCTGCCGTGTAATGTAACAGACCCCTGAAACATTTCTTTTCATTTATTCAGAACTTTTACGGATATAGAGATGAAACCAGCATGCCTGCCTGTAGGGAGCCCGCGTTCAACACAGGACCCAGGCTTGAAAACGCTAGAATGGAGGCGATACAGGGAGCAGAGTAGGAGCTCCGAGTAGCAACCTCATCGGCCTGGACAGGAAGGCAGAGCTTTTGCAGGAAGACGAAGATAAGCTGCCTGTGCCACAGTAGTGGAGATGCATTGGCCATGTGGTGACCATATTTTTTGAATCAAAAATCGGGATAGATGATCTGACACAGGTCTGTCGATGGGACAGAATATTTGAAATCAAGGCTGTCCGAGGAAACCCAGGACATATGGCCACCATAACCCCCGATGATTGTCATGCACAGATCGGGCATGGTTTGATCCACAGAAAAACCAAAGCCAGGATTCAGGCAGATAATTTGCATAAATACTTAACTACAGATGTGTAAGAACTGTATTTCCTGACCGTATCTATCAGACCAGGCAAAGGCTGAGGTCCTAAGTAATTCGTAGTGATCCTATACAAAGCTAGGCATGGCCGAATGTTACCATGTCAGGGCTGGAAAGGCCGTTAGTGACCACCCTGGTCTACACTTCACCCTGCCACGTTAGGTGGAAAAATTGGGGCTCATGCCCCCAAGGCATGTAGCTGTGATGGGATGGAGTTGGGGCTGGGTGTCGTCCAAAGCTCAGCTGGTATTTGCTCCTTGCAGCCCTGCTGAATTTAGAGATACACCAGAAAAAAAAAAAAAAAAAAAAAAAAAAAAACATTAACTATGAAAAACCTAAACACACTGGCCTTAGTCCCACTAACTTGACATTCAGTAGATACCTGGCCCCCTTACTGAAAACCAGGGTGCCATAGTTGATGGCCTCGAGTCCAGATATTTGCAGGGTCAGGATATAGATGAGTCCCATCATCGAGATGAATACGGGAGTGCCAGGCCATTTAAGAAGCAGAGGAGATGGGCGTGACACAGGTGACGATACCAAAGCATGCCAAGCACCATGTAGTCCTCTTTTATTTTGCTCATAATTCTCCACTGGTGGTAAGGCTCTGCCAAAAAGAGAAAGACTATAGCAAAAGAGTGGAGGGTTTACTCATGTGCATACAAGAGTCAGAGTTTAGTCTCAGCTGGGCAAGAGGCAAATCCAAAGTCCACATGTCCCCCAAGGGGACCAGGGAGAGCTGGAAACCCATTTGAGAACTAAGCCCACTCTCCTCTTTCCAACTCAGGGGGACAATGAGCTGGAGGAGTGCATGGTGCCAAGTAGCACTCAGTATCTCACAGGCTCCCAAAAGCGTAAGCCGCCTGCCCAGCATGTGAGAAAGGCAGAAAGAGAAGTGGCTTTTTACCTGGGTGGACAAATATCAGCCCAGAACTCCGAGATGAAAATTCCTGACAGGTAGCCTGTTCCTAGTGTGGGTCTGGGCTGCAGAGGTGATAACTAATAAGGATCAAAAGACTGGCCATGCTTGGTCTCCAGGGGTCTCCCTCTGGAATGCCACCGCAGTCCCACCTGGAACATTCAGAGCTAGCTGTGAGCCTCTTGTCCAGGCTGGACACCACTGGGTGCGTTGTCGTTCCTTTTCTTTTCTCTCCTCTGCTTGGCTTCACTTCCCTTCACTTCCCTTTTCATTTCTCGCTATCTGGGCTGACTTACAATAGTGGCTCGAAGTAAGTATAAATTGTTTTTTGTCTAGGTGCTGGTAGGATCTGAGACATTCTCTGGATATATTGATCATTCTTAGCCATCTTTCCTTATGCCCACTCATCCAACCATCTCGCCATCCATCTCTCTTACCATCCACCCAGCCAGGCATTTATCCATTCTCCCTTTCAGCTCAGATCAGCAGGCATTTCCTGAATCACATATAAGTGCCAAAGACCCATGCAATAGACTCTGGCAATGAAGATGAATGTGACCTAGACCTTGAATTAGAGATATCACTCACAATCTAGAAGGCAGACTTGTAGTTATGTCTTGATAAGTGCCATAAGGGCTTAATAAGGGCAGCGCCTGGGGTGCATTCTTTCAGTGAGGTGAAGTTGGCCATTTGAAGGGAGACGGTGGGCAAGAAGCATGAAGTTGAGGGCTGGTAAGGTGAAAAGGCACAGAGGTATGAAGAACTGCCAATAGCTGATATTTCTAGAGCACGGCATGTGAAGTGGAGCGTGACAGAGCCAAGACTACATAGCTAAGGAGGTTCCAAGTCAGAGTGGAAAACACAAGCTACCAGCCATTCCAACACGTGTGTGTTTTAACCCGATCCTGTCACACACCTAGGGTGAGCAGCTGTCCTGGTCTGCCTGGAACTGAGGAGACACCCAGGATACAGGACTTGCAGTTTCAAAGCCAGTGCAAACCAGGACGGAGTCATCACACTGCACACGAACTGACCTGTATGGTGGCAGAACAAAGACCTCCCCAAATGCCCACATCCGAATCCCTTGAACCTGGGGAGACGTTGCCTTATATGGCAACAGAGGTACTTTGCAGATGTGAGTAAGTTAAGGATCTTGAGCTGGGGAGATTACAGCAGGCTCTGTGCTCACCAAGGTCCTCAGAAGGGAAAGAGGAAGGATGCCCAGGCTCAGAGACGTGGTGATGGAAGCAGCGGTCAGAGTGACACTTGCTGGAGGAGGCTGCAGGCCCACGGGTACGGGCAGTCTCTAGAGACTGGAAAAGGCCAAGGACAGAGCCTCCTCCCGGGACCTAGAGGGATCACAGCCCTCTGACACCTAGAAGTAACCCTGTGAGCCCATTTCGGACTTCTGACGTCTGAAACAATAGCAGGACAGATGTGAGTTGTTCGAAGCCACGAAATGCATGGCAATGTGTCACAGTAGCGCAAGGAAACTAGTAGACTGCTTCTCTAAAGATACATCTAAGAGATTGGGGCAGGCATGCCTGGCTGCCTTTCCATTGCCACTGGGCACACCCTGGTTTCTGACAAAGTACTGTTACTTTATTAGGTAGAGAAGGGGTTGTGGGAAAGACTAGAGCACACTGAGATGCAGTCCACTTGCCGCTCAACCAGGATGGCTGGATGCTGGCGACGGGTAAACGTCTGGTTCTGCCTTTGCCACCTCTGTGCTAAGGCCACTTCCCTGGACCCTCAGGTTCATGTTCTTCTCTAAGATAAACTAAATAATTTGGATTTATCATTTCAATTTTACAAACAGTATAAGTGTTCTTAAGTAATCATGCCTTCACAATGTATTTGTAGCTGAGCATGTCAAACGGGAGGTGACATCACCCCCAAACAGGTTAAACGGGTTCTTGGGAGAATGGGGAAATCTCCCCCTTTCTATGTTTAAAGCACAACTATACAGACAACGCATAAATAGATACACAGTACATCCGTGCTATTAACATTTCATGGGGGTGCAATTAGAAGAACATGTCAAAAACGTATCCTTTCGAGTATTCTATTGAAGAGAATAAAGTTGAAAACCACTTGTCTCGTGAACACATACCACATATCGGTATCCATTGAAGTATTTTCAATGGCACAGGCAAGACGGCGGAACAGAGAAAGGGAGGGAACTTGCTGAAGTCAGGCTGATAGCGTTTAATTTGATTCTCCCACTCGGCTATATGGTCCACACCAGTCTGAACTTGGTCTCTTTATCTGTGAGAGAAAGAATTCACTCCAAATTGTTGTTATTAGTATTTAATTATATAATGTAGATAGGAGAGAGAGAGAGAGAGAGAGAGAGAGAGAGAGAGAGAGAGAGAGAGAGAGAGAGGAAGAAGAAGAAGAAGAAGAAGAAGAAGAAGAAGAAGAAGAAGAAGAAGAAGAAGAAGTAGAAGAAGAAGAAGAAGAAGTAGAAGAAGAAGAAGAAGAAGAAGAAGAAGAAGAAGAAGAAGAAGAAGAAGAAGAAGAAGAAGAAGAAGAAGAAGAAGAAGAAGAAGAAGAAGAAAGATCTAGAATAAATTTACAGGTGCAGATATAGATGTTATGGAGATAGAGAGGAACATAGACATAAACACACACCTGGCACAGAGTACATTCCACAGTGAGGACGTTTATTTTCTTTCTAAGCCTTTTGCTACTTTCAGAACGTCCTCTTGGGACCCTTCTCTTGCTGTCTCCCACCCAACCGACCCCCCCGCCCCACCCCCAATCACCACCACCACCACTGCCACATAATTTTAAATACACGTGTGGAAATCGACATATGGAAACCTCTAGCTTCATTTCAGTCCCTGATCAGTTGAGACTAAAACATGTGGGTTTGATTATTCCGGAGCCCAGGAAGCAGACAACACGGGGTTCGGTTGACCGGTTGACCAATGATGAAAGTAAGGCCCGCAGGGTGACTTGCCCAAGCTCCCCCTGCTGGTCAGTCATAGTGCTGCAACATTGTCACAGGGTTTCGGGCACCTTCCAATACCACGTCCAAATGCAACAGGAAGCTGAGGGTTCAGCATAGCGGGTCTGTTTTCCCTGACATCCTCCTACCTGCATTATTACTACTTTGTCAGCATAGACACTGCTTATGCTCCCAAAGACGGACTTTGTGCAGAATCACCCCATCTGCCCACACTGAGAAGTGATACGAGAAACAATGCCATGTGGCTTGTTGGTGTTAGAATAAGGACCCTGTATCACGACACGGTCTTCCCTTTCTGAAGATCCACTGCAGGGAATATGTATCCAGACCAAACAAAGGGGATACAAAGGCTTCCTAAGGGCATTTGTCTTCTTTAATTTGGTGATCATTATGGGTAGTAATTCATGTTTTCCTCTTTGCTCGATCTATAAGGAAACTGAGACTCAAATCTGTATTATACCCCTAACATATAAAAGGTCATTCTTTCTTTTTTTTAAATATGTTTTTTCTTTATATGTCTTCCTGCTCCTCTATCCGTTACAGACCCTGATAGGCTAACCTGCTCTCTGAGTGACCCACACCAGTGTTTATTCCTAGTAGAAGACTAGTGTCTCCAACCTAGTGCTGTTCTCCCCACTCCCCTCATTTCTGACTCCAACAAGATCGGTACTCTGCCTTTCGATATCACATGTAGGTCAATATCACACTTAGATAGGGTCTAGAAGAGACCACTTGGGTTTTGTTTCTTATTAGATTCCTGCCTTCAAACACTGATTACTCAAAGGTACATAAAAGAAAATACTGGGCTGAACCCAGGGAATAAGTCCTGTTCCAATTTCAGACCTAATAATACTCAGTGAAAGAGACCTTGGCCACTCAATGCAGGTGTTGTTGAAACCGAGCTGAATGGACACTCTAGTTCTGGATTCCACATGCTACTTGGTGGGGATGGGGTGTTGGCAAGTAAACAGAGCAGTGCAGGCTTATAAGTGCTGTGGTGGGAGAGGAGCACAGTGGGGGGCGGCATGCCCCCAGCTTAAGGGGATCAGGCAGTGCTTCCTGGAGCTTCCCTCAGGCATTTGAGCTGGATTTTACAAGACAGGAAGTTGATCACTTATATCTACATAGAAACCTGCACACAAATGTTTATAGCCTTTTATTGATAACTGCTAAAAGTTAGAAGCAACCAAGATGTATTTCAATAGGGAAATGGAGAAATAAACTGTGGTCCATCCAGATAATGGGGTATTTTGGGGCAACAAAAAGAAAGGAGTTGTCAAACCGTGAAAATATATGGAGGAAACTTAAATACATATTAGTAAGTGAAAGAAGCCAGTCTGAAAAGACCATATACCGCATGATTCCAACTATATGACATTCTGGAAAAGACAAAAGTATGGAGACAGTAGAAAGAACAGTGGTTTCCAAGGGTTTGGTGATGGGGAATGAGGAATGAAATGAACAAAAAACAACAAAAACAAACAAACAAAAAAAAGCCCTACAAAAGACAGACAGGAGTAAAATCATAGTGAAGAAGAAAAAACGTTCCACTCATCGGCAACAGTTAAGTCCATACATTTATATAGACGTACACATCCATAATCTCACAATAGTAAAAATCATTATTAACCATTTATATTGTTTCTGAGGGCTGCCATAGAAAAATACCACCAACTGGGTAGCTTAAAACAAGAGAAATTTATTCTCTCACTGTCCAGGAGGCCAGAAGCCAATTAGGGTGTTGGCAGGTATGGGGACAGAGCCAGGAATGCAGTTTCCAGGCTCTCGGCCTCACGTGGAAAGGTGCTCACTCGGGTAGTAAATGGCCATCAACTGTGATTGGATGGCCATCAGTTGTGGCTAGTTGGCCGTCAGCTGTAACCAGTGAGCCATTGGCCACTAATGTACCTGCCGTGGCTATGCCAGCAGCAAATGGGGGTTAGTAAGGGCGGAGTGTGGATTGCGGATCGTGTGGCTCCTGCTTCCTGTGTCTCCAACCCAGCCGCCAGCGAGACTATAGTGGTCTGACTCCCCTACCTATGGCTCCGTGGGTGTTCCATTTTGGCCTCACTATATCCTGCATTTTTATGTGGGGAGCGGGACCAGAGACCCCGCATAAGTCCCTGTATGGCAATATTGAATCAATAAGTTTAATCTACAGAAAGTCCTACTAGCTGTATGTTCCTGCATATAAATATGGTCTCCCTGAGTTTATTTGCCTCTTTAGACAGGTTGCCCAATGTAACCCTGTTTCATCATTCATTATCATTTGCTTGCTAATGACCATATCAGTTTTGTGAGCTGAACTGGGGTAGCCACCAGCTTCCTGGTGGGGTTTCTAGCTGCATCCATATTCACTTTACGTGGGAGAACTACTCACATTGTATCAGCAGCCTGAGGTCTAGCAGCTGATTAGGTTAAGTATTTTCTACACCTGAGCACATAGCCAACACCCCCTTCCCCTCCCCTCCCGCAAATCCCAGGGACTCTTTCTTATGCTGTGTTCACAGGTGGGTTTTTAACAAAATTAGTAATGAGATCTTGCCTCCAAATCCCTTTCCCCAGTGAATTCACTGAGGGAATCAGCTGGTCTAAGGAGAGCTCATGTGGCCTGTGTTTTTCTACTAATGTTGAAATTCTACCATCTCCTTGCTTTGCCCTTCTACCTGCAACCATCCTCAAAGACACAACTAACCATTAACCTGTCTTTTCCTGTCTCACTGAAGAATTTAACAATGGCTTTAGCCCCCATCCTCTCTCCCTCTTCCTCAGAGTCCATGCAGAACTCTCTTATAGAAAGTCAGACTACAATTGTGGAGATATATTTGTGCCGTGGTCTTTCTTACTTTTAAAATAATTGTACGTTATTCTCTAATTTTAATATGAGTTCGGCTTCTCTCCCCTTACCCAATAAACAGTGTCTAATCTACAGGAGTCAAGTCAGTTTCCTGATGAAAATGACAGGTGATGGAACCACACCTTCTGCTTTAGGGACCGTGACCCCCTTCCTTTCCAGTCTGACACTTGGCTCCCTCACATCCTGCTTTGCCTTAATCCTAAAGGTAAGAAATAATTATTCCCTAGACAGGTAGTGTCTGAGTCATTAAGGAAAAAGAAAAAAAAAGAAAAACAGAACGAAAGGAAGGTTGGAAGGGATAATAGGAAGGGTGTGGATTTTGTGTTGCTTTCTTTTTTTTTAAGTTGTATTTGTAGAATTTTAATGACTAGATAGTAGGGTTCCCTTTTATTTATCTATTTTCAAATTTTAATGAATACTCCTGGCTATAATTACCTAATTTCTATATTTAAAATGACTAGACACTCACAGTTTGGAGCAAATTGTATCTTAATGTGATGGTTTTATATGGTATCAAATGTTGTGAAGGTATGGATTAATCAATAAGCAAATTCAGTTTGGATGAGCTGCAGTCAGTTTTTTAAATTGAGCAGGCATTGACAAAAGTGAGAATGAGGTTTGCTGCTATTCTCCGAGGATACAAATCTGCCATGAATGGTTCATTTCTCCTCTTGTTTCTTTATCATCCAGGGAAATGGCTTCATACTTAAGAGCGGCCATTGTAAGCAGGCTCGCTCCTTGTTTTTCATTGGACTTCTCTTCTCTACACAATGTACATTTAACATGAAAAAAGGGGTCTTAGGGCTCACTCAAACCATTTAACTCTGGAAAGGACACAGAAAATAAACACCAGGGCATACCACTTCAAACAATTGTGAAAAATAATATCCTCCCCTCTCATGGCTGTGGGTTCCTCTTTCATTCGGGAAAGTCTAAAGTGACTTCTAAAGTGACTTGTGCTGTTCAGTATGATAACAGCCAGCGCTGCACTAGGTACGGATTCAGGTGTTTTGCCAGGTGCGTAACCCACATCCATGCTGACCCTCACAGCATTGTTGCATAGTGTGGACTAGTATCCCCAGTCCACACCAGTGTTAGGAAACCCAGGTTCTGACACATCCGATTACATGTTACAGTCGTATGGTCAAGACCTTAGCCCAAAATAGGCTGATACTTAAGCTTTACCCCACCCCATCCTACTCCACTATGCTACTTTGTTGTTTATTTGTTTCTTTCCTTTTGGAGTACTCACACCAAACCTTTCTCATGTTTTGTTAGAGGGGAGGCTCATTGCATTAAGAAAGGCAATTGCTTAGACCTCCCCATCTTTCGCTGGAGGTTAGAGAGAAGCAAGCATGGACCTCTTGAGACCAGGAGGCCCAGGAACAGGTGATAAGCGTCCAGGTGAGACCAGAAAGGGCAGGAGGTGAGGTGGCTAATGGACACCCACCATCCGCCCACAGGGAACCCAGGGGGCCTGAAGGCTCAGAATCGTTAGCCAGGCTAAAAGAGCATTTTCAATTATCCCAGGGGAGAGCCATTTAGCCAGGAAAATTAGGCCATTTCAAGTGACCATATTTTGTGTTAAAACCAAGGGGATTCTTGGTTCACCTTCTGCCAGCTTCCTTAACCTTGCTGGGTAAAGAAGCTGATGAGGGAACATAGGAGTCTCCACTTGCCGTTGGTGACCAGAAAAGATGCCTACAAGGTGTTCCTTGACAGCCCCAGGGAGGACCTACACTCATTGGAGGCAGGGTGTGTGGGGAGGGGGGGCACAGGGCAGTAACCATCATTGAATGCAAAATGATGAGATTACAATAAAGTTGAAGAAGGAAACAGGAGAATCACAGGATGGGCGGAGACTGTCAGTCACAGGACGGTGTAAAGATTGCTTTGATGAGACAAGTTCAGGCCTCTCTGCGGGACCTACCTGGCTGCAGAGGAGAGGAGTTGGGGCAAGGGTGGTGGAGACGGCAGCCCCTTGCTGAGGCTGGAGGATGCCAAGGATTTAGCATGACAAGTGTGCATGGGAGAGTTTTTAGGAAGATGGGTCAGAAGTCCCCATAGAATGATCTCTTTACGTCATAATTTTATCGCATTTCAAATTAAAATTATATGTAAATTTAAAGAATGCCTTTATGCATTTTCAGGGTGATCTTTTCAGACTTCTCCATGACCCAGACAGAATCACGTGTCCTCTAGGAAGTTGTCTGTGATGTTGCCACATTCTTCTCCATCTGCCAGCATTCCTTGGATAATAACAAAGTTGTGTTCTGACTTCACGGTGAACCAGCTGAGCTGCAGGTGAAGACACTGCCCACGGTCACTGCCTTCTGGGGCAGGAGAAGGGCTGTGAGTTCTTGAGCCAAAAGGAATCTTTTCTGGTTTGGTCGTCCCACGGAGACAATAGCTGGCCTAGGGCTGCTTGGTGTGAGAAGGATATATGTAGATTTGAAGGCATTCAGCCAAGGGATCCAAAAATACTTAAAAGAAGAGTGAGGTTACCTTTCATAGACAAATATAAAGACCAACTGTATGTACTTATCCTCAATGACAACAGAAGGAGACCAGAAAATTAATTGAAGAATCATCAAGATCAAAGGACTAGAGGACTTGCTCTCTCTGGTACAAGCATCTAGAATTGCACAAATCAGAACAAATGAAGGATGATAAAACGCAGGTTGCTTGACAAAAACACTTAAAAAAAAAAGAAGAAAGTATTTTCCTAGGAAGAGCTTAGAGTTGGGGGACCATTCAAAAGCTACTCTTATAAACTGTAAAAAATACATTTGGAAGGGAGGAACCATGTGTGTTCAGCAAAAGAATAGCTTAGAGGATCTCCTATAGTTCCTCATTGCTTAGTGTGACAATGTGGCAAAATAATAAGGTCTATTTGTATTGATTAATCTTGAATGCATTCTACAAGCAGAGTTCTCGTAATAGAAAAAGGACCCCTAAGATCCTTGCATCCAGCATAGGATACACTTTAGAAGAAATTCTGGAATAAACCTCGAACAGAACATGAGTACAATTCTGAAAGCATGAATTCAGAGATATCCAAAGAAAGAGGACAAGAAATCAGATTGGTGGGGAAGAAGACTATTTTTAAGGCAAAGTCCTGCCAAGTTAACTCTGTAGTTGATCTCAAGGGAGACCATTAAAAATTTGTTTGAATATGTATATATATTTCTATTTATTACACACATTCATTCATGGCAGTGGGAATATAGCAGAAGTGAGAAGAAACTCTCTAAGAAGTAAACTCCGTACTGATGTCTGAAGGTTGACTAAGAATTAAATAAGATTAGGAAGAAAGCAGTGTATGAAAAGGCTCAGACCTGGAAGGAACAGAGCCCAGTGCAGAATTAAGAGGGGTCCAATATGGCTGCAAGGCCCAGAGTTGCAAGACACGCAAATGCAGAGTTATTTAGAATCCAAACCAAGCTTTTTGTGAACCATGAGAGAGTTTTGAACATTGTCCTCACAATAATAAGGGAACCACCGGACTAATCTCACGTAGAAAATTGACATGGTAAAGTTTGTATTCTACAGTGACCATCCTGGCTATTGGATGGAGAATGGATGGGATTGGTAAGATACTAGAGGCAGGGAGATACATTAGGAGCTTATTGCAGATGTCTAGAAAAGAGGTCATGACGGCCTTGACTAAGAGAGTGATGGAGACTGGTGGATTGGAGAGATTGAAAAAAAAATGATTTTAACTATTGTAAAGGAAGCATCCAGAAGCCTTGTTGTTTAATGGATGGGCAGGTTGATGTTCAGGGAAGAATCATAAAGATACCTAGGTTTCTCATGTGGACACCGAGCATGTGGTGATGCCATTGATTAGAGAACACTGAAGTGGGAATAATGATTTAGGAGTGTGTAGGTAGATGAAAGTAAAATCAGTTTGAAGCTATTGCGTTTGAGGGCTCTGTGAAACAGCCAATCTCAAGACAGACATCACATACATGCATGGAAGGTTCTGGGGTGTAAGGAGGGACCTGGCTGGAGATGCAGCTCTGGGAGTCCCCAGCATATGAGTGGTTAGTGCAGCCTGAGGACACACTGGATTACCAAGACGCAATGCAAAGAAGTGTCATCATGATATTTTTAAATGATACATGGCCAACCTTGAGAACCATCAACACGTTGGTAGCAGCTGGTAGTGGAGGACAATCCTAGAACGGAGACTGAGTGAGAAGGAGATTTGAAGAGGCAAGAAGGAAATCAAGATCGAGTGCCATAGGTACAAAGACTCTATTAGGGGTGAGGCTTTGTTGATCCGGAGACGAATAAGACAAACATAGCTTATTTAACTGCCCAGAGAAGCCAGGAAGATTTTGGAGAGAAAGTGCCATTTGAGTTGTCTCTTGAAGGCTGAAGAGGAATTTGCTGGAGAAAAAAGAAGTCGCATCAGTCAGGAGGGACTCCATGTACACAGTCAAAGAGTTGTGGGCCAATGTGACTTGTGTGAAGAATGAGAGGCAATTGTGTGTGGCCTGTCCAAAGGGGTCTGAGAGGATGAGGGACATGCACGGATGTGGAGCTGGCAGCTCTGCCAAAAGGGCTTGGTTTGTTCTTGCTAAAGAGATTTATAAGTTTTATAAGAGCTTTATAAGAAAGGGAGGAACATGTGTCATCCTGGTTTAGAATGTGTTTAGTAGCTGCCTTGGAAACTACAGAGATGTGAGAACCAGAAACTATTTGAGAAAAGAGAATCAATTAGATGTTAATTGATTTAGATATCAATGCAGAAAGTGTGGGGTAGGGCTGGCTGGAGCTGGGAATCACCAGTGATATCTTGGGCCTCTGGGTGGGGATTCTTCTTTTCTGGGGAGGTAAGAAGGAGACAGTTTTAGGGGTGGGTGAATATTTCCATTAGGATGAACCTGATTCTGACAATTGCCACCCACTTAGGCATTTTCATGAACAAACAAATGAAAAAACCACTGGGCAGTAGTGTCGGCGAGATGCCAGGAATTGAGCAGAGATGAAGGAATAATCAAATCCTGGTGATGAATTTCTGTTTAAATCCCTGAAGTTGAGTCACAGATCCCAACCCATCGCCTTACCTCTGACAGCATCATCAGTATCTCAAGGTCTTTGCACGGGATGGTGACTGCCTTCTACTGAAATGAAGATCTGGATTCTAGGAGCTTCTCCCATGTGATCTATCCACGTTCATGCCAACACTGGAAAATTACCCTCCGAAAGGTGCAGTCACTTGCCCCTGTTGAGAGTTTAAAAACGGCTGAACTGAATTTCTAACCCTACTCATTGTGGTTCCCGAGAGGTTTTTTTTTTTTTTTTTTTTTTGCCTTCTTTGTATCAGTACTCTCTTCCTCCATTGATCACACTTAGAACTGAGAATGATCTGGCAGAGCAGTTGCCTGACCCTCCTACTTCCTGGCTTTTTGGCTTGTTGAATTGCTATGGACCAAAAGAGAGGCCAAAAGTTAGTGGTGGGGAGCAGAGGGAATCTGTACATGCATGACCATTACACTACGAGCAGTTGACAAGAGAAAGCTAAGCCTTCCATCTCTGGGTCCTCAGAGCTGAGTGGCGCTGGTGACGCTGAGAACATGCTCGCTTGACGCTCCCGTGGCAGCGAGAGGCTGCGATTTCTCAGGCATTTGATTGGACCCGGGGGTTCCAGGAATGATGTTAATCACTTTTGTATATCCTCCCCCGATGCTGCACATATCCATTGTTTAATTTTAATCAGCTTTTCCTTGTGAAAAGGGTAGTATTATCATCCCTGTTTTTGTCAATGTAGAAACTCAGAATCTAAGACTTTCGCAGACCCACCTTGGTTCACAGGGCTTGCTAAGTGGTAGCCAGGGAATTAAATCCACAACTGCTAACCCTTAATCCTAAGTGATGGGCGTGCATGCCATGCAGCTCCCAAGATGAATAAGACCCGATTTGCACCCGATCTCAGAGAGGTGATGTCAGAAAAAGACAGATATGTGCCCCCCTGCTCTGTTGCTTGGCATACATCTGTGAGTTCCAGTTAACGTGTCCGCACTTTTGAGTGGTGTCACTTCCTGCTTGGGGAGGAAACACAAATCGGTCTGAGAAACGGTTAAGTCATCAAGAAGCTGACTGTTTCTTTGATGGTCCATGGTTTCCAGCATGCTTATTTATCTCTGTTCACCACAGCAGTAAAAAAGAGGCTTCCAAGCCCAGCCAGAGATGGTGCAGCAGATCCGTCCTTGCAGTGTGATGTCCTGGGCACGACACCACCAAAAAGTGGGTAGGAATTAAGCGGTGAAAAATGCCAGTATGGATTATTGCCATAATTGCTTTCTGGAAAACAAGAAATCTAATTCCCAGTAAAGTATCATTAGAATTTGCCAGGCCCTCTGATGGGGAAAATAAAATGCCCTTCCTAGAAATTTCTCATGCTCTGTGGTTTCTACAGAGATTCCGAAGACTCTGCAAAGAATGATAACGCGGTGATAGGATTTTGGAAACTTGGAACAGATGTTAATTTCCCTGCTTCATCAAATGTCTGTGGACTCTTCTTCAACAGACAATAAGCTGCAAAGCCTACACCGATTTTTTTTTTCTTTTTAATTTCTATGAGAATAATGGCGGTAGGGTCACTCAGCCTGGGTTTAGTCCTGCCACTTATTTAAGGTCACAAAGCCCTGATTTCATTATCTCTAAAATGGGGCTAATCTTACCCTTTTCCTCATAGGTTTGTCAGGAGCTTTAGACACATGACTCCAGGTGAACCACTTAGCCTCATGCGTGACACAATACACGTTAGCTGGGACCGTGATTATAACACTCGTACTGCTTCCCGTCTTCTTTAAGCAGGTGGGTTACAACTGAGCTGTTTGACTTCAATGACTCTCCTTTCTTCTGTGTCATTGCTTCCTTCCTGAATTGATTGACTTGCTGTGAGTGGAGAGAACACTCTCCAAAGGCAGCTTTGTGTCCCCACAAAGCCCACCAATGGCTCAGGAGTAATTTGTAGTGCTGGATAAATGGCCACGGCCCTGAACTTTGCCGGGAAAGGATTGGCGAGTGGAACTACTGGGTGTTGACGTGTAGGGCAAGAAGACTCAACTCCTTTCTTGTGATAATTGAAATCATTTCAAGTCATTTCCTTCGTGGTTGGACAGAAACATGTTTTCAATAGAGAGCAAATCTTGAGGGAATCCGTTGACCCGGGGAAGTCCTATAATGCGTGAAGTTAATGGACAAAAAATGATATTCATCTTCAGTTTATAATAGCGTTTTCTTGGGCGGGACCTAGACTTAGGAGAGGGCTGTGGTCGGAGCGACTGCAGCACCACCGGCAGGCGCATGACCTTTGTTGTAGCTAACAATTATGGGATCTATGGTGAAATAAAATAAAAACCAACACAAGTTTTGACACTACGACAATAAATTATAAATTATGGAAGTCGACGCCTCCGAGGATCTTGTAAACAACAGGCTGGTCTCTTAGCAACAGGCCAAGGAGAGCAGGTTGTTGATAGGAACGGAGCAGACAGGATCATTTTGCAGTGATTACTACCGAGGATGTGGAACAACATTTTAACACCTGTGCGAGGCCCCTTCTCTGCCCTGCCCTTCTTTCTCCAGTGGCCAGTCAGGGCAGAGGGCCGGAAGCTGCCCCACGGTTTAAGAGCCACGTCACCACCAGCCCAGGTGCCCAGGCCCCCAGAGAAGACAAAAGAGACACGGGCAGCTGGAGTCGGGGGTGGAGGGAGTGTACAAGTGACAGAGTTAAGCATCAGAATAAATGTGTTCTCATTAGATATTGTCTGAAAGTGTGACCCTGCATGGGGACTCCTTTTTCCCTGCCCCCACTTGTTGGATTTACACTTTCACTTAGGGTGGTGGCCATGAGGAATTTAGACAAGACTTTGACAATGTGCCAACATGGTTCATTTTTAAATGTTGCACCGGAAAGCACCAGAATATTAAATTGGAGCAAGAAATGTTGCTTGGAAGAATGGAGGGGTGGTGGTCATGCAGACATTGGAGGAAGGGTGGTGGGGCTTCAGCTTTGTATACTCCAATTAACAGAGGCAATTGGGCTAAAGCAGGGGTGTCCAAACTTTTTTCAATGTTTTTCACCAAGGGCCATATGCGGTAAAACACACAAACAGCCGGGCCACTCACTCGAGGTGAAGTACGTATTGCCTCACCCAGTTTATTTAAGTAAACTAAATATATTTTTGGAATTTGCTGCGGGCCAATTAACAATGGATTGCGGACCGCAGTTTGCCCGCGGGCCGCAGTTTTGACACCCCTGGGCTAGAGGATTCAGTCGCCTGGAAGCATTTCTAAAAGTGTGTGTGTGTGTGTGTGTGTGTGTGTGTGTGTGTGTGTGTGTGTAAGCACATGTGCGTTTCTCAATTGCAGGGCATTTTCAGGGTTCAGGTGGAGAAAGGTTTTCTTTAATTAATTAGATGTTTACCTGGAGTATCTTCCCTCAGTGGTTTAGACAATCAACTGCCCACATGTTACCGACGAGATTCAACAAAGTCTCTTAGAGTAGAATTTTTCTAAAAAAAAAAAAAAAAAAAAAACCAAACCCTAGGATTCTTAGTAACAAATCACTTCTCTTTCTGTGGCAGAAATAGCTAGTTCTGCATTATCCAAACCAGAGTGAGTGACATGCCATGCCAACTTAGAATGTTAAGAAAATACCCGCCCCCACATGTGCAGGGGTCACATAAGCTGTGTGTCCCTCCATAACACTGACTTCATGCATTTTGTTGTTCCATAATACAAGTGGCTGCCTAAATCATGATGACTTTGGATTGATTTGATGTGTCATTTTAAACTTTTCATATGTATACATTTACCATTTCTAAAGAAAAAGAGAGTCTCCTGCCATTCCCCAGGGTCTCATTTTTGTTCAGGTTGCTCTGATATAATGGAAAGTGGCTCAGAGACTTTCGAAGTGATTAGCTCCCACCCAGAAGTTTTAGAATGTATTTGTGCTTAGAAGCCGCCTGCTGGGATGGAGTTCTGTCTGGGGAAGTGCCTTGGCCCCAGTGGGAAGAGGCTCTGGGTTTGTAAGATGCCCATCAGGGCCCCTGGGTATGAGCCCGTTCCCCTGGTTATCTCTGGTATCCACCCAGTGTCTCCAGCAAGGAAGGTACCGTTGTCTCATTCTGCAGGTGGAACAGCAGGGACCAGCAACATCAGCTAACCTTCCCAGGCCCAGTACCAAAGCTCAGAGCCCAAGAGTAACTTCAAACTCCATGCTGTCCCCACTACTGTGACCTGCCCTGGAGATAGGCCATCGCCAGGCTTCCTGCATGGCGCAGTCTTGCTTCTGTTTCCTCTTTTATTTTCTTTTTAATTACGAAAGAAATACATCATCACACATTACCATGGAAAATCAACAATACACAAGATATAAAGTCATAAGGCAAAATCTCCTCTCACCCCTTATCTTAGGCCCCCAAAAGTACTACCCACCCCACTCCCAATATCTAAGCAGACGTTTTTAGAGCTGAATTTCACTCGCTGCAGGGGAGTGTTTCTATAAAGAAAAAGCTCGCTTTTCCTCTTTAATTCGTTTATAGCTGGTGCATTTTAAAGAAATAAAAAGTAGCCCATGTCTTCGGTGTGTTTTAGTTTCAATTATCTTGTCATCATATTGTGAAGAACACTAAGCACTTTGAATTGCACCCCCCTCCCCCCCACAACACTCTGTCAGACTCTGAGTCACCCAGTTGTACTTATCCAGAGCCCACCAACCTTGAATCCGTGGAAATTGGAGTCTGAATTCATAACTGAGCACGGAAGCAATTCTAGCAAGTTCTGAAATCTCCCCTTTCCCTGTTGGATCAGAAACCTGCGTTTTCACAGGATCCCCCCAAGTGACCTGTGTGCGCACAACAGGCTTTGGGAGACCCTGCACCCAACTCAGGAACACAGCTTCTTCAGAGAGAAGACAGAACGATTGACAAGGCATCAAGAGCCGCTCAGACTTACAGCACAGGCTCCTGGAATTCAACAGAAATGCACCACTGGACGGTTGTCAGCTCAGACCCTGGCTGCTGCAAGGAAGTTGAGAACTGTTTCTCCTCTCTCTGAAGAGGTCTGATTTCAACTAAACTACAGCAAAAGCTGTTGGGACAGGTTCCCACCTAGCTCCCTGAAGCTCTGCTGAACTTCTGAGATGGCCTAACTGATTGCTGCCTTGAGTTGGGTAAGAGCCCAGGCACAGAGCAAGACCCAGCCGGTTTCCTCTCCCATCGGTTTCCTCTGGGTGGCTGGGTCCCACCTCCTGCTCACTGCCTTGTCCTGTGCAAGCTCCTTGTTTCAATGCAGCACCTCCAGGCTCTCTGGTCCCACAATGCAGCGCTCTGGCTGGCAGGAGTTCAGCTGAACACTAAACGCTTGGCTCCATTTCAAGACGGCTGCCAAGATTTGGCAACCAGAGAGTTGCAGGAAAGCAGCAGGCTGCTAAACCCTTTCACATTTTTAATTAGATCCACACACCCATGTCTTTGAGCTATCATAAATATACAGATGACACAGAGAGTATTATTTGGGGTTAAAAAAATAAAGGAAGTAAACCCTCTACAATGATATGCCTTACCCTACTAAAATAATTTACCTATCATTAGTTGGAGGGCCGAAAAGGAAAGGAGAGCAGCGGAGTGATATTTGCTTCAGTAAAGCTATGTCTGATGGGACTCTGCAGGTTCTGAAAAACACAGGTCTCAGGCCGCCCTGCTGGCATCCTGGGTTATGAGAACACCACCAGAAGAGGGCATTCTTGGCAACTGCTCAGCCTCCTGCAACCCAGCGCTCGCAGGGTGGAGCGTTTTAGGAGCTGCTGTCACCGCCACCCCACCTCTTGTGCTTGCTGATAGCCTACCCATCCCACAGAGCTGTGAGGTTGGCGCCTGGGCCCTGAAACGCAGTCACTTTGACATTCAACGTTGCTCTAATATTTTCGTCACTTTATCTCCTTCCATGCTTTGTCTTTGGGCCTCGTTCCCTGCAAAATCGTTACGGCTGCTTCTTATTTCTTCTAAATCTCTGGCCACAACAAACACTCTCAGCTTCTGCTGCTCAGAGCCACGCCTTCCCCACCCCTGGGTGATTTTGCAGTCGAGGAGAGGTGAGAAAATTCAGAGCTTGAGCCCTAAGCTCCAACTCTGGCTCTGCCCTGTGGCTTTGGACACGTGATTTCAAAGCCCCTTGCTTTGGTCCTTTCATCTGAAAGATCCTGAG
Organism: Rhinolophus hipposideros; assembly: GCF_964194185.1. Lineage (NCBI taxonomy): Eukaryota > Metazoa > Chordata > Mammalia > Chiroptera > Rhinolophidae > Rhinolophus > Rhinolophus hipposideros. Next base: position 96,687,499 of record NC_138051.1, read on the forward strand.
ACAGTTCTGACCTCATAGAACTTAGAAGGACATCCTAAGTCCCAGGCTCCTAACACAGTCAGCCCCAGCACCGAATCTATTAGGTTTGGGAATATGCATGACAACAAGAGTGCTTTCAGAGGGTCAGCTGACAAACAAGGATGGCAGTGTGGTTGGTTGGTTGTTCTTAAGAATTCTTCGTCCCCGCCCTGTCTCTCCCTTCTTTTGTGACAAAGATGCTCAAGCTTCTCAGGCAACTGGCTGGAACTTGTTGCAAGCTGGAGGTGAACAGGGCTTGGCCTGGGCCTCTGCATTCGTCTGCATGCCCTTAATTTTAAAGACATGTTCCGAAGGAAATGAAACACTTGAAATGCCAGGAAAGAAGCCTCTCTGGCCGTCCCATCTGAGAAGTTTATAAATAGAACCATCGCCAGCATGAAACGCTCTCTGCACTGAGACACCAGACGCACGGGCTTTGTGTCCATCACCTATTTACCACATACTCCTTGCACACCATCCAGTCCCTCCTGGAGGAAACCACCGCCCACTGTGCACGTTCAGCAGCGTTTGGGCTTTTCCCCCGTCCTTCTTTGATTTGCTTTTTTTAAAATTTTTTCCATGTGGCTTGAAAATTGACCATGGTTTACTATGACATTTCTTTTGTACTTTTCCTACAAATAGGACAGCCAGACAAACTGGGATGCCTGGGTCTAGATAATTCTAGGCCCAGTGTGGAACTTTCACGCAAAGGCTGAGAACAGGCAGTGGCAGGCCGGCCTGGGCTTTCTCGTTGTTCCCTGCAATCCTTTGCAGTCCCTCATACCTCACCTCCCTGTCCCCCGCACCACCAGCTATCAGGAGGAGAGAAAGGATGCAGGTTACACACACACACACACACACACACACACACACACACACAATGAAACGGAACCACTGTGCGGTGAGGTTTTACCTGGAATAGAAGAGAGCCACGAGAGCGCAACCTGAAAGCAGGTTGAGGCCTAGACATCTCCCAGGCTGTAGTCAGGCTCCAAGAGGGAGAGTATGCTCCCTATTGTTATGTATATAAGAAGAAGCAGCTTCTTCTCCCTATATATAAGAAGAAGCAGCTCATTTCCATAAGAGTAAAACCATGTAGAATCTGGATAATGTCCTTTGGGAAGTGAAAGGTGTGGCGGTCAACCCTGTTTTGTGAGATGTCACTGGTTGCCGGCCACATGTCATTCCCACCCATGCATTGAGGGCAGTGCAATCCTGACACTTCCTATGACTTTTGTGGAGTGGGCGTTCTGGGGCGTGTGAAGGAATGCATGCATTGAATGTATGTAAGTGTATATTAGTCTGTTCAGGCTGCTATAACAAAATCCCACAGACTGGGCGGCTTCAACCACAGACATTTATTTCCTAACAGGTCTGGAGACCAGAGGGCAAGATCAAGGTTCTGGCCTATTCAATTTCTGTTGAGAGCACTCTTCCAGGTTTGTAGATGAGTACTATTTCATTGGGTCCATGCATGAGGGGAGAGGAGGGAGGGATGGATGGATGGAGGGAGGGAGGGAGGGAGGGAGGGAGGGAGGGAGAGAAAGCTCTCTGAGTCTCTTCTTATAAGGACACTAATTCTACGGGATCAGGTTTCCACTCTTATGACCTTATTTAACATTAATTACTTCCTCGGAGGCCTCATCTCAAACTACAGCCACATTGGGACCTAGGGCTTTACATACAAATTTTGGGAGGGACACAAACATTTAGTTCATGACAAAGCATTTTGTGTATTACTGGAAGGAGATGGAATCAGATTGGGATTCCACTCTCGCTCAGTGGCCTAGTAGCTGTGTGGCCTGGTGCAGACCAACTAACCTCCCTGAGCCTTGTTTTCCACAGTTGAAAAGTGCAGCTAAGACATGATTATGAAGAAGAGGTGAGATAATGCATGCACAGGGCCAGGCCCAGGGAAGAACTCCACAAATGGACGCAGCTGTGGTGGTTGTTGATACTGTCGTTTGTTATTTGATACTATTATTTATTAATACCATCCAGGCAGCCTTGTTCAAAATGCTGGCTTAGAACTCTGCATCTAAATGTTCTCTGTACTGCTGCTTGTGTCTTTTACCCTTTATCACCAATGCTCATGGGAGACCCCGAGGCAAAGAGGAAGTGTGATAGACAGTGTCTTCCATGGGGTCCAGGGGAAACAAACATGCTCAGTTCCAGGGAGTGACTCTACATGTCTATAGTTGCTTTATTATTGGAACATTTTCCATGAGTCGTTGACACCATTTTGAATGAACACAGTCGTGACCACCTTGATTGAAACTCGTGCGTAAGGCAAATGTTCCACAGGACAAAAGAAACACAACCGTTTTCTGGATGGGGAGTCCTGAGTGAAGATCACAGTGCCTGACGGTGGTAGAACAGGGATCCAAATGAAGTATTATGCCATTCCAAAGGCCACGCTCTAAGCTGCCCCATCCTGCCTTAGTCTGTAATCGTTACAACAGCGCTGCCAAACAAGCATCCCAGGGCTGTGCTTGGACAGGAAATATTCATGCTCATGCTCCTGCTCTCAGCTTCACGAGGGTCCTGTTGAGTTAGACTCGGGCTCACTCGTCTCCAGGCTGCCTGTGGCTGGGTGTGGTTTGGGGCTACAGATTGAATTTGTGTCCATTCAGTGGTGTTTGTTCTGGGTCCCCGACTGCAGTGGGCTGGCCACCCGAGGCACATCAGGACATGCATCCAGAGAAAAGCAGGCACATCTACGGCACTGGATTGTGTCATATCCACTGACATTCCAGCAGCTCAGCCAGGTCAGGGCCAAGCCCGATGTCAGAGAGTGAGGAAGTAAATCGTGCAGAGTGGTGTGGATGCAGTGGGGAGAGAGTGAAGTTTAGCTGAACAGCAACCAAACTGTTAGGCATCCCCTGCAAGTAAACAGAAAACCAGAAGAGCAACGATGGCTACACCTCTGTTATCAGCCGGCCTGCACATCCCCTGTAAGGCCTTTCTAGTGGTTTACAGCCCACAGCCATTCTGATTCGTTGAGTGTCAGTTCTGATTGATCAGCCCAAGCCTCCCTGACTTCAAAATACTTTCACTATCACCCTGGGTTATTAGTATCCAAAATGATACCAGAAAACACTAACTTCCCAGGGACCGGCCACCGGCACCAATGAAACTCCACCCTGAACCCTCATCATTCCAAAGGCTGAGCCTCATCCTGCTACAATTGTGACAGGGACACAGGTTTCAGAGTCAGGGCCTTAGGTCTTTGGGGAATCGTGGCTCTGGAACTCCCTAAATGTGTGACCTTGGGCAAGCAACGTGACCTCTCTGAATCACAGGTCGTTAGCTGAGATCCTCATGGGCTCCCGGGCAATACAAAGGAGTCTGAGTAAGCTAACCCAGGACCTAATTTAGAACATGTACTCCCTAAATGATCGCCCTCTTCCTTCTGTTTGACAGTTAGAATGAACCCTATGAAACTGTCAAAAAAGAATGCAATGTTGCCAATCTCATATAGCTCAACCTAATTGATTATAAAACGCTTATGGGCAAGTGTGTTTTTTAAAAACTTTGTCCCCTGCCATCCTGAGTGTTGAGTGAATGTTGAGCACTGGAGCAGAAACACACCCGCAGTCTTGGTTTCATTCCGGTGGTCAGGCGGGAGTGGTGGGATTGCAGAAGGTGCACATGGGGGGGGGTGACAGATGAGTCCCCCATTCCCTGGCTTGCCTTCCATCATGATTGACGTGCTAACTGAAAGCAACGCTGTAAGGAGGGGGTGGACTTGTGCAGAGCGGGAGGGGACTGGGGCCGCAGGAGAAAATCTGTGCCTGTTCTCTGGTGTGGGGACAAGACCGTGTGTTTTGGAATCAAGCAGACATGGAGGTTTTAATCCCAGCTCTTCCAAAAACAAGTATGAAGTTTGGGGCAAGTCACTAATTTCTCTGAGCTGCTCATCTATAGAAACAAGATAGTTCTCCTAGAAATATTGCTGCCATCATGGAAGTTGTGTAGATAACAATATGTAATACAGAGCTCTCTTCCTAGGAGGGGTTCAGTCTCCTTGGTGACCCATCACTGTCCTATTTTTGCTCCAGGCCAATCCTGGCATTGGGACCGAGAGGAGGGAATACTAAAATAATACAGAGCAACAGAATTCCAGGGTGTCTAGACCCTCCTGGTGTAGACTTTAAAACCGCACCAGAGGGATTTACCAGCAAGCGAGTTGGCATTCCCAGAACAAGCCATTTTAATTCCCCACACTAGTGCTGTAACAGCCAAAAAGTTAGCTGCAAACCCGCCTCCTGGGCACCACACAAACAACACAGGCAAGATGTGAGCAGGGGTGGAGTCTGGGAAGATGTGGGGAGAAAGAGAAATATACAATGATAACTGTTACTATACAAGGAAATTAATATGTGTTACCCCTTTTAATCAAAGAATGAAAGGATCTATTTTTAGGATCAAACATAGGTCCTCTCTAACATAGGAATAAGGTGGCAGGATTAGCATTTCTTCACCTTTAAACAGAACAAAGCCTTCAACAAATATTTATTGAGCACCTACTCTGTGCCAAGCAATAAACCAGGCACAAGGGCCAACAAGGTGAAACAGTCAACGTCTCTGCCTCCCAAGAGCCATGTTCAATGTCTGCACACAAACAGAGAGGAAGGGAGGACTGATTCTAGGGGACGTTGTCTTCACCTGGGGGGTGAAGGCGAAGGAGACTTGCAGGAGACTTGCGCGGTGCGGCAGAGATTCCCACGTCCAATGGGAGTGCAACCCAAGCCTGACACCAATCAGATGTCTACTAAGTCTCCGTCAATTAATGACATTCATTAATCTCATCATTGTGCTAGAAATTGCCCGCTATAGAAATAAAACATAAAGTCTCTCCCATCCTCTCGAGAGTTGGGAATCTAGTTCGAAAGATTGGATTAACACATGTGCAAAAACCACAGAGAAGACAAGACAATATTGTCTTTATTTCATTTCGTTTTTTTTATGTAGTCCCTGTCTTTGGACATCCACTTGGGAAGGAGTTTGAGAGACTCCTATGCCCTGAGTTAGACAATGAATGGCCAGGAACGGAAATCAAATACCAAGAAAAGGAAGACGGGTCATAGCCTCAGCTCACCACCAGGGATTTTATTATGACTCCACCTGAACACCAGTTTCCCCTGAGTTTCCTGGCAGCCAAAGGGAAAACAGGGTCAATTATAAACTTGTGCTTATATTTTTGTCTTGTTTTTTAAGAAAAGAGGACACATACCAAATCCTCTAGGGAGAGCTAGTTAGCATCATGGACAAAGTCCAAAACACTAGCTTTCTGAGTAAATGCCTATTAAATTTCATCTCACTGTTTTGCATAATGACTGTCAATAAAACACAGAGATGTAACAAAACACAACTGTACGGAAGGGATTCGGCAAGGGGCTGACTAAAGTGGTCCAAGTTGATAGTTTTCCAGGAATCTAACTTGATAAAAGACCTTAACCACCATAGTGACTTATATGAATTTCAGGTGTGCAATTCCGTAATACATCATCTATATATCACATTGTGTGTTCACCACGAGGCCATCTCATTTTAAACTGTTGATTGGATTTCAGGCATAGCTTATTGAGAAAGCTGCCTTAGCCACCCATCCAGGTGACCCTTCTCTGGCAGGCCATGGTCCCCTGTGCTTATCAGTCAGTGTACTTGCTCCATGGGGCTGTAATTATCCATCTGAATTACCATGTCCCTTACCAGACAATCACTCCCCGAGGACTCGTCGGTGGTCCTTGGGTAGAGCACAGCACCCATTTGGTTACAACACCCAAATGGTTACACATTTTCCATAAATGATATAGTTGGTACCTCTCTACCTGGTATAGACAATGCATTAGACATCAACTATTCAAACCACCATCACCTCCAGAGGCCCAGAGAGAAGACATCGCTTACTTGACACCCAAGTTCTGAGTGTTGGTGGCTCACACACTGAAATCCAGACACTTGCCTCCCCATCAAATAGCCCCTCCTTGGCAACATACGACCTTTCATCTGCCCCCCCCCCAATTGTTTGGCATTTAAATCCCATCATCCTATCTGGACAGTAAGCTTCTTGAGGACAGCAATCATCTTCCATGTTTCTTGTATCCATGTAGGGGACAGAGCAGTACTTTACACATATTAAATATGCAATATGTGTTTGCTGAATTATTAATTCAATAGCAAACTGCCCGAGAGTTTTCCACTTGAATGCATGAACATAAACATACGCGTGGGAATACAGTTAGCCATTTTCCTGTGATTTAAGTTTATATGCATTCTATTTATATATATTCCTACTAGTTAGACTGGCCTCCTCTTAGAAGGAAAAAGGGTACAAATCAACTCATCTATCAATTAAGTCAATTAAATCATATTAATAACTAGCCTGTATAGTGGATACTGTTTTTTTGTTTTGCTTTTATTTATTTACTTTTTCCAATACAGCAAAATGGCTCCTCCCCTCTGATTGATAATAGGAAATGGAGACCCCAAAAACGTTGCCCGAAGGGCATGGTCAACTGGGGAAGTCGAGGAGTCACGTGTGACCAACATTGGCCAGGGCAGGTATCTTTGGGTTATTGTCTTTTTAAAGCTGAGACATTGCTCAGAGGTCAGCAAGCTTTTTTCTTATAAAAGGGTGGATAATAAGTATTTGAGGCTTTGTGGGTCACAAACCTTCATCACCACTGCTCGATCCTACTGCTGTAGAATATAAGCAGCCATAGACAACACAGAAATGAATGATCATGCCTGTGTTCTAATAAAACTTTATTTATAGACATTGGAATTCAAATTATACATAATTTACACCCTGTGTCATGAAAAATTAATCTTTCTCTGATTTTTAAGAACATTTGTGTAAAAAACAAAAACATTCTTAGCTCAGGAACACACAAAAACAGGCGGTGGGCCAGATTTGACCCACAGGCTGTAGTTCGCTGACCCCTGATTCAGGGGTACCCCCGTCTCACCTTTTAAAGAGCTGAGGAACATCATACATGAAATCCAGGCAGTGAGCAATCAGCAGCTCACATCTTCTGATCCCACCTCCAGGCTTCTCTCCAGTGCTGGGGACTCTGTCGGTTCTCTATCCTCCCACTGCACACAGATGCACACATAGTAAATCGAAAAAAATATTTTTCTGGATTAACTAATGACAAAAAATACCTTTGGAAGGCAGAGCAGATTGGCAAGTGTACTTTGAGACAAACGAGATCCTCAATGGGCCCTGGGTACACACCTTTCATATATTGTCAAGAAGCCAAGTGGGAAAGCCTTCCTCCTACAGCAAGATAAGACCCTGCACTGGACAGAGCTGGGAAACTCACGCCAGAGCCCCGAGGATCTGACTATTAGAAATCGCTGATACACACAGGCCTTTTAATATGATCCAGCAAATGTTAAGCTTGGGAAGAAGGAGGATATGAGGCTTCAATTACATCCCAAAGTGCTTCCCTGGGTAGGGTAAGCTTAAAAGGCACATTCAGCAGGGTGAGGACCAGGCTAAGTAGAGTGAGGTGTTCTCTGAAGGGGCACAACGTAAGGGGTGACAAAAACCTTGGTGACCAAAGTAGGTGATATTTTAATACAATATGTCAAACATCAACAGTAATGCCAAAAAGCCACAATGAACCAAATATGAAAAATTTAAGGGCCGGCCTGGCGGCTAAAGTGGTTGGAGCACCGTGCTCCTAATGCCGAGGTCACCATTTCGATTCCCATATGGGCCAGTGAGCTGCGCCCTCTACAGCTAAGATTGTGAACAATGGCTCTCTCTGGAGCTGGGCTGCAATGGGCTGCTGGGAGCTGCTGCGAGTGGCCGACCAGCGACTGAAGGCCTCAGCTGTGGGAAGCACAAGGCTTATAACACCAGCATGGGCCAAGGAGCTGTGTCCTACACAACTAGACTGAGAAACAACAGCTTGAACCAAAGTGGGAGGGCAGAGGAGGTGGAAGAAGCGGGGGAGGGGGGGATTTAAGTGAAGTTAATGCCTGATCCTGTACACGTGTGAATGTGTTAAGCTGGAATATTAAGCTGCTACCTTAGGGTCTCAGAAAAGCCACCTCTCTCACCTCATCTTAATTTACCCTGTGGATTGTGTCTTTATTGAAAATTCTGATATTCTGTTCATAACGGGCTTTTTTCGATAATTTTAAATTTTTAATAATATTGGGTTGTTCAGGAAATATTTGTGTCTTTAAGAAGACACAAAAGGTACACTCATTTCACACAACACTATAGAATCTGATTGTCTGATTATGATCCGTGAGCATTGGTATCTGTTTTGCTGTCACTCAATTAAAGTTCTTCAGCATCTTGTAGGGAAAATACACTCATTATGGTATCTACTCCAATTTAACGCCAGGATAGTTATCTTTGTAAGTTATAAAATGCTCGATTGTTAATACTTTTTTTCATGAAGAGTTGGCACTTATATCTGTCTACTGCCTTGAAATAATTTACACTGGGAGAAAGCCAATGCTGCCCGAAGTGTTGTGATTACAGACCTTGTCTTAAGATCCAACACCATGTCTGTTAAGAGGCTGAGTACTTGAAACACCAACGGAGGCTAGAATGTAGGAGCTGATAAATTTCACTACTAACAATTCTTATTACCTATTCTAAAAAAAATTTAAAAAATAAAAATAAATAAACAGAGCTTTTAAAAATGTCATAAATTAAAATTTTTCTCAGAATCTGCAAGTAGACACTCAAAAATGACACTGATACTTCTTTCTCTCTCTGCCAATAAAAATTTTATTTACTTATCAGGGGCCCACACAAGTGGCTGGAAGTAAGTTGAGAGATTCCTAAAAAGCCTTAATTCTGATCTTTCTTCTGATCCTAGAGGCTACCCCCAACCCTGCTGAGTCCCCTCTTTGGCTTTCCATTGGCCGAATATCTCTACCGTTACTGACCCCTTAGCCTGAGCCAAAGAAGACATCTGAAATAACCAGCCAGTCTTCTTCCCAGATTAATTGTTCACAGCCACAAACCTTTCTTTGATGTTCCTAGAAGAAGATGGAAAAATGCATAATTCGGTGGTGTTTTAACGTGTGTGGTATTTTCCACTTTCTCTAATTCTTTTTGAGCTAAGGTTTGAATTGTTGAGTCAAAGAAGCAGGAGGAGTGATTATATGTTTCAGAGGTCAGAAGCTGACCTTTTACCGTGAAAGTGCCTGAAGATGAAATTGAGCCAAGTTCAAAGGGAAGTCTAATTGATTGCTCTGATCTAACTTCCTTGAGAATTGGTGCCCTTGGAATATTAAGCTGCTGCCTGGGGGTGTCTAGAGTGACCCTGAAGAGATGGTTGTTAGAATGCCACAAAATGGCACCTCTTTTTTTGTGATAAGTTGACTTCTAGGATCCTGCCTGAGCCCAGCTCATTTATTTATTCAGCAACAAACATTTATTGGGCACCTACTTACCATGTGCCAAACAACATTCTTCCATGGGAATTGTGTTTAAATTCTTTATTCATGGGACAAATTCTGCCTAACATTAGAAAAGCTATTTATTCTTCCTACTGTATTAATGTCAAACAAACAATTTGTTTTTGCACAAACAATGACAGATTATTTATTTATATATATATATATATATATATATATATATATATATATATATATATATATATATATCATTATTAAGGCCCCACCAAACAAAAAGATCCTTCCTGTATTCTACTCCCACTGAGTTTTACGAAGTACCCTTACCCCTACAAATGCTAACATTTTCCTCATTTCCTTTCACATCTATCCTAGCTTATGTTTCCGTGTTAATCATTCTGTCAGGTTTACTCCCTTTTGAAGGCCCAGAAGAGGATATAGAGTATTCATGTCTTCTTCCCTTGGAAAACTCCTAAAAGCAGACCAAAGAAAGCCACCAAGTGCTAAAACCCATGCTTCTTATTTTAATTTAAACATTTTTTTTCTCCCTTTATGTTGATAATCAGACATCTGGACAAAATGAATATAATTAGGTTTTCCCTACTTGACTAATAAAGATAAGGGAGTTGTCATGACTGAAAGATGGGGAGGACCTTGTGAGTCCATAGGACGCCACCAGCCTCAGGTTGACACAAATATGCAAATTCTCTTAAATAGGGATGGGGTGGCTAGTGACACAGGTTGTTAACTGTTGTCTTTCTTTTAAACAACTCTAAGAAATTAATTTCTCAGGATATAGAGCCTGTGGACCCTCTGGATAGACATTAAAAGGACTATTGAAGTCAACTTCCAACTTACGGTAACTAAATAGGCTATGTGGCTACCAGTGTGAAGAACTGTCCCTGTCGAGCTCTACCTGCTCTTTGCTCCTGGTCACCACATCCAGGCTGTCCTCTACATGGCTGATGAAATTATCTTCCTAAACCAGAGGCCAGATCAGTTACCCTCTCCCCAACCACAGAGGCCTTCAGAAGCTTTCCACTGCAAATATGATGAAACAGTAGTTAGCTAACAGTAGTATGCTAACAGTAGTTAGCATAGCATGCAGGACCCTCCACAATCTATCTATACAGCTGGAGGTCATGGCACAGAGAGAGATGAGATTTGGAGCCCATAACCTTGGAGTTCAAATCTTAGTTCTGCCATTTAATGACTCTTCTGCTTTGGGACGAAGCCTCAGGGCCCTCATCTCTGTCTGAAATGGGTATTAGGACCTCCATATCCCAGTGTGGTTGTGAGATTTGAATGAGACAAGGCATGTAAAATACCAAGGACAATGTCTAGCACAAAACAGAAAATAAACATTGTTGCCTAAAGTCAAAATTACACTAAGAATCATTCTCTGCTCTCTGAGCTCCTCTCTGATTTCCAAACTTATTTCCTACCACAGTCTTTTTCTCAATCTCTGCTTCATTTGAGGCAATTCTCTTTCTAGTCCCAGAACATGATCTGCAAAATTCAGTCTTCTCATATGAGCTCCTAATGTGTCTACTCCCCGAAGTTCACTTCCTTTTTTTCAATCTCACCTATTCTCCCAATAGCCACTCTTTGACCAAATGGTTCATCTGTTTTGGTATATATTTTTCTTGCATTTTGACTTGATTCCCATGATACTTCTTGAGAGTCAAAAGTAGCACATAATAACTTTGAACTTACTTTTAATCATCTACTTTTTTTTTACCCCATTAAACTGCAAGTTTCTAGAGGGTAGAAAGTCTTATTTATTTATTTTTTTTTATCCCTGTATTCTGCCAAGGCTTTGATAGAGTATTAGTCAGCTTTTACTAGGTCATGCTGAAGTAACAAACAACCCCTAAATCTCTGGAGCTTACTACAAAAAAGGTTTATTTTTTCTTCACTTTTATGTTAATTATGGGTCAATAGCAGCACTCCTCCTTTGTCTTCTCTTTACTGAGATCCAAGCCAAATGTGCAGTCCATCTCTGGCATTTTACCTTCTCAAGATGGGGGAGAAGAGTGATGGAGGAACAATGTGATGGTTTTCAGGACCTGTGGTGGAAAGTGACACATTTCAGTCCCTCTTTCATTTTATTGGCCAAAGCATGTCACTGGACAAACTTGATATCAGTGGGGTTGGGGAGCATATATTCTGATGGGATGAGGCACTGAACACTCCACAGTGACAGGCAGGGACAGGGAAGAACAGAAAATATTTGACTACATTATTACTGTTTAAAGCATTTGTACATCAGACATGCTCAGGGGATACTATTTAAATGAAGAAGAGTTATGTCAGTTTAAATAATCCTCTGAAACCCATATTCTAATGTTAGTCAGGATATTACTTAAGACATTGCTCACTGGGTGGCCAGTTAGCTCAGTTGGTTAGAGTGCGGTGCTAATAACACCAAGGTTGCCGGTTCTATCCCCACATGGGCCACTGTGAGCTGTGCCCTCCTTAAATTGAAAGGAAAAAAAAAGTCATTGCTCACTTACTTACAAAATGTACCCTTTATGAAGAACTACCAGTGTCATTTCTCTTACCAGAAGTAAGTGTTCCTCTATCCCAATCTCTCTCTATGGAACTCTGTCCCTTATTTCATTTGTTACTAGGGAGCTCAAGCCCAAATGATGGCTTCCCTTGGTGGATTATTCAGAAATTTGTAGCAACCTTTTCCAGAATTGACCTCATGCCTGGCATCATCTTATTTTACTTTCATTCTTATGTACTCAGCTGTAACTTTATCATGCTATATTTTCCATAAGTGACTTTAAAAATATGGATTATAAACAAATGAGCTTATCTTAGATATACTCTTTGAGACTGTTTGAAGCTTGTCTGCCCACTGGACTTTATTGTATTTTTGCTTAATGTTTTAGCCTTGCCTTCAAGGAATAAATGAAAACACATGTGCAAGACAAATCACTCCTTGTCTTTCCAAATATGCCATGAACGGCCTGATCAAAGGGAAATGAGAGAAGCCACTTTTCAGACAGGGCCCCAGGGGTCCCTGAACCAAACCAGTCTCTCTGGGGCCGGGAAGGACAGATCTCCCAAGTCTGCTCTGGTTCCCCAAGGCGCCTGGCAGACCCAGCACCTTTGCCCTCATCATCAAGGAGAGGAAACATAGACACAATCCTTTATGCCTGGTGGCACGGTGGGAAATACTATCACAGACAGACACTGTACCCCCAGGGGGGCGCCTCCTTCACATAACAGAGAAATAGATAAATTGCAAATACCCAGTGTGTGTCTCTAACACAAGCCAGTTTGACTCTTTGGGCACATGGCTGCTCTGCTCTCCATACATAATATAAGAGCCATTTCCATCCTCACGTGTGGCTCCCAAAGAGATGGGTCCATAACGCTGGGCTGACCATTTCACACACCTTTATGAGTTCCGTGTGTGTCTCGTCACTGTGTCTACGACTAAGGCTGAACCACTAAGCTGGTTTGGGAGACTCCAGGCACTGTCGCAGCCGTGTTCCTCATTCTCCCTCTCTTGCTCTTCTCCCCCTTTGCCCACTGTCACCAACAAACATCTGAAAAAGTGTTTTTGGCTCCTTAAATTTTGCATGCTCTTGTTCAGCCCATGCCTTTTCAGTTACTGTTTCCTTGGCCAAGGATGCTTTTCTTCTACTGTTAAAATGCTGGTGATGGTGATGATGAGGAAGATAATAAGCCCTACATAGGTCCCATTCATCCTTCATACACATCCTAACACATCATTGGGGAATTTTTCCTTTTATCTGTAGGATGGAGTAAGTACCCCTCTATGTGAACCGAACCCATGCATCCATCTTTAATAATATTGTGTTTATGAGTCTGGTTTCTCAACTCGCCCATAGTTCCTTGAACCCAAAGTTCATACTGAGCACATCTTTCCATCCCCAGCCACAAGCTGAATAGCTGGTGTTTATGAGGTGCGGAATAAGTGTTTGCCAAATGAATGAGTGGGTAAGTTAATCAGGCCCCAGACAGTTATAATGGTTACGTGAGTCACAAAGAAGAAAACAGTGTGGAGACTGTCAGAGGGAAGAGAACAGGAAGAGGAAACCACTTTTTAAACTGACAGTGTTTACACCACCTCAGGTCCAAGATGAGGGAGACATATTTTACTTAGCAAAATGTCCTCCAGGTTCCTCCATGTTGTTGCAGATGGCAGGATTTTCCTTTTTATGACTGAATGATATTCCATTGTATGGATGTACCGGGATTTCTTTATACATTCGTGTGTCGATGGACACTTAGGTTGTTTCCATGTCTTGGCTATTGTGACTAATGCTGCAATGAATTAGGGGATGCAGGTATCTCTGAGATCTAGACTTCAATTCCTCTGGGTGTATAACCAGGAGTGGAATTGCTGGATCACAAGGTAATTCTATTTTTAATTTTTTTGAGGACCTCCCAGGCTGTTTTCTAGAAGGACAAATACTATGTGACATTCCTTCACAAACAGCCTTAATAAATCTAAAATAGTCCAACTCATAGAAGCAAAGAATGAAATGGTTGCCAGGTGCTCGGGGGTAGGGAGAAACAGGAAGGCAGTCGTCAAACGATCCAAAGACTCAGTTATATTAGATGAATCAGGCCTAAAGATATGCAGTGCTCTATAGCATGGTGACGGCAGTTAATGGTACTGTATTATAGGCTTAAAAGTGCCTAAGAAGATAGAGCTTATGTTAAGTGTTCTTACCACAAATAACAATAATGATAAAAATAAATACATAAATAAATAAGAGGGCAGAAGGAATTTACGGAGACAATGGATAGGTTTATAGCGTAGACTGTGATGGTAGCTCTATGGGTGTCCACTTCTCTTAAAATTCATCAAGCTGTATGCATTCATTATACACAGATTTTTATATGTGAAAAGAAAAGTTCAGAGAGAGAGGCAGAAGAGTTGGAGGGAACAGAATGCGGCTTTCAAGTGGGACCTTTCATTCCACTCAGTTTGGCCTTAGAATGGCTATTCAGCCCTAAAGAGTCTCCTGCCTGCTCCACGAAAGTACAGGAGTGAGGAAACAGCCCGACATGGTAAGGACAAATATGTTGGAGGAGGACACTGAGTGGCCACGTTCTGTAAGGCCGAGAACCCCCGATGAGAAGGCGGAGCTTTACAAACAGCCTGAATCATGATGGGAACTGTTATTGTTATCACTATGAGAAACTGTGTGGGAAGTAAAACTGAGACAGTGAGGAAAGCAGCACAGGAAAAGCTGAAATGGAGTATTTTTCCTGATAACAGAGCAACAAGAGAGGGAAAAAAAGCAGGCTCTGGCAGTCCTGTGCAATATAAATCCACTGAAAAGACTCAGATGATTTTTAAATTTTCTATTTGCCTCATTTTAGAAGAACAGAAATTACAAAAAAATGAAATTGTTTAGCAGCATATTTTATTTAACCCAATTTACCCAAAACATTATTTCAATCTGTAAACGACCTACAATTATTAGTGAGATACTTTCTTGTTTGCGAGCCAGTATTCAAACGTCAGCATGTGTTATCCACTTACACAGCACAACTCAATTCAGACTGGCCACATTTTCCATGACCCATAGCGACATGTGCCTCGTAACCACAGAATCGGAGAGTATGGGATTCCAGGGCACGATTTTTGTGCCATGTCGAGTGTATAATTGACTTTAACAACTGTAAAGTGCCCTTGCTGGTGAGAAACAGGCCTTTAGGAGGGCCATAGCTTAGAGGGGTGAGACTTCTGTTCTCGCGGCCCTGGGCCCAGCATGAGAGTGCCACGAGATCCCAGGTGAGGGATTCCCTTCCCCTCTCGGCGTGTGGTCTAAATCAGCACCGGCAAAATGGTAAGTTTGGACGAGGTCATGATGGTCTCTTCAAAGCACCTTCATGTGTCTCTCTGACAACACTCTGGACATGGAACAAAGGATCCTCACGGATGGATGGAGACCCGAGCCTTAGGTGTGTCAGCTCCAGCATCACAGATCACATTTACAGCAGGTCCCAGAGTCGAGGGGTTAGGCCAGGTCTGGGGCCAAACCCACTGTCTTGCGAGCGATGGGTACGGGCCGCCCTGCACCTGTTACTTCATGAAAGAATACGGAAACTGTGAAGTGTGTCTATACAGAAGAGATTTTATTCGCTGAATTGCGACAAATGGCTATACTACCAAATAGATAACTTCTGCTCTGTGCTACTTCCTGCCTTCTCGATTAAAGACGTTGCAGGCTGCCTTTCATCCTATTTAGGTTAAAATAAAACCACATTTCAAACATGGCTTCTTCTCTCCACCTCTCTCTTCACTCAGGCTGATTTGGGCTCTTGGGCACTCACAGAGAAGGCTCCCTGTCATTTTTTCGCCATTTTCTGAAAAGAAGAAATGAGAGGAAATATCAAAACCCTAGGCAGGTTGTTACTGCTGCGTCAGCAATTCCACCAGGAGCTTGCTTCAGTCACCGCCTCCATGGGAAACGGCAGCACACCTCTCCAGTCTCCAGAAGCTTCCCGGGCTCTCAGCAGTTCTTCTCCCATCTCCTCCTCGCCCAGATGGCCAGTGATCACATCTCTTGCCATCCTCTGACTACTGAGGTAGAGAAGGCCCACGCACCGGGGCCCTGAGCCAAGGTGGGATGAAGGAGGACAGGTTAAAGTTCTTTCACAGGTCCTTTCAAGTCCTGTTTCCCACTTAGCTTGTGACTTTGGGAATGTTGTTTATTCTGTCTTCAACTCAGTTTTCTCTCCACAAGAGATAGTTAATAATGATGTTTCTTCCCAGGGCTGTTGTGAGGGTTCAATGAAATTGTACAAGGGGAGTGCCTAGTGGACACTGGTGCATGAGGAATTCTCACTAAAGCCAAGCTAGTAGGGCATCACATTAAGAATAATACAGATGTGGTAGGTGTCCCGAGATATACCTTAAAGCCATAAGATACTGCTTGTCACATTCTCCCCAAAGAACCACCTTACCTTATATTAAAAAGAAATGGTTATTTTACTAAAAAAATGTCATGATATAAGAGAGAAATGTTTTCCGTTGACATTGAGTGGCAAAACACCATAAAACCCTCCTTTGAACCTTCTGTCTTCTCCCCAGATTTCCATGCCTCGTGTCAACTTGTGCTCAGCACTCTCTCCTTTTCAATGGCTGCACTTCTGCTCTGTTTCTCAGTTTGATCCCCATTTGGAATAACAGAATACCAGCCGGTGTCATTCTACCTTAGAAAGCTTCTGGGCAACACTCTGAGTAACTCACACACAACACACTGGGCTGCTTATCATGATTATTGATACATGGTCTTGACCTCAAGGTGTTCAGAGTCTAGAGGGGAAGACAGACATGCAAAATGAGTGCTCAGGAGCAAGGAAAGGGCTTTGTGAAGCATACAACAGGAACCCAAATAAGGCATGGCTTTTGCAGCCTGAAAACGTCAAACAGCCTGATGGACGACATGATGTCTGAGCCACTAGATGATGGATGTGAAGGAGTATTTCCTCCTGGAAAGGAGAGTAATCTACATAAAGCACAATATCCAAGGCCTACACTTATGGAACAGTGTGGAATGCTTGGGAACGTGCAAACCATTCCCATACCATTTCTGAGCACCTGACCTCCCTGGCAGGGGAGGGCTAGAGATGGTGGGGGTGGGAGATGAAACTTAAAGGAAGGCTTGGTTGGGCATGTTAATGAATTTAAACGTGATCTGGAAGGTAACGGGAGACTGCTGAAGGATTTCAGGCTGAGAAATGGCATCTTGATTTCTCTTTAAAAATAGATAAATCCAGTTGCTATGTTGGAGAAGAAATAGTGAGATGAGAGGAAGAGACATGAGTTTATAAGCTATGTTAATGATACAGGTTAAGGGAATGATGGAATGACATTCATCTCAAAAACCCAGCAAGTAAGGTACGTGAACTTGAGCAAGTAGAAGACAGTAAGACACTTGTTTCGTAAGCAGAGAGACGAGGCTAAGCCACAAGAAGTCTCCATCACAGTTATCATAGCTGTGAGACACCAAGTGTATTACCAAGTGCTACCAGAAAGTGTTATCCAACAGACAAGGGTTTCTGGGACGGCTTGATGTCATCCCACCCAGGCATCTGTGGGGAATGACCAAGGCTCATCCTGGGTTTGTTTTAGACACCAGACTCATCGTCTCCCACGTAACCCCAACTCCCAATTAGGGCTCAGAATTCTAACCATCCCTCAGTGATATCGTCAGCCGTCCTTCCTCTGGGTGTGTTACTCTTTTTCTTATGTTTTTTCTCATATTCCCACTAAGGAACTAAGGTATGTGGGTGGGAGAAATGCTGAACTTGAATTTTTTTGTGTGATTAGCAACACTGGGTTCAAATTTATTAGTCCCGGGAGCAGAAAGCTAATGAGTTAAATGCCCTGATTTAATTAAGCCACCTAATGGTTTTGGTTTACATAAATTCTCACCTGATCAGCCCGGCATCCCTTAAATACATTATCACTGGCACTTCGAGGAAGACAGAAAGCCAGATCTCCGAAACATGAAGGGATTCTGGTCTCCAAACACTCAGCTCAGAGGCAAAGAAAAGAACAAGTCTGGCCTGTCTCAATACCTGAATCTTTGGTCGTCTCAAATGTGACAGTCTGCCAAAGATAATCAATGTCTCAAGGAACTGGCTGCCTTCTGGGAGTGGTAGAGTTAGACCTCAATGATCCATTACTCTGTTCTCTGCAAACCTGTCTTATTCCCAGAGACAAAGTCTGGTGCAGCGAATTGATTCATGGTTTGGGTGTCAGAAATGTGGGATTGAGTCACTTACCAAGTCACTTAACGTTCTACCTTCCTGGACTCTTCTCTGCACAATAGGTACTGCCGTGCCAGCATCACCACATGGCTCAAAGGGTTAAGGGAGGTATGGGACATAAAAATGCGTGGCTTCAGAAACTCATCCTGTTATTATTATCACCCAAGGTGCAGAAAGCAGCAGGTGAACCTGAACACCCAGAACAGATGCCGTGATATATTCAGGGGAGAAAGGGGCCTGTGAGATCCAGCAATGCGGGCATTGTGACCACTGGGCTAGGGATTGGTAAGCAGCCTGACGAATCTCTGCAACAACGCTAAGATGGACGCTTGATTAATTTCCCAATTGAAAACAGGAGCAATGCAGGCCAGAGAATTGAGTTTATTTGCCCAGCTGCATCACTGGCAGGTGTCCATATAAGAATTCCAACTCTCGTCCATCCGTGTGTTTGCCTACACACATAACTCTCCCCTTCTTTTCTTTTTTCTCACCCCCAAGCCCAGAGGAATTTAAAAAAACAAAAAGTAAAAAACGGTATTCCAGGTAGACAAACAGATGGGCCATGGGTGGCTATAAGGCATGATCAGAAAGGGGAGAAGTCAGGAAAGTATGCAAAGCAGATTTGAAAAGGATGCAATGTGGTGCCATTCAGTAAACAGGACAAACAAGGGTCCTCACTACATCCTCTGTTGTGAGAGATTTTTCTGTGCTCCTCAGGACAGCCAGGAATCATGATAAAGTTTCAACCGTGTTCAGGGACCTTGCTTCCCAAAGACAGAAGACAGAATGCATATAGCTCACTGTAGAGAGCTGTTAATTTTATCAACAATGATAGCATAAAATATTTGGACCTTCAAGGGGGAAACCTCCGCTGTGCACTGCCTTGTGCTGTGTTTATTGAATTGATGACGATTGCAGAAAAGAATGAACAATGTAATAGCTATAACCCAAGAATTCCAGAGAAAGGGGTTCTGGGTAAGTCTGACTCCGGAGGCTGTTTCCTTGTCCCTGCCATGTGCGTGACCAGTGTGCCAGGACTCCTTAACTTGCTCTGCGATCCACATACTTGATTTCCCTGAAGCCACAAAATCCAAGAGCATACTCGCTGTGTATGATGGGGTAGGAGAGAAAGCACGGCTGAGGAACTCTCCTAGTCACTGAATCTATAAGAAAATGTTCGGGAGATGACACTGTGTTTGGAAACATTTGAACGACCTTTTAGAGATCTCTCTAGGAAGACTTTGAGTTGTGTCAGTCCAAGCAGAAACTCTTGGTAGATCAAATGTCAGTACATGGGGTCTTTCTAGAAGTCTGTGGATGCAATTCAAAGGCAGAATTCTGTCCTAGGACATGCAACAAGCACACACCAAGCACTCAATATGTGCCAGGCACAGTGCTTGTGTTTGGGGAGACAGAGGCAGGCCCCCTGACCTCAAGATGCTCTGGCGAATGAGATGCAAATGGTCCCAGTGGCTCTAAGAGGCCAGGGCAGTACTTTGTCACCTTCACACTCACAAGACCTCTGCAAGTGTAAGTGATCATCCCAATTTTATAGAGAAGGAAACTGAGGCTAGGAGAAGTTACACCGCTTGCTCCTGTGTCCAAAGAACCAGGAAGTGACTGACAGTGATATAAATAATAATGATGGAAAATATTACATGTATGTATGCATATGGATCTGTATATGTATCTATAGTCAATCCCATTTGCCAAGAGACTTTGATTCCTTATCACCCGGAAAGAAACGCCAAGGGCACTGAGAGTATTTATATTCAGTTAGGATATTCTTGTCTCTGATGCTGAGAATCGTACTATACCTCCTTTCTAAAAATGTGATTGTTCCATTCAATCTGCCAGGGACACACACTCACAAAATATGCATGTCACATCAAATTTCAGCCCATTCCCCAAGCCACATCATTGTGGAAGGCAGAGAAAGCACCCCGCGTCCATAGGTCGGGACCTGTTCTCCTGTCCGGGTTCTTAGACCCCCACAGGCAAATTCTCTATCAAACTCTGATTCTTAAAACCCTGATAGATTTTTTTTTCCTCCGGATACCATCTGTTCATTAAAGTCAACATTACTTCTCCTTGTCTCAGAGAGCCCCAGGCAATCCTCAAATTTTCCTGGACTGGAGAAAAAGCTGCCATAAATTTGAAGACCAAAGAGTATTCATTTTCCAGGAAAGAAAGAGGGAAGAGCCAAACGAGGGAAAGAGGGACAGAGGAAGCAAAAGAAGAAAGGAGGGAAGAAAAGAAGGAAGAGAGGGAGGGAGGGAGGGAAGAAGGAAGAGAGGAAAAGAGGGAGGAGCCAAAGCAGGAGTTCTCTGTCTTCACATGTACCATAAACCCAGTTTCAGGATAGATTTTGCAGAAACTCTACCAGCCCTGGTTGGCTGTCTTGTGTGCGTTGCTGTTAGGGGTTGGTTATACATCCCTGTTTCCTGATGGGGCACCCTCCATTATGGAGTGGTGTTGTGATGCCATTTGGTACGTCTCTCGTCTTTTCTTCTTCTTTCTATCATTTCTTGGTGTAAACATTCAGAACGAGAACATTGGATTCCTTTGGCATCTCAACATGTATTTTTCTTAGAGTAGCTTTATTTCGTGGGAAAAGTGAATAATGCACTTTTTCTCCCTTTGTAGAGGAAAGCTAGGCTGGGGGTATCACAGATAAACACATATTTAATTACTGCTAAACTCTATGAGCCCCATAAAGTCTTCTCTTCTCCCTCCCTCTCCACGTTGAAATACACAAACTACCATCCTGCAGCAACAAGTGTAACTGGTCCCCTCACTGATGCCCGGGACCATTTTCCCATTGGGGGCACGGACATCTCGAAAGGACCCAAGCTGGGGTAACACAGCTATATGCAGAAAGGGGGGCTGAGGGTTCTTTGGGCATTAATCATTACGGAGTCAAATTGTCATCTAAGTGTCATGATTATTGTTTTCCACATTCATCACATGCTTTCCTGGAAGGAGATAAGAGCAAACCTTAAACAGCAAGCTAAGAAAATGGCAAAAGCAGATTTTTTTAAGAAAAAGAATCTAGGTGACATTTCAATATGACAGAGTGTACAACAGTCAGGATATTAAAGTCTTATTTCCCAGGCAAATCAGAGCAATTGTGATTCATGTACAGAAAGGCAAGCTGAGGAGCTACTAGAGATGTTCTCCCTCTCTCTCTCTCTCTCTCTCTCTCTCTCTCTCTCTCTCTCTCTCTCTCTCTCTCTCTTTCTCTCTCTCTCTCTCTCTCTCTCTCTCTCTCTCTCTCTTTCTCTCCACTCCCCTTTCTTTCTCTCTGGGCCAGGGCATACCAGCAGTTTGAGGAAAGATACCAAGAACGTGATCAGGATAGATGTCCAGTGGCCTATCAGCTAGGTGGGTAACGTAGATGAAGGTTTGAATCCAGTGACACCTGGAACAAAGCTCTGAATCCAGGTAAACAGTGGCAGCCATTATACACCCAACTCCTGTCAACGGTGATATTAGGGATCCATGGGATTCTGGCTGGCACCACTCTTCTAATTTTTAAAGACATTTTACGTGTTGGCCCCTATAAAAACCAAAGACAACATCTTGAATTCAACCAAAAACTTGGCATGGGAACCGCAGTATTCACGGCCAGCCATTTGGGGATCTGTGCTCAGATAACAATAACCATTATTATCAATGAATATATAGAGTCATCTTGGGAGGTGGCAGTGAGTGGCATGTGGATGTTCAGACTTGAGAGGAAAGCAGACCCTCTGTGAGTTTAAGACCTTCCCAGCTCACCAAGTGATGTCACTTGCACTCTCTGTGCCTCTTGGCTGAGAAAAACCACAGTGAAAACACTGCCTACTTCTTAGGGTTGTACTGGGGATTGCAGGCGACGATGTGCAAAGTGCCTGGTGGAGGGAGTAAGAGCGAACACAGACCCAGTGGATGTTAGCTCTCCTTCTTATTGTGGCGGTGGCCATTTCCACAAGGAGGAACGGCTCATTTTACGCTCTAGGAAACTGAGACGTGCCTGTGAGCTCCATATTCCCCTCCACTAGTTAAAGCTAGGATATAATCTAACTTCTCTGTCCATCATGAGTGCACACACACACACACACATACTCACACTCAGTCACACACTCATGCTCTCTCACACACCCTCATGCACTCATACACTCACACATGCACACATGTGAACACACACACATTCACACACACACGCACCCATCAACACTATCATGCTTTCTGTGAATAAATTCTAGTTCAAATCAACCCTATAGAGTGTGGTCTTTGTATTGCCATGCTATTATGTCCTCTGGTAAATAATTAATCCAAATAAACCAAGATGGCAATATTTTGGAAATAAGAATTCTCACACCCTCAGCCCCCTTTCATTAAGCACTTGCTACTGAGTGGTCCTAGATGTAAGCATTTGTTACATGGAAATAATTTTACATATTGCTTTGTCCAATCATCTATTCTTACAGGTTGGGAAATGGAAATCTGTAGAGGCCAAAATTCCTGAAGCAAATAGTCGAATCAAATTCCTTCCAATATTAATAGATAATTTTCAGGCCACTTTTTCCCTATTCCTAAATACTATCTGAAGACTTTGTAATCATCTATGCTGGAATCACTGAGGTTGCCAGGTTCTCATCGCAACAACCTGACCTCCTTGTGCAACCATGAAGAAGTCAATTCATCTCCCTGAGTTTGTCATCTGGAAATTAAGGTTGTTGATCAAAACCTCACCCAGCTCTAGAACACCTTGGGTTTCACCAGCACCACCTACAGTTTTGTAGCGACGTGGAGTACGACCACCTTCACCATGGTGATTCACCAGACTCCCCAGACCATCCATCCAACCATGGCCAGATGAGCAGCACAGAGATATTTTCATCTTGTAAAATCTGTTTTTCCTTCCAACCTTCTGCATTATTTTAGCTACTTTTCCTAAATGATTTCCTCTCTCTTAAAGGAGAAGAAGGGCAAGCTCCAGGGAAAGCTCCAGGGAAACACTGTGTCGTGTGATAAAACTTAAAAGCAAGGAATGATGTTTTCTTTGGAAGGAGCCACATATTGGTCTAGTTTTGGTAATGAAGAACTTAGTCATACATGTATTCAAATGGCACACACTTGCATTGGCAGGTGCACACACGGACAAACACACGCACGTCCCCATCCACCATCTTTCAAGCCCTAACTAAAATACCAGTGCCATCTCCCCCATGCTGTCTTTCCTGGCAATATTTTAGAAATAAGAATTCTCACACCCTCAGCACTTCCACCTGGAAGCGTTTCTCCTCCCTCTGCCAGGGGCCCCTCGAACTTCCCCAGAGCAGAACTGTACCTTGGTTTTCAAAATCGATAGTGCCTAACACATCATAGGTTTCGGGGTGTGTGTGTGTGTGTGTGTGTGTGTGTGTGTGTGTGTGTGTGTATATATATATATATATATATATATATATATATATATATATATATATTCACCTTGTACCTGTATCCCATAATCCCTACCAAAGTATAAGACCTTTGATAATAAAGGCTATGCCTTATTCATTTCTAATCCCTACAAACAACACCATGTTGCCAAGAGAAGGAGAAATATTCCATAAATGTTTGTTGAATGAATGTATAACTCTATTGCTATTCATTTCTAATTTCATGTTCACTTCCTTCTGAATCAAATTGAGTTTTCAAGGTTTTACCCACCACTATCCGTGATGTGGATAGTAAAATAAATTGAATGTAACAATATGGGAAAATTAGGCAGAAGGCCTTATATTACTTGGGAGTGAAATGAATCATATCAAATTTTCAAGACTCTATCCATGAATTATCTGTGATATGGGTAGTAAAATAAATTGAATGTTAAATTATGGGGAAATTAGGAAAAATACCTGAAATAGCTTAGTAATGAAAATGGATCCTTTTGTACGTGAGCATATAAACGATGGTTATACCTAAGTAACGTGTGTTGTTTCCTTCTTTAGTTATATTATCCTTAA
Source organism: Rhinolophus hipposideros (assembly GCF_964194185.1). Classification (NCBI taxonomy): domain Eukaryota; kingdom Metazoa; phylum Chordata; class Mammalia; order Chiroptera; family Rhinolophidae; genus Rhinolophus; species Rhinolophus hipposideros. The sequence continues at coordinate 96,711,678 of NC_138051.1, forward strand.
CCTCTCTCCCAACATTTTATTGGATTCTTGAAAGTCGTTCTTTGTGCGTTTACACTATTTCAAAACATCTGCTGCTTTGGGGTTCAAGCTGTGCATTAGGGTTCCGAGAATTTGCAGAGAAATTTCAAAGCAGATCTCCCGTCTGAATAACTCGGTGGGGAATGTAGTAGAAGCCTGCTCTTTTATGAGATGCTTAGAGCTGTCTTGAAATGTTTGAAACCCAATTCCTTTACAATTGCCTTGTTGTGCTATTTCCTACCAAACTCTATTTTTGCTATTTACATCTCTTTACGGGACACTATGGTCCAGCTGAGCCAAGGGACCCAAGGTCGACAATTCAGGCTTTCTAATTTTCAACTTAGATGCTTTCTTTCTAGCTGTGGACCACCCACTGCAGTGGCTGAAATTGTCCAATCGTTTACAAAGCGGCCATGTCCGTCCTGACTCATATCCCATCACTCTTGGAGACAGGATGGGATGCGCCCTCAGTACTCCTGGCCCTGAGCCCCTTGCCTCAATCCGGTCCACCTATGGTCTTTGTGATGTGTGCCCACTGGGCTCTCTATCTCTGGGTCCTCCTGATTACAGGTGTCCCAATAAGCCTCCATACCATGTTAGCTCCCGTCCTGGTCTTCAGTGAAAATCCACTCCCGATTTATAGCCACCTCCGTCTGACTTGGGAAATCTCATTCTCCGCTCCCCTGGGCAAACTTCCAGCTTCTCCCAAGCCTGTGGTCCACAATTGTCCTCGGTTCATCCTGAGTCCTGACAGCATGAACCCAAGAGAAATTAAGATCTTCCTTCAGATAATATCACTAATGGTGAATATCAATAACTTGAACTAAAGTGAATCTCAGGGGAGATAAGGAGTATTTTATGTGGCATTAGCCCGTACTAAAAATTGGGGAAATTTCCATGTAGCGGTCATACCACTTGGTCAAACATAGTGTTACGTGCACGGTGGCTTCATGGAGGAAAGCACAAAACAAACAAATACAAGTGAGCAAATGAGAGGCATGGATCTTTGATTCGAACACCAGCCTTTTCACTGAGCAATTCTACTTTTAATATTTGCAAGTCAAAGAAGAAACATGGAAACCAAGGAAACCTCAAAAATGCAAAATGGAGCAATTGTGATGACGAAAACAGCCCCTGCATCCTTAGAGCTCTTTGGAGGTTGTTGGGAGTGGGGATAAGCCCTCGGATGGCACACAACAGCTGCCTAGAATCACGGTTGTCCTAGGCTACTTCCGGAGAGTAAGAACCCCTCTGTACTTCATCCTTGAATCTAGCTCATTCCTTGGAATGACACAAGTTGTTTAGTAGAGTGGGTGAGTTATTAATCACAACCAACTTATATTATCTACAGTTCTACATAAATTGAGCCAAACACACAGTGGGCAAAGGATTACAAGAGACACACAGGGCACTCAGTTCCGTGACCAGAGGCCAATCCTTGCTCTTTGGACTACATAGTTTCATTATACGTCAGACAATAGGATCAGACCAAATGTGCTCAATGTTCTCTCGCAGCCATAAAATGACTCATTCTAAAATATGACCTCACGATGCCATGCAGAATCCATTTCCTAATCTAAGCAGGGACCTAATCTGTTTGCTTAGCTAACAGAAACCTATGCAAGTGCAATAACATGGAAGGTTGTTTTTTGTCCTTTCCAGGAAGCAGAAAACTTTTTAAAGTCTACTTTTTCTTGCACCGCTGGCCAGGGCTGCCTGTTCCACCATGTTCCTCAAAAAAACGGGAGGAAAAGTCTTTTTATTGAAATGCTAATGGGGAACAAACTGTATAATAAGACTGCCTCCCTTTTGAGTTTACACGTAATTTATACAAAAAATAAAGCTGTGCATGCCTTGTTTCATAACATATTTGTTTAATTATCTACTTTTAAGAATGTTTTCTTCTTCAATTAATTTTCAGTATTTAAAAGTGGAATCAAAATGTCAGTTTATCTGCACACCTGAGGGTTAAATATAGTGTGGGGAATAATGACATTATCTAATAGTGGAAATTTGCCCACCTCTAATAACTAACATTTAGCAAGGGTTTTTATTCGTTTCCTTTTCTTCTAAAGATGGTCTTTAAATTTCTCTCTCTCCCTTTCTCTCTGAAGAAAGAGGGTCAGGTTGAGGGAATGTCAAACACCACTCCCCTTTTCTCTACCTTTATGGACTTATGAAAAAATGCTAAAGGAACTACTAAGGGAGAACCCAGGTTTCCAATTTCTGTTTGGGTTGACTATTTTTTCTCAACATCATGCAATTGGATAACATAAGAAACACCGAAAACACCCAATAATTCATATATATTTTTATCCTTCTATTTTTAATACTGCATGCTTGTTCTGGGTGGGCTTGTTTTGGGTAAATCCACCATAATTCACATCTATCAACACCTTTAGTTAATAACAATGACAATGACAACAATCCCAAACTGAGTGTTTGTTTACTCTGTGCCAGGCACTGAATTGCCATCTTCCATGGCTTTTGTTATTCCTTCATGATTCCAGAGCTTTGGCTCACAGCTGCTCTCTCATGCTGAACATATCCTCATCTCCTCCTACTATTTTCACATGGAGACCTAGGTGAAGCTGATGTGTTTCTGCAGTGGTCCCAGGTAGGGAGAAAAAAATCCTTTAAAAAAAAATTCCAAAAACAAGATTTAAAACTAGAAAGAAATATTGTGGGAGTGCTAAATGCACTCCCATATTTTAGATTCTGGAGTTTTTTAAACCCTAACACATACACACACACACACACACACACACACACACACTGATATTCTTTTTTCCTCATTTTCTAGACATTGATGAGCTAAATTTGCAATAACATCAGCCATTCTTTATCACTGTTATATTCTGAAATATTAATAGCTCCTTATATTTAAACAGTGAGTTTGGACTTCTCTCGTTTCAATTACACAGAAGTCACAGGAAGTAGACTTCTAGGCAAATACAATATGCATTAAAAGATTTTTCTAGGAAGCAGGTAGGTTCTTTAAAGTCTTCTTAGGTTGGACCTCTTCTCATACATCAGAGAACCGAACCACAAAGGTTAGACAGATGACAAAAGGTCTCTCATCTCCCTTTATAGCCTTTTTTTTTTTTTAAATTAAACCTTGTCACAGGGATTTGTATGGACATTAACATTTGTAAGTTAGATTTATAAAGAACTTTTCTTCCCATGTACCTAATTTAGTTCTCAGAGAAATTCTGTGAAGTAGGTAGTACTTGTTTTCCTATTGTAAAGAGGGAGAAATCATAGTGTTTCGGAGATAAGCTCATTTTAAATCTGACCTAATTAGATATTCTTCCCTTCTCCATTTCAAAGATGGTAAAAGTAGGCTTAGAGAAGACGACACCACTCCCTCTTGCCCCCTCACTGCTCCACCTCACCCTGTTTCTATCACTCCACACTCTCTCTGTTGCAATGCCATTGGTTGTTCATCTTGATTTACCCATTTTGTCTTTAGAATAAGTAAAATCAGAGTGAGTATGTCACCCTAAATGAGACAACCAAGGAATACCAAGAGCTGAACTGAAATGTCAGCTGTGTCAGTTCTTTTGGAAGTAGGGGACACTCAGAGGATGTATGTTCCAGGGTCAAAGGAAAAACCAATGATATCCACCTCTGAAGCTGACCCAGACCAGCCCTGCTGGTGTTCACCACATAACTCTGCCCCCAACACACACACACACTGCAGTTGGCTGTCCCTCCCTGTTTTGTGCTGCAGCCTGGGAAGCCAGGGCTGCACTGTCCTGCCCACACCACAGCTTAGCTCCGCAGGTGATGATGCCTGGAGCACCACCTCAATGACCAGAAGAAAGGGAGTCAAGAGAAACAAGTATAAGAGGGGACAGAGCCCGAGCTAACTGAAGCTTGTACATCAGGGAGTTATTTTTCCCTCCAACAAGAATTTGCTCATTTAACAAGAATTCTGGGTGAAGGCAGTTCCAGGGCTGATTCAGTTGTCATCAAGGTCCTCAGGAACACTGGCTATTCCCACCTTTCTGCTATGCCATACACAGCATGCAGATGGATGTCCCCTTGTGCTCTCAGAGTGGCTACGGCAGCTCCGATTATTATATCCTCTTGCAACAAAGTGTAACAGCAGCATTAGACAGTCTCTCTCTCTCTCTCTCTCTCTCTCTCTCTCTCTCTCTCTCTCTCTCTCTCTCTCTCTCTCTCTGTCTCCTTTCTTTTAAAATATATGACAGGCATAAATTTTGGGGCTTTTCCCACAGTATTTCATTCTTCTCTGACAACCTGCCTTTCTTCTAAAGAAAAGGTGAATGAATCCATCCATCTTTCCGTCCATCCATCCATCCATCCATCCATCCATCCATCCATCCATCCATCCACTCATCCAACCAACCTGTCAAGAACCCTCTTCTACTAGACTCTCAGACCTTGAGGATCCCGAGCTGACTCAGTCAGGTTTGCTCTTGCTCCCCTGGACCTCACACTGATCTGCACATGGAAACACATTACCTAACGCAATGTGTCACGTGCTGTGATATGTGTAAGTCCACTGAGCAGTTGGAAGCCACAAGTGACTGTACTGGGTCTCTGAGATCCAAGAACAGCATTACTAAGAGGCTGACCCCTTCCTGGAGCAGTAATGCACAACAATACCCTTTGTCCAAATCCAATCTTAAAGAAGCATGGCTTTCAGCAAGGTTTGAAGTCCCTTACAGGTGTCTAAAGCTAACATTCAAGTCATGATTCCAAGCTTGCAAACTAGAAGTGGAAGCTTACGACCGTTGACCCACCTTACTTTCAGAGCTATGCAACCTTTTGTTGAATCATAAGCTTTCCTCACAATGGCACATTTTAAAGAAAAAGTTGATGCTTTGGAACTGGGGAATTAAGTGTTCTCTCCCTACCTTTGGGGAGAAGAGAGCAGAGGGTATCCATCAACACCCTGTGGGAGTGGCTTATCCAGAAACAAAGAGAAGCACCTGGGACCTCCCTCCCTCCCCCCTTTTGAAGTCTGATGGAGACTCAGTTGTGGGGAGAGGCATTTAAAAAATGTCTTCAGGGAAACCAGATTCATGGGTGTTTCATTGTGTGACTAATAGGATTTGCAGATTTCACTCTTCAATGTGTAACTAACTACCTCCACTCCACTGCTTCTAACAAATTAAAATTAAAGAGTAAACTCCTAAATGTCTACTTCCAGTTGATTTGGTCTTAGCAACATATCAGTGAAAATTGTCTTTTAATTTTGACTTTTCTTAAGAATCAATGGTCAGGACTGTTTTAATCTCTTTGGGTTCCTCCATTAAAAGTCCATCTAAATGCAATCAGCTTTATTAGCTCCCATGAACATTAAATTTCTTCCAAAGGTGAGTTATCATTATATAATTCCACAGTCTAACATTTGCTTTAGATTCAGAATGCCTAAAAGTTGTAGTAGCTTAGCAATACTTTCTCAACAGTTCTAAGGCTAGTTCTGAGTTCTAATCGTTTTCTTTTTGTCTGCACAAGCATCTTCTAGCATAGGACTTCATTCATTCTCATGCAAATTCCTCAATTCATTCACTAATTTGTTTTTCCAATAATTTATTCTACGGACATTTATTTAATCAGTATCTTGTAAGCCACTCACACAGGGCATACCTTTGAAAAAAAAAAAAACAGAAGAAGAAAAAGCTTCCAGCCCACCTGTAGCTCACAGACGGAAGGAACAGACAGAGAGCAGACCATTCCTTATGCAGTGGAATAAGATGATGTGAAGACAGTAACTTCCTGGGCTCAGGGATTCCTTCCTGGGGATATGAGCTCTATCTTGAATATACATTGGTGAACAGGGCATTGTAGACCGAGGGCTAGCATATAGAAAGAGGAATTTTTAGCTTACTCTTCAGTAAGCTAAAATATGAAATTACCCTCCAGATGTTGCAATCCAAAAGAACTTTCTGTGTCCATCAAGATCCGAACTTTGACAACACGAGGGAAAGAGAACAATGTGGAGTGGAATCGTGACAGACTGAGATGCTCGGTCTCTGTGACCCCATCTTGCTCAAGCTGGCTTGGTTCCCAAAGCCTTCTGGGTAACAGCTCCTGCTTTATCTTGCTTATAGACAAGCCAATCATTAGAGGGATTCTGCTTGGGACTTGAGTTTTATAAAGACAGCCCCTCCCTTGTGCCCTTCCCTTGAAGTAAAAAAAGCCTGAACCCTGCACTTTCCTCAGATGGATTTGAGGATTAGGTCTCCCATCTTCTCGATCAATAAACCTTTCCTTACTCCAAACTCTAACAGTCTGAGCTTTAGCATTTGGGCCTTTTGAAGCATGGGGCACGCGGACTTTGGACCGGTAACAGAATTATCTGAGATTCTCAGAAGGCTCCAGTATTCTCCACCTTCAGGTAATTCATTTGCTCTTTCAGGGCCTCATATGCTTCTCCCACATCATCGAGACCTGCCTGATCTGGGCTACCTGTAAAGTCCTGCGCCTACGCCCCTAGATGTCATCTTGACCACATGCGTGGCAGCCATAGGGGCCAGGACACCAATGGGAGCTCAGCCTCCGAGCTGGGGCCTCCCTGTACCACCAACACTGCATATGTTGTTTCAAATTCCCAGCTTGTTTTTGCTGTAAGTGTTTGGGTATTTAAACCTCTCCTAACCTACTATACTGTGATCCAGTAAACTATTCAAATTCTCTCCTCCGGATCTAAGGAGAAATGACAAACAGCATAGAGAGGAAGTCCGGTCCAAGAGTCGTCTCAGAGCAGAGATTAGGGAGTGTATTTCCATGCTTCCAGTTGGCTTAGCCCCACATTGTCCAGTGTCCTCATTGCATAGTGGACAGCTCGAAGACAGAGACTGGTGACTGACTCATGCAGGGGACTCACAGGCATTCACTGAATTATTTAACTTAAAAATCCACACCGTTTACAATCAAACCTCAGTCCTAACATTTAGTTACATTCCCCAAGCCCATGGATGGGATGTACCACCTTTTTATTTTTTTATATTTTTAAGTGGATCAATAATTGGACGCAGTGAAGAAGAGAAGGAAGAAAAGCAATCACTGGAGAATGTAGAAAAGGCAAACAGAGTGAGAACGGAGAATTGGCCGGGACCGAAGGAAAGGAAAGGAACAGCAGAAAGAGCAGTGGAGATGGGAAAACTCTAGTGTTTTACATTATTTACATTGATTGTGATCATTATAATTGGGAATGTTCACAGAGATCCTTGTAAGGGAGGGTAAATGAATGTGCTATGAAAGGAAAACTTGAAAGTAGCAAAATATTAGAGAAAAGAGTCACAATGAATCAGACATTTGCTAAGAAATCTATTCACGTGCGTCAGGATAAAGAGGAGAAAAGCTATCACACAATAAGTTCTTCTGTTTTACTTAAAGACAATCATTGAATCTTAGGGGAACAGTCGAGATGGGGTGGTCCTGAGCGAAGACCTCCGCATTGGAAGTACTGCCTCTTTAAGTCAGTTGTAGTTATTTAACAACTACTTTAAGGAGTTGTAGTTATTACTAAATTAGCATTTACTGGGTGCCAAGTGAAAAGAAAGTTCTTAGAAATTGATTTTGTCTTGATATAAAAAACCCTAACAAAATTTTCATTTATTTTTTTTTCTGAGACTGGGGAATCCTTCACCACAGATAGGCACCTTTTCTCAGACTTGTGCTTGGGAACCACAGATCTAGGGGAAAATGTCTAATATTTGTGTAGAACTCCATACAAGTCTTAAATAACATTATATTATTTACTCTTCACCATGATTCTCTGCTATTTTATTCATTTTCTCTGGATAAATAAAGCTTAGGAAGGTGAAATCATTGACAGTCTCTTTCGATTTGCAAGTAGAAGAGCCATTTCTGGAACTCAAGATTTGATGATATATCTTCGACTCTCCCCATTTTTCCTCAAGTGCTGTTACGTCTCACCAAGGCTCATCTTATAATCACCTGGGAAGCTGTAAGAATGTCTATTGGTCACAGGCTCAGATTTTGTTTTCATCGATCCAGACTGAGGCCAAGGAACTGCGTATTTAACACATTAAATTCCTGCGTATTAAACTCCTCTGATTGATACTCAATGTTGTAAACTGTGAAAACTCATCTGCCACGTGTGTGGTCACCTGCTTGATATAAACCGATGCTTGCAGAGATATTGCCATGTGTGGACACTCTGCTGTGCCTCCCAGATGGCCCCTGTAGAACTGAAGAACTTATTCCCTCAGCATCTGCAAAGGGAGCCAGCCGATAGCCCTTTCTGCTCAGCTTTCTTGAGGAATTACCTTCTTTTGAGGGTAGCCCCAAACAATAACTGATCAATGCATGGGGTATAAATGGCCAGGCCGATGTCCCAACTTGGGCAAGTTGGAGAGGTCACCCTAGCTTCTGAATTCCCCAAGAGTCAGCTGAGTCCCAGTTGTATTTTCAAGCCAATCTCTCCCTCTGCCCTGTTGGTGCTGTGCCCTGCCCTGCCCTCTGCCAGGGTTGATGGTGGCAGCCCTCTGCAGGTGAGTCTGACTCAGAGGCTGCTCCTTGGGGCTTCTCCTCCATTCATTCCCTTTGCACAAGCTCCTTTCCACCAACCATGGTGTCTTGAGTTTCACCATTAAGATTCATTCCCTTGATTCAAACGGACTCTTCATGGGCTCCCCTTGAGATTGCACCTGCGTAGTGTAACACAGAGGAAGGCAAACCACCCCACAAGGCTATTTATACTCCTCTGGATGCTTCTGCAAACATATCCCTTACTTGTTCTATTACCATCACTTCTGGGCCACAGAGGTTTTCCAAAAAACAGTTGATGGATTCACTGTCAGTTAAAGCGTCAGGCATCTTACAGCATTGCGGACAATGCTATTCTTTTACAGTTGGGGTACTGAGGCTCTTAAAGGGAAAAAATCAGGGTCAAAGCCAGGTTTAGAACCAGGCCTCCAAAATCCGAACTCCATCCTCTTTCCCACCTGCCCAAATTCGCCCAGGCTCCCGCCAGCCAATGCCTTTTCTTGTACAGTTCAAACGGCCTACATTTTCTTTCCTACTTGCATGTTTCCTTTTTTATCCCGCTGTCTAAGAACACTGTCATCTAGTTTAATGTAGATTCAGTAAGGAAAGCCCATGCAATCTTTTTCTTGGTCCTGCAATCCCAACAAGTTGTTGAGTTATATCAAAGAGGGGGAAGTCCACCTGCCTCAGTGGTCTGAGATTCTTTCCCAGTCGGCTCCCTAGGGATGTGGGTAAACAGTGTGCACACAGCTGGGCCCGCCTAGCTTGAGTCTGTCCAGCTCTCCTTAAAACAAACAAACGAACCAATAGAAAACCAGCATGGGAAAGTCACGTCACAGCAGGGTCTTGCTTTAAATCACCCAGACCTGCTGGGCCCGGGAAACTCATGCTCTGCTCGGGGCTGCCAATTTATAGGCTGATGGGCAGCTTGGCCCTGGGCCACGTCTTGCTGATGCTAAGTGCCCTGGGAGCAGGCCGTGCTCTAGCTTTGAGAGTAGCTTGTCTCCTCTGGACGCCCCTTCCCACTCCCCAAGTCTTTGAGGAGACTTGGAGAGCACCCCCAGCTGTGATCTCCTCATTTTCAATAGCAGAATCCTGTCTAGGGCTCAGCATTGGGGCACTTCTCCAAAGTCTTATGCACTTACAAGTCTTTCTTCCCCTCTTAATTTGCCTGGAGCCAGGCTTTCATCTCGACTTTTAGCCACGAGGCACCTGCTGAAATATTCATCAGCAGAAATTGTGCCATGGGTGCTTTTCCCTATTTGTCCAGTTGTATGTCATTAGAACAAGGGGCCGGTGAGTGGAAATGGAGTTTGACACCAGAGAGTTGAATTTACTCAGAATTGCAGGTAAGAGGCAATTAACCCTTTGAAGCAAAGGAAGCTAAGTACTAAGAAGAGATCTTTTCAGACAGGATCTGCTCAGCCATGGGTCAGTTATTCCTGGCATCTGTTCACTCTTTCAGTGCACTTCTTTTAGCGTCCACTGTGTGCGTGAGAATCCTCACGCAGGACCCTGGCCATCCCTGCTCACCAAGCCTCCCCATCTAATGAGGGGGGTAGACGAGAATCCAGATAACTGCAAGACAGGGCAGGGTAACTGCGAAGCTAGGTATAAAGGAGCAGAGAGCATGGCTCAGATTTAGGGAAGAAAAAGGGTGACAAACAGTTTCCTGGAAGCAGAGTCCTAAACTGATTCTAGAAAGCTGCTATGAGGTTTTTAGTTGAAGAGAAAGTAGCTGGCTGGGAGGAAGTTTGGGGGTGCCAAGAGTAGGAAATGAACCTCCAGGTAGAATCAACTGCAGCAGCAGAGGCAGAGAGGCAAGGAGAGGTGACACTATGTGCATGTGACTTTAAGCAGTCCTGGGGTGATTAAGGATAAAGTGTTATCAGGTGGTGAGAGATCTGGAAAGAGCAGTGACCAGGGTCAGGTCAGGGGCCTGGCCTGCATGTGAAAGATCTTTAACTCTGTCTTTTATGTCTTAGGGGGGATGGGCCAGAATTGATATGTTCTGGCCAGAGAGAGATGATGGTTAGATTTATGCATTGGAGATATTTCTCAAGCTTCAGTGGGACCATCGGTTGGCAACAGAAGATAAGTTGTGAGGCTTTTAAAACAGGCAGGAGATAGTAATGTTATGAATTATGAGAGTTAGTGGGGCTAGTCTGAGGGACAGAAATTCAATAACAGAACCTTTTCAGTTCATTGCAACAGTCATTTACTGAGCACCTACTATTAGCCAGATATTCCTCTAGGTAAGGGGGGATTAGCATCAAGGTCTATTTTCTTTCACTTCTAACATCTAATTTAACTTCTTTCAATTTAACTTCTACAGTGGATCCAGTGATCTTACCCAGCGTTGTAAAAGAATCAGATGGTTATCACTGGGCTCAAAAAACAAATAGCAATATTGATCATTCACCCAAGGCAAGAGGGTTGGGAAGCAGAGAATCGGTCCTTTTAGGTTTCCCGGAGTGGGCCCCATGAAAGTGGGTCCAGTCTGCACCCAGCCCTCAAGTGACACTTCTGGTTTGGATTGGACGGGGAAGAATCACGTACACTTTTCAAATCTCCACCGATGAAGGCATGACTGATCAACTCAGAACACAGCAAGGGCTCAGCTGATCCAAAGCAGAGGTGGTTGTCTTTTTCGATATCCATGGCCCCACTGAAGGACGCCAGCTAACATCCCAGGGGGCTTTTTAACAAGGCAAATCATCACTTGCTAGCAGTTCCACAATGTTAGTATTTATAGAGAAGTAATGGGCGTTTTTTTTTTTTTCTGTAACATTTTTGTCTCTAAAGTGGAGTGATGCAGTGCCCGATTACCAGTGTGCTCATAGGCAGTCTCCATTTTTGTGCTTGTGCCCACATAGATATAAAAGCACATCTGAATTTTACTTGGAGTTAAATCACGATGAATGTTCCTGGCTAGATGCGGAAGGGTGGAAATATTGTACTGGGAAGAGCCGGCATGGTCAACAAGAGCTTGGAAGTTACTTCTGCAAAAACGGAATCGTGCATGTGCATGTGTATGTGTATGTGTAAAATGTGTAAGCATGTGATCCCTGCACACACACTGCTAATTGAGAAGGTGAAATGCATCCCTTTGTTTTGAGGTCACTGTTATTAATTCACAGCGTTCCCATCTCTATGACCCAGTTTCCTCATCTGTGAAACAAGGATGATTATATTTATGAAGAAACCACCACGAGCTTTTTGGATGAAAGGGAATGCATAGGTTGGAGGAAGCCATTGTATCACAAACCACAAAAACTGTGCAATCAGTGGACACCCAGGCAATTCTCTTTCTGGAACCAGATGATTTCATCGGTAGCTGATGGATGAAAAAAATACTGATATACACTCAAGTCTACTGAAACGCAAGTTGAAGTTGCCCTTTGTGTAAAGAATAGAGTTTAAGATACATAGACATGGCTGATATTCCTCTAGGAATTCTTACCAGCCCCAATGCCATCAGACATCTCATGATATAACATGGTTGGTTGAAAAATTGTTCCTGAACTGTGCCAGTCATGTAAAGCCCTATAATTTCTGTCTGTGATGTCTAAACTAGGTAAGGATCCTATCTACTACTCCCCCCACTCCAAGATGGAGCCTACAGATTTTCTATATAAAGCTTTGATGACCAGGGGCCCTGGAATCTCTCCAGTCTCTTGTCTGTGTCTTCAGTATTCACTCTTCTGGCCCCCTTGTTGCATTAGTTACCGACTGCTCTTAACCAAGTATCACCAACTTAGTGGCTTAAAACAACACAAATCTATTATCTCACAATTTCTATGGGTGAGATGTCTGGACACAGCTTAGCTGGGTCCTCTTCTCAGACACTCAGCAGGTGGAAATCAAGATGTCAGCCAGTAGTGGAATCCCTTCCTTCTTATATAATGTGACCTAATCAAGGGAGTGACCTGTCCTATCACATTCACTGGTCATGCCCTAACTCAAAAGGAGGGGATGACAGGGTTTGAATCTTGGGGGCCATATTGAAATTCTCCCCACCACACATCATTCCTGGGGTCTCCTATGTGCACGTCCAGAGACAACAATCCTCATCTCTCAGGTCAGGGATCTGAACATATTCTAGAACAGATATGATTGTAACCTGCGCTTAGAAGGATGAGTACGAGTTAGAGTTGAAAAGGGAAAAAAGAACATCCTGGGCACAGTGAGTGATAGGATGTAACCCAGGTTTAATACTCATACCTCTTGCTGTTCTATTTTGGGGCCCATTTCTTCTGCTGAGGACATTTAAAGTGATTATGAGATTCTTCACTTTTCATATGTCATGCCTATGGGAATAACTACTCTAAAACCCGAATCTTACAATGTAGACAAGAAGAGAGAATTGAAAGGAAACAAATAAAACCACCTTCCCCCACTATGACACAATAAGAATAAACACGTACCGAGAGATACATTTCCTGTGCTTTCGTGTGTATGCAAATTACCAAAAATTCTTGAAAAAAAATGCAGATTCTTGAGAACTATCTCCAAAAATACTGACTTAGCAGAACACATGTGACAGCCAGGAATCTGCATTTTAACACGTATCAGGGATATTTCTAATGCACGTGGTCCAAGGACACTGCATTAAAAAACATGATTTAGTGTCTTACCAGCTCCTTTCACAGACACTTTCATTTTCCCCTTCATTCGTCTATTCAATGCAACGTGGTGTTCATTATACAGATGAGTCAACTGAGGCTTGGAGAGTCCTTGGCCCAAATCACTAAATATATATGATAAGAGCTGGGGACAAAGTCACACGTTCTCTTTCAAAGCTCAAGATCTTTTTTCCTTTTCCATCTCTTAATCCGTAATTTATCGATGTGGGTATTGATCTCGTCGTCGACTTCCAACTGATGTCTGGGCTTTTGTTGTTGTTGTGGCTTCATCTCCTTAGTGCTTCTGCAAACTTGGCCAGAAAGGGCTGCCTTTGCTTCGGTTCCTAGGAGAAGCCTTGTGGAATTTACGTTAGCACTTCCATAAAGTCATAAAAAGCTGGGCAAACTCCTCAGAGTTTAAATATGGAAGTCAAAACCCTAATCACAATTTAATATAACTAAATATGTACATACTTTATGGTCAATCATCCAGGCCATTTACAGGGTCCCTAGGCTTTGAAATCACTCTATCTCAAATGGTTCCGTAGATGAGCCTGGCTTGACATGACATATATTGAAACAGACTGCGAAGCGATCACTTAGGGATGAAAACCTCGCTTCAGTCTTAGTGAACCAAGGCTAAGAGGCAAATTATTCCATTACAGTAAATTTACAGTAGCTTAATATTTGATAAAAGTGGTTCTTCCATCATCAGAGCATCTTATTGAAAACCCTTGAGCAACAATCTAGCACCAGAAACTCTTAAGATGTTTTAACCACTTATTAAGAAAATTCATCCAGCTTGATCTTTTAGGAGCAGTCTGGTTTGAATATATATTTTAATTGTTAGGGACTTGGTGCATGCCTCGGTGGCCTGGAAATTAACCAGCTAATTGTTCTACTGAGAGCAGGGGTGAGCGTGGGCAGGGCACTCAGTGACATTCACTGGAGAAGAGGTTGCCTGGGCTTCTGGGGGGCTGGGGGCTGTGTCTGTCCTTGGGACTTGGAGGTGAGGATGAGTTCCCAAGTAGTGGCCCTATTGAGACGTGAGATGTGCCTAGCAGGGGAACAGAGTGCTTTCTGAGAAGGGGAGTGGCACGTCACAGGACACGTTCAAGGAGAAGCCAGCTGTCTGCCCAAGAAAGCTCTAAAGCTGGGCTTCTCAAATTTTAATGACGATGAATCACCTAAGGAATTGGTTAAAATGCAGCGCAGGATTCTGCATTTCTGCTAAGCTCCCAGGTCATGGTTGCCCCTGCCCCTGGCCTGAGGCCCACTCTGTGGGTCACAGGAGAGGGAGGACACTTTGATTATGCACATTTAGAATGACAATGTCTTTGATGTGACACCTGGATTGCAGAATGATAGATCATACTGGCCACGACGGCGGTGGAGTCTGACCCTGAGTTTCATCAATTTCTAGCCCTGTGGTTTGAGATAAGCTGTGTAACCCATGTGAGAAAATTCTAAGGCAGTGGATTTGCAGTGAGACACAGAGGTGGTCCTACCTCTGACACACTAGATGGAGGGACACTTGAGACAATTCAGTTTGCTGTCTAACCTCCTCGGACAGGTGCATTAAGCACCAATGCCTGCACTGCAGCTTACCTTGGAGTCACCATCATGTAAATAAATATTCCCTCTGCCCCAGTCTCTTCCTTGTCAAGAGAGTCCTGCTGCTCCTGTTAATTTTTCTAACTTCCAGAACCAGAGTAGGACTTCTTAATCTGGGTTTAGTTAAATTTCCCCTCCTGCTCAGGCACTGTCGTCAAATATAAAAGAGGCAGAAGAGAGGAGGTGGAAATGCTAATTAGGCCCTGTCACAATTCCTGCTACTGTTGTGAGAATTCACAGTATGCAAATCAGGTTAAACCTACCCTAAGCTTCTCAGGGCTGCAGGGGCAGGGGTGGGGGACTGGATTGACAATCCCAGGGTGAAAAGGTAAGGACTGATCACCAGCCCCCTCTATCCACCCCCCCACACACACACACTTCTTTCATCAGCCCTGCAGTATCTCTGAAACACCCAAGCTGAGAGACACCCATGAGGAAAAGCAGAATCAGATGAGGTGTGTATGGGTGGAGCATATGTGTTTAAATAAAACACTTTCTGCTACCCAGTGCCGCAGCTGTATTCAGAGTAAAAGTGAGCTAAATGGCTTTAAACACAACACACACACACACACACACACACACACACACACCCCATTCAGCTTAGTATAAATGTCACAGCGTCAAATACCAAATACAAAGAATTATTAACGTAAGTGGCCTCCTATAATAAAGCCCATTATTAAAAGTCCTATTAGCTCAGCATTCATTCCAACTGACAGCAACTTCTTTCTGAGGCAGCTGTTTGCTCCCTTTTTACACCCCAGACCCCTCTGACATCTCAATGTATATGAAGAGGGTGGGGGATGGCAGGGAGGCAGTGATGAAAGTTATGCAGATTATTTTAAAAGGGGAAGAGAGCCTGGGAGATGCTATTTATAGAGCACATGGTATGAAATAATGGCGACCGTTACTGAGCATATATCACACGCCAGGCTATTACATGTATTATTTTTACTAATTCGCAGAAAATGTGGGACACCAGTTACATTTGAATTTCTGATAAATAACCCCTTTTTTTTCTCCCTGAGTAGTGCATGGAGCATACTTGAATAAAAAAGTATTTGCTGTTTATCTGAAATTAGAAAAAATAATAATAACTGGTATTTCTGTGTCATTATTTGATAAATGTAGAGCAAGTTCTATTATTATCCACATTTTACTAGTGGGGGTACTGAAGCTTAAAGGGGTATTTCCAAGGTCAGACCCCAAATTGGGTTGGAATCTCTGATTTTGAACTCAGTTTATCCCAACGCTCATTCTCTCACCACTATTCACATGAGCCCTCCCATCCAAACGCCAATCATGACACACACAGCTCACATTGTCATGCTCGCATTTGTTTCCCAGACTTGCCTGTAGCTGCTCTTATTGTTCCCATTTTGCAAATGAAATTAGAGCTCCGAGTAGAGTCATTTCAGCCACGTGCCCAGGATTTACTGAGCACGTACTCCATGCCAGATACACTATTGGGCAGCGGGGATAGAAAGCTCAGACGCGGACTCTGTCTGTGAACCCTCTGAACATAGAAAATGGGATGAGTGAAATGCACGGTGGGGCCAGTGTTCTAATTACTTCCCGAAAAATGGAAATTGACGTGTCAGTTTGAAAAAGTTCTCACCTGATGAAGACCTTTTAGGGAGCAGATATCATCACCTTATCATTAACTACAATCTTAAAGGAAATCCCAGATTGCCATATGAGAAAACAATGTGATATTTGCAGCGTAAAAATGTTATAAAAGTCCTGGGGGAATGACTCATAAGTAAAAAATATGAGAAATTTAATAAATGGGAATTTGCAGAGACCAGTCTACTATCACGCAGAAAATGACATGAAAAGGTGGTCACCCCTTCATTCATCAATCTCAGCTCAGGGACAAATGATAAAGATTAAATTAGTTGATGTCTGTTTACTCGAGCCTTGTAGGTGCCAAGCAAATATAAAGGAAAAGCATATGTCTTCTCTCAGGGGATTCACAGCCGTTATATACCCTCTTTGACCTTTACTGTTCTCATCTGTAAAATGGGAGTAGTAACATGTGCTTCGCAGGACTGTTGTGAATAGAAAATGACTTAATAACCTTAAGCACCTAAAATAGGGAGTGGTACACACTAGGTACTCTCTAAACATTAATTCTCATTATTAATTGTTGAGGACTGAGAGAATCACATGGGGACATAATTACGTGATAGTGTGATAAGGGAACATTTAGGGCAGATGCATGGTAATGTGAGAGCTCTGAAGTCAGATCCCCAACAAGGCCCTAGAGACATAAAGAAGGGTTCACATTCAACAAGATGGGACTTTTTCAAAAAGGCAGAGGAAAGGGTATTCCAGGTTTAAAAAGAGCTAACCTTTATTGAGGTAGGTACTATTAATATTTCCACATACAGATCAACAAACAGGCTGCATATGGCAAATCTGGGATATGGACCAGAGAGTGTGGTCCTGGTTAGTCTCTCTTGACTAGAATGTCTCGGGCAGCTGGTGCCACATGAGTGTGGAAGGGATGGAGGTTGGATGAGGGGAGGGGCCATACCAGGAACAGCTTCAAAATTCATGTGTCAGATGCTGACTTTATCCTGTGAATGTTGAAGGACCATTGAAAAGTAGATAATGGGAAAAGGGAATGTCTTGATCAGAGATGAGTTGTAAAAAGATGATTTTAGTGGAAATGACAAAAATGATTTGGAAAGAAAAAGACTGAGACAGGCATCTACAGAAGCTGAACAATAATGAATGTCAACTATAATTTGAGACATATATATATATATATATATATACACATACATATACATATGTATATATATATATGTATGCATATATAGTTGCAAGAAGTGGAGTACAGCATTTGGAATAGAGACAGTGGAAATGTAATGGTTGTGTGCGATGTCAGAGGGGTAAAGATGGCGAGAGGGAGGTTATCACTGTGTGAGGGATATAAATGATAAATGTCTAACTATTACATTGTTTTGTACACCTGAAACTAAAAAAAAAAAAAAAGAAAAAGAACATTAATGAAATCCATTAGTTAAAAACATACAAAATATGGAATAAACTAGTGGTTACAGAATATTGTCACATTATCAGGTTAGTAATATGTAGTATATTTTATTAAATGTTACTCCATATTTCAGAACATTTAAGTTAAAAAAAAAAGACTGAGACAGACAGAGAGACAGAGGGAATGAAAGTGTAATTTTCAACTTAAGTCTTCTTTATGCAGCTTTGAACTCAAATGTTTTTGCTAAATATTTCTAAATTTTATTCAAGAATATATGTGAGCTTACGATTCAAAGGGAGACAGGTTTCCAAACAATTTCTCTAACTTCTAAAACTGGTTAAAGTTATGAAAATGATCTCTTTTTTATTTAATTTCTGAGGTTCTGTACCTTCAACCACTAAATTAAATATGTAATAGCTTACTTTTTTTCACCAATGAGATAATCTGTGGAGATGAAGAGTCCAGGAGTAATAAATTGAAAATCTCAGTCTCACGCATTCATTAATCATTGATTTAATAATTCATCCATTATACCAGCATCCCATTCATTGATCGTTCCATCTTTGGTCTGTCCTATCACTCATTTTTCTGTCTATGCATATTTCCATCTATTCATTCACCCATGTACCACCCACTCATCCCTCTATCCATTTACCTTTCTATCCCTCCACTCATCCATCCATCCTCCCACTGCTTCATCCCCCATTCATCTATTCATCCACTCATTTATCCACTTATTCACCCACCCACTCAGCTATCCATCCATCCATCCATCCATCCATCCATCCATCCATCCATCCATAAATCCCATCCATCCATCCAACCATCCATCCCATCCATCCATCCATTCATCCATCCATCCATCCATCCATCCCATCCATCCATCCATCCATCCATCCATCCATCCATCCATCCATCCATCCATTTATCCCATCCATACATCCATACATCCATCCATCCCATCCATCCATCCATCCATCCATCCCTCCCTCCATCCATCCATCCATCCATTTCATTTCATTTACTAAATGCTTACTGAGCATCAGTTATTCACAAGCACATTATTAGGACTGAGTAAGCCCAGTCCATGTCCCACAGGGATCCCACAGCTCACTAAAGGAAACAAGCCAATAAGCAGCCAAGTTATAGTATCATCTTCAGAGGATATTTCCAAAGTTCAGAGACAGAACAAAGCAAAATTCATCAATTCTGAGCTACAAAGTCACTCTTAGCCTTTTTTTGGGTGTGACTTGGACACCTGACCAGTTTTAGAACTACATCAGCAAACAAAAAATGGCTGAGGGTATGTTTGTTTACTTGACATCCATCCCAACTTTCCAAATTCCAGGTGTTTTCAGAGGGAAAATGCCTTTATGCCTCAAAAAGGCTACAAAGAGTTATCAATACAGCAGATTCTTATGAAAAAAAGTCATTTCCCTACTCTTCTTGCTCTACCATTTTAAAAAAATAATTTATTGCTTTTAGGGCTCTACTTCCCAATGCTCTGCTGAGTCTTCAATGATATGCTAAGGAACAGTTGACTTGAGACTTTTCTTCAGATTTGGAGGAGAAGAAGGTTAGGAAAGAGAGCTGGAGAGCTGAGCTCTTTCTAACTGATGCCTGCATGGATAATTTATTGTCTGGCTCTGCATTCTAATTGCAAGTAAGGGAGCACTTCATTTAGCTTGTTGGTGAAAAATGCAGGCTCTGACTGCAAACTAGAAACTTGGGGCTGGAGACAAAATGGCTAGAAATAATTGCAGGTAAGAATAAGAAATATCTATCAAATACATAAAATTAACCTTTTTAAATTTTTTATTCAGCTACTTTTCATAGGTTGAATGAGTTCACACTCCAAGACAAATGGTAGAACCCAGGTCCTTTGGCTATTGGAGGCAACGGATATCCCAGATCCATCGGTCCTTCAAATGCTTTAGAAAGACATAGATACGCCTCTCTGTCATCTTCTCCTACGGACCTGGGAAACACCTCAGACTTTCTAGACAAGTGACAGAGAAACTTTTGTGCTTTGAGGACATCTCCACGATGCATTTTTACAGTAACGTATACATTGTACTGGATTCCAGTGCTTAAATAGCTGATTTTCTAAGTAGAGGGTGGACGTGGTACACTTGCTTATGAATGTGGACGCTTTGAATTTATTTGGGAGCCTGCAGGATTCACGAGCTGCCCCTCTGACCCCCATGTGAGCATATGCAGAACACTTCAAATCAATTATGAAGATGAAGACAGAGAGTAAAAGAAGGGGAGGATAGGAAAGGAGCAGGAAGTGAAAACAGAAGCTCCGTACACCTTCCCTAAGTGGCTCTCTCTCTGCCACGATACACAAACTATTGCCAGGTTACTCTGCTGCCACTGTTCCCTGCTTTATACCACCCACTCCCATCCATCTACTTCACCATTAGCTTCTTGAGGACAATGATAAGATTTTAACTCTATTTGAAACCCCCTAACAACACCTGGCAAGGAGTGGGCAGTCCATGAATGTTTGTTGTGTGAATGGGAAATGAATGAGAATGTTCTAAGTGACTGAGGATGTTACAAAGATCAGCATTATATGAACAGCAAAGAGGAGCAAAATGAAAATGAGTCTGTATGTGTCAGTAAACTTTAAGAATTATGATAAAAGGAATCAATGAAATATAATCACCTACTCAAATACTCAAAGTAGGGCCCTGGGCCAGCAGCTTTAGCATCTGGATTCTGGGAGTTTGTTGACAATGCAAATTCTCAGTCTTCATCAGAGGTCTTCAGAGATCTACTAAATCAGATCTGTGAATGGGGGACTCAGAGATCTTTGTCCTAACAATCTCTCTGAAGGGTGCTTATGCGCACTTACGTTTGAGAAGCACTGGAATAAAATAAAATATATTGTCTTTAATTAGTGAAGTATTCAGTTAAATGTTTTAACCTAATAGGTAAACACCAAAACATGTTGAAAAGGCCTTTTCTACAAATCTTTCAGAATTGGTGCTGTCCACAGTTTTCCTGATAAACATTCGGCAGATTTCAAAATGGAAAGAAGGAAGGGGAGGAAGAGGACGACTAGAAGGAGAGGTCTTATTATGTGGATAAACTATATGTTATTTGCTGTGATGGTCAGTTCTCATATGTCAGAGTTGAAATTCACTCCAGCACTGGATACCGCAGGCAGGTCCTTCTGTGAACCAGAGGAGCCTGGAGGATTTTCCTTTGTTCACGGAGATGCTGTGTTCAGGCTGGGCTTGCTTTAATGGCCTAGGTGAGGCACAGAATAGATTAAATTGGCCTCTTATAGTGGTTCAATCTGATTACCTTAATGATCGTACATATAGAGTGCCTGAGCTTTCTACATACTAGCTGTGTGACATAGGTAACTTAATTAATATTTCTGAGGTCCTGTTTCCTCATCTCTAAAAGTGGAGTCACACCCACTTGAAAAAGTCACAGTAAGGATTAAATGCGTCAACATATATGAAAGCCCCTAAGATTATGCCCAACATTTAGTAGAAACTTAATGATGGCTGAATATGGTTGAATTGGAGACTGAATCTACAATGTCTAGGATATTCACCAGGGTGATGGATGCTCGTTGCCACAACAGAATAACCCTGAAATCTCAGTGACTTAACACAACAAAGGTTTTTATTCCCACTCATTACAAGTTCAACACACGTTGTTAGAGATAAGGGATGGAGGGTGTTGTTCCATATGGTCATTCAGGTATCCAGGCTGGTAAATTCATCATAACACAACTGATCCATCTGAAACATGTGGCTGGGTCGTCACCATGGTGATGGGAGAGAAGAAGTTGTGAAAGCAGGCTTTAGACTGACAGTGTCCATGTCACTTTCTCTTATGGTCAATTGCACAGAACTTGGTACATGGTTCCCCATATTAGTGCTCTGTCTTTATCTCCTTGGCATTCATCTCTACAATCTTAACGCTGCTTGCTGTTCCAACTTCTGCTCTGCCACAAGAGCAGACCTCTGAGAGCAGCATTCAGCCAATGATGGAAGGAGAAATAATGGATAAACACCCCAGTTTCCTTACTGCTCCATCAGGGTAATTCTGAGGGTCCTCCTACACTGATCTCCAAAGTTCTTCAGTAGCATTAAACTCCAGTTGACTACAGTAAAAGCTAACTCGATACCACACTCTATTGCCTTTACTTCCTTCCACTTAACTCAATATACTACTGACCATTGATCCTTGTCTTGGTGTCTGCTTCTGGGGAACCCACATCACCCCGTGATCCAACTACAAGGGTAGAGAGAAGCACAGGGGATATTTGGGATCCACTGTCTCTGCCACAGCCACTCTATCCAACAAAGTGCTCTTACTCAATACCGTAAGCACACGGAGCCATGCTTGCCTATTTGCACTTTATTTCTAAGTTTCCAGAGTTGAAAACCCTAGGGTTTCAACAGATTGGTCCTTAGCATTGCGTATCTGAATTGGCCACACCATGAGGCTTTGTGATCACACCCACTCTCTTTAACTAATGCTAAGCTTTGATTAATGAAGTGATACCCATTGTATGGACAGGAAAAATGATTCAGGGCTAGTCACTTCCACTCAATTGAACACAGTTAGTGTGATACCTGATATAACACTCCAACAATTTCCTTTTCAGAGTCCAGTCCTCTTTTTTTTTTTTTTTTTTTTTGTTTCTTCATATTACAACTAAGTCTAAAGTTATTAATCCTGGTATTAGGCTCTTAATTCCTGCCTACACATAAAAGAGGAGGAAGAGCTACACGGACTGCTCAAGGATTTAAGCCATTACTTAACCTTGAATCGTCTTGGCTCTTGATTTAAAGCCTCACAAGCCCTTTTTAAGAGAAAGACATTTCTCATTCTAAGATTAATATCCTCACTCTCCATTCCCACCTGAAGGAAGTAATATGAGACTGAGAGCATATGTGTGGGTGAGAATCTCCAAGAAGGAACTCAGCTTCATTCACCTATCTGTTTATTTATTTTACGCTCATTGAGCACCTATTCTGGGCCAGACTGTGATGCTAATGACAATTCTCTTACTCAAGACAATTGTGCCATCTAATAAGGGCAATGTCAAATGTGCACATACAGCTAATGCCAAAGAAAGAGTGACAGGTTACCCGGAAAGAGTACAGGTTTGAGAGTTCAGAGGAAGGAGCAATCCCAGCTCACGGGTACAGAAGTGTATATGGAATCCACTAGGCATTTATTTATTTATTCATTCACTAAAACAATGTTGGTCATTTATCATGTGCTAGGAAATGTGTTAACTCCAGGGGTAGGACGGATGGATAAAAACTACCTAATTCAGGATCTCCTGTGATATCAATAGTTTAGGGGATGGAAGTGTGGGTAATAATTGGATATGCTTAAATGAATCAGATGGTTGAGGTTTGGGGAGATGAGTGTTTTTCAGGCATAGAGAACAATGTGCACACAAGCCGCAAAGTGGATATGGGCAGACGACTGAACAGAAGACAGTCTATTCAGTGGGAGAGAAAGCTCTGGGGTCATGCATGGAAAAAAATGAGGTTGAATTAGGTCTGTCGGTCAGATGTTAGAGGAATGTGACAACCAGTCCCAAAGTCCTAGGGATTATATGATGGACAGATAAGAGTCTCTGAACTTGGTTGGAGAAAAAGGCATGAGATTAGAGGATGGATCTGGCAGGAAAAAGAAAGGTGGAGAACGGAGCTATGAGTGCAGCCCCAACCACAGAAGCAAAAAC
The DNA here is from genome assembly GCF_964194185.1 of Rhinolophus hipposideros. Lineage (NCBI taxonomy): Eukaryota > Metazoa > Chordata > Mammalia > Chiroptera > Rhinolophidae > Rhinolophus > Rhinolophus hipposideros. The sequence continues at coordinate 96,735,160 of NC_138051.1, forward strand.
ACCCGGACCGGAACCAGGGCAGTGGCAAAATGGCGAGTGATATGGGAAGGGTGTGTGACATATGACAGAGACAGGAACTATGGCAACATGGCCACCTAGATATAGCTGTTGATGGCAAGAGAGGTAGGTGGGACCCAAACTGTAGGTGCTCACAGATGTGGGTCCTCCTTCCTGGGCACACAGAGAAACACCAGTTTCTAACATCCCTGAGAGACCAATGTGGCTCCATGACTGAGCTCTGGCCAATAGAATGTGAGTAGAGCTCATGTACATCACTTCCATGCCTAACTTATAAAAACCCCTCTCACGGGTGAGCTGTGCTCTCTCTTACCACCCACCAAAAGAATAGATAGGCTTCAAGAATGAAGAGGAGAAGGGCACCACAAGACAGGGGGAGGTGGAGTCCCCGAGTACCTCGGACTGGAGGGTCCACAAGCATGTTAGACACTGTGGCAATGAATGGACACGGCTGTGTGCCAATAAAACTTTATTTATGAAAATAAGTGACAAGCCAGCTGGAGTAGCTGGGCTGTAGTTTGCCAACTCCTGGCCCAGAGCAAAATGCTCCCTCCCAGTGACCACACTGGACAATGATAGACAAGATGTTAATTTTTATTTGGTAAACTTGTCAGATCTGAGCATTGTCGGTTATAATAGTTAGCTTTGGTTTATGGAACAGGGGAGAAAAAAAGCCATGAGATCTTCCTCTGGTTGTTCTGAAAATGAGAGAATCTATGGGACATACGATGTGAAATACCACCACAGGTTTTAAACAGTCCCTGAAAAATGAGTGACTGGGAATGTATAGGGATAAAGCCCCCGAATTCCTAGAAAATTCTGGGGAGACACAACATACGGATACCAGCAGGATTCAGTATTTCCCTCATGGCACAGAACTGGCTGCTGAGGGCCTTTCTCACGGCGTGGCCCGATAATTGGGGTTTAGACACACTCATTTCCTGATGGCAAATTCTGCTGTCTGCATTCCAGAATTCAAAAGAAAGAAGGGAAGAAAAAGAAGCGTTGGATGGGAGCCAGGTGGAGGAGAACTGAAGAAGTCTGTCAGCCAGCCCTCAGGTAACAATATCATAATTTAACTTGTTTCTATCAATGGGGGAGTAATTAATGATACAGCTTTCCCTTTTCCTGTTTTAATTTCAGCCTAACAAACTTCAGAGTGTGTGTGTATGTGTGTGATGAGTGTGTATGTGGTGGGTGTACATGTGTGTGTGTGTGTGGTGCACATATGTGTGTTGTGCAGGGCTGTGGGGCTGTGTATGTGGGGTGTGGTTATGTGGGGGATACATGTGCAACTTTACTATATGTGCCTGTGTCTATGCCTGTGTGCGTGTGGTGTGTGTGATGTATGTGTATATGCATTTAGTGTGTGTGTGCACGCCTGTGTGTGTGTGCGTTGTGATGTGTGTGCTTTGTGGTGTGTGCATTGCGGTGTGTGCACTGTGGTGTGTGCACTGTGGTGTGTGCACTGTTGCGTGTGCGTGAATACCTGTGTGTGTGCACACTGTGGTGTGTGTGTGTGGTGTGTGTGTGTGTGTGCACACACTCAGAGTCATCAGAGACAGAACAAGAGGCACTTGTCTCCATAGCTTTGACAGTGTGGATTATTTACAGGAGAGCCCATCAAACAGGGGCCACATTTTTGCCTCTGTAGCAACTTGCAGGCTCCTCAGGTGTTCTCCTTGGCCTGTTAGCTGTGCGACACATTGATGGAGCTTGCAAACCATCCACAGCAGCATTCTTGCAGGGCAGATTTGAAGGCCTTACTGATTTATTTAGATTTGAAAGGCAAGAAGACAAAAGGATTGTTCTTGCTGGCTACCCCACTGCCTTCTCTTACAGAGAACCCCTCCTGCTTGGGTGCCAGGAGGATTTTCAATCTCCTGGAACGCTCAGTGACAAACATTTCAGTACCGAATCACCTGAAATGGCAGACTCCTCTCTCAGGCCCTTTCAGTTTCTCTCTAAGGCCCTCAAAGATCGATAATTTATGCACTGGGCCATTTGTTCTGTGCATGTAAAATGATTTTAGAATTGGCCTGGAAAACATGCACAAGAGAGGTAAGAGTGAGGGCCAATTTCCAGGATTCTTGGGCCAAAGTCCAGGTCTACAGCTGAACAGCTGTGTGGCAAGTGACCAGTCATCTCCCGACTCTGGGCTTCGGTTTCCTCCTGCAGATGTAGGTACTGAGGGCTGAGTCAGCTCTGTGTTTTCCAAATTGGGTTCTAAAGGCTGTTAATAGTAAGTGATGTGGACAAGGGTTTCAATGATTAATTTAATCAGGAACTGTGTTTCAGTGTTAGTAAAAGAGACCAGAAATAACAGTCTTAAACAAGATGGACATTTACTTTTCTTTCAAGTGAAAGGAGGGCAGAGGTAACTAGTGCTGGGCTGATAGCATAAGGAGCCCAGATTCTTCGTCCTTTCTTCTCCACCATCTTTAACAATGTCTTCCGTCTTCCAAGTCATTTTCCAGTTTAAGGTGGTTGCTAGAGCGCTAGCCATTGCATCCGCATCCCACGTAAGAAGAACGAGGAAGCGTGAATCCTGGTGGACAGAATGGTGCTTCTCCTAGATAAATCAACTCCCTTTAAGTTGCCCTTCCTGAGTCCCTTACGACATATCTGTTTTTATCTTATGGGTCAGAATGTAGTTGCATAACCATATCTAGCTGCAAGAGACACTGGGAAATGCAGTAGTTTAGTCTTTGTTATTGCCAGTGTGAATAAAATCAGGGTTCTATTACCAAGGAAGTTGAAGAGAATATACGTTCAATGGCAACTCACCATCTGTGCCATAACAGTCGAGGAAACTTGCAATATACTGGATTTCAATTGAGTAGAGATTTCTTTTCTGTACATTTCAGAAGTTTTTATATGCAAATGTACATTGTGCTACTTCCTGTAGGAAATGTGTCCCATAATTATTTGATTATAGACTCCTTTTATTTCAGAACACCACATGAAATGACTAGTTGAAGAAATAACTTTGAGGAAAAATGTATGCAATGATCTCAGATGGCCTTGGTTACTGAGAAGCTGTTACACAATCTAAATTAGGAGTTCCCCTCTTACTCACCAGGTCCCCTGAGGGCAACCCCAATTCCCATTCACCTTTTCCTCCTGGCGACCCTCTCCTGATAATCTCAGGCTTGATTCTGGAGCCCCCTGTGGGGACATTGGCCTCCCTGCACTGAAGGGGACACGTGAGGATCTCTTCTTCATTGCCGTATTTAGTCATGCATTGGTGGGATTTTATTGAGATGAGATCATGGGCGTATTAGGCAGCGAAGTCTTGATTTGATTCACGTAGAGTGAGGATGTAATTGGAAGCAAATCAGAATGAAGTGTCCCGTTTTAGGGAAAGTCCTTTATGCAGCAAAACTTAGTGACAGTGTAGTCGTGATTTAAAGGGCCAGTTATTAATTCAAAACAAACTAACAAAAAAAAAAAAACTAAATAAAATAAGAAGATATGTGTTTTCCTTCCATGTGTGTTTCCTTCACATAAGTCTGTTCCATGAGCAACACGATGATACCAACATACAATTCTAAGTTTTAAAACTTTCACTGATCCATTCATAAAAATGTTTTGAGTCCCTAATAGCTGAAGCCCTTTGTCTTTGCCCTTCAGAAGCTCATAGTCAAGCAGAGAAGAATGTTAAACAAAAGTTAGGAAAGAGTTCTGGAGGTCTTCAGAGAGTAGCAAACGGCTGAGAGAGAGATGCCAGGTGGTGAAGAAGTGAGCTCTACAATGAGACGTAATCGAGCCATTGCTTTTCTGGTTTTTAGACTTTTGGAAAGTTATTTGGCTTCTCTGTGCCTCAGATTCCTAATCTGTACAATGGAATAGAGCAGGGTTTCCATCTTATAGGCTAGCTATCACTGTTAAACGAAATAGCGCACCTGGCATTTTAGCTGGTACACAAGCATTCAGCAAAGGATGTCCTGTTGTTGCTGCTGTTTTTACTCTCATTATGTCCATGGAAATATGGCAATGGGGATGCACAAAGGAGAAAAGGACACTCTGCCTTAGAGAGAGGGGTTGAGTGAAGAATAGCTTTATATGACAGCAACTTTGAAAGAGGGTTCTAGGAGATGAAGAGGTCTCCGTGGTCATCGGACCAGCTTGTCAAACAACACATCATCTGTGGTTCCTGCTGGTTTTCAAATTGGCCACATGCAGTCAGTTCCCGCCAGTTCCAACCAGCAGACATATGTCTTTGGCCAGCACTATCTACAAATTTGAATTTGAATGATCCTGTCCCACTCTATGACTATCCTCAGTTGGGCAGGCCAAGGTGGGATGTGCAGGCTGAGGGTTTGCTTTTCCCCTGGAACCATTCACGCTTGATCACAACTGTTCTTAACCACGAGATGACCTTGGGCAAGTGACCGCCCACCTCCTGCAGCCTCCAATTTCCTCGTTTCAAAAGGAAGGTGTGGGTAAATGGCGTCAAGATGATCACGTCCAGAGTTCTGATTCCAATTACCCCGCTCTCTAGAGACATCATAGAAGGACTTTGACAGAAGAAAAAGAATTTCTTCATCCAAATATCCACATATGCTATCCAGAAGCTTCTGGGGTTCTTGGAATTTCTTGTAAGAAGTCCCACTATCTAAAGAATAATTCCCAACACCGCAGTTTCTTTTAATAAGCAGTTACATCATCTTTCTAGACACTGCCACCCAGAGCCTCAACACAGATGGGCTGTTTGTAAAAGTGAAGTCTCTGGGCATTGAGGTCATCCGAGTAATAGGACACATCCATGAGGTTGGGGGGCCTGGCTCTCGGCCCCTTTCCTTCTGCCCACAGAGCAGAGCAGCAGGGCAAGTTGTGCTGCCAGTGGTTTTCCTTGTTTTTTTTTTTTTTTTTCGCTTTTGTTTTCTACCTTTGACACATAATATTACATTATTTTCAAGTGTGCAGCATAGTGGTCAGACATTTCTATAACTTAAGAACTGATCTCCCCGATAAATCGATAAATGGAGTACTCATCAGACATCAGACATTGTTATTACAAACTTATCGACTATATTCCTTGTGCTGTACTTCACATCATTGTGACTATTTTGTAGCAACCAATTTGCACTTAATCCCTTCACCTTTCTCACCCAGCCCTCAACGCCCCTCCCATCTGGCAATTATCAGTTTGTTCCCTATATCGATGTGTTTGTTTCTGTTTTGTTTATTCACTTGTTTCATTTTTTGGATTCCACATATAAGTGAGATCACATGGTATTTGTCTTTCTCGTGTCTGACTTATTTCACTTAGCATAATACCCTCTAGTTCCATCCATGTCATCACAAATGGCAAGATAATCATTTTTTTTATGGCTAATACTCCATTGTATATGTATTATACTTGTCAGAATGGTTGTCATCAATAAAACAATAAACAAGTGTTGGTGAGGATGTGGGGAAAAGGGAATCCTCGTGCATGCTTGGTGGGATTGCAAACTGGTGCAGCCATAATGAAAAACTGTACTGAGGTCCTCAAAAAATTAAAAAATAGAACTAGCATATGATCCAGGAATTCCACTTCTGGGTATTTACCCAAAGAAATCCAAGATACTAATTTGAAAAGATACATTCACCCCATGTTCACTGCAACACAATTTACAACAGCCAAGACATAGAAACAACCCAAGTGTCCAAGAATACATAACCGGATAAAGAAGGTGCTTCTAGTTTTGTAAAGGAGATGGCTCCACACTAATCAGTTTCATTCCTGTGTTCACTGAAATAGGTTTAGTAACGTTTCACAACACTGCTATTCACAAACGTATACAAGCAAATGTTAAAGCAGAGCTTTGGTGATGAATATTATTATCTTTTTTAATTTTAAGGCTTCTTGAGGGTATTGAAGAAGCCTTGTTTTTCCCCCCATGAGAGTAGTAATCAGTAATATTGTTCTATGAAGCCTGGGGACAACTGGAAAAGGAGGCAGCCAGAAGATACGTAGGCCATGAAGTCCCCACTTCACAGAGGCACAGAAGATACAAAGTTGCACATTGAAAAGCATTCTTTTCAAGGCAACCTATTCAAAGGTCTTGAAAACAAACATCACCTGCTTGGTGTCTTCAAGGGGGAGCCCTCTTGGTGTCTGGGAAGGGTTTCCCAGAGTTGTTAGACTACTAGCGCCACACTCAGTAACCATACGATTTAGACAGTCTGGATTAAAGCCGAAAAATGTAATTTGAGCATTATCATATATTTTATGGGATTTCTATGTGGATTAAATGAAACAGCAATTGTCTGTCATATAGTAAGGACCAAACAACTGTTGATGTCTTTCTTGATTCTCTCCTATTCTCAGGATGGTTTCATTCATTCAAGTCTTTCTCCAAACTGTAGTTAGTTTATTTGCTTGGGGCCTGGAAACCTAATACCACTAGATGAACTGATTTTTTTTTAATTAACAAATCTATATTGAACATCTATTAAGTTTATAAAACTGTGCTGTATACCATGGGAAATATAGAGCTGGTCCCTTATTTTAAAAGAGTTTAGTTGGAATGGCAAAACAGAAATACGTGCATAATTGATTGACTGTAAAAAGTCTGAGATGGCATATTAGGAAGGGTGCTTTAATGTCATTTGGGATTCATGGATCAATGGTAGAGTGATTGGCATGTCCCTGAGCTCCTTCAGGCAGGGACCCTCACTGCTTCTCTGCATCCCCCACGCGCATCGTCTACGACACACCATGGAACAGCCGTGAACGTGTCTTAGGTGGATGGAGAATAAGTGAATGAATAGTGTTCTATTATTTTTTTATTATTGTGGCGATCATTTGGCTCAAAGATTCTGTCATCAGCCATGTAAACAAGGCAAAGTGGGGGCAGCTGTCTCTGTTCCAAGGAGTCAGAGGCTTCGGGTGGAATCCTTGAGTGAGGGGTGGCTCAACGGCTGCAAGCTCATTCATTCACGTGTCCGGTGTGTTTGATATTGGCTGCAGGCTGTCAGTGATGGGGGCACTTACATGGTGCGTCTTTGTGTGGCTGGGCTTCCTCACAGCGTGTACCTTCTCAGAGGGACATCTCGGGGGGCAGAGACAGACCAGGACGGTGTTCCCTTCACTTACCTGGTGTCAGAGGTCATGCAGTAGCACTTCCACGCTCTAACAAGTAAGGCAGCAGTCCCATCGCTGCCCAGAGTCAGGGGAGGGGACAAACACTTAACCTCTTCATGAGAAGTGCCAAGGTTTCGGAAGGGCATATTGATCTAGAAATATTACGCCCATTTTTGGAAAATCCTCCATAAATGTAACCAATGTAAACAGATCAATGAATGAATGCATCGATTTTTCTGAGTTCAGACCCAGAACTGAGTGCAGAGGTGGGGAGATTGGAACAGATTTTTTTCAGGAGAGTTGGGGCAGGGAGTCCTGGGGAATCAAATTTGATCAGGATGTTGGGACAGTAAAATTTTGAAAGTCGTGGGTGAAGGACCCCTTGGGGACGTATGATCGAAAGGAATGATTCAGGGGAGCATAAGGACAAACGAGTTAAATTGGTTGACTGGAAAATTGGAAACGTGGGAAAAATGTGGAGGGGACCCTCACAGCTGGTGGCCTTTGCCATGGAAACCCCATGCAAAGCTTACCTTGCCACTTTGCATCCATCTGCCTCGGAGATGGTAGAGAGACACACGGGCCATATTTCCGGTCACCGTGTAGCGAGTCAGCAAAAGGCACTTGAGAGAAGATGGAAGAAAAGGAACAGGCACAGAGGGTTGATTTTTATGACTCTGCAGGATGAGGGAGACCGACAAAAAAAAAGACAATTGCTCAACTGCCTTCATTTAAAATGACACTTAAACCTTTTCTCTCCTGAAAGAAACAGACAAGAAAAGGATGAATATACCCATTTTCTTTAACATTGGAGAGCAACACAAAGCTGGAAAGTGCTGTCTGAGGAGAGCAATGTAAGGTCACTGCATTTACCCAGCTCTGGCCCCCGAGCTTGGAAATCAGGCTGACATGCGAAGAACTTTTGTTTTCCCTCAGATGCTAATTGAATGTGCAGATAGAGGTACCAGAGTGACTACATTAAAATGAAATACATCCCCCGAGTACCTGCTTCCATCCACACGCTCACCCACTGCCCTCCACCCCTGCAGAATGATAACTTTCTTCTGGTCAGCAGAGCCCATCTTCAGTTATTATTTCCTTTGTCTCTTTTCATATCTTCTAATGGAAACATTCCAGTAGCTGCTGGCTAGAAAATTAGCCATCTGAACTCTGATTCTCCCTCTCTCGCATTTTCTTTCTTTCCATGTCTCTCTCTTCTCATCAGATTAGTGAGAAAATTCAACATTGAATATCTTTCAAGCTCTTGGCTCTGCACAGCCTGGTTAACACATGGAGGGGCTAAGATTAAACCTTAATTTAACTCTGTCTCTCACCCAAACGTCACCAGACTCCGGGCCCGGTGTAAGTTTCCATCATCTTCTAAAAGCCTTGGAGGAGTGTGGCTGCACACTGCCCATGACTCCAGGGTGACCTTCTTTGCCGGCTCAAACACCTTGTGATGAAATCCAAGATGGCATTCGAAAGAAGAAGGAGAGTGAGAAGAAATGAATATTTATTAAGTTCCTGGAACATCCCAGGCACTTTAAATGCATTATCTCTTTTGCTAGAACAGCCCTAAGAATAAATAGACGTTTCTCTACTTTTTTCAGGGAGAGAAACTGAGGTTTATGGGTGTGGGTAACCTTCTTGTCTAAGTCCTTCCCGATAGTAAATGAAAATGTCCTGATTTTCCTACATTCATTGCCAACACGTGTACCAATTGTCCCTGAGGCTGGATCAGCCACTAGCCTGCCCAGAGACCAGCCCAGGGACCAGGTGAGCAGAAGCCCCCACGTGACTCCTCCAGTGACAGTTGCCACCCCCCATTTTCAGGCAGGTCACTGAAGCTCAGAGAGGTTTAGTAACTTTATCAACCTTCACACATTTAGTCAATGGACAAGTAGAGACTGGAACTTGACTCTGTTCAAACTGGAATTGTAATTTTGAATATCTGCACTGTGGCCAACTCACCTAAAACCAAATCCTATTCTCTCCATTTCGCTTTAAGCCTCTTGGGGTATTTGATATTTTTCGTTCAAAATCAAAACCAAGAAAATAGGAGGGCTAACATGTCCTGAAAAGGCATCCTAACAGAACGGAAAGAGTCAGTAGTAGGGTGTTTGTTTCTGCTTTTGAAAACTTGAGAAGATTAACTCTAACAGGATCTAGCAATTAGAAAATGGGTCAAGAGCCCAGACCAGACCTGCCTCTGGGTGAGAGATGGAGTTCTGGGGAGGAAAAACACGGGACCCAAAGAGGAGAGGAGACAGATGGTGGATCAAACAAGAAGTTGCTATCCAGCATTGAGGAACGACAGAAAATTAGAGGAGTGACATCAAGAGGAAAGACAAGAACTCAACACAAGGCAAGTCGACCAGCAAATTCAAGTTATATGCTTGGAGATCAGTTCATCCCAATTATTCAGATTAGCCACATTTATGAATCTCTCTCTCTCTCTCTCTCTCTCTCTCTCTCTCTCTCTCTCTCTCCACCTCCCTCTCCATATATATATATATATATATATATATATATATATATATATATGTATATATATATATATATATATGAACAATCTTCCATATAAGAATCATATTGAATACATATGTGTACAACTTGCACAAAACACTTTTATGCAGTCGTCATAAATTGTGAGACAAAATTTATGACAAAGGAAAAAGCTTTTTAGCCCAATTACTCTCCTCCCTAAGAAACGACAGGATACAAAAGTGTTCTCTCTCTGAATACATTCACCTGTGTAAAATATGTAGAATGAAACAGGAGGGACTTGTTGCAAAATATTCATAGCACATGATCCCAGACATTAAATTTGAGGGATTTTTTTTCTTTTAAAAAAAAATTCCATGAAATACCTATTTTTAAAAATTGTAACGTATCCCAAGATGAGAGACCTTGGCAGGAGCCTGGGGCAGGGTGGTCTATCAGTAGGGTCCGGAGTCTCAGCCACGTGCTGTTGGTAGATTTGGGCACACATTGACTGGCCAGGCATGGAAGACAGTTAAGAGCAAGAAGGGGAGAAGCTAGAATGTACTGATGCCCTTTCTGCTCTAGACCTAAGACACATGTTATCTCACCTAATCTTCTCAATGATCTTGCTGAGCGCCCATGGTTATCCCCATTATGTAGATGTGACCTTGAAAGATAATAACGGTTAAATAGAATCTCCAGATTCCATCAGCCCAAACAGTCACAATAAGTAATATTTACTGAACACTCATGGTCCACAGTGAATGCTGAGCACTTTCCACACATACACCAGTCTAGTCCTCGCCCCATACCTACGCTGCAGGTACCATCATTTTCTCAACACCACACGGGGACAACAGGGAGCACACCTGACTCCAAGTCCCACAGGTGATAAAGTGGAGATGGTGTTGGGCGGTTGACTCTACAGTGTGCCTGAAACTACTTCAGGACACAACCAGCAAGGTCTACGCCTGTAAGGTCAGGATTAAATGCAGAGCTGCCTTTCTCCAAAGATTGTGTTCTTTCCAATAGAGTTTAGCTCGTCTGACTAAACACACACACACGCACACACACAAGAAAGAGTTAGCAAACCAATGAACAAAGCTGTTTTCCATTTCAGCTCCATCACTAATGTATCACACAACACCAGTTAGTTCTGTTAGGGATTCTATTTCATCTCCTGTACAATGGGGAAGGGGTGTAATTTGAACACCTTGGAAGTCCCTTCCAAGTCTATCCTGAGGAAAGCCATCGTTATGTCTGCACTGGTTCCCCATCACCTACCTGTCTTAACATCCTTTTATTTATTTATTTGTTTGTTTATTTATTTATGTTAACCTTTTTACTTTGAAATAATTTTAGAATCACAAGAAACGCACAAGCAGTATCGAGTTCCTATTTACCTGTCACACAGGTTCCCCCAATGATTACTAGGAACTTGGCACTGGCGCTATTAACCAAACCACAGAGCTTGTTCAGATTTCATGGCTTTACATGCACTCACCTGGTTGGCATCCTTTGAGGTCATGCAAAGCCCATTGCAACGTGGAGCCCACCAAGCGGCTCATCCTCCTCTCCCATGGAAAACCCCCTCTTTTTTGACCTCCCAGCCACCTTGATCTGCATCTGGGTCCCCAGCACACCTCGGTGTTTGTGTACATGTGCCCTGGGTCCCAGCCAGCCTGTCTCAACGTTATTGGCCACCAGGGTCCTGGATCAAAAACTGCCTCCATGGGTCATGCGGCCACCCAACATCCCCGCAGCCGGTTCTCATCACCTCCCTGTAATTGCTTGTCTCAAGGCCAGCCCCCTTGGGGAATCTGTCCATCTTGGGCGGCAGGGGTTCTTCTTTCCCTCCCCATAATTTCTGTGCCTAACTCAGAACCTGAGCCCCACTAGAGTCATAAGCATGCTTGTGGGAGAAATGAAAAAATGCAACCTCAGATCTCAAGAGCTGTTCTCTCCAGATCTTCAAGTGTCTTTTAAAAGAGAACCTCCTTTCCAGTGAAAGATAATTAATTGAGAAATTAAAGTATATATAGGAAGAGATGCAAAAAAAAGAAGGAAGGATATATATATATATATATATGGATATATATATATATATATATATATATATATATATATACTCTATAGGACCATTTTACCATTTAAGAGAAAGGCAAAACCACTGTGCATATAATTGAATTTAAATGGTGAAAATAATATTCATTCTCACTGTGCGTTAGAGATATTTTTAAACTATTTCTAATATAAACACATTCTCTGCAGCCCTCATTTTCCCCCCTTTTGCTCCTGCTCTCAGGCTCAAATTACTGTTAAGTTGGGCTGAATAATGAATGAAAACAGTCAATGTCATTAATGCCAAAAGTGTAATATTGAGCTGATGAGACCTCTTGTTTGCAATGTGTTTTTTTCTCTCTCTCTCTTTTTAAACATTCCTTCACAAGGATCGCTGGAAAGATGATTTGTATTCAACTGAGTATCTAATTGAAAGATTATAAACCTGTGGAAATGTAGACTAGCAGGTCTGATATCCTAAGAAAAATACATATATACGTAAAATGACCTTCTCTCCGGGTAATCACTGACTCACTGACTGTTGTGTGACAGTTTCTTATCCAGAAGAAGAGCTTCCGTTTTAGAGCTCAGGTGAGTCTCGCACAGATAAGCTCCCAGCTTATTTGTGTCCATCACTGCTTTGGAGAAGGGCTTGCTTGAGCCGAAGTTAATTTTTCCCTATTACAGCTGCTGAAGTGTGGAGTCCCTGGCATCAATTTCCTGTTAGACACGTGTCCCTGGATATGTGATGTTCATACCTATGAACTTCCTCTTGGAGAGGACCATCCATTTTCCCAGGTGGACATGATCTTGAGGCAGTAGGGTGGGGTGGGATATGTCCAAGGACTGAAGGATAAGGTTTAGATGAGGGCTGGGAAGTTCCAAAAACCCTAGGCTTGATTCCCACCTGTAGTACTTTCTAGGTTTTTCTCACGTCCTGGCAAGGTAGGTGCCATTACCTCCCCCAATCTTGGACTTTTATAGATAATAAAATGAAGACTCCTAACAGTTATGTTACCTTGAATGTAGTTCATAGAACAATGTGCTCAGAAGATATGTGCAGAGGGAATGAAGCTACAGGTGGGAAGAGCTTGGAGTTATAAGCACAAAGACCATAAGAACTTGTACATATCTGCCATAACAATGATAATCAAAATTCAAACCAACTAGGTAATGTATATTGAACTTTTTCTATGCCGTACACTGTGCTAAGCACTGTAGGTGCACCACCTCTATTAAAAACTCCACAGCCACTCAGTAAAGGAGAGACTATGCATTTTCCTATTTTGGGGGTGAGAAAATAGAGGCTCATAGACATTCAGTATCTTGTCCTAGATCAGAGTGACATCTAGAAACTGACAAACCTGAGACTTGAACTCAAGCCAGCCTGACTCGCAAACATTATGTTGAGAACACCCATCATCTGTCCTTTTTATGAATTGCTACATAATCAAATATTTCGAAGAAACATTTCTCTGACCTAATAAATGTGCATTTCCTCCCGTTATGTGGCTGTTGTTGAAATAATGAATAAATGGACCTCAGCATCTTTCTCTTTTTGCCCTGGTTGCTTCAAAGCTCCAGGCTAAATCATTGCTCAATCACAACAATTTTATCAGCCCTCACAATAAATGTGTTCTTCTCTCCTTCTAAATGGGTTTTAAATTTCTGGTTCCTTTTCACTGTCTTAAAGTATATTTTATTGTAAGCCCTTCTAGATCACTTTTAGAAGATTTGTATGACTAGAAAGAACTTTCAAATCAATTAACCTTATCTTGTATTAAAGTAAAATCACTTTATAGATCAGGAAACAAAGGCAGTTAAGGGACTTGCCCAAAATAAGTGAACTGGTAAATTCTGGAAACAAGACACTTTCTAACTACCCCTAATCTGTGTCCAGTGATTATTCCATTTTATCATGTTGCCTTTTGCATGTGGGGAATATATAGATTGAGAGAGAGAGAGAGAGAGAGAGAGAGAGAGAGAGAGAGAGAGAGAGAGAGAGAGAGACACTTTTTAAATTAAATTTTCAGGAAGATGGTCATAATAAAGAGGAGACAAGTCCCTGAGTGACCACATGGACAGAGGTGATATCCATGCTGCATAAGAAATAAAATTTTGCTGTTTTTGTCCATTGAGATTTGGGGCTTGTTTCCTATTCCAGAGTAATCCAGCCTCTTCTATTGGGTATAGCCTCCCACCGTATACACTTTCCCTGACCATGGCCATAACCATTCCTTCAAAACAGCCTTCATTCCTCTGCAAATTCTCTACTCATCAGACTCCATTAGTAACCCCCACTCCCACTCCCAGCCTTGTGTATTAGTCAGGGTTCTCAAGAGAAACAGAACCAATAGAATGTGTATATGTAGAGAAAGAATGATTTTAAATAATTGATTCACGTGATTTTGGAAGTTGTTGTGTTCAAAATCTTGAGGGTTGACCAGAAGGTTGGAGAACCAGGAAAGAGCTGCATTTTGAGTTCAAAGACAGTCTGTTGGCAGAACTCCCTCTTCTAGGGAGAGAAGTCTTTTTTCCTCTTGAAGCCTTCAACTGATTGCACGAGGCCCACCTACATTGTGGAGGGCAATCTGCTTTACTCAACATCTACTGATTTAAACATTAATCCTGTCTAAAAACTACCTGCACAGAGGCATCTAGAATAATGTTTAAGCAAATATCTCGGTGCTGTGGCCCAGCCAAGTTGACACATAAAATTAAGCATCATACCTCGTTATACCTGTCTATTTTCTCTGCATTTGCTCTCAAGGAGCTGACTGTGGCTGGAGAATGTTACAAAATGGGATGAGTGGAAGAATTTCAATAAGGGATCGCACAACTGAAATAGGCATTTAAACCCACTAGACAATCCTACGTTTTCCAAGTAAATTCCCCTTCCCAGCTCTAGAAATGATGGCTTTGTGAATTCTTTTCTCAAATATCCACCCCCACCCCTACCATGCTTTCTACTGGTGATCTCACCTGACACTTCAAAGATTTCTGCAATCAGATGTAAGCTCTCCACATTTTTTCAGTGATGCCGGCTTGCCTGTGTCTGTACCCACAATGCTTGGCTTTCTCCCACGGGATGAAGGAAACCCCATCTCATCCCCAGGCAAAGTTCTCTTCCTGCGCTCCCTGTCCTACGCCCTCTTGCTTTCTCCAGGACTAGGGTCCTCCAGTTTCCTCAATCCATTCAGCACCATCGATTTCTTCCACTCTGCTAAATCATTCTCATCAGCCTGCACATTTGCCATATGATAATCACCTAAAATGAATCCCCCATGCCCCCAGTCCCCTCCAACTACCATGCCTCTTTTCTATAGGTGTTCACAGCAACTTCCCCTCCCCCAGAGTTTTCTGTAGTGTGGTGGAAGTTGTCCCTCCTCCCTCATTCACTGGTCACCTCCTCGGCAGTGCCCTCAGAGTCTATCCTCAATAAATACCCCTTTCCCAATACTGTACTATTTACTGTGTGTTTCTTCTTCATAGAAATTATGATTGGGTATTTTTATATTTATTTATTTACTTGCTCACATGCCTGTTATTCTCTGTCTCAGGCACTAGAATATAAGCGGACCGAGGACAGGTCCTCAGGCTCTATACACAGCCACTGCCTGCCTGCCAGCATCTGGATATCACCTGGGTGAATGGCCCCTCTTTCCAGGAAAACAGCAACCAGCTTGAATCCCTACCTAGAAGGGAAATAGGGCTGTGCATAACAGAACATCCCAGTCTGCAGAAATGCGGTTCTGGTTAAAAATAACACTTAATTTACATAACAAAGCAGGGCACCCAGCTCCTGAGTCTAACACCTGCATCCTCAGAGTTTCGGGAATCCTGGGGAGGGTATTGGGTATTGGCTTAATATTCTTCCCCAGGTAGGAGGAAACTGCTTCCAAGCAACAGAGCAGCCTCCACCAAAGGCCAACCGCCATCTCCAGCTCTCAGCGAGGAAAGTTGCCTGTAGCTTTGAAAAAGACATTACATTTTTGCTCTATGTGTGTGTTGTCATTTCTATTGGTTTGGTTTTTGATTTCGGTTACCCCTCCTCCCCGGTTACCAAAAAATAAAAAAAGTTTGAATCCTGATTCCATGCACGGTACCCCACCACTAAATATTCCACTGGTTTATGTTGTTTCCTTGGGATAATTTTCCAGATGCAGGTCTGCGGGGTCCGCGGGTATGCACATTTTTAAAGGTTTTCAAGCGCAATGCCAAATTGCCCTCCAGAAAAGAGAAACACTTTGTCTTCCCCCAAGCCGAGGCTGAGAGACCTCACACCCCATGCCTTGCCGGCATTAGACATTCTTCTTCCTGGCTTTTCAGTCTCAACACCACCAGGCATCCCTTCCTGCAGGGGAGGGGCCGAGCTGGCTGCTGTGGGGCCCTGCTCTGGGGACGCCCTAGGGTCAGGGGGCACGCTCCTCACCCTGGGGTCCCTAACCCGCCACCCTCTCCATTTCTTATGCCATCTCTTCCCCGCAGCCCCCACAATAATGGACACATTTTCAGCTTTTTCAGGTCAGGCAACTTATCAAAGTGAACCGAGGGGGCTCACGCAGAGCTGCAAGTCGATGTTAGCAGTTTACTGCACAGAACATCCTGCAAGGACTTGTGTTCCATTTTCACCGACTGTGGTCGCCGCCAGGACCTGGGAAATGAAGCCGCTCTCCAGTCCACGCAGGGCTCTGCCCAGCGGCAGACACTGTGTGTCAGGCAGGGTTGCTTCTCTTACTTGCCTCCCATGTTTTTTTATTCTTTGGAGGACGATGACAGAGTACACAATGCATCACAGCCAGAATTTACAAGGCTAAGGCTGTGTGCCACACGGCCAGTGGCTGTCGGATGAACTTGTGATGGAGGTACACGCGTCTAATTAATGGTACCTTGTTCCCATCAGGTGGCTAATATCCACACCGGTCCTGTGAGCACGTTATTCATAAAAATAGTAACAGTAGCCACGGATGGAGCACAGCGAATGCCAGACGCTGGTCTCGGGCTTCTGGAAACGCTGCTTGGTAGAATCCTCACCGCGTTATTAACTCTTAGCATCTACATTTGACAGATGAAGACACTGAGACTCAGGAATGGTGACCGCCGGACGCAGGCCCTCGCTGTTCCATGCAGAGCTCCAGGATCACCAGCCTGAGCTCGCTCACAACAGAGTTTGGGAGAAATGCAGAGTTTCAGGCTCCACCAGACCCAGAATCAGAATCTGCCTTTTAACAGGATCTCTGGGTGATTTACAAGCACATTGGAGTTTGCAAAACAATATTCCAGGGCACACAACTAGTCAGGAGAGAATCTGTGTGAAGGGAATGCCCCAAACCTGGCTTTCCTTCTGCTTTGTAGGGCTGTTGTTCACACAGCAGAAAAATAGCGAAAGAGCTTATCTTCTAGAAGGGACCTATTATTATATAACTATACAGTCAGTATCTTGCTTGTGTGTGTGTGTGTGTGTGTGTGTGTGTGTGTGTGAATTGTTTATTTGTGTCTATCAGTGCAGGTACATAGCTGCTGCTGTAGCAATATCTCTGTTGTAATGAGGAACAAAAATAAAGGTGTTTTCATGAATGGCTGCCTGTCTCGTGTTCATCTGTGACACTAAAGCATTATTTACCTATCGTTAAGATATGAATGCTTTATCTGGTTCTGCTTTGCCTGTAGCAGCAATCATAGTAAACCCGCAGACTATTATGCCTTCCATCCATTGAGTTGCGTCCCAATCCTACGTAACATTGTATAATTGATGACAAATAAATCCACGCCGTTTGTCAGGCAACCTCCCCATCCTCACTCCCCTGATCTTACATGATCTCGATGGAAGGAACTAAATCCAGAAAGCTCTGGACCACTCGGATCTTTAGTATCGGTACCGGGCTCAGTGGGGGTTTTATAGTACAAAGTCAGAGCAAGGGTTTGGAAAATGTTTATTGTTTATAAGAAATAATTTTCTCTGTAATGGCACACTCATACAGATGCCCTGTGAGGCGTCCTAGCCACAAAGGTGTTTTGCGTCTTCCAGGGTAATTGCTTCCCCACCTTTCAAACAACTCCCCGCTCCCCTCTTGCTTCTGCATGACCACACTCCAGTGTTGCCAGGTTTAATAGAGATAGTTCCACCATGAATTCTGCCTGGTGTTTTGTCTGCCTGTTTATTTATTTTTGACTTTTAATGCATTAGCGTTCACTTACAGAGACACCAGAAAGCAATCTCTCTTCCTTAATAATAAATACACTCAGCGAGGAAAGGCGGGTGCCTGATTCTCCATATGCTCAAATAACTATAAAAGAAAGCGGGAAATACGTTTTCTTTTATTGAACACTTACTAGTTGCACACACACGGATACACATGACACACACATACACACACATAGATACTAACACTGTAGTCACACACCTCGCACACACATAATGTTACTGATCCCACAAATGACACTCTGAATTGTTATTATGAAATTCACTTTGCTGTTAAGAAAATGGATGTGTACACATACTAATAAAACACACGTTAAAATCCTCTAATATGATTTTTTGTATTAGTATCAACAGCCCTGAGGACATTTTTACTCTTCTCCCCTTGTTGGGAGGGATCTTCCTTATTGAAACTAAACCATGTGCACATTCATTTGTTGATTCATTCATTTTGTCCAGTCTCACTCCTTTGGTTGCTGGTTCTTTTCACCTCGTTCGAAGATGTAAGTAAATCATGGATTCCCAAGCATTTCTACCCATTATGAATACAAATGGTTGCTTCGAGCTTTTTGAGATGTTCAAATTGAAAAAAGAAATACAATAAAAGGGAGGGGATTATATCTGGAGCATATCATTTTGAATTTGACTTATTGTAATTGTCTTCTTGCCGGTACAATTTCTTATTGATTACAAAATTACAGAGTGTTGTCAGCTTCTGGAGAATTTTGAGCATGCAGGGACGACAAGCAACACTCGAACAGGCAAACGCCACCGCCGAGCAGGTGGAGACAAGGGTGTACATGATGAACTCTTGGGATGTAAAGCAACAGGGGTTTTAGCCGCCATCAGGAGAAAAATCAATGATAGATGAATAACAAGAGGGCGTGTGTAGCCGCTCCACATTGCTACCACCTTGCAAAAGGGAAATATCATTTGTGGACCAGAATTGGTAAGAATCCTACTGCTCGGACATTGCAGAAGGTGGTGTTCTGGAAAATGCCTAGCAACTGGGGCTCCAGGGGGAAATGCTCCTGATCTGGGGCATTTGCTGCTTTCTGCGGCACAAGCATGCCCACCACGGCTGATTTCAAGCCACCCAGGGATGTCACTGAACACAGACTTCCTAAGTGAGGCACCCAGGTGGCTCCCATGAGCCAGTGAGCAGTGAGCATGGGCTCCAGCACACCAATGGTTTGGCATCTCTTTGTTGCACTTTGCAGGGGAGCACCTTGGGTTACTGTGAGAGTCATCCAGGAAGCAGACACCAAAGCTGACTCGGAACCATAGGAGACTGGTCAGGGGGCGTGCCCGAGAAGGAGAAGGGGAGAAGGGGCAGCAACAGGAGGAGTCTTCAGACTGAGGTATAGCTTGGACACCTGTGGGAGGAGACAGGCAAGGAGGGAGATGGGTTGGAAAAAGCCACAGATCACATACAGTACAACTCTGAGAAAGTCCTGCCCAGCCTGATGGGGCCCAGCCTTGGCATGGGCGTGGGGGTGGGGTGGGGCACATGGATGTGAGGGTGGGGCGCAGAGCAAGATCCCCCTTGAGTCAGCTCGTTAGAGGCAGAAATGGCCTGGTTCTCATGTCCCCAACAGAACTTCTGGTCACTGGCCGGGAGCAGTCAGGAGAGTGTTGGCTTTGATGTGAGCACCACGTAGGACCCTGGACCCTGAGACGTGGGGACTGGAGTATGCCAGCTAATCACACCCCTCCCAGAAGGGGCTATCTCAAAAGGAGGTCTGAGCAGCCCCATCCCGGCCGACCACACATCTGAAGCCAGCCGATGGAAAGGCAGGCAGCTTGCAGTGGCCCGGGCTGCATAGGGAAAACACAACTCATTGGGACTTCTTGGCATGTGGAATCAGACCCTTTGGGAAAATCTACATTTTTAACAAGTTTCCCAGGTAATTTTTTTGTGTTTTTTTTTTTCTGATCAAGGCAATAAAGGGCAACTCTTCTTTTGGCTGTCAGACCTTGCCATACAGACTTGCAAGGAAAGGTTACTTTCATTCCCAAGGTGCAATTTTTTAATCTACAAAGTGGGTGTAATAATAAAGTGATGATTTGGATTTGTTTTTATTCTAACCTTTCTCTTACTGATATTGTGATAAGGCAGAACGCTGGCATGCTTTACACCATGATGTTCATTTTATTACCCGATTATTTATTATTGAAAAAGCTGAAAAACTTGGGAACAATTCAGTTGTCTAAGAATAAAAGAAAAATGATTAACCTATCCATGGTTCCTCATTACTGGTGGCACATTGGGGTCACACAGGCACTTAAAAAATACTGAGGACTATATTCCATCCCTGAGACTCTGCATGAGTTGTTCTGGGGTGGAGGGACCCAGGCATCAGAATTGTGTACCCCCCCATTCCAATGTGCAATATCCCAAACATGATAGAATGCTTTAAAGTCATAACACTGATGTTACTGAGCATTTAAAATAACATGCAAAATGCTTATATTAGGCCTAAATAGCAAGAAACACCAACAATGTAAAATATATATGCCCAGGTAAAAGATGGGAACAAAACATAATACAAAGTGATGTGTTGTTTCTGAGTAGTAAGTTTATTGATTTTTTTTTCTTATTTTTCCAAACTTTGAACTCTTCCGTCCATGAGTATGTGATGATTACAGAGTAATGATTACAAAGAACAGTGAATTGAGTACACAATCATCCGTAGGCATATTATCTCAAGCCACATTAAAAACTCCACGTGACAGACCCCTGCTCTGTGTCCATTCGCCAACCTGGCAACTTGTCGTTCACTCTCCCACATTCAACATCTCCTCCAGAAAGGGAGCCGTGCCTTTGACATCACTCTTTCTCCAGCCTCTAGTACAGAGCTTGGCATATAGGTGGCACTTACTATTTGTTAAATGAATCAAGGAATGCTTACCTGGCACTGAAATGGTATCTGAATGACATGCCATCGTTTCATAACGGAGAAATGGCAAACACTCCAGGTCTGATTTTTCAGGGTGAGTGTTCGTAGCTTTGGGTCCTGACACAGCAAGGTTGTGTATTCCTTCTATCGCTTTCAGCATGATTTTTAATGTGTCTATAAAGAGAGGTTTTCCTGTTGAATCGCAGCGTCACCCCTTCACGTGCACCTTTGTCTCTGACCGCACTTTGCTCCTGGTGGCTCAGCCTGGTTTTTATGACCCTTCCACACATAATAAAGCATCTAAACAACTTTTTCATGTCATCTTCAATGAATTCAGAGAGTGCAACAATTTGCGCCCTCCTCTGTGTGCAGTGTACGGTTTCCTGCTTTCAGTGCACGGTGCTGGAGTGAATCAGGCCATAAATATCTGTCCTGCGACATTGAGTGTGATAAACTGTTTCTTTCCAAGATCCACTCACCCCTCGTAACTTACAAAGCCAGAGAAATAGCACTCCAAGATGTTCTGTTATTTTTTTCCTCTTTAATTCTACTGGATTTCCCAGCTTTGAGATTTCTACCCATCACTCCACCTCAACACCCAAGTGATGAAACGTGCCATAAGAATACATAGACCTTTCATCATACAGTAATTGTCTAATACAGGCATTTACCATGGTTAATATTTGCTTGAAGGAAGGCTAGTAAATTAGAACAGGTGGATCTTAATACAGAATTAATGCAGAAAAAGAAGGCCCCCTTACACAGGACACAGGATCTGGTTTCTGATGCTGGCAGTGGCATTTCAAACGTGCTGTGGGTGTTAGCAGATCTCAGAGCTTCTCCAAGCTCAGATTGCTCCACTCCAGAACACACATACATAAGATTATGAAGTGTTTACTTTTACTTTTAAGTCACTGTTAGAACCATGAATGTCACATCATGACCCATCGGTTCCTTTGTTTAGCCAAGGTTTATTGGTACCTCTCAGGCAGGGACCATAGCAGACATCAGGAGAGTGTCACCCCCAGACCCAAACACCTTTGAGCCCTTCTCCAGCTCAGCCCTCCCCTCAAGGCGAGGACTCCCCGGGGCCAAAGGCACCAGCCCACCTAGAGCCCCCTTCCCTACCACGTCCCCAGAACTCCTCGTCTAAACGCCCAACCTGGCCCTTGGCCATGCAGAACTCTTCAGATGGCTGCATCTCTGCGGAGCATGGTTCCACCAGCTGGCAAGCGTCAGTTGTCTCCTACGGGCTGTGTGGTCTGCAGACACACTGGCTAGTGATAACTGTAAAATCCTTGATTTGGATAAAATAAAGTTGTTGGAATGACTGTGCCGTCACTAAACTTCCCTTTACACACACACATATGCACAAACATATACATAGATACAGATATACACACACACATATACATACAAATGTACACATACATGTGCACATGGCACAGACATGTAGATATAATATGCACACATATACCGTGTTTCCCCGAAAATAAGACCTAACTGGAAAATAAGCCCTAGTATAATTTTCAGGATGACATCCCCTGAACATATGCCCTAATGCATCTTTTGGAGCAAACCTTAGTATAAGACCTGGTCCAATTTTCTGGGAAACACGGTACACACACACACACACACACACACACACACACACACACACACACACTTCTTAATAATGTATTTGTTCCTGAGTTAAAAAAAAAAAAAAAAAAAAAAGAAGCCTGCCTGTTGGGGCAAACACCAAAGACATGAAAAGAAAAGAAATAAAAGAAGACAAAATCCATCACTGAGATACACCCACTGTTGGTATATAATGTAGTTTACACTGCTTTCTAAATTGACAAGGTCTTTTAAGGTACCTGACAGTATTGGATATACCCTCCCCGTTAGGCAGGGTCAATGGACCCATTTTGCACATGAACCGACTGAGGCTCAGGGAGGGTACCTCTGTGGCCTGAGGTCACTTGACTGGTCAGTGGCAGACCTGGGGCTTAAACTCCTATCTTCTGAATCCAGGTCATATATTCAGGGCTTTCTCTGCCAGACTGATTTTCAGGATTTACCTAACCTTGTCATTAAATAGACAAATATGGGCATACATATAGGTATAGGGATGGATATGAGTATGGCTATAGATAAAACTAGCTTCTCAAGATACCAATGAATTAGAAGCCAATATTAAAAATGGATTATGTGACGTTTTTCTCCAAATCCAGATTTATCTGAAACACATTGTGATAAAGCTGTACCTAGGTCGCTGTAAATCCTAATGAATCTGTAACAGTGGTATAGGCATGAATTACAGTTTTCCACGTAGATCCTTTCCTCCCTGGGTGGGCTCCCTGCGCACAGGGAGGGATATGTGACTCACCGTGTGGAGTCCGGGTCAGCAGAGGGTGGAGAAGGGTTATTTAGATAGTGACCTCCCAAGCCAGTGTGGCCGGATGGGCTGCGTGGCCCCTCTGCGGGCTCCCTCCTGGGGCAGCTTCCACTCCAGACATCTCCTATGAGTGACTTCCTTGTCACCCTTTGCTGACCTTTGTATTTTAGAATTCTGTTTCTCACACTTTCCTAGAGGGGCTTCATTCAGAATGTTTAGCAGTTCACCATTAGCAGTCTTGCTCAAATGTCTTAACCTTTGTATCAAAAGGAGAGAGTTTAATTCGCAAACGAGAAGAATGTACAATGTAAAAAAGAAGGCAGTTGTGTGTTGCGTGCTGTGTTGTGACTGTGATGGATGTGGAACAAAGCGTTTTGGTTGTGTCAGTGAAGTGAGGACGCAGTTTCTAAGTGTGAGCACAATGGAGATGGCGTCTCCCAGGGCCTCGACTTCCCAGCTCTGGTGGCCTCGTCGCAAGTAACCGGCAGTGTTAACCTGCTGTATTATTCACATATTACATTAGCCCTCACACACAATCTAGCATTCATCCCACAGATTACTTCCCTGAAAGAGAATAGCACCTTTCCACATGCCTTCAGTATTTCACAGAATGAAATTAAGTCGCTAAGTATTAGCTGCAAACCAGCATTTATAATTCTGAACACTCTCAATAGCCACCCACCTGGCAGGTGGCTCAAAGGGGGAAAGACAATAAAACACTGATCGATGTGTATTTATATCTCTACTTATATAACTCTTTCATAGATCAGAAATCAACTGGAATTTTTCAAAAAACACTCACATTAAGGTCTTATTTTGCATCTACTGTCATAGACAGGGAACACCAGCTCTCTGCAACCCTCCTTTCCTTTGGGGGTGGGTTCCCTGCAGGAAAAGAGGGGTCTGTAATCCACACTCTAGAGTTCAAGAACAAGGCAGGCACTCCTTTTAAATGGATGTACATATGTGCCCCCGTGGAAGAAGGAAACACTATCTTATTTCCAGAAGCTCTGTCTCTCCACTGTCCGATGGGTCTTGGTTACTGAAAGCTTCTAAACATATGCACAGAGCTGCATCGGACCACTGAAGTCTGAAGTGTTCTCCCCTTACCCAACTCACAGTCCGCAAGAGCATGCATTTCCTCTTTTGTTGCCTCGGTTAGCATGCCTTCGCTATGTCAGGAGAGTCTACCCCAGACAAATGGCTTGGTTCTTTGTTCATGGCAGGGGCTTCTTGAAAGAACCATCAACTCCTCTTCAATGTAAAACAACAACAGTCTACACCCTAACATTCTTTCTCTCTCTGGCTACAAAAATACTCCCTTGCTTTATCCATCCATTCTGGACTGTTGTAACATGATCCTTACCCAGCCCCAACCAAACCTCCACATTGGAAGACCTGCTGAACTCGAACTTCCAATCCTGCATAAATTCCATCCTTGTCTCCCCACCTTGGAGGCGCTGCCTAAGCCCTGTCCAGGTTTTCCATTACTTGGTAAGCAATAAACAGCATTTTCTTATAACAGGTTATGTTGGTGATATTTAGGGAGCCAGCATTTAACAGGATAAAGAAGATCCCAAATGGTAGGGTTGATGAGAGGATGGAATGTGACAATGGTTGTGCAAAGATCTTTCAAGTCTTAAACATACAGAAGTATTGGCGTCATTCTCCAGGATGTAGTGTAAAAAGGGGTGAGGGGTGGAGGGGCGGTCCTCTCTTTGTGGATTCTTTATTTAAATATTGATCTAAAATATATACATTTTAGGTCTAAAATTAGCATGACTAAAGTACAAGTGACTTCCATTAACGGTTCACATTTTTTCTATCTTAATTTACTTGCTTGCAAAATCAAAATTAATGCGCCTCCATTCCCAAGAGACATTTCAATTGAGAAATGTGTACCTCCAGCCTTAGGTCCTTGAACTATTGTCTGTAATAAATTCTTAATTTTAGAATTTGGTTTTACAAATTACACAAGCTACAAAGCTTTATGCTTTATAGTTTCACATAAATTTCTGACAAATAAAAAAGTCATGAAGTAAACCATAGGACAATTAAGCTCTTTAGTGGCCGTGATCATTTATAAATAGAAAAAGAAAATCATAGAATCATAGCTTTAAAAGTGATAGTTTATTTATTCGTGTTCATTCAAATCATGTTTTTAAGCATCTAGTATGTGCCAAGTACTTTTCTCAGAGCTGGGAACTGGGCTTTAAACTAAACACAGATTCTGCTCTTCAATAGTGGATGAGGAACGTGAACAAAAGTGCACCAAAGCGATCAGGGATGAGGCAAGGGATGAGAAATTTCCTGAGTTGAAGAATTTAAAAGTCAGGGATATTCAGTGCTGAAAGAGGGCATTCCTACCTCCTTGTGGAAGGAGAAGGTGAGGAGACGAGAGAGAAACGGTAGATTCAGGAACCCTTCCTGGAGAAGGTGGCATTTCACTTGGTCTTTGAAATCAGGATTAGATTCAATCATGTAGACGGGGGCATAGGGAGATGTTCCAGGGAGGCTGAGACCCTAAATGAGCAACAGCAAGGAGGAGGGAAGCTAAACCTGGCTACATCAGTGTCCAGAGACCCAGTGGCAGTCAGGGAGGGCTGGAAGACGGGAGGTGTTGTCCCTGTAGAGAGCATTGACAGTCCAGCGGATTTGTTCCGTAAGACGAGTCAGTTCATTTGTAGACTTTGAAGTCAGGGCAATGAATACAGAGGCTCATTCCACCACTCATTCATTTTACTAAGGTACTTTCAGCGTCCCCTATATGCCAGTTCTGTTCTAAGTGTGGGGGTTGAAGTGGCAAAAGAGGTGAGTGTAATCTTTACACTCAAGGCACTCCCAGCCTAACTGGGGGGGGGGAGCCACCATTAAACAAATAAGTGTACAAATAATTAGAGTTTTTTAAGGGATCAGACACCCTGAGAGGGAAGAACAATGGTCAAGGGGGACAGTACGTTGAGCAGTGCCCGCCAGTGGAATGTTCTGTCTTCACTGCACAATGCAATGGCCACCGGTCACACTGGCTACTGAGCACTTGGAGCGTGGCCAGAGAGACTCAGCATTTGTATTTTTAATTTAATTTTATTTTAACTAATTTGACTTGAAGTAGCCACACGTAGCTATTTTCCTTTAATTACACATGCAGAGAATAATTTTCAAGCCCATTGACGGCAGAAATTCTTCAGTCCTGCAGTGTTCCTCAGCCAGACGTCTACTTGGTACCAGCCACGCAGAACTGAATGCCTTAAGCAAACACCCTTGTAAGGTTGGGTGTGACAAGTGCTATAGGCAGGGCTAATAGCAAACTGCCATACTGTTGCCCCCAACAATCAAAGCTGCTAGTCGGAAGACAATGAGCACACAACAAATGAATGAGTAGGGAGGGAAACAAGCTTGCAGGATTCACGAGGTTTCCCTGGGTGAAGTTAACAGGGTGGGCATTCAAGTTGGGGACAGTGTGACAGAAATGAGGGGGTGACAGAAGATGTTCAGGTATACGAGTTGGTGATAGTGGGTGGAGAGCTGTCTCCAGGCTTACACGCTGCAGCCACTTGTCCTCTGCAGTGGAGGGTAACTTCTCCAGGATCTTCACAGTTAGCCTGGACAACCCCCAGAATGGAGATGAAGCTGGGTCTCCATTCTTGAGTCTCAAAGCAAGGCTGCGTTGTCATTTCCCTGCCATCCCCAGTGTCAGTTGTCCCAGTAGGAAGCGAGAAAATTGCCATTTACTAGGGCCAATGGAGAGCCCACTGCTTTGCAAGCTTTGTCATAAACAGCCTCCCAACAACACCATGGGGCAGGGGGGAACTTCTTTGTATAGATTAGGAAAGTCTCAAACACTTCGTGAGACTTGCCTGAGGGTCCCCAACTGGTGGATTGGAACCTGACACTCACATTCTACAATGTCTAACCCCAGACCCTGCACACGCCCCTAAGACATGCTCGCATCTGTTTGGATACCTGTTGCGTGCCAGGTGTGTGCCGGGCGCATGAACTGGGGCCAGCATTCCATCTCCCCAGCTGTTAAAATGATCACCACATATGAATGCGGCTTCAGAGCTCAATGACAAGCTGAGACTCCAGTTCAGTTTTTCCTGATCCCAGACCTGACGGGGTCTTTGACCTTTTGGCCCTGTCTCAGACCACAGCAGGGGCTTTGGAAGCATGTCTTCTTTGAAACCTTGTATCTTATAGAAGTCAGTATCCTTTAGGATTGCACCCATATTCTGGAGTCGGAGACACATAAGTGGGAATCCCAGCTCTAGGACAAGCCCGGTACACGGCAACCATAGTAACAAGAATAACAATAATATAGTATAATATAATATAATATAATATAATATAATATAATATAATATAATATAATGATATATTATATGCCGTATATGTCATTATACAATGTACATGTATGACATATAATTAAAAATACTTATTATAATGCACTATATATCTTCTGTGGTGTGCCCATATGTAAAATGAATAATATATATAATATAACTATGTTATATTAATATAATTATAAGTTAGCTTAGTATCACAAGATAATATATTTATGCCATATTAATTTAAGATATTATAGGACATGATGATATAATTATATTATATAAAACTATGATATATTATCATCACATATTATCTGTCCATGGTATGTTCTGTCACATCATGTCAATGCTATCCTCTATTTTGCATTAACATATAACATTAATGTAATGTGATGGGCTATGATATAATATGATATAATATAATAATAATTATCAACCTGGGTAAATGAGCTTCCTGCAGAGCCCAGAAGCATTTCTGAGGGTCACCTCGCCCATGAGGATCCAGGTTTGCGTGAGAATGAGACGCGGTCCCCCGTCGGAGCCGCTCCCGGTGGCTCTGTGCTGTGAGCCCGGCCTCTCCCCAGCCAGTGAGCTCCCGTGGGATTGCATGAGGAGCTCTGTCTGGCTCACAGGGCCACCTGTGGCCGCATGCTGTTTGCACTCACAGACTTCTCAGTGGCTGAGTGGCTGTCACCCCTGAGTGTTCTGGTTTGGGGAGGCTCATGTCTTTATGAGAACAAGGGGCTTTTACCTGCTGGGAGACCTCTCCTTTCCCTTCCAAGGGCTGGGCAGGCCCCGGAAGTCACCAGTGAGACTGATGGGATTTCAGAAAACAAAAATAGACTAAATCACAATGAAGTGACCTGAGGGTTTAGATCAAGTTTCTGCACAAACGGTGATTAACTAAATACCTCCACTGGAATGTGGGCTTGGCAAGAGGTGAAAGGCACATGAATGAATCTGTCTGCATGCTTGTGAAGTGCTTTTAACTCTCATTTTCACTTAAAAAAATATTTTCTAACCAATACCACTTACTTGTTCTCTCTATTCTTCCTGTTGACAGGGAGATTTGGTGAAAGGAATGGGTTTTGGGCTCAGACCGTCGCTTAGGGCTCCGTGCACTTAGGCAAGTTACTTTCACTACCCAAAGCTTGGTTTCTGATTCAGGACGTCTGGGTGGGGCCTGAGAGTTTGCACATCTAACAAATTCCAAGGTGAGGCTGACATTGTTGATCTGAGACCGCACTCTGATTGCCACTAGACTGGAAGACAGAAGTGATTTACCCAAAGTTTCACAGCAAGTCAAGCCCAGGGGCAGAGAAAAAACCCAGGGAAGGTAGATAAAATTATTATTTTCAATCTTCCATGAGTTTCTTGTGTTTGAATTATAAATTCATCTTTCTGGCCATGTGACTTTCCAAAACCACCAACCAAAATACTATTTCCCTACTGGTAGGGAATACCATCAAAATGAGGTTCCCTACTGATATCAGCCTCGGCCATGTGACTTGCTTGGGTCAATGGAATATGGTGGAAGGAGAGTAAGCCAGTTCTGAGTTAAGACATTAAAAGGCATTGCCTGTTTGTGCTGACACTCTTGGATTTCTGCTGTCAGTCATGAGCACAGCATGCCTCAAATAGCTCCAGTCCAAAGAGAAGGAGGGGACATGTGGCACAGACTTGACTTTGACTCTGAGTTTGGATGTAAGTTCAACTGTCCAGTGTCCTGAATCAGAGCTGCTCAGGCAAGGCCTGCTTTGTTCATCCAAAATGCAGATGATCTATAGACTCACAAGTGAGAGAATGTTTGGGGTTGTAAGCCGCTGAATTTGGGTGTAGTTTGTTACACAGTGCTAATGCCTTAACTGCTGACTAATACACATTTGTGTGCTAACATGATGTTTCAGTCATCCTTCAGTCCCGAAAGGTAAAAAAAAAAATGTGTGACGTATTAAGCATGTATCATGTGCCAGGACTGTGTTTGTACCCACCTTGCTTCAATCATTTTAATATGTGTCTCCCTAAACTTGGGACCCTTAAAGAAGTGGCTCCAGTATTTGTAACTTGTATTTGTATAATAAATAAATATCCAACACCCCACCCCCAGAGTTCTCCCAACTTCATCTTGGCATACCTTAGATAGCTCCCTCAAGTCTGTCTGGTATGTGTCCCTGCTGTTCATGATTAGTTATTCTGGCTTCAGAGGTCACAAAAAGCTCTAACTACTTGGCATCCACTGTGACATTGTCTTTTGTTCCAAGATATACTTGGAACAAAAGAGGGAGAAAAATAAAACATCAAACTTGAAGTTTAAGATGTAGGAGATAGGCTACTTTTGTTGCTTCTCATTTTGGGATTGGGTAGGAAAGGAGGGTATCTTTTCATCTCATGAATAGGCAGGATTGACATAGAAAAAGTACTTCAAGGGCTGAACCCTTCCCCTGTACACAAATGCAGAGACATTCTGTGTATCTTTAAATGTTTTATATACCTCAGTCATATATAATTTACCATGTTGTGAGGCTGAGTCCTTCTTTGAATGAAAATTTTACTGCCAGAGCCTACGGTACTTTAGTTTGATAATTTAAAACTCCCAATGCACTCATAGAAAATAGCATGTTGTTATGGCAGTGTGTTTGTCCGAGAGGTCAGCCATCAGCAGAGTAGGGAATTTTCCCAGTAAAATTATTTCAAAGAAAAAAAAAATATCTTCCAGATTAATTCTTCTTGCGGAAATGTGGCTGCAATTCCAAATGTCACTGGGTGTCCATCTTTTAAGAAGGCACTGGGAGAGGAGCTGCCTATCACCTGGTGATTTTGGACTGGGCTTGCAAAGATATGATTTGAATCTTGTCTTTGCCCTCAACTTGCTAAACCTCACGATTTTCAGCCATAACAACAGGAGATTAAGGATATCAACTCTTAGGAAATTATGTATGAGGATTAAAAGAGATGGTAGTTTGTCAAAATGCCTGGTCCACAATTATTGTTATACCACATTATTCTGCAGACTCCATTTTGAAATGAAATCAGACCAGTGACGGGCTGTGACAACGTACAATATAAAGAAAGGGACCAGTCAGTTTGCAGGCAAAGATTTAGGAAAATCCATCCAATACTACAAAAATGCAGTAGTCAGTGGCATGGGTGACAAAGTAACAAGTAAGGAAATGTCAGTTACAAAGATTTGATAAGGATAGTGGTGTGCATTGGGAAAGTGATTCTGGTGCCCCAACCTCAACCCTCTCCTTATCTTATGCACTGCAGGAACCTGCAGACTAAGAAAGGCAATAGGCTTTCATCCATTTATCCATCCATCTATCCATCCATCCATCCATCCATCCATCCATCCATCCATCCATCCATCCATCCATCCATTCATCTGTCCATCCATCCATCCATCCATCCATCCATCCATCCATCCATCCATCCATCCATCCATCCATTCATCTGTCCATCCATCCATCCATCCATCCATCCATCCATCCATCCATCCACCCATCCCTTCATCAATCCATCTATCTAGTCACCCCACCATCCATTAACCCATCCATCTGTCCATTCAGTCATTTGTTTATCTATTCATTTCATCTATCCGTCAATCAATCATTCTACTCCATAAAAAGTGAAGGAAATTCAAGACAGATACTAAGCTAGGTGCTGCAAACACTGAGATGTAAGTCTGAGCCTAGGGCCTATTTAGGGATTAGTTGAGGGGCAAATCATGTAAAGCCATCTTTTCAAGGCAGTGTACTCAATGTTACCAGAAGGGGCATGGGACGCAAAGTAAGAACTGAGCAGGGGAAACCTTTCTGATTTAGAGAAATCCAGGAAGACCTCCCAGTTATCTAAGCTGAGGATCATTTGATCATCAAGTGAGTGACATGAAAAAGGCATTCAAGAGAGAGGCAACAACAGACATAAGACTCAAAGCATAGGGTTCTTTCTGAGACTAGTGTTATCAGTCAGTTTGGGTTGCCGTAATACAGTATCACAGTCTGGGCAGCTTAAACAATAGACATTTATTTTCCCACAGTTCTGGAGGCTGGAAGTCCATGATCAAGGTGCCAGCAGGTAGGTTTCTGGTGAGAATTTCCTGGCCTGTGAACAGCCACCTTCTTGCTTTGTCCTCATACAACCTTTCTTATGTGCTTATGCAGAGAGAGGGACTCTGGTGTTTTCTTTTCTCCTTATAAGGACAGCAGTTCTATCATTCCAGGGCTCCACCCTTATGACCTCATTTGACCTTCATTATCTCTTTAAGGTTTTATCTCCAAATACTTGGAAGTTAGATCTTCAACTTATGAATTTTGGAGGGGCACAATTTAGCCCATAACAAATGGTGATTGGGCTCATAAACCTGACACATAAGAGGTGTGTGGAAAGAAGGACGAGAAAAGGCTGGAGAGGTAAGCAGGGGTGCGTGAGCTCAGGGCAGGCCCTGGTCCTATTGGACATGTATAGCACACCCATGCAAGAAGGTACACTCTTCTGGTAGAAAGAAATCAAAGTGAGAAGACTTGAGCCACTTGGGTGCTTACCTTCCATTCAGACACCACCACTCCCACTCCAGAAAGTACAACTGTGGGTAACAGGGCTGTGCTTATTAAGGTTTCAAAGTTTTGCCTCCCATGGCTTTCTCCCTGAGCTGCAGGCTCCCAACTTCAGAAACCTGCAGATTTGATTGGGGAGCGAATCTCTCGAAATCCAGGTGTACACTGATGGGTTTTAATTTAGGATTCCATTCCCTTCGAGATGCTTCTAAGTGGAAGATGTCTCCAGAGGATGCTAAATTCATTTTGGAGATTTGTGAAAAGAGATTAAAACCGTGTGCCTGTTTCCTGTGAAATTTGCAAGAATGAGGGGTAGAGACCTCCAGTGAAATGGAGAGCCACATTCTCCAGGCTCTGTGATCAGTGCCCACTGCCTCCCCAGGAAGCAGGTGGGTGCCCTTATACCATCACTGCAGCCTTCCACCTCCACCCTTCTGTTCCCATTCTCTGCCGAACTTATTCAGTTGGTATTGAGTCACTGCATCCCTTCTTGATAGTACACAAAACTCCGAGCACTGCAGAATTCTGCGTCTGTCCTCTTACCTGTCACTTCAGCCGCCTTTTAGTGATGTTAAAAGAAATCTTTACTGTCACTCATATCACCCATTCACTTTGTTCCCTGGCGGTGACACTCTTGTTGTGTTTCTCCCACAACCGATTAGCATTCCTCAAATTTATACTCGCTCATTAGTCTGAATAAATTTAAAAGCTGCTGCTCCCGAGTTTTAAAAATGTAACCAGGCTTTTCCTTGGATATAATTGAGGCATCTTTAGAAAAGTAAATTACAGTCTGACTCCCAACTAGACATTTTATGCGTTTAGAGTCGAGGGGTCTCTTTGGGGCCTCATTTGGGCTATAAATATCTGGGGGGGGGTAGAAGAAATAAAATAATAAAATCCCCCCAATCAATTCTGCATTTACTGTTTACTCTGTCCCTTTCCCTCTTCTCTCACACACAGAATACCACAAAGGGCTATCTGCCTCTAACGGAGGCCTTGGTCGCACGTACTTTAGCTGTTTCAATAGATGAGGACCAGGGTTATGCCTGGGTTTCTCAAGCCATCACCCAAAGGCCAAAAGCATCAGACATTGTGGGGAGGGAATGCTCCCGAGAATATGATTTTCTATGCCTGTCCCCAGACCTCTGGCATCCCACACCCTGCAGCTGGGGCCTGGCAATGTCTGTGTGTTACAAGTGCCACATCAGATTCTGATGTTTAATAAATTTGAAACCTCCTCTTGGAATGGGTTAAACACAGACTTTGGAGCCATTCTGGTTTAGGAGACAATCCAAACTCCATTATATTCTCACGTGGCCATGCTAGGCAAGTTGTCTGCCCCCTCTGAAGGGGGCAGTTCTCACCGCAAAGTGCTTTTGAGGCAATGAAAAGAGATATTTAAGCTCACGTCCTTGTAGGTAATCATCCCATCGCGAAGGAGAACCGCTCTAGTGATACCCCAGTCAGGTCAGTGTTCTATGGAACAGAATCCACCAGGTTGTTAGTTATTGGAATCTCCTGCATGCCTGGCCTCGCTGGCAAGAATTCTTGCCAGCAAGACGTCCTCATTCAAGGAATATTATTTTAGTACCTACTCGGTGAAAGCCACAGTGGTAGGTGCTGGGAATGTGCCAATGAATGCCCTCTTATCCAAACCTCAGATAATAAACTAAGTGAGCTAATGGAAATAAGCTACAAAAGTACAATGCATTGAATTTTAGACGATGATAGTCCCTTGGAGAAAAATAAAGCATGGTAGAAGATAGGAAACGCCAGATGGGGGACAGGGGCTGCTCAAGGAGACGTCACTAAGAGCTGAAGTCAGTGCAGAGGCCATCAGGAGGAAGGGGCACC
Source organism: Rhinolophus hipposideros (assembly GCF_964194185.1). Classification (NCBI taxonomy): domain Eukaryota; kingdom Metazoa; phylum Chordata; class Mammalia; order Chiroptera; family Rhinolophidae; genus Rhinolophus; species Rhinolophus hipposideros. The sequence goes on from NC_138051.1 coordinate 96,769,009, forward strand.
AGCCAGGACTGTCTGGAAAGAGCTCACAACCCTTCCAATATCAGGGAGGGCTGGAAGGCCAGAGGGGTAGGCCAGAGAGCTGCTTTTCCAGTGGGGAGGCCCAGCCCAGGTGGGCAGAGTAGAGGGAACATGTACCCTAAGTCCTTAGTGTCCCCAGAGATGCTCACTGGGCAGTGAGAACACAGGGTCTGCTTCTAGAATGACAGCGCAAGGTGGAGATGTGGACCAGGCTTCACACAAGTGGCCGATTTATCAGGATAAGAATGAGCCAGGAGATAGGAGCGTCAGATGCTGTAAAGCCCTAAAAATGTTGGAGGCTCTAAGAAGCGAGAAAGTCAGACTGTGAGAAAGAGTGAAGGGAATAAATAGCCACCATAGATGTTTTGCACAGTGAGAATAACCATTATTTATCAAACACCGACTATGCTGTGAGTTATAACCAGGCATGCCACGTATGCTAATCCTTGGGAAACTGGTACTTTACCATGGAACAAGTAAGGTCAGAGATGCAGAGAGGAGCCCCAGCTTATCAGTTAGGGAGGGCAGTGCGGGCTTCCTCTCCATCTGCCCTCTCCCCAGCCCCCAACATGCCACCCTATGCCCCTGAACCCAGGCAGTGTGAGCAAAATGATTGCTACTAAATACCAGAGGACTGTGTAATAGTAACACAGAACAGCTGACACACAGCCAACAAAGAACCAGAGTGAATTGTTCTGAGACAAAGACAAGCCCAATTTAATTCCAATGCTCTTGTGCACCCAAGACCCCACGGCCCAGACCCCTTCATTTGCACATCCGTACACCTCCACAGGTATCACTGAACAGCAGGGCTGGGGGGTTAAGAGCCCTGGAGCTTCAGCCTTCATGCTCGGAACTGAATCTGGCTGGGCCACTGGGGTATGTTGAGTGAGTCGTTGGACTATCTGTGCCTCAGTTTCCTTATCTGTGAAATGAGGGTAATCATAGCAACAACCCCGTAAGAATGTCCCCAGGCTCAAATGTCATTATCTCCATGTCATGCTCCCTGGCATGCTGTAAAAAGTCGGGAACTCTTGGCTATTCCCTGAGTCATTTACTTCCCCACTCATATCATTCACGTAAATGTTACGACAATTCTAACAACCAACTACGTTTACAAAAACTCAGACTTGTGAACTCCCTTCAACATAAAACTTTTAAGTTATCTTAGCTTTTCAGTGCCCTCTCTCCCACCCCCAACACACACACACACACACACACACACACACACACACACACACAGGCACCCCTCATTCCTGCTCTGTTGCCCACAGGGGCGTATTTTTTCCGCATCCCATATCCCACCTGCTCTGCCCTATGCCAAGGGCGACTCTTCCATGCTGGGTGGTGCAGAGGGCATGTGGCACCTCCTTCAGGTAGGCTCCCTTCAAGACAGGCCCAGCTGAGTGTCCCTTCACACTTCTCTATGAACGAATGCCCCTCTCTGTCAGAGCCCTGCAGCACTCCCTAAACCAGGGGAATGATTCCATGATGCTCCCCAGTCTTTCCTTCTAGACTCTGAATTAATTGAGATGATATTTGACTAAAATTTGCCTTGCAAGGCTTAGGACAGTACTTGGGATATTGCAGGCGCTTGGTACATGCTTATTGGATGAAATCATCAGTCCACAAATTGGACGTAATTCAGGCTAGGCCTGTCTCAGTTGAAGCAGGGATCTAATAAAACCCTGTCATCAGAAAAAACAGAATTTCAGAATGGCCAGGGCCCTGGAGTGACAGTTACTGTATCACCCCCCACCACCACCATCATCATCTTCATCGTCCTTACATGTCACCACCACTGGCACTGTCCCATCACTGTCACCATCATTCCTAAAGCTCCTGGTGGCTTCTAGCACTTGGCCACTATTTGAGGAGGACTGCAAAGTTTCTTTTTGACCAGGCCTTACAAAGTGTTTTGGGCTTTATTTATTCAGGGGGAATCATTGATCTTAACTAATCCCGCTGGGAAGCTGGGTTTCAGTCTTCTGGGGGAATTGGGTAATCTCTTCACTGTTTAAAATTAATAGAATAAAAGACGCTGAAGGCTGGCTTTGAGTTTTACGCATTTAAGTATTTCCCCTGTGCATGACTTTAAGGCAGCTCTAACTCCCTGTCTATACTTGTCAGATTTCCTTCCAGAGTGTTCTACCTTTCCTATGACTCTTCATCATGTTAAGTTTGATGGGGATTGAATTCTGGGTAGAGAGAGCTGGTCAATGGCCCCTACTTATTTCTCAGTTTTGGGTGATGGGTAGCTGTAACCTTTATTTTGGGTCCATTGGGAAGTGTTTCTCCATAAGAGGACCCTGACGTTGCCTGGGAAATAATGTGGTACTCTGGATAAACAGCGAAGTCCCCTCACTATAAAATAACTCTGCACCCAGCGAACTGGCCTGAAAGGGGGGCGAGTCGGCTTTGAGGGCGACTTACAGAAATCACTTTTCTTGTCTGGAAGAATACATTCTCCAAACACATCAGGAAAGTCTGGGTCTTGCCAATTCAATTTAATGAAAAAATCCTGTAAATAGGTATTTGTATACACATTTTACATGAAGATTATTTAAAAGTTTGAAAATATGTTTTTAAATGCTTAGTAAACATTCCTCTTTGCAAATTTCTTTGTCAATTAAAAATCCCAGACCTACTCTAAATTACCCAGATTAGGTAAAGCCAAAAGTATCTTGGGCTGTGTTAGTTTCCTGTGGCTTCTGTAACACATTACCACAATTAGGAGGCTTAAAACAACAGAAAATTAATTGTGTCACAGTTTTGAGGGCCAGAAGTCTGAAATCGAGGTGGTGGCGGGGCTGTGCTCCCTCTGAAGTCTCTCAGGGAGAATCTGTTCCTGCCTCTTCCAGCTGCTTGGAGTTCCAACCATCCCTCGGCTTGTGGCTGCCTCTCCCCATCTCTGCCTCCATGGTTCCATGGTGTCCACCCCTTCCATCTTCAAACTCCCTCTGTCTCTCACTCATAAGGATATATGTGATGTCATTTAGGGCTCACCTGGATAACCCAGGACAAACTGCTCTCAAGATGCTAACTTTATCACCTCTTTTGCCACGTAAGGTAATAGTCATGGGTTCTGGGTATTACATCATCACCATCCACAATGTGGGATAAGCAGGTACTTGGTGCCAAGAGGTAGCAGGATTCAAATCAAAATAGCACTTACTAGGTCTATGGCCACAGGCATGTTACATTGGTTTCCTGAGCCTCAGTTTCTTTTCTCTTAAATGGAGTTAGCAACTCCTATTGTCTAAGTTCTTGCAGGATAATTCAGTGAGATTATGAGTTTAAGAGCTACTTTTCAGTGTAAATCTAGAACTCAGTGCAAAGGGAGATTTTTAACGTGTGTGAGCATTGGTAGTGAATTCACATCCAGGGTGCTTGTCTTTCCTTTTGTCATATGTGTCAATTCAGACTCAGGTCCCCCTTCGTATGTCCCACGCACTGCGGCCTCTTCCAACCCTGGTCCACACAAACCCTGGTCCGTATGGGTTCCTTAAGGGGCAGGGACAGGGACACACAAACCAATTCTGCTCTGTGCCACTATCTTACATGAGACAGAAATTAAAAGCCTGTAAAAAAAGCAAAGCAGATGGAAGAGTGGACGTTTTAAGAATACTTCCTCTCAGAAAGCAATGGCACACGTCCGTTGCTTCGTGGAAATGCTGGCTCTGAATCTAGGATTTGCTGAGTACTTTGCAGGGCTGCAGTTCTTCATAATTCTGGGGTAGATGGCCTGGCTTCTAACACCAAATCTGCACTTGCTTGTGACCTTGGTCACATTATGTAGTCGTTCAAATTCCCTATTCCTCATTTGTAATGTGGGGGTAAATAATAGTATGTACTATGCAGAGGTATGAGAAGTGCACGAGATAAGGTGTATGGAATGCTTAGCATCGTGTTTAACATATAATATCTAGCCTTCCATCCATCCATCCATCCATCCATCCATCCATCCAGCCAGCCAGCCAGCCAGCCAGCCATTTACCACCCAACACATATTGTTGAACTAGGCAACGTTGGAAAGGATGCAGGAAATTTAGAAAGCAAACAAATAAAAAGCAGATCATTTCAGGAAATGACAAGTGCTAAGATTGAACACATATAAACACAGACACAGGATAATGTACAACTGAGCCTTGAGGCCTTGAAAAAATCAGATCAGGAGAATTTTATGCTGCACCATAGGTGACCTTTTCTTATGAATAAGGAGCAAGGACATTTGTTGCTTTATCATGTTTGTGTTAAATATGGAGAAAGTCACCCCAAACTTGTTCTCTGTGCCCTTGGAGGAGACACTGCCTGGCCAGTCTCAGTTTTCTCAATTGCAAAAGGGAAGAGCTATTCTGGATTGCTTAGGAAGTGTCATGACAGAACAGCCCCCCTCCCACGGCCAGCTTTCTCTGCCATGGATTCCAGTGCAGCCCTGTCTGCAGATTTGGTTTTTCTGGTATCGTTTGATCCTTAGAAGGTGTGGTCAGGAGGAAAATGAACCCCCAAATATCTATGCCTTAATCCCCATGACCTGTGGGCCTATGTTATATTACATGGTACAAGGGACTTTTCAGGTGTGATTAAAGATCTTGAGATGGGGACATGACCTGCATTGCCCAGATGAGCCCAATGTCATCACAGCGTCCTTATATGAGGAAGACCAGGAGGGTCAGAATCAGAGAACTAGATGTGACGAGAAAAGCAGAACGAGAGAGGTGAGGCTGTCACGCTGCTGGCTCTGAAGATGAAGGAAAACACCCTGAGCCAAGGAATGTGGGCAGCTGGAAAGGGCCAGGGAACAGGTTCTCTAGAGCCTCCAGAAGGCGTGTGGCCCTGCCAACATCCCGGTTTTCACTCAGTGCAATGCACACTGGACGTTTGACTTCCACGATTTTCGGAAAATAAACTTGTGTTGTTTGAAGCCATTAAGGGTGGGGCAATTGGTTATAGAAGCTAATGGAGGAAAGTGTGGACACTACCACAGAGGAAGTTTCAGAAGAATTAATACCTGTTTATAGGATCAGAACCTATTGCCCCCAAGACCCTTGATGTTGTCGCAAATGGCAGGATTTCCTTCTTTCTCTCGGCTGGATAGTATTCCAGGGTATGTGTAACACAACTTCTGAATGCATTCAACCGTGGATGGACAGCTGAGTGGCTTCCACACCTTGGCTGTTGTAAATGGGGCCGCCATGAGCATGAAAATGCAGGTATCTCTTCGGGATAGTAATTTCATTTCCTTTGGACATATACCCAAAAGTGGCCTTGCTGCATCACGCGAGATTCACATTCTCAATTTTTGTGGAATCGCCATACTGTTTTCCATAGTGGCTGTTGCCATTTTTATTCCCACCAACGGAGTACAGGGTTCCCTTTCTCCACCTCCTCACCAACACTTATCTTTTGTCTTTTTCAAGACAACGTTTCTAACAGGTGTCAGGTCATATCCACTGTCGTTGTCCTGTTTCCCTGATGATTTAGCGATGCTGAACACATTTTCATGGACCTGTTGAGCATTCGCATGTCTTCTTGGCAAAAATATCTATTCATTTCTCTGGCCATTTTTAATCAGATTGTACTTTTGCTATTGAGTTGTATGGGTTCTTTATATATTTTTGGTATTAATCCCTTACCAGATCTGCAAATGTTTTCTTTCGTTTCCTAGGTTGCCTTTTCATTTTGCTGATTGTTTCTTTCACTGTGCAGAAGGGTTTTAGTTATGCTAAGAGAAATAAGTCAGACAGAGAAAGATAAACACTGTATGATCTCACTTCCTATGTGTGGAATCTAAAAATGTCAGTCTCCTAAAAACAAGGTAGAATGGTGGTTACCAGGAGCTGGGGGAAATGGAGAGATGTTGGTCAAAGAGTCAAACTTCTACTGATACGATGAATACATTCTGGGGATCTAATGTACAGAATGGCGGCTGTAGTGAACAATGCTGCGTTACCTACTTGAAAGTTGCTAAGAGAGTAGATCTTAAATGTTCTCACCACAGAAAAGAAAGAGTAATTATGTGACATGATAGAGGTGTTAGCTAATGCTATGGCGGTGATCATTTTTTTAATAGATAAAGATCAACATTATTAAAGGTTGATTTAAATCAACATTTAATCCACATTTATGCATCTTGAATTAACGCAAAGTTACATGTCAGTTATGTCTCAGTAAAGCCAGCACAATTAAACCAAAATAAGTAATAAAAATAACCTACTGGGTGACAAACACTATGCTGGACACTCTTTGCATATCATATTGTGCATTTCTCAAAACACCTCCATGAGATAACTGTAGTCCTCCTCATTTTTAAAGATGAGACACTTGACACTCAGAGAGGTTAAGTACTTAGCAAAGGTCACACAGCAAGTGCACGGAAGACAGAATTGGAACTCTGGAGTGGTGCGCTCCTAACCCACTGATCTCCCACATGCCACACTGCCTGCCCATCCAGTTCAGTGTCATGACTGCCCAGCTGTCAGCTCTTGTCTGGCCTTGCCGTACAGCTCCTTCCCAGCCTTCCAGTGTCCAGGTCTCTGCTTTGTTCATGACAGCTTTGAGCCTCATACTAATCCTGGCTGCCACTCAGCTTTACTACCCAGCTTCTCCATCTCCCGCCCCCATCTCCAGGTTCTCTGACTCCATATGGCGCTCGCTACGGAATCCTGGGCCCCTATGCAGGACCCTCATCCCCTCCTAAGCCGTCTCTACCTCCCAGCCTGGTCTTCATTCTGGATGATGCAGCCTCTACTGGCCTCCTCCGTCGCAGGGGCCTGTTGAGTGTTGGGGTGGCAGATCCCACCTACCACAGTTGGTCCACAGTGCACCCCATATCTCCTGAGTGGCAGAACCACCCACTTTTAGAAACTGGAGATTCAGAGATCGAGAAACCAAGATCAGACACTGTGCTCTGTCCCTTGCAGTCCGGGTAGTTCCGAGCAGTGTATTTAATCTTTCCAGGTCTCAGTTTCCTCATTTGTAAAATAGTAGCTGTATATGCCTCCCCAGGTTCTTAGGGGGATTAAAGGAAGTAGTGCACTGAAAAGCACATGGCCTCGTTCCTAGAAGATAAGTAACCTTTCGTTGTTGTTGAAATACAACTTTCTATTCCGCTGTCAGTTTTCTGAGCGAACAACAATGCTATCATCTTTGGATATGTGTAAGTTATTTCTTGAGGATCTGGGTTTATCGTTGAAATAGCCAATATAGGATGAGAATTATGAAGATAGTATAACTGCGCTTGTCGTGTTTCTAATCTATTGTGACTAATGTGCCCACTGGATCATTAATTAGAAAAATTTAAGCACAGAAAGGCGAAACCTTGAACCTCCTGTCAACATAACCTGCGTGCTGTGGAGCAAGTGACTTGGTATCTATGGTTTTGAACAACCTAATCATGTACGTACCCTTACAGCTCAAGATTCTACCTTCCAAGGAATTGCTGACCATCTTTCCCCTGAATTATCCAGTGTCCCATCCGAATTTAAAGAGTTACAACATTTGTATATGAGAAAGATGAGAAATCCTAAAAGGGAAATCAATTTTCACTTAAAAAAATTTTTTGTGCGGGACTTCGTTTCTCATGTTGGAATAAAAATATTATGTCTAGTATAGTGTTTTGAAGAGAAGACCTGTGAATGGATTTGACTGGACTGGGACACATCTGGTAGAGAAATAGAGGTTCTTTCAAGGGCAGGGGGCTCATTCTAATGGTGGGTAGGCAGATTGCTGGGAGGCAAATTAAGAGACTCTTGTTATAATTATTTGACATCGGAGATGAGGGGAAACCCAACAGATTCTAGGGCCACTCAGGTCAAGACCTAAACCCTCTCAGCAGTACGTGGAGCCCAAGGAACAAATAGAATGACTGTTAGACAAAATGAATATCATGGAGCCTGGGCAATAGGAGATGTTCTCTTAATGGAGTCAGAATGTGGAAAAGCAGCATGGAAAAGAAACTGAGACTGAAGAGCTTTCCTTTTCTTCCCTGGAGAGTTGGGAACCAGGAAGTGACGGTATTCATTTTAATCATAGAGGAAGCAAATGGGAGAAGGAAGCCTTCTGGGCCAGTGAGGGGTGCTTCCTGCCCCTCCCACTAGCTGGCTACGATGATTCGCTTTTGTCAACTCAAATGGAGCATGGGGTGCCCTGATTTACCCTTGTTCTGGGTGCTTCTAAACTAGATTAGCCTTTGGGTCAGTGGACTGAGTACAGCAGACTGCCCTCCCCAGTGTAGGTGGGCATCGTCCAATCTGTTGAGGTCCTGGGTAGAACAGCAAGGCAGAGGAAGGGCCACTTTGCTCTTTCTGCCTGACTGTTGGAGCTGGGACATGAGGCTCCTGCCCGCCCTGGGACTTACAACTCTGGCCTCTGTTTTCGAGAATTTTACCGCTCGCTTTCTTGGGTCTCCAGCTTCCAGGGACTGCTCAGCTTCCATAATCACACGTAAACCAATTTCTTACAGTAAATCATATATCTGTGTCACAGTGGGTCCGTTTCTCTGGAAAACCCTGACTGACAAACCAGTCGGGTGCATTGGCAAAACCTCAGAGCTTCTGTTTTCTCAACTCTGCCGTGTGCAGAACCCAATGGGCCCGGAAAGGGTTTTTCTTAAACTAATAGTCATTTAAATATTTAACTAATTAATTAGCATGGGGTTTTCACATAGAAAGGATTGCTTTGAGTGAAGGAAAAATTGGAGGAAAACCTTTTGCAACGTTCGCAATATTAATCATATTGCATTCACTGTAACTGAGTTTTTGTTGTTGTTCTCTCTTATATTTAGAAAAGGATTCACCCTCTAAAAATAAGCCAAATGGACAATTGACCTGCTAGGATCTTGCATGTGTTCTGAAAACCAAATCTGAGGAATTTACGTCTTTTCTACAAGATATCATGTTTCCAAAATGCTCAGTTTTTATTTCTTTAATTATTTGCTCATTTGTTAAATGGTTGCAATACAAAGTCATAAAATGAATATACAATAAAATATGCACACAACTAGGATGTTATGACTAGAGGGGGAAATGTGAATAATGATGACAACCATAATTGACTAGGTTGGCCTTCCAATTTGTTCCAGAGCTTTCTGATGTCCCGGGTGAAGTGGAGGCGCCATCAGTCATGCAGCGTTCACTATGGGCAAAGAGGGGTCAGTCTAGACTCTTGGGGGTAAATTATTAAGTTTCCTAGCAGTGAATTCTGAAAGCAATTTTTCATGAAAAGTTTTATATAATTTTATATTTTAATAATTGAGATATATCATTAAACAGGTATATTATTAAACACGCAGAATCCTTTGCTAGCTTTCTTTCAATCCCAGCTCCACTATCATCTAGGTTTATGACAAATAAACAGCATTCACTCTTAATTTCAAAAACACAGTTTCTTCATCATGTTGAGAGGACTAGAGACATCACTTATAAATGGTTGACACGGTCTCTGGTGACTTGTAAAGTCTCAGTGTACGGTTGTTGCTATTATTACTATTTTTTATTATCATTATTTGGAAGTATGGGAACACAAAATGATTGAGTAGACAGTATCCCCCAATCATAATTTCAGAAAATGGGCTTCTGGTAGAATGACAGGCAAGGTGATCAAAAGAATATCTAGGCTGACATACAACCAGATGTGGGGTAATTTGAAATTAATAACACAAACATAAACTTAAAGTGGTTGTGGGCTTGATAGGATGTAAGGGAAATCTCTATGAACTAAAGACAAATAAGCATATAAAAAAAGATGACTGAGTTGAAACTAAGACGTGGAACTTGATCAACAAGCAAGTCTGTGTTAAATAAATTAAGTCTAGATTCTATTACCACGAAGGATCTCAACCTGAGACTTATACTTTGGACCAGGAACCTTCCAATAGGCCAACAATAGAATCATATCTGTAGAGTCCTCTGGCCTGTAGCAAAAGCAAATGAAAATCATCTCCAGAGACCATACGCCAAATGTAGGTCCTACACCTGCACACCTACATGAAGATTTATAAACATGATATAAAATAAGTGTATGTGAACTATTTAAAGTAATAAAACAAAACTAGAAAAGACCCTCAAATCAATCAAATATGACCACATAGATTTGTAAGAAAATCCTACAGTCCTTTTATAAATAAAATTATTGAAATTCAAACACAATGAATGGGTGAATCATTGAATAAGACACAAGTGAACTGAAAATTGGGGATTATGAAGATATATCAGAAGATACACCCGGAATGCTTGATAGAGAGGCAAAAAATAGAAAAAAAACATAGAAAACAATTATAGAACACAGAAACATAGAATATAAAAAATAAAGTGCAGTGCATATCAATCAAAATTAAACAAAAGAGCTTCACACTTAGACATTGTTGTAAAAAGGCAGAATTTCAAAATAAGATTCTAAAAGCAGTCACAAAGAACATCACCAGCTGGCAACAGACTTCTCAATGGGATTAATGGAAGCAAGAAGACAGTAGAGTGACATCTTCCAAGTTCTGAGAGATTGTAACTTTCAACCAAGAATTGCGTACCTAGTAAAACTATCGTTAAAATTAAAAGTAAAATAAAGATATATTCTGATAACTCAAAACTGAGAAAATTGTGACCAACATACTGCTTTTAAATAATTGTAAAGATATTCTTCAAAATACCAAACATTTTAGAAGAAAAAATATTGGAGATTCTTGTATTTCTTTTTTGGAGAGAAGGTTCAAAATACTTAATAACATTAAACCTTGTTAACTATACATGACAAAAATTTCAAGTGTAACTACTGAAAATAAAGATTAAACATGTATAGATTCAAAACCAATAATGAAAAAAAATTAAACTAACAAGAAAATTCCACAATTAATTCTCCCACTCCATCTTATCCAAAAATACAATTCTAGAAAAATGAATAAAGACTCATAGAAATAGCATTATTGTTAAAGGCATTAAGAAAGAGACACGCATTAAGATGCTAGGAAAAAGCCTCATGATATGAATTATCACAACAAATATAAATGGACTAAATTCAGTCAGTAAAAGATAATTGTAAAATGGGTAAAAGAAAATCGACTATTATATGTTGTTTAGAAAATTATACCTGACACATGACAACATAGAAAGATGGAAAATAAAAGGCAACAAAAGATAGAGCAGACAATAAATACTAACCATATTGAAGTTAGATAAGTAGAATTTAAGGCAAGAAGATTATTATAGAAAGAGACAGTCTCTCTAGAATGGCAGTAAGTGTCAATCCTTCAGGAAGATATAATTATTCCCAATTTGATTTCAACGTTTATTATGTTTTCAAAATATACTATAAAGGAAACCCTGATAGAATTACCAGGAGAAAACTGGCAAGTCCATCTTTGCAGTAAGATATTTTAAAATTATTTTGGCAATTTCAGTTACATACCTAATCACTTAGCAAATAATTATTGTGCACCCATATCCTAAATGCTTATGATAATTTCTTGGTAGCATTATAGTAAAGCTGAGAACATGAAATTAAAACCTTGTCAAAGGTAGGAAGCTTGGGAAGGACTAAGATGTTTGGGTCTGCGATGTAGGCTTCCAAGACGAGGCTGACTGTTAGGAGTACATCAGAGGGAGTCACGTTATAGTCTCACTGAACATTCCTTCAAGGAGCTTCCTTAAATCTTGGTCAGGCTTTTGACAGAACAGAGAAGCAAGACAACCTGATGATGCCTTCTCTCAGTACCCAGAAAGTATCTAGGTTCTGAATGAAGGAAAGAACACTCATTTTTGAAAGTCTGTAGGGCAGCAGTGTGACTACCTTTTGCTGGCATACTTGAGGGTCCCCCATCAAACTCTGAGGACAGATGGTATGTCCTCATGCCCTCCATAAAGAGGGCATAGGTCTCAGCAATCCAGTGTCCCATTTTAAATGATGGACTATACCTAACCAGCAACAAAGTCATAATTCCCAAATTAGGTTATAAAGGGTTAATGGATGGATGGATGGCTTTTAAGAGATAATTTGATTTGGAGACCAGTGGCCTGAGTTCCTGCTCTGACTCTACCCTCGGGAAACTTTGTGAAGTCTTACACATTAAGTAAGTCAATAAGCCATGAGTTATAATCCTTGCCTATGTGCCCAATTTACATACTTATGACACAAACACCAAATGAGATAGTGGATACAAAATCACTTTGGAAACTCCAAAAGCAGAACAAACATGGAAAGATTTGTCATCCTTGTAAGCAAGGAAGATATGCACAGAAATGATCCTGACACATTTGTGGAACACATTCTAAGGTAAAAGCAGAAAATAAGGTTGCCAAATAGAAATCTCACCAGAGGAAGGACTGCTTTGAATATCATCAAAATTGTTCAGGTTTGATTTAGGAGGAAGCGCAAAGACAGTTACTGGAGGCATTTGGATAGAGACCAGGATGATAAAATCTCTGCGGCATCAATAGTAAATTTTTTTTTCAACTCAGAATAAGACTATTTACTATTTTGTCAACTCAGAATAAAACTGTTCTTCTGAGAAATGCTCCTTCAAACCAGTGTTCTATTGAAGTTCCCCCAAACAGTGTATTCTAATACGAAGTGATCATGTGACAGAGTTAAACCAATCAGATTCTTCCCTGGAATTAATTTTCTAACTCACTCTGAAAAACACAATCACTGTCCCTCTCTAGTAACAACAAAATGATGATGTAATTTCCAAGGAGGCCTCTTTGTCTTGTCAGTCCACTGCCTCCCTGTCATCTTCCATTATATAAGGATGGAGGTGACATGGCAGCCTAGCTTCTGTGCTGCTCTAACCCTAAGTCTTACCCTCCACCAGGCATTATGCCAGTTGTGTCTCTCACAGCACTCCATTTATTCTTCACAACAGATGCATGACGTAGACACTCTTGTAACCTAAAGGTCAGTGGTAGAACTGAATAGACCGAAGTGATCCAGGCAAAACGGATCAGCACCCTTGTTCCAACACACTCTAACCCATGCTACTTGCATCTGTTTTTGCCCATATCTTAGGCCAAGAACAGGTCGTAGCTCTAGTCAGTGCCCTGTGTTGGAAAGGATTCTAATTCCACTGGTTTCCCATTTATGTCGGGGACTGGGAATACTTGTGTCACATTGTCTTAAACACCATTAGTGGGGGAAAAGCATACAAATCTTGGAGGGCTCTGAAGCCATTCTCCCTTTCTGACAATGACAGGTGCTCTGAAATCTTATGTTTTGCTTTGGCAGCAGGAACTGAGGGAAGAAGCTTTCTGCGTCCCATTGAATTAGTGCTGATCAGAAAACGGATTTAATTTGCACGACAAGGCACTGAAATGCAGATAGATGGAAACAAAAAATGAAACCAAAAAAACCGAATGACTAAATAACAAACTAGAATAAGATAAGTACCCTTCTTTTATGGCTGTTTCTCAGCATAGGTTTTGGGCTAGAATCGTTCCTCTCGTCACTGCTATAAAAGACATTTCTGCCCCTGATCTGTCACTTCCTCCTTTGGCACTTGAAGGTCCCAACACAATCAGATGTGGACATCTCTCTATAGCTGCACTCGAAGGGCCTGGGAATTTTCAGTTTGATTAATACATTGATAAGACATACATTTTACTTAAAACAAGGATACCTGTGGGAGTTGGGGGGAAAATTCCAAAAATGAGGCCACACTGGAAATATTAAATACAGATACTGTAGTAAAACACTCAGCTAAAATAGCAATAAAACGGACCTCCGATGGGCCTCTTGAGGAATTAAAAAGAGCAGCTTTATTCCGCGGGTGTTTTCAGACAGAAATAAATCAACTCCGCGCTGCCGAGTAGAAATAGGACCCTGGTATATCTTTATTTCAGATATGTAGGATGCCAAGTCAGAAAAGTGTGGAGGAGACATACAGAGTGTGCTTGAAACTGAAACATGAATATGATTGTAATGTTAATATTTCTTGCTGGGGAAAAAGTTCACCTTGGCGAGGTCAGGGTTTCCTTAAGGTCGTTTCACACAGAGAGAGCTGCCTCCCTTTGACATTTCGTCTAGCAGAGACCCAACTCTTCTGACACACAAATGGGTTCTTCGTACCCCCCATGGCTATTTCTATCAACATCTGTGATTTTTACATGAAGTGGAATGTGCACTGATTGGAGACAAAGATCCACAGTCTCTCTGAGGCTGGAAATTGGGTTGAGAGAAGGGGGAGAAAGTTTTTTATTATTATTTAAAGGGATAGCGATCATATTCCTGAAATAAAAATACAGCTCCAACTCCCTGGGGGAGAAATAGAAACAGAATATGAAGATAGGAGGTATTTTGTTGGCTGTTGCCCTCCTTCACAAAAGGGACACTTTACAAGAAGATACCTTTAATTCATTTCAAAATATTAACTGATTACTCTTTTCAGGAAAGGCAGCCAGTGTTATAAGATTGTAATAATAGTTATCAATTACACGACCTGAGCTTGTTTGCTAGTAAAATAGATCATGAGTACATGACCACAGTGAAGTCGTTTATCTGCTCAGAGCCTCGGTGCTGCTCTCTGGAACGTACAATGATGATATCTAACCCTATGTCATGTGTCTGGGAGGGGTCTGTAAAACAGTCTGAAATGGAAGGAATCATCATTGCTACCACCTTTCATAGCTGATGGTCGTGTTGTTCATTTTAATAGCCACACACGGTATAGCTATGTTTCCTAAGTCCTTCAGCCTGTATGGAACTTAATCTAAAGCAAATGCAAAGAAAGGAAATTACTTTAAAATATGAATACAAAACAAGACAGGGTGGCTAGGGAGCTGATGCCTTATGTAAAAAAGGAAGCATTCAAAATAAAGCGGAACCGTTCTTCAATCTTCTTTCAATATCATGGTTTTGGATTTGGTAATTACATAAGTCAGTAGAGAAAAAAAGTCCTTGTTTTCTTATGTCTCGATTCAATGTTCTTTGTCCTCTGAACATTTCACTAAGCAAATCATCTAACCCCACTTACCGGGACTTGGACAGTTGGGTCACTCCTGTGTGATGAGCAGCAGCTTTGGGGATGAAAGTCATCTCACCAAGAAGCAGGAAAAGTTGCCACACATAGTTTCAGGAAGGTGGTGTGACACAGTAAGCAGCCCCAGCCCCCTCTCACTGTACGCCACCTCAGACGTGGGGTCTGCATGTTCCTTGCCGTGCTTGCTTTTCTGCCCAAGGTTTCAGCAGGAAGTGAAGGTGTGTGGCAGCTATCCAGGCCGTGGGGGACCCAGGTGTTACCCTTCTGGAAAGTATCCAAGTGCCCCCAGGGCTCAGGAGAGGTGAATATCCAGGTGTAACTGCAGCGTCTGTTTCTTGTTGCTTCCCAGCCTGGGAGCTCTCCTGCCTGCACCTGAAAGGTCTCAGGTGGGCACTACAATCATACCTTCGGGTTCTGCCATGTGCACAGGCCAGAGGCTGTCAGGGGAGGCTGTAGAGTGTTTTGTTCATTTATTTAGGATGATTAGAAAAATAGGGCAAGAGAATTTTTCTCATGTATCTCCCATGGAGGACCTCCCAACGTAGTTCTCTGCAGACAGGCTTTGCCGTTCTTGTCTCCTATGCCAGGATGTCCTTCTTCATCATAGAGAGGGAGCAAAATGTTATGCAAATTGCTCTGTGCATATACAGACATACCTTGGAGATATGGCAGTTCCAGACCACTCCAATAAAGCAAATATCGCAATAAAGTGAGTCACAATTTTTAAAATTTCCCAGTGCATGTAAAGGTTATATTTATACTATACTGTAGTCTATTGAGTGTACAATAGAATTATGTCTAAGAAATGTACATATTTTAATTAAAGAATACTCCATTGCTAAAAAAACGCTATCATCTGAGCCTTTATTGAGTCATAATCTTTTTGCTAGTGCAGGGTCTTAACCTTCAATTTTTAAAACACTGCCTGAGAATCGCAATAAAGCTGAGTGCAATAAAGCAAGGTGGGCTTGTAGTCAGAGAGACCACATCTCAGTTCTCTCTCCCTTTCATGTTATTGTTTCATTCACTCACTAAGGCCTCTACCTTTGGGGAGTCGGTTACCCAATGGGGGAGATCAAGACATAAATCATTAACTTGAAGTTAGAATGACAATGGTGTTGAGTGCTACAAAGAAGTTCCTGGTGAGAGGAGAAGGTATGGAAAGGGCATTGGGTCAAGGTTAGAGTCCAGTCATACAGAGAGCTTCCCTGGGGAACTAAAGAATGGGTAGAACTGTAAAATGGGTAATCCAGTTGTGGGGAAGAAAAGGGCAGAGCTTGGCATAAGCCTGGAAGGAGACTCAAGGGTGCTCCTGAGGAATGGAAGAAAACCGTGTGTTAGCTGTAAAACAGTCCCCAAATCATTCGACACTCCTTTCATCCAGGGGTGGTGTCTAAGTCCTGTGAAAATGCATAGAAGTTTGTGGCTGCCTCAGCAAATGGAACATGATAGTAATGACGTGTGACTTCCGAGCCTAGGCCGTGCAAGGCCGTGGTTGTCCAGCAGATACTCTTGGAGTTCTAGCTTTGAAATCCTGCTGCTCCCTCTCTTTCAGATTTCATCTGTGGGTCCCATGGAGAAGCCATGGGTTGACGCTGCAGTCAACAGTCCTGCAGCTGAGGCTGTCCTGGGCCACGCAGGCCCAACCCCAGGCTTATGAGGGAGGCGCCATCTTGGATCCTGCAGCCCCAGCTCTTGTCAGCCCCAGTCCCTGGCCTCAGACATCCCAAAGCAGAGAAGCGCCACCGCCACTGGGCTCTTTCTGAATTTCTGACCCATAAAATTGCTGACCTAATAAAATGTTTGCTGTTGTCTCTCCTGAGTCTGGGGTCATTTGTGTCACAGCAATAAACAGTGGGAGCAGGTCGCATGGGCAGAGCACAGCCAGAGGAGCCAAGGGTGCTGTGAGACAAGATGGGGCCATAACCTGCCTCAGGTATTGCCTGGCCTTGGGGCATATGGAGGACTTTGGTCACTGTCTCCAGAGCAATGAGAATTTATTGGGAGGTTTTAATCTTGGGTCGGGGGGACATGTTTTTTTGAAAGATCTTACAAGCTTCAGTGCTGGTGGGAAAGGTGCCTGGATTGTGATTGGAATCAGAGGTCATTGAAGTGTATGCGTGAGAGGTGATGGCATCCCGAGCTAACACGGTCTTGGTGGACATTGCAGAAGTGAAACGAGCAGAGAGATCTTTAGAGGGTGAAACTATCTGGCATCCTCCATGGCTTGACAAAGAGGATGAGACTCTGGGAGGAGTCCCATGGCTCCTAAGAGGACGAGCTGTGCTGCTTATTGATGGTGATGTGCTTTATTAAGACAGGGTAGAGGTGAAGATCAAGAAATTGGTCTTGGGCATGTTGAGTTTAACATAGCTTTCAGAGTTCAAAGTGGACGTGATGAGTGGGTGGCTAGATAAAGACGAGTCTGTATCTTGGTTCTATCCATCGGTTGGGAGTCATCAGCCAAGAAATGATGACTGAAGCCACAGACTCGGTTGATTTGGTCTAGGAAAGAAGTACAGGATGAAAATGTGTGGTCCAAAATGAAGGGGCTCCAATATTCAAGGGCAGTAATGGCTGAGAAGGAACCCAGAGATGGAAAGGGAAAAAAACAACAAAACAAAAAACTAGACTTGTATCCTGGAAGCTTGGGAAAGAGCATGAAGAGGACGGAACACTCCTTGACCTAAGGGAGGGCCCATCTGCAGGACAGATGTGAGCAGGGGACAGATGGAGGGAAGGGGAAAAGGGAGTGTTGTGGGGTGCAGAGGAAACGTGCCCCTTTCTAAAAGCTGTCTGCACAAAGGAGCAGTGAGATAAGGTATTAAGGAGGGAAGGTTGAGAGCCATAACGTTTTTTACTTTTTCTTTAAATTGGGAAGATCATGATCAAATGATTGAGTATCGATGTGAAGGATCGAGTGAAATGTACTGGAGAGTGACGAGGAATAATTGAGATTTTGAGATTCCTGGGAACAGGCTGGCCTGTCTCAGAACAGGTGGAAATGGACTGACGTAAGAAGGGGGATATCACCTTTAAGTTACCAAGATAGGAGAGGGTGTAGGTAAGCTGCGCGTTCAGTATTCAGGGGAAGTTGAGGGAGTTCTCATCCTGTTGTTTTGATTTTTCTCTGAAAAGGAAGCTTTCTCATCTGTGGGTCACGGGGATGGTTACAGAGCTGTGAGCAAAGTGGTAAAGGTTTGAAATATTTGTTATGAAAACGGGACCTTGATGGGCCAAGAAAACACATGAGGGCTGCCTGGTGGTGGTGAGTCTTCTTTTGAAGCTCAACACCAATGCATCCTGCCTTGCTGAACAAACTCCTCCAGCAGCACTTGCTTCTTGAATGAAGACCAGTGGATGACTGAGATCATCGGAGGGTTGGGTTTCACTCAGATGAGTGGGAAAGGCAGAAGGTAGAGGATTTCATGGCACTGGCAAAAAATATTTCTGAAATAATCTAGGCTGTGCAAGGATGGGCATGAACACATGACAAAATGGATGCCTTGGGAGAGATGCCAGCCGATCAATTGACTAAAGATTTCTAGCACCGTCTTCCACGTGATCCGAGGGTTATTACTCAAAGACCCAACATTAGCTGAGAATTGACTATCTCTGCACCTTCATACACATTGAGAAGTGTGAGGCCGGACCACAGAGTAGGTTTGGGTTCAGGCTCCTGCATCTCACTGCCTAGGGATGAATCTCAGCTCCCCCACTAAACAGACATGTGGTATTTGGCACATCACGCAACCTTCCTCACCTGTAAGACAGAGATGGCGGTCACTGCAGAAGCTTCCTCACAAGTTTTCTGTCCTTGAGCTGTATGCACCAGACACCATGACAAGGCAGGCTTATGTGAACAATGCATATCACATAGCATTGCCTTGACTGCTCACCAAAAACCTGAGGCTTCTGCTACTGTCTCCATTTCATACGTAAGGAAACTGAGGCTGAGAACTTGCGTAGTTGCGTAGTTCAGGATCCCAGATAACTAAGGCCTAAGAGCAGGTTAACCATAATAATATCAAAGCTTGCGTATTGTTCAGGTCATTTAGCATCAGTGGCCTTATCTAAGAGCTGGGGTAGGAACATCACAGAACTGGTTTGGCTTCTAAGTCAATGTATCTTCCACTTTTGTAAGATGTCCTCTGGAAAGCTCCTTAGACCATTCCTTCACCTGTATCGTGTGGGTTATATGTGCTCCATTCACTTCACAAGTGGATTTTAAATATGAAATAAGACGTGTGGAAAAAATGGGTCAGCTACAAAAGAGTTTCTCTTCTGTGACTCTCTCCTCTTTCCCCTTTCTCCTTCTTATCTCTCCCCATCACCACTGGAACATGAACCGGAGTGTTCACCAGCCCCGGGGTATGTCTGCTTTACTCCAGGAGGGCAAGAGAGGGCTAGAAATAAAACTGAGGGATTCCAGCAAAATGGATTCCCCTGTCATCAGCATCGTTGATCCATTAAAACAAGTTTTCAAACACAGATAGGGATTAGATCTTTTACCTCTTTGTCACCAAGACAAAGCCAACTAAGGAGATAGAAACACAAAATACTAGGACGACCTCTTTATCATGACCATGTGTATTGGAACCAGTCTTTGCCATATAACCATAACTGTATGTGCTGTATCTGCCACAGCGATAGTCTCTCTCTTAGGACTCAGAAGCCAGTATCGATTGGTTTACAAAGAAGGTGGTGAAAGGAATAATGGAGGGTAGGCATAGAGATGCTTAAATATTCCTCCAAATGGCTTTACCACTTCTTTCTTCTTCACGTCCATGCCATACTTGCTATCACATGAAAGAACTACATATCCATGTCATCATTTCTCCTTTCTGTGACGATTCCCACCATCCTGCACCAGAGCTGGGGCCTCACCACTTGGAGAGGGGCACGCACCTAACGACATGTTACCCCATGCCTGGCACGGAGCTGACCTGTCTGTGGAAAGCATTTTTGGACTCAAAATTCAAGCTGCTTCCAGGGGCTTCCAGTCACTCACAGAAAAGTACCCAAACCTTTAGCATGGCATTTTCCTTGGAAGGAAGGCAACAATTAATGCTTAAAAAGGGAAAATCAAGAAAGCACAGCACGAGCATATCATTTAGAAATATATGAAGAAACAAACATGTAAATGAGATGTGAGGGGTTAGTTCTGAATTGGTGGATGTAAAACTGGATGGAATTGGGGCTGGGGATTGTGCACTGTTTGACTCGTTAAACTATGTATATAGATTACTTTGATAAGCATGAAAAATAACAATAACATTTCCTGAATCTTTAGATTCTATCTGTGGGGTGGGGAGAAGGTAATGACTTTTGCTAACAGCTATTCTTTAAGAAATGCTAAAAAGCAATTTTTCCATTAATACTTTAGTGTGGTCTGTGTTTATCAGTTATTACTTATCTTTTTTATTTCATCTGAAATATTATATAATTGAAAAGCAAATAGGTAGGAGAGAGACGGTAATCTAATGCATATGGTAAAATCATATTTACAAAATCATTTAGACAGCTAAGGCCCAAGAACAGCTTAACCATAATACCATTTACGTTTTGCATGTTGTTTAAAGTTGTGTCATGTTCATTACTTTACCTTAAGTTTGCGGAGGATCAGAGCTTATTACGGCATTCCCTTTTTAGCCATAAAGACACTGAGGCCACACAAATTGGATTCATCACCTGTGGATTCGTTGTCATAAAGAGGTGGAGTCCAATCTAGAAAATGGTACTTTCTCTTTCCTTCACTCTATTTTCTGTCCTCTGTCCAGGACCCTACATAAGTTTGATTATGCTACAGTCACAAAAGCCTCTACATCTCAGTGAATTAAAACAGCAAGGAGGTCACTCTGTGTCACTGGGATTCATTCGTGCTATCATAGTTCTCACTACAAATCTGGATGGACTGTACGGTC
The DNA here is from genome assembly GCF_964194185.1 of Rhinolophus hipposideros. NCBI lineage: Eukaryota > Metazoa > Chordata > Mammalia > Chiroptera > Rhinolophidae > Rhinolophus > Rhinolophus hipposideros. The sequence continues at coordinate 96,789,913 of NC_138051.1, forward strand.
ACTCTTTGGAGCATTGACAGGCACCTCAGACAAAAAGGGAGACCGTCTGAAGCAGCTACCAGGATAATCATACACTCAAGTGTCTGGAAGTGATGTCCAAAACTTCTGTCCAAATTCATTGGCTAAGAAAAATTATGGGATTTCCCTTTGCATTGTGTATTCATTGACATATTTTCTTAGAGTTATTTTTAATGCCCCAAAGAGAAGGAAGGGGATATTTGGAGAAAAGTTCTGATGACCATGTTGCCACCATGTTCCTGGGCCATCAAAAGTGCTCTTCCTTAATTAGGAGGCGGTTATCCATCAGTCAGCTTTGACAAAGTTTTACTCTTCTTCTCATAAGCTGTACCTCATCGATCCTCAAATGGTAACACACACTGGGGCAGCAGACATATCTTTGAGGGGCTGGGGAAGGTGAGGAGAAATACTTCAAGTAAAGGGTGTTCGAGAACACCATCAACCCAGTTATATTTTAATTACTGTGGCTGGTGCACCAAGGTGTCAGAAAGAAAATCTTCTTTACCGATCTTCAACCCAACTCCTATAGTCCCCAGAGCATTTATCACCATGGTAAATAATGGTGACAATGATGAAAACTTTAAAATGGGATTTTGTTGTTGTTCTTGTTGTTTATTCCCCCAACGATAATGTCTGGAAGAGGGAGAAGCTTCTTTCATGTAAACAAAAAAAATGAAAAAAAAATGAAGGAGGCGATTGAAGATGGTCAGGGCTGGAAGGCAGGAGCGTGAAGACAAACATTCAAGACCCAGTCACTTTAGTCTTTTGATTGAAAATGAAGCTCTGGGAGTGGGAGTGGTTGCTCTGCTTCCTCGCAGCCATGATGAAAGAGAGATAAAAAATATATATATCCATTACCAAGAGCAGCGACCGGAATGCTTTAATGAAGAAAAGGTGATTGCCCAAGAAGAATAATGGTGCCCTTATGTATTTTTTTTCTACTAATGTCATCTGGATTTTGATTGTCTAGGAAGACACAGAGTAGGCAGAATTATATGTAAAATTGGTGCTTTCAGAACTTGATTAACAAATCTATAAGGGTTGGGGGAAAAAACACAATAAAATCTTGCAGTGTTGAGAAGAGGGATTCCACGTCAGGGCACATCATGATGGCTCCATCTCCCTTTTCTTCACATCTCTGATTAGTGAATGCTTTTGAAGCAGAAGGGAGACAGTGCATGAAAGATACCTCACACATCTGGCCTCTCAGACGTCAAAACATATCACTAAATTGTTGCAACCTCTTTGATCTCCTAAAGTAACTAGGTATAAATCACACATTTAAGGAAAAATTATATCCTATGCTGGCTTTGCTTAGGACAAGCCCTTATCAGTAAAGTGAAAGTCAAGTGAGATGGAGAATATACTTTTTATGTTCCTAGATAAATGGGGCTTCTTTCTTCTGGGTACCTGTATTAATTTCCTAGGGCCGCCAAAGCAAATTACCATAAGCTGGGTGGCTTAATACAATAGAGATTCATTCTCTAACAGTTTTGGAGACCAGAAGTCCAAAATCAAGATGTAAGCAGGACCCCACTTCCTCTAACTACTCTAGGGTACAATGCATCCTTATCTCTTCCAGATTCTGGAGTTGCCAAAAATTGTTTAGCTTTGGGCAACTTCACTCCAATCTTCACTTCAGTCTCCATGTGGACTTTGCCCTGTGCCTGTGAGTCCTGAATCTCCCTCTGTTTTTCTCTTATAAGGACATCTGTTATTAGAAATAGGACTCACCCTAAATCCAGAATGGTCTCATCTCAAGATTCTTAACTTAATTACATGTGCAAAGTCCTTATGTTGTGTAGCGAGAGGGTCCAGGTTAGGGTTTGGATGGGGAGGGGAAGGGCTAGGCTTAGGGAGGAACAAACTCCTCTATGAAAGGTGGTATGCCAGCTGTCTCGTGAATGGTCAGTACGCGTGTGTCTACCTATGAGTGGATTTGTAAGTACTCCCTGCAGAGAGAATGGTATGATGATATGTTCAAGGATGTGATGGAAAATGATTTACACTGTAACTTCCCAGAGGACCCCGTGCAGGCCAAGTGTGCTAGAAGACAAAGAAAGACAGCATGCTGAGGGCCAGGAACCTGCAATGAAATGTTCAATTTACCCTGGAGATTATGGAGCCTGCAGGGAGACTGTGGGCAGGGGTGACATCAAACACATACGTCCAACGGTGAGGCGCTCCCTTTCTTCCCATTTTCTGTGGCGCTCCATTTCTTCCCATTTTCTGTGGCTTGGTCCTCAGCCACCTCTGGATAGATCTGCCAGCATGAAAGTAGAGAATATCAGAAACGATTTTCCCAGGAAGTGAAGGACTCTAAAGGTGTAAGTGGTCCATTCAGAGACGCTCAGCTCACGGTTATCTCTCCCGCTGTCCCTCTGGCTCCCCGTCTTTTCCCGCCACAACTCAGATAGATTTTAGCAGGATTTTCTGCTACACAGTAAACACTTGGCGTGTGTTCTTTTGACTTCACTCATTCCCATTCTCCTTCCCCTCCTTCTCTCATCTTTCAAAGGTTCATCCAGATATTCTTCCCGGTTGTTGATTAGAGAGAGACACTGAGAAGACTAGGAGTAGGCAGCATGCAAAAAGACCCAGAGGCAGGAGAGAGTCTGGGCCTTTGGGATATGAAATGAAACTTCTTCTTCTAGGTAGCTGGTGGCAGATCCAACAGGAGGAAATGAGGTGGGAAATGTTATGAGAGGCCTAATAACACATTGGAGTTAAAACTTTATTCTGAAGAGGAACAAGATAGAGGACAATAAAGTTTTTTAAACTTAGAAAGATGTTACGTTTTATCTTTAGTCATAGCTATAAAAGTTACTGCAGATGGGAAAGGTATGTGTGTGTGCATGTACTTGCATGTACTAGTATATATGCATAGATAAAAGATAAATGACACATAAATACATACATAGAATCTTGGAGTGGATCATGTCTTCAAAACAAGACATGAGAACTACAAAATGAAAAAAGATTGGCATATTTGAATACACAGAAATATAAAGCTTTTATTTGTCAAAAGATGCTATATAAAAGTGGAAAGACGATAGATTGAAAGACCATATTTGCCACTTATACACACACATTATTAATATCATTTTTCAAAAGCAATTCAGTAGCAAACGTAGCAAATTCATAGACGAATGAAATATTACTTCACAAGAGAAAAATGAATAGCCACTGGTACTCAGAGAAATCATAAAAGCAATATATCAGCATTGTTCAACCATCCTGTTTATCTTTAAAAAATTGCTAATCACCCTAAACTATAGAGAATGGAGAAGAGACTGTAGTTTCTTTTTTTTTTTTTTCCTGGTGGAAGATTTTAAGATTGATTGATTGACTGATTTTTTAATTAAAGTTTATTGGGGTGACAATTGTTGGTAAAATTACATAGATTTCAGGTGTACAATTCTGTATTACATCATCTATAAATCACATTATATATGGTGATGGAAGGAGAACTGACTCTGGGTGGTGGACACACAACGTGAGACTGTACTTTCACCAACAGCTACTCAAACCATTTTAAAATCAAGACAGTCCTTTTGAGGTACAATTCGGCAGTTAACATTCAAAATGCTTTAAAAGTGTTCACTGCTGGTCCCCATAATATGCGTGTACTAGAATGGGTCCAGTGCCTCATTACTTGTATTTACAAGAAAACGATCCTGAATGTCCATCAGTACATGAAAGTATCCTAAGCCCCCCTATTCTGAAATACCAAAGAGCCACTGAAAATAAGTTATGGCAGCTGTGTGAACTGATTTGGAATCATCTCACTGCTAGGTGAAAAGAGTAAGTCACAGTGATGGATGAAAGCCCCTATTCATGTAAACACACAAACAAAACATGGAGTGCATACAGATACCCCTCACTGAAGAGGGGGTGTTCTGGAACCTTAGAGGGGAGCAGGCTGGTTTCAGGGTGTCGTATTTACTGGGGCGTGAAGGGTAACTCTTCTGCTCTATGTTACCTCATTTTAGTCATTTTATAATGAGAATGTATCTATTATTTACTCATGTGGTTTGAAAGACAAACAATAACATGGCTTTGGAAACAGATCATTCTGTCAGCAGAGCCCGAGGTGGACTGGAGGGATATGAGAGGGATGGCAGGCAGCCAGGTGAGGAGAACCCTCCAGGAATCCGCTAACTGGACAGGTGTGTGGGAACCGTACAGCAGTAGTTGAGTTTGGAGAAAAGAAGCTAAAGTTGGGAGAGGCTAAAAAGGCAGAATGCAGATGACTGAGTTATCAAACAGGGCAAGGCACTTGTCAACAAAGCAGCTCAGAGCTCCTAAGTGGAAGGGTGTTGCTAAGAGCAATGATAAGTAATGGAGAATGTGGAAATTCTGAGCCAACATGTGCTCGGTGTTATTTTAGGCAGGGGCCATACTTAGGAAATGGAAAACAACGGAGATCAAGGCTGCCGGAAATGTGTGAGCACGTGGACTCATTTGGTTAGGTCCTAACTTAGGCACAAAGCAGTGCACTTAAATTGTCCTGCATCAGAGCTGAAATGCACGAAAGTTGGCTAGATGCCTGACCTATGACCCCACACTTCTTTCTACAGCCGCTCCAAGACACCAGGGCAACACCTGACAGATTGGCAGGGCTTCCAACAAAAGGAAACTTTACATTTATCTGAGATGATGCTGTCCTTGCTAACTAAAGAGTCATTGGCTTTGGCAGGGGATTAATTCCACTTGTCTTGCTTACCTCATGGAGCTGAAAACCTCTCATTGAATAATAAAATGGAAGGACTGACAAACAGCCAAACTTTTGGGGGAAACAACAGTCTAAAAAGAACATGCTTTGTTCTGGACACTTGCGAGGTTGAAGAGAGGAGTGAATGTCAGTGCTGGGAACACTGGACTTCAGCCTTGCTGTGTGCCCAGGCTGACCAGGCCATCTTTGGGGGCTTCAGTTTTCCCCTTTGTAAAATGGGGTCTTTTCAGTTCGTTTTGGTTTCCACATTACCAGGCAGGATCAGCCTCACCTTGTCCTCACCCCACACCACCCACTTTTAGCATTTGTACATATATACCACTCCTGTCCCCGGAACAGATAGTTGATTGATGGTAGAAGAAAGGATATTGGAAATTAAAAAATATATATATTAATTTATGCAAGTGGGGAGGGAATTGCCTCATTAACAGAATAATTGAGCTGTTAGTTAATTTTACTTGTTATCCACAGAAAAGGGCAAAATTCTTCTAAGCAATGACTCCTCTTCTACCAAATGATTAAAAGAACAACAAAAAGGTTTGCATTTTGGATGTGTCTGGTAATTATATGCCTGACACTTTTTTTTTTCTTTTTAAATATCATATGAGGCAGATGTATTTTTAAAATCCTGGCAATTTACACAACACTAGGAAAGTGTCAGCTCTTCCTAATCAGAAATTTTCTGCACTTCCCCCACCCTTATTAGCAGTCATTCCAACTAATTGATAATTATTACCTTTTTCTTAGTCAAATCCAGTTGTTGGTGTAACAACACTTCCTGCTTTGCTAAGATTAATATGTTTAACTATCACTGTAAATAATGCATAAAATTAATAAAATTCTGCTTGCTCAATAGAATGCAAGCCATCTATTTTCATATCAGCGCCTTAATTTCCAGCCGCTTTATGTATTTTTGTTGTTGTTGTTGCCACAGACTGGTAGTGATAAGTCGTTCATAAGTCCAAATTATGAAGCTCTTCATGTGTAAACGCCCCCAGGACTTTGACTAAAACTGGGGGACACAACTATGCAATCCTCACACTCTGAAAGTCCCAGGAGAGAATAAACCTGATTCCTTCTTCAAGTCAGTTGCAATAAACCTTGATGGATTCGTATAAGAAGACGGTTCTTTACCCACTTGAACTGGCCTGGACTCAGCCCTGAGTGATCGCTCGTGGGTCTGTGCAGGCTCATTTCCTGGAAATTGATGAAGTCTTTATGGCAGTAAGGGCAAGGCCAGCAGGCATCTGGGTCCTAGCCCAAAATGACTCCTAATAAAGGAACGCTGGCAAACGGCCCTGGAAGAGCTTCAGAGAAGGTAATGTAACCATCACATTATTCTGGCATGTGTCCCCCACCCCAAATCTATCTCCCCCCCATTCTTAATTAAATCAGAAACACTCGGCTATCTGAAAGAAAAAGACTGTGACTTTTTTTTTTTTTTATTTAATCTGATCCAGGAATCTGAAAATACAGAGGGAGATTGTACATGGAGACAAATATTTACAGAGCCGGGGCTTCCTCCTAATCTTGCAGCCAGAATAATCTCTGAGGAACACGTCCCATGGCAACAGGGAAGAGGGCCTAGGCTTGGCATCCTCTCCCTGTTAGAAATGATGCTCCGTGGGTGCTGTAGTGCAGAGAGGAGGGGACCTGGGCGTGGTCCAGGACGTGCATTCCTGCACCTTTGTACATTAGCCTTGTGACCGAGAAAGACCTTCTTCTTTATGGCCTCAGTTTTCTCATCTGCAAAATGGAAAAGCTTGCAACATAAGAAGTCTCTCAGCCTTTTTTAATTCCACCTTACGTCAATTTCTTTTGACCCATATATATATATATATATATGAATGAAAATAGGGTCAGCCAGGAGACTGATTTTGTACACTACAAGGGAAAACAAACCAGACAAGAGAACAAGTGGAGCTCCACGGCAAACTCGTGTCACCTTTGTTAACCAACATTGGCTGTCTTGTTCATGAAGAAGGAACAAGAGTGTTGAGAAAAAGGAAAGTCCATCTTCAGAAAAAAGCAGGAACGGCCATACCAGAGGACCCTGAAGAGTGGCAGGTTTTCTCCATAGAACAGGAGCGTACATACTCCTGAAATTAAATAATACCTACCCCTGAAATTAAAATAAAACCACTCCTCTGAGAAGCACCGAGCTAAGATAGCATTGGACATGGGCTGGAACAAGAGCCACTGGGAAGAAATGCAAAGTGTAGTGACAGAGACCAATATCATACTGGCGCCAGAAAAGGACTGTCACAAGCAGAGAGGACAGAATCAACACTGGAAAAGTAAGTCAGTGCCTAGGAACAGAAGTTTTAGATGCCCTCCCAGAATATAAAGGTAAAGGAAAATGACATGGGAGGTGATAGCCCTGGGGTACAAAGACAAGTTATCATCTGTGATTTATTCAGTGGATATTTGTGATTCAATTATGATGTCCCACAGATGGTTCCAGTGCCTTCAACAGATCAACAAACAACACACATAATCAAAGATCACCAATATTTTTATTTTTTAAAGTTTCTGTTCTTTAAAAGAAAGGATCAGCACCTATCTTGTACGATCGTTTATGTTCGTATATGCACAGGGTGCCCTATGCACAATAAAGCAGCTAACCTACCATAAATAACCCAGACAGGAAAGGGAAGAGATCAGCTCTGGCTTATCACTCTACATTCTGTTAATTGTTCATTTGCTATCTTGTCTTCTATTGGACATTAAGCTCCATGAGGACCAACACCTCCTCTCAGTAACCACTATGTCAAGGATATTTTCCTTGACAAAGTAGGGGAGTGATGACGAGCTGTGGATTATTAGTGAGTGAAACCTGAGGTCACCCTACTACACAGTTTACAACTGAAGAAGAAGTTCCCATGTTTATGAAAAGACCTGAGCATAGAGGATATAGATTAGTCCATGGTTAGGGAAATCCAAATAAATTTAAGCTCATAGATGTCCTGACAAAATCATCAAAAGGATAAGAACAGAATCAGTATATATCTGGTAAATCAATAGGTTGCTTACAAATAAATAAAAATCATGCTATCTCAAACATGTTCTCTCCAACCCCAAACGCCCATCGAGTGTTATCGATGGGGCTTTGTGAGGAGAATCCTTGTGGCCCAGGCATCTGTAATTGGTAAAGTCTTACTCCCTGTAGGAAGGGGTAAGAAAGGCAGCCTTCTTTCTTACAGAAAGGCACCGTCGTCTACTTAAACACTCAGAAAAGGGTGCCACTCACTCACCCTTCTTGGAAAAAAATGATGATCAGGAACTCAAAATGAATCCAATGTGAGGCACTGAAAAACGGAAACAACATGGCTGTTAAAAAATAAGATTAAGATAATGTCAGTAGCTTCTCATCAGATTCTATTTTAAAGCAGAAATACTTGTGGGTTCTTCCCTACTCACTGTAGACCCCCATGTAAATAACCTACTTGGGGCATATGTTGCCAGTTAGATAGTGTCCCCTGAGGGTAAACTTTGCTCCCACATCAGGAAATATGCTGCTGGGAGGCTATCTCTCTATTTTTCTTAACCAAGTTTGATGAGCTCTTGAATCAGTCAGCATCGCTGCAGAAACAAATGATCCCCAGACCTCATTAGCACACACTAGCAACAAAAGCTTATCTTTGTTCACTCTGAACTTGACCTATGAAGTGCAGAGGTTGTTTCAGACCACTTTGTGTGTCTTCTTCATGCTAGGACTGAGACGAAAGGAGCTGCCCCTACTGGGATGTTCTTATAGCAGAGAGGAAAGGGCGAGGGAGCTGATGGAAACTCTTAATGGTTGTCACAGCGTCTGCCTGGTTGTGGTGTATTTCATATGCAATCATACACCATGGGTAAAAGTGACTTACAAGGCAAAGTTTGGGTCAATGTGTTAGAAAAGTGTACATCTCGTGAAGGGAAGGACTGCAAGTTACCTGGCAATGGCCAGCGATGTATGATTCTCTTACAGGGAAGGGAATTCAATAATTGAGAATAGCGATTCAATTCACCATGCAAATTAAAGGACAATTTGGTGGTGGGTAATAGGCCTATAGACTTGGCAAACTATTGAATAATCCAACCTCCCCTCAGAAGCTTTATATTCTAACTCCAAACTCATCTTTTTGGGTCAGATTTCCTATATCACCAATATATCCTGTTCAATATACTCTGTTTCTCTCTCTCTCTCTTCTCATAACCCTACCCCCCACCAAAAAAAAAAGTTAGGGCGAGGAAAATAATGGTCACATTTTATTGCCAGAGAATTTGCAGAATAACTTTTTTGCTTCTTTAAATTTTACACTGAATGACTTCAGTTAATTTGAATAACTAATAAGCTATCTAGTGACAGATATTACTGCTTTCATCAAATCTAATTTATCATCAACCATAAGAAGTATCATTGTTTTATGTACCACTAAGAAAAAAAGATACCAATTAAACTATGATATGCCATTAATTATAGATGCATCCCAATTTCAAGAATGTTAAATGTGAAAAATATGTGTCTTCGAATCAATGAAATATGGTATCTATTATTATATTTCTTTATATCTAATCTTGTTTCAAATAAGATCTATGAATCTTGTACTAATCATAACTTAAAATCAGCTTATATATAATATGACATCAACAATATAAAAATTAAAATATTAATCAGGATTAAAATACTCTAGAATATTCATAGTGATTGCTGTATCTGGATATTAAGATTTAAAGAATTTTTGCTTCTTCATTGTAATTTTCTTAAGTTTTCTATTTTTAATAAACTAGTATTAACATCATAATTACAAATACTGTTTGTAATTTAAATAATTACATACAATCTCGTATATGTTATATGATATATATTTTTTAAATAAACTTAAAAAAGTAACAGAGAATACATCAAACATTAACAGTGTTTATTTCTGATAATGGGTTATGGATGCTATTTTTTCTTCTTCTCTCTACTTTTAACAATAGGAAATATTTTATTTTCCAGAAAAGCCAGTTATATCATCCAACTTGCACACACTAACTTGTACACACCAACCGTAAGCCAAAAAGTTAATTAATAGTTGCCTACCAAAGAACCATTCTCTCCTTTTTTTGTTAACAAACCCTTATTTGTCTTAGGTGGTAAAATGCTGCACTGAAGATGGTTTCCCCGTCAATCTCCCTTCCCTGAGTGTGGCCAAGTGAATAAGTGCCCATAAATGAGACATAAGTGAAAGTGTTCAGTAAGACAGACTTCCAGTAAAACTTCTTAAAAAACTTATTTTGTCTTTCCTTCCTCCTCATTGGAATACCGCTGGAGCTTGGAATAATGTCTGGAGTCTCAACCTCCATCTTGGACCATGGGTTGGCTTGAGAATGGGAACCAATGCAAAGTATGCTGGAGCAAAGCAATAGGGTAGCCTGGGTATGATGTTGGAGCTACCAGACCACCCTCGGATTGCTTACCTTTGCCCTCCTATACAAAAAAAAAAAAAAAAAAAAAAAAAAAAAAAAAAAAAAAAAAGGAGAAATACATCTGTAACTTATTTAATCCTGTAATATTAAAGTCTCTGTTATTTCTAGCTGGTGGAAATTCCTACGTCATACAATGATGGAAATGAAGGCACAGCTCAAAAGCTTTCTCCCGCCTTTGAATTCTATGTATGATCATGAATGTGGACAAGACCTGAGACAATATATTCCCAGATCATTTGAAATAAACAGCTCTGAGTTGTCAAAGTTTAGCTTCCGCTCAGCCATGTTCCACATCAGTGTCTAGGACGAGAGAAAATTCTGAGATCTCTGTGCAATCAAACGAACCCAGCTCCACGCATGACATCATCTCCATTGCAAATGAGTCTTTTTTGTTGTTGTCATTTTTCCTATTCCCCACACAGGTCAGGGTCTCTGACCTCTTGTTTATTTCTTCCCATGTTGCCCTTTCCCTGAGCACTTGGCTAATTTTGTGCTCCAGTGACCAAGATGGGCATTTGTCACTTTCTTCAGAAAGAAATGAAAGCAGGTGAATTTGACATTCCCTGAATCTTGGCTCGAGTGACCGCCCACTGAGCACTTCGTTTGAGTATATATGCTAGGACTTGGAGATTTTCCACAAGATTCACATGCATGTCTTTTTCTATAGTTTAATGGCAATAATCTTTGTTTCAGAATCCAGTGAATCAGACCAAAAGAAAAGAAAAAGAAACATGTGTTGAAAGCACTTTAAGAACCCTTCTAAGAAAGAATCCCCACCTGAGAGCTTTGTCTTATTTACAGACTCCCTGGACAAATTTTGTATAAGCTAAGATAAATAATTCATTTAATCAATACACACACAATGATGCACTAACATGGACAGTTTTCTAATACAAATAAACAGGTCAACTTATGTTTTTTGTTGTTGTTGAATAGTGTGGAGCAAAATCGTCTAACCTCGCATGCACCCTGTAAACCATGTAGGCTTGTTGACTAATTGAAGCGCCTGACAAATTATCCAGAGAGACCGTGATGATCCTTAGAAAGCATGGGCCTCTGTTGATGTCACTCAGTGGAATCCACGCCCAGGGGCTACTTCCCATTGTCTTTAGGATGCCAGATGAAGCCATCCATGATCAGACCTGGGATCATCCCCACTGGGTCCCTGCTTCTGCTCGTTCAGGTCCATTGCCTATGAAATTGATATTAAACTATATGTATATCCCATGCCTCAGGCATCATTTTCCTGGAAATCTTTCTGTATTTGTACATATTTTCCTTAGTCTGGAATGTCATTCCTATTCACTTAGGGAACTTCAAGGTATTGTTCCCTTACCCCATTTTGTCAAAGGAGGAAATGGAGACCCAGTGAAGAGGAGTTATTTGCCTCCGACTACGTAAGTGGTGATAGGGTCAGAACTTGACTGTATGGGTTCAAATATTGTGTGGGTTCAAATATTGTGTTTGTGTCTGCATATGGGTATGAATAAAATAGCTTTACACACCAATTGGGTCACAATAGGATTCATTTATGGCATGTGCTTATGTTTAAATTGGGTTTAACTTTATTCTCCAGTTTCTTAAGGTAGAAGCTGAGGTCAACGATTTGAGACCTTCTTTTCTAATGCAGTGGTACTTCGGTTTTCAAGCGTAATCCATTCCGGAAGACCATTTGAGTTCTGAAACGTTCAAAAACAGCCGACAGCTAAGTCTCAGTATCACTTCTTTTTTTTTTTTTGTTTGTTTGTTTGTTTGTTTGTTTGTTTGTTTTAATTTATTGGGCTCAGGATCTTACACTCAGTGGAAGCTGCATGACATGTTTGACTTCTGAGGTGTGTTAAAAAACCGAAGTATTTACTTCTGGGTTTGTGGCATTTGTAAACCAAATGTCCATCAACAGAGACGTTAGAAAACTGAAGTACTACTGTACAGGCATTTTAGTGCCATAAATGCCCCTTTAAGTACTGCTTTAGCTGCATATCATACATTTTGATACACTGTATTCTAATTTTCATTCAGTTCTAATACCTTCTAATTCCTTTTTTGATTCCTTCTGATTTCTATTTTGGTACCTTATGCTTGGAGGTCATTGAGATTCTTCCATCTGCAGAATTTTAGTTTTCATCATTTTTAAAAATTTTAATTGCTAGCTTTTCAAATATTTTTCCACTCTCTCCCCCTGTAAGGACTCGAATTATATGCAATTCAGGTCATTTGAAATTGTACCACAGGGCACTAATACTCTGTTGTTGTTCTTAGCCTGTTTTCTTTCTGTGTTTTGTTTCAGATAGTTTCTATGATTATATCTTCAAGTTCACTAACCTTCTCTTCTGCAATGTCCAGTCGGATGTTAATCTCATGCAACCTACTTTTCATACCAGACATAGCTTTCATCTCTAGAAGTTTGATGTTGGTCTTTTTCTATATGTCCCATGTTTCAACATACTCACCCATTTGTCTAGATCATTGAATATGTGAAATGCATGAAAAAGAAGTTATATCAATTGTCTTTATAGCCTGTCTACTAACTCTATTATCAGTTATGCATTTCTGAGTCAATTTCAACTAATTGATTTTTCTCCTCATTATGATTCGTATTTTCCTTCTCCTTGGAATGCCTGGTAATTATTTATTAGTTGCCAAAGACTATGAATTTTACCTTATTCAGTGTATTTTTTGTTCCTTTAATATTATTAGGTGTTATTCTGGAATGTAGTTAAGTCACTCGGAAATGTCTGATTCTTTTGGATCTTGCTTTTAAGCAAGACCAGAGTAACATTTAGACTAGGTCTTGTTTTGCACTACTATTAAGGGAAAACACTTGTGATTATTCCACCTGATGCCCCATGAGTGATTTTTTTTCCACTCTGGCTGGTGGGACCAGGCCCTCTTCTCAGCCCTGTGTGAGTTCTGGGAATTCTTTTCTCTGGTCATTTCAGATTGTTTTTTTCATGTCTTGTGTAGGTTCCTCATGTGCCTGTGCTGAACAGATTTCAGTTGAAGAATTGAGAAGAATTCACTACAGATCTCTGTATTCTCTCTCCATTCAACTCTCTCCTCTCTGGTACTCTGCCCTGTGAATGCTATACACTTTGGCCTCCCTCAACTCAAGAAGACTGCTGATCTCTGACCAGCTCCTTCTCCTTTTGCTGTGGCCTGGAGACACTCTAAACAATAAACTAGGGTAATTTGGGGCTACTTCTCATTTCCCATCTCTCAGGGACTCTGTTCTTCATTGCCTCATGTCCCATACTTGAAAAATGTTGTTGCATATGTTTTATTGCCTTTTTATTTGTTTCATTTTTGGTGATATATCCAGTCTCTGTTACTTTCCTGCTGATCAGTCACAGTTGTGTTTAATTTTCTATTGTAAAAATTTCTTGGGTATTAAGATCTTCGAGAAGAGTCCAAGATATTTTGTGCTGATAAATAATCTTGATATTCTTGTTAGATTGTGGTCAATTATTTCCTTAGCTTAGGGAGCATGTCTCTTTGAACCAACTTCCCACCTACCCTACCTCATGGTTCAACAGATAGTTTCACACCTCAGATCACCTCTTGGAGCTACCTGATCTCAAATTGCCTAAACTAACTTACTTCAATATATTTAAATCTTAAAATAGCAATACTATTATCTACCTAATTAATGTGCAATTGTTAAACTAAATAGCATATAAAAATGTCTTTCTAATAGGAAATGTTTGGAAAACAATTGTATAATTAAAAGCAATTAAAAGTTGTGTACTCTAAAATGTCAGGGCCCATCCATTGTCTCAAGGTCAATTATAATTATATGTTTTTAATCTATCTATTGGTTCCTTTTAATTTGCATCAAAGAGTGTCAGTGAAAATGTTCTACTTTGCCAAGGGAACTCTAACTTAAACTCTTTTCTTTTTATGTATCTAGTAAAAACTATGGTCTAAAATATGTGGAAAGGAAATATTTATTTGAAATATTTAAAAACAGTATGATTCACACATAAATGAGATTGAAGTTCCTCTTACAGGAAAGAAAAAGTTCTCAGTTAATTAATTCAGCCCAGTGAGAGGGCATTTTCATTTGGGAACCTGCTGAGACTTAGTGGAAGCTCATCACTGACAGAGACGGTGGTTCCCATAACTTCACCTGGGTCCCAATGGGCCGCGGGTACATGTGCCTCAGCCAGAAGACCCCTTATTGTCTATTTCACTGGAGAGAGCTAAAGATGTACTCGATGCAATGTTCTCATTTTGCCACGTATACTTAGTGTGAAGGAAGCTTCCCGTGGGCTGGCATTGATATTTAAGCTTCCAGAGGTTTCTAATGGCTTCCACATGATGATTTCAGTATGTTAACCCATGTAGTCTATTTCTCTCCATCCTAGATTGTCCATTCTTAAATAACTTGCAACAGAAACTAGGATTATTTCTTTATGGCTGTGGAATCCCACGCAAAAGAGAGGAAGGAAAAATTCAATTTCCTGCCATCTATTTTCTTCAGAATGAAAATAAATGCCCCCTGTAGTAAACAACAACAACAACAACAAAAAACTTTGTGGCAATTGTTCAACTCACAGTACCCCTTTAACTGCCATCCTTATCCACAGAGGAAGTACCTCAGAATCCATATTCATAAATATCCCCAGTGGATTGGACCATGTATGGACAGTTGACACAACCTGGGCCATTCAAATTTGGAATTGAAACTCAACAGTTATATATAACATGATTACCTCCTAACAACAGCAACAACACAAAGATCCTTAAAAGTCTAGAGCTATGATTTGGATATCTTCCCCAAGGTAGATAAGTAAGCAGGAAAGCATATCCACAGGTAGAAAAGAAAGAGTTGGATAGAACTGTGACAGAACGGGTCCATTCCCTAGGCTTTGTAGATGCTCTTCCATGCCTTGTCTAAGAACCAGCCATATTCCTACCCTGAGGTTTGGGGAAGCATGACTGTGTCCTAAAAGCGAATGTCCACATTTTATCTCTGCTTGTGTTGGTTTCTTCTGCTTGCAAACAAAATGCTCCAATAAAGCACACATGGGGTGACATGGAGTAAAAGACAGTTGATTTACATGTAAAGAGGTAGGAAGAACTGAACACCTAATGTAGACCAACAACTTTGTTACAAATAGATTAATCAAATTCTGAAAGCAACTTGTGGGAGGTAGGTTTTGTAACTCCATTTTACAGAAGAATAAACTGAGGCTCTGCTAATTCCAGCGATTTGGCCAAGACCATAAAGTTAGTAGTAGGTGTTGGAACCAAAGTGTAAAGCCAGGTTAGCTGACTAGAAAGTTTCTGGTGCACGAGGGTGCTACAGTACTCATTCAAGGATGATAAAGGTGATCTGTGACTTGTGGCTTCTGAAGGCCTTGACCACAAGTTGTGCTTGGTCTATGGACAGATCACAGAAGCTTACTCATCGAATTAAATAGGGCCTGAAGTGTCACTCAAAAGGAGTGGTCCCAGCAGCTCGTCCCTATCCCTGTCTGACGCCTTTGGAGTGACACTTCAGGTCCTATTTTCTCCATGCTTAATAAGCAATTAGGTGAGTTTCTTGTTAATTCAATCAGAGGAACAGAAATATTGCAATTTTTCGGATTAAGGTCTGAAATAAAAAAAAAATGTTTTACACTGTTGACCTTTGTCAGTTTCGTGTAAGAGAAACTGATGATGGACCAGTGAACTAGCAAATGAGCTTTGCAGAGCTGTTGACAGGGTCAGTAAGGAATGCAACCCATGTGAACAGAGACGCGCTGGTTTTGAAGGTATAGGACTCGGTTTGGGAGGCTTCAGCCATAAAGCTGTTCAGAGGCACTTTAGAAACAGGGCAGATTTTTAATCTGGAGACATTTAACTCTTTTCTTCTTCTTCTAGAACTAGTAAAAAAAAAAAAATAAAGAGAGAGAGAGAGAGTGTGTGAAATTGGCTTGCCAAACCTTCAGAAAGGCAGAGCTCTTTCCTAACTACTTAAAACCAAACAGAAATGTTGGGCATCTAGTCTGTAATAGGCACTGTCACTGCCATAATGTATTGCCTCTTCACATAAGAAGCCGGAGAGTTATTTCCAATTTATAAGAGAAGAAGCTAAGTTAAAGAAAGGTTTAATAACGTGCTGTAATCTCTTACCCCATACCTATGTAAACTTTAAGATCACTGTGGAGGATGGAGGGTACAGAAATAAGGGAAAGACTAGTAGGAGATCCCCAATTCCGTTCTCTATACTTTCCGAGTACATGCTTCATTATATTTCCCAGACCCTGCTCAGGTAGGTACGATCACGTGATTGAGTTCTGCAGCAGTTCCTTGCTGGTGCATAAAATATTATCCCCACAAGCCACTTTCCATGTCTTTCCTCCTTCAGATGGCTTGGCAAAGACAAGCACAGCAATTTTCGTAGTTCTATGTTAAAGATGGGGGAGCCATAACATGGTAGGTACCTGGATCCCTGAATCACCACTTGGAGGAGAGCCACTCACCAACTGGGAACATTTATTTTGGATTTCATATGGCAAAAGACAAACTGTAGCATACTTGAGTCATCAAGACATGTGAAAATTTATTGTCACAGCTCGTATTAACTAGCATAAAGAGCTACAGTCCATAAGGGTGATGTGAGGTTTTTGTAGATATGTCAATTTGGCTAGACTGTGGGACCCAGCTGTTTGGTCAAATGCTCATCAGGCTAGATGTTGCTTTAAAGGCGATTTTTACATATGACTAACATTTGCAATCAGTGGACTTTAAGTAAAGCAGATTATCCTCCATGATGTGGGTGGACCTCAACCAATCAGTTGAAAGCCTTAAGAGCACAAAGCAAGGTTCCTCTCCCAAAGAAGGAATTCTACCTCTAGACTGCAGCATGGAAATTCTGCGTGAGCTTCCGGCCTTTGGACTGAGGACTGAAACATCAGTTCTTACTCTGTCTCCAGCTTGCTGGTTGTCATGAGTATTTCAGATTTGTCAGCCACCACAAATGTATGAAGTAATTCATCAAAATAAACTTATCATCTATGTATGCATTATCTATCTATCTATCTATCTATCTATCTATCTATGTGTATATATATATATATATATATATATATATATATATATATATATATAGAGAGAGAGAGAGAGAGAGAGAGAGAGAGAGAACCTATTGGTTCTGTTTCTCTGGAAAACACTGACTGATACAGAGTTAAACAACTGAAACAACTGAATGCAGTGGTACTTACAGTGGCTGAGGGAATGAGATGTTGCTATACTGACTGATATTCTCACATTCCTGGAAGGTTTCAGGGAAGAGGAGTGAGGGGAAATCAGATGGCTACAACCAGGTTAGAGCGCTTCTGTCCAACGTCCTGGGAGCCAGGACATGGGTTCGGAGGCCCATGCGGTGTTCTTACAGCAGACGGAACTCGGGACCCAAGTGTTCACTGGCCTCCGGCGGGAGGATCATCCTTTCCTGCCCCCCTGACATCATACTTGGCTATTTCACCTGCTATGGGCAACAAAAGATGATCAGAGGGGCATATGCCACGTCTAGGCAGAAGATGGATGAGTCAACTTAGGATTCCCTCTCTTTTCTCTCTGCCGTGAGTGACGATAGAGAGATACTGCATCATTATCCTGTGTCCCAGAAACAAGGTGCCTGGAGCAGAATCACAGCCACTCATCTATGGACACATAGCATGAGCAGCAATGATCCTCTGTATGGAAAGCTGCTCTAGATTGGGAGTGAGTTGTCATTGCATCATGTGTTACTCTATCCTGACTCATCTACATTTCCATATCTAGGACTACAGACTGCCTTCGTGCAAATCGTGGTTCCCACCATTTCCTAGTTGTGTGTCCTTGGGCAAATCATTTAGCCTTTGTTGCTCAACTATCTCCACTTTGAAAGGAAGGGGGGGTCGAGTACTTATTTAAAAGCGTTGTTGTAAAGATTTAGTTGGCTAATACATGTAAAGTTTCTATTTGTCACAGGCACATAAAACATAATTAATGCACATTACCTATGATTTTATCATACTTTCCAAGCCCTCCTCCACACAGTGACAAGAAAACTGTGACCACTGGGGTGGGCAATGCAGACTCTTAAGGAATTCACAATCACTAGTTTAAGGAGCATCATCCGATTCAAGGTGGGGTAGGGGAAGCGTTTTCTATTAGTGCTGGATAATACATTTTTTTTTTAAGTTTTCTTTAGTTGTTCTCTGCTCCATAGTCTTCTTTCTGTCTCTCTGTCTCTTTCTCACTTTATAGACCTTTAACAATGCAAAAACAATTCTTAGCTGGAGGGAAGTACAAAAACAGGCCATGGGTGAGAACTGGCTGCTGGACATCGTTTGCCAACCTCTGGTTTAATCAATCTTATGGTGTCCGTTTCTTTTGATTTTCCTATAAGAGATCTCTGTTCAACCTCTATGCTGGAAGGAGTTTAAGACCATCCTTCACACAGGTAAGCGTTCACCCCACACTCACTTCATGCAGGTATCCATCTACTCAAGACAGGTTCCCTGGATGCTGGCCATGAGTCTCCTGCTCCTTTCTTAGCTGGTTTCACTTCAATAACATTGAAAGTGATATGTCACTTGGCTCACCTCTGAGCAGTGAGGTGGACTTATTTCTTCCTAGAAATTTTAAGTTCAGCTAATGCAACTCATTCGTGAAGGGAGAGCAAGTTATTTGTTTATATGAACAAATATCAATGAACCACACTGCCAAATAAGAAAAGACTTCTGGTGTGGGTGTTCAGCTCCATTTGTTTGGTAGGAAAAGCATGCCATTTGCCACGTGTTCTGCTCTGGCCCTGGGATAGTCATCAGGGGTCCATACAGGATATGAATGTACCCGACCAGGGTTGCATGAGCATTTGGATGAAACAAATGCTTGAAATCCCTCCTGGAAAGTTCAACTGCAACTTAATCTTCAAGACTGGCCCCTCTTTCCCATACTTAATGCCGGAGTTCCACGCTGTACAGTAAATATGATAAGGTGGGACATACGTTTGCATAAGAAAGTTCTTGGGCTGCCCTGAGTTCCTTCTCCACACAGATAACCCGACAATGCTTCATACTGGCTGAATCTATTTTGCAATCTTTTCTGATAATGTTGTCCAACTCGGCTACTGCTTCTTCTAGTGCTTGCCATTCGCTATGTGGTTTCTGTTTGTCCATCTGCTATTTGTTCTTCTGGCATTGTTGCCTGCCCATTTTTTATGTTTCTTCTGTTTTTTGTTGTTATCCTTTTCCCTCGGGAATTTTGCAACACCAGTCTACTGTTTGATTTTCTATCTTGCTCCCTTCTGGAGACAGACTGTGAGAAATTCTAGAACTGGAAGGAAGCACTGGGGCTTACTTCTCTGAGGGCTTGCATTTCAAACTGAAGTGTGTGTCTCTGAGCACTCAGGGTATACAGCTATACACTTACGAAGAAACAAGGTAAATGTCGCAGGTTTTCCCAGAGCAATTTTACATCATAGGGAGTTGAAACTGTTTTATGTTAATAAACACGGACCTATTATAGAAAAGGTCACCTTTTTTTGTTGTTTTTAAGTAAATATAAGAACAACTTGTCTAACACGTCTTTGGCTTTTCCCTCAAGGTCTTTCACCCCTGCTGATGGAGGGCTTTGATGGAAAATCAGAGAAACTCCACCAAACAATAGAGTAGAGGATGTGATAAGGAAAGAGGCATGGACCCCCCGTGATGTTTCCGTGCAGAGCCACTGTCTTTGATCCTTTCTGTACAACTTCTTATTTCATCCTCATCACACATGAGGCCACAGTAATATTTGCCCTTTTGACAAAATCAAGATTGAAAGAACCAAACTAACAGTGATAATGTTATTATCATAATATTAAATAATTTTGCTAATGCCACACCTTAGAGACAGAATTGCAAGTTGAGTGCTGTTCTCTTACTTAGAAGGAGATATTCTTGCGTAATGTTATGAGCTGAATTGTGTCTCCCCCAAAATTCATGTACCGAGGTCCTAACCCTGACTACCTCAGAATGGGAACATATTTGGAGATAAGGTCTCTGAAGGGGTAGCTAGGTTTAAATGAGGTTGTTCGAATGGGCTCTAATTCAATATGACGGGTGTCTTTATAAGAAGAGGAGATTAGGACACAGACACACCCAGAGGGAGGATAATGTGAAGACACAAGGAGAAGACAGCCATTTACAAGACAAAGACAGAGGCCTCAGAAGGAACCAGCCCACTGATCTCCTATTTCCATCTCTGGAACCATGAGGAAATAAGCATCTGTTGTTTAAGCCACCCAGTGTGGTACAGTGTTACAGAAGCCCTAGAAAAACCAACACATGCTGCAAACCTATCTATCATTTATCTATCTATCAATCTATCTATCTCTCTATCTCTCTATCTATCTATCTATCTATCTATCTATCTGTCTATCTCTCTATCTCTCTATCTATCTATCTATCTATCTATCTATCTATCTGTCTATCTCTCTATCTATCTATCTATCATCTATCATCTATCTATTCATCCATATGTCATATACATATATATGATACAGACAAAGTTTTAGTTCAAATATAAAAGTCTAAAACAGGTATTTTGTTGTCTCTATTCCCACTATTCTAAAACAATATCTATTTTAATGGCAACACAAAGTCTTGCCACCTCGACCCATCTATGCTCGTGATGTCTGTACTCAGTTGTAATCATAGCACACATATGCAGGTATGTTCTAATATTTCCCCCGATCCCTAGCACTTAAATGTTTATAAAAATTATAGAATACGATTGATTCTGCTAAATTACATACTATTTCTTTGTAGTTAGGTGCTGAAATATTATTATTATTTATTTAATTATTATTTTCATATGTTCATGGCAGTAATACAGAATCATATTAGTGAATGTACACAAAGTAGGGTTTGAATCTACGGAAGAAATTTTAAAATCGTTGATAATTTTATTATCCAGAGATACTTGATGTGAATGTTTTGCTGTTAGTATTTGTATTCTACATGTGCATGAGGCATACATAGACACTTATAAATATTTAGTAACTTTTCCGTGTTTTTACATAGGAAAGATACCACATCTTTATCTGTTATGTCTCATTCCAATATTTTTACAGATTTGTGTTGTTGTTTTCACTTGAAGTTTTCATTTTTGCACATTCCAGTCTTTTGAATTGTGTGAGATCTTGTTATTTCCGTGCTCCAAAATGATGGCTTTTTTCTGAGATCAGGTAAGTATTCACCTAGATGCTGCATGGTTTCACTTTTGTTCATCCAGTGATTTAATCTATCTAGAGTATATTTTGCTAGAGTTTTAATGAAAATCCACACTCGTATTTCCCAAGTAGCTAATAAACTGCCCCGATATCTATCAAACTGCCTTCCTTTCCTCACTGCATTAGTGTTGTATTTGGGGGTTTTAAATGCTGCCAATGTAGTGAAGTAAGACAGTACCGAGGTGTCAGCTCACCATTCTGTAGGTGAGAAGTCTGGGCACAGGCTGTCTCCATCCGCTGCTCAGGAGCTCAGAAGACCGCAGCCAAGCTGACAATGGCTGTGCCCTCATCTGGAGGCTGGACGAGGCCAATACTTGCTCCCAGCTCCCTCAGACTGTTGGCAGAATCCGTATCCCTGCTGTTGTAGGATGGAGAACCCCATTGGTTCGCTCACTGCTGGCCTGCTGGGGATCACTGCTAGCTCCTAGAGGCTGCCCTCAGGTCCTTGCCACAAAGCCCCCTCCTTAATCCTTCTCACATTGTAAACTTTCAGGAAGGACTCAGTCACATTTAAGGTTTCATCTCATTACGTCAGGTCCCCCAAACACCCCCAGAATAATCCCGCTTCCCATTAACTCAAAGTCAACTGATTAGGAATTTTAATTGCATTTGTAAAATTCCTTCACCTTTGTCATATAAGGTAACCTAACCAGGGGAGTAAAATTCACCTATTCACCAATCCTGCTCACACTCAAGGTGGGGGGCAGGTATGCAGAGCACATACAGCAGAAGGCAGGGATTCGGGGGGGATCCCAGAATTCTGCCTAACACACCCACTAATTCTTCATACCAACTTTATTACGTGTTACTATTGTTCATTTTTGCTCTATATCCCATAACCCGCTAATGAGCTCTGCTGTTTCACGGGTCTGCGGACCCGTGTTATATTGTTCTCACTCTTATAGAATCATAAGATGTTTTGTAATATAGTTAGGCTAGGTGCCCCAATTTTATTTTCTTTCTAAAAGAGTGGGCAGCATTCTCTTTTGTTACTTATTTATTCTCTCCAGTGAGCTCTAGCGTCATTTACCAGGTCTCTAGTCCCCAACCTGGAGACTGCCTCATCTGAATTTTGATTTTGTGCTAGTGAACTCTCAGCATTATATTGGGATAAGATTTATCCCTTTACAAAATGTAGTCTTTCTATATAGACTGTGATATGTCTCTCACATTTAATTAAACAAATATATGTTGAGTGTCTACTCTGCGTCAGACATAAAGATGAATAAATACAAGCACACTCCATGGAGCTTTCATTGAAGTGAAGGAGACAGGCAAGAAATAAGAAAACCCATAAATGGAATAATTTCAAGTAATGGTAAGTGCTATGAAGAACAGGGAAATGTGATAGAAAATGTCTGGGGCTCATAGTGGTAAACTTTAGGTAACAAAGTAAGGGAATTTTCTTTGAGGTGATGTATGATCTGAGATACGGATAAACTCTCAACATGAAAATGTCAGAAGGAAAAGCATTTTGGGCAGAGGGAACAGTAAATGCAAATGCTCTGAAGAGCACAAGTTGTAACCCAACAGGTGGGTAGGAACCAGGTATATCAACCTAGTTCTTGTTTATGTATCTAAGTAATACGTTTATGCAATGTTCCCTATAGAGACACCATATTCACAGTTCTAAGGACAAATTGACTTTTTGGCTTCTATAGAGAATCAGTTATTTTTTCCATGGTATTTTCTAAATGATTGCTGCTAATAAGTAGAAAAACAATTGATTTTTAGACTATTTCTTTTGACGTGGGTACAGTACTCAACTGTGATTAATTCTGCCAGTCCTTCAGGTTACATACAACTGGATTTCTTCTTCTCTTATATTTTGAGATAAAGACTTCTAAATCGCTGCAGTAATAACCATCGCGCAACAAGATAAATTCTGCAGCTCCTTTTTAAAAGGTCATTACACCTTTGATCTCTGTTTTAGAGCTTAATACCGGTTTTATTTTCACAGATCTCCATGAGATTTAGTCTTCTGTTTTATGAAAAGTTGCAGTTTGGTTTAAAATGGAGGGCATTTTGTTTTGTTTTTGTATCTTTGTGTTGGCTATAGGAACCTATTCCAATTAGGGTTTGCTATAAATAAAACTACTCTAGCGCACTTGTTTCTTTCAGAGTTTATATTTCCTCTAATGTTTTTCTTTAAATATATTAAAAGGCATGATTCATGTGTTAAAAGGAATTGTTGGGGTGCTGGTTGGGGGGGTCACTGGACAGTATTTACTAGTTGTTTACTTGCAATGACATGTCTAGGAGTTTGCTTTCTAAAGACGACTTTGGGATGGGAGGAAGTAGCCTGCACTTTGTTACAAAGGTGGAGAGGGAAGAAGAGGAGGGAGAGGCGTTGATCCAGGCAGCTTTTGGAGAACATTATTGGGAGTCTGTTCCACGCCGTTTTTCTAGGCAGCTCCTGACCACGAGGCATTTGCTCCCCCAGTCCACGTGGAAGCCGTAGTGCACAGTGGCACAAATCCAGGCTGCGGTTGATTTGCTGTGCAACTCTAGGTCAGGTGATGAACTCCTCTGAGCTTCTTTTACTTAATGCAAGCTATGCCCTACAGCTGGAAGGGGCTGCTGTGAGGTTTAAACAAAGTTCCATATCTTACAATGTGCAGAATACGTCTTTAAAAGTGTCATTTCTTATCTTTCTCTTCCGAGCCAAAGGAAACGTCTAGTTGCTCTGTATCCACAGACATTTCTGTTTAATGTCTCACGTGGAAAGCAGCCCATCCGTCCCTGGAAAGCATTATAACAGTGGCTGCTTGGGTATCACTGTTTCTGTCATTGTTGTCTTCACCATCATCACCATCACCATCATCATCATCTTCACCATCATCATCACCATCATCATCATTTCCATGGAGATGAATCTAAGTCGTCTGGGTCACCTCGTGAGCAGGATTTTTTTGATCTCAAGGCCAATTATATATCTTAAACTATTAAAGCATGAAGGTCGTTATATGCAAAAGAGGAACTACATTCCTTACACACCAGGGGTGAGCATATTAATAAACAAAGAAGCCACATTCCTGTCCCCTGCCCTGTGACACTCTTACCCTTTCCCGGCTTCTCCATGCCACATCCCCTTTTCCCACCACTCTATCCTGGCTGAACAGACACTTCCGAGAGCCAATGTTTCTGTATTGGTTACAACTGTCTCTTATATGTCCTGAGACTAGGTTTCTAGTCTCCTTTTCCCTCACCCCAAGCACAACATACCAACTTTCTCATGTAAATTGTTTTGAATTGGTGTCCAAACTCTGCAGTAATTTTTAACCATCAATTTGGATGTTATTTTTCTAGAATTTATTATTTTCTCTTCCACTTAATTTCACAAAGAACGGACTATCTACGAAGTGAAATGTAAAATTGAAGGAATGATCAGGGAAATTTAAAGCACAAATGTCATTAAAATTCATGTTTCTGTATCTGGATGGTTTTGTTGAAATGATGTGGACAGCTTGTACCTTCCTTGGGCACAGCAGGCCTGGGCACCGTTTAGCTGCCATTGAGCACAATTCATGAGGGGTCATTCTTTGCCCACCTACATATTAAGTGTCCATAGTGGGGGAAAAAAATCTGCTGGACTTTGTTTTTTGACATGCAGTCAAATACTCATACTGCATTTGGGATCTGATGCACCAAGCCTTAAAAATTATTTCCTATACATAGATAAATCTCCCTGAACTTAGTTCTTGACCTGGGAAACTGGGACAAGAACACTTACCAAAACGGACATACTTTTAAGGATGTCAGCGAAATAATATGTATTTTACATAGATTGGCACTTTCTAAGCTTTGGATAAATTATAACCATCACAGTTTTATTTGTTATTTCTTGGGTCTCTAAAATAGGATGATTGTCATTGGTTGAAAATCTGTGGCTTTTACTTGGAGCTGTGACTTCAAGGACAAAGCCCTCATCACCGCTTGCCATGTCCATTTTCTTCTTTTAAGACCTGAAACCCAATTATCTCTCCAGTGAGCTATCCTAGGTGAAGCAAAACTGACTTCCTTTGGTCAGCCCCTGCTTGCAGCGTCCCGTCCTCTCCACTCTGCTGCTGGGGGCCTCCTGCGTTCCCTTTCAGACCGAAGCAAAGAGCTTGAAGAATGATACCTAGGATAAACTAGGAGACTCTCTGAATGGGTTAGTAGGGCCAGAAATTGCTCATTTCCCCCGTATCATTGTCCGGGGTGCATTAAGGATTGATTTGGGACTCAGCAACCAAGTAAGGGCAGCACAAAAGATTTCAGCTCCAGCCCTTGGCGTGGACACCTTGATTTACCACACATCTTAGAGCCTGGTGGTCTCAGGAAACAGAGCCTGAGATGGAGATTCTTGTGCAAGTGATTTAATGAGAGAGTAACTTGGAAAAGAGGAAGGAAAACAGGGAAAGGACAAGTGAAGGAGCCAAGCAAGGCGATCGTTTCAGGTGGAATCTAGTTTTCACCTGTGCCCATGGGGAGCTTTGGAGTATGACTGGCCCCACAAGGTCAGTCCCGTTTGTGATATGGACACCAGCCTTTTGTCCCCACACAGCAGTCAGCTAATAGCTGCAGGTCACTTGTGTTGTATGTGAGTGGTTAGGGAACGCAATTGGCAGGGTATAGGGCTCCATCAGCAGAGGACAAGTCTCCATAGAATGGGGCTGCTTTGGGCTGGTGGAGGCCGGCACATGGAGCAGTGGGAAGATGAGTCCTCTGGCCAGTGAAGCAGCTCTGTGACGAGCACCCGAAGTGACCACTACATAGATTCTTCTTCCGGGGTTCCTGTTACACACATGGGCTGCATTGTACAGAGAGACTTGGACTTGGTCAGGATTCTCCAGAGCCTGGAGGGAACGGCAGCTCCTCGGAGTTAGTCTGTGTCTGACAATGCCCCATGATCCTGATTGCTGAGTGATTTTGTTACATCCATAATCATGTGTTTCACCAGACAGCAAACTTCAGCCAGGTGAGGACTGTGTACTTTATCCCCTCCACCCACAACTTTGCCTACCTTATAGTAGATGCTCAATAAAAACTCATGGGCAATCACATGGGCATGCACAATCACATAGGTATCACATTTCAGGGACACTGCATATGCAGGGACACATAATCATTCTCAGAAACAGAGCAGTCTCAGCTCACGTTAAGAGAACATTGATTGTACCCGTAACATAATCTGCTTCTGTGTATAATGCCGTTGGCACCATCTATCATTTACATCCTTCCACAGAACAGACCCAGTCTGTTTGGTTAATCCTTCTGATTACTGACTGTGCTTGAGTTCACCATGGATAGCAATGGAGCCCACTACAAAATGATTGCCATCTCAAATATACAAAGACTTACTGGAAAGTTTGCAATGACTGAATTTTTCCAACCTGGGCCACTATATATATATATCTAGGCAGAAAAATCCTTTCCCGACCTGACCAAGAACAAAATCCCAAAAAAGAGCTTGTGGGATTTGACTTTCCACTGGACGGTCAATCCAACAAGGGTGAGCCATGCCCCAGGGTTCACACAGGAAAGGAAAGTAACAAGAGGGCTCGTGCCCATTGGCACGCAGAGCACACCTGCCTGTAGACACACTCAAACCCAGGTGTCCCTCCAACCTATCGCTCAAAACCCCAAGCTTCCTAAACTCTCTCTTCTCTTCCATTCTTGCTTCCTTCATCCTTCTTATCTCTCTGCTTCTCCCAGACATACAGGAAGGAGACCCAAGGTTCAGCCACCTCAGGTTAGGGTACCAGGTATGGAAACATGCCCATGACCCCACAGGCCAAACTATCTCTAGACTCAGTTGGGTAAACGACCTTTGCTCCCTGTACATCAGATCTAGTTCTTCCTATGTGCACACACAAAACAAGGTCGTATTTTTCATTATAGCTGTCATGTCAGAAGGCACCGACAAACATGGACATATTGGCCACATGGGGTAACAATCAAAGGAAGGAAGCAGGACTTGGAACTAGAGGAGAGACAGAAGGGTAGTTCAGATATGGAAGGAGTCTGAGGAGACAGAGCTCAAGAGTCAGAGAACATGGCTTTTCTGGAAGGGATGTCCGGAAGCAGGCCGTGGGGGTTGCTGCAAGTCCCTGGGATACGGCACTTCCCAGAGCCAGAGGAGACTCAGTGGCTAGAGAAGGCTGGTGCAACAGGGAACTTGGGGAGAGAGCGGCAGCCCTGATGGGTGGGGTTGATTTGGAAGCTCAAGTCTTAGGGTACTGCAGGGCTCATGGCTGGCTTTGAAAGGAGGCTCTGAGCTCTGGCTCCTTACCGCATGCTTCCAAACCAGATCTCACGAGTCTGAACCTGAATGGGAGGTCGATTTCACTGGTGAGAAGCTGAGGATGTACTGGGTGAGTCAGAGGTGAGGCAACTACCCTTTGAAGCTTTTGAAGGTAACTATCACATTTCAATGCTGGATGATGTCTAGGCTAAAAATCTCCCGCCAGCCTGACCACTTCCTGGACTTCATTCAGAAATATTCATCAAGCACCTACTACTAACCAGGTACTACATTAGGTCTTGGGGACACTCGCACATAGTCTTAGGTCCTGCCAGTGATGGTCAATTGCATGTGTCACTGGATCTGACAGCAAGACCCAGGTATTAGGTCAGACATATCCTGCGTGTCTCTGTGAGGGTGTTCTTCGATGATCTTAACATCTTAAATTGGTAGATTGAGTAAAGCAGATTGCTCTCCCCAACGTGGGTGGGCCTCTTCCAATCAGTTGACGGTCTGAATAGACCAGAAAGACAAATCCTCCTCAAAGTAAGATGGGATTCCTCCTGCCTGACTGCCTTCAATCTGGGACCTCAGATTTGTCCTGCCTTCAGACTCTGATTGAAACACAGCTGTCCTAGGCCTGCGGCGTGCTGACTACAAGTCTTGGGACTTGTAAGCTTCCATAACCATGTAAGCCAATTCCTTGTAATAAATCTATATCAATCTCCCTTTCCCCTCTCTGACTGGTTCTGTTTTTCTGGAGAAGTCTGGCTAACGCACTGCTCTCAAGGCGTTCGTTGTTGAGCAGCAAGGGTTTTGTGAGAGAAGGCATCTAATACACACAAGAAGCCTGTTCACGCAATACCATGTGTAAAGTGGTGTGGCAGAGGACACTCCAGGTGTGCACAGAACTCAAGCCTGAGGAAGCCACCGAAATCTCCCATGTTGAGAGTCTGCATGATATTCTGATACGAAGTTCCAAATCCAGAGCGCTGTGTCTGGTCTGCAGGGATATCCTTGTCCCTACCTGGCTGAGGCTTCTTTACCTCTTACCTCTTCAGCAGCACTTCCGTCCGCTGAGACCCTGATATTTACAGTGAGACCACACTGTTTGAACCACACTTCTACTTATTAAGTGTAGGACTTTGGGCTAATCACTTGACCCCTCTCTCCTTACAAGCCTCAGCTTTCTTGCTTGTAAACTGGACGTGCTAATGTCTACCTCATAGGATTTTGTGAAGATCAAAGAAGATAAAAATTTTGAAGCACTGAGTACAATGCCTGATACATTATAGACAATGTGTGTAGCTCTTTTCATCATTTTCATCAGCACTGCCCCTATTTTCATCTCATTTATTTTATTCACCATCATCATACTTATCACTGCCATCACCTTTGTCGTCACCTTCATAATTATCATCTCCACCAAAACACCACGGTCCGCATATCGTCTTCATCACCACCATCACTTTTCTCGTCATCATCATCACCATCTTCATCATCATCTGATTTAGGTTATCCGGCGGATTTTTGTAAATGTCAGACGCTTCATGCTTCAAATTCAAGAAATTCATTTCAGACTGTTTTAAATAAAATCAGAATTTATTGATTGGTTCATGGTCATCTAGCTTGAGATGAGAATTGATCCAACAACTCGAGGAATATCGCGTGGACTCTTTTTCTCCCCATTTTTCTGTTCTCCTTTCAGAGTATCAGTGTCACCCTCTGACTCCATTGTAATAGCCCCGACAGTTCTGAACCCTTCCCCATTGGTTTAAAAATATAGCTACAGCAGTTGCGGGACCCCCAACCTCATAGCATACTATTCAGAAATAGAGTTCTGAGAGACCTCGTGGAAAAGAGAGCAGATGTCTCTTTCCCAGAATCCCCAGCAAACAGCTCATATTTCATTGGCTTTGAATGGGTTATGTGCTCATACCTGAACCAGTCACAATGGCCAAAGGGTGGGGTACAATAAATGACAAAGACAAGGAGACCCCATCCCTAAAACTGAAAATGGGTGTCAATCAAACTGAAATCAGATAACTGAGAATGGTGAGTGGTGGTTCTTCTCTCCCCACGAACAATGCTAAGTGCTATTTCCAGAGGACGGTTGGTTGGAGGAAAGAACAAGTACCGCAAAAGTCCACTGACTTCGGTTATACATTTGCATGTGCTGTTCCCTCTGCCTCGGCCAATTCTCCCACCCTCATCAGTTATTTCAGACTAGTCCCTTTTGCCTGTTCTATGCCTCTCCTGACTGACCCCCCCCCACCCACCCCAGGCTACATTAGGTGCCCCTAACAAATGCTTGCTTTTTTCCTCGCACTTACAGCACCATGTTTTAGTCACCTGTTTACTTATTACCCCAACTCATCATAATATAAGTTTTGGGGAGTAGAAAAACTTGGTTATTTTTTGTAGTATAGCCAGGAGGAAATAAGAGTCAAACGATTGTAATTGTGTTGAAAACTATTTGAAAAGTGAATGCAGGAGTGGATGAATGAGCAACAGAATGAATGGGGGAACGATGAAGTGAATGAGGGAAATGACCTTGACTGTAATCTTAACCCACTGAAAAAAATAAATGTCTCATTTCCTACACTCCAGGCAAGACAGGGAGATCGTGTTTTCCGAGCTTCCAGTCAAAACTGAGAGAGGCTCCTGTTTTGAATAAAGAAATGCTGAAACCAGGAAAGAAACCTATTTAACACTATAAGAAAGAATCAGGGATATAAAAATAGCAAATGAATGCAGTTAATTAGAATTTAAGTTTTGATCATAAAGGACTTTTTCAGCCTGAATTAATGTCCTGAATTCCAAATCAAAGACAGTATAATCAGATAAAGATTGACCGCTGACCACGGTTCTGGGCCAGATGACGAAATCAGGTCTCATCCTCCTTCTCAGGAACCCCCACCCTCGGAACTGACATTCAGAGACAGACATGAGACAGAGGGCACATGCAAAGGTCAAGCTGCATAGATATAAACCAGAGATGAAGCCCAGGACAGTCTTTGAAAGGAATTTCCCCCAAACCATGAAGCTGATCATTCATTGCTACTGTGGGGCTTGCGTTATGGCAATCATCCAGGAGTTAGAATAAAAACCCAAATTCACCCGACACTGAGATTCAAGTATGTGTCAATATCGCAATCTATGTGGGGAGGAGCAGCTCTGACCATAGTAGCTGTGGAATGGAATCAGCACACACAGCCTTCATATATACAGCGCCTGGCATGTCACAGATAGGTGCCCTGGTGTGGCTGGTGACCTTCCCACACCCTTCTCAACCAACTGGAGGAGGGCATGGCTTCATCTCACTTACAGAGAAAAATAGTTGTGGGATTGGTACAAAGCTGCTAACGTTGTCCACCGAGTGATTGGAACTCAGATCGCTTCTTCTGCGCTCTTCATTGCAACTTGCTCACTCTCCTCCCAGGTCAACCATGAGCAGCCCTAAAGGAAAAAAACGACTTTCCCTAAAGGACAGTTTTGTACAAAAAGTAAGGCATGACATTCAGAGCCTTGGTCAGCACATATGTGTATACATACATGTGCGTGACTGTATCTATAGTGCATTCAGATGTATGCTAAACAAATGAAAATAAAAATAAAGCAAACAAAAAACACCCCGCAGAAGTCAAAAAAGAGAATGATTTTCCAGCAGGTTCCTGCAGAGCCCTTCTCTTTATTCCTGAGAGGTTCAATTAACGGATGTAAGTCATAAAACAGTGCATTTTCTTGCTGCTATGATGCATTGTTTTTAATCTCACTGCCTTGTATTATATCGCATTCCTATAATTCTTCCGACAGGAAAAGGCTTGTTTCATAAAAATATAGTCCCCAGCATTTGAAATATAAGTTCGCATGCAAGCAACATATATATCACGGAGCCAGCAAACTAACTCACTTACTTAATCCACTAAACTTCAGGTGCTTCCTATATTATGTGAAATGGCTTGAAACAGGCAGGAGCTGCCAGGACCCATCACTGCTTCTTTGCTCAAGAGAGACAAGTGAGCAGGGAGGAGGGGAGAGGGGGGAGTGGAAATTCCCTCGGCGGATGCCACAATAACATGTCTTTCATTATCACCCAGTGTCAGGACACTGGGTAATGTTCATTGTGCATGCACAATAAATTACTATTTACCTGGCAGGGCCTTTGAGAAGCCCATCGCCTCTCCCTCTTTCTGTCCACACAGCACGGAGCCGCAAAGCCCCTTTACCTATAATTCTTATTAAGGTGATACCGTTTCTGAATAAGAAAGTACACACTTCCGAAGCTGGAGCTCTCGGGGGCTTCGGAGGGACATTGTTTTTATTGGTTCCCTTTTATTTCTCCCACCCCGCTGTGTTTTAATGCTATAGTGACTTCTGTGTATACAGCTCTCATAGACAAATGTCGGCGGCTGCAGATGTATGCAATATTAAAGAGCGCTTATGAATTTTTGACATCTAATTAGTCGCTACCCAGTTAACATGTCAGGACTCAGAGGGATTAAGGAGGCAGCCCTTTCTGAATAAGTTACAGCGAGGCCCCTGTTCTTTTCATGTATTATTCTTTAATGTAGGTGGTGATTATTTGGCTGTGATTAATTGATGAAGCTCATTGGTCTGGCAAGTGGTACCGAATTCACCATCCCTCACTTTTATTTCTCTCAGTGGGGCTCTGCCACTGAATGGGAAGGACTCGCTTCTTTCCAGGCAGTCTGGCCTCTCAGTGCGGTGCTGGGGATTCAGGACTGTTCCCAGTGCCTGGCTTTGACCTCTGCACAGTCCTCTGACTCACAGGTCGGCGGTGGCCTTTGTGTCCCACCTTCTCCTGCGAGGCCCTCGCCCTGCAGCCCTGGCCCAGGCTCATCTGAAACCCGGTGGGACTCCCGTGGAAAAGCTTCTGGGGGCTCCCCTTTCTCCTATCTCATTTTGCAAGCCTTGTTCCGGGCGCCTTTAACACCTGTAACACCCTGGTGGTTCGGTTTACTTCTAGGTGGAGCCGCCTGCCAAGACGCCAGGTGACATGCGGGGCTCTCCGAGGCTGCTCTTGCCATTGTCTCCAGCTGTGAGGCCCCCTAGAAACCACACATGCGATGATTCACAGCCTGGGAGTGCTGGCTCTGCCCCTGGGTTAAGTGACACTGGCTCTGAAAGCATCAGCAGTACAAGCGGATGTCGGTGGGGAGGATTCGCTGGCTAGAAGGACCCTTGTCCACTGGGGTCCAGCTTGCCCCTGGGAAAGGTGGGCTGGGCAGCAGGTACTAGTCCCCCTTCAGACTCAGCCGAAGCCTGAGAGCTCCCGAAGCCCCAGTCCAGCGCCCTGGCTCCCACAGACAGGATGGGTCCTTCCTGGTCCCTCTGATCCTCTCTGGGCTTGTGAAAGTTGGGTCTGATGGCCTTGGATTTGAAGATGGGCACAATTTTTCATTTTTAATATAAAGCAAGTAGGGAAATGGTTTGCAATGTACAGCTCTGTGTCTACAGGGGGCTATGGAGAATGGTTTCTTCCTTCAATTCATGATTCCCCCTCAACACACGCATACCATGGCACAACACACACGTGTACACACCCAGGAACACATCCCATGGATACATGCCATGTAGACACGCAGGCACACACAATGTGCACACACATATATACACACAGGACCATACACACACACTTTCTCCCCCACCGCTTTCCAAACAAAGGCTCCGCCATCAGATTTTCCCACCCCTACCCCGGTTTTACGGGCAAATCTTTACTTTCTGCAAAGCAGAATCACCCCCATTTTCAGCCCCCCCACCATTGAAATCTATAATTGGAGCAGTCACAGAGCTGTGGCCGACTCGTCTTTTTAAATGCATCAACTCTGGACAAACCATCCTAAAAGTGTGTAATTACAAATAAACCTTCACCTACATCAGCTGGCAGGGTTTTTAATTACTGCACTTGACGTCAATCAAGGCCGGCGCTGGGCACGCACGTGAGAGACAATTTCAGCGAAATTTCGCGGACCTAAGCTGCTCTTCTTATTCTATTATCTGTATTTAAAAGGGGAGGGAGGAGATGAAGTGACAGCCAGGAGAGAGGGAAAGAGAGGTTCACGGAAAGAAAAGGGTGGGGAAGGCATTCTGCCCAAAGGACAGTGTCCTGCAGGGAGGGGGCAGGCCCTGAGCGCGCTGACCGGTCTTTGTCTCCCCAGCCCTTGCCCAGGAGCAGAGCAGCTCTGGGAGTGGGGTGCATACTTGCCGGGGGAAGGAGGTGGAGGTAGATGGCACTCCTGTGGGGACTAAGGCAGGTGGGGGATGGGGGCATAAGGCAGAGAAGGGGGGCAGGGAGAGCAAGAGGAGGGGTGGGTGCTAAAGGGGGAAAAAGAAAATCAATTGATGCATATTCACTTTCTCCTCCGGCGGATTCTATCCGAAGGAAACACTGAACTTTGTAGTGTTAGCAGCAGCTGAAATTTAGAATTATTGTTTCTCTGTAACAGAAGACTCATTTTCCACGGCCGCATTTGCAGCATAATAAGCTTTTTGTTATTTTTTCAATTAGAGTCAATTGACCTAACAAAATGCTTGGCAATTAAGTGATTTTTGTAATGGTCCGGGGGTAATTTAGTCGAGCTTGTCAGCTGTGTTTCATGAAGCCTAGATGTCTTTTTTTTTTTCCCCACTGCTTCTCTCCCTCTCTCTCTCCCCCTCTCTCTCTCTCTTGAGCATAATGGCTCATAATTTCGAAATCTTTTCCTTCTGTTTCCCTCACAATAATTCGCAATTACAGGAAGTTGTTGGAGGTGATTTTTTTTCTACCTTGCCTTTTGAGTCAGTAATTTTAAATAAAATGTACATACTTATAAAAAGGCAGCTATTACTGAAATCACTTTTTGTGTAAATTCAATTATTTTATGAATAGTGACACCAGCTTATATTGGGTCCAGCTCCTGAAGGCTGAGGCATTATTATCTTCAGGGTAAAAGGTTTGGAACATTCAGAACACTCTTTCCAGATCAAACCAGCATTCAGTAAGGTAAAAACGACTTCAGGCTAACAAGAGGTGTCTTCTGGATTACCTGGTCATGGAAAAGGTGGTGGGATAGGCATCCCGCCTCCTGGCCAGCCCCCATCCCCTCGGCAAGGACTGGACTTGAGGTTTTCATCCTCTGTTTTATGAGGGGATTCCTCATTTGCCTAATTGATTCATTTTCTTAAGAAGACATCTGGAGTTACATTTCCTTTTTAAACGGCTGCAGTTAGATCTGATGACTGGATCAGATGTTCCTTCATTGTGTGACTATCTGTTTATACCTATCTAAAAAAAAGTTCAGCCCGTACCTACATGCATGGGTACATATAGAACTAGCCAGGAAGCCGTGCACCGTTGTTCTTTCAGACAAATTTGACAAAAGGAGGTATGCAGGGTGTTGTGGGGTGTGTTATCAAGATTCATCTTTAACCTTTAGGAGGCTTGTGATGCTTCTGCATTACTGTATGTGTTTCAACATCGTCTCTGGTTTCCACACCTGAGTTAGAAGCCTCTGTCAAATTCAGTGGCCCCATTGTGAAAAACAACTTCAAAGCCAACCACTTCTCCCCTTAGCAGGAAAGTCCCCAGTAGGGGGCAGTAGAAGAGCAAGCCAGCCCAAACCCCACTGTGGCCTTCAACACAGGCAGGGCCACCAGCCTTGGGAAACCCATCCCCTTCCGGCTCAGGTATGGAGACAGAGCTGGAAACATTCCGTAGCACCGATCCCTGCTTTGCTCTTGGTCTCCCAATGCGGTCGGGATAATGTCTAATCAGTTGTCCTTCCTTCTTCTTTTAGGATTTCTATCTTTCCAAAGGGGGTCCTTAAAAGTTGTGGCAGTGGCCAGTTGGGTGCCAGGAGCCCAGCCAAGGTTGCTCAGGCAGCACACCATTCTCATATACTGGAGACTCTCACAGGCCTACAGAGACAAAGGTCCAGCACCATTTGATTCCTGCTGATTTCCTGACACCTGAACTTGGCCATCATTTCTTTGTCCTGCATCTCAATTTTCCCAGTTCTAAATGAGGAGGTTGAGCTAGATATAATCTGCAAACCAATCATGCATTCATTCATTCTTCACTAAATGCATGTTTATAGGCAGAAGACATATTCTCTGTTAGTAGGGTCATTCTATTCTTGGATTTGATTTAATCATTCCTTAACATACGGGATCTTAGTTCAAATCCAAATGCTTTTTAGTAGGAGTAGGAGTAGTAGTAGGTTGTATAATTTGTCCTCAACCAAGGCATAAACAGACTATGGAGATTTAAGTTTATATCTTAGCTTTTAATGAAGTGTGTGCTTTTCACAGTGACATTTGACTTGTATTTTGAGATATCTTCCCATATCCCAGTGGTCGTGGTCAGCCCTGGGTTTGGTTTAGTGTAGAGTCGAAATGCCTGTGGTTTGGCCCTGACTGGAGTGGGCTACCCTCCTAAGGCTTTGATTAATTCACAGCACCTCTCATTTTCCCGACTATGAAAGGAGAAGCTACAGTCTGAATAAGCATCTTGCAGAAGAAAGAAGCCAAAGCAGAAAGTATTACACTTTCATCCAACACCATAGGAGAAATGTAGTTATTAAATTTCAGCTGCTTATCAAACTGATATGAAAGTCATTTTGCATGATTGCTTTGCCTCCTCAAATCTTCTGCTTTTATTTGCAATGCATCTCCGTGCTTTCTTATTAGAAAAATACTCAGAGGATAAAAAAAAAAAAAGCTGATAATATTATTCAGTTTGACAATTAGGTAGAAAAAACACTCAAAGAAGTGCTTTTTTATTGCAGCTGGTAATAATGTTGGGGGTCCTGAAAGCAGTCTGTCCAGATGCTACCCAAGGTGACACTGGTTTTACCTTCTAATCGCCGTGTACTGGTTATACTGGGTCTGAGCAAGGAAGGCTAGCTCTATCTTTTCATTGGAGCCCAGAATTCTGGGTTATGCAATATGTAGAAATATGCGGAGCCTCTTGCATTTGCTCACTCTTGTCTTGATGGCCTGTCCACTCTGCTGTTGGACTCCAGAAAGGGACTTCCACCATTCATCCAGCACGTCAGTTACCAAGGGCTGGCAACCTGTTAAGGCCTAGGGAAAGAGCTCAGGCAGCCGTCCACCTACAACTGAACTTCATCTCTTCTTTATTAAATCGCCATAACTTTTAAATATTATACATATGCAAAATTATAACTCATGTATATATTTATGTGCATGTAGATATATGTTTTTTTTTCCTCCTGTCACTATCTTCCCATGGTCTGTAGAAACACCAAAATGATTTTGTTAAATCGATTAGCCAGTTTTATATACCTTATTTTATGGCAGGCCTCTTGATAGCTTCCTGAGAGAGAGACTTGTTTTCTTATTGAAAGCACTGGGAAGTGAAGCTCACCGTGAAGTGACGCTCGAGGTCACACAGCTGGTACGTGACAGCCATGTGACACATACCAGGTCTGTGTGACTCTAAAGAGAGTGCTATTTGGCCTTAGCTTCCTTCCAGTAGTTCCTTCAGCGTCATTCTCCTCAGACTCTCCATTACGCTTTCTTCCCAAGTGTGTAGAGACTTTAGCACAACTAACATTGACTGGTGATGGAGGTCAGCACCAGGCCTTCTGGAGCAGGGGCCGTGGGCACCCCACTTGCCAAGGTCACTGGACCCCACCTTCCTTGGACTCTCTGGTCTGCCTCTGCTGCACTTACGTTGGGAAAAGGCACAGTGTTTGCCCATCTATTTGACTGATAGTTACGAGAGGGAGCTGCAGCTACTGCAATCCCATCCTGAAGAGCTCAAACAGCTCTCAGCAGAACAGGAGAGTTGGTGGCCGAGCCCAGTGCAAATAGCTCTCATTGAAATTCAGAAGAGACTGCAATTAACTCCGCAAGAAATATTGAGCACCCACCATAAGGCAAACATGGCTCTTGGTGCTTGGAACAATGCAACCCACAAGGCCAGGCAAAGCTGCTTGCTAGAGATGGACCTCCATTCCAGCTGGGGAGTCAGGCTTATCGCAAGAGACATACTCAGTTTTAGGAGGCGGCGTGTGCTACGGATAAAATAAAAATGAGCAGAGGAAAGGAGAAACGGGGGCAGTTTCAGTATTAACTAGACTGCTCAGAGATGTGTGAGCCGGCCTCAAATCTGTTTCAGGAACGTCTTCTCCCTCTGGGTCTCATATGTCGTGATTGTAAAAGAGGAAGTGAAACTAAATCAAAGGTTTCCAAACTTGGCTGATCTTAGGAATCATGCAGGAGGTTTATTTTGTTTTCTTTTGTACATAGAATCCCAGGCTCACC
Organism: Rhinolophus hipposideros; assembly: GCF_964194185.1. Classification (NCBI taxonomy): domain Eukaryota; kingdom Metazoa; phylum Chordata; class Mammalia; order Chiroptera; family Rhinolophidae; genus Rhinolophus; species Rhinolophus hipposideros. The sequence continues at coordinate 96,827,887 of NC_138051.1, forward strand.
TGTACAGTCAGGCTATCAGACTATTATGGACCTGCGGCCTAAAAATCTGAATTGTTAAAAAGAAAACAAAACAAAACAAAACAAACAAACAAAAAAAAACCTGGTATGCAATGAAGTGTAAGAAGCCCTGGACTAAATAAATGGCCTGGTGTACACCAAGGGGCCCCAGGGGAATCCTTGTTATTTATGGTCTCTGTGACCTTGGAATTGTTCTTGGAATTGGACGTCGGGGTACTCTTCACTCCCAGGGTAGTTGATGAGTACTAACTACTCAGCAGTTGGTAAAGCCACTGGCCTGGGTCTGAACACATCACTGGGGTCCAAGGTTACCTTCCTATTTCTCCCTGTAGTTCTAACACCAAACCATACTTCTCGGGAATGATTACCCAAAACAAAGGCATTTGAAGAGGAGCAGCTAGATTTGTAAGAGCTGAGAAAAGAGGAGAATAAAAATTGGTGAAGTGGTTATCCTGCCCAGAGACAAAAAGGACTGTAAGCCATAATTTAGGCAGAGTCAACTTTATCAATGGGTTGGCGACATACGCATGCAATTAGCTGAAATGATGAATGAAGGGTAGACTTCAGTATTTCCACAATAAGGGCATCTGATAGTAGCAAGGACGTGATTTCTTCCAGGTCGGGGGTGGTAGGAAGATGATGAACCCTGAGTCTCATGGGAGCAGAACAAGTAGGCACCCCGTTTGCACAGAACCCTGACAATCCTGCCTCTGCCATCGAATTGTCTGTGTACCAAGCAGAAACCTTTGTTTTGTTTATCACCTCTGCTCTTAGAAAACTGAAATCGTATTTAAAGAAATAAAAATGAAGCAGAAAGAGAAGTGCCAGCAATCACATACCACATAAATATTCATTTACGAAGGGGTGGAATTATCCCTTCTACCTAGCTCTCCCACGAGAGCGTCTCCCTTTCTTACCACCATCACTCATTACACTCTCATCCTGCTCCAAGCAGTTATAGGACTTATTCCCACCTGATGCAGCATCTATTTCATTATTGTTTGTTCTGTGTACTGTCTCTTTTCCCCCCACTAGCATGAAAACTCATGAAATCCAGGACTTTGAGTTGCGTTTATTGCTTTATGCCCTTACGTGCCACATAACAGGTGCTCAATAAATGCATTTCTTGAATAAATAAATTTTAACTCACTCCTGGTTTCATATTGGTTGAATGATACCAATCATTCGTTGCTTTCTCTCCCTTAAATTCCTTTAGCCCATGAAGCTGGAGTCATTTTGGTGTACCTAACTGGTAGAAAAGGGCGACTCATAAAAGATAGAGAATAAAAATAAAGGGAGAAAAAGATTAGTAGAAATTGAACATAAAGATGTTCAATTTAGCATTACCATCTTTATACATTATAGTTGAAGCCTGCAGACTCCATAAATCTTATAGCTTGATTTTCAATTTGGGGCACATTTTTATAGAACCCACCACGTGAAGGGCAGAATAGGATTTTAATGGCCAAAGGCAATTTGCGGATTACTTTGCAAAATTGCCAAATTCTAATATATTACAGGGAAACACACAAGGCTGAAATATATTTGCAATGAGCCAAATATAAATTTTATTTTTAAAAACATACTTTGCTTAATTTCAGGTACCTAATTATCTCCTCAGTTTAACAGTTATTTCTGTTTAAATGACAGCATTTTAAATATTTGACTTTAATAAACCTCCCCTGAAAACTTGTTATGCTATTAATTTGATAATTTTTCAGTGGAATGTTCATTTTGTAAAGAAAACACCATGCATATCTAAAAAAGTCAACCACTTTCAAGAATGGGATCCAAAATGATATTTCACTATTTCACTACCGAAATAACTGTGCTGAGTGTCCATCTCACCATCTGTTTTGATGGCCTTGGATGGTGTCTTTCTGAGGCCGGGAACTGGGTGACCACTCGAGGCTGAAACCTATACAGGGTCCCCAGGTCCACGAGGGATGGTCCTCACTGTAGTTCAATCTCATACACAAATACAACTTGAGAAACACAGAATTATACCATTCCATACATGTTCTTGACAGTGATGATAACGATATTTGTAATATGTAGACATGCCTTTCTTTCATTTAATAATTGCGTATTCATCAGCAACAGGTGAAGATTAAGGAGGAGCGATGACTGAGGACCAATTCCTAAGGTGTGGGGTGTGGACGTTGCCCGGGGAGTTAGATCTGGATTTGAAGCCTAGTCTGCCAATGACTCTTCTGCTCAAGCCCCATATGTCCATCTATCTATGGAGAATTGGGACCAGCATTACGATTCTATCAGTTTACAAAGGTCAAAAGCACTGATATGGAGCAACGTTTGGACTTGTTGGAAATTCAAGCCAGTAAGCATTTACCCAGCAAATGTTCTTGCCAGGTCAGCACCATAGTCCCGCTGGGGAGTAGAATTAAAATACATACACTCATGTATACAGACTCATGTACACACACACACACACACACACACACACACACACACACAGGCTCTCCACAGGGGAATTACAAACTGTGGGATACTTGCATACAGAGAGACAAAATCCTGTAGGAGAAAAACGTAGGCTCTTTGGATTCAGATCTGAATTCCACCCTTCGGTGTCTCTGTGTTTGTGGTGTGAGTTGCTTCATCTTGACCCCAGTGTCCTTATCGGAAGAATGGCAACACAGATAGGTGCATTCCGGGGTGGTTAAGATAAAGATAGCCTATCTCTATAGAGATTAAGATAGTCTATTTTAATAGACTGCAAAATAGGCCCATAGTAGGTGCTTTGTGATAGGTGGCGGTGATAACAATGGCGGCAATGATGCCGATGGGCATAGAAGGTTCCTGTTGTATCATTCCATAAATAAGTATCTCAGGACAATAGGAAATTTCAGCTCAGAAGCTGTAAGTCAGGGACCTGAAGGCTATGAGTCATCCTTTTGCTTCGTGCCTGTCAGTTCATTTTTGAGAATCCACAGAAATAGAAATGTTCTATCAGACCAACTTGCATTGCCATCTGGCCCACACATTTTCCTGGCACGGCCCGAAGGCCAGCACTGCTATTCTCCCCTCCAAGCAAAACCCCAAGTTTAGCAGAACAAAATCTGGTACAGAAACGCTTCAAGCAGAGCCTCAGCTCATTCCCACGATTAGCAATATTAGCCATAGTTACAAGGCAATTCATATGAATAATAATTGAATCTGGGTTATAATAGTTAGTATAACTACTAGTTGTATTAATATAAACTGCTAGTATACTATTTAGTAAGACGACCTAATAATAGGGAGTACTTCATGCTTTTCAAAGAGTTCTCACATTCATCCTCTCATTCTTCTGTTCGATATATTATTATGCTTAGTTTCTCTTCAGGGAAACTGAGGTGTGGAACAGCTGAGGCTTACCCCAGGTGATGGACTGATATATGCAGAAAATCTGGAATTAGAAACTCTGTCTTCTGACTACTTGTGCAGCAAGACTTGGGGATTGAGGAGAGAGGAAGTCACCACATAAAACATGATTTGGCTCAACCATTGACGGAATGCCGGGGCAGAAAGGACCTCGGTGTTCAGCAAATACTACTCTGTCACTACACAAATGAAGAAACTGAGGCCCAGAAAGGGGAATGATGAAACTCCAATGAACAGAACTTTGATGCAGATTCCAAATTGATTTCTATTTCGGTCACTTTATGTGGTCCCAATCTTCAGCCCTGGAAGTGATCTTTTTTAAATTTTCTGTGAGCTAAAAAACAAATAATCAAGTTTGTAAAAAGTGTGTATTAACTTATCAGTTTACCTGGTAAATTACGGTCTAGTGCTGCATTTCCCCAAATGTATCCCATTTAACTCTAATTCGGTAGCATAGTATTAGCTGTTATGGAAAAATAGGATTCCTTTGCCAATGACATTTGAAATATTCTGAGTTAAAACATGAATTAAACAAGTTTGTTTTCTTATTGCTGACCTTTTTGTTTTTTACCTTAAATATGCAAATAATATGCCATGATCCCATCCATCTTTGATTGTGAAAGCCTTTGCTCTCAGAACATCCTTTGAGACTCATATTTGAAAGATCACACTTTGGGAAACGTGAGTGCAGTGGCATTTTCTACAGGGTTTTAGCGCATTTGCTCTGGAGCAGGTTTTCCTGATACAAGAGAGTCTGCCAGGTTTACTTCTGAGCCTCTGGCCAGCTGATGGGAGGTAGGAGTCCCTGAAAACGACAGGAGCAAAGCCATAATAATTTGGTTTCACTTGAACGGCCATGACTTTCCAAGTAATTCAACCCATACTGCATGAGATGATTCTAAATGTCTTCCTCAGCCCTAAAAGTCCCTAGAAGTGACAACTCATCTTCAGTCGCTGCTTACGAAGGGCCTACATTGTGCCGGTGTTCACACAGTTTCTCGCTACTATTTCAGGTTCCTACTCTGGGACCTGGGCTTCCTGTGGTGAGACACCTGAGAAGAAAGCACGCACAGAAGGGCGGGTATTTATAGGTTTGGGGGCTATGAGATTAGGTAGTTGTACTTGAGCAAGTAATTTCTAAAAATAATCATGTCTCTGAATGTGACCATATCAAATTGGCAGTGAAAGCAACCATTTCTTCTAAGTGTCCTGGATAATATAACTATGGGAAAAATAAAAATGAAAAAATGAGGGACTTTGATCGGAAGAGAACTTTTGTGAATGGAGAACAATGAGGAATCCCTGAACAGGGACAAGAAAAATCAAAACTTCACAACACATGCTGTCCTCAGAGGCACATTTGTTTTACTATTAACCTTTACAATTCATAGGCTTTGCCTTGAGAAGTGAGTTCTTACTGAGTGAAAGCTTGGCTTCAAGTGTGTCCATTCTGGAAGTCTGATGGTTTGTTCATTTGCTTTTTGTAAATAATGATTTTAGGGAAGACAAAAAAAAAAAAGGTTAGCTTTGAATAAGCACATATAGGGTGTTCTGGGCTGCGGTCGTCTGACTTAAATTCAAAATATATCCATTTGTTTTATATTTCCAACCCAAAATAGAAACTCTGTTTGCTCTGTTTTGAATGAATGGATGAATGAATAAAATGAAGAACCGCCAAAGTGCTGAGGTTGAAAAAGTACCCAGTGACCTATAACTTTCTGTAAGAACGGCACCCATGGATTTTTCACTTTGTACTCTACTTCACTTTTCAAAGTCTGCTTCTCCCCTAGCCTCCTGTTTGAATATGTAAAACTCTGCATGCATCTAATCGGTCCTTCAATTGTCCACTTGTACCTTCAAATTATGGGACAAGTGGCCAATTGGGCCTGCAATGGGCTAATTGCATTGACAATTAGCCCATTGTGGGTATAATTAGCTGCACATAGAATTAATCATATGCACAGGGTGGGTGTCCAGTCTGAATCCATAGAACCCAGTGTGGTCTAAACACACATCTGTGCCCAGGCACAAAAGGGACATAGGTGAGGATGCTGGAGGAATCACTCTTACAAGGATCACTAAGACACACCTGCTGATTGGTTAAAAAGACCACACGATTACAGCCTGGACATCTGGTCTACTGACTCTCTGGACCAGGAGCTTGATGTGAACAAAGCGGAGAAGACCTGAGCACTGAAAACAAATTCTTCAACCTCAAGGCCTTCTGGGAGGAGCTATCCTGGTTGCTAATGCCCCCCCAATCAGCTATCCTGGTTGCTGATAAATGTCTTATCTTTCATTTCTTCGTATCTTTGCGTTTATGGTTTACTTGGTGAGTTGTATCCCTAACTCAAGTCCTCAGTGAGAAACCTAACTCATTTTGGCCTCTGCACTTGCCACAGTGTAACATGTTACAGTCTTATTTATACCTGACCCATGCTTCTTCCGCTGGTGCGTGTATATTCCATGAGGGGGGCGGGGCAGGGACACGCTCAGGATAAACACACTACATGTCTCTAAAGCAAGCAATGTAAAATAAGTTTAAATTTTAACGTGAACCAGAGAAAAACTAGAGAACGTTGTTAGAGTTGTAGTGGTTAAAATCCCTGTTTGTGTTCATTTAGTTAACTTCTTACCGCCTAGTTCCCTCATCTGTAAGGGTGAACTAGTGTAAACTCCATATAACTGCCTTGGAAGGGGTCTCTTTAGAATGAAACAGGGTCAATTAACATTAAAGAATGAAAGGGAGACCAAGAGAGCAAACCTAGAAATTAAGATTCAATAAATTAATAGATTAACATCTTAAAAGCTCTGAGATTTCTTGCTGTAAAGAACTCTTTATCTCAGCAATTTGCCAAACAAAAGTGACCAAAGACCAGTCTTTTCATAATATCTATCACTTGATGCTGGGAAATGCCACACTCATTGAAAAATCGTCAGTAAATGCCAATTGATTTCAGGACAAAATCTAGGTACTTGGGCTGCTTCCCACCATCACCAGAGACCTAAACTTTCCTTCTACTCCAGAGTTCTGCTTCCGGAAGAACCGTTCAGAAATCCACCAATACTGCAGGCCGATTGCCCACACTGCTACCCCTCTCCTATGTCCAAAGCGACCATCTCTCCTTTATAACAAAGGCCATGTGAAATGGACAGAGCATATCCAAAGTTAGAGGTGTTGAAGGAGAGAAAAGAGAACGACAAACGATGAAACACAACCCAAAGATAGAGACACGTTTCTTTATTATGTTATTATGTAGATATAGTTGTTTTCTTCTTATGTTCTACATTTTAGCTGGATTTTGTGCACACACCCCCATTGAACTATACAAATCTTGCATCATTTTTTTTTTTTTTTTTTTAGTAAAGAAGAAAGGAAAGAAGGAGGGGAGAGAGGGGGAGGGAGGGAAGAACAGAAGAGAAGAAAGAAGGAAAGAAGGAAGGAAGAAGGGAGGGAGGGAGAGAAGAGAGGAAAGAAGAAAGGAAAGGGGTAATGGACGGATAGGGAGTACTTACTCTTATATCAGGTACTTTTATCTCATTTTTTCTTCAAAATAATAGCACCAGAAATGAATAATTGCCCCATTTGAGGTGTGTGACTACTGACTGTCAGAGAAGTTAAGTAGTTGTCCCAAGGTTATGCAGTGACAAGCAATAAAGGGCCAGGGTTCAAATTCTCATGCAAATATCTCAAAACCTTCTTTTGAACAAACTCTATAAACATAAACCATTATAGACATAGACACATGAGGAAATATGCTAATTGTATTTCATGTCCAAATGCATATAAACAACCCATCCAAGTATATGGTCTGAACACACACAAAAAGCTATATTTGTGACTTATTATAAAAATATTAACTTTCTATTAAGAAATTCTACAAATAATAATGTTGATGCTGAGAGAGATAAGCCTTTGTCTTTTCTTCCAATTGAATGGGGCCTAAGCTCTGGATTTACAGCTCAATGAATTCCTGAAAGAATTCAAAGCAAGTTAAGGCCAAAATGAGCTCCTTAGTCTCTATGCCATTGGAGAATCTGGACTCAACAACAGTGCATGAGAGGGGACTCATTCATTGCACATGCTTCTCCAGCTGGCCCTTTGTCCAAGCTGACTTGTGCACTGTTTATGAGTAATGCATTTCACATTTCACCAATGATGTTGCCAGCATTTAAACAAACTTACCCTTCATAACAGAATCCTTGACTCTCACCTCACTATGAAATCTCCCTTGCCATCCCCCCTCAGGATAGATGTGAATACATTTCAACACTCTCACAGTCCCTGTCTTATAAAATGTATCTGTCGTGTTCTTAACTGTATCAGTCAGCTATTGTTGCAATAATGCTGCTTAACAAATAACCCCCAATTATTTGTAGTCCCATGTTACGGGCAAGTTTTGGTAGGCTGAGATCCTGCAGCTCTGTGCTCTGAAGCCCTGCTCCAAGCTGCTGGTGGACTGTGGACTGGCTCCCTGGGTCTTCTTATTCTGAGACCAACGTTAAAAGAACAGCCCCTGCCCGTTGCACGTGTTTGCTCATGCAGAGATCAGGGACAAGAAAGTTGGTGGCAACTCTCACTGCCTCTGAAAGCTGTTGGTTAAATGTGGTAAACATTACATCCTTTCACATCTCATTGGCCAAATCAAATCATATAGTCAGCTTCTGTGTCAAAGAGATGGAGAAGTAAACTCTGTCTTCAGGATGGCAAAAGTGGACAGAACGTGAATATTTATGAACAAATAGCCAAATCTACTGTGTCATCTAGCTACCTATTCCCCGCCACTGATCAGTAAAGTAAAAGAACATAGAATGCCTGTTTGTCTTTGTATCTCTTATTACTAGCATAAAGTGGGTATCCATAGAAGGTTTATTTAATACGTGAATATGTTGCTAGTTTCATTCAGGAATGAATGGGTGACAGTATTATGTGGAACTTTCTGAAATGGTCACATTGTACCAATATTTAACTTTCTGAAGCTCCTTTTCTTTCACACAAACACATCCTTTCTTTAGTAGTTTCATTTTAGAGAGGAGGAAACCAAGACTTTGAGAAGCTGAGCAAATTGTCCAAGGTCACTCACTAAGAAGGAGCAGGATGACTGCAGATCCTGTGCTCTTAACCCATAAGCTAGACTGACCTTTACCTTCTTGTCTGTGCAGTAATTGATGAGAAAAGTAGAAAATGGGCTAAGCTGAGAAAGCATCTTAAATGATGTGCTGAGGTATTGGAATCAAAGGTAGTCCTGCTCTGCTATTTTTCTCTTGTTGGAATATATAGTAGGGACAGCACAGTATGTAAGGTCATCCTGGTAGAAATTGGCCCTGTTCCGGAAGCACACATGCTCACTTTAGTCAGAATCAGAGGCAATCTGGGCGGGAAAAGCAGACTCATCCCAACCATGGGCAATGTGTTCCGTTGCTTTGGATGGCGTTATTTCTCAGCAATTAACTAAGCACTCTTGTAGATACCGATAAGTTCACCAATTCATTATCCAAAATCCATCTGAAAACATCGGTGTTCACACAAATTACAATATAGTAACCTGGTCCTGTGAGACGTCCACACTAGGATATAAAGAAACTTAATGCCAGTGTCCTAATTCCCCAGTACAGGGCTTGACCGCTCTTACCTGAGTCTTCAACTCTCCAGAGCACAGCCAAGGATCAGAGAGGGCGGCTCAAGAGCCAAGACCTTGAATCATCTGGGCGGTCTTTGTCCTACACTATGGACTCCATTCTGAATCCATAAAACGGATACTAACCACTTGGTTTTCAAGCTTACTTAAAAGGATAGATGACGGAGTAGGCACCAAAAGACTTATTACTCAGATAATTGGCTGTTAACAGGCCAGCCAGAACGAGAGTCAAAAACAAATTGTTTTAAAAATTAGAAAATCAAAGAAAAAAGAATCTTGGCGTTCTGAGGACAATTGGTAGAGGGGCAAATTGTCGTACAGATCTCAAGGTCATGATTGCTTCCCTGAACGGAAAGTATCATGTGCAACATGAAGGTTGACGACTAAATAATTAGGTAGTTGTGAATATGCATTGCAAAGTTTTCCACCATGTTTACAATACGCAAATAAAAATAAGACAATAGGAACACACTTGCTTTCAGAGGGAGAGGGGGAAGGCAGTTACCCTTTCTTCGAAGTCCTATCATTGCCTGAGCTGGTACACAAGTTCTTTCCTCTAATCACTATAGGAAACCTTTGGGTCTGTTCTATCTTGGTTTATGAAATGTAAGGAGAACTCCCTTACTTCAAGTCACTTTGTGAGTTTCAAACTCAGGGGTATTCTTTTCCAAAGCCCACGTCATGGCGTGTCTGGACACCATCGTGCAGGACACTTAATTTCCTGCTGAAATAAGGTAAGTTGGGGTCCTCGTATTAATGACAGAGACTCAAAGGACAGGGATTTGTTAGTGTTGTACACAGAGTCACCTGCAACATGAGCTGCAGGCCTGGGGCCCCTCCTTTGCTGCCAGGCCGGCTGAGAGCCCCCTCCCTTAACTAAGAAGGTGGAGGATGGGGCTGGTCCTTGGATTGCCTGCCTGAGTGATCTGCAGCAGCAGACCCAAAGCATTAACTAAATGTTGCTTTTTTGTATTTATAAATAATAACAGCTACGTGCCACTAATGCAGTGCCATTTCATTTAATGGCATTCGGCACTGAGCAATTTAATTATTCGTTTAGTCACTGAAACATTCATCATAGTTTTCCAGTGGCTCCAAGAGTGCCTGCCTGCTTGCCTCTTGAAGCCATAACGTAAAGAGGATAGGTTGGCCTCCCCTGTAAAATTAGCTCAGTTGTGGATCTGGGGAAAGAGGGACTCATACCTTTCAAAGTGTAATTTCTGCTTGTGTTATTCGTGGATTAAAACATCAAAGGCTTATTGTGTCCCTAATATGAGTACCTACTGTGTGTAGGTTCTGCATTGGGCTGTTTTATTTAAATGTTCTCATGGATCCATCATGAAAACCCAGCAAGGTAGCTCTCCTTATTCCCATTTTACAAATGAGGAAAGTAAATACCAGAGACTTGAAGCTGCTTCACCAAGGCCACACATCCAGCTGAGATCAGAACTTGCGTCTAGTCCAAAACCCTTACCAGGGACATAAAATGTTTAGGTAATTGTAAAAGCACCGACAACAGTTACCATTGAACTGATGTATCCCAGGCAGTTTACATCCATGATTTCCGTGAATCTCCCAAGCTCAACCATGCCACTATCAGATAAGGAAACAGACTTGGGCAGTTGAGTGATGCCCTAAGGATTTCATAGAAAAGTGTAGAACCAGAGCCCTTTTGGGGGGTCTAACTTCAAAGTAATTGCTCAAGACCCATTACTGTGCATTTGCATTAACGGAATCAGGACTGAATTTTTCAGTAGTGATTGTGAATGTCAGTCAGTGCACGACAATGGCTCCCCTATTTGGTAAAAGGGCTTGATCTCTAGTTCGTTGGGTTTTTGTGGTATGCAAAATGTGATAGTTTGTAACACATGATTAACATATAAGGTGCAGATATATACCTATTTTAATGGGTAAATGGTGGCATCAAAACCACTAGGCTTCATGGAGTCCGCATGGCAAAAAGTCCCGTGTATTTTTTCAAAGGGAACAAAGCCGCTCTAGTGTTTCTTTTCACCTGGACTTTAGAGCTACTAACTGCACCATTTCTCAAATCTCTAGAACAATCACACTCTATGGTATTGACATTTGCTTTTAGGAATTTATCCTAAGCAAATAATCGGAAATATCTTGTACAGTACATAGGGTATTCACGATTGCTGGATTATTATAACAATAACAATAAAAACTGGAGCCATTCAGCTGCATGCCAGGAAGTCCTGAAGGAGGATACATGTAAGTACAGACACACACACGTACACAGGGGCACGGAGGTGGACACACACGTGTGGATGCACACACCCATCTGAACAAAACATGGGAGCACGCTCATGAACAACTTAACAGTAGCTTCAGGCGGGTGAAGAGGGGTTTTGTGGATGTGTTTTGCTGGTGTGTTGTGTTTATAAAGCTTCTCTCTGTCTGCCAGGGTTTCCTTATTGAGTGTGACTCCTTTAGTAAATAGCAAATGAGGAATCACGCCTGAGTGCCCTGTGGCTTAGTCCAGTCGTACTCGTAACCAGAAGCTTTGCTATACTTCAGACAAACACCCTGGAACACCTGTTCCATCTTCAGAGCCCCGGTAAACAGCACATCTCATTGGTAGCAGGGCATATCCGGTACATGCTGATGGCTCTACATGAAACCACGATGCTGGTCTCCATGACAAATCCAAAGGGTATTCGTCTTGAACATTTGCAGGTGGATAGATGAAACATCCCTATCATTTCTACTTGGGCTATAAAAATGGCACAGCCATGGTGTTTGCAATAAAACAGGCTTTATCCGAGGACACCACCAGTATAGAGAGTATACCTTTGTTTGTTGCAACTCTTGGCCTTTGGGTTTCGTGTCAGCTCTGTCCAGAACCGAGTAGGCATACTCGACCACTCCAAGCATTAGGGCTTCTTTATGACATTAACAAAACAAATCAGCAATTTGATTATAGTGTTCCATACATTGATTATGGCATGCTTATGAATGAAACACTTTGAGACATCAATCCAGTAACCTTTTACAATGATTTGTTATATTTATTCCCAAGAGTCTAGATACCTAAATATACGTGTACGTATAAATTTTACAAACATATAATAAACTTTCAGGCAAACTCTAAGTTATATAAATAAAGAAAACCAACTATTGAGCACTTGCTGTATGCACCAGGCATTGTGCTCAGTGCATTATGAGTATTTTTGTCAATCCTCACAAGCAAACTCGTATAAGAACTGCAGCCACCCCTTCCACATACGGGACCCTGGTTTGAGAGGTTATTAATTGGGCATGGTCATGCAATGGGCTTAACCTTCACCCTTGAACACCTAGCCCCCACTCTTATACCTGGTTCTAGTTTCACAAAGCCTGTTTAGTGCCACAGGGAACCCGGGGCCCCAGAACTATCTGACATTGAAAAGTCCCATAAATAGGGTCGATCCAAGTGTTTCTAGGGACAAACGCTTTGGTATGGAGTTTGAGAATGGCCGCTTGCTGAAAACTGAGGCTTAGACCCAGACCTCCAATGGTGGTGTCGTGCATGTAGGTGTTTGTATGATGCCAGGAGGGTGAAAACATCCCGTCTCTTCCCAGCACCACCTCATAGCCGGTGAGAGCCCCTCACCCCGGAAGGAGCAGTGTGGTACCCTGGTGATGGCTGCTTCCCCTGTCACTCATGCGTCTGGGACTGCGGGCAAGAACCTTCCTCTCCCTGGTTTCAGTTTCCTCAGCAGCAAATGAGTCAAGCTAGAGGTTTGGACTATGAATGCCTCACTCTTGTACCTGAGGATCCTGAGACATAAAAGCAATGAGTTTTTATTCCCCCTGGCATCACATAGGCACAGGCACTTAAATGCTTCCATTCGAGATAAGACCATTTACGAAAAAATGCAACAGCCTTACCATCTTACAGCCTAAGCGTTTTATAGTTTAGTTGTTTTTGTGCTTTGTTTTGTTTTATTTTGTTTTGTTGGGGTGGAGGGGTATTTTGCTTTTTCGCAGATTTGACTAATGCTGTAAGAATTAGAGCTCCATGTTTTTCCCCAGGCCTCAGTTGGCAGGTGACCTCCCCCGGATAGGCCCCTCCATCTCCCCAGCCCCCCAGCAGGTGGTCTCTGTGTCCAGGCATCTGGGGAGACTGTGGGGAGAAAGGGCCACAGATACGGGAGAGCCCAGCTAGGGAGGCCGAGTCGCGGAGTCCTGGGCGGTGGGGGTGAATCTGTACCCACCAATGCATCCATTTAGCTCTCTCCCAGCCTCTCTCTCAGTTAACACCCCAGCACACACAATACCAACGAAGGTGATTATCTCTGCCAGCATAATTCCTCCCTAACATCTGCTTTCGCCCATAACACTCCACTAATTTTTCCCTCATTTCATTACACATAATTTTCTTTCAACACAATCTACATGTATTAAGTGGTAATGACTTTCCAGTTAAGAGCAAATCGACACCAAGGGACCCCCGTCCCCCCACGGCTGCCTGCAGAGCCTGACTCTGGCTATTAGAGATAAATTCGGTACCTCAGGAAGCTGCAGTGAGGTAATCAATCAATTAAGCGGTTAGGACATACATTATCAAACTTCCACAGTGCGGGGGGCAGGGGGCCATGCTGATCTACTTGCCATGATTTTTTAAGGAATTCAAATAAAAAAATGAATAAATAAGATTGAGAGCTATTATACAGCCAGGCTATAATTTGCCACTCAAAGTCAGGGGCTGGTTTCGTCAGGCTTAAGGCGGAGGAGTGAGTGAAGGGGGCCTGAGGCTTTGCATGTGCGCTGTCTGGGTAGGAATCCCGGCTAGCTGTGTCTTAGTGAGTCCTGGGGCACACGGAGGGGACCTGGGAGTCTGAGAGTCGTGTCCTTCCAAAAGGGAAAACCAACACTTGGAATTATGCCTCTAGGTTTGCAGTGGGGATTAAGGGGGACCCCACACATGAAAGCACCCGGCTCTCACTCCCACACTCGGCCCTTGGGAAGCCTTAATCATCTTTTCTTCCCCCTGGACTGCAGACTTAAGAAATGCAAGGTAACCAGAGTCCACCAAAATGCAGGCATCACACTCGTGTTAGATGGTACCACCCTCATCACCACCTTCATTCTTCTCAGAGTCGTCAAGAAAAAGCCAGACTATACTGAATCCTGAAATGACGTTCAGAATATTTGCCACTCCTCACTCGTCTGCTTTGCATGTGTTCCCTTTACGCCCAAACCTCAGTTACCCCGTCTATGAAAATGGGTCTATTAATAATGTTTCATCTGCCACAGCCAGGGTCATCGAAGATCCAGAAGAAACATTTTTAAATGCTTTGAACATTGTAAGTTACAAACAAAATAGGATTTTAAAAAATAACAGAATGTAGATGATCAGTAGTTTTCCTAAATTCTATCCATCCTATAAATAGTGTATGTGTCTGAAAAGTATATTAAATGTTACCCACATGGTTCAAAAAAAAAATTAGCTGCAAAGGAGAGGACAAAAAAAAAAAAAAAAAGAAAAAAAAAAAAAGAAAAAGGCTGGTAGATGTGAAAATATAAAAATAAAATATTTATAAAATAAATTGACAAATTATTTTCAACATATGTTTCAGACAATATGTGAATATGCTTATATGATAAGTAAAATTACATTCTGACAAATACTACAAAGAAGAAAGAAAAAATAAAATATGAGTTAACAATAATAAGAGTGAACAATTCTTACTGTTTGTCAAGCAGTCCTAAAGGTTTAATGTACTTTAATTGATTTAACAACAAAAGGAAAACAAACACTCAAATAGAAATGAACACATGAAGAAATAAACACTGAAATACCATATACAAATATTAAATTTCCTTAGCGTTAAAGAAATCTAAGATGACATCAAGGACATGGGACTTCTCATCTACCAAATGAATAAGGTCTAAAAACTGTCTTCTCTAAGTGCTGAGGCATCAGGAAAAGAGAGGTTTTCTACTCTGCCCTTGGAAATGTAAATTGTTACAAACAAGCAAAAACCACTTTTCTAGGGGGCCAATTTCTAACATATATCCAAAGCCTTAATATCCATCCACCTGTTGACCCACCAGTTTTACTCTCCTGGAATTGATCATGAAACAAATCCTAGGGATGTTAACAAATATTTAACTACAAAGATGTTCGGCATGTTGTTGTTTATAACAGCAGAAAATTAGAAGCAGAGGAGTCCAGGGCTGGGAGGTTGTGGTCATTCATTGAGCAGCATTTATTGAACTACTTAGTGCCAGGCCTTGTTCCAAGTGCGGAGGCCACAGCAGTGAACAAGGAGGGACAGATTCCATTCTCATGGGTCTCCGGTTATAGCGCAGGGAGAACTCACCTGAACAAGTTACCACAAACACACGCCATGGAAGATCATGGATTGATTTACTGCAAGTACTTATGTAGAGCCACCGTGTTCCAGGCACTGTTCTAAATCTGAAGAATACAGTTTTCTTCAGGCAACAGATCCCTGTGCCTGCAGCACTTACATCTAACTGCGAAGATAGGAAATATGTAACTAAACGTTATGTGGTAGGAACGTATGTAATGATGCAGAAAAACAAAAAGCATGTTATAAGAAGTGAAAATGGTTATATGACAGTATGCACAGTATGAAGCCATTTGTGTAAATAAGCAAAAATATTCATGCATATATATTTTTAGAATATTAGAAGAATACACACCAACCTCACAACACTCACATCTCCAGATTTCTACTTTTCTAAAATTTTTGCATTTGTTACTTTTGAAAGATACATTTTTTTTTAAAGCAAAGACTACTGACACACGTGATAGGTTCATGCTTAGCTATTAATTCCATTTTTGGGTTTGTTTTTAACGAATCAGCTGATTTAGACATGTGGCGGCCTCAAGATTTGATTTCTTAACAATTAGGAGCAATCAAATAAAATGGGGGCTGGCCTTTTTCCCAAATTTTGTTCTTATAATATAGAAGAGTTCAACCCTAGGCTTGGAAAGGAGGAAATGAACTTAGAAATAATTTGCATCCCAATCTTCAGTTCATAGTGTAAAAAATTCAAGTCCCCAAGGGTTGGGCGACTGCCCGAGACCCCGATGCAACCCAAACTGACCTCATCTTACACAGCTGTCTGCGGAAAACCACCTTGCTCTCTCCAATCCCACTTTCATCCTCAGTAGAGTTTTGCCTGCTCTGTACTCAAGACAATGGGCAGGGAGAGGGGTAAAAATATCACTGGAAATTATTAGGCGTCCTGTGAGAGATTCTACCTGCAAACAAAACAAAACACAGTTAAATCAAATTTTGTTATGGTGCCTCGACCCTAGGCGTAGACAAAGGGCAGCACACGGGAACTGACATCATGTGGGAGCTGTATTTGTGACTGAGATCCTTTATTTCTGGATCTCAACATTATTCAAGCCTGTGTCGATGAACACATAGTCCTCAAAATTTGTAAATGTGCCTCAAGTCCCTTGGAAAGCAGCAAGTTAGAAACGTCATCGTCACCACCTGTAATATGAGAAAAATTATTTAGGATAATTATTAGGATATAACTATAGAGCGCTTTATGGTTTACGGATTTCATTCACATGCATGGGTCTTGTGATTTTCCTGGGGATTATATCATGTCAGTCTTGCACCCAGTTTCTAGGTGAGCATGTTGAGGCTCTGATGACCCATGGGGCTTACTTGCCATCACATCTCAGAAATGAAGCAGAGCGGGGACAAGCCATCAGATCCTAAGCACATTGTTCTTTTTTGCAGGACGAATGGAAAAAGGCTTTTTAGGATAAGCTTTGACTTCAGAAATCTTGTCAGAAATTTAGAGAAGGGGTGCAAAATCAAATCAAGAAGTTATTGTTGCTTATTTTTATTTTCTTTCTTTTTATCTCTTACTCTCTTTTTTTTTTTTTTTTTTTTGCTTTTTAATAAAACCCCCAAAACCCATTGTATAGATTCCAAAACTCCAGCTGTCTGTTTTGTCTGTCTTCTAAACCTTTCACCTCGTTTGGTAGTTGGATCAAAATGTTTCTACTCAGCCCGATTCCTGTGCCAAGCAGGATTTTAATTTTTTAAGAAGGAAATTTGAACGGGACAATATGGGAGCTCCAAAGAACAGTAGTCTCCGAAAAACAAACCGTTTGTTTATTTGGCCATTTGTTTTAAGACAAAAGTAAAAAC
This sequence comes from Rhinolophus hipposideros, assembly GCF_964194185.1. NCBI lineage: Eukaryota > Metazoa > Chordata > Mammalia > Chiroptera > Rhinolophidae > Rhinolophus > Rhinolophus hipposideros. The sequence goes on from NC_138051.1 coordinate 96,845,078, forward strand.
ACTAGGCTAAACAGATCAGGAGAGGCTCCAGGCTATTTCCTCTGAGACTATAAGACCGGGCAGGATGAAACCTGAATAGAAGACACGCCAGATGCAGAGAGAGCAAACACAACTTTCCGTCACACGTTGATTTGCTTGTTTCTTTTTTTCCCCTCAGATGTTAAAGCCCCCGACACTTAATGGAGTTGGAAAACAGAGTCATATGCAAATCGATATAAAAAATGCCCCTATGCACCAAGCCAGTCCTGACACAAAACACCTTCCAACTCATGGGGGCTCACGGTGCTCCTTTCGCACCACGGACTCTCTTTCTGGCTGAGATCAGGATCACAAAGGTGTCAGAAAAAGCACGCTGTCTGGAGGGCTAGGGCTATGATTTTATTTCCCTTCATTCTGTCCTCCCATTTAACCACTATTTTTCTTACTCCCTCTCTCCTCCCCTCCCCGTCGCAAGATGTCTGGCACCCAATGTCTGGCATGAAATCTTACGGATCTACATTTTCTGCAAGGCTGTGACAACAGGTTTCAACTTGACTAGCCATCCCTGGGAACATGAAGTTTCATTTGTTTGTTTCCAAGGACAAGGAGGGTTGTAGCTCCTTGTGCTGAAAAGGGGCATCTTTACATTTGGCTGGCGTTTTTCTAAAGAGAAGATGAATTCATCTGTCATGGATTATCCAAGAAAAGTATTTTTATCGTATTATGTATTGTAAAAGCACATTCCACTTCTGCATGTCATTCTGTTGCTTTGTTGTTTTAAATTTACTGTTAACCTTGGGTGGACCCCTGGCAGCAACCTGCACTTCGCAGCCTAAAAGGTTGGCAACAAAAGGATGTGGGGAATCGTATAATCTGCAAATTGGGGCGTCGTCACTGGGCACACGGTACCTGATTGTATGAGCTAGAGAAACTGAGGCTAGAAAAGAGAAAGCAATTTGCTCAATCAAGGTCAGACAACATTGGAACCTTTGCACTTGAATCAGAATATCTGGGAACTTCAGCTCTTAATGAAGTATTCCTTTTATTTTTTTCGCTTTAGTCGTACTTTTATATCATAGTTACATATACTTAAAAAATATGGTCTTTTCACATAATGCTATCTTTCTGGACTCAAAAATATTATTAGTATTTGATTATTTTGCAGAACATTGTCAAATGGGTTTCCCCCTTCCGATTTTAAGTGGTATCTTATACTTATTTTTGTTTTTGAATTGGAAGATGCCAGCGCTTTTAACCATTTCAAACAAATTATGATTATATACTGGAAACTGATTTTTAAAGGAAGGAAAAAGGGATGGATGGATGGATGGATGGATGGATGGATGGATGGATGGATGGATAGATGGACGGACGGATGGCTATATCTTTCTATACTCACAGATGATATCACTTTAATCATAAATTATATTGCTTTCACAGAGATCAATTAATAAATACTACCCTTGTGCGTCTCTGTGAACTTGTTCAGGACAGAGCTGTCACCTCCTTTCTGTCTGCAGTGCCTGGTCCAGGACCTGACACTGAGCAAGTGCTGAAAATAGAGAACAAAAATCAACATCTGCACCATTGGAAGGACTCAAATTTACAGAAAAACCTGAGTTTCGAGATTGAATAAAACTTCATCCATTTAACCAGCCCCGGCTTTGAATCGAGGTCTTCCTACTTCTGTGATCCTCTCCCCATCTCAGCATTTGGAGCCTTACACGCATCTGCAATTTGGGGGTGAGGACACACTAGTCCCTTTTCTGAAAGGCACATCTGGGGTCTACCCCAGCGCCGCTCTCCCTCCACTTATTTATTTATTTATTTATTTATTTATTTATTTATTTATTTATTTATCTATCTATCTATCTATGTTGGTCTTTTCTCTTCTCCCAGCCCCTCTCTGGTGTGTTTACTTGCAGCAGCCAGAAAGACCACCTCGTACGCACTCTCTCCTCGGTTCAGCAGCACCTCTCTACTCCAATAAACCGTTTGCATTCCATCTGGCGAGCGTTTGCTCCGAAGACATTTCCCTGTCAATCTCTCCCGCCACATTAAAAATCTGTCATTACGATTGCATCGCCGCCTGGCTCCTGAGATTTCTGACTGCTTTATTGCTCTCCTCATTTTTTTCTCTTCCCTGCTACAGCCGAGAAGCAGAAATAAAGGTTTGTTGTTGAAACATGGCCGGGAGGAAAGTGGGAGGCACACATCTGTCAAGGTATTACCTTTCTTCAACCAGGGATTAAGGTGTTTTATGGTACTTGCCACTGAGCATCACACTGAATAAATTTTCTGAGTGGAACATAAAAATGAACTCATACATTTTGAACCGAGTTTCTTTCTTTCGAACCAGCCCAGGTCATTATGCAGAGGCACCAGTATGGGGGGACGATGGCAAGTCAGGACGTCCCCACCACCCATCCCACCTCCTGCCAAAGTTGCATTATTTAAATGCCTGTTGAGGCAAAGGAAGCGTCTGAATTGGGGGAGATACTGGTTGGGAACGTGCAGCCTTCCTCACCAGGTGAGAGAGGATGAAAGATCTAGAAGGAATCCTGGCCCCAGGATCCACTAGTCAAGCCCTGCTTTTCCTTTAAGAGTCAGATGGAATCCATTCCCTTGGGGAGTGTCCCTTGGGTCCTCCCCCCTACCTCCTCTCTACCTGCTCCATGGGAACACTTGTGACAATGGTAGGTTCCATGTCTGCTCTGCTCACTGGTCTGTGAGCTTCTCAGGGCACGGGGCTCATTGTCCCCAGCACCTTGTGTGTACAGGACCCTGCAGCACCTACCAGGAGTATCACAAGTACAAGATTTCCCAGCTCTTCCTTTGCATTGGGTACTTTGAACATGAATTGGCCCACAACGTTCCCGCCACCTACTGCAGGGGACACACTCCATTGTCACTTTAGGGGTGGGCAAACTGGGGCAGGAGGAAGGCTCTGTACCTTGCGGAGGGTTCAGAGTGCTACAGCAGGCCTGGGATTTGGTGCTCTTAGGAACCCTTCTTGTCTGTGGAGGGCAGGAGCACAGGAAGGGAGGGAGAGAGGAAGCTTTGGAACAATTATCTGGCACAGCAGGGGCTTGGACGGGTCAGTGGTGCTTGGGGGAACACCATCTTGTCTTGCTGCCCTCTGTCCCTGTATGTTGGCATAGTCCCATCTGAAGTTGCAATGGCTTGTGCCTCTGCAGAGCCCAGGATTGGTCATCAGTGGACTAAATTTGGGGTAATAAAAGTGAGAGAATTTCTTGTGAACCAACCAAAAAAAGAAAAGAAAAGAAAAAGGTAAAAGACCATCTAAATGCGCCCAGGCAAGTAGTCCCTGAAAGTTGCTCTGGGCACAGCTAGTGGGAAGGGGTTTGAGGAAAGGGTGGAGCTGCCCTGGATCTGCTGCAGACCCCCTCCCCCTCCCTGAGAATTTTCTCACTTCTGTCCCTGTTGTGCTGCTTCCCCTTGAACTCTAAGGAAGGGCTGATGCAGAGCCTTTCCTGGCCTTCCTTAGCCCACATGCATCTGGGCACTGCAACTCTCTTTTTTGGGGGGAAAGGGATGGGGGAGGGTGGGTGCTGCTATTTAACAAAGTAAACCCAATTATTTAAAATTTATCAAAAACATAAAAAGAGAAGCATAGGATAAAATCTGGGAAAGCATGTTTTGTTATAATCTTGTCATGGTGAAGGCTTTTTTTCTAAGGAAGACTTAAAATGGAGAATCTACAATGGAAATTTACAGACCTGAAAGTGCAAAGGTTTTAAATTTCTGTATGAACAACCAAATATTATCAACTCTTATTTGCAATGCACAAAAGAGCTGGACAGGAGGTGAGTGGGAATACAACTTGCTTATGGACATAGGAAGATTCTGATTCTCACCAACTGTTAAAGCAATTTAAATTAAAGTAGCAATGAGATCAATTCACCTATCAGAATGGAGAATGCCTTAAAGGTTAAAAAATGTTGGCAATAAGATAGGGGCTAGATCTTGCCATATGAGAGCTTAAAATTGTCCAACCTTTCTGAAGGGCAGTTCAGCACTATATGATCAAAAGTAAAAGTGTGCAGAACCTTGGTCTTTATTCTACAGATATTTTTACACCTATGTTCAAAATACATAAAAGTGTGTTTGTTGAAGCATTGGTTATAATGGGAAAAAAATCTACAACAACCTGAATTCTCAGCTAAACAGGAGTCACTAATGATATGATAATCCATCCACGAAACAGAGAACTATGAAGTCATGAGAAAAAGCAGGGTTGCTCTAAATACACTGATACAAAGAAGTCAAGAAACTATTGTTAATTGAATAGAAAAGCAAGAGGCATGACAGCATATCACACAAAGGGACAAACGCATCCTTGATAATGCGGAGTCTATTTCTGGAAGCATGAAGACGAACAATTAACAGTGGTCACCTCTGATCCTAATGCAAAGAGAATTTTCCTTATATACCCATTTTATATTGTCTGAATTTTTGCAACACGTATGTATTTTGTGCAATAAATTGAGTGAATTCTGCAGAGTGGATGTGTGAGTCCGTGGACAAACCACGAGCCTGTGAGAAGTTGCAGCTTCAGCCCGGTTCCTGGGGGCTGGAAACACAGTTCAGGACACCCTCCTAATCGGAGCCAGCCCTGGACTAAGGGACCCTTGAAGATGGTCTTATCTTCCTGGAGATGCAGGCTCTGAGTGAATGCCTTGCCCCTAGTGCCTTACTGCTGCCCCATTCAAAATGATTTTTGATCAGGTAGATGCAGCAGCATTTGACAAACCATTGCGATCAACCTTGGCTGACCCCTGAATTAATGACCTTCCAGAGAGGGGTTATCAGTCGTGTCCTGGTCAGCCCAATGCAGAGGTCCGAATATCACCCATTACTCAATAGGCACTAACCAAGGGATAATTACCTGACTCGTCAGACCATTTCCTGACAGCCCTTGTGGCCATCTCCATGCATAAATACCACCCAGCTTGCTGAGAGCAAACCCAAGTGAAATCTGGTTCGGTTCACTTTCTGTAGGAGAAAGGAAAAGAAAGAGGAGAATCTGGCGAGACTTGAGAGCCAACTGGGCACTGGGTGCTATGGTGGATGCACGTTTTTATCAGATTCAATACATTGTATCCCAATGACAACTCTACGTAGTCAGTCTCATCATCCCCGTTTCACAGATGCAGACACTGGGAGGTGGTGGAGAGAGGGGACGTGGCTTTCTCGGACCCTGCAGGACAGACTCCTTCCACTGCATGCGCCTGCTCAGCCTGGACAGAGGTGTACTGGGGCTGTGAGGTCCACATGCCCGGGCTGTCTCATCTCCACTGCTGGAAAGTCAGGGACTTGGGTGACTGTATCACTTTTCTGTGCTTCGGTCGCCTCGTCTGTAATGCGGAACTTATCCCGTTGTGCTACCGTGAGAATTCAATACGCTATTCCTTGACAGCACCCAGCATTTTGCCTGGTGTATGGTAAATGCTCAGTAAACCCTAGCTGTCATTAGCGCCCATCTTGCCGAAAGGTCCGCTTTTTGGCTGTGCTACCTACTTGGAATTCACACGTGCAGAGACAGGCACCCTCCATTAAGTTCCCCTTTCTCCCTGGCCCTCCCCAATTTTTTTTTTAAATTGTTTCATTTGTGCATTTGTTTCTCCTTGTGACCATTTCATAAAACTGGTTTCAGAGTCCAAAATGCTGTCAACTTGAGAGCATTACTCTGAAAGCCCCATACGGATGGATAATGTGATTTATAGACGCATTTTCTTTCGCTGAACAACATCACGTTCACATTTCGGCCCAAGCAGCCTTCACCGCCCTGCCAAACTCAGGAGTTTTATTGTTGCATCAAATAAACTATGGTTATAAATCATCCCCAGATGTCAGCCTAATTAGTTTGAATGAGTGGGAACCTGTTGGTTGGGGCACTTTGGACGCACAGTCGCCACGTGTTCCCAAATGCCAGCTCCGTCCTCTCCTGGCCGGAGAACTCGCGGGGCTGACGTTTGGGCCTGGCCCTCACACACACCCCAGGGACTTCCAGGCTCTCCCCATTTTCCTCCTCCACCGAAGTCCGCAGCGAGTCACGAGGTGGGGTTTCCACCCAGGCTCTGGACTTCCTTCCACAGGAAAGCAGTTTGTCTCCCCGTGGTCTTCCACAGCAATCACTGACTAACAAGCGGGGCAAGTGTCAGGGTGACGTGCGGTTCCCCGAAAGAAGGCAGCTCGCTCTTCTCAGTCCACAGAGAGGTTAGGGGTGAGGCAGTGAGGGCGCTCGGCCCTTACAAACCACAACCAATAGGTACTCACCCTCTGGTCACCCCTTAGCAAGCTTTGGGAAGACGTATGTGAGCCTAGACTTCTTGCATCTGGAATGGAGATAACATTTCCCAGAAAATCCAACCAGAGGAGGAGTGCTTGCTCTCTGCGTCTCCCACCACATCACCATAAACACAGCCGTTCTTCTTGCCTCCCTGGGGAGCGCCCGGGGGCTCCGCCTGCCTCTTCCCTTTCATCCTCACGTGCTAGAGAAGAACTCCTACCTGTGGACACGGGGCGAGACCTGGGATCAGGCCGGCGGTGCCGAGGCAAACACAGGTCGAGGTCCATGCTCCACCACGGCCGCCTGCTTCTCCTGACGAGGACCTGCAGAAGCTTTATAAAGTCCTTTACAAGCCGAACGTTTCAAAATATTTGCTTCTACTTCCAGGTCTATCACAGAGCTGCTTTAAGAGTGAATGTTGTTTAAAAATGCAAGCTCGGCACAATGGCACGGCAGTGGCTTTCCCTTGTCCCTCAGGCTCCACTATCACGAGGGGAATCCTCTGTACAGGAGAAACCTTAGTCACACAGCCGTCCCCAGCAGCTGGCACCAGGCCTTGGTCCTCCTGTTCCCAGGCCCTAGTGGCCTCCCTGCTCAAGCTCTGCCTCGCTGACCCCCTGTCCCCAGCCTGGGGCAGATGTGCAAGTGGTTTTCCCTGAGACACCTCCCCTGAGTCGCCGGGGGGGGGGGCTATTTAGCCAGTTGACACCATGGCCTGTGGTTTGCACTGCCAAAGCCTCCTCCTAAATGAAGCATTCCAGGGCGAACCGGCAAACGTGACCAGGCCACGAGCCTAGAGTTCTACCAGCAAAGGGTGAGACTAACTGAAGTGTTTCCTTAAATGGCTTTAAAACAGTGGAGGTCTCCAGGATGGAGGGCAGGGATAGTAATGGTAACATAGTTTCTTAGCGTTTGTTGGTGAGAGTTTGTGTGTGTGTGTGTGTGTGTGTGTGTGTGTTTGTTTTTTATAGCTCTCATTCCTTCAACCACAATGATAAAAAGAAAGAAATTCAAACAAAGGTAAATAAATACCTGTGAGTAAATGAAAGAGGGAAAGTTGTTTGAGAAGCAGAACATTATAAAAAGAGAAAAAGAAGTGATTCAAGGTCTCCAAAACTGGGTGCTGGCTTGTCAGCCTGGGAAATAGGTGTATCGTGCTGCCCTGAGGCTCAGCTGTGAGAACAAGGTGTGAGCGTTTCTACACACAGGGTGGTGGGAAGGTGCAAGGGGTGCTCATCAAGGTGTTATAAAAACAGAATGTGAAGGGGAGACCTTGAGAGGAGAAGAGAGCAGAGAGGTCCTTCATGGGTCACCAGCAACGGCCCCAGGCCACACACTGTGCTCAGACCAGGCAGGGGAGGGGACAGTAAAATCTCCAACTTCGGTCAGAGATCCCCAGACTTTCGTCAAACATCCAAGGTCAGTCAGCATTGCCCAAGGTCAGACAGAGACCCTCACAGTTCAGTCAGAGATGTCCAAGGTCACTTGGAAATGCCCAAGTTTACTAAGAGACCCCCGGGATTCAGTCAGAGATGCCTAGAGTTCAGTGACCTCTTGCAGCATAAGGGAGAATCTATTTTTTGGATGAACCACATGAAACATTTTAGGGTTTGGTTATCCAGCTTCAAAAAAACACACCATATCCACCACTCCCATTCTGGGAAAACTTCCAAAAGTCCCCTTCCATAACTCAAGCTTTAAATCGAGGTTAAAGTTCAAAATGTTTCATTTGTGCCCTTACACTCATCACCTTAGAGCGCCTGATTCACTTTGGATACTTCGTGAGTGTGTCTTTGGAGGAAAGAGCGTTCGTTTTGATGTCAGACTGTTCTGGGTGGACACTGAGCTCTGTAACTTACACGTTCTGCGAACCTGGGCAAATCCGAGAACCTGTGAACATGTCGGAAAACGAATACTTCTCTCAAAGCGCCGTTGGAGGATGGCATTTGGCAACACATACAGTTCCTGGCAGAGGCCTCATGTAAATTGGGTCCTCAAAAAAATATGAATCCCTTCTTCCCTAAATATTGTACAGTCAGAGTTCTAACATTGTAGGCAGGAATGCAAGAGGAAGGAAAGAAGGAAGGGAGGGAGGGAAGAAAAGAGGGAGGAGGCAGGGAGGGAGGGAGGGAGGGGGCAGGGAGGGAGGGAGGGAGGGAGGGAGGAAGAAACAAAATCAAGAAATTTATCTGTATTTAGCATCTAAATTTCTACAATTTTTTCCCCCAAATTTTCCAAAATTTCTTTCCGGAAGATTATTAGTCTTAGGAAAATACAGATATTTCAATGTTGAATTTGTGACAGCTATTTATGTACAAAATCGCAAACAAATACAAATTATTTTTTTCTTATTTCCACAAGTCTAATTGACAATCAGTGAACGATTTTACTGAATATGTATTATATATATACATAATGGATTCAATTTCCATTCAGAAACAAGGAGGAATAACAATCCAGGACGATGACATTCATAGCCGGCCCCAGTTTCACAATTAGAACCAGAGAGGTTCAAACAGGAGTTGTTTCCCCGCAGGTGTGAGGATTGTGTGAACAGATAAACTAGTAACTTGGAACACGTGGAAAAGGTCTTACACGAAGCTTCTGGAGCTGTCTGCAGGGTCACCAATTTCTGTGATGGGGAGGGGGCGCAGCAGAGTTGATCCCCAGCAGCAGAGCCCCCCCACCCCCGGAGGAACCACTGCCTTGAATTTGGTTCAAAGGCCTCCTGTTTCCGTCTTAGACCCCGCTGGAACTCTGGAGTGGAAGTGGAAGAGAGCCCTGGAAAGTTCTGCCTGCCTACCTCTAGAAATCCAGCCAGTAGGAATGACATGCGCAAAACAGGGGAAGCAGGAGACAGCTGCTGGGCTCTGCAGACTCTGAGACTTGACACCTTCCAGGGCTGCGCTTCAGGCCTCACATGCGATTAGCCAGGACCCCTCACCAGCACCCTGAACTAGGGCCTTCATTTTCTCCATCTCGCTGATTTAAGAACATGAGGCTCAGAGAGAGTAAGCGTCTTGCCCCAGATGCCAGGGGCCCCCAAAGTGGCATCCAGGGACGGGTCAGATGATAACCACCCCCACCCCCACCACAACCGTGGAAGACTCTGGACTTTGTGTAGGGGACAGAATGCAGACAATGAGGGAAAAAACACTTCGAGGTTTTTTTTTCACGTGCCTGAAGTTTACGAGCTCAAGTGAGATGTCCACACATTCATCCAACAATTCACATAGCAGTAAAATGAAAAAGTTGTGGATGACTGGCAGCCCTCAGGCTGCTCTGCTAGGACTTCCGTCTTCTTCTCCTTGGGTCCCAGACCACAGGGAGAAGGCTGGACTGGGGCGTCCGAAGCACGGGCCATGCCTGGCTTCCTTCTCAGCCATGTGCTATCTGGGTCTCAGGCCTGCCTCCCTGGGATGTGAGCTACGTGACACCAGGCAGGGCCCAGTCTAGTTCATGACTGGCCTAGCCCGGCCTGGCCCTGAGCAGAGTCATGTATCATTCACATGTACTAAGCTGACTTAGGTGCAGACAGGGCAACTGTCAGCTCAGGGCAGGTTCGGGGAAGTTTCCACTCATGATCAAAGGCAGCCACGGTCCATCCCTTCATCACTGGTGACCTTGGACCAATTGCTTAGCCTCCTTTCTCTCATTTACAGAAAAATAAGAATGATGTGCCCCTTAGGTAAGGGTTCTGAGATCATCTTGGTTGACTTTCATTGAGAATTTCTCCAGTTTTAGGAGTCAGGCATTTACACATCCACCTCCCGAAATGAGAATGACACCTGGAGGGCAGGAGCTGGCAACACTGTGGGGATACCGCTTAGCAAATGGGGCTAAACCTAGCATGTGACAGGAACAGGGGTTGGAAGAATGAGGCAGCTATTGTCCCGAACTCCAGGAAATTCAAGCTTGGACCAGCTAGTTTGAAGCCTTCCTTCCCATCACAGACCACACGACGGGCTTGTCCACACCGCCACCAACAGGTAATTCTTGAGCAACTACTTGTCCCAACCACTAATCTGGACAGGTGGTGCCCTGTGCCTAAGGGGACGGAAGGGCGGGCTGCTGAGACCTCTCCCAGCCCACGGGTCCTCACTCATAACAAGAAGTATAACAGCTCCTTCATGCAATAGACCCTCTTCGAGCAATGACACTCGATCTTTCTAGTTTGTTTAGAAATGCGAACCGTCTCCATGTCCCAGAGCTCCACCCATGATTTTTAACCACACGTGGGGTTAAACCTGTGAGCTGTTGGTTTGCTGGTACGAAGGTGGAGGGAGGAATGTAAACCTGTGGGGGCCCCAGAGCAGAAGAGCTGATTGCTCAGCAAGGTCCCCACACGGGGTAGGGGGGGCTAGTGAAGAGGGGAGAGGGATAGATGGGATTCTAAGGATGAGCACAGAAATGGGGACGGGCATGGAAAGGGCGGGGCCAGGACAAGCAGGAGGCATGGCCTGGAGGGCAGGCGACAGGTGTGGAGCAAGTGACCTAGGAGCGGTTTCTATTGCATAAGAGTAAAATGGGAGGGCGGGAGTGGCCTGGGAAGTCACTGGTGACACAAGAAGCCCCAGTATATTGGGTTAGGGGCTGGCTTGTTACCTCCAGACCAGGGTCCCGACCGTGGCTCTGCTGACATCCAGGCCCGCATCATTCTTTGTCGGGGGGCTGTCCAGTGCCCTGTAGGATGTTAGCAGCACCCCCGCCTCCACCCACTAGAGGCCAGTAGCATGTCCCATCCCCCCTCCCAGGTTGTGACAATGGAAATGCCTGTGTCCAGACATTGCGAAATGTCCCTCAGGGTCAAAATCGCCCTGATTTGAGGACATTACTCCAGGCGAAAGGGTGGAATATGCAGGGACAGCTGGTGATGACTAAGAGCAACCTGGGCAAGAGAAGAGCTGAACAAGCCATGGGGCCACCGGCCCCGGTAGACCACCTGGCACACGGTCAGTCCTCACTGCATGGCGCTGTCTCCACCTTAACAAAGGGGGGCTACTGGCAGGTACTCAAATCTCCAGGTGTCCAAGCATTCAGCACTCAGCACGGCCAGGCCCTTGTCAGGCCACCGTCCCCTGGGCTGGGAGGCTACAGTGGGCACCACCTCAGGGGCCAGGTCACGCTGGGGGGCTGTTTATCTGTGCGCCCAGGGCTGCCTGCTGGGCGTATTAGAGGCCATGAAATAATGATGAGGCCTGGGGGGGGTAATTAAAAGCCACAGTGACATTGATCTGCTGAGATTTCTGAGAGAGCCCAGAGCACACGGGGTGACTCTCCATCTTACCTCACGCAGGCCCAGCCTGATTGGCCCCCTGGGCATTGCTGGGGCCTCAGAACCTCACCTGTGGCCGGGGGACTCCCAGGGCAGCAGCCAGCCTGGCATCAGAGGCTGTGAAAAACAGGCAGCCTGGGCCTGGGGGTGGCCCAGCTGCTGTGCTCGGCCTGGAACGGCAGGAGCAAGCAAGTCAGTTAAAGACACAGGCCCGGTTCGCCAGTCTCAAAGGTGAACCTGCTCCCCTCCAGGCCCAGAGACTCGCCCAGGTGGAGAACCTGAGAGGCTCTGGGGCCACGCCACCTGTGTTGGGGCAGCCCTGTCCATCTTGGCCCTTCGGGCCTCCAGTGCCCATAGGAAACGTGATCTAGATTCACGTTAAATCCACAGTCATTTTTGGACAATGTACCCTGGGCTGGGAATGGGGAAAACTTTATATAAAAACAAGATGACATCTAATATTTACTTATAACCCTCTATGCAAAGCTGGACACCTCCATCCGAAGAATAATGTTCTTGCTGCTACTGCTCTCTATTTGCTCCGTCGCTGTTGCTTTTGTTTTAAAATTGAGCTAGTGAGTGGAGTGAACACGAATGCAGAGTCAGGCAGCCGCGCCTCGGCCTTGCTCCCACCCCTTGCTGTCTCCATAATCTTGGGCAAATCACTTTGAGACACTGTGTCTTAGCTTCCCTGTTGGAACAAGGAGATCCAAACAATCCACAGCGTAGTGGGAAAGGATTGAATGAGACAGTGTTGGGACACGGTGGGCACTCCTTAGCCCCGTCGCTGGACCTTAGATTCATCCCGTGCTTAAGACCCTCACTTCCTAGGGCACCCGGGAAGGGGCCACGAAGAGTCCATGTCACAGAGGAGAGTCCTTTCTGAGCTGGGTGCCAATGAGGAGACTCCACACTCCCCCATCTCAGAGACTGGACTGGGGCGCTCACTCTGCAGGAAGTTTGGCTTCCTGCTGCTGGAGGCAGACAAGCAGAAGACAGAGCCCTGCCTAGAAGCCCTGGGGTTGCCTTCCTTCCCGCCCGCCTGCCCAAGAACATGAACTGGCTTGTACTTCGCCTCATTACGTAATTGCAGCCTCTGGTCTTCCTCTGTGAAACCTGGCCTATTTTTTTGCTCTTGGCCTTGCCGCATGGTGGGGGATGGGCACTGCACCTCTGCTCTTCACTGTAAAGGAAATAGCAACCCTATCAGATGGAAGGAAGGAGACATTTTCTTGGGGCCCTGACAAAATAGGCTGTCTCCCACATGAGTGTGGGCCTGCGGTAAGATCTCTAGTCTAAAAACGGAGAGACGCTTATTTCTTTCTTGTAAGCTGCCTTGAGAAAGATTCTTCTGCATTTTGGAGAGGATGCTCTGAATTAAAGTCAGAAAAAGACCCATCATTTCACTGCTGTATCTGTAACGAGTGGTACATGAGCTTTGATGTGGGACAGCGTGCGGTGGTCAGGGGACGTCTGAACACGGCTCCAAATGAAATGCATAGCATCGCTGAGATGTTGATTGAAGAGACGCCTGCAGAAATGAGTGACCGTGTACTGAATGTCTGGGTCCATGTCTCTACTTAGTTAACAGAGCTTTTCCAGGAAAGTTTATTGAGCACCAGACCCTGCGCTGGGCGGGTGACCTCCCCCTGCACACTGAGGTTTGGTGAGACGCACATGAGAGGTCAGCCGAGCCTGACCTCAGCCAGGCTGATGGCAGTCTGCCCTCCTATGCTCTGCTCTGCATGTATGCACTACCGGCAAATGACATCTAAGGTATAAACCAAAACTGTGCATGGCTCTCGGGTTGCCGTATATGCCGTCTACCACATGGAAAAAAGAAATACCTTCTCTTGCTTTTAGCCAGGGCTGGTCCATAATATTATGGTCACAATTCCAAAGAAGCTTTGTAAGCCAAATGTCCTTTGCATCATTTATCTGGTGGCAAAACCTGACCTGACCTGATAGAATGAATAGAAGGCTATTTATAGTCTGTATTGTCCCCACATAGTAGTATAAATATTCATAATTTTGCTGCAGAAATATTAATGTGTTCTGTCTCTAGGGTCTATCCCAGACTCTTTGAGGAGGGAGGATTATATACTATACAAGACATATTAACCTCCTAAAACGTGCCAAATTCTGATTTCTGAAATACACGCTTTCAGAAAAGGGATTGTGGGTCTCACTTCAGATCTGTATGTTGCAGGCACTGTGGGGTAGTGGCAGGTGTGGGTATTTGGGATTGGCAGGCCCTTGGCCCCAATTCTGGTTTATGCAGCTATGTGAATATCCTCAGCCAACGTGGAATTCTCAGTTTCCCCAGTTACAAGAGTGGGACAGCAAAGGCATCTCCCTGGCAGGATTGCTGTGAGGTTGAGGTGGGCTTATGTGAGTAAGGATTACACGTGTGATGGCCTTTGGGACCATTCTGAGGTGGCCCATACCTTTATTTGCACCTGGTGATGATTTCCAGATCTGATGCAAATATGAGGTAAAACTTTCACTTCAAGCTCGCTGCCCTTCACCTGGAGTAGGATGTGGCCCCAGGGAGCTCAGGCTGGGGGTAGGTAGCAGCACACCAAGACCTGCATGGGCCACGGCAATTAGTAGGAACCACCAAGATCTTTTCAATATTAATGAGCTGTCCCCGACCAGGAGCCGCAGGTCTCCAGCCTCCCAGGGAGCACTCAGGGACACTGCATTCACTGAGGAGCCCAGCCCTGACCCTGAGAATTGAGTAAATAGGACGGAGGTTGGCTTCCCACGAGCCAGGGGCAATGACGCAACGCTCTCACTGTGCTCAGGTGCGAGAGAGGCTCTCGATGGACAGAGGGGCTGGGGACAGTGGGAGCAAGAATGATGGGAGGGGGACACCCTCACAAGCTCAGTTCCCCGCATCACTCTCATGTTGGGCTCTCATTCTCTCCCTCTGGGCCTCTGGTCTCCTCTCGCTGTTTTTCTTTTGCTTTGGGTCTCTCTGGCTCTTCCTCCCTCTGTGTAACCCAGTCCCTCTTCATCTCTCTGTAGGTGTCTCTGCCTGTCTGTCTGTGCTGTCCCTTTACACGTGCACTTTCCAGGACACTCTGCTGCCCTTGGAGCAAAAGCTTAGTGGCCATGACAGCTGACAGTCCCTTTCTCTTCCAGTGAACCTAGGGTTCTCCCCAAAAAGAAAATTCATAGAGTACAGGACAGTTTGCTTTTTCTGGGTGAATTTTCACTTTATTTCAGACATAGGTTTTTATTCAACACATATGTGTTGAGGGTTTCCTGCTTGCCAGTCACCTTTTTACAGGCTGTGGACATAGTAGTGAGCAAGGGAGACAGGCCTTGCTCTAATGGTGGGCTGGGGGAGGCAGTAGAGAGATAAAGACGTCAAACCAGGTATTTCAGAGGATAAGGGCTGTGAAGAAAATAAAAGCAAATAATGGGGCAGATGATGCTAGAGGCAGGAGAGAATGATCAGGAAAGGAGTCTCTGACAAGGGGACATTAAGGTCATCTGCACAGGGTCAGAGTCAAGCAGGTTGCTAGCTGGGGGAACAGCATTCCATGGAGAGGGAACAGAAAGTGCCAAGGCTCTGAAGCAGAAATCGGCCTGGCGTATTTAAGAAACACCAAGAAGTACGTGAGGGAGGGGACAATAGAATATAGGGCCAGACAATATTTTCTCCTCGAGCCCTGGCAATCTCTCTTCTCGACAGAGGTCATTCCTCTCCTGTTACAAATGAGAAAATTAGATCAGAGAATTTGAAGCGTTTGCCCAATCTCAAAGGCTTTTTAAATTAAGAAGCAGGATTCTAAGTGAGGCCTACTAAGTGCTTTCCACAATGTCATTCTAGAGCTGAAGCATTTGTTACCAGCCAACTAGTAAGACCTCAGCTATTAAGAGCTGTGGAAACTGAGCAATGACACCAACTTCCAAAGTCAAGGACAGCCGTGGCAAGTGGTAATCATGAAAATTCAGGCCCCTTCTACCAGGAGGAGAGAGAAAGTGGCATGAGAATCAGTTGAAGTCTAAGCCCCAACATACCTGGTCACTCACAGTTATGGAAACTGAATCTCAGAGGCCAAACTCTTTGTCCAGGGCCCATGGCCTGGAAGCAGCGAGGTCTCAATTTCAGAGCCTTTCCCTTCTCCATGGTGTACGGTGCTAGCATCCAAGTGCAAAATGAGATCGAAAAATAAAAGCAGAAGGGACCAGAAACAAAATATATTATTTTTGGATTCCAATATTTCAAACATTTGTTTTATTGGATTGATTAGATTTCTGAGAAATCAGCAACAGCATTTAACCGACAAAGACCGTTTTCCATCACAAAAAAAGGTGATTATTTTAACCTCCCACCTGATTCTTTTGTTTTAACAAGGGAAATGTGATTTTGAAAGAATAATTACATATATTTATATCACACGAGTGGGAAGCAGGACCCGTCAATGAATCATCTGCTTTCTACAAGTCTGAAATCAACATAGACACACGTGCGAGAGACACCTAAGGTTGCTGCCCGTGGGTTGGGACCACAGCCCCGACAAGCTCATCCCTTAGAGTAGGATGGGATGAGGGAGAGGGATGGGGGTGTCTGCCTGCCTCTTCCTCTTCCTTGATTGTGAGTGTTCACTGGTAACTGGGTGGTGGAAATGTTCACTCACTCACTTATTCCTTATTCTTCCTCTGTCGCTTCCTCATTGCACAAACGCGTACTGGTACCCGAGTGTCGAGCCTCCTGCTCATCTGAAAACCCAAAGACCAACAAGACACAGCCTCTGTATTTTCTCTAATCAAGTTTATTTGTGAGAAATAAGCCTGCGTTCCTTCCTTGAGGCCCTCACATCCTAGCGACATGCCTACAACTACAACAACTAGAATTCAGCCTGGGCCAAGCCCAGGTGGGATGGAAGAAGCCGGGGCACTTTGTCCCATTGAAGACTCACATGGGGAAGAGGTTCTGCTGATCCCCCAAGCCCTGGGGGCCGTCTGAGGGCTCAGGCCGGTGAGAGCTAGACGGAGGCCCACATGGCGTCCGTGGGAGCCACAGTGTTTGTCAGATTGGATGCAAGAAAGGATACAGGCAGTGCTCTTCACATGGAAATATTGATTATTTGAGACTCTGAAACCCAGACTGAGTCACATCCTCTGGTAGGAAAGCCCCCACCCCAGTCCGTCTCTGGGGTTCAGCCAAATCACTGGAAACAGACAGGGGCCCAGCCCAGCACACTGATCACACTTCCAGGATTTCTGTCTGACCAGGTGTGCCCCACATGGGCCCTTAAAATCGAATTCTGACTCGTGGGGCTTTCTGAGGCCTCGAAAACCAAATTCACCCACAGGTGAGGCTGCTACAGAGGGAACGGAGAGCAATAGCTCGTTGCCAGAGGCGTTAGGAGAATCAGCGAGTTCCAGGTCCTGGTGCCCAGTTAGATGCAAGGCTTTGGGCAAGTGGTACCATGTATAAGCTCATGTCATCATCCATGAATAAAGGACTATTACCCACTCCATCCCACTGTTGTGAAAAAGGAGTCAGTGTATTTACAAACACTCTGTAATTTGCCACATATATTATAAATACGAGAAATTAGCATTATTTTGAGAAGAATGTATTAATACGATCACACCTAATAGATGTGTGTGAGTATAAATAATAAATGGAGGTGTATATGTAATATTATATATGCCAATATATGCGATTTGATTCAAAATGGGTCTTGAAGTATTAACTCTTGTAGTTTTCCAATGGCCCTAGAATCAAATTAGTCAATAGCTATGATTGCCACAGGGCAGGGTAATTTCAGGAATGATAAGAATTGCGATATCAGTTCATACCAGCTTGTTAATGAAACTTCAAAGTTGAAACCAAAGTAGGAGTCTGTAGATGGCTCCAGAGAAAAAGTCCGCGTTTCTGCAAATCTTCTTTCTGTCTTTAATGAAGGCTTAACCTCTCTGCACTTGAACTCGGGCATCATGGCCAGTAGTCAATTTCACTTTAGTTCATTGTATTTTTTTTTTCCCTTTTAATCCTGAAAATCTGTAGCCATGTCATCAGCTCCTTCTTAATTATACCATATTCTTTACATCTGTCCTGCTAAATAACTCTAATTGAAATAGCACCGGCGTGAATTTTTGTAATGTTCCCCCCAAGACATCCCGAAAGTGACTCACGAGAAAACAGACTGAAGTCACAGCTGGAAGCACGTCAAGGATCATTTCCATTTTTACATGATTAATTTGAATTTAATATCTTAAATCAAAACCTGATTAATTTAAATAAAATTTTGATGGTGCCCTGCTTCTAATATACATTGCAGTAATTAGATTCGGCTTAATGTGATTTTTTTTTTACATAATTAAAAAAAAGGGGGAAGTCAAGTGTAACAATGCAATGTTGATACAAATCTGTCTAAATATATATAAGGGACCGAGGTTTTGGACCTTACTCAGGTGGAGAGAATGAACGGGGCATTAGTGAGTTGAGGATAAAGATGAAAAGTCTCACTCCATATCCATAGCAGAACAGCTCATTCTTAAATGTAGACAAAGTTTTTATTCCCAATAAGTAAAATGGCAGTGGGCCACAGCAGCAAGAAGTAAATTGCGTGCAGTGTACGATGTCGCAAACACCAGTGTTCATCTCTCCTTCCTTTACATGCTGAGCAAACCCCTCCTCTGTCCCAAAGACAGCGGCTCCAACACTACAACCTGACAGGTGCGGAACCCGGGAATGGGGACACCGGCTGATGGCTTACAGCCCCCACCTTTGGGAACATGGCCTGGGAACCATGCTTTGAGCACCGGCTGTGTGTGACCTCCCCCCGCCCCACCTTGGGAAAAGGAAAGGCATCTGGAGTCTGTGACAAGCTTTTCCTTAAATCCAGACTTCTGTTTACCCCAATTCCAATCAGCCCAGATTCATACACGACGAGGGCCCCGAGAAATAAATGAACTTCCATGTCCTCACGTTGTGACAGAACGATCACATTTTAGAGAGGCCAAGTTCAGAACCAAGAGGAAGCCAGCTGACAAGAGTCCTACACAGGAGTTCTGAAACATTTGCTTCTAGTGTGGCTCTCGCCCCTTATTGTTCAAGTGACCTAAGGCCAGTCACATTCCTTCTCAGATGGGAGTGTGTGTCACCATCTATGGAAAATGACGGGAAGGGAAAAGGGCCTTCCAGATAGTTCCACAGGACCCTCACCTTGAGAAGATGGGCCTCAGGGACCTTCCATGAGCCAAAGAGGCCTGAGATAGCTGACCTCTCCCCCACCAAGTTTCCTTAGATGGTTCACTTGAGGTAAGGGACCCACAGTAGCTGAAGTCACATGTCAATATTATAAGTGAGCTCCGATCCTGATCCTTCCTGCCCTCGATCCTCAATGTTTACAAACTGGGAACCCTGGTGATGAAGGAGACCCAGCCTGAGGGCAGAACAGAATGCAGGCTGAGGGTCCGCTGGCTCTTGGTTCTACCTGTTCTTTGTTAAATTTGAATTAAGGAACATTTGGGAGGGAAAAAAAAAGAATAGATAATACTGCATATGCATTATGCATTATGCAGAATAAATGCTGCTTTTAACAATAAAATTGCCTTTGTTACCCAAACTTAAATTCAAAATCCCCTTTGAATTTATCAGTGATATTTATTAGGGCGCCCCTATGTACTCAGTACCACTATGTACAGAGCAGTACAAGCCCCGCTCTCCATGATTAAAAGCAAAATAATGCTCTATATTTGTGAAATGTCTCATATGAAAAAGATTGATTACATCTCTTTCCCTCCCTCCCTCTCTCCTTCCCTTCCTCCCTCCTTCCTTTTCCTCCCATTCTGTACTTCGTCCCACAGTGCAGTGCGTAAATGATCTACTCTGAAGTTTTGTCCTGGCTCCTTATTCTCTACAGGGCTTCAGAGAGAAAGACATTCCTATGGGGTGTGCATGTGTCTGGGGGCAAGGGACAGAAACAGGGCGGGAAGAGGGGAGAACAAGGTATGCAGAGACTTGTGCAAAAAAAACCTCTGCCTCATTTTAAGTGGCTGAGGGTCACATTTAGTTTCATGTCAATCACTTTATTGTTCCTTCACGAGTGTGATTTCAATCTTTCATTGTGAGTTGGAGCAATGATCACTGTGTTTGGGAATTATTTAGAACACAACTATGCCTCCCGTCATGAAAGGGAGAGAAACCTTGATCTCAGCCTGTGTCTACACAGTTCAATGTATGGAAAGGAAGTCCATTTAGTCATTAATTTTGATCCAACCTGGGCAGAGCACAATGAAAATTCCCTTTCAGACTTCCCTGTGGATTCCCCAGGGACTCTGCACTGCCCAGTTACTGCAGCTGTCCCCACTGTGACCAGCGATTACCATAAATTATGATACCTGCTCTCACATCAGGGCACTTACATATGTAAAATTCTGTGCTCAGGATTTCCACACAGTATCCTTCCTCCTTCGACATCTCTGTTTAACACACATTGTTCTAACCATTTTATAGATTTGAAAACTGAGGCCCACAGAAACAAAGGAACTTGGTTGAACCCCCACACTAGCTGGAACCAAGATTCAAATGAACCTTGTTTGTCCGTCATTGTGCGGCTGGACCATGGCACCCTGTCAATCCAGGTCCACAGAGTCACACAGGGGCCAGGTTCTACAGAGACCCCCGCCCCCTGCCCCCCGCTGGCAAATCAAGAGCTACACATCTGAAAGACTTTGTGTAGCTTAGCCACTGTGTGCCTGACTAACCAATGGATCTTCTGATGCTTCCAGTTGACAAAAGGGAAATAACTCAAATAAGAATTTCAAGGAAATCGCTGATTTATTATTCATCACAAAAGGTCTAACACGATGACTTTCTAATCTGACAGCCAGGACTTTTGATGACAATCAACAATTTAATTTCTTTCTAAATTTAGATTTCTCTCTCTTCTGCATCAAACACCAAAGCCAGTTAAAAATAGCTGAGTGGTGAATGTTAGAGGGGAGAATTTTACCGATTGCCGCTTTTTTTTTTTTAATGTCAAAGTTAAAGTCAAAACAAAATTAATCAGGAGGGGTTATCTATAATGAATCACCATTCAGCTCACAAAGGAGGGGGGGATGGGGTAGATATCTCTGCCAGCAGCTGAAGGAATGTTCTTTCAAAGAGCTACATGAGACTATAGGCTCCAAGAAAAAGATTGTGGATCTTCCATATTCAGCAGCGTGAATCAAAACTCTTCAGCTCTGGTCTAACTTTCTTTTTTTTTTTTTTTTATTATAAAGCAACAGGGGTTGGGGTTTGTATGGGCTGTGATTTAAATGGTTAATTGAAAAGAAGCCATGGTGAGCTGTTTCTGGCTACAACATTACTGGGACAATCTTATCTGAGTATACAGAGTTATTTCCAATTTGTAAATGCTGTATGCATTTCTACTAGATAAAACACTTAAAAATTTCAGATCTGAGTAAAGGGACCTTGCTGTTCTAGAGCTTTCCACACCTGCCCCTTCTGCTTCTCCACCTCCCCCTGCTCTCTCTAGTGTGCTCCCCTCCTCCTCTTTCCTGTCTCTGCTAGGAAGTCATTTCACTACCCAAAGCCTCAACCTTAGGCAAATAACTTAGTCATAGAGTCGTGGGATGAAGTGGAGAATGGCCCCTAAGCCCCACTGGACAGAGGAAAAAACAAAGGGTCAGAGAGAGCCAGTGATTCATCAAGGTCTTATAATGACAGAGTCACATTGTTGGGAGCGGAATTCAGTTTTTTTTACCCTCCGAAGCCAGTGCCCTTTGGGTGTCTTGGAGGTACCAGAGAGGGGACCTCCCTATGGAATCCAATATAAGGTGGTGACATGAGATGACATGTGCGACAATTGAAACCATCTGCCCCTCACCATCTACTGGCTACATTAACGTGACTTGACTCTTCCAGGAGATCCTTGCCCAGGAAGAAAACAGTTATAAATACCTTCATTATGTGTTCCAGGAACTACCTGGAAAACCCATATAAAGGAACATCAAACGGTTTTACTCTTGAATAGATAGCATCAAGCTATACTTTACTCCCCAGGACATTTCAAACTCCTCACCATGCTGTGTCCACCAATCCTTAGCAATTACATTGGGACCAACTCTTCCTCCAGTCCTGATCAACACACTGCCTTCAGCCAGACTCCAAAACCCCACAAATATCATGACAGAGCCCCTCTTCCCACCACCCCATCCAAGTCACCACTGAAAGACACCACGTCAAGGGAGGGATCCCAGGAAGGACGCACTCAGCGGTGATCAACAGTGTGTGTTTGGAGAGCAAGCCTCCGGTGTGTGTAAGACATGGGAAGGTGAGACGCAGGTGAGATGATGAAAGGTCTGCACGATGAGCTAGGGGAGTGACACCCCAACTAAACAGAAAAAAAGCAGCCTCCGTGAAGAGCGTAGAGAGGGAGTTGCTCATAAGCCAGCGTCTCCACCAAGGAAGGACAGGCATGGAGCCTCTGATAAAAAGAGGTGGCCTCTGCCGTGCTGGGGCTCCCAGCTCCACAGGTGACTGAGACTGTCAACACTGTGTGTGTGCTCCAGGCCATGGGGAGGGAGTGGTGAGGAATAAAAAGGCACACCCAGAGATGGGGAGGACAGATCGTCCCAGCGGGATGGAAAGACTCAGAGACAAAGTGACTTGATTTTGACAAGGACCATTCAGGCTGAGAGGCTGGAAAACACTCTCCAGGGAGGTGGCTGTGAACGTGGCACGGGGGCTCCAAATAGCCTGTTTCCAAGCTGAAGTGGCTGAGGTACCAGCTGAGCACCAAGCTTCGGCTGTGTGGCTTTAGGCAAGGGCCTTGACCTCCTGCGTGCCGATTTCTTCACCTGTGAAATGGGAAAAGATAGTACAAGAACCCCCCATAGTGGGAACAGCGCCTCACACACACTACACATCCAAGAAAGGCTAGATATTGTTAGTCACTCTGATGTTCTGTGTCCAGAGGGGCGTCGGAGTCTCCATTTGTAAAAATGTATGTCATTTTAGGAGTTTCGATCTGGTTCTAACAAGCACCCATGGCCACCATCTTTATGGGAAGTCAAGTGTGGATTCAGGAGAAAACATGTTCTTTCAGCTCCTAACTGACTAGGTAGACCCGGCACCGTCTCTCCTCTTTCTGAAACCTGTCTCCTTGTCTGGGCGGGGGTGGGGGGTGGGGGTCGGGGGTTGCAATGGCTTGTAGGGGAGCAGGTGGACACAACGCCAGCCCTCCAGCCCTCAGCACTGCAGCCCATCACCCCGCTCCTCTTCCAGGACCATCACCTTTGCAAACGTATCTCTTGCTCGAGAGGCGGGGAATATCTCCTGCTTTGTTTCTCTATTATAATAGATGTAAATTAATGTTTTGCCTTTGTTTGCCACGGTAATCATAGAGGCAAGTATATATTCCTAACAGCTATCTTATTTTCAATTTGCAAAGCGTACTGTGCTTAATCCCACGAGGCGGCCCATGGCTCGAGATATGAATTTTAAAAGATAATTAGCCCAGTGCAGGAGGTGTCCTCTGCGACAAGAAGCATGCACCGAAGCCCGGTCAGAGGGGTCCTCAGGGGGACCCTGTCGGGTCACGGTCCCCTCTCCATGGTTTATTACTTTTTTTTTTTCCCCCATCACCGCTGCCTTTGTGCAAACCAGCTGATTTCTTCATGAAAATTTAAATCATGTCCATACTAGAAGCTGGAATTCCTTTTTGGGGTTGTTATTTGAGAATTCCCACCCCCGCCCCTGACCAATATTTCTTTTTATGATATTCGTGGCAGGTGACAATTTATTTTCTTTTTCTTGTGACTCTCTCTCTCTCTCTCTCTCTCTCTCTCTCTCTCTCTCTCTCTCTCTCTCTCTCTCTCTCTCTTTTTACTGTAACTGAAAGAAAGCACCAGGCCCATGTAGGTTATTTGTAATGTTTGATGCCTATGGCAGATTAAGTGACCATCTATTAGAAAGAGCCTCAGAAGGTCTCAGGTCAAAAAGATGAACGTTCTGCCCAGCTCTGGTCATGGATTGTTCCTGTAGGAACTTCACCCCCAGCAGGAAATCAGTTATGTAAATGAGCGTGCAATTGCACAGCCTGAGAAGTCATGCCGACGACCCTGCATCTCTGAGATTTTAACAGACGGCGTATCACACACAGGCAGGACACAAGAGAGGAACCTCTGTGTGCCTGGCACTGGGGGTGATGGGGGCGTACAAGGGAACAGGCACTGTCTGCACTCTTGGGGATGCCTTCACAGACTCAGCAGAGGTAGGTGGATATGAGCTACAACAGAGGGACTGACAGGACCCTAGAGTCCTCTCTGAGAGAGTCCAGGGTGCCTGCCTGGAGGAGGTGCCACTTGAGCTGGTTTTGAGTAGGTAACTTGCATCTGAATTCCATCAGGTAACTTTTTTTTGTTACGATTCTCCCAGGCAAATGAAAACTGGAGAATGCCAATAGGTCACATCTATGGAAGGTCATCTATACACCTGGCACTTTCGTAACCATCACATTTCCTATATGTCACCTCACTTAATCCCTAGTAGTGGTTCTAGTTACAAATGAGGACACTGATACACAGAGAGGGCCAGGAGCATACCCAAGGATTCTCATGGAGAGCAGTCAGGGTCAGGATTTGAACCCTGTTTTCCTTCAGAGGTCCTGCTCTATGGGATAGAGGTACATGTTCCTGCCACACATCGCCAGGGAGTGGAGGGAGAAATGCAGTTCAGACTTCATCTAAGGAGCGAATTGTATCATAGGAGGCCCTCTGCTGAGAACGGAAACGCATCATTCACGACAGTTTATAATCAGCCCTGGTTTGCCTCGATATAGTTACAGAGTTGAGCACAGTGTGATTTTTGCTTTAATTCAAGTCAGGTTAGTAAAAAAAAAAAAAAAAAGAAAGAAAGAAAAAAAAAGGTCTTAATGCAGTTTAAGGGCATTTTCCCCCTTTAACACATAAGCTAGGGGACTTCCCTTTTAATGAGTGAAATGTCATTTCATCTTTACTTCTTAGAGTTCATGGAACCCTGTGCTGCTGGGTTTTTGTGTGAGCCTTTGTGTGTGTGTATGTGTGTCTCTCTCTGTGCACACACACGTTATTCTAGCAGCACAAGGTTGTGTGAACTCCAAGAATGGAAGACTATATAAATATATAAGAGAGAAACAAACAGGCTTCAGACCAGCTTCAGAAGGATTGAGCAGGTTTGGAAATGTGTCCTGACTTGTCCCTGGCATTTGACATACATTTGACAAAACGTGCTTGGAGAGTTCCTCCTGGGTGTTTCTGAATTTTTATGTAACACGGTTGCACAGGGCACTTTGTATTCACATGCACATAAAAATATTTAATAAGAGCTATTTACTGAAGCTCTCTAGAAGGAAGAGAAAAGACAGCTATAGAGTGTTTGGGAGCATTTCTTCCCTCAAGCTAGATCCAGGAATGTTGGGAATCTTGATAAACATATTTCCTCAACATATAAGTGATGGATTAGAGTTGGGACCATGTCATATGTACAAATAGAAGTGCTAATCAGAAGTCTCGTTCAGAATCATGCTCACTTACATTCAAAGATCCTTTATTGTTTCCGGGATAAACGACATTTAGACCCTGTGAGAAGGTACGTGGAACATCACAGAAAACCAGGTTATGAAATGAACAGCCAGCCTCCAATTGGTGAAACACTGTCTTGGTGTGACAAAAATCCGTGTCTCCATTAATAGAGCTTAATGGTGAATAACAAGGTAACCCTGTTAGACAGGATGGGGGTTTAGTTCTCGTCTGCTAGCAGACAGCTTAGTTATCAAGAGTTCATTTCTTGGACTAGGTGTTAATTTTTCAAGCAACATTGCTCCCTTCTGTATCCTGGTGTTTAAAGATGGAGTGAACGGTTGTTCTACGTTTAAGCTCTTTGAAAAGGAGCTCTGTTTGTGGGACATGAATGTAAAAGAGTGGAGCAGGGGCTATGAAATCATTTCCAACAATCTCTTCTTAAAAATGGACTGAACGACGAGCTCTGTTTGCTGCTATTTTGTGAACTCTCATGATACCACCTGACCTCAGAAGCTTAGATACCTAAAAAAAAAAAAGTCACTTAAAATACTTGCACAAGATCTGCCCTTGCACGAAACACTGTCATCTGTGCCGAAGAGCAGGGCTCCCACCCACCCTCGGGACAGGACGCTGCGTGGTTCCTGGGAGATTCCTTTTAGGATCATTCCCTGCAAACCCACAACACACATGAGCATTCTCTACAAGTCTGTGACTTTCCCACCCATCTCATAAGAAGGGGAATGAAGGTTAAAGCCATGTGTGGTCACCAAACCAGACCTATTTCCTGCCACCCGTTCTTCACCTCCTCCCCCTTGCATGGATTTTCGCACAACTTTGGTGAAAATAACAAAGACCTAAAGCTCTCACTGGCAAGACTCTCCTTACGGAGTCCAAAATCCCCAGTATAGCTGAAATCCCAGAACTGTTGATGGGTACACCTGTCCAACAGTCTACTGTGATGGAAATGCTGCCTGAGTCCTAGGCGTGTTGAGAAAACATGCAATAAGCATCATTATTATTATTATTTGAAAGGATTTGAAGATCGATTCTTTGTCACTTTGCATTAGAATACACTCTGCTTTTTATCATCATTCTTACCACATAAAGTGTTCTCTTCCTTCGAAAATATCTTTTTTTTAACGTGACTTGATGTTGAATCATAGCAAACCAAAGCAGCTATTATTAACAACTACATAAACACAAGATAACAGATTAACTCCTCTCACCCCTTTTCCTCCAGAAAGAAACCGGCTACTGAAATCTAGCCCCTGATTTTCCTTTTTTTACCTACACATGTTCAGTAAACAAGGGGAGAATAAAGGAATCTATCAAAACCAAACTTCTCTATCATTGGGTTCTCAACCCTTAGCTTTGGTTTCCCCATCAATAAAAACAAAAGAAAGACAGAACTTACCGAATATTTTAAAGGTTCTTCTTAAGATGAAAACAGGGTCACGCCAGCAAAACGTTCACCTTTATCCACAATAATGTTGGCAAGACCAACACACTAGCCTAGAAGTTCTTTGTAGTGAAAGCAAGGAATTTGTGTCATCACCAGAGTACCCCAGCCTGGCATTAGGGACTTTCAGCTGTTGATAAAAATAGTCTCAAGGACAGGAGGCAGAAATGATTGTTTAAAAGGTAAAATGATTTAAAGAGCACAAGGAGTCTTTAGATTCCTTTTTAATTTTTAACTGTTTTCCCAAGCACCAGTCCACTGTTGGCCCTTCTTGGCAATTCTCTCCAATCTTGAAGGTACATTGCGGTGGACTTTTTCAGAAGACTGAATTATCCAGTTGCAAGGATTGACCTTCTTTATGATATTATCTCCTTCAGACTTAATATGGTGGGTTCCTGTAGCTTGGATTTTTCACTGTCATGGAACTGAGCGCCCCCGCCCCCCATTTTGTTGTCCCTTTATGTTAATTCTTAACCTTGGATCGTAACTAAAGGGGACCATGTCCTTCTTGTTCATATTGCAATTCTGGTGCTTCATCAAGGGTTTAATATTTATTGACAGATAAGGTAGAAGAAAGGGAGGGGCGGAGGAAGGGAGGGAGGGAGAAGAGGAGTGTGGAAGAATCTTAAACTTGTGTTAGGAGAGAAGCTCTGAACGATTTCTCTGATCATAAGACAACGTTGCCATGTGACAGCAGAACAGGGGCTCTGCTTAGAGTGTTTGAAGACACGGGTGTGAGTCTACAATTCTGAAAAATCTGAACAAACTCTTACATAGGAGGCTGCAACCTCAACTCCTGGGTCGACTGCTAGAGGAACAGCATGAGATACTATCCTTCACCTTGAGGAACCAGGGGTTTAGGATGTAACTTCCATGACACTCCCCTAGTCCGTATCATCAAGGAGCTGCCTGTGTAAGTATGAGAGTGGATATTTATGAACAGGAGAGAGATTCTGGCTGATGGCCTTGAGCAAGACTCTTAGACTCGAAGGCCAGATGTGAATGTGTGAAAACACTTGCTGAAGTACTAAGTCTTAACACCATTAACAAATTATTATGTAGAATATGTTAATATGGCATTTGTTCACATTATATATTACAGGTTCTTATATCTAGTTTTACCTGATCCAGTGATCATGTAAATTTAAGAGAGGTGTTTCCCCAGCCTTGCTTGACTGTCTCCAGGCACTTGCTCCCTTCTGTGACAGTCTTTCTGGGAATGGACAGCTCTAGAGGCCAAGTCCTTCCCTGTATTGAGCCTGCAATGGCCTCCACATCATTCTCACCCTCCTATCTGTGACCACAGAGGTCTTTAAGATCTTTGCACCCTCGACAGGAGGCAGGAAAGTGGGGTTCCCTTAGTGGAATAGTTACCTTTCCCATTGATGTTGACTGGGGAGATGGGTCTTAGCAAATTGAGGGTTAACCACATTTTAGGGTTTAAGCTTTGGGTGAGGAGAAGTGGAGAGAAGACACGATTTCTGACTTTAATTTTATGGATATGGTAGATAATGAGCCAGCCTGTAATGTCTGGGAGCCTGGATAGAGCTGGAAATGAATGTTCACATCTGGAGTACACTTCAAGGAAGCACTTCCCAGCCTAGGAAGTAAATCTTTGGTCATATCCTGTTTTCACCAATTAGCACCTGTGTCCCTTATCAATGTAACCTCACTTCCAAAAAAAGATTACAGACCTCTTCAGAAGATCATTAAAATGACAAAATTAAGTAAGATGAGGTATGCAGGAATGCCACAAATGAATAGGATTTAAGGGTCTAGCCACTTAAGAGGGCTGGCTCACTCCTCTTCCTTTCCCAACTGGACTGTAAGTATCCAGAGTCTATCTGTCTTGCAGCATGCACAGCAAATGGAAACAGCTCCTCGCAATTCAAGACAGCAGGCCTTGCAGTGGAACGGCACTTCACAGTTTGCAAAGCAGTTTCATGCACATCACACTGTTGCACTGCAACCTGAGAGCTGCCCTGCAGGATGGGGAACGGGTCCTATTATTATCTTGAACTGGTTTTCATAAAAGAGGGACGTGAGTCTCAGGGGAATTAGGGATTTTCCCAGGCTGTACTGCTGGCAAATAACACCTAGAGCTCCAGCGTGCTTATCCTCCGTTGGAGAAGTATCTTTTCTGCATCGGGACCAGCCAGCCACCTCCTCCTCCCTGCTGCACTCAGTCTTGCTGCCTTCTGCCACTGCCAGGGGGAAACGCGCTCTTGCTGAATCTCCATCCACCATTCTGGCCCCCAATGTGGACATTCACCTTTGCTCTGCCCACGCAGGAGTCTGAGCTCAGCCTTCCTGTCTGACGACTCAGTGGAGCTGTAGTGAGTTCCCAGCTAAACACTCAGGCCCCTTCTGTCTCTGAGCCCTAGGGTCACTCTTCAGACCAGCTTGGCCTATTCCCTGCTTCTCCCTCATGTCACGCATGTCAATGACCCAGTATTGTTCAGTACTGCTACCCCCCCACACACACATCGTGTTTTCTCTCCACAGGCACAGCCTGTCCAGTCTGTGCAGCTTATTGGCCCTTGAAGACAAGCCAGAGGCCCTCATGTAAGTGCCCGTCTACCCAGGACAGCACGGACCCAGGCACTGCGTGGACACATAAACAGAAGACAGGGACCCAGTTCTGTCCACGCTGCATGGCTTCTGTCTTTGTAGGCACTTCTCTGATGTCCTTTGACACCTGAGCCTGTAGCTTGCTAATTAATCCCTTGTTCTTCCAGGTAGGACTGAGTTTTCAAACTGGGCAGAACTCCAGAGAACTCTGGCCTTGGGAGGATTAGTTGCCTTGTTAGGGATCTTTGTCAATAGACTTTTTTCACAGGAAGGCCCCCT
Organism: Rhinolophus hipposideros; assembly: GCF_964194185.1. NCBI lineage: Eukaryota > Metazoa > Chordata > Mammalia > Chiroptera > Rhinolophidae > Rhinolophus > Rhinolophus hipposideros. The sequence goes on from NC_138051.1 coordinate 96,874,493, forward strand.
CAAGGCCACGCCCTGGCACCCATGGTCTGTTGAACCATTTCCTGTGACCTCTTAGCCACAGTACTTCCTGACCTGCTCCTGGTCTTAAAATCTCACTCCACATTTTCTGAGAGCTTATGATTTAGGGATAACAGGAAAATAAGGCACGGACCCTGCCATGGAGGGGGCGGAGGGAGTGTCTAGGGGGCAGCTTAAAGCTCATTTCAGTAAATAGCCACAGGGGACGCCCCACTGCTCCTGGATCACAGGCACCTTGCACCTAAGAAGACCCAAGGTTTGGAAAATTCAGGGAGTAACTTTTTGGGAAAAAAATAGTGACTCCAAGTATATATATTTCTTTTAAGAGTGTGACAACAAAAATAGAGTCATGCATAAAAGGAAGAAGACAAAATGAAAACAAGCAGTGAAAGACAACATCCGCTCTCATTTCAGTTTCCTGGAAGCGGAATGTGGTTGGGCAGATGGTGCTCTTTTGTTTCACTAGAAGAAAGAAAAAAATGTAAATACGCACAGCCACATTCAGTAATGCAGGGTGGAGAAGGCCCACGTCTCCCTGTGCTCACTAATTTCTAGGCTAGCCGGGGATTTTCTTCTGTGTGCTGGTCATCCCTGCTGAGTTCCAAAGATACTATCTTAGAGCCATAGCCCTCAGCTGGGGCTCAAAAGTTCCCTAGTGTTCCATAAATGAGCCACTGGGAAGTCTGTGAACTGCCTTACCTATTTTGAAAAATGATGTAGGTGTGTGCCTTTTCTTTTCTTTTCTTTTTTAATTAAAGTTTATTGGGGTGACAATTGTTAGTAAATTTACATAGATTTCAGGTGTACAATTCTGTATTACATCGTCTATAAATCCCATTGTGTGTTCACCACCCAGAGTCAGTTCTCCTTCCATCACCATATATTTGATCCCCCTTACCCTCATCTCCCTCCCCACACCCCCTTACCCTCTGGTAACCACTAAACTATTGTCTGTGTCTATGAGTTTTTGTTTCTTCATTTGTTTGTCTTGTTCCTTTGTTGCTCTCGGGATGCAGCGAAAGCAGTAATACGAGGGAAATTTATATCATTACAGGCCTGTCTCAAGAAAGAAGAAAAATCCCAGATAAACAACCTCACATTACACCTTAAAGAAATAGAAAAAGAAGAACAAATAAAACCCAGAGTCAGGAGGAAGTGTGTGCCTCTCCTAGAGTGGCTTCTATATATTTCAAGAGATTGACAAAGGATCTAATATCCTACATTACTTGCACAAATTTTCATCTACATTTTTGGAGTTATTTAATACCATTGTTCCACATTTGCATTGTATTAGAGAATTTTCATAGCTCTTTCACATAAAAATATCTCCTTTGAATCAGGAGTAGTTACCAGTAGCCCCATTCCACAGATGAGATGAAACATAGAGCCATGACTTGACTGGCCACCTATATTAGCTTTGGTGCAAGACACTTGGGAGTGAGACATACGGTTTTAAATCTTCAATGTGGGAAGCTGCTTGAAAGACATGGTTCGGCAAAAGTGAATTTTGTTAAAGAGACCCTGCTTTAAAACAGAGAAGCATTCAGGGTTGTAGATATGCCCATCATTACCTCAGAGGTGTCGGCATCTGAATGCAGCATGTCGATATATGTATCTAGTTTCTTGATAGCTATGAGCTTTAATATTAGTGCAACACACATGTCCCAACTTTCTTCTCTTTCTGAGGGACAGCTTCTTTCTTGACAGATTACCAGGATGATTCTAAAGACAAATCGAATGTTCTTTGTTCACACTCTCACCCATCAACTTCAAAGGACAGAGTCTGGGACCAGATCAAGAATATTTTGAAATAGAATTGTCAGAGACCCGGCATTCTGGATAGTAGAGAACCTTATGGCTGGGGAGCATGGACTGGGATTCTTGAATTCTGTCTCCCAGGGAAATAGTGTTACAAGAGAAGACATCTCATGGAAGCATCTTTTCTAAAACATTAACTGCTGAGCATTCACCTAAGCCCCAGGGATTTACCAGAGATACAGTGAAGGGGCACAAAAAATGAGGATGTCGTGGAGATAAAAATCCCACCACTGTGACACAGAGACAGGCTCTCAAAATGGAGATGTCATGGAAATAAATTTCCATCATCTGACACAGAGACAGGCACCCAAAATTTTGCACCTTTGATATTGCATTTGCTCCTGGAACCACACAATGACTAGCAAATCACATTTGATCCCACAATTCAGAAAGGAAACTGAGGCACTGTCATTCATTCCTTTGATTGCCTGTATATCCAAGGCTCTCACCAAAGTACCTAGGTAAGCAACGACCTCTTTTCCTGAGTGTTTAAAATGATCTTTAATGATCACCCGGTCCTCATTCTACAGATGATGGATCCCAAACATTTGGTCTTCCCCAAAATTGCACATAATTTTTAAAAGAAATATTGATAAGACTTAGAAAACTTCAGTTCTAGAGCTTTGGCTTGATCTCAGCCATCAGCCTAGAACCTGTTTTCTCATCTGTATATTAGATAATAAGATCTATTTTGCATGACTCGAAAGATCTTTGTGGTCATCAAGCAAAATATTGGATCCTGTTTCAACTACATAAATATATATGAAACACCTACTCTGTGCCAGGAACCATCCTAAGCTCTGAGAGAACAATGAAGAACAGAACTCGGTCACTCACTCGTGTCCTTAATGAAGCTTATGGTCTACTGGTGGATGCAAACATTAAACATATGCCCACATGTGCAAAGAATTCAATAGAAGGGCAAGTGTGAACTGGTATGAGGGTCATAACAGGAAGTACAAAGGGTGCCAACCACATTGGGAAGAGGAAGCTGGGAAGCTTTCTGTGAGGGAACTGAGGGAAATGGAACTTGAGCTGAAACATTTAAGTACAGGAACATAAAGCCACGTTCTTAGGATGTGCTGGCAGTGGCCTCGGAATGAGCACCGGCATTCTGTTGGTATGAAGATCTGTGTGATCTCAGGATCCTCTTCTGGCAGCGCTCCCAGCATCTCCCACTGTGGGCAAGGGGGCAAACAGCATATTGTCTTATCTTCCCAACCCCAGGTCAGTGGGAATGTTAAGACTTAGAGAACTCAGGGTGGCCAGTTGGATGGCTGTGGTTGAACCACCCACTCCTCATTGGCATTCTCTTGGCTGCACTTCTGGAAGGAAGGAAGGAAGGAAAAACAAAAGTTGCAAGTACCCACACTTCCAAAAGGAAGAAACATATCAGTTGTACCCACTCATGTCATCTCTGCTTAGTGACAGGCAGAACACCCACTCATGGTGGCCCAAACTCCAGGAGCAAAGGCAGGCTGGATCTGCCCACACTCTTAAGGGTGGCATGGGAAATGGGTCAGGAGGCACCTCTCAACATCTCAAAGGGCTGACAATATGCAGCCAAAGTCCATCACTTCTTCTGGACTAGGAGGCCCTTTAGCTGGGGGGTGACCAGGACTTAATCAACTCCATAACACCAGTATGAGACACAGCAGGGCCTGAGACAAAGCAGAGCTTTAATGCAGATACAACAAAATGTTGTGATTATTGTCTGATTGAGCCTGACACATGGTGACTAAAAAGATGGATCAGAAACAGATCCAACAAGGGCCTTTTATGTTAGAAGAATATCTTTGTTGTTTCAGTTGATTCACATACATTATCTAGGCTCTAAGTAATGTCAAAGGTTCACCGAAGACAGCAAATAAACAAAAGTAACCCCAACTCCAAATAACTCGAAATCCAAGCAAACTCTCAACGCCGAGTGATATCATACACTGTTCCTCTGTGAGCAGTGATCAAGGACATGGGGACAGACAGTAGAACAGGCAGGCTTGGCAACCGAGGTGCAAGTGCTGTTAGTGTCCCTGACGACCTCCTGGCCATGCTGAGATGGCTATCCAAAGCCGGCAAAGGCTCGTAAACTCCCAAATGGACGGATGATGTCTATTTATGTCTGTCCTTTGGTTCCTGGGGACGTGCTGAGGGTCAGGCTGTCTTCCTAATCAGAACTGGACCAACAGCTAAAGGTGACATGTGATGCTGAGAAAGTAAGGGAGGAAGGTATGTCTGTAGGAATCACAGGGAATAATTAAGAAAGCCCTCTGTGCTACAATGACCTCCTGTTACAGGGCTACCCTGGACAATGTAGCTGGCAGAAATGCTGGAGGACCCAATGGACAAGCGGGGGGAAAAGTCTCAGCCTCTTGTTTACCTGAAGAATCATAGACAGTCTGAGCTCCCCAGGAACCAATACTTCTAACATATGGAGTTCCACTAGCTCTTCATTTCCCCCAACTATGATTAAAGATCAAATCACTGGGGATCCCTTTATCAGTCTTAAAGAACTGTCCAAAAAGGCCATAGAGCGCTACAGAGATCTACTTATATTTTTCTGACCCAGGCATAAGTGAATACAGAACATGGAGACCCCCTCGTTGGAGGATCCCAGGCCTCCCAGGCCACATTTTCAAGCATCCTGGATATGCCTCTGAAGCTTTGAACTAGTAACTGAACTGAAGGCTAACGACGTCTACAGATCCTCGTGGTGTACACAATTGCTCTGAGAAAATGAACAGAGAGAAGAGGTGGAATTTAGAATAGTGAAGAGCTAAAAGAAGTCAATGATTTACTTTCTTTTTTATTTGTAAACGTTGTGAGTTCTGTAGAGAATTGAAGGGAATAACATACTATCTATGAATATAGGTAAGAATGGGGAGATAAATAGTTATTTATAAGGAATCCTTTGAAATTAGATTTCTTGTTATCACAGACTGGAGAAAACGTTTGAAAAGCAATATCCTAACACTTGGATTATTATCTGCAAACCTTATAGGTTAGGAGCCTGTGAAAACAGGGAACTGAATTTGTAACCTAAGCATTCTAGTGCTAAACTAGTGTTGCTTTATATTTTCATCCTATTCCGTTCCATTTATTTAACATGACATTATACAAATATACAGATTATACACTAGATTGTAATATTTCATTAATAAAATGGAATTCAACTTTCCATAGCAAACAAAGTGGACCAAAGAGAATGGTTCAACTGAAAAGGCATTTAAAACTGTCGGAAAAGAAGTAAAAACAAGAGCTGTGTGAGTTGAAAATATACAGGTTTCCTTCCATCTCATGTGCCATAAGCAAGTCTTCTTTGAAGAAGTGACATTTGAGCTGGGCCTTAGAATTCAGGCCGGTTTTTGCTTCATATGCAAGAGGGTGACATCGAAAGTGAGGAAACACTGGTTGCAATGAACTTAGTATGGAAAGATGGCGGCTTGTGGAATGGCATCACATGCTTTAGTTTACGTGAGAAGGTATGCATGCGCTGACATCTCAGGGGACAAGTGGAAACATTTGAGCTTCTGTAAATAGCTCAAAGCCCTGGAGTATTTCAGCAGAGAAATACCATGTTCAGAGATATCTTTTAGGAAAATACATCTAACAGTGGTGTGGAGAGTGTCGGAAGGAGCTAATCGGGATACAGGGTACCAGTGATGAGGCTCTCACAATGAGACAGGGGAAAGGTAAGGAGCCGTTCACCTGGTCCTTGGAGGTGAAAATTCCAGTCTGGTTAGATGCCACACTCCTGATCACTTGACACCCAACGGGAGAAGTTTATGTATCTGTGTTTTCCTTCTTTTCTGATTTTTCTTATGTTAGCACGATCCTCTCTTCTTGGATGGAAGGAGGTCCTAGTAAAATTAGGCACATCAGAATGAGCTGCTTTGTTGGGCCCTGTGACCCCCTTTAACTCTCACACCATTGCTGTGGCTCCCAAGTGACAGTCAAAGGGTCTTGACCCGATGTCTTGGTTGAGAACATAGGCTCTGCAGTTAGGGAGAGAGACCAAACCTTACCTGCTGATCACTACCCATACACATCGTCTAAGCCTCAGTTTCCCTGTTGCAACCCCAGGTGGTGATAACACCTGCCTTTCCTGTCCCTTCTGAGGCAGTGCCCAAGCATGCTTAATGAGGAGGCTGGCTGGCACGCGAAGAACACAGTCAATGCTGATTATGGACTCTGGTCCACAATTCCTTAGCTGCAATTCTGAATGTTCAAATATTCTGAAAAGCCTAAATATTATAACATATTGGGCTTCAACAACTGACCGGCTCTGAATTCATTTGGCAGCAAAAGTTGACCTGGATTGACATGAGGCTATTTACAGTCTTTTACCCTCTTCAGGATCATAGCCATACATTTTCCTGCAGAAATATTAATCTGCATGATTGTGGGGTGCTGCCCCAAGCACCCCCCGGCTGTGTGAAAATAATACTGAGCATGCAACAGATTACCCTTCTAAGTCTGAAACATTCTCACTGCCAACTGTGTGTGGCCCCGAGGTTTAGAACACAGGGTCGAGGATTCATATTGCCACACTTTTATTTCCAAGGAGTGGTTGGGGGCCTTCACATTTAGCTGAGAAGAAGAAACTGCCAATGTGTTGTTGTTGTTTTTTTTTAATATATGTATATTTTTTTAAAAAACGGCAGTTTCTTCTTTTCATATATATATATATATATATATATATATATATATATATATATATATATTTCAATTCTTCAGATGCTTACCAAGAGACATAGGCTCCTGAAATGCCTATGGGTGGTGAAGGCAGCGTGTGAAGCTCACCAACCACCTAAGGAGTTTCAGTTTCAAACTCCTGTGTCTCTGCTTCCTGCTCGTGCCTGAGACTCAGGGAATGACTTTCCAGACATGTGCCCCCCAGGGTGGAGGGAGTGGCCCAGGGAGTGGTCCCGACTGCTTTGGAGTCTGATCCACCTATGGAGAGTCAGGAGGTCAGGAAGCCATAAGTGAGGCTCTGGCCCTAAGACCTGCATCCTCCATGCCCTGGATCAGGTGTAGTATGTACCAGGTGCTCGATAACCGTGCATAGGATTGAAGTTCACTCTTTCTTTCGGAGTTTTTCCTCCATCCTCTTCTTCCCTCATTCCCTGTGTCCTCATGCTGAGTGGTGCAGAGAAGCCCAGCTCTCCTTCATCTCTTATATGCACGTAGCAGAAGTTGGACAGCAGCATTTGCCTGGTACAATGGGCACCTCAGCAAAGTTTATGTTTGCTGGTTGGCCGTTCTGCTTTTTCTGTCTCCTGAATGTTTGGCCACAACGAGACTCCCTGAGCTTTCCACTGTGAGAGATGGGACTTCTGCCAGGCGCCTGGGACTAGTCTTTGACTTGTAGGTGGGGATGCCATGAAACAAAAGTCGTTAGTGAATCACATTTTCAAGGTGAAGACAAGCAATGCTTTCTGGTGTGTGTTGGAACGGAGGACCAGTGCGGAAGACTTTGGGCCTGTTTCATTTAGCGAAAGTATCAGCAAGGGCTCATGAACCAGGGGCATTCTGAAACGCTGTGGGTTCTGTTGTTTCTAGAGTCTTCTTTTCTCCATCTACATAAGCTTTGTTTGACAAAGAACATGCCACTTGGATTCCAGGAACAACACCTCATGTATAAAGCCCCGGTTCTTTTCTTTTCTTCATTATTTATTTGGCCTTTTCACATTTCCCCCATTCCTCCTCTCTCTGGAAATACTCTCTCTGAGCCTATACTGTCACTTGTTTGTGTGTTGGGAGCCTCCCCCAGCCCTGTCTTGAGCCAGACTTGGTTGGTGTCCCCTACTTTTCCTGGGACATTGCCACCTAGAGACTGTGGTATCAATCCACATTTCCAGATCGTCACATATTTATTGAAACAGGACTCCTCATTTCTCCAACCCCTTCCATACCCCACCCGCCATTGGGCAAGGCTGCCACCTTCTTCTAGCAGCACAGGCCCAAAATAAACCCTGGGGCCAGTATCAGTCCTCTTCTCTTTCATTTTTGCACTCTGGTTTTAAGCTGCTTACAGGTCAGAGGTCCCTTTGGGACTCTGTGACACCCACCTCAAAACACACACAGGTAATAATATATATATATTTTTTTTATTATTATTTCCAGGGGTCGCTGATCTTCTAAACTTCCCCATGGACCCCCTGGTGAAGGATTTCTTAATGTGGCCCTTGGATCAGTGCCAGCACAATCCCCTAGGCTGGTTTGTTTTACTGCAGATTCCTGGAACCCACTTGCAGCCCAACTGAATCAGAACAGGTAGTCAGGAAGGTCAGACGGGATGCCCAAACCACATAGCCATGTGGTGACACTGGGTTCCCACCCCGGGGTCTGACTCCCAAGGCCATGTTCTGATTAAATAACCCAACTGCCCTCAGTGGCTTTCCAAGGAGGAAATTAACAGGATGACTGAGGACTCTGTGTGTGTGTGTGTGTGTGTGTGTGTGTGTGTGTGTGTGTGTGTGCGCGTGTGTCGGGGGAGAGGCAGTTCAGAGGTGGGGTGACCTAAGGTTTAGGGAAGAAATGGGTGGTGTCAGTATATTCCTGGGCTCTCTCCCAAAATGTCTGAGCCTATGATGGTCAAGACACCGCTGAGACACCCCATTAGAGGGCGCTGGGTCTGGTACATTTGTCCCGGCTTCTCCTCTGCTCAGCACGAGAAAAACTAAAGATGGCTGCTTTTCTCTGAAAGGGCAATAGCCTTTCAACCTGAGTCACTGAAACTCTTTAAAACATTAAGGATTCAAGGTCTGCAGCCCCTGAGGGAGCAGCCCGGACGCATGCAGAGCGGGGAGGCCAGGTGGGGCTTTCCAGGCAGGTTTCTGTGAGAAACTGATAACCAGGCCTCCATGCCCGCTGGAGCCCAGGAGCCACGAAGAGCTGCGTCACCCTTTTCTCCCGCGGTTCGGGTGCACGCTGCTGGGCTAGGCGGTTAGTTCTGTGGTCACCCAGCAGTTTTACGAAGGCCCTGGAGGTGCTCCAAGCACCAGGTGGCCCCCAGCGCGGTTTAACTGTCTGGGGACTTGAGCTCTCTCAGTGGCCACGTAAGTAAGGCAGGCAGCCTTGATGTGAGAATTATTCGGTTGGCTGTGACAATTACATAATGCACTGGAGGTGCAAGTTTCACCTTTGCTATAAAGTGATATATTATAAATTAATAAGTTAGTCAGCACCTCTGTAGCACTTGACAGTCTATACAACACTCAGGGTACATTGTCTCATTTAGGAGTTATAACAGCCCCCATTGGTGCCTCGTCGGTCCCATTTTGCAGATGTGGAAACTGAGGGTCTTCAGGTTGAGGGCCAATCCCATGGACTAAACACCTGAGTAGGAGCCTTTCACAGATTATGTCAGATTATTCCTCTGTAACCCCACAAGACCAACAATTTCCCCACGTGGTAGACGATGACACTTCCCAGATTCCAGTCCACATCTCCTTCTCCCTGGAAAGTCTCTCAGAGAGCCATGGCTTACTGCTCTCAAGCAGATAGGAACGAGATGGCTGTATTCTTCTCTTGGTCTTGTTCCCAGATGCTCTGTTCAGAGAGCATTTCTCAGAACAAATGTAGAAAACAAAGTAACTCACACCACCTTTCAAGAGCCCTCAGGAAGCTTTGGGGTGACACTTTAACTGCCTAGTCTCTTGATCTTGGCCCTTGTTTTTCTTTCTTTAAGCATCTATTGTAGGCTGGGTACCAAGGATCTGACCAGGTGTGGCCCAGGAGCCTGGGAATGCAGCAGATTAAAGACACACATACACACAAACACACATCCACACATACACGTGCACACGTGTACACACACACGCACACATTGCACCCCTGGAAACAATGGCCTACTGGGGAAGCCAAACCAACCCGTTCACTGAATGCCTCTTAAATACCCACTCGATACGGTGTAAGGTACTTCATGTTTTCATACAGGTGATTTCATTTGTCCTCACCACAGTAATTCCTTCTACCATCATCTGTGGTGAAACTGACCATCCTGGCATGTGTAGATTTGTGTATAGTTCTGTTTTCCTCACCAGGCTGTGTATAAGCTTTTGACAGAAGAGCCCTTTCTTATTAATCATTACATGCTTGTTCATTGATTGACCCAACAAATGTTTATTGAGTGTCTAGTATATTGCAGACACAGAAGCAGAGCAGACTTAGGGACGTGATTTTGCATGAATAAGTAAATGAAGGAACGAATGCGTGAATGGTCTGACAAACGCTGAGGAGACTGGGAGGAGATAGGTGGGAATGCTCGAGCGGACGCCCTTGGCGTTAGTGGGATAGGAGGTGAAGAGACTTGCTCAGCTCAGCCAATGAGACAGAGCCATCAAGGTGGTTTAGTATGTGCAGGGTCAGGAGCAGAGTCTAGCTCTCTGGGAGGAGGCGTGGCCCCCCGGCAGACCCGGTCACCTCTTTCACCATCCACATTGACCACTACAAACTGTGGTTGTAAGTGCCGCTACCCCATGGAGGTCAATTGAACATTATATAAGCTCATGTATGTAAAACAATTAGCCTAGAAGTTCCCCACTGAAATCTCACAATTATTAAGAGTTGACTCAAGCAAGCATAGCTGCTAAGCAAGCATTTGGAAATATGTGCATATGCACAAACATTTTGGTAATTAAACAAACAGGAGAGCATTATATGACCAAATCTGGCTTTTCTTGATTGCCACTCTCTCCATCTCTGGAAGAAGTCCTTGCAAATCTGTAAAAGGCTTCTGGCTCATTATTGGAGGTCTTCGTTGGTGGCTGCCAAGCTTGGAAGCTTGGAAGCTAGCCTGCCAAGCTTCGTAAGTCTTGTGGGTGCCCCCCTGTCCAGATCCTTGTGACCCCACCCCTGCCTGCAGCATTCCCCACGAGGGCACAGTCTCCTCTCCTCTAGGGCTGATAGCCAGAGCCCTATAGTTCCAGGTCCCCTGAGCTGGAAGGTAATCCAGCCCGCCAATTACTGGAAATTAAAGCCAGGTAATTTGAACCCATCTGCTGGGCACCTGACCACAAACCACCTCTTAGCTAACCCTGAGCTGGATCTTGTTACTCCCCCAGCGCCTGCCCGGCTTCATTACCACGGCCATGGGAAGGCAGGAAACCAAGAGGTTACTGGGGTCTTCCGTTAACGCTTTGTCATTAGCATGGTTATTACCTCCGTCCTTGCTCCCTGGAGACTTCAGGATGCGAGAGCTGAGAGGGCAATTTGGTAACAGGACCACAGGTTCCCAGATAGCAACAGATGGAGTGGGGACTTCATCAGACGGGCCAGCGGGGGGAGCGGGGGCAGCTCGCCTGACATGGTGGGAGGATTCCAAGAGGCCAGCCTGCAGTTTCTTGGTACAACTCTGCCTCTAGCTCAGCTGCTCCACAGATGGCTCTTAGGGACAGTTATAGTGGCTGGGCAAAGCTTGGACATTGGCCATCAGGCAAGCTTGGGTTTGAAAAATAGGTCTGCCTTTGAATAGACCTTGGGGAATTTCTTAAATGTCAAAGCCCCAAGTTTCCTGACAATATAATGAATACAAAAGCCTCCATCGACGTGGGCTTTCATCTTCATTAGACTAGACTGTTTTTCTAGAAGCAGAGTAGCATCAGAAGGTGCCATCGAGGTTGAGTGAACCTAGACAGTATCATAGAAGCCAAAAGAGAGGGATTCAGCCATCTGATGGTCGTGGGTCCTCTGGGGCCACCAAGCCCATCTGTGTCTTCTACACCCCCACAGCCTCTCTCTGAGGGGCCAAGCACCCTGGCCCCTATTCTGCAGATTGGAAACCAAGGCCCACAGAAGTTGTCCCTGCTCAAGGAAGCACATGTGCACAATGGATGGGCAATTCTTTATAAAGATGCAGGTCTGTCTGCAAATGTAAATTAGGATAACACACTCCAAGATATCAGCTTATATTTCACTCCACAGTGTCAGAGACACCGATGGGTCCTCCACCCATGGCCTCACTCTCGGTAGCAGAGTTTTCTTGGGGAAATCTTTCATACCAAGTAACTAAAAAGACTCCTCTCCCCAAAGCGATGGCACTTTCAACCACACTCTGCATTTGTTTCTCTAGAAAACTGAGCATTTTGTGTGGAAAAAAGATAAAACTCCATTTGACTTTAGTAGGGCAGAACTAAGAGAGTTTTTGAACCGAATTAAGTTGATATACCTGGAGCTTCTGTCACTGCAATATGACATCAGAATAGTCAGGCAGTAGATTTGGCTGCCAGCATCTAAGCAAAGGTCCAGTCTTATCTAAGGGACTTTTGGATGTATCCAAGAGACAGTACTGTTTTTCAAAATGCATTTGTATTCTAACATCCTATCATCAGCATCCTATAATGACAAGGCTAACATAAGATCTTTTTTTTAATTTACTCATTTCTTTTGTAAAATATGGCTTCAGTAGTTTGTGAAAGAAAGCATTTCAGGCTGCCATGTCCAGTTCTAAATGGGCCATGGCACCGGCTCCGCAAATGTTCACTGTCTGCTGTCCTGAGTCCCTGGCTCCTCCGTGATTGACATTTGCACAGCCACACGTCCCGAAGGTGGCTGGGACCCAATATTGGCAAAGTATATCTGATCAGATCTGCCAGGAGCTGTCTCCAACTTCAGATGTCTCCAAGCCCAGGAAAGTGAGTATTTTGATGTCAAAGATGGATGGAACTTTAAGCCATTTCTCTTGAATTCCTTCTGCAGTCTCTCACATCTAATACTAAACTCCTTCTTAGATATCCCTGACCTATGGTCATTCTTGCTTTGCATTCCTCCACTAACAGGAAGCTCACTACATAACAGGCAGCCCATGAGATCCATTCTCCTGGTAAACTGAGGAGCGGCATGAGTGAATTTCTATCCATCTTTCTAACCTTATGTTACATCCCTGCCATGAGCACTGCCTTTGTTCTCAGCAACGCCAGCCTTACTCCAGGCTAGTGATGGTGAATTTATGCCTCAGGGGCTGCTCATCCCTGCCCTTTGGTTATGCTAAAGCGGCATCTTTTCTGGAACACCTTCCCTGACCCCGCCACCTACAGTGGATTCTCCCTGTTCCCATCACCTCCATTCACTCCCTATCTTATCACCACAACTTGTACCCTCATGGCACTGACCACGTGTGAAACGGTCTGACTGATGCATGATGTGTTTACCTGTGTGCGATTATGTACCGTTAATGTACATGTTTGCTTGTGTACCGTTAGGCACTGTTTAGGTACATGCTTACCTATGTGTGATTATACGGAGGCCTGACAATTAAGTTTGCAAACTTGTTGCAACGCTGTTGCTCACCTTTTTTAATATCAGAGAGATTATTCATTATGAATTTCTACAAACTGGACAAACAGTTCACCAAGTTTGCTATTTGGAAGTGCTGATAAGTCTGCGTGAAAAAGTTAGACGACCTGAACTTTTCGCCAACAATTCATGGCTCTTGCATCACGACAATGCACCAGCTCACACGGCACTGTCTGTGAGGGAGGTTTTAGCCAGTAAACAAATAATTGTATCGGAACACCCTCCCTACTCACCTGATCTGGCCGCTGATGACTTCTTTTTTTACCCAAAGATGAAGGAAATATGGAAAGGAAGACATTTTGATGACATTCACGACATCAAGGGTAATACCACGGCAGCTCTGATGGCCATTCCAGAAAAAGAGTTCCAACATTGCTTTGAAGGGTGGACTAGGTGCTGGCGTCGGTGCATAGCTTCCCAAGGGGAGCACTTCGAAGGTGACCGTAGTGATATTTAACAGTGAGGCATGGAGCACTTTTTCTAGAACGAGTTCGTGACTTCATTGTCAGACCTCGTATACTGCCTAAGCATGTTTTTACTTGTGTCCTGTTAGTTTCTCTCCCCCCAGAATGAACGACTGGAAGAGCAGAGGTGTACCCATCTCGGTCACTGCTGCTGCCTCAGGAACACTCACAGAGTGACTGAATGGTCAGTTACGTCAGCTGTAAACTGTCCCTGAGATCAGACATCAGCCTCCCAGCAATGCCCACCAATGCTCACGGCCGTGCCCTCAGGATCAAATCTTGTTCCTTTTGTTCCTGAGAGCCCATTTGCCATTGCAAGCCTGGGAGGGGTGTGTGACCTTCGAAGGCAGAAGTCAAGTCCTCCAGTGTCTCCCCTGCTCTACTTAAACATCTGCATTTTCTTCATAGGAAAAAATATCCTTTCAGGCTCAGCTCAGCTAACGTTTCCTCTCGGAGGAAAATCTACTCCAACGTAGGTCATCGTTCCAGTTTCCTGGCAGCTTTTTTAGGACTGTATCACAACATCTACCATCTTACTCCCCCTCGGGGCTGCGTACACATTAGATGGGGTTGTGTTGTCTTTACCCAGGCCGTCAATAAAACAAACAAAAGAAACAAACAAAAATAAATAAATAAACTTTGAAGAGCCTAAGGATTAACTTCTAGAAATTCCACCAAGTTGATTTTCATATGGTCTTTGGGTTGTGAAATGTTCTGAGGCTACTTGAAGCAAAGCTATCCCAGACACTGAGTCATTTAAGAAGATGTCAGAGAAGCAGGAGGGCCCCTTACAAACATGGTTAAACCACGTAATTTTCCAAGAGAGAAAACTGTGGTCCAGAGAAGAGTTGGTCACATGCAGAGAACAGGGTCAAGGCCAAGGTCAGGGCCAGGGACAGGGCCACCAACAGGGGGCTGGTGAGTGGGAAAGTCACACTTGGAAGCTAGGGACCATAAACCATAGCAAGGAGGGCAGAGCCTGCCTTTCTGGACCCAAATGAGTGGAAGTGAAGCAAGTTTCCCTTTTTGCTGCACGCCGGCAGGATCAGGGGCACATTTCAATTCCGGCATGCTGAAATTTAGAGCTAGAGAAGCATGCCTAGCACACCAAAACACAGACGATTGGCTGGGGTGAATAGTGGGAGCTGAGGTGCAGAGCCAAAGGTCCAAGGTCAGAGCCCTTGGTTCACGAGACAGAGGCATTTAGGAGTGAATAATTGAGACAGGGGCTGTGGCCGGTTCTGGCCAATACCAGCAGAGGCTGGGACAGAGCCATTTAGAGGCAGACAAAAGCATGAATCAAACTGCAGAAGCTTAACCACTGAGGAGACCCTGGCAGACCTTTTGGAGACTCTGGAGACCCGTGAAGAGGTCGGAATCTCCAGTGCATTCAGTAAATAGCGTCTCGTTCAGGAGACTGGGAGTGGGAGGCTTGGTTGTGGCGTGGCCGGTGGATTCAGGAAAGGGACAGTTAGAGAGGGTGCGTGAAGGACAGAGAGATTTAGACCAGCAAATAGGCGAAGAGAGTGGTCGTCCAGTCGGAGGATCCGCATAAGTAAAGACTCGAAATGAGAATCTAAGAGGCGAGGCGGTAAGGTGGGGCAAGGGGAGGAGTAGGATGGGGCAGGGGGAGGAGTAGGATGGGGCAAGGGGAGGAGTAGGATGGGGCAGGGGGAGGAGTAGGATGGGGTAGGGGGAGGAGTAGGGTGGGGTAGGGGTGCTGAATGTCTGTCCTTCCTTGGGCCTGCTTGGGCCGCTCAGATGCAGAAAGGTAACTGATAGATTCTGTTCTTCCCTGTGGTGATCACAGCTTGAAACTCCAGCCAAGAATTGAAGAAAGAATTTGGGAGAGGAAGAAATTCATTCTTACAGACACAGAGGGGAAAGTTATTGGATTTTTCTTTTTCCTCGTTAGAAGACAACTTGCAAAAAAGGGATACTGGTCAACCCCTTGCTCCCACCCCACTCCCAGTATCTAACTACAGCGTAGACGGACAGGACATGGTCTCAGTGTCTGCGGTGTTGGCTCTGAATCCACAGACACCCAACTGGACTTCCCCGAAAGGGTGGGGCATCTGTGAGCAGCAAGGCTGCCTACCTGGGCAGTCTCCGCAAGTCACTCGGGCCAGCTGTGCCTCCGTTTCTAGGTCTTAAATGTGGGCACAACACCTTCCCCCTGAGATGGTTGCAAATGAGTGATGAGGTTGTGTTTCTTAAAGGGTTCCATACACTAGGCGGTTCTCTATGAGTGTGAGGACCAACCCCTCATCATTTCTCCCTCTTTGTTACCACCATTGAAACATTAATTCTGGGAAGGACAGGAGGCAGGGATTTTTTTAAAACATTAAACAGTGTTTTAAAAATTGTTTAGCTCTGTCTTCCTAAAGAGCTAGACCTTGGGATGCACTAGTAGCTCATTTAATTCTCACTGTTATTCTGAGAGGCAAGTATTATTTTTCTGGAGATGAGGAAACCCAAGCTCTAGAAAATTCTGAGCCATGCCCTGTTTTTGACGTCTCTGTGGCAGCAGAGCCAAGAGCTGGAGCCACGTCTGCCTATCCATGTCCACCCCTTTCCAGGCTGCTCCATTCCAGAGGGTGTTTGAGCATTTTCCTAGTGCCCCCCTGTGTGGAGCCTGCACCTGGGAGGGGAGCCCCTTCCTTAGAGCCAGGACTTGTGTAGACACCGTCCATGCAGCATGTCTTCAATTTCCATGGCAGATGAGAAAGCCAAGGAGCAGAAACCTCTGCTCACTTGTCCCATGTCGCTTAGCTAGGACGTAGCAGAGCCAGGAGTTAGTTCCAAGCCTCTCCTGACATTCCCGGCCTGGCTTGGGACTCTGACACAACTTGAGGGAAAGAAGCGACAGAAGGCCATGCCACTATGTCCAGTGAGAATAGCCAGTGAAGAGACATCCCTTACATTCAAGGAAAGAGACGTGGTGTTGCCTGAGGGATGGCTTTTCAGAAAACGCAGGGATGGGGCTGACTCTTAAAGGATGGGTCATCCTTGGAGGGGAGGCCAGGCCGGTGGCGTGAGCCGGTGATACCTATTTGACAAACGAGATATGGGCACATCTAAGAATAGCGTGTTTTAAGACTCAGCACCCCAATCCTTTAGAACGTATTACGCAAGATACATGAGCGCTACATCAACACACCTCCCCCCCAACCTTAGCAGACCCCCAATAAGGAACTTGGGCTGACATAGACTGGACTCGCTGTGATGTGCTGTTGTTGAAATTATCAGTAGTAATAACTAGTATCACCAGTAATTAGCAATAGTATT
Source organism: Rhinolophus hipposideros (assembly GCF_964194185.1). Taxonomy (NCBI): domain Eukaryota; kingdom Metazoa; phylum Chordata; class Mammalia; order Chiroptera; family Rhinolophidae; genus Rhinolophus; species Rhinolophus hipposideros. The sequence continues at coordinate 96,891,376 of NC_138051.1, forward strand.
AATATTCCTATTTTAGTGTTAATGTTAATTATGAATCATCGTAATCTTAATAAACCATATGAATAGATCTTTAGAGGTGATAATCATTCGGATATATTTTGTCTCTTCTGAGCCTTACTTACAACAAGCACTTCCTTGGTTATGGTCAGACTCTGCGTCTTAGTATCCCAGCTCTACTGTACCCTATTTATGTCCTATAAGTCAGTAAACCCCACGGAGACTCAGTTTCTTCCTCTGTGAAATGGGTTGATGGTGCCTAGGGCACAGATTTCTCTGGGGAAGAAAATGAGACAGGAAAGCACTTAGCACAGACCACTGTGTTCGTGAGCGCTTACTAAGTTGCAGCCACCACTGTGACTTTGTCATTGTCACCATCATCATTGCGGTCACCTCCCTTTTTATGTAATAAGAAGCCAGGTGTTTCTAGGCTGTCTTCGGTGTGCCAGTCTCCAGTAGTCGAGTGTCCCACCTGCAATTCCCTTGTCTTTCTCCTGGAGCTTCCGGAAGCTGAGGGCTGGACCAAGTGTAGACTCCAGCAGTCAGCCTGCTGGGATAGGGTGGAGCCCACGCACAGGACGGCTGCCATGGGGCAGCTGAGAGCCCCTTACAGCTGCAGGTCCCTCACCACCACCACATTTCACAATCATGGCGGCTGGTGATAGGCAGCATTTCCCTTCACAGTTTTATTGGCCCATCAAATGAACCGTGCCGGTGAGTTTTCCAAAATTCCCCTCTAGGAAATAAAGACCTTGAGGACCTGGGAGGATCACTTTTACCGACAATCACACAACTGGAAATGCAGGAGCCAGGACACCAACCCAGGTCTTAGGTCTGCCCCTTCTGTGCTCTTGCAACCAACATAGTGACGCCTGGGCGGAACCATGCGAGGCCTCAGGTGGGCCCATTCTGTTGTCTAAAAGCCTGTCATTAGCTGTTCTGTCTCAACCCGCTCCCTCCTCTAAGGCCTTGCTCTGCAGCTTGGCTTCCCAGGCCGGTTTGCACACAACTTTCACCTCGTCCGGAAAGTCCAATTGTCAAGCCGCACTGCTGGGAGCCTTGTGCTCCGCGGAGCTCCTCGCCTCCCATTGTGCGCAGGCGTGCCCCATCGCCTGACACAGTTATCAACTGCGGGTGTGCCGCTCGTGTCAAGCAGTGGGGGGGGGGGGGCAGAGCAAGTAGAGACCTGGGCTTTCCCAGGGTATGAAAGGACGTTGGGATTGATTTGAACAAGAAGCATTATAAATCCTGGGTGTGCAATGAAGAGGGACTTAATAAGAACTGAAGGGAGAGAGAGAGAGAGAGAGAGAGAGAGAGAGAGAGAGAGAGAGAGAGAGAGAGAGAGAGAGAGAGGAAAGAGAAATGGAGGGAGGAGAGGGGGAGGGAAGAAAGAAAAAAGAAAAAAAGAAAGAAAGAAAGAAAGAAAGAAAGAAAGAAAGAAAGAAAGAAAGAAAGAAAGAAAGAAAGAAAGAGGAAAGGAAGGAAGGAAGGAAGGAAGGAAGGAAGGAAGGAAGGAAGGAAGGAAGGAAGGAAGGAAGGAAGGAGAAGAAGAGAAAGAAAGAAGAAAGGAACACAGAGACAGGAAGGAGAGAGGGAGAGGGATTACTTACGGAAATGACAGAGAAGAGAAGGAAGGAAGGGGGAGGGAGGACAGTGGGGGAGAGGAGAGGAGAGGTCCATGGCTCCCACTCTAGCTTGCCCACTTGAACTCCTTTGGAGAATGGAAGGAAGGCCCCGAGATCAGAGGGACACAGGCAGCTCATACAGTCTCCCGAATATATTTCCTCCTCTGGCCATGTGTGTCTGAGAGTGTGTACCTGTGCGTGTCCGTGTGCCAGTGTGTGTGTGTCTGAGTGAGTCTGTGTCAGTGTGTGTGTGTGAGAAATGACTTCCTGGTCATCTCCGGACCCAGCAGGTCCCTTAGCCTGCCCACCAGCTCTCAGCAGCAGCCTGACGCTTCATTCAGCAGCTCTATGTGCTGATGGGACCGGAGGCCAGGCCTCCTTCTCCTCTCTAGGGGCTTGAAGGAATCAAATTCTTCCACTTCCTTTGTTCTGCCATCCAGGGACAGAGCTGCTCCCTTTCCCCTGCTGTCAGGGGCCCTGGCTTCTCGTGCCTGGGGTTGCCCTTTGCACACGGTGTTAAGGCCATTTCAAATCAGGTCTGTGGAAGCTTAAAACTCCCTTCCTGGCTAAAATTTCCTTTGGTGTCTACAAAAGATGCAGGGCAGGGTGCACCCAACTCCATCTGAGCCCTGTCCCATGCCACAAAGCTTTTCTCAAAAGCTCTGAGTTCAATAAAACCTCAAGTATATTATGCCAAGTCCCCATTCCCCACTTTAAAAAGTCATGTGTATATTGATTGAAAATTAATCCACAAGTTCCTGATTTACAATTAAATCATCAAAATTTTATTTTAAGGGTTGTTTGATGTCTAGGAAACCTTTTGAGTTCTTTTTAATATGATTTTAAAAGCCTCTTTTCTTAAAAGCCGGAAACTTTGCTTTGCTGCATGTAAATAAACCCTCTGGAGGTGAGTGACTTTAGTCTCGAAATGTCAAGGCATCTGTCAAGGTTTTGGTCACAGCCCGAGTCCCTGCACTCAATATGAGCTGCCGTCAGACCCCCAGGCTTGACTTTTAAGGTTCCCAGTAGCCCTTGGCCAGGCTTTCTAAGACTAGCATTCATACCCAATGTTTCTTCCAAACCAACAGTTGTTTTCCGTGGGGAACGGCAGGGACTGACATGGGGTGGGCCTTGGGCACTGTGCTGGGCGTTTCAAACACAGGACCTCCTGTCATTGCAGCAGACAGCCTGATGCCAGGAGAAGCCTGGCCCTGTCCCCAGCTAGCAAGCAGGGCCTCCAAGAGGTTAAGCAAGCCGCCCATCGTCTGATTCTATGGGACCAAAACTCAGGTTGTTCAGACACCAACGTGCTTCCCTATCCACTTTGCCAGAGTTTTGGGGTGCAACCCAAAACAGCGGTGAGCAGCTGAGCATGGAGATGCCAGAGTAGCAATGTCTTGCATTTGTTTGGAGCTTTTCAAGTGTGGGAACATCTTAAAGGATCACCATGGGGGTCCCAGAGGGAACCCTGCGCCTGGAACGCAGGCAGAGTCCTGACAAAGTGGTGCTGCTCACTTTACGTCTGGAAGCTGTTACCATCAGTTATTCCGTGGATTCTCATTGTTGCTCTCAATTATTTCATTGAGATCTCCCAACCCATTATGAAGAAGGGAAGGCAGAGATCGCACTTTGAAGACAGGGAAACTCAACTAATGAAATCAGAGCAAGGGAGCCGTGACTCCCCTTTGCATTAGTCCCGGGGCTCGGAAAGGAGCTACCGGTTCTCAGCCCAAGGGGTGCCCCTTCCACGTGGGCGTCTGGCAGCGCCTTCTGAAACTGCGCTGTTTAATTTGGTAGCTACCCACCACACGTGGTTATTTACATTTCGTTTTAAATGAATTACAATAAAGTTGAACATTCCACGCCTCCGGCACACGGCTATATTTCAGGGGCCCCGTGTGCACGCGTGGGTAGTGGCACCTGTATGGGACCGCACAGCTGCGGACGCCCTCACTGCGCAGAGAGCACCAGTGGACAGCACTTCTCGCCCCAATCTCCCCGGCTGCGCTCTGACCCCCATGTCCGGCCTTTTCCATCAGTCATGCTGTGAACATCGTCTCCCTTTCCCTTCACACTCTTCAGTAAGCTGCTCTCCTGACTACCATCTGGCGTTCCCATGACCTCCCCTTCTGTCCCTTCTAATTTGTGGCCCAGCGGCCACCAGCATCTAAATAGCTGTGGGAAGACCAGGAAGGGCCTTCTTCCCTGGCAGCATAAATGCTCCTGGAGATAGCAGTGTGGTGCAGGCCTCGCTGGGTCTGTCCCGCTATGCCTCAGCTAACCTTCTGCAAAATGGAAGGAGGGGTTGTGGGGGAGGAAGATGAGGCTTGTGGAAGGTGAGGCCCAGCAGGGAGATGAGGCAGTGCCACGAGGCAGACATCTGTGCCCAGACAGATAGAGTGCCACAGATACGATCTCTGTTACTATCCTTGTGAGAGACAAACAACTTGGCGGAGCAGCCTGCAGGAGGAAGTGCCCCTCTGAGAAAGTGCTGTGCAGAGGCCAGACTCTCAGCCCCTGCGGTCAGGGACCAGGGCGAGGAAGGCGGGGGAGGGGGAGGAGGAAGCCCAGGCACGTTGCAGGTGACAGGAGTCGCAGGGCCCAATGCCACAGATGTCGAGAGAGAGAAACGTATGCGCGCTGGCACAAAAGGAGTAGAGGTTCTGTGAGAAAGAAACAAGAAAAAGGAAAAGGGAAAAAAAAAAAGGCAGAAGGAAGAAAGGTGCCTACTTGCATGTTTACTTCTGCCTCTTGTTATGTAGCAAATGGGACGGGTCTTGAGGGTAAAGGTTGGAATTTATACCCAGAACCTGCTGCCTATCAGCTCTGCAGGGCTGAGGGACTTCTGAAGACTTGGTTTTACCGTCCATGAAATGGGATATCTGTTTTTAAAATACAGCGTGAGGGTCTGACAAGAAATTTTTTTTTGCAGCCTGATCATAAATCAGATTCAGATGGAGGCTGGATGGAAGATGGAAGGATGGATGAGTGAAAGGAGCGATGGATGAATGGATATGAACTCTATCAGAGTGCTTCTTTTTAACAAAGGGTATACACATGTCTTTCCCTTCCGGGAGACTGGGAGCTTTTACAGGAAAAGTCTTTACTTTATACCCTCACGATGGGCACAAAGAATGCAGATCCAGGCACATCTACTCAGTAAAAGTGGAGGAAAGGAAAAGACAGAGGGAGACAGAAGAGGAGAGAAGGGAGTGCAATGGGAACACATATTTTAAACCTATGTTATTTACATAAGGCACTTTCATTAAATATTTGTCCATTTGAAACAAACTTTGGAAAATGAGGCTATCTTGAGACTTGAGTTTGGCTTCAGGGTGGGTTTGCAAATAAAAATACAGGACACCCAGTTAAATCAGAATTTCAGGAAACCAAGGAATATTTTTTCTTAGTATGTTTCATGCAATATTTGAGATACACTTATACTTAAAAATATGTTGTTCATCTGAAATTCCAATGCAGCTGGGTGAATTGTATTTTACACGATAACTCTAGTTTAGGAAAAAGGAAAAAAATGACAGGCCGTTGGCCTTTGTAGCTGTCTATACATGTTTGAGCACATTTTACCAAAAAGCTACGGGGTGCGATTTGGGGCAAAAGCTTGGTTGATCAGAAAGTCACCTTTGTTTCCCATTGCTCCTTGTGTAGGCATCTTCCCCACGGACAGCCCACTCACTTCGTCAAATACATGCAACCTCCTCCTACATGTAGTCTGGGATTCCTAACACTGGTCCCTTGGGACTTTCCATAGGAACGGGAGGTCATCGTGAATTGACATTTCAGAGCCAAGGAGAATGTGTTGCATGCAATGCGATGGACAGGATGAAACAGACACTAATACTACATAAATCTCAGCTATTGTGCTCCTCTACTTCAAAACTGCTTCCCTAGCAGCTTAAATGCCTCAAGTCTGTTGAGGCAAAAGTGGCCCAACAGACTTCCCTGAACCATTGGAGAGTTCCAAAACTGTGTATTTCGATGTAGTTCCAGCATGCCTTCACCAACGAATTCTTTCTCACACGTGGGTACTTGGTAATATTATGTCTCGTTTTCTCACATTTTCACCTAGAATCTGCAATTCTCTAGTACCTTTCCACTCTGATACAAGCAGTTATCTCTGAGTTGCTCTTTCCTTTCTGTTATCACCCACTAAATACCTGCCTGTGGGTACTGTGCCCCACTGTCCGTGGTAACGTGAATGATCTGAGTACAACAGGCATTTCTTCCTCTTACCCTGTGCCATTTTCTCCAAGTTCCCATTCATGAAGAGATGGTCATCAGAGACTTCCTTCAATATAAGGAATAATTAAAGTACAACTTTCGTTTGAAGGATTAGGAATAGCAAAGGCATGCATTTTTTTAAAAAAACAATGTACAGTATGTGCGTGGATGTATTCATATCCCCTACCAACTTCCTTATGTTATGTCCCTCTTCCTGGTAATATTTGATCCCATAAAGCCTTTCTTTCAAGACACCTGTCCTTCCCATGCTGAAGTGAACTTTTGAGAGAGACTGGCGGTGACGATACAATGGATTGGAGTTGCTATTATTAAAAATGACTACTTTATTTTTTTACTATGTGGCTTCTGTTACCCAGTGGGATTTTGGTTCCAGACATCCTTCTTGTTTGACACCCACTAGGGAAGTGATGGAACCATTCATTATTTAAAAGTTTGGAAGCCACAAGAACTACAGTACCTAACCGGATTGGATTGACTTTTTAGCTCTTTTGATTAATAATTCATAAACCAGAGGCTATGTGAATCGGATGAGCGCTAACCTGCTAACAAAAGGAGAGTAGGAGATGAATGTTAACATAGCTTCTGTATTATTTTACTTAACACTTCGTACCAACAAAACAAACCCATGTGTCATAGAACCTGTTTCATAGTTTCAGTCCACAATCAATATTTCATGATTAATGGGCCCATATGTTCACCCAGGGTCCCTGCAGTCCAAAATTTGCACACATATCTCCCATGTGACGATGTGCAAAACATCTTCTCCGTAAAGAAAGGATCCTGCTTTCTCTAATGAGCACTCATTCATGTTCCACTCACTTTCTGGATTATTTTGCTTTTAATTTTCCCTTTCTGGATGTCATATCATCAGGTAGGAGTCTTCATGTACCAAGCAGGTGTTTGGATATCAAAGTGGTGATTTACTCTCTTTGACGATTGGAAGTTTCTTCAAATGATGGAACTTATGACAGAGGGTTATGCAGTGTGCAAATAACATATAGGTATATATTTTTAAACCTGGCTAATAAATTATTCACTGTCAATATTACTTCAGTTGGTATCTGAGGGCCTGATTTTGTGCTCTGCCACCGTCGTTTACTAGGTGTGAGCCCTGGGTCACGCAATTGCTTTATCTATTCAAGTTTTATATTCTTAATCAACAGCATGATGGATTAAACCTACCTTTTGATATTGCTGTGAAAAATAGAGCAAAATTATATAAAACCACTTACCTGGTATCTGGTTTACAGCTGAATCCTCCTCATCTATTATTTTAATATGTATAAAATGTGAAATAGTATTAACATTATTAAACATTAAATATTATTGATGTTATTTAAAATATTTTATTAGTCAGAAAACAACATTAAACCACACTATGGATATGATGTACTGTGTATTAAAAGTACTTTATAAATTATAATGATTTAAAACAACCATAAGGAATCATCATTAGGTATTACCTAGCATTTAAAGGGATAGCTATGCTGTTGCTTTCGTGTGGAAGTGATGTAAATGTTTCCTTTGTATGGACGTTCATCATAACAAGAGAATTAGGTTAATAATTTATCAATTTCAGGATATTCTAAAAAAAAAAAAGAAAAGAAAAAAAAAAGCTAAGGTGTAAGAAAATGTATTCTACTGGTTTTCTCAGAAAACTCCCAACTTCTGATTGTTTGGGGTCAATTTTAGCTTATAGATAGGAGGATTTTACATCAAAATCCATACTTCAGACAATCTGATAAATGGATCCAAAGATGTCAGCGATTTAAATTTAAAGGAGAAGTAGATGCACACTGAATAACAATATCACCTGCAAACGTTACTGGGGCATTAAGACCCACACACTGAGAACTTCCTTCAGAGACCTGGGGCTTGTGGATCCACTGGCCCCACCTGCCTTCTGCCCAGTGACAGCCCCAGGGCATCTAGAAAAGGAGGTTTGGTTGGGCCTACTTAGCTCAGCAGACCTGGAAATGGGCTGGCTTTTTCTTTGAGGAAAAGTGACACAGTACAGGAAGGCAGGCCTGGGGTTTCCAGGCCTGGGGTTTCCAAGTGTGAGCATGTTGCTCGTGACTCTTCCTCCACTATCAATCCTGAAAAAGCATTGACTTTCATGTTCCATTCCCAATGTCCTCAAGGTTCAGGGTAGAGGAAAGCGTATGTTCTGGTCCCTTTAGCTAGGGAACTAGAAGAAGTAGCAGGGTTTCTAAGTCACCCACCCTTAATGTTCCAGAATATTCTATTGCATAGAACTTCTCCTCTTAGAACTTTGAGGTGAGAGATGGTTTGACAATGGTCTTTTTGCCTGTGTGATTATTTCAGCACCTTTCAAAACCACAGGTTTTGTTTTTGCGGGAGAAGATGAGATCTTCCCAGACTCGTAACTTGATCTTAGCTGCAGGTATACCAAATCTTTTCTACTTTCCCTAAAGACTAGACTGAGGCAAGGCAGTCCTGCAGCCTTACCTTTCTGACACCTACCGCGCAGAATAATGAGGATTAAAGGAAGCGTGGATGGAAAGCTGCAAATCCAATTCCCAACAAAGAAAGGGGACTCTATTTCATCTGTCCTGTGTGTTAGTGTTGGTGTATTTGTTGTCAGTAGCAACCTAGTGCCTTCCACCCTCACTTGTCAGGCACAGGACAAAGCCTGGAGAGGGACAGGGGTCATTAGCCTGAAGTCATACAGTCCCCTGGAAGTGAGCTGGGGTCAGACCCAGGCCTTCCTCCCCCATCTTCAGGCTGCTTGTCCCTAGCAGGAGAGGAAAGCAAAAAGAAACTAACATGTTTGCAGCTCCTATTAGGTGCCAGGTGGCCCACTAGCGACATCCCTGCATTTTCTGGTTCCACATATTTCACAGGGGCCACTCCTCTAACCTTTTTTCCGGTCAGGATCCTGCATCCCCTTCTGGATCTAGCTTGAGAATTATCCCGCAGCTCTTGTGACCCAGCACGGTGAGCAGCCTGCGAGGGCAAGGGACATGGCGACTCGCCAGCCCTTTGCACCACTGTAAATTCCAAACAGCATTTAAAAGAAATTACCGACATTTGTTTTGGCGCAGGCTTTTTTTCCATCAGGGATTAAGAGGAGCAATCATCTCCTGCCTCTCATCAATTACTCTCCCCCATATCTTTTGCATTTTTCTGCAGAACCGTTTTGCAGGTACAACACAGCAATCTTTCGAGATAATCTGGTGATTATTACAAATTCTGCCTCTCATGCTACAGGCATTAAGAGATGAAAATTGCCTGAAGTCCACTGGTGTACACCCGATCTGTACCTCTGGACTCCTGTCCCGAGGTGAGAATGCAAACAGAGGAGATATTTAGAATCGTTTTGACAGTTCATAAAATTAAGCAGGGATTAGGGATTTGCTTTTTAAACAGTGCCAGAGGGTGCACACCCACCAACACAGCCATATTATCCCGCAACAGGTCCAGTCAAAGTTGAGCGGACTATCTAGGAAGAGAGAGAAAGAGGAAAAAAAAAAATGTCAGCTTATTGCATCTGCCACATATCAGCTGTTGAAAATCCATGTTTTTTAGACTTGAAGTTAACTGCCTGCCTAATGGAGACGCTATCCCCAGCTCTTAGCTCCAACCCCTACTTTTCCTGTATGCAGACAATACGTGATTTTGCTTCAGTGTCTATGCACATGTCTGTCTAGTCAGAGGGGATGATTGTATAAATATGCATGCAGCACAAATAGTTTAATTTTAATTGGGACAGAGTAGCTGATGTTGAAACCATTTGCGTAATTTTGAATATTGAATGTGATATCAGGCATGTGACGGGTTCTATTACACGAGGAGAAAAGCACCCATTTTTATTGCAGCATGGGACAGGAGCCCAAGAACCAGATCAAGTTCTAGTCCTTCTCCTGAGTGCTAGATGGTTTTGGCCAATGTATTCCCTTCCCTTGGTGTTACAGTTTTTTAAATCCATGGAAAGATTTTAGACCAAAATAATATCGAAAATGCTATTTTGAAGATCATTAGTCACATTCTCCTTCATGAACCAAAGAAGAACTCTTGATGCACAGTGTATTAGTCAGAAAAGACTAAGCTAGGTTGTGCTAAGAAACACTCCCAGATTTCAATGGCTGACATAATGACAACATATGTCTTATGCAGCTCAGGATGGGGTTTCATCTGAGACTCTGCACTCACAGAGACTCCCTCTTCTTCCAGCTGCTTTATCTGAATACAGCTTCTCATTTAAGATGGTAGGGACAGAGATTGCTTGGGAGTGGCACATGGAGTCTTTTACATTTTCCCCCAGAAGTTGGCACGTGTCCCTGCCTAAGTGCACGCTGGCGCCTATGATGTTTGTTGATCACTCTTATGTCTACCTTTATAAAATCATAAAAGTTTCCCATCTCTGGGAAAAGAAGACGAAATTAACAAGTCAAACGTTTAAACGGGACAGAGTTCAACCTGAGTGATCCCAGAATGTACACTTTCCAATTTGGAAAGTCATGGGGCCGTGGGTGCTCTTTCCTGTTAAACGTTGTGACTGAACTTCCCATCCAGCCCTTAATGAGGTCCCTGAATAGTTGTTGCCTCACTGCTATTCACATACGCCCAGAGGGGAGGTAGCAATTGTGAGAACATCTACACTCTTTGGTGTAAAAGTCTGGTTGTGGGAAATACACCCTGAGAGAGGTGAGATGGGGACTGTTGGCCCTACTGCGTAGAAGAGAAACAGAGGCCCAGGAGAGTAAAAGTCTGGCCCAAAGTTTGGAAGAGGCATCTTGAATTTTCTTCTCTTTTCAAATGGGGCTCACATTTCCAACACGCACATCTTGATCAGCACTCATCTCCAGTGACGGTTGCCGTCTCAAGCCATGTCAATGTCCAAAGGAAGCGCTAGAATCACCAAAAATGTAATTTCATGTAGGAGAAAAGAGCGTCAGAGTTTGAGTGTGATCACCAACCTTGCAAGGAATTTCAACTTGCTGTTGTAAATATACTTCTATCCACACACACGACACACACCCCCCCCTCTCGTCAACTACCTAAACTAGTTGAGTGTATACTGGACAAAAATGCAACAAAAATCGAACTCTTCATTGCACATGTGTGACACCACCTCTGGGTCCATGCCTTGCCCTCTAAGAGCTATGGAGAATGATGGATCCTCGCAGGAGAACCCGGGTGCAGACCAGGACATCCCCCTCTCCCAGGGAATTCTTACCATATCCAGTTAGTGGGATTTCAGAATTGGTAAGGACTAATGTGCTTCACTTTCCCTTCTTCAGAGTGTTATTGCTTTTATGCTGCCCCTCCCTTAACATGTGTGTGTTGGGTGTGGTGGTGGGTTCACAACTAATGTAGAGTTTAATTCAGGAAGTGTTACCTTCAGGCTCCATATATTGACAACTATGAGATCCTGGATTTTGAGTTCTTCACAGGAACTGGCGAAGACTTTTGCATTATTTCTCTTTGAGAAGGTTTGAGTACATATTGCTAGAGTAAAGGAGGAAGATGACCATGAGTGAGCACGGGGAAGATGGTGATAGATTACATCTCTGTGAAATCATTTTCTGTCCCTTCTAACAGAACCGTCCTGATGGAAATAGAATCCCTCCCACCACAATGATGCCAGCCTTGGTCACATGGCTTGCTTTGGCAAAGAAAATGTGAGTGGGAGTGATGTGTGCTGATTCTGAACAGAAGGTTTTGGAATCCATATATGGCTCTGCTCTTCCCTTTCCCTCTTCTAAAAGACCCATAAGCCCCAGATGGAGAGGGTGTGTTTCAGAGGAACAGAATCCCTGTGATCGCTGTGTTGAACATAGGTTTGAACTACACATAAACCTTTGCTGCCATGACACGGTGGTTCAGGATTGTTTGTTGCTCTGGCATAGCCCAAGCTGATGGGTACAACTGGTGAATTCCTGTGGAGATCACCACAAATTTCCCTGTAATCAAGGTCGTCTTTTCCCATCCAAACTGCCATTGCGTTGGCTCAGGTTGCCATCAGATTCTTCTTGAGTTTTGCAAAGGTATTTTGTCTGATTTTTCTTTCTGTCTTCTTGCTCCCCTTTGCTCCATTATCTACGTGGAGTCAGAATAATCTCTGCAAAGTACAAAACACATCTTTTCTCTTTCCTCCTTCAAACCCTTCAGGGTTCCCTGCTGGCTTCAGAATAAAACCCAGTCTGCTTACTGTTTCTCCAATGCCCATCATTATCCAGTGCCCGCCTCTGGGCCTCATCACTACCTCTCCTTCACATACTCTGTCCCAGCCCTCAATATGTGCCACAATTCTGCACGCCTTTTGATCCCCACACACACCTCTCTGTCTTCCCCATTTTCTCTATTTGACTTATTCTTTCTCATGCATTGTCAGCTCATACTTTACTCCCTCTGTGTCCTTCTTGGACCACCCTTCCCTCATGGGCAAAGTTTATTGTCCCTTTCTTTGGTTCACCCCATTCTTCTATAGTCTATTCTTTCTGTTTCTTCCAGACCTCTACTAGAGCCCAGAGCACAATCTGTAAAGTAGATGAATAAATGAAGTGTAGGAATGAGTGAACTACTCAACGTCATTTCTTGTTGCAAATAGGGCTGCTAGCATGCAGGTGATGCTTTGGGCAGAAGGACATAAAAGGAAGAATGACTATCATAATCAAAAAGTGGAGGAGGAAATCCCAGGTCTGTATTGTATTGTCCTGTTTTGGGGTACTGTCCCCCTACAGTCTCAACAAAGGGTGCAGGGGAAATGCTGAAAGGAGCCATTCCCTCCCCTCTTCCCTCTTTCTAACGTCCTCTCCCACAGCAGTGCTTTGCCTTTTGTCTGGATCACGTCCTTCTAAGAAAGGAGAAGGGTCTAAGAATGACAGACAGGATGAAAGCGTGGGAAAGGGGCCCTCTGGGATCTCAGTGCCCCAGGATCGTATGGTCCAAGGAAGTGAATGTGGGTGGATGACTTAATGTGGCTTCAACTGTACACAAGGCCATGTAGGTGCTCATTCGCAAGCAACTGTCCTCTGTCCTCAGCGAAGCCAGGACAGAGGACAGTTGCTTGCCAGGCCATGGGCGCAAAGTCTCACTGCGCTTCACACAAGACCTAGAGCTGACCAGACCCACGGATCGGACATTTTTCCCCAGGGTTCTTCTCACAGGCACCTAAAAGAGCTGTATCCTGGACATGCCTCTGCCTCGGAACAGGCGTGAGTCAGGCAGAAAACGTTCCCCCAACAGGACCTGAAAGACACAAAGCACTTGAGCATTTGGTCATCGTGGGTTATGAGTAAGTGCAATGTCTCTTAGGTCTGCACCTCCAGCTCAGGTCCTGCCACATCTGCTCTGTGGGGAAGTTGTGCCTCTTCTCTGGGTCTCAGTCACCTCAACTGTAACATGGGGGTGTTAATAACAATGAGCCCACAACTGTAACATGGGGGTGTTAATAACAATGAGCCCACACTAGTGAGCAGTTAGTCTGTGCCAGGCACCTTTCTCAATTAACCCTTCCTGCAACCCAATTAGGAAGGCACTGCTATTATCTTCATTTCCCTGATGAGGAAACAGAGAGGTGAAGCAATTTCTCCATTGGCATATTACTAGAAAGTGCTAAAATCGAGACTGAAAAATGAGGAACTCTGTGATCACAGCCCAAGCCCTAAACCACGACTGCCATCTGACTGCTTCTCTAAATCTTTCTCGGCTAGCCCCATCGACACCTGTCCATACGCACACCCAGAAATCACCTTGGCCAACACCACATCTATCTCCATTAGTTCTTTCCACATTGAAACTTTATAATATACCATTTGTTGTTATCATGTATCACCTTCTCTTCCCTAGAAGGTAAGCTCCCCAAGGGCAGAAACCTATATGTACTTTGTTCATCAGTGTATTCTGAATACCTAAAACGAGCCTGAGACTTAGGAAGAGCTCAGTGACTGTTCATGAATGAAGGAATGGTGGTGAATGGAAGCATGACTCAAGGTGAGGGATGGCATGTGAGGTCTGACAGATAAGTTTGCAAACTCATCCTAGAAAAATTGCTACATACCTCATTACTGAATATCATTATGGTCACCTTCGAAGTACTCTCCCTGGGAAGCTATGCACCGACGTCAGTGCCTAGTCCATCCTTCAAAACAATTTTAGAACTCTTTTTTTGGAATGGCCATCAGAGCTCTCGTTGTATTACTCTTGATGCCATAGAAATGTCTTCCTTTCAATGTTTCCTTTATCTTTAGGTAAAGAAAGAAGTCATTGGGGGCCAGATCAGATGAGTAGGGAAGGTGTTCCAATACAGTTATTATTTTTTTTTTTTACTGGCTAAAAGCTCCCTCACAGACAGTGTCGTGTGAGCTGGTGCATTGTGAAGAAAGAGTCATTAATTGTTGACAAAAACTTCAGGTCGTCTAACTTTTTCACGCAGCCTTTTCAGCACTTCCAAATAGTAAACTTGATGAACTGTTTGTCCAGTTGGTACAAATTCATAATGAATAATCCCTCTGATTTCAAAAGAGGCTAGCAACACTGTTGCAAGAAGTTCGTGAACTTAATTGTCCAACCTCGTACAATGGCCCAGAACCCCACCAGAATGTCTACAAGAGACTACAAAAGACTGTGTGTGACAACAATTGAGGGTAAACAGCCAACAAAAAAATCATTATCATCATTATTATTATTATTATTATTATTATTATTACTATTAATTATTTTCCATGGGGTTCACTGGGGAGGGGTGGTTGTAAGGCAACTAGAGCTCCCCCAAGACTCCAGCTGTGTCTGACCCCCTGACCCTTACAAAGTACTACAGCGGGAAGACGTCTCTCACGTTGCAAAAACCAGACCCTCTGAGAGTCCTCTTGGCCCACATGTGAAACCCATTACCACCAGCTACACAGGCACCGGCCCCTTGCTTGAGAACAAACGACAGAATGTTCCACGGTGTTTGATGGGACCAGAGGGAGGAGGTGAGTGTAAATTTCAGTTTGAGTTGATAACACTTAGTCAGGCAGATTCTAAAGCAAGGGTTTGTGTACTTTTCCTGAGGACAAGCCTAGGAAACAATGTGCTGACCTTTCACACCATGTCAGAAGCCGGGGGAAGGGAAAGGATAGGCCACCTCAGCAGCTACAGGGCAGTGCACAGGACTGTGGTCATTCCCCAGATGCTGACTGTAGTCACCAAATATACTTCTGTAAAGACCGGCTCTTGGAATGGTTGTCTGGCACACGGAAGGGCTACGCTGCGGTGTGGAGACGTGACCGAGAGGGCCATGCAATCTGTCTTACACGTTCAATTACAGGTCACGAGCCTCAGTGCCAACGGCAGTCAGGTAACCTCAAAGTGCGTGAACTGGCTGTGTGGGGATGCGGACGATATGTAAAATGTGTCCTGTCTACGTGGGCCACCAGCTTCTCTGCACACACCAGAGTTGGCCACAAAAAGACACCGGTCTGGTTTCTTTGTTTGTGGGAATTATTATTCTCTTATGAGAAAATTCCCAGTCTGTACGTGTTGCCAACTAGCAAGATTTCAACTCAACGGAAGGTAAAGCTAGAAGAGGGCAGTGCTGTTGTCTTGGGTCTGGCACTTGACACGCATTATCTCATTTCCTTTTCCCAGCCTTTCTCAAAGCAATATATCCCTGCCCCTGTTTCACAGGAGAGGAAGTTGTGTTCCAGGTGGAAAAAAAAAATTACTTTTCAAAGATCACAGGACAAGTGACGTGACTGAGACCATTTACTGCTCAGAACTCCCTGACATAGTTACATCTTTCCGATTCACATTTGAATATCTTCTTATAGTCAGAGTTGCCTTACGACAGACAGACTGATCATCCTGGTCAAGTCATAAGCTCCCTATTACCTTGGGAGCTTACCAGTCGAGTGGGTCTAGAGAACCTCCTTCCAAGAATATTATACAAGGCAGTCTCGCTTTGATAGTAAATTGAGACCAGGTTACATAGAAGGTCCCTTTCAGCATCACGACTCAAATTTTCTCAAAACCCTGTAGCTTCTGGTATAGTCATGCTTGCTCTATAGATTCACTGTGAGTGGAATTTAACGGGTAAAGTCTACCCTGAATAGAGAATTTTTCAGATTCAGGGACATGATGGAAGTTTTGATGCAAAGGTAGTATATTAACTTCCGATGATTTGTTTTTTAAATGTAGATTTTCTTACTGTTCTGACTCCTTTGAAGTATGAGTCTGTGAATGCCTAGAAAGTTCACCTTACAGTCTGCAGTCTTGTAAATTCATGTCAGTGGCAGCAATTAAACCTACAAGGAGATGACAGGCTCTGAGAAGAAAACCAACAATACATGCATACTGTATTTTATATTGAAATCACTATAATTATTATTTCTAGAAAATAATGTGTCTGAATAGGGTTGACTAGAAAATGAATCATAAAACAAGACAATAATATTAAATAGACCACATTAAATTATTTCTAGAACAAGATGGGAGATGGATAACTAGCTTGCTACAGAGACAGATAGAAATAGCTATGATAAAAAGTAAATATACACAGCAATTTTCAATATGCATTGGATTTTTTTTTACATTTGCTACTTCATTTAATCAGTGCCACAAATCTGGGTTTTGCTTCTGACTAATTTATAGAGGGCCTGGCCTTACGTTAAGGATTTTAACACCAGGATCTTAGTCTTCGAAACAATTGTGTGCCTGAGGTCTTCTTCTCCTTCTTCTCTGTCTCCTTCTCCTCCTCCTCCTCCATCATCATCCCCTTTTAAGGATGACAGTCCAAAGCCTTAAAAATGTACAATGCCTTTATCCAAGGCACCAGGCTGGCCAGTATTTCAACTAGCCCTAGGAGCAAAATTTTCTAACAAAACTAATCTATTTTCAATGACATCACACTATCCCAGGAAAAGGAAACTATTTTTACTTAATAGTAGTTATACATGTATTTTAAGGTTGAACAAATATAGAGAATAATAACGAGGTTTAATGTGATGCCAAGACCACTACCAGGAGAATTAGGAAAATCAACACAAGTGATTTTTTTAGTCAATGCCGCCTGCTATGTACGGAACCAAATGTCTCAGATATTGAAAACTGATCAAGCATCTCTTAAAATTTCCAAGTGATAAGTGTCATTGATCTAAGATGTGTTAATTTTGAGGTATTAGGCACTCAGGACACATTTGTTGAATGAATAAAATAAGTGACAGAAATCGCTATTAGATACTGAATGTTTAGAAAAACCTATTTGCATGGTGTAAATAAAAAGTCCAGTCCTCCCTCTCCTGTTTCTCCTTTACTGCCACGTGAACACACTCAAAATAGTCTGACACCAGATGCGTGGGGTTTGTCCCACACTGAGCAATTCTGTGACACCACCAGGGCATGCTATAATTTAACTCAATTCTGGCAACATCCACCTGGAGATAGTGGCAGGTCCCACAGGTTAAGGGCTCAGGCCCACGAGGCTGCCCCCGCTCCAGATGTCAATTGCAAGTAGTAGGTCTCAGGTTACCCACAACATCCATCCAACTTGGTTACAAATCAAAGATTCCCATGACCCTGTCCTTGGGTTCAATTATTTGAACTTGGGAAAAACATTTACTGGTTTATTAAAGGATATGATAAAGGATACAGGTCAACAGCCAGGTGAAGAGACAGACAAGGCAAAGTGTAGGACGGTCCCGAGTACAGGGGCTGCTGTCCTGTGAAGTTGGGGTACCTCATCCTCTAGGTGTGCATGTGTTCACCCACCCAGAAGCTCCCTGAACCGTGTACTATTGGGGTGTTATGGAGGCTTCCTCACCGAGACATGATCAATTATTAACTCCATGTGCAGCCCCTCTATCCTCTCTGGAGGATGGGGGTGGGGCCAAAAAGTCCAAGCTTCTGATCATGGCTTGGTCTTTCGAGTGACCAACCCCCATCCAGGTGCCCACCCAGAGTTACCTCACTAGAATAAAAGACACTCCGATTGTCGAGAAATCCCAAGGGTTTCAGATGCCCTGTGTCACAAACCGGGAACAAAGACCAAGACACAAGTATATGTTTTCTATTATCTCACCTGTGGAGATGGCTATTACTGTGTAGGGGATTTAATCAACCAAAGATGTGTGGTGGTTTTTCCCACTTACTCGTCTCTGAAAGTTCTACGTAGCAGCGGAATTCAGAGTCGCCATG
This sequence comes from Rhinolophus hipposideros, assembly GCF_964194185.1. Lineage (NCBI taxonomy): Eukaryota > Metazoa > Chordata > Mammalia > Chiroptera > Rhinolophidae > Rhinolophus > Rhinolophus hipposideros. Next base: position 96,909,399 of record NC_138051.1, read on the forward strand.
GATGCTGGCTGACGACAACTCCGCCCAGGAAGCCTGGAGCACCGCGAACAGAATGGACTTTGGTGTCAGCCAACCTGGGAGCAAAGCCCCTCCCCCCCACCAGCCGTGGGCAGCTCACAGTGCCTCTCTGAGGGTTGCTTCCCTCACCTAAAACATGGAGAGAAGGAGTCTTCAAGTGTTCTCACTAGCATCCCTGAAGATCTCACAGGTATTTGTTTACTTTTTTTTTTTAAATATCACCCTACCTCTTTCCATAAATGATTTGTCGTGCCTTACAAAGTACGCATGATACAACATGAGGAATGAGTATTGAAAATAAAGAATTCAATGATGAACGTCTAAGTATTACCTTGTCTTGTACACCTGAAACTAATAAAAAGAAAAAAGAAAGAAAATAAAGAATTCATTAAGAACAAAAATCATGTCCACTGATAACGTCGATATACAGTACCTGGCACAATAAACAGTCCTACTTTCCTTAACTTGTCAGGTTGGAAACACCATGTAGTTATGAGATGAAAAATACGTTTGGAAATAGAGTTGAATGGAGTCAGTCTTCTCTCTCCCACTCCTGGCCCACTGGAAAAATGAAAAGAACAGGAAAAGGCCAGTATAGGATTTTGCCTTTCTCCATGGTTCCCAACTGCCCAGCCATTGGAAGGGAAGACATGATACCTTCACTTAAATTGCTTCTGAATTTTCCAGGTTGTTTTCATTAGTTCCAGATTCTGAAAACCGTGAACGTTGAACTTGCCCCTCCCTATCTCACCCCTGACCCGTATATTTTAAATATTTTAAATTATGCCTCCACGATCTTCATACTCAGCTGTCTTGTTACTAAATATCCTCGGAGGCCCCTTTGTCCTGCGGGTAACAGGTTGCTGCCCAGTCTTTTCTGGGGTGAAGTCAAGCAAGGGTCAAGAGGCCCATGGCCCCAGCCATCGGTGCTTGCGTGGCTCTCTGCTCTGCACATGTTCTGGGTGATGAAGAAAGCCTCTGAGAGGGAACTCCTAAAGGAAAATACTGAACTTGTGGTTGGGGGCTCCAACCCTCCCAAATTGTATGATAATTCCTAATCATGCCCTGTGGGTATTGTGGCTTCCTCTACACATCTACCATACAAAGTCATCGCCCTCAAAAAATAGAATGCATAATCTGGAAACAGTAGGTTACCAATCAGCTTGATTGAAAACGGACAGATGAGTCACCATTTGAACTTTGCCTAAAACATGGGAGACTGTGGTCTCAATCATATGCAAACTTTTACAGAAAAGCAGCGGGAGGGCCGGCCCGGTGGCTCAGGCAGTTAGAGCTCTGTGCTCCTATCACCGAAGGCTGCCGGTTCGATTCCCATATGGGCCAGTAGGCAATCAACCACAAGGTTGCCGGTTCAATTCCTCGAGTCCCGCAAGGGCTGGTGGGCTGCGCCCCCTGCAACTGAGATTGAACACGGCACCTTGAGCTGAGCTGCCTCCCGGATGGCTCAGTTGGTTAGAGCGCGTCCTCTCAACCACAAGGTTGCCAGTTCAACTCCTGCAAGGGATGGTGGGCTGTGCCCCCTGCAACTAGCAACGGCAACTGGACCTGGAGCTGAGCTGTGCCCTCCACAACTAAGATTGAAAGGACAATAACTTGACTTGGAAAAAATCCTGGAAGTGTACACTGTTCCCCAATAAAGTCCTGTTCCCCTTCTCCAGAATCTTAAAAAAAAAAAAAAAAAAAAAAGCAGCAGGAGACTTAGGGGCGGAAAGGCACTTGAGTACACCAAAGGGCTGGAAGAGGCTCTCTGACTGGGATGGAACAGAGTCCAGAGGAGAGAAGCAAGATGGTTGCTACTAGCCAGAGGGTTAATCTCACCCCTTCCTGACCTCACACAGCTGGTGGCAGGTAGGAGACATAGGCTTGTGTTGTGACATTACCAAGCTTGAGTTTGTCTGGAAGCTTAAAGGTTAAAACAGGAAATAGAAAAAATGAGAAGAGAGATGATGTTTTGGTAGAAATTCAAATGAATTTCTCACTTCCTGGGGAAGGAGGGAGAAGAACTCAGGAACTCCAAGAGGACTAGAAGCTTCTTTGGGCTCTGCTGTGATGTGAGCCTGCCTTTCCTGTGCCGGGATAGTCTGGGAGAGCTGGAAGTGTCAGGGCTGGGAGGCTCAGGGCCTGCTCCAAGGTGCGCTATACCCGCCCTTGCTAACATTCAAAGTCACCATTACTTCTTTAAGATCGGCCTTTCCATCAAGAAGGCATTCTGTGTCCTCTCTCTTGTTCTTTGTGTTTATCCATTGCCCATGTGGTAAGTACTCCAATCAATAATTGTTTCCTAAATAAATGGCAAATTATTCTAACTCAGTTGAGGACATACTGCGTCCTCAATCAATTTCAGCACATAATTTATTGGGCATGAACTACTTCTTCAATTTTGTGAGAAGAAATAAATATTAAAACAAATGAAAAGGACTTGGAGACCATCCCATCAAACACTTGTTTTGGGAAAAATTGCCAACTTCCGACAACCCCTTGGGTAACAGGAGAAGTTCTTGAGTCACAAGGACAACGTTTCTCTAAGAATTTAGTAAGTCCAATTTTATTTCTTAAAAAGAATGTCTGATTTTATTCATTAATTTTCTCTCTAGTAATGATATCACTAGATGAAGACATATAACTAATATTGCATGACAAGATAATATAAAATTGATAAAACAGGCAAAAAACTTTTAGGAAAAAAAGATTTTAATTTGTAACTACCTTTTCTTAGTAAATATTATGAAAACTACACAAATTATTTTTGAAAAATTATGAGAAAACACTGGGGTTTGACAATATCCCTTTATAGTTTAATAATCATAAATATAAGGAAAATACAATTAACTGAGAAATATAGGCACTAATTATAATAATTACATTGAACGGTTAAGGGAATATCACTATAATATTACTAAGAATGACATTTTTGGAAAACACTTTTAAAATTTACAAATGTACTTTTACATTCAATGTCCCATCCAGTTCTCAAAATCGAATTTGGAGGCTGGAGTATTTGGCCCAATTCTGCCAAAAAACAAATGGAGGCTTGATGGAATTACGGGACTTGCCAAAAGTCAAGTGACTAAAAGTGGTGATGCTATACTTCCGAGCGATCTCTTTTGGTTTCAGGTCTAGAATTTGGTGGTTCATGCTGCTGATGTTCGTTTTCAAATTGCATAGTGGTTGATTAATACTTGGGAACAAGTGGAAATTCGGGTCTTCTAGGGGGAGCTCTATTTACACCACTGTTACTAGGTCAGAAAGCCAGTCTGTTCCCAGGAATCCCATTGGCCGAAACTATATCACATGACCACACCCATTGCAAAGGTGGTGGGGAAAGTGTGTCTCTGGTAAAGCAAAATTGATTGACCCAGACGTCCTATTACCAAACAAGAGTCATCCCCTGAGACTGGGTACATTGCTGTCTCAAACAACATGGGTGTCTGCTAGCACAAATGAGGTGGCCAAGGGTGGTTGGGTAGTAAGGACCAATGACTTCCGCAGGTGGTCTTTACGGTTGTTGAAATCCCTCAACTTCCCGGCCCAGCACTTTCCATGTGGGCCACTCTCAGTATATAAAGATTAATTAAATTTAAACCATAGGAACAATTAAGTTGAGGGGCCACCATGTTCAAAGGCCCTCTCTTGCCTGATAATTTGGTAATATTTGTAACAAGCATTTTTGGAGCACTGCCATGAGTGTGTTGCATCTGGTTTCTCATTTCTACAAATTCACTTATTGGAGCTGGATAACCCCTGCCTTCTTTACTGGCTACTCCCTAGACTGTCTACTTCAGGACATGCCCCAGCCAAAAGGATTCATGGAGATTGAAAACCAGCACAGAATGTCCAGACACAAAGCAGGCCCGCTGACCTCAGGGAGGCAGGGCTCTCTGGGCACCTCAGCTCATCTTCACACCAGAACCATCACCAGCATGACCACCCCAAACAGCACTGCCTGTTTCCCTCCCCACCATCACTGAGTCCCCTTGTCACAGATGCCATGCCATCTCTTCCCCAGCCCCTTCAGTGTGTTCTCTTCTTGTCCCCTGATGTCCCATGCTTGACTGGCCTGGGATTGAGTGGCAGCTCAGCCCCGGAAAGCAGGTGTTGTGGCAGTGAAGCCATCCTGGCCGACTGAGCATGACGTAGCACCATCCCGGGGGTGGGGTGGGGGGTGGGGATCGCAGCTTGGAGCATTAGCAGTCTCAACTGTTCCTCCGAGGGGCTGGAGGGCCCGGCTGCCCGGCCTGACCAGATGTTTGGGAAAGCTGCCAGGCTGCAGCAAAGAAAATTGCTGTTAATTTATCTAAGGTATAATAAGTATTAATGAAGCCCTTTCTCGTGCTTTTGTTTACTAGAAAGGCTGGCATCAAAGGTGACATGGGAGCTGTATCACCTGGAGGTCCTGGAGGAGTGCTTTGGGAGACTACCAGGGCCAGCTCTCCTCCCTGTTCTGCCACTAACGTCCTCGATAGCCTGAAATAAGCCGTCAGCATTTCTGAGTTTTGTCTCCTCAGTGGTGACATTGGAGACGGAAACTAGCACAATCTCGAACGTCTGCTACAGGTTTTAAAAATGATGGGAAGAGTAAAACCTGACACTCTAAGTTCTACTCATCCATAAAGATGCAGCCTTACAACAGAAAATGGAGAGAGGGAAGAAAGGAGAGAGGAAGGCAGGGATGGGAAAGGACGGAGGGGGAGAGAACTTTCGGAACATGTGGGGAACAGAGAAGGAACATCTAACACAGGGAGACACGGGCAATGGCCAGTGAAGTGTCATGGGGGAGGGGTGTCTGAGCAGACTCTCAACGTGAGGGTAGGAGTCTTAGAACAGGCCTCAGATGTGTAGAGCTCAGAAGAACTTAGCGGTCATAATCCACCCCCTCACTTTACAAAAGGGTAAACTGATGCTTGGGGAGGTGGGTCTGCTTGGCGAGGCCCACGCAGGTCATCCGTTTTGGGCGCAGCCAGACCAGACCTGGGCCCCTGGCTCCCAGACCCAGAGCTGGTCCACTGTCCACCTGCCAGACCAGCACTCCTCACCTGGGAGAGCTGACATCTCAGACTGCATTTCTCAGCCAAGACCAGCCCACAGCGCGGGAGGAAGGTTCTGTGTGAACTGCTCAAGAGCGAAACCTGAAAGGAGGTGAGCCGAAACTTGAAACAAGATGAGCTGACTGTGTTCTGGCCCAAAGGAAGCTGTGGGCTGGCTGGTCTTAGATGGGCTCGGGAAGCCCTGGCCGGCCACTTTGATGGGGCCCAGCAACTGCACCCAGCTCAGCAGTTCCTGAGAGTTTCACCTCCGACCAAGTACCACTCAGGCCAGGTTTCACGCCCAGTGCAGAGCTCACATGAACACCCAGCTCAAAGTGAAACACAGGGCAGTGAGATTTCACACAGCCTGAAACCAAACGGGGGAGGGAAAAAAAAATGATTTTACATGAATTCCCTACAGCTCACCAGAATTGCCTTTTGTTCCTGCGATTCACTTCCACCTTTCAGTCTAACTCGACTTTGCAAGTCAGAATGATCTCTAAAGCAGGACTGGGTGCAGGAAGGAGCACTGCGGTCCCAGAGACCAGGACCAGAATCCTAGTGCTGTGCATGCTCGGGCTACTGACTTCACTTCTCTGAGTCACAGCGTATAGACAAGTGAAAGATGATAAGATTTGCCTTTGAGGCCGTTAGTCGTAGTATTAGCAGCAGAAACTGTTATAGGTCTGTGCGTGCCAATCGGCTGTGTGATCTTTAGTCAATGTCCCTTTTAACCCTTTGTATAGCATCATTGTACAGCATCTTCATTTTTAACGGCTTTATTGAGAGAACTTACATCCGGTAAAATTCACCTGTTTCAAATGTATTAACGTTTTGTTGTTATATACATGAAAAAACGGATGCCCAAAACCTTTGAGTTCACCATAGGTCCTGTGGTGTAGACCTTCTTCTGTAAAGGGCCAGATAATAAATACCTGCGAGGTGTTCCCCTCTTCTTACATGGCCAGCCTCCTTTTTCTCCTAAGTCTGCTGCTTCTTCAGAGAGACCTTCCCAACAAGTCCACAGAAGATGCGCGCCAGCTTTCTCGCTTGTCCTCTTCAAAACACCTCACTCTTTCTGCAGCCCTTTGATTCATTTGCTCCTTTACTGGTTTTCCATCAGTTTTCCACACCAGAGCTTAGAGTCCATAAAAACAGGGATCACGCATGTCCTGTTCTATGGCCTCCGGGACGGTACAGAGGAATGTGCCATATACATCTGGGAAATGAATGAAAGGGACGCACAGCCCCTCTTTTGGGGTTGCACAGCCCGTGATCTGAGCCGTTTCCCTACCACCCATCCATGGTATCCGGTGGCTGTCCCCAGCAGAAGATGGGGGTTAGGGCAGCTGCCTGGAACATCTCTTATTTGCTTCTTCTTTCTCCCCTTGTAAGATGGTAGACATCTCACTGGGAAAGTGAAAACACACATCTTCAGATGTATTCATAGCTTAGATGATTTGGGCAAAATGGCTTCAAATGCATCTCTTTCTTCTCGTTCTTTATCCTTCACCTCAAGTTGTTTAGATATTGAGAGTTGGCCTGAAATGTGGGATCGGAACAATGACAAGAGAAGATGGCTTCTAGAGACCCAGGCAAATGCAGACATCAGCCCTCTCACACTTAGGGACCTAGGGAGAAATTCCTTGTCCCAGCACAACCCTTGGGCCCTTCTCTTACACACTGGAGGAAAGGAAGAGGACAACTCCAGTCTTTTTTATGCATTTCTTTGCAAGTTGTCTGAACTACCGTTTTCATCCTAGAAACATTTAGAAATTGTGCACGTGCGCTTTGGTTTTGACTCTTTCTTTGCTTTTTTTGCTCATTGAAACCTGCTTGAAAGACGGAGGGCAAGCTGCCAATTTCTCTAACCCTGAAAACAACAAAAAAAGAAACCTCAGACAAACGTGTTTACAATGCAGACAGTCGTTCACTTCCATTTTTCCAATTTCGTCTTGGAGCGCCAGGCAGTGGGGATCAGGAGTGGCCTTGCTGGGATTTCCTGCAAGCTCTCGATCCACAGTCACGAGACTCGCTTTACTCAACATCAAAAAGCAAATGTGGGTCCTGTTCCAAGGAGGAAAGTGTAGATCTGGTCAACCTCCACACTCTGGATGTTCAACAGAATCAAGGAAGATGACGAAATAAATCAGTGAATGGTCCTGTCTCATCATGGATATTCTGTAAACACTTTGCTTCTTCATATGCCCCACTGCCCAAAAAGGGAAACAGATTAGAAGAGTTGCCAGAGTTTTGTTTGGAATCATATTTCCTTGATTCCTTGGGTTTGAATCCGGGCTTCACTGCTCGCTCTCAGTCACAAGTTAGTTCAGTATTTTAATCTTTAGCATCTTTAGCTTTTGTTTAAGTTCAGTGAGTCTATCCACATCAGTCCTGCAGGCTGACCTTGGTAAGTAGAAGTACAGTTTCTCTATGGGGCCAGAGCCTCCCCCTTTCAAAGAAGGCCTTCAATAAAGGGAAGCGAGTGTTATTAGGACAGCACTTCCTCTAGTCTGTGGCCTTGGCTGTGTAGAGTTTGCCTGCACGTCGTGCATGCAAAATACCCCATATGTTTGATGTGAGCTCCGGGGTCTGCGACCAACCGTGATTTCAAAAGCAGATGTTATTAATCTTCTAAATACTGCACACCAGCCATGATGTCATTTAGGGCTGACAATGGATGGGCTGCCTCGTTCCCTTTTGGAGATAATTATTTTGAAGCACTAGAAGAAGCTGTTTGTTTTTTAAGAGAGGTGGGGCCAATTTGCCGTATGAGAGTCCAGTGGCAGCCTGTAATGCAAACATGAAAATAAGCACGGACCCCAAAGCTCTGTGCTGAACAGACACTCAAGGTGGGAATGCTGAAAATGAGAGCAAAGCTCACTGTAGATCCGAGAATGCCTGTCTGTAACCCACAGGGGAACAGGGACCAGATGACGAAGAATCCAGGTCCCAGGAGAGTCTCCCAGGAGGCGGGCAAGCTTGAGTGTCAGAGTCCAGATTTGGGAACAACGAGGGAGCTATTTCCAGCTTTGGCTCACCTAGAAATGAGGTTCTTTTGTCATCAACCAGGGTAGGATGTGCCCTGCCTCTCAAAGCCAAGTCATCCCCCAGACGTGGACCTAGACTTCTGCATGACTGGGTGAAAGTGATAGAGGGTCCCCATCCAGGTGTCAGTAACCAGGCTGGCAGCTCCCAAAAGGGCGATAAGGCAGGGTGTTCTATCTGTTTAGAAGGGGAGAATCCATGGAATGTAACAACATGCTTGAGGTAGTGGGTGGTGGGAAATGTACCCAATTACTCTGATTCCAAATCAAGCAATTCCCACCCTACCCCCTAACTGCCCTACCCCTGGGTGGGGGTAGGGGGAGCTGGTGCTGTCGACCCTCCAGGCAGCATGCAGCATGCTAGAGAGTGTACCTAGATTATGTTCTATATGCATGACAGCATTTCTAGGTAGTGATAATGACACTCATTTTATTTATTTATTTATTTATTTACTTACTTACTTACTTATTTATTTTCTTACTGAATGTATTGGGGTGACATTGGTTAATAAAATTATACAGCATTCAAATGTATAATTCTATAATACATCATTTGTATATTGCATTGTCAATTCTCCTTCCATCACCATATATTTAACTCCCTTTGCCCTCTTGTACGATCCCTCCCCCTTCCCCTCTAGTAACCACTAAACTGTTGTCTGTGTGTACGTGTTTTTGCTTGCTTAGTTGCTTAGTCTCGTTAGTTGCTTTCAGCTGTATATCCCATGTATGAGTGAAATCATATGGCTCCTAACTTTCTGTCTGACTTCATTCACTTAGCAATGTAATGGAATATTACTCGGCCACCAGAAAAAGTGAAATACTGCCATTTGTGATGACATGGATGGATCTTGAGATTATAATTATGCCCATTTTATAGGTGTGGCAACTGACAGTCAGTAAGCCAAAGTGACTTCCAAAGGCCTCAAGCCCAGGCCTGTTGGCTCCATACCCAATATCTACATCTAAGAGATGGCTCTTCCTGGGCCCCTGCCCCTCTGCCAATGCCCTCACTGCCCCCATAATTCACCTCCCATATATCCACTGAATTGAACAGAAACCCTCCCTGTGGCTTCTTTCCACCACCTTCCACTTACTGTTTCCTGCCATCATGAACACTGAGGCTCTTAGACCAGCTAAGGATCAGCCACGTGAAAGGGATGGGCTGCAAGGTAGTAAGGGCAGGAGTAAGAGGAGAGGGTAATAGGATAGCAGTGGGGAACAGGGAGCACCTCACACGTGTTACAGTAAATAGGCCCTGTTCCATGTCTGGAGTACATCGGTTAACTCCTTGGTGGAGTGCGGGGGTTCCCAGTTCCCAGATTAGGGCAATCCAGCAGTTTTGAAAACCCACTGCCATAACCCCCATCAAGTAAGAGCAGTAGCTCCGTGGTAATATGTCAGCACACAGAATCCCAAGTCTCTCTAATTTTAAGGACAGCACGTTCCTTTGCTATCAGCTGGGTATTTCGACCTGCCAATAATCTGAGAGGCAATTCACCCCTTCAGTTTATAGCTAATCTCTCGCCCAATTTCATCTCTTCCACGAAGCCAGTCATTCTTGAAAGTGTGCTCCTAAAAATAAATGTCCTTTCAGATAGCTAGGGACACTTTATGTAAGGTGGCCAGCAACTGGCTCCTCCGGGGCTGGGAACATCCTCACACACGGCCAGGCTTGCCAAAGTTCGAGGGTACTGTTTGGCATACGGGCTGTAACTGCTGCTGGCATTTTATTATCACAAGGCATAATCAGCACTAATAAATAATGCGTGTGTACAGTACTGTCATGCAGTAACAAGCATGCCGTGCACAAAGTAGGGAAGTTTTTCCTACAATGCACTCCTGGCCCCTGACGACTCAGGGGTGGGACAGTCACACATTGTGACGGGGACACAGTGGGTGAAGCTCCCCATCTGCTAAGGTGGGACCCTCAGAGTGACTAGACAGGTATCTCCCCTGTGTTACCACATTTCAGCCTGACAGTGATGTCATTTATTTTCTTTAGTTTAGAGAGAGGAAACTGAAGGCCAAAGAAGATAAAGTGCCCTTTACTTTAGCCATGCTAACACTGGATTCTGATCCCATGAATTAGATTCTTTCCATTTTGCAAAAAGTTTCAAATTGTTTTCTTGCTCTTCCTCCAGCTATATTTTGAGGTTAAACTAAAGTTTCTACAATAGATTGAAGGGGAGCCCAGAGTGTGTAAGCACTTCTTTAGGACTAGGCAGTGTGCAGTACATGTGTGCTAACTTATTCAATTGTCCCCCGGCGTCTGCATCGTGGTTACCCCTATTTCTTAGTTTAGGGAACAGGGCACAGAAGTTGGGGAACCTGCCCTAGGTCATACCGCCAGTTAGAGATGGGGTTTGGATTGGAACCCAGGTGGCCTGGTCCCCGGGCACTCACAGGGCCACTTGGCCAATTAGAATCTGACACAGCACCTTCTCCACCTGCCCTGTCCTAGGAAGGAATCTTCTCAGGATGATAAACTCTGCCACACGTCACCCATGCCGTTTCCTGATCTAACACACAGAGAGCACCCCCTGTATCTTCTTCCTAATGACACATGTCACTGTATTGTTTTCTGATCGCTGCTGTAACAAATTACCATGACCTTTGTGGGTTAAACGACACTCCTTTATTACCTTCTAGTCCCATAGGTCAGAAGCCCAACACAGGCTTCCTTAGGCTGAAATCCAAAAGCAGGGCTGCATTCCTTCCTGGAGGACTTGGGGTAGAATGCATTTCCCTGCCTTTTCTGGCTTCTGGAGGATGCCATATCCATGCCTCATGCCCTCTTCCTCCATTTTCACAGCCAGCAACAAAGCCCTGCTCTGATTCTTGCCTCGTGCTTACGTGTTTCTATCTAAGCTGGGAAAGCTTCTCCACTTTTAAGCACTCGTATGATTCGTCTGGGCCCACTTGGATAATGTAGGATCATCTCCCATCTGGAGGTCCATATCCTTCATCACATGTGCTAGGTCCGTTCGGCCAGGGAAGTCACAGGTTTCCCGGCTTAGACACGGACAACTGTAGGGGTCCATTATTCTTCCATTCACTGACTTTAACTTTGGTTTAAGGAAATCTCACGGGATCTGGATGTCACCCTCAATTGCGAAAGTTTTTTTGTTCATTAATTCAACAAACACTTGAATGCCTGACCCATAAGATTTAATAGCACCACTTCTGTTCATTGAACACAATTATCAGCATTGATATCATTACCATATTAACTACCATTTGCACAGCCATGTAAACATTTTTTCAATTCATCCTGTGATTGGATACAACCAGGCCATGTGTGTAAAAGGACGTTTTAAGCCGGGAATTCTGTGCAACACGAATCTTGACTAGAGGCTGGCTGATGGAGTGATAGGAGAAAGCACTGGGTGCTAGGAGACGCCCGTCAATATGTGAGGAATGACAGGGAAAGCAGCCCTTTTGCTATGACTCAAATGGAACAGAAGGATCTGAACTTCATTTAAGCTTAAGAAAAGTTGATGATTTTATTGCTTTCCAGATTTATAAAGCTACTGGAGATTCCTGAAGAATGAATTACCAAGGATGAAATTGTTGGCCGAGCCCCGCTGAGCAGATGAGCCCGCTGCTGGGGAAGGGAGGACGAGGGGAGGCCAAGCAGCCCTGTACTTTATACACATGTCTGCTCCCCCACAGATCCCTGAGCAGGCAAGAGCAAGGGCTGGGTGGGACATTTTCTAAGGTGAGACGCAGAACGCTCGGCTCGCAGAGTGCGGGGAGCAGGAGGCCTCTCCCCTGGGCTCTGCCCGTGGAAGTGACTGCGTGACTTCAGGGCTTTCCTCGGCTTCTGTGAGCCTCAACGTCACCATCTGCAAAGGGAGCCAAGTGGACACGATGAAACCCTGAGGCCCTTGTGTCCGGCACCCACACGGTTGTCTCTCAACAACCAGCATCTAGAAAGAAGCTGCACTGACGGACACCGTTGAACCCACAAGTGAGTTTTCATTGTCCTGTAGCTAAGTGCTTCTCTCATTGTGATGTTCTGTAGGCCCCTGAGGATCTTCTGCAAATGCAGGTTCTGATTCAGTGGTTTTGGGGTTCTGCCTTTCGGGTCAGCTGCCAGGTGACGCTAACACTGCTGGCTGGTGACCCCCACGCTGAGTAGTGAGGTTGCCACCCTGCTGGACGCTGCAGTTTTGTTCACATGCCTGACCCTCTGCTCTGCTACCCCCTACCTCCCACGGCCTCAGGTCAGCCAGGTGCGGGCTACTGGACTCACTTTATTTAGAACTCTTTTAGTTGCTAGCGATGGGGACACAGTGAAAATCAGCCAGGGGTGTGCCCCGGCAGACACTGCGTGTGAAAGCTAGAGAGCAGCGTGGAAAGCTTTAGTCAGAGATTTGGTGCAAAGCACTTCGTCTCCTGCCTCTCGCTCCCCACTGCTTTCTCTTTATTGGCCGTGAAATCAACAGACAGAACAACAGACACGACAAAAAATCAACAGACAGGACAAAAAGCAGCTACAGGCTCAGAGTCCCCAGCACCAAGTGTGAAATCCTGAGTGAGGTTCCCAACTGGCCTAGGTTAGTTCATGGGCCTGAAACAATCACCTGGGAGTCAGGTGTGTGGGGGGTGGGGGGTAGGGGCAAGGGGGTGCTAGATTAATCCCTGTGACCAGCAGGCAACTCCCATTGTGCTCACAAAATTGGGGCTTGGGGAGGAGAGGGTTCCCCTAAAAGGGTGTGGCTCAGGGAATTCCTGTGCAGGGCTGACCCTGCCCTCTATTCTGCCTTGATTACAGACTCAGAATGCACATCCCGGAACTGTTTCTGTGTCAGAGCTGGTGCTGGCGATTCTGGGCCAACGGTCCTTCAGGCCCCTTTCATTTCTCTGGAATGAAGGTCTGTCCCTCCCCTACCTAGCTATGCTGGGGCAGAGCTAACACGCATGCCAGTCTGCAGTTTGCCCGGGGCAGTTCTGACTTGTCTCTGTTGGCCTGACCTCATTATGCCCAGCACCCACCTGACTTGCACCTTCAGTAGGCAAGGTCATGATCGTGTTGCTGGTAGGGCATCAGCTTCCCAGGAGGTGATTCGCTAAGAAGTCTTGAAGAAGCCAGGGTTTGGGAATCAGGCACGTGGGAGTTCAGAACCCACCTCTTCTCTGGGGTGTCTTGGCAAAGTCACCCACAATCCACTGGAAAGTGGGCTGCAGGGAGGAACGAATGAGAACACTGGAGTCCCACCTTTAGCCTGGCGTCAGAAATAGGGCCACCCATCCTTCCTGCTTTTCAGGAGCTTCAGCCTTCACCCCAACCTCCTGTCCACAGGCTGGAATGCTGACAAGCCTGGGGGAGCTCACGCTGGCGTATTTTTGCCCATTCCCCTCTGTCAGCTCTGGGACTAAAAGACCCTGTTCTGGAGGCTATATCAAGTGGATGCCTTCCCCAAGCAGTAACGTTCCCATTTAAAATCGGAAACAATTTGACGTTCTTTAGTGTTGCTGCTATAAATCCTATTGGACTCACATCAAATGGGACAAATTTCAAATTTCACCCATGAGAATTTTATCGGCTTGGCATCCTATTCAGAGACCCACGGTGGAAAATGGATTTCAAAACTGTGTGCACTGCATTTTGAGGCAGAAATATTTTAAAGCCTGAATGCATAATCAAAAATTGGCATAGGGCGAATAAACCGTACTGACCCATATCGATGAATGATATCAACTCCAGACTTTTACCCAGAGTGAGTGGAATTGCTTATCAAACTGATCGCTTCCCATATTCTCATAAATTACAACAACAGAAAGAAGAGATGGGACTCCATCCTGCTGTTTCTTCCTGAATCTTCCCTGAGCTACTTTCTCTCACTACAGCTGCAAAATATGATGACGGGAATTGTAAATCATTATGCATGTCCAAACTACGTATCTGTGACTTACAAATTGGTAAATTCGAGAAAAAGGCATAATTTTATATTTATAAATTTTGAAATGGACACTTTCCGGTTAGGTTTAGGCAGGTGATAAAACACAGAGATAATCTTCTCACAGTTGAAATGTTTCATATAATACCAGAAACATCACAAAATACCATGTGATGGCACGTTGACTCACTGTCATGCCTTTTACATTCTGCAATATTTCTGAATATCGTTTTTTGTTCAAAGTTATCATGTTGTCAATTTTCTAATCTATCTCCTAATCTTGAAAATGTGCCCTGATTTCTATTTCACTCAAGCCAGTAATAAGATATTGTTTTCCTGTTTTACCATCAATTTTCCATGGTTATCATGGTGTCATCATTTATTATTGTTTATGGTCCCTAATATACATCTTGACGTCCAGGGCATATATTGTAAAACTCAGTGAAAATATGTTGAACATTCATCAGGGCTGGGGCATGGAGTTGTTACCATGCGTCATTTCTTCATAAAGCACTGATAGCATGTGCTAATGCGATGACTTCTCGTTCACTCAGATATTTCTCATTCAGTGGCTGTATGGCAGGCTGCGTGTCTTACGTTCCAGGATTACAGTGATGAAGGGGACCCAGCCCTCATCTTGCAGAACTCGAGGTTTTGTGGGGATGACAGACATGGGAACAGGCAAGCACAATATTGAGTGATTAAAGCTAATCCTTACAATTGTGTCTGACTGTGGAGATGACAAAAGGCTTTCACATTTATTATCTCACTTGATCTTTATAGTAGCTCTGGGAGATAAGGACGACACTTACTATTAACCTTATTTACCAAACAAGGAAGCGGCTGGCATCGAGGTGGTATTTGATCATATTCGGACCGTGGACCTGTTAATGACAGAATTCTAGCTCATGAGTTACGTCTCAGTTTGGAAGATGAAAAAGAGAAGGAAGCTGGTGGGGTTCCCTGCTGGACGGAAGGTGATAGTCACAGCAGAGTTCTGTGTGGGGCTGGGCAGAGGCAACGGCTGAGGCCCCAGGCCTGGCAGGGCCTCTGACCAGCCAAGACCTCTGAATCATGGGCACCCCTCCCCTGGCCAGGCCCCACAGTAATAACCTTCCAGGAGAGAGGGGGCTGACCAAGACCTTCATGGAGCTCCCACTATGAAAAAAGAAAGAAATACACATATATACACAGGCATATTATTGGATTTAATCCTTAATGAAACTATATTTAATTATCTTCATCTTACAAATCAGTATTCTGAGTTTCAGAGAAAGTAAATAATCTCTGAAACTTAGGATCAATGGATTTTTATTGTAATAAAGAGAAACATTAGAGAGTTTGGCAATGAATTGTTCTCTCTATAGACAGATATAGCATATATATATATATATATATATATAATTTGTATAATTAATTTTACATACATCTATATGTATGTCGATACAGGTATAAATACTGAGATATTGAGAGAGAGAGAGAGAGAGAGAGAGAGAGAGAGAGAGAGAGAGAGAGAGAGAGATCTTTTTAACTTTTTGTTGAGCACACATACTGAAAAGTGCACGTATAAGGGTGCAGGTTAATGCATTTTCACAAACCAAATTCACTCATGTAACCTTCCTCCAACTCAGGAAGTTTGGCATCACCAATCCCCCAGGACGCTTCCCAGGCCCCCCTCCATCCCACCCACCCCCAGAGACTCACCACCATCTGAGTGCTCACAGCCTGTTTATTTGTGCCTGCTTCTGGGCTTCATACTGATGAAATCAGGCAGTGTGTGCGCGGTTGTGTCTGGCTCCTTTCACTCAATATTTTGTTTGTCAGATTCAACCTAAGTATGTATTTTCCTGGAGGACTCAGCTGAGTCCTGTACGTGAGCTTTTAACTCAAGAGGGGTCAGTGTGTTGGGCTTCTTCGTTTGTGTTCATGCCCTGACATTTCAGTAAACCAAACCTACACACCAACATTAGAAGGCGCAGGGGTACAAGTTAATGGGAAGCCAAGGTTTGTCTCCATGGCAGATCCATAACTGGCTGTGTGGCCTTAGACAAAGCCCCTACCCTCTCTGTGCTCAGAATCTTGGGTGATTTGCCAGGGTTTTTCCCCATTAACGATTTGATGCAGTATTTCTGGATATAGTGTCCTATCGGACAGAATCAGGACATCCCCTCCAGAGCCATAAGTGTTTATTTTGTCCAGTTACATATCTCTTTAGACTTAGGAGGTTCACTCAAACCTGTTTAGTAATGTGTTAAGGTTGCTTTTCAACAGACTCCTGTCAACTTAAGAAGGAATTCTGGCAAGTTCCTTCCCCTGGACAAGTGTGACAACACCCTTGCTGATTGCTGGTCCTTCTCTTTCCAGGCTCTTCTCCATAGGATGTGCAGGAATCACCCATGACCTTTCTAAAAACAAACTCAATGATGACATCCCCCTACGATCTCCATCCGCTCCCAGCGCTTATCGGACAGACACCTAGTTACTCAGCAAGTCTTTCAAATTCCTTTGACCTTTGGCCCAACCTACTGTTGGGACCTCATCTCCTGTCATTCCTCAAACAAACCGTCCTGTTGGGCCACCAACCACAGAGTCTACCCTAATCCAGCTGCTTCTTTCTCTCTGCTTGAGAGTCCTCCCCCAACAATTAGGGGGGACTACACCTCAGCTGCAACAGGGTCTGCGAACTATGACCTCCAGAGCCAAATCCAGCCCACTGTCTGGGTGTGTGCTAAGAAAGGTTTATGGTTAAAAAAGTAAGAAAAAAAATGAATAATAAGAATAAGAATAATATTTTATGACACACGAAAATTACAAAAAATTACAATTTTAGTATCTATAAATAAAGTTTTATTGGAACATAGCCATGCCCATTCATTTACGTGTTGCCCACAGCTACTTTCATGACGCAACAGAAGAGCTGCCTGGTTGTGACAGAAACTGAGACTGGCAAAGCAGAAAATACCTACCAGTTGGCTCTTCGCAGAAAGTCTGCTGACCTCTGACCTATAGTCATAGTACTTTGTACAAATTCTACTTTCCCAATGTGTGTGTGTATATATGTATATATATGTGTATATATATATGTGTGTGTGTGTGTGTGTGTGTGTGTAATTTTACCTTGTGTAACCTGCTTTATTCAATTTTGTATTCTAGCCTCCAATGCAGAGCTTGGCTCAGCAATATGTAAATAAGTGTCTGCTAGTTTGCCTCTGCTGGTTGCTGGTTTGGTCCTCAGTTTAAGTCAGTGGCTCTTAGGTTGACCTAAGTGGTGGTTAGTGCATGTGCCCAGAGGTTGCACGGATATCGGAGTTTACGGATACAGTATTTATGTTAACAAATGGGAAGGAGTCAATCTACCTCAAGTGAGCAGGGCTTTATGATTGGCTATTGAGTAATAGGCATTGTATGAGGAATACAAAGTTCATGAACATAAAAACCAGGAACTCTCCCCTCAAGAAGTGTACCCTTTAGGGGGTAAAGACAGATGGCAATGGCTGATCTCAGCTCTCTTAATTAGGTCTGTGTCTCTTGTGAGAGAGAGACAGAGAGACGACATTCTTTTCGAAATGGAAGGGAATTTAAAAAACAAGGGATTCAGTTCTGCATTGTGACCATTCTCAAGCAAATTGTTTGAATTTGCTAATCTCAATTTGCACATTTGGAAAATGGGCTGGAGGGTAAAGCAGATCAAGCCTAAAGTCCCTTTCAGCTCTAATTCTATAGATGCATTTATTGTTATTTTATTATTTTATTTAACTTTTTGATAGGCGTCTTTCTAACCAATGGCATTCAGCATCTGCTTGTTTGATATGCATGCATATATCTATTCTAAAGGCATTATTCAGAGGCTCTTCATCATAAAACCCAAGGGAGACCTCACTATCTTAAAAAGTACTAGAATACATAAACAAAAGACTCTCCATGTCTATGAGAAGATAAGGCTATATTTCGAAGTTCATTTTTTTTAATTACCAAATCACTTCAAACAGTTTCCAAACGTAATAGGAACAATATGGTGTGCCTCTTGATGTTGGTTTCTACAATTAGTGTGTTATTAATTAAACTCTTGAGTAATATAATAACTTGACGGTTAAAGCCCCTCTTTGCATTTAAAGTACGTACAAACTGTGGCTCCAATTATAAATAAACTCTACTGCTATGGGCTTAAAAGTGAAAATTTAATTATTCAGAGCAAATTATTCAATCGATGCTCTATTCTGAAGAGATGCTCCCTGAATAATCTAGTGGGTTCAGTATGAATGTGTCTATAGTAGAGCTCCATAGAACAGGCCTTCTTGCACTTCTCTCTGTTCCCCCATCCTCCCCAACCTGTGTGCTTCTGCTCCCGAATGAAAAAGCAAATGGGTCCTCCAGGCCTCCTGGTTTGTTCCATCTAATGCAACACCCTTCCACTCCATGCTGCTGGAATAAACACCACACTAAACATTTATTTGAGCATGCATACTTAACCAAGGATTTCCATAAGTTTGAGAAAGATGTTTAAACCCCCCTAGCTTGATTTACTCTTCCTTGCGAGGATACGCTCCACCCCGCATGTCTATCCCCTAAGCATCTCACACTCACCTTTTGCTCCACTGCACCAAACCCATCAACACCTTCAATAAGCAAAACTGTTTCATGCCTCCAATCCTGTGCACACGCAGTTCCTTTTTCCTGGAATGTCATTCCTTCTGTGGTGAATTCCTGTTTATCTCCTGGTACCCAACACTGCTCATTTTGGTCAGTTAGTGATGGAGAAAGGATGTTTCCTAGAGACAAGGCCGAGTCAGAAGGAACAAAGTGTTGAATGGCACTAGAGAGCAGGAAGTCTTTAGGACTTCTGGGGCCATCTCAGAAAAAGACTCAAGAACCCAGGCTACGTCAGTTATTTACACCACTGAGGGATTCCAGAAAGTTAGTTGTTCCTCCAAGATCATTGGCTTTGGTGACTTCCAAGACCTGTGATGATTACCTGAGGTATCAGTCGCCCGTCTACCTAAAGGCCTGTACAGGATAATCTCTCTACACGTGAAGGTGTGGCCTAGACTCCATACAGGGTATATGAGACCAGAAAATAAGGATGTCGGGCACAGAAACTCCCTTGAGAAGTTCATCACAGAAAATGAAGAACACACACAGATAAGTTGGGAAAAAGCCAAGCAGTCCAGTTGCCCTAAGGATGGTGTAGATAAATGGTTCTGAAGATTTAAAAGAGAGATTGACCAGCTGTGGCTGAGTACCTTTCCAAAGCCTTCATGGAAGAAGGGGCACTTGTGTGAAGGATGTGAAGACTGGTTAGACTAGTTAGTTGTATAATTACCACAGGTTAATCTCCACACGTCAGGTAGCACTCAAGCCCTGTCCATGGTCTCTATCTCTTATTCATATCAAAGATTTGGGGGCCTTTTTTGTTCGTTCAAGGAGATATCTTGATATAATCCAGTGATTTTCAAACTCCCATCCCTGGGCTAGACAACTTTCATGACTTTTGCTTTTTCTGATCTATCATTTATGCCACTGTTTCATTGTTCTTCCTTTTAATGGAATCATTGTTTTTTACATGGATGAATTTTTTTTGCCCATATTCTATATTTTATTTTTAAGAGGACAGAAGTATCCCATGGCATCAATTAGCGATGAAGGTAAAATAAAGACAATGAGAATAAAACATTGCTATGAAACTCTAGCTAGATGTTTCTGTCTTCCCAGGCGTGAGCCTGTGGCTTGCCATCTCTCTGTTAAGAGGGGAGATTTGGAAGTCTCTGTAGGAAGATGTTAAATATATACATACCTACGGGCCCTAACCTGAAGATTTCTCCTTGAAGCAATTGAAATGAAGTTGAAAATGACAGACATTTTTCATGATGTGATTCAGTGTTGTCTCATGCCATTGCCAGGCACTGCCTAAAACCATCTCCGTTCCCATCTGGGTAGAGATGTGGAGAAGCATTGGTAGGAAGGAAAGAGCACTGGGCCCACATTCAGAGACCTGGTTCTATTGCCAGGTTGGCCACACATGTCCTTCAGCCAGTAATTGAACCCCTGCCTTGTAGGACAATTGGTCCACAGCAAAGGGTCCTTGATATTTGGTCCCGTCCAAAATGTTCACACTTAGAAAATGTCCCTGGAGGCAAATAGCCCATGACATTTATTTATAATTTTGGTTTATAGTATTAATACATACAAAATACTATCATGTTTCACTGGCCCAATAATTGTGGTGTAGCTGTGGAGTTATTATTGCCAATAATAACTCTCCTTGCCCTGGGAGCCTAGCTGGTAATGGCACATGAGCTAGTACCAAATGTCTCTATGGACGTTTTGGACAGGACAAAATGTTGCTAATTGGACAAATGAGATGCAGTGTCCATGTGTCCACAATGAGAAGAATAGTGATCATTATATGTATTTCCATGGAGTCACTCATTCATTATAGTTTCGATGCCCATTGTGTAGCTACCCTGTACTAGACCTTTTCCTGGGCTCTGGCCGTTATGAAGAGCAGATGAGATGTTGGATGTAAAAGCACATTGGGAATGGAGAAGCAGCCATTACCATTACCATAAAAATAAGCTTTGAAACGGTGTCCTTCCTGTGCTGGTACTATTCCCAGCCTGCCCACGTCACGCCTGGGGAGGGGCTTCCTTGGCCCTGGAATTAGACCTGCTGATCCCGCCCCCCCATGCCTGGTCCTGAACTCCCTGCTGTGGCGCTGTCTTTGATGTCCTGCTCTATATACATCAGGGCAGGTCCCGTTCCTTTACATCTGTGCCCACTGCAATTAATATGCCTGTAAGATACGATCAGAAGCTAAATAACAGAAGGGCAGTCAAAATATTTTAATAATGTGACCATGCTTCAAATTTTAATTTGGTTTTTCTTTGCGTACTTTGTTATCTGAATGGGACAAACGGAAATGCAATACACTTCAGAGGTCTGATCAGCTGGAGCCGTAAACTCCTTAATGATGCTGAGAGTAAGGCTCGCTGGTGCTTCTCAGCACATTCATGGCAGGAGGACAATGAGAGCTCTGGATTTAGGGATCAAAGGCTTGCGTCCAGTCTCACCTCTCACCCTGGTGCCTGTGCCCTTGGGTAAGGCATTCCCCTGCCCTCAGCTTGTTTTATCTTCTGTTGGATGTGGATAGTTCTCTTGCCCTGTCGATGTCTCGAGAGTCTGTAGGCTTCAGTGAGTATGTCTCAGACCCGGACAGTGTGGAACAAAGACAAGTCAAGCCCAGCATTTCAAGTATTTTGGAATCTTGCCTCAACTCATCTTCCTAACAGACTGTCCTTCTCTTTGTTTTGGTTCTTTCCAAAAGCAAAGGCTTTACTAAGGCCTGCAACTCTGCATGCCTACCTCTACGTTTTCCAATGTGACTTATCTTACAAGGTTTCAAAGTTCACCTTTTCCCTGTAGCCTTTTCAAATTCTACCAGCGGGAAATGATCTCTTGCCCACACTGCAAACTTCATTGGCATATTCATTGACTATTTTCCCACTATCTGCCTGTAAGAGAGTAGTTTGCTGCTCATCATTTCCCCTTCCTTCTGTGCATGCAGCCAGACTGTGTATCCTGGGGCCCCTTGCAGAAGTGTGTGGCCATTGCTGAGTTCCAGATGATAGGATGTCATCAGAAGTGATGACCACCTCTTCCAGACCTGGCCAGGGAAAACCTCCCATGCACCAGTCCTCATGCTCTTTGCCCTGCTGGCTTAATGCCCGTGTGCATGGTGATGCTGGGGACCATGTTTTCAAGACAATGGAGAGACATAAGGTAGGAGTCGAGAGCCTGAACCATCCCTTGGAGGAGAGCTGCCTGTCAATGGGAGTATCCACTGTGGAATTTCCAGGCGTGTGAGTTACACTCTCGTCATATTTGAGCCATTGTGTATTCCAGGGTTGTCTGTTACAGCAGCGAGCGTTGCCTTGTGCAGCCTTACTGAAGTGAGCTCCTCCGCGGCCCCTGCTCAGAGCGCGCCCCTTCCTCCCACTAATACCGTGTGTAATTGTTTGCTAAACTATAGATTTGGGGAAGAGGATGATAATCTGAAGGGCATGAACTCATTGTTTTATTGTCATGGTGTGACAAATGCATATCTTCTATGCTAACGCCCAGGTCTGAAGTCACCAACTCAGAATTGCATTTCCCATTTCCCAACAGAGCAGGTAGCCCAATCCAAAGATCCATGTGATAAGTAACAGAATGAAGGCTGAATGTTTTCTATCACGGGATATATAATAAGCATATATATACCCTAATTTTGTGGATTGTTGAAATGTATTTTCTCACCTGCCTGCCTGTTTTTCTTTAATTTCTTCATCGATTCAGCCAAAAAATTTTTGAGTACCTAGAACTTGTCTGTTACTCCAAGTAAGAAGAAAACCATTGGACAGGTTTAAATAGAGGACTAATGTGACTATCCTATAACCACCTCACTCTGGCTGCCATGGTGGGAGTAGATTCTAGAACAATAGAATAACGGACGTGCTCGATGTCTGCGCTGTCCAGTACAGCTACCGCTAGGCCTGCATTGCTCGCCAGGTGGGCACTAAGCACTTAAAATGTAGTTGGTGCCATTGAGAAACTGAATGTTTCTCTCTCCTTTAAATTATATTCAAATTTATGTAGCTATCCGTGCCTCGTGGCTCTCACATTGGACGGTGCAGCTCTGGAGGGACAGTGGCTAACAGGTGACCAGTTGGGCTGTGATGGTACTAAAGGTAAGGGATGAGGTGCCCTAGGCCTGGGCCTAGGGGAAGCCATGGATGTGGTGAGAGCCATCACAACTGAGGTGATTTTAGAAACACAGCTAATAGGATTTCCCGAGCGAGAGAAGAGGAAACTAGGATTCCTGTAAGACTGTTGGCCCAGCAGTAGAAAAGATAGAATTGTCATTTCCTGAGATGGGAAGACTAGGGGAGGAGAAGAGTGGGGAAGAGAAGACAAATCAGGAGTTTAGGTCTAAGACTGAGAATTTTGGGCTTCCCGGTGAGTAGCACATGGAACTGTTGAGAAGGTAGGTGCCTCTACGTGTCTAGAGCTGGTATTGAAACACATAGGACTAAATATCACCTGGGGAAATGGGAATGTAAAGAAAATAGTCCCTTGAAGCCAGGCCCTCTGAGTCTGTGCAGGCGTGGGACCCCATCTCTGTTTGCTGAGTGAATAGACTGGACAGCAGCCTTTCATTTCCAAATGTGGAAACATAGTTTTTCCTCTTTTCTCTCTGTGAGTGAGCAAGCTGTCATTTTAGCAGGAGCCAGAAAGGTGAACAGCTCTGTGAAATTCTTTCTATGAAGAATTTATGAAGATGGCAGCTCTGAGGACCGAGCCTGTGTGCGCTGGAGTTGGGAGCAGCCCAGGAACACACAGCCAGCCCTGCCCCTCTCGCCAGATCGCTTTCTGTTTCCCTTGGATGTGACCTCCAGCCAGAAGCCACACTCAGGGAAAGAGTAAAGAGCCTTCCTCCTTCTCGCTGCCTTTCAGCAAGCACCCTGTGCGGGCTCAGTCTCCCCTGCCCTGTCTTCTGAAGCCCAGCGCTGGTTTTGGGAGTCTGAGCTTCAACAGGGAGGCCATTGCTGATTCTCCCCTTGAACCCAGGCTGTAATAGGGCAAAAGGTACTCCAAGACGTGCTGCTTTACTTGTTTATGATTATTATTTTTATAAGCATTTATTTGAGCCCACTGATAACGTATGCCAGGGAGCAAGATCTCAAATGCTCCCCAAGATGTGCTGCTTTAAATAAATGCATGTCGCTAACAAACGCCGCTTCTGCCACAGATGTTTCTCATAGGAACTGGAGTGCCAAAAGGGAGTTTAATTAAAAGCTAATAATCCCCAGGTCCGGAGTTGGCACGCAGAGCCAGCCTGTGTCTGCAGGTGAGGACCCTGCTGTCAGGCTTGTGCGTGGAGCTTGTGAGGCAGCGGCCGGGGCAGGGAAGATGTCCTTTGAACAGGTGCCCAAAGGACCGGATGCCGTGTTGCTGTGGGGACGGGCGCCGCAGGCGGGCTCTCCTGCTACGAAGAACTGCTCACCGTGTCAGGGAAAGAAGGTTTTTGTTTCTTTTGGAAAAAACTTTGCTGAGCGCTGCACTGTGGGTCAGGCACTGGGTGAGCATGTGACATGGGGACAAAGAAACACGGTGTTTCTGGCATTCATTCCTTGGCTTGTTCAGTTAGTCAACGCTTACACAGCCCTGCAAGTGACCAGCACAGCGGCTACAGCGTATTACCATAGGTTACTTTGCACAGCCATCGTTGTGTCCCCCCCAAAGATGTTCAAGTCCTGGCCCCCAGAACCTGCGAATGTGACCTGATTTGGAGATAGGGTCTGTGCAGATGTTCACGTTAAGATGAGGTCATTAGCGTGGGTGCCCATCAAATACCACTGTGTCTTTATAAACAGGAGAAATTGCACACAGATACGCACCCAGGAGGAACGCCTGCGAAGACAAAGGCAGAAATTGAGGTGATGGTTCTACAAGCCACGGAGCGCTGAAGACGGCCAGCAGTCACCGGAAACTAGTGATATCTGGAGTAGCCGCTCCCACACAGCCCTCAGAAGGGCTCAACCCTGCTGACACCTTGATCCCCGACACCCTGCCTCCGCCTCCAGGACTGCGAGAATAAGTTTCCGTTGCTCTAGGCCATCCAGTATGTGGAACTCCACTCAGCCGTCCTAAAAAATCTGGCATGACAGCCCAGCGGACAAAGGCAGTGCCAGGCTTCGTTTTTCCAAATGGCACCATGGAGAGGTGCATGGAAAGTCCCGGGGCAGCTGATTCTCTGTGGGAGCCCTGGGAGGAGCTCCAGGCTCTCTCTGAACCTCTAAGAAGACAGTCCCCACCCAGCAGGCCACGAGGAAGGACAAGCGATGCTGTGCTCAATGGGAAGAGGGGACACAAGGTACAGTGTCCACCCTGGACCTATGTCCCCAACAGAGGGCGTACTGGAAGGGACAGAGAAGCAACAGAAGCGCACAACAAAATGTTCTCAAGAGATGGGAACAGAGGCGTCTCCTAGGAGGCAGAATCTCAGAATCTCTCTAATCTGACCCACAGCCCAAAGATTTTTTTTTTTCCAGTAGGCCTTTCCAAAGTCATAGGTTATGTTCCTTGTTAATTTCATTCAAGTCACTAATTTTGGTCCCTAAAACCCAATATGTGCTCTCACTTTTAATTGACAACATCAACAAAAATAATGATTCTTACGAACATACCTCCATCAAAGGAAAGAATTAGGATTTGTAAAAAGAAAAGCAGTGATCTATCTTCTCTTCTAGGTCCCATGTTACTCAACGGCAAACAATGAAACAGTTAGTTTTGTTGTGCCCAAACCTGGCGAACTGTATGGAAAGATTTTAGTCCACTGTTTCCCACGCTCTGGCATGTGTCTGAGGTCAAAGAACAACTCCAGGTCAGAGTCAGGTGTAGGGTCTGTGTCCCCTGCGCGGTGGACTATTTATCAACCGGAAAATTCCAGTCCAGCCAGACTAGATGTTCAAGGTCACACTCAGAAGTACGCATGTTTTCTAAGGACAATTGCACACAGCTGCAGGTTTGTCTTGACGCTTAAGTTTAAAAGGTTAGGGTTGCCATCTGCTGTGGTGGCCTGGGTGGTTGGCATTCACTATCAAACTACTGGTCAGTGGCTGACTATTGGATCAGTGGGTTTAGATGTCCACAGGTCACTGGTCTTGCTCCTCTGGGACCCCCCTCCCCCCAGTATCACATCAGGGTTAACCTAACATGTCGTCATGGAATCTTGAAAGGTTGCTTCCATTTCTATGTTAGTACTCCTTTTAATAAGCTCCTTTTTATTTTATATTTTCTATTTAAAAGACAGCAACTAATAATTATCAGATATGTATTATGTGCCAGAAACCCTGCAAAGCGCTTTATGCACTTTTTTTTTTTTTCAGATTCAGGTGTAGAAAACAATGTAATTGTTAGATATTTACACTCCTCACAAAGTGATAACCGCTCCCCCCACATTTATTTTTAAAAATCACCAGACACTAATCACACGCCCAGACACGAAGCTTCCATGGGTCAAGAGACCTGGCCTACAGTGACGATTTCTCATTTAACTCTTCCACCAACCCTGTGACTTACATCATCCCTATTTTATGAATGAGAAAATTGATGTTCAAAGGAGCTCTCTAAATTGGTCAGCCTCGCATGCCACTGTTGCGTACTCCACAGGCATGCCACACTCCACTCAGTGACTCTTCCTTCTCGGGGACGGTGTTACTCTGTACTGGGGTGATGTTGGTTAGGCTCTCTACGTCCTCAGCTGCTTTGCCAGCTGAATTTCCAAAACAAGATAAAGGAGGCCCCAGGAGACGAAGGAGGGAACTGGGTCATAGCCATTTGCACTGAGAAGGGGGAGGCAGGAGAAGGCAGAAATGTTATTGAAGACAGAAGTTAGGAAGCAGCAAAAAGATCTCTACACCCTGGTCACCTCTCTGACCCCGTGCTCATGGTGAACTAAGAATTGTAGGTGCAAAAAGTGTCACCCACCACAACAGCTGAAATATGGCACTGGGGTTGAATCCAGAAAACAACCTTTTGAATAAACTCGGTGGCCACCTGCAGGAACCTTCTGTATGTATCTAATTTCCACACCCTTGTGGATTTCTAGCCAGTCCTAGTTGGCAGCCCAGAAATCCCAGATTTGCTGTGTGCTTGCTATTTAATACCTAGTCTTGTCCCCAGCCAGCTTCTGCAGACGTGCAAAAATCGAGCAAAAATCCAATAATGTAGGCGAGGAAAAAGCATCTAGCCCAGCCATGTCTTGGGCACGCATGGGGCAATGGAATAGAAATGGAGGAACAGGTTTGACCCTGAGTTGCGCCACTTACAGGCTCTGTGACCTTGGAGAATGGATTCATCATCCCTGAGCCTCAACTTCTTAATTTACTAAAGGAAGAGTTCTACCACCCAGGACTCTCATAAGGATTAAATAAGGCAATGTGTATAAAAGGCCATTTTGATGGCTTCCCTGACATTTCTCCTATGCATGGAGTGAAGCACTCTTTTGGCTTCTTTATCTCATTCACATCTTTCAGCACTCTGCACAAAGCACAGCACTTGATAATGACCTGTTTACCGAGATCGCCTATTCCTGTTGTCGGCATGGGGCAGGGCACTGCAGAGACAAATAGGTATGTGTCACCCAGAGGGGCTCCTATTCTAACACAAAGAACAGATATGTAGGTACAGACATTATCAGTGTCATTATCAGCACCAAGAGCTCTTACAGATGAAGTGACAGACTGGGGAAAGCCAAGGACAGGGGCTGATTCCGCCGACGGAGAAAGTCCAAGAAGTGGTCTTAGACCTAAAGAATGTGATCTATGAGCTGAGCCCAGAGGGGCAACTTGAACATGTTAGACTAAGACATGCACAAAGGGAGGTCTGCCAAGTCACACAGGACAGAAAGGTGGAGCAGAGAAAGGAATGGCCGTCTTGCGTTTGTCACCCACAGGAGTATGTGAGTCAAGCCTTGGAGGGTGAAGAGGCTTCGCATTCGCAGGTGGCACACTGCGTTTTTCCATGAAGAGTGAAAATAAATGGACATTGGTGGGTCTGAGAGTGATCGAGGATCCATATCACAGAGAGTTGAAGGGCACTAGGGAGCTTGGCCTTCTTTCGGGCGAGTCTGTTATCATTCAAAGGTGCAAATAAAAGTAGCCTGGCTTTACGTAGCTCCCTGTGGAGGAAGCAATGAAGCTTTGAGATAGTAAAGTCAGGGAGACCAGACAAAAGATGGTGGCATTTTACCCTTTGCCATATCCAGTCAATGACCTTCATTCGGGTTTGATCTATGAGAGACAAAGACCCTTGAGTTTCACCTCCCTGCTGAATATCAATGGGTTGGAAGAACAAATGTTTTTAAATATCTCCTGGGTCAGACACCACGATGGGTGCCTTATGAGCACGTCTTTTCTCTCCATTTTCCTTTCTCTGGAAGAGAGACTGGCGCACAGGAGGGTGGAGAGTGGTGCCCAGTGTGGCAGCCAGGAAGGGACAGAGTCAAACCCCAATGTGGCCTGAGGCCAAGGTGCGACCTGTCCACACTCTCCCACAACCCAGGTGCTGTACACAGCAGTCTGGCCATGTGGGAGCCAGGAGCCTGCCTGCCGAGGGCAGCCCACTCCCAGAAAGACTTTGGGTCCCCTCGGGGAGCTCCTACACCCTGCATCCTTTCTCTGGAGCATTACAACATGCTAACATTCCTGGGCCCCAGAGGCTAGGGTGCATGGGGAGGACCCAAGCAAGGTTGGCTTCTAGACAACTGATAAGTTTTCATCGTGTGGGGAAAAACAAATTGACCCAAGGTGGTTGCCCAGAGGCCACCTCTGTCATGGGTTCTTGTCATTGTTCTCTCTGTCTCTCTCTGTCTCTCTCTCTCTCTCTCTCTCTTCAAGAAGTGAGTAGATGACTGCACGTGGATTTGCTCTTCTCTCTTTCTCTCTCATTTGATTGCTTCTTCTTACTTTTTCAGCCTCTGTTTTTCTTTACCTTGGCACTTCGTAGATTCTCAATAAAAACATGGTTTCTATCTTTCCATTTTCCTCTTCTCCAGTTGCTCTTTATGTTTCCAAAACATGCTGAGGAAATTGGGTGAGAAAAACTTTGTTTGGCCAGTCGTGCTAGCCTGCCAGGTGGATGGATAGACCGATCAATGGACCAATAGGTAGATACATGATGGATAAATAGATGATAGATAGAGATAAGGGTGCATGCCATCTATCTACCTGTTATCTAGTGGAATTGGAGACATCTGTATCCTTTGAAAGAGGAGGAAATTGAGCTTCCACCTTTGTCATGTGACCCTTCTGCCTCTCATTGTGCAGTCAAGCCAATCCCATGTCGTCTCCATCACTGGGAACCTCTCGAGGGAGCAGACCTCACTGGGACCAGGGAAAGTACTTCCACCAGGTCTTTGATTTTTACTTTTATATTTTTAAAGCTGAATTCCACATTATTGGTGGCACCAAAAGAAACCACTGCCACCAGTTGAAAAGCTAATTATGGACTGTCCCTCGAAATAAAACGTAAGTGTTATTGGAAGTCGAGGGGTAAATAAAACCAGCTGGAGGGAAGATGGCATGAGGCTGCCGAGACGAAGCCCATGGTGTTGTGCTTAGAATAAACATTCCTTTTATTTATTTTTTTTCAAGCCCGCGTCTGCTCCGTAAAAGTCATCATCCCTTTCATGTGGGACAAAAGAGGATTTGGAAAGAGGATTTTCTTAAATCTGTGCATTGAAAATACAGCTTATGGGAGCCTAAAGAAAAGACATTTTGCCTTTTCTTACAGTGGGTTCCTCTTAATTGTGACTTTTATAAACCCCTCTGAAGTCATCATAACCATTCAATTAGCTAACTTCATTTTTGTGTGATGAAAAGATCCTGTCTCACTGAACATACGGCAGTTATTAGAAGGTCGCTCAAGTCCTTTTCTTAGTGATATGAGTCTCCTAGATAGAATAAGATTTGATTTATAAAATTCTAAAATATATGTGGATGTGAGATCTATAAATAAATACTCTATTGTAGAGGCAAAATCTCATTATAAGTAACAATTTTATTAGCATATCCATTGAGCAAAAGGCCTTATGATGTTAATGCTAAAAATTAAACTGCAGCCATTGCGTTCAACTAACAATTCCTGAGCTCTAAGGACTAGGTACCGAGGCTATGTGTGTGTGTTTGCGTGTGTGCTTTTTTCTTTAAGTGTTCACATTAGCATGGGGAACTATTTTGCAGTGAAATTAACACAACAGTAAAACTAAAATTGATGGAGTTCTCTCTATATGCCAGGCTTTATTCTAGGTACTTGGTTTACAACCAGTATCTCATTTAAATCTCACATCAACTCTCAGAGGGGAGTGCTTTTACCTTCATGTTAGAGATGAAGGCTCTGAGCGGGAAAGCAAACTTCCGTGCTCATGTAGATAGCAACCAGTTCAGGTGGGTGGACAGGAAAGCACATGTAACGAAACATTATATATGTATATAAAATAACGTACACCTTTTAGGTATCAAAGTAACAATGTAAAAAGCCACTGATCATATTCTGAAGGACTGAAAAGAGCTTCAGTGAAAAGGAAATTCATGAGCAGGTTGTGGAGAAGAGAAGGATGGACAGAGAAAAATATTCCAGCAACCGTGTTTCCCCCAAAATAATACCAGGTCTTATATTAGTTTTTGTTCCAAAAGACACATTAGGGCTTATGTTCAGGGGATGTCATCCTGAAAAATCATGCTAGGGTTTATTTTCCAGTTAGGTCTTATTTTGGGGGAAACACGGAAGAAGGGCTGGAGAAATGATGATGCAAAAACATAAGCATTAGACTTTTTAAAAAACAAATGAAATCAACAACAACGACAAAATTACAACCTATAATCTCAATGATAGGTGAATGGTGAACAAATTCTTACATAGTCACGCAAAGTGGGTCATAAAAAGTTGGACTTTAGAATAATTTAAACACATGCAGAAATGTTTATACTACAAAGTTGAGTGGGGAAAAAAAGCCAACAGAAAGTTTATATTCAATATAATTCCCATAATGTAAATAAACACGAGTACACATGAAGAATTCTAACAGACAAATAATATATATTTTTTAAATTTTTCATGAGGTTATGGGATATTTAGATTTTCGTCTTTATTGTTCTGGACTCCAAGTTCTTTCTGTTTTTTGTTTTTTCTATAATGGCCAGGTATTGTTTTCATAATCTGAAAAAATCCTGAACATAGTGAATTAGCAAACAATGAGGGGCCTTGTATATTTTGTCATCGTTTTCCTGGTTTTGATATGCAGGAACCTTACACCATCCGGAAAGCATATATTATGTATGTAACCAAAACAGACATTTAGGGGTATTGGATCCACCTAGCTCCTAAAATGCATTTCCGTTAGCCTTCCAAAGGTTAGGGGACAGCTGTCTGCAGAATGTAAACTAAAGCTGTCTTCTGCCTGTGGTGTTTCAGTGGATGGCGATAACAAGGGTGGGATACTGATGTAACTGAGACAGTAATGATACATAAATAGAACAAAGCTGTAGAGAGGGCTGGAAGGGATGGGAAATTCCATAGGTTTCCCTGGCTAGAAGGATACTCCATATGGTTATTTCTGATCCGTTATCAGAAATGGAATCAGAAATGGAAGCAGAGACGTGACTTTAAATTCCAGACCCCCACTCTGAGTCAGTGATTGCCCGAACTGCTGGTGTTCTGTCTGTCTCTCGCTTGCTCCCACACTTGCTGTCCCTCTCGGAGATGGTTTCTGCATAGCCAGTTAGAAGAACCTGGGCTCTGTTTCTCCTCCGTTCGTACTTCCTGCAATCCATCAGTGAGATCTGGCAGCTCTCCCCTTCCTTTGGAGCATTTCTCTTCATTCTTTTCTTGCTTTTAAGCCATCCACGTTCTCAAGGGCAGATGGCTGAATCTGAGCTCAGTTTCTGCACCATTTTTCAAATTTCATGGAACACATTTTCCCCACTAGCACAAGGCCTTCCTGAGTAATGAGTGAGAAAAACCTTCCTGAGTCTATTTTTCTAATTAAATAGAAGTCAGGCCATGCAAACAATTACAACTTATCAGAGACCGATTCTTGCCCAGTTTGGGAAGAATACATGGGGAAATATATCCAACACCTGGAAACACCCAGCAGAACTAAATTTGGTGTTAAGACAAAATGAAGAACACTGGTAATTTAAAATTCAGCTTCATATTCAAAACTCACCAGATGATTTTTTTTCTTTTTACTGTTTTACAGTGTAGAGTTATGAACTAATGTTACAATGTCAGCAATACGTAAAGGATGAATCTTAGTCTGACATAGAGAATGTGCCACTGATCAGAATTCTTGTGAGAAGAGATATATAACAACAAAAAAAGAGTATTCAATATTATACTTCCTTTTATTTTCATAATTTTAATTAATACGGATGCCAAATCATATTAATCATAATAGTAGCAAATTATTTGGGGTGACAATATTACATTTTTTGGAGATTTTCAAAGAGCAACCATGGTGATCAAGGTGAAGAAAAAGTCCTCTCGATGCTATGCCAGGGTTGCGTGTTACAATTCGCAAAGTGTTTCAGTATCTGTAAATTAATTTTTCTCAAATTAAAACATGATCGGGTATGGAATTCTTATTAGATTCTTATTTAACCAAAGAGAACATGGGTTATTAAAAAAAAGAAAGTAGGAAAAATAGTGAGCTCTGATAATTTAATTAGATGATTTCCAAGGCTTGCCTTTTTAGAGTTCATCCATCCATCTATCTATCCATTCTTTTGTAGCTGTGCCTATATATTTGTACACCTTTTCTCTCCATATAAAAATGTGACTGTATATGTATGTGATTTTAAATATGCCTACGTAAAAATACCAGTATATTCTAACGGAGAAGTGGTGAGCCTGATCACAGGGAGTACAGGGAATGAATGACCCAATGACTGGGACAACCTCCAATGAACTTGAATGTGAATATCACTGTGTTCTCCTCCTTTCCATCCTGTGTCTTCTTGCAATACTGCAGACCTGGGGGGATACCCTCCACCCAATGGTTACCACCCTGGGAGGGTCTCAGGGGAATTGCATGCAGGGACAGGGTAGATGCCAGGTAAGGAAGAGGCTAGACCAGGTGGGTGATGGAGAGAAAAAAAGCACACACATTGATAAAACATCAACAAAAAGTATCAGTCCCTTGCATTTATTCTCTCTACGCAATTTTCCAAACACCTTTCCAGTGGTTATTGATTCAGTCAATGAGTCAGTTGGTCAGGGCTTGTTGAATGAGTGTCCTGTGCACAGTGATTGGGGTCTGCCTGGTCCCTGCCTCGCAGAGAGCTGAGTTCAAAGGAAAGGGATGTGTAAACAATGAGTATGAAATGAGAGTGTCCCCCACCCTTGGTCATGCAGGGAGAGGAGGGAAATATCAGGACTGTGGATCGAGGCACAGGACCCCACCGGTACAAAGACTGGGGGCTCAGAGTCAGCGCTGGGGGAACCCACAGCCATTCTGGGTCCTCTCGTTGGGTCCTCTCCGCTGTCTGAACCGGGGGCGAGGCTCTCTGAAGTTGGCTGAGACAAAGATGGATCAGAACTTCGTTCTCATGTTCAAGACATATATTCCTCTACCCCTTGGAAAAGTTAGAAAACAGAGGCCGGCAGGTGGGGGGGCAGCCGACAGAACTGTGTCACTTCTATAACTAAAGATTCCTGGACCAGGGATGGGCATACCATGGCTCTCAACCTGTCTGTGCAAAAAATGCTTTATTGGAACCTAGCCACACTCATTTGTTTACGTATTCTCTGTGGCTGCTTCCCTACCTGCAAGAGAACCATCTGACGTAGAAAGCTGAACATATATAATTTCTGGGCCTTTATGGAAAAAGTTTGTCAACCCTGAGGAGGGACAATTACGCAGGCAGGTGTCTCAGCTAGGTAGACATTTTGTGTCAAGTTCTGAAGGGACGCTAAATCTGGTTAGTCTGCCAAATAAATAAAATATTACAGACCTTCCCAGTCAAAGGCACAGCGTACAAAAAAGAAAGAAAATAATAATAAAAGGTAATCCCATTGGATTTACCGTTCCAGCCCTGAAGCAAGCTGACTGCGTCTGAAGAGCCCTTTCTCCGTTGAGCACCGAGCCTGTTGGGGAAGGGAACCCGCCGAGCTGACAGGACAGCCGACTGGGACCTGAGGGGCTGAGAACTCAGGAGAGGGGACGCTGGAACACAAGTCTCAGCTTCCCCAGGCCACTGCCAGGAGAGATGCCACAGCTCTCTGAAGACGGGCCTTCATTTGTCAGTGCTTTGTGGCTCCCCGAATTCCACTTAAAACTGATGTGGGGGGGGGACATGCTGTTAAAGAATGATTTGCAATTAAAATATGATCAATGCATTATTAATGCCAGGAGCCATTCTGGGGCAATTTTATTTACTCTTGTGCAATCTGAAGGTTCTCGCAAGAGAAAGGAAAAAGGAAAGCAAGAAGGACAGGGGAAAGTGGAAAGAAGGAAAGGAGAAAGAGGGAGAGAGTCCAACTGAAAGAGAAAGTGGGAAAGAAAAAAGAGAGCCTTGCTTTTTTTTTTTTTTTTTTTTTTTTTTTTTTTTTAATGTGTTTGCCTTCACCACTCCGAAGTTCTTGTTAATTCCATCTGTCCACAACAGAGCCATCGACGGCGAGAAAAAGCATTTCCATATGTGCAAATTAGCATCCAGCCTCCCTTAATCTGTGCCATGGTCCTCTGATGTAGATGCTGAGCTCGCCTGCCAAACCCACTAATGTCATCCAAATAGAGGCGTTATTGGCTTGAGCCGCTGTGGGGCTGTTCTGCCCTCCAACTCCGAACCGGCCCTTCTCTCCTCTGTTATTTCCACTCTGGTCTAATGCTGTCACTTTGCTCAAATTCCAGTAAACACATGGCCCCAGCAGCGCCACTCCCTTAATGACAGCCCACTTTCCTCCAGACCCACCCAACTCGCTTCTAATGAGAGCAGGCTTGTAGAATGATGCCCAGGTCACCTGGCCCAGCAGCAACTCACACACCCAGCCCAGCCTGCTGTCAGAGGGTCCACAGAGTGTCAGCTGGATGACCGCTCAGAGCCTGTCCCTGGAATCAGAGGGAGTCAAGGAAGCAAGGCTGGCCCAGCCTGGCACCCAGGGACAGCCACATCCGCCCCCCGCCGCTCCCTTTGCTGTCCTTCCTTGTCCCAATTTGAGCCTCACCCTCTCCCTCTGCTTCAGTCATGTTCCTGACTTAGGGCTTTATTCCTGCATTCATTTAATCAACACACATTTATTAGATTCTTGTGAGGTTCAAGAAACAGCAGAAAATGGACCTGAGTCCCTTTCTGTCTGGAACAGTGGAGAACTTTGGGTGCATTACAAAGCGGCTGCATAAAGAGTTTGAGGGGAGGAAACGCCCCTCTCACTGTGTGATTTTCATTTCCTAGGTTTCGGCTTTGGCATTTTCACAAAGCTTTGACCCGAGTCCATTCGGTTACCCTCCCTGTCAGGAGCCGTTGAGTGGTTTCATCTCCTCCACGAGCTCTGAGCACCAGGATCTCATTCCTGGTATTGCTTCCTTTTAGGATCGCAGAGAAAATGCTCCCAGGCCTGGCTGCTAGTTTCCCGATAAACCCCTTGGGGAAACCTCCAGCTAATGTCTCCCCCATGGAGCACAGGCAGAGAAATGAGAAGAAGTGGGCCCTGAAGGTGACTAAGCATGACCTTGTCCTCCCCACCCCACCCCCAACAGATTTCCCCAGCCACGGCTTGGGAATTCCCATACTGCTGACAGCACTTCTATCCTTGGTGTTGTTGTTACTCAATTAAGGGCCTTTTGTCTGTATTCTTGTCATTGCATCTGGACATCAGACTGTAAGAACCAAGAAAAATAAATAGATGATAGATAGATAGATGATAGATAGATAGATAGATAGATAGATAGATAGATAGATAGATAGATAGATAAATGAATGAATGAACGGTTGTTTCTCTCAAAAGCCTCCTGGAGAAGAAGAGGGTCTCACAGGATCAGGGAGACACGCACTCCCCAGAGGTTGATGCTGCGTGCCTCCTAGTTCAGAGTCCTGGGGCCGCACTTCCTGACAGCATTAGCTGCTTTCTCCTAAGGCCATCGTCCGCCTCACCTGGCTCTTCAGACAATGGATGAGATGGGATGTTCTGATTGATCTCCTCCAGGGTTACAAGAATCATGCCCCCTCCCGGGTGCTTGCACTCCTACATGATGACCCTTCCTCACCCTCTGTCTGCATGCCCCCCGATTCCCTTCCAAGGGGCTCCACTCCAGCTGTAAAGAACTTCAGAGAGCTATCTAGAGAATTCCAGATTGCGTAGACTGACAAGGTGGGGGAGGGGAACTCGGCAAGCACATTGTCTCCCTGCCTGACCTCTTATTTTCTAGAAGAGGAAGGAATTCCCAAGGAGATGGATGAAAAGAGACAAGTACTTAACCTCAGTGAAGACTGGAACAAAATCCCATCACTTCTCAGCACATCAATTCTCCTCTCAAAGACCCCAAGGACAGACTGAGAAGAAAGAAGGGAAAATGTGGGTTCAGGAGAACAGCCATTGGACAATCACATTTATTCCATGTGGCACCAGAGGAGGTCCCAGTACCAGTGGACAGGAAGTCATGGGGAGACAGATATTGGGGCTCAATATAAAGACTTACTTCCTGACACTCAGAGCTGTCAAAATCGGCTCAGTGTGAGCATCAAATAGTTGTTGTTTTATAACAATGGAAATTGCAAGATAACCGTCCTTTGTAAAACGCTTTGCAGACCACGGAGCCCTTTTCCCATGATGTGACATGTGCCTGACCTTGACACCATCCCTGTGAGGCAGTTGTGAGTGTTCACACCTTTGACAAATGAGGAAACTGAGGCTCTGCAGGGTTCAGCAAATAGCGTCAGACCTCGCGACCAGTAAGGAGCAAAGCTCAAAGTCAAGCTGGACCTCCTGACTTTGAACTCCAAATCTGTCCTTAGCATAAACGCCCCATCACCGACAGTGGTCAAAGCAGGCCTGACTCTGTACCGGACTCCAGCTTCGTATGGGGCTCAGGTAGAGTGAGTGAATGTCCCTCTAGAAGGCTAACGGCGTGGTGCTTCTCAGGTGAATGCATGGCCGATGGCCCCACAGCGGCTCTCGACAAGCTGGGGTGAAAGATACTCCTGACTGCCACCCCGTGACTTTTTCTGTGTTATCCCCAGTGATTCCACACACAGTTCCCTCAGACGGGAGTCTTCTTCTCCTCTTCTACTTTCTATGCTTCTTAATAAGCATCCATTGAATAGTTAGACATATATTTAGAAACAGATCCTAAACTCAAACCGACTATCATTTTCTCAATCCTTTATTCCCAGGTGCCCACACCTTGTCATTCTCAAGCTGATCTGCAATTTTACTTTCTTTTCCTGTATCCTTGATTAGATTATGAACTCTCTGAGGGCAGGATCTGGGTCTTATGTATCTTAAACATATCTGTCTCTGGCACATTGTCGATGCTAAGTAAGGTTTGAATGAATGAATGAATGAATGAATGAATGATCCCAAGGTTATTCGAAATCGCTTGCCTTAAGCTATCCAGATTTGGTATCTCCCATATGCCCACAAGACTTTGGCTCCTGGTCCCAGAGAGTTAACCGCACCTGGTGGGGCCAGCTCAAACCTGTGCACATCCCCCTGGCTACTGCTCCCAACTTGCCTGGTGATGCAGGCATCCCTTGAGCACAGCAGACTCCATATGCTAGCCCCTTAGTCTGCTAAATCACCAGCCAGCCTAAATTTGAAACATTTCTAAAGTGTTATACAATGTTGCAATCATGTTTTTACAAAACAAAGGCTGAGATACTGGAAGCCATTTTCGACCAATCAGCATCTTATTGAAAGAGGCGCCTTGATGGTACCATGAGTGACACGGTGTAAAAACATATCTGTATGTATCACAGTCCAGGCTCTGCCAGGAAACATCTGCTTTGTAAGTGGGGAAGGGGTGGTGAGGGGCTGTGGTGGAAGTGGCACTGGGAAGGGGCCAACGAATGTGGGTGGAAAATGGCTTAAAGTGAGGAAGTTGAAAGCAAATGTGAGTCAGCTAATGTTCCGTTCTTGGATCCTAAGGGCCAACGGTACCAAGACAAGATGGTAGATCGGACTCAGGTAGAAGAGCCAGGAACATTGTTTGAGACCTTAGTAAACACTCAGAGGTCCTTCACGTGGTAGTAAGGCCGTCCACGGCGTTTCATGCTCTGGGGTTGCATTCGCAGTGCCCATGTGTCGGGATGGGGAGGTGACAGCCCTGTCCCAGTGTGCCAGGCAGACCACACACGGCATTTGGCCTTTCATTCGGAGCTTCACCGAGGACGTGCAGGAGAGATTCCTTGGAGAGGAGTGACGGAGAGGCAGACAGATGAAAACTCGGGGCACGTAAAGAAAAACATAAAGTATGTAAAAGCCAACTTGAAAAGAAAATATATTGACCTTTGGGGGTATGAATTATCTTCAGATACCTGAAGTGCTAGAATGGGGGACTGGCATTTATCTCCCCCCAAATCCGTGACTCATTTGGGGCTCTCAGGGGTCAGTTTTTGATTGGGGGGAGGCGTAGATGAGAGAACGTAGATCACATGGGCTGACAGGTGAGGCATGAAGACCTGGGGCCCTTGGGGTAACAAATCACACAAGATGCTCTCACTTTGTGGGAAGGAAGAGCATCTGAAAAGACTCAACTTTCAACAGAGATGCCGCCTGCTGCAGAAGGCAGGGCCTCTCTGTCTCTGGGCATGTTTAAGCATAAGGAGCAAAACTGCCTGTCCAAAACGCGGAACCAAGGACCCAAATGTCAGAAGGGGTGACAATACTCAGGCTGCCGGAGCTCAGAATAAGTCAGGATGCTTCTCACTGGAGCTAATGGAGAACCCCACCTACAAAGGGGCCACACACGAGTTCCTCAAACAAGGTCAGGGGCAGGGCAGCTCCTAGGCAGCTGGACTTGGGGGTTCAGTGTTCTCCGCACTGTGCCGTCCTCGGCGTGCTGCTGCCACCATTCTAGGTAGGGCAGGAAGACAGAGTGAAGACAGCACAGTGGCAGTGAGGAAGCTGTCCTGGCCCCGGGCCCCCAGAGGGCAGCTGCCTTCCCTGAAGCTCAAGGGCAAATGGGAAGAAAATGGGGTTTGAACAGCAAGGGGTGAGCGGCTGAGAGGGGCTGAGAGGGGTGGCGGTTGCTCTCATACCAGTGGTTACTGCCACAACATGTTACACTGGGATTTTAATTCAGGAGTCCATGATATGTTTGAAATATTAATTTTTCAATAGATAATTGCCTTTGATCCCACAAAGGTATATGAGTATCTCTCCCTGATACCTCATTGATCCTGAGTTCTCCAGTGCTTTGCTGATATATGGAAATGGGCGCACGTGTGCATGTGCGTTTGTGTGAGTTGTTTTTACACAAATGGGAATGTTCCATATCTGTGCATTCCTGAACCAGTTTTTAACACACTTGTCAATTGGCAGAGCATTCCATATCAGTGTCATGTGTCATCGTGTGAACATATATGTGTGTATACGCACGCACATATACACACGTGTGTTATGTATTAAGGAGTCAAGAATGTGTGTATGTATACTTGAGAATATATGAACAGTTTATTCACATATTGAGTATATCCAAAGTATTTCATTCCTTCCTTCTTTTAAAAGAATTGTCTACTATTCCACTATGTATAACTGTTTAAACGATTTTTCATTAATAAATGATTAGAGCATTTTATGTATTTCGATGCTGCACAAAGTGTTGAAGCACGTATCTTTATATACTTATCTTTATACACACTCAGCCATAAAAACCCTGTGTCACGGTGTTTGTGAATATTTGTCCTGACAGCACACTGCCCAGCACCCCTCAGAGGGTTCGCAATCCCCACAGCAATGAAACACTGCACACAGCTGCCCTCACAGGGTTTTCTTAGACTCTTTGATCTTGCCAATCTGACAAATGAAAACCAATACCTCATTATAATTGTAATTTGCATTTCTCTTACAACGAGTAAAGTTCGCGTATTTTCATACGCTAAAAAGCCAGTCGTATTCCCTTCGCTATAAAATCCCTGTTCCCATCCTTTGCCCATGTTCCCCCTGCACTAAATACAGTTCCTTAAATGACTAAATTCCAAAGAAATTGGCCAAGCCTCTTCCACCTCCCATGCTTTAGGCTATGAGATAATCTGGAATGCGTCTCAACGTATGACAATTGCACCTCTTCTCTTTTCTGGTGTGAGTGGACACCACCACTCACAACAGGGTTTGTGGGCTGTCGTGTCGTCTCCACCCCAGATTCCCGCAGGGGTGGGATCAAGCCACAGCTTCTTGGGGCCTTCCCTTCCTGTGAAAGTGGTTGCAAAGACAGAAACATTGCTGGTTTCTTGTGGTAGCTACAAGAGTCCAGTGAGACTATGAGTGTGAAGGCCCTTTGCACACTCTACAGCTCAGCGTGTTTCGGGCCTGTTGCAAGGCGGGCGGTATGGAGCATGTGCTACGTATTTCCATTTTTGCCGGGCTCATTGGTTATTTCTCAGATTTCAACACCAAAAGCCAATGATAAGGCAAAAACCTGGAATAACGGCCACCAGCTGATCACACTGCTGGGAGCCCCATCTCTCAGACCTGGTAGCTTATGGGAGGGCAGGATGGTGACCTAGGCCCCCTCAGGCTCCCCTAAACCTACCCCAGCCCTGGCCTCATCCCTGAGTTTGACCCCTTAGAACTTGAGCCTCCGAGGACCACCGTTCGAAACTCACCAGCTTACAGCCTCGGACAGCTCTGGTTACCTGCCTACCCACTTCGCAGGGGGCAGAGGTGGTTCTGAGCGCCAGAGCCGGCTGCGGCCTGAGTCTCAATCTGCGTTCCCGCTTTCCCCATTTCAGAACTG
The DNA here is from genome assembly GCF_964194185.1 of Rhinolophus hipposideros. Taxonomy (NCBI): domain Eukaryota; kingdom Metazoa; phylum Chordata; class Mammalia; order Chiroptera; family Rhinolophidae; genus Rhinolophus; species Rhinolophus hipposideros. The sequence goes on from NC_138051.1 coordinate 96,949,906, forward strand.
ATGAATTATTAACCAGACCTCTGTTTGTAATGCTGGGTCTCCGCTTCCTCCAAATTAAATTACTGAGGAATATATTTGATTATAAACATACTTAGTAAATGTTTTCATTGTTGCTTTCTGTAGCTTCCTTTGTATTAAAGTGTTATAATGTCACAAAGTCAACCACAAACATCTACAGCCTGCCGTGGAAAGCTATTTAAAGCAAACACTGGGCAAATTAAGTAATCAGAAATGAAAACCACTTTAGGACAATAGTGAATATAATTTGTCATCTCTCAAAAAAAATAAAAATTAAAAAAATAAAATAAAAGCGAGGGGGCACTTCTTCCAGCCGCTGAGCATTTTAATGAGAAAGTGTTGAAGTTGACATACAACGTCTCAGTCAGGGTCCAAAATGTTCCCTGGTTCTACTTTTGTGACCTTGAATAAGGCATGCTCTCTCTGAGCCTCTCTTTCCTTATCTATAAAGTGGGAATAATAAGTCTGTCCTAAAAAAAAGTCGTTTTATCAACTGTAAATGATCTCCAGATGTAAACGCTAATAATTATTGTTTTACCAAAAGTAAACTGCAAAAAGCCAGGAAAGACGCAGTTGCACAAACGTTTCACCAACAAAGCTGACCCGTGGGAGATGACGTGCTTCCTAGGCTTTGCAGCAAGGCTTCGTGGGGGTTGTGGGGGAGTATTACATGGCCTCATCTTCTAGGACCTCCTGGTCTCAAGGAGGAGCAGATACACACAGAGGACAGTTGGGTTCAGATGGGAAAGCCTAGTGCGGCATGCACAAACCAAGCTTTCAGAGCGGAGAAGATGCTGTTATTCTTTTTAATGATGCTGAGTTGGAAAAGGGGTTTCAGGGCAGAGGTCCATTTGCAGATTTGACAGTGAAGAGAAGATGAAACTTCAAGTGGGACCAGAGATGATAAGGATACTTCTGGGTAGAGAAGGAAGGAGCTGGAATTGCAGGGAGGGGAGCGAGTGTGCACAAGCCCAGGGGTCTGAGACAGCCCTGAGTTGAAGAGCAAAACGCTAATAATGTTTAAGGCTGGTACAGAGAGAGCCGAAATGGGTAAAATCGGCTGGGGCTGATTGTGACAGCCTTGAATGCCATCATAATGTTTGCATTTACTTCTGCAGCCGATGGAAACCACTGGAACATTCAAGGAACAGATTGTCATCACAACTCTGTCTTTTCTAAAGGTAATGCGATAATGACTGAAAGCAGTGACGTGGAAAGAGAATGGGGTTGGAAGCCAGGCAGACGAAAGCTTCACCACTCTGCGTCTCACTTCCTTGGTCTGTGCACTGGAGAAAGTAGCGCCCCTCCCCTGAGCTGTGAGGGTAAAGGAGACCACGTGTGTAAAATGCCTACCCCTGCTGCTTCATCTAGATAGAGACAGATGACGATCAGCTTTTGTATCTTCCTTTCCCTCTGGAAAGTCTGATCTGTTGTTCCCCATTAAGCATAAGAGGAACAAACCAGGGAACGGACAGGGATATCGTGAGCCTGTGTGACCGCGTGTAAGTCATACTTATTTTCTCAGCCTCAGTTTCTCCAGACGTAAACCGAGAGGTTTGAGCAAATCTATTTGAAGGGCCGCTTTAGCTTTAATTGCCTCTCGTGATAGCAAACGGACATGTGGGAGGCAGAGATTGCCTAATGGGACCAGCGTCCAGGGGCCCTTCTAAGACCATAGCATGACAAATGGCATTTAATACAGGCTACAAAGGCACCAGATGCGGGACTTTAATGAAAAGAAAATGGCGTCTCCGTATCATTACAAATTAAGTCCATCTATCTGCACAGCCTGTGGTGCTGAAGTCATAGTTTGAAATTCAGCAATACTTATGGTTAACACATGCTGTTTTCTCATTATTTTCTTCATCAAACATTTACTGAGCACCTAGTAATGCCAAGAGCCCTCCGAATTCCTGCGATGCCAAGATGAAAGAGGTTATCTTTTAATGCACGTTACCCGTTCTCCCCAACCAACAGCATCAGAACCCCTGGAGGGCACTGATTATATTGTGTCAGCCTCTGTTGATGTGTTTCCAATATGGTGCCTGTTGGATGGTAAGGCAACCAATGGCATATCCTTGTTGAGGGTGGGGATGGAGATGGTGGTGGTGGTACCGGTTTGTATGGTGGTATTTAGAAGTGATACCAGTGTGGGTGATAATGGTGGTGGTTAGGGTGTTGACGCTGAAATGGTACTACCGGTCGAGGCGCCCATTGTGTTGGCCATGATTTAAATTTTAACCAGAATTATTATTTTGTAGTTATTCTTGTTGTGGATGTCATTGCTTTCTAAATAATTATGTTTTTTTCCCACAAAGGAATACGTGTGCATTATAAAATCATATAAAATACTAGCCAAGAGAAGATGAAAACCACCCATAATTACACTACCAAGATTTTGATAGTGTGATTATAGTGTTACCATTATGAAGCTTTTGATACCCATGATTTTAAATGTGCACATGCAGTTTATAGAGAACATATCGTTTTATAACCTGTTTTTTTTTTTTCCATTCCATCGAAAACATCATTCCGCTTCCAAAAAGCAAAAACCAAAATCAGACATCATTTCATCTTGGTAAATAATTTCTAGACCTATTCTTAAAGACATCACACCATCCCTTTGTTGGAAACCGTGATTCGTTACTCAGCCAGGTCTTGAGCATTTACTTCCTAAGGTAGAGCAAGGGACGTGGGCTTAACGAGGCTAGGACCAAGTTTCAAAGCCAAACTCCACTCAAAAGTGCGTGACATTGGAGCAGGCGCCTTTATTTTTCAGTCTCACCTTCTTCTCCTATAAAATGGAGGTAAGAATGCCTACCTCTTAGGGCATTTTGAGCTTAAATATCATGTGATATAGGAATCTTCCAGCCCAGTGACTCAGACACAGCAGATACTCAAGCAGCCTTTTGTGCTCATTCCCCATCCCACCTGGGGTCACTTTTGCTTTGGACTCGTTCATTTAGAAACGTGGGCAAGTTGATAGAGGGATATTCCAGCTCAGGAATAGGCAAGTGGACCAGGGAGAGCTAAGCTTTCTGTGGTTACTTTCTTGTTCCCTCTCTCTGCCTCTCTGTCTCTCTATTTCTGTCTCCCCACCCCAATGTGCCCTGCACAGCTGTGGGGACCAGAGTACCACTTCTCTCTGTCATCAGTAATGTGGAAGCAGTGAGGAGAGGAGAGGGGGTACCCATTACCGGGGTCAGAGAAAAAGGGAAGATGTGTTTCTGGCTTACCTGGTGAGGTGAGTTGAGACTCAGAATGCATTTTGTCTTTTCCTCCAGGAAAACCATAGTATAAGTAACAGCTAGGTTCCCAGGCTAGCCCTTCAAAGCTACTTCCATCTACAAAGTCCATGGGGTACAATGTAAACAAAACTGTGTAGTTTAATCTAACAAGTGCCAAAGCCAGGTTGATTAAAAAAGCAAACAAACGAAAACAAAAACAAACAAACAAAAAATAAAAACCCTTTCAACCTTATAGCTGATTCTAGTGCTGTGGGACACACGTCACAAGAAAAAAATGTCCACGATGAGAGAGAAACCTGAATAGACGGGTGGCTTTATAGTATGGAAGCTTCTGAGACGCCATTGTATCTGATAAATATTAAATGATGAGAGGACACTCCAGGCAGGTTTAGGGAGGAAAAATTTTCCAGCAGGTACAAAAACAACAAGTATGGAAGGCATGAGCGTGTTCTGAGAATGAAAACAAAGCTGACTGAGGAAAGAAACAAGGGTTTTTGTTGAATGTGAGAGGGAGTAAATGTGAGGGGCACCATGAAACCAGGTCATGGAGACTTTGGTTTTCATGCAACATGTCTGGGCTCTTTTTTCTAGAAGCGTGTTTCCGGAAGATGGTCTGCAGACCATTTGCACCAAGAAGAGGCACCTTCTCATACACATCACATACACATGGTCTCCCCGACCTCCTCCACCCCCCAAATCAAACCCTGCACCAGGGTATGAAGACAGGACGCATTCCAGCTACCACCATTCTCATGCACACTAAATTGTGTGGACCTGCCTTCTGAACAACAGTGGGCTTTCAGAGGCCATTGGATAGTGGAATTGCAAAGTTGGTGATAATTTACAGAAATTCAGTGAAAACTCATTTACACTTCAGAACAATTTTTCAAGCACCTTCTTGGACTCTACCCAGAGCGTGGCTTTGGGGGTAAGATTTGAGGTTAAATATCCTACAATTCTCACATCAACTTACTAAGGTAGGAATTATAATTTTCACCTTCCACGTGCAGAAACCTGGGTCAAGTTTACATGATCTGATGACGGTTGACAGTTTGTAAGAAGAGTTGGAGTCCATGAGCCCACAGTCTGTGCCCTTACTTACGTTTGGACTGCTCTGAATGCCCAACCAAAGCCATTTTGTGACTTGAGGAAACTGAGGTGAGTTGAGTCGCAAAGGTCCCACTGAAGCTCGTGACCAGACATAAGGCTGAATGTCACCTTCTCTTGCTCACTGTCCTCTGCTCCTCCATTCTCAGACACGGGCCTCTACTTGAATCTCCTTCGAGGAAAGGGAGACTTCCCTCTGCTTCCAACGCTTTCTGGCTGAGTGGCAACATCCCTGGTGACAACAGAAACGAATCCCTGTTAGTCCCTCTTTATTATCTCAGACAGCAGGAAAAAGAACCACGGATTATACACTCCTTGTCATTCCTCCCTTTGATCGGCATCTTGGGTTTCAGGATGAGAGAAGATTCTTTGACCAGATTTCTATAAATGAACATGGTTAACTATAAACCTCATGTATGCTCATAAAATGTGTCACTTAAAGATGTTTGGGTTGGCACTGGGAACTCTGAAGGCAAAACTGAGACACAGTTTAATTTAATTACAAGTAGGGAAAGTTAAAAAAAATAAAAATAAAATGAAAGTTTGCTTCTTCTGAGCATCCAGATGAAGAAGTAAAGAAACCTAATGATTGCGTAGCTTCCTCACAACCGTGAGGGCTTTTCACCCAGTGCCATTCAACTTCTGATGTGTGAGAAGCTGCCTTCTGAACCCTTTGGTAAATAATGCATGTTTTCAATTTGGTGAAATATGCCCGTTCAGCTCCTACAACCAACCAGACTGTCAGAGGAACACGATGCATTGTAATAAACCCAATATTTAACCAGATAGAGCAAAATCCCGTAATAATGTTTTTAGAGGGTGGGCAATGAAAATACGTTAAGCGGGAAATACCATGTGTGTGGCCACCCAATCATGATTTGAAAAGATCAATGTTGCATGTGGGAAGGAACTACAAGTGTAATCATTAAACGTGGAAGCCTACATGGGAGCCCTTTGGAGGAGGACAGGGGAAATTGCACGTGTGGGTGAGGAGGGCACGGAGGGGACGGTGCTAACACACACACCTATCTACGTGCCTGTGACTCTTCCAATCATCCTGTTGGCCCCCAAGGGCAGTCCAGACAGTCAGAAATGAGTGGGGGATGAGACGGGGGTGCCCAGTGGCCTGAGATTCACTGCTCATCCTGCCGTTTCTTCAACCTTATCACATGGAACCAGTCAGTTGAAGTCTCTGTGTCTCCTTTGCCGAATATGTAAAGGGGTTTAAAATAGCCCAGTTTCTGGCATCAAGCACCACAAGGTGTTCTCTAACCCTCCCCCCAAATCTCATTGTCTGCCATTTACTGCAAAGACCTTTAGGTAAACACTGAGATGAATTTGAGAGGGCCTTCACTGGGGGAGGGGGTCAATTAGGGCTCAAGTCTGATTACGGAAATTTGCACTGCAGTCTATGCTAATCAGCATGAGGAAGTCACAGGTCAGTGTTCATGGAAAGGGAAGGTGTTCAAAATGTGGCTTCTCGAAAGAAGACACGCAGGTACAAGCTAGGTCTCTGAGGAGGCGCAGGCACACCCCGGCTCGGCATCGCATAGGCTCCTAGGATTAGAGGTCTTTCTCTCCTGGTCCCCGGTTCACCGAGGAACCTGCCACAGTGGCCTGGAGTTAATCCAGTGCTGCCAACAGAGCACACCGTGCCTCACGCATGCTACAAGCGGACCTCTCAGACGCCACTTCCGTGTGTCCCTTTTGCCTTCGTGCTCAGAAATGTGCGGGAGGGTCAGGGTGAGACAGACACATGTCCATGGGCCACAGCTCCCGGTAGCCAGCCCTTACAGGAGGGGAAGCAGTTCCTGCTCCCTGGAATAGATCATCAGAGGCCGCTGGTGTTTACCAAAAGGGACCATAAACAGGGGAGTGGCCAAAGGGCTACCTGCTGATACCAAAGCCAGGCCCTGAAACCCATCTTTGATCCCCCATTGCTCAATAAAAACCAAAGGAAGTTCATGACATCTGGTTTGGCATTCAGGGTTTTGGGACCCACAGGCAATGTCTGTTATTCCCCCATTTTTAAGGACGCCTATTGCTATGGAAAGAGACTGACTTTTGAAGTCCATTTGTGAACATGCTAGCCACCTGCATGTGGGAGCAGTACGTCCTAAGACCGAGCACCGCAGGCTGAGAAATTGTGCCACAAACGTGGCTGGGCTCTGGACTGTCTGGGGGCTTCCTGGGACTTGGGAGGACTCAGTGCTACTCAACCAGGGGTGACTAAGGTCCCCAGGTACATTCTGCAATGTCTAGAGCCGGTTTCTGTTGTCAAAACTCAAGAAGGGGTTTGCTGATGGCATTTTGTGGCTGTTACACACCCTCCCATGAGCAGGACGGCCCCCACAACCAGAAAAATACCCAGCCCCAAGTGTTCATACTGCCGAGACTGAGAAACCAGGGTCTACATGGACAATTCCTTTTGTCGAAAGCTGAAATCTATTTTATCAAACAGACAAACAAAACCTTAGAATTCATAGAAAAATGGAACCGATGTGATTTTTTTCTTCCTCTGTATATTTGCCTTCTCTATTACAGAATATATACTATAATTATACATATATAATAAAAGTGTTTTATATATAATTTATGACATATAATTACTATAATCTTGAATGTAATTATATATGACAATTATATGAATAATAATAAAATGGTACCATGCTATATAATGATTGTATATCCAACTAAATGGAATATGAAGGCATGGACAGTAGAATGGTGTAGTGAAAACAGAAGGGTGATATGTGCAGGTTGTACCTGGAGAGAAGCGTAAGCATCTCTTGTGTTTGCCATGGATATCTAGTCATTGGCAGGAAAACACCTGGGCTATGTGCCTTACCTGGGCCCCACCCCGGACCTGCTGGATGGAACCACCAGAGCTAGAACCCAAGATTCTTCACGAGGTCATTGTGTGCCCCAACGCTTCAGGACTACAGCACTAGCCCTTCAAGAAATAAAGCATCTTCATGTCTGTAACCCCCATGGACACCAGACTCAGCTCGGAGCAATGCACAGGAAAGGTCCAATGATTAGATGTTCGAACATGGTGACGACGGTGTGCTTCACTTACCAAGGCCCTGCAGTGTGTCCTAAGTGGCCCGAGCAGGACCTGCCCCCATGCCACTGCCTCCTGGCCTTGGCCACAGAGCCTTCTGTCTGAAGGACAGTGAGGGACAGTTCTGTACCTCACCCAAGTATGGCCGCCGTCTTCTGAGAACAGGGTATAGTGTCGGCCCTGTGTTAGTATTTACACATTGAAAGACGGTCGTATTGGATTTTGGATGGAGGATGAATCAGGCAGTCTTAACTCTCTCACTTCGGACTGGGGTGCAAAAATCAAATCAATTACTCATAAACATGAGGGATAAGATTAATTATTTTTTTTCTTAAACAAGGTAAATTAAAAGAATCAGCTTGCTCCTTCCCATACTGTAGTGACAAGATTAAAAATTAAATTTATACATATTTCATTTCTACATAATAAAGCCCTTTTGCAAAAAGAAAAAAAAATACCACAGTTCATCTAATTAAATCAAAGAAAATTGCCTGCAGCAATGTTACAGTATTACAATTAAGCCACTGCAAAAACCAGCCCTTGGAAGTCTTAAACACCACTCTGGGTTTAAAACCCAAATCAGCTTTTGGGGTGTGTGTGTGAATTTTGGGGGGCAGCTTCAGAGAAACGGGGAGCGCGTTCCTATGTTGGTACAAGGGTAGGAAAAAGGTTTCCAACCTCTTCTGGAGTTACTGATATATTGGCGATAGCAATTTGATCTAATTTGGGTTAAAAACAAAACAAACAAATTTGAATTTGTTTCCTGAATTTTGGGAGAAGAAACAAATTAAGGTGTCCTCCCTTCTTTTCATCTCCCCAGTACTAAAACCATTAAAATTTAGTCTTTAAATAAAATCCTGAAGTAGGACGGAGTCTCAAAGTGTGCAAAGATGGTCTTACACAACTTGATCACATTGCTAGGAGACATATGGCCAGTGCGTGGCCTCAGCTTTTACAAGAACTAGTGTCCGGGCACAGTTAGCAACTCCTCACGGCCCCACTGACATGCAGCCTGGGGTCTGGGAAGAGTCATTTCGGGCTTCCCCACAGGGACCCCATTATTAGAGGGCTGGACAGGCTGCTGGTGTGGTCATGATCCCAACAGGAATGAACGAGCCTGCCGTGTGGTCTTCGGGAAGTTCCTAATTCAGTTTCTGACGACACCCTGGCAAGGTTGAATTTTGTTCTTGGAAGTCAGGCCTTGGAACAGCTCTGGAGAGGCTCACACAAGCATTGGCCTGGATCCTGGCTTTGGTGAATCACTCCTGCCTCCTTTTAGGTCAAAGCAATGTTCCCTGACAGGTGCTGAGCAAATGTTTACTGGATAGACGCTTCTTTCGGCGGCAGTTTGGCAAGCAGTGTCACGGACCCAGGGTAGCCTGTGTGAGTCATTACATTCCTGGTTTCTGCTGCCTGCCATGGGGGTGGAGGGGGGAACAAGAGTGAGAGGAGGACTGTGTGTTTACTTAGTTCTCCGTCAGTCTTAACAGGAACCAGCTACCACAGGGCTCTGCGGCCGTAAAGTATGTTCCCCAAGCACCGTATTACCCTCCTGGCAACACCCTTGGGGATGTGCACAAATTCCACAACCATTTATCTGAAATCTCAAGATCAACAAAGCTCTGAAAGCCAGGTGTTTGTTCCTACGTTTGGCACCAACTAATGTTGTGGCAAAATATGAAGTTCTTTATGATCTTTATTTATCCCACTGAATGGAAATAAGAACAGGTTTGGCTGTAGAAATATCAATGAGTTTACCCACCCAGACCCCACAGGAGGTGGTATATGACATACTGAATATGCCCGTAACACCTGTATCAGTCATTGACTGCTGCGTAACAAAGTAGCCCAACACTTAGAGAAGGAAACAGTACCTTTATTATTCTGTGGTGTCCCTGGGTCAAGAATCTGAGCACAGCTTAGCTGGGTGGGTCTTCTGCTCAGGGTCTCTTAAGATCCTGTGGTCAAGGTCTACACCCAGGGTTTCTTGCATGGTAGCAATAAAGTTGTCAGCAGGGACCGTAGTCATCTCTATATTTCCCTTGGACGGGATACTCTTCCATGATTATTCGCGTGGTTGTTAGTAGGATTCAGTTCTTCTCAGGCTGCTGGACTGAGGGCCTCTGTTACCTACTGGTCATTGGCCAGTTCTGTTCTAGATGACCATCTCCAGAAGTACCATTGAGAAGGGAGTCATCGTCTTTTGTAACTTAATCTCGGAATTGGTTACATCCCATCACTTCTCCCATATTCCTTCATGAGGTGGGAGTCTTAGGTCCAGCCACACCCAGTGGGAGGGGACTTCATAAGGATTGTGACTACCAGGAGGTGGGGTCTTTGAGAGACTTGTTAACGGTCTGCTGACCACATTGCCTGAATTCCCACAGGCCCTGAGGGCCCTCCATTATCACCCCCACTTTATAAGGGGGATTAAGTCCTGAGCCATTAAGGTTATTCTAGGTCTTAAGATGAATGAGGGGTGAGTAAACCTTTGAACTTGAGTCCTTTTCCTCTCCGCATGGCACATGCTTCTGACTCCATCCTCAGAGCAGTTAAGTCTAATCTAGTGGAAAAGGATATTCTCTGGGCTCCCCCAAACACCTCAGCTTGACTCTGGATTCCAACACTCATGAACTGTGTGACCCTGGACACTCTGAGCTTCAGTTTCTTCATTTATAAAATAAAGATCCTGCTACTCCGCTGATGGGTCCACCGAGAAGGGTACAGCAGCTGCACACGCGAATGGGTGCTGTGCATAACAGGTGCCCCATGACTGGAAGCCCTTTCACCTGTGAGGTGCCCCTAACCTTGCTCCCTTCTGCTTCCTGCAACAGTCTTGAGACAGGCAGGAGAGACACGATCACCCCATTTCACAGGTAGGGAATTGGAGCCTCAGAGGATGTTAAATGATCTGCGACATCTCAGCTAACTCGTCACAGCCACTACCTGACAGTATTTTACGAATCTGGTTATGAGTTGATCTATTTTCTCCATGAGTAGAATATGGGCTCCATGAAGATGGGACCTCATTGTTGCCTTATTTCTCCACCCCAGCACCCCACAAGCAGAGTCTCTGTTTGCAAACATTTGTTTGTTTTTGCAGGAGCCCAGTTTCTCGCCCTAGACCAATTCCTCCATGGGGACCAACCTCCTAATCAGTGCTGGACACTGAAACCTGCAGCAGTCACTCAGCAGCTTTGAACAACATGCAGGCCCAGTGGTTGTGACAGTTTGTATTCATTCATTTATTAGCTTCTGGTTGCAAGTCCTGGGAGAACCTGATGAAAGTTTTCAGTGAATGAGCCGAGAGCCTCACAAAGTCAGAAACTTTTAAAAGCCTAATCACTGCACTGTACATCTAAAGCTGAAGAATAATGAATGTCAACTGTCAAATTATATACATATATACATACATATATATATATATACATATATATATATATATATATATATATATATATATATATATATATGAAGCGGAGTACAGTATTAGGAATAGAGACAGTGGAAATGTAATGACTGTATATAATGTCAGAGGAGTAGGGGAGTTGTCACTGTATGAGGGATATAAATGATAAATGTCTAACTATCACATTGTTTTGTGCACCTGAAACTAATTTTAATAAAAGGCACTCAAAGACCTTCTGAAGCCCTTCCTAGAGCGCTGGGATAAGAAACCTAACTCTAGGTGGGCACTGGGGTAGAGACCTTCTCACTCACATACACCAGCCTATACCTAACCAGCATTGTTCTTTTCTGAATCGCAAGCCCACACAGCAAAAGAGACAGAATCCGAGGTTCTAATTTGCCTGGTCCTCTTGGCCACTAAGTTTGGCTTTTAGGAAAGAAATGTGTGGATACCACTTCGTCCATCTTCATGACTCCAGTCCTGGGAGAACACACACAGTCTGCTGCTGGCAGCCCCACTTCCATGGTACTGGAAGCCCGACTCTTGCCCATGTGGTCTCCCTTCCCCAGCCCAGACCTTGTTACCCTCTTGGTCTTGCTGCCGCACACACATTCCTTCAGGGAGGCTGCGACCCATGGGAATGTCCAATGGGGCAAACTGCCCCATTCCAGGAGGTTCGCTCAGGTGTGGGGAAGCAGTGCCAGCCACTTCCAGGCCTTTGGTCTGGGGGCATGGGGCAGTACTGAGGGCAGCCACCTAGCTCCACCACCTCCTAACTATTGATATAATTGACATGTACAAGACATTGGCTTGGGAGGCTTCAGCTTCCTTGTCGTTAAAGACAGAGCTGGTGACCCCTCCCCACCTCACAGGTTTTGGGTGGAAACCAATGGCTTGTGGAACATAGACGGGTTCACTCCACTGTCCAGGATTCAAGTTGGGGCTGCCTAAAAGAGGAGCAGCATGGCGCCACAGCTAAGGGCGAGGCCTCTACGAGTTCAAACCCTCCCCTTGCTCCTTCAACAGTGCTTACGTGAGAAAACTAACCTACCCAAGCCTCAGTTTCCTTTTCTTTAAAATAGAGATGACAGCAGCACCTGCGGCAGAGCTGTTGCAAGGATTCCATGATTAGAAAGTACAGAAAGCAGTTGGGACATGCCTGGCTTGTGATGAGAAGCTTAGGAGTGGTCCTTGTCCCTGGATCACATTGGCTCCTTGCTGACACTGAATTAAAGCCACAGCACGTGTATGTATGCAAGGAGAGCCCATACAACTGGACCACATACTCGGTGCCCTGGGCCACATTATTTAATCTTCTATGGCCTCAGTCTTGCCATGTAAAAATAATGAATGAATTTTCCTAAAGGATGGTGTTCTCAAGACAAAGCTAGGGACACACCCTACTTCTCCCTGAACTTGGGCCCAAATGAAGACTACCTTTCCCAGCCTCCTTTGTAGTTAAATGGAGTCTTGCCCCTGAGTCTTGACAAACAGGATATGGGTAGAAGTCCTTTTCCAGTCATTCCTAGTGTTCTCTGCCCTGCTCAGAAACCATGGGTTACAGACAGTGTCACCACTAGAAGGAAGCAGCGTAGGTCCCGAGTCACCACATGGAAGATAGCTATCTAGAAGGGCCACCCAACAGATAAAGAACTAGGGTGTGTCCAAGTAATAATTCTAAAAGGGATTAATTCTAAAATATTGTTTGAGCATTTCCATGTATGAGATGAAGAGATGAATCCCACACCAATTCTTCCTCTTAAAAATAATAACAGCTAAACTCCAATTGTTTACCATGGGACAGACACTGAGCTAGGTGCTTTTCTTGCATTATCTCTATCGTCTATTTTAATAATCACTGAATTTGATATTGTTGGCACCTCTAATTAATGGATAAAGAAATCAACACTTAGAGAGTTTAAGGGAGATCCCTAAGGTCCCAAAGGTAGTAAGTAGCGGAGGCTAAACTTAAAATTAGGCATTATGTTTCTAAATCTATGCATGTGTTCCATCACTTTGCTAACATGGCCTTTCTTCCTTGAAGGGTCTGGGATCGACTGGTAGAAATGTTCCATGACCACAGTAGCCATGTGATAAAACAGTAAGTTTTGAATGTCATAGGAGAGAGCAGATAAAGTGTTGTCAGTATTCAGAGGAAGACAGAGTAACTTTCAACTAAAAATCATGGAAGCCTTCCTGGTGGATGAAATATCACCTTTATAAGCCTGCAATATCACATCCTGAATGCCTGGATTATGCAGCAGGAACTCCCAACTCCATCTGCTCTCTCCTCCATCAATAGAATTCTTCCTCCTTCTTCCTCCATCCCATTTCCAATCATAGCCACCTTGCTTGTCCAGCTGAGATTTATATCTTCTGGAAAGCTTTGCTAAGAAAACACAAGACTTTTTTACACAAAGGGAGGTTCATGTGTTTTGAAATATTAATAGAAATCACAGCTATGCATCTGGAAGAGTATGTCCATAGCCCGTGGAAATATCTCAGAGAGCAGAAAGGTGTAGGGACGAATGGGCTGGTCCTTGGAAGACCAAACAAGGAGAAGAACCTAAAGGATTCTCTTGGCAACAAAAAGAAAAAAAAATCAGCAAAGAGTCAGACACACCGATGTGGGCATGCCATCAGTGACAGCTGATACCTAGAAGAGCTAGGGACGAGGTCTGGGGAAGTTGCCCTCAGCCCCAAGGGTGAGATTCTGGACATCCACTGGGATTACCATAGTTCACTGCCTATCACTATCCTTGTGAAACTCTTTGTGGGAAGTTACACTGGAAATTCTTTAAATTTCTGTCTGGGTGACCTACTATGTTATACAATCTCTGAGCTAGTGGCCAGGAGTATATATTTGGAGTATATAAAGGAGTATATAAAGCTCCGTAGGTGATTCTGAGGCATTATATTAGACAATAAAGTCTGCTAGAATAAGAGGTTCAGTGCCATGCTTCAGCTACACTCAGGAGTACGGGCATGTGATACTGAGACACTAGCTACCTGAGGGGAGGTGTCCCAGGTGCATAGTACCAGATGCCATACCAGTGGATTCTAATGCAATATACATTTGATGGAGATGCAGAGACCTGTGTTAGAGTCGGAAGACAAGGCAACATATGAAACAAGACATCAGAAGATCTGGGATTGTTCCTGTCCTTGAGATTAAAGGGCTTTGTGATTTGGAATCATGTTTCACCCCTATCTGGCCTCAATTTCCCCACTCATCTACTGAGGGGATGGACTAATAATTGCTAAGGACACTTTCAACTCTGAAAAATCTGAGTTGCTGAGGATGCATTTTCATGAAAGTCTTCAATGTTAGGTTTGATTTCAGCTGCCAATTAATTGTCATGTCAGACATATATATAAGGTTGCCATGTTGACCCAGACAGTGGAAAACATCAGCTTTACCAGCTTTGTTTATGATAAATGTCTACCAGTTAATTGGCAGTCTCCTCACTCCCCTGGGTCTTATTCTTTGATATTCCTGTTAACTTTAAATTCCTCTCTGTCATTTCTTTAAAACTGCATGTATTCTTTAGGGAGCTTTCCTTTCTCTCACTCTTGAAATCTGAACTGCTTATCAACAAAGCTTGAATTTCATAATTCAATTTCTTCCATTTTTACCTCCTTTAATTCTGCCCTCCTATTCTGATAGAACCTGTGGTCTCTACAACTGTTTCTGAGCTATTTAAGCTGAAAAACTTGACTCATTTCTGTCTTTTATCCCAAACACCGAAACTACTCTTTCAGAAAATTCTGTTGGCCCTATGTTAAACATACATCCAAAATCAAAGCTCTTCTCACCAATTCCAAGACTATCACTGTACTCTCTCACTAACAGTGCTGTGGTGTAACTGGTACCCCTGTTTGTCCTGGATCACTGTCATCTACCCTCCACACAGGTACTAAGGGTAATATTTTACAAAGTAAAGCAGATTAAGCAGCTAAGAAAATGTGCCACTCAGACCTGCTGCTGCAGGGGACAAAACTGAGCGGTGATCCCATTTGTTGTCCCTCCAGACCTACCACCCCACTCAGGCCAAAGCTGTCTTTTCAAGAGCTGCTCCCAGCCAGTGACACAGCATGCTAATACAGGCCCATTCCAGAAAGATGTAAGACCATATGAGTTAGTGGCTTTGATTCGAGGACAACAATTGGCTTGGCCAAACCCTTCCTAGAACTTAGAACCATCAAAGACACCTCCTATCCAGTCTTCCTTGCTTACCCTCTTTTTTTTTTTCTACAAGAATCAAATCTTTATCAATAGCTGAAGGCTCTCCTCCACCACCCCAGACTTCACAAGCATTTCCATCAGTGCATTTCTAAAGGAACTCCAATAAGATTAATTCCAAGAAATCCATTCTCAGATACATTATAAACAAACTGTTGAAAACTTAAGACAAGGAAACAATTCCAAAAGCAGCCAGAGAACAATGACATATTACTTCTAGAAAAGCAATTATATGAATGTCTCCAGTCTCATCAAAGCCATGGAGGCCAGAAGGAGGTAGCCGATATTTTTAAAGTGCTGAAAGGAAAGAGCTGTTAGTCCAGAAATCTACAGTCAATGAAAATATCCTTCAGGAATGAAGGTGAAATGAAGATATTTTCAGATGAAATAAAACTAAGTGAATTTGTCAACAGCTGACTATCTCTTTAAAAAATCGCTAAAGAGTATTCTTAAAATGAAAGGAAAGTGATACTAGAACTAAGTTCATTGAGAATGAAGAAAGAACAATAAACAGTAAAATTCTTGGCAAATATAATAGATTATTTCTTTCCTCTAAAGATTACACACACACACACACACACACACACACAATAATTATCATATATATAAGATAATTGAGTGAAAATATTAAACATTGTTGGATGAGGTTTTTTTTTAATGTTTTTGGATATAATGTACATGAAAACAACAACAGAAAAAGAGGGTATGAAAGGACCTGCATGACAGTAAGTTTTCTATATTCCACTTGAAATGGTAAAATATTAATTCTAATAATGAAACGTTAAGTGTAAATACTGTAATCCCTCGGGTAATCACCATAAAATTGTAAAAATGATATAATCATAAACTCAATAGAGGGATGAAAATGTGATAAAACTATGATTTCAATAACCCAAAAGAAGGGAGGAAAGGGAAAACAAAGGAATAAAAAGGTAACGTGATACATAATAAAATGGTGAACTTGAGTGTAAAAAAACCTAATAATTACACTAAATGTAAATGATTTAAACAATGTGATTCAGACAGAGACAATCAAATTGAATAAGAAAGATAAGTAAGACCCAACTATATGCTATCTACAAGCAACTCACTTTAAATATAAGTAGTTTAAAAGTAAAAGAATATAAAAACTCTGTGATGAAAACTCTAATCAAAAGAAAGATAGATTGGCTATACGTGTATAAGACAAAGTAGACTTAAAAGTGAGGAAAATTACTAGGGATAAAGAGAGATATAATAATGGTAAAGGGTCAATTTCCCAGAAGACAAAACAAGCCTAAATTGCATGTACCAAATTAAAGAGATTCAAAATATATAAAATTAAAACTGTCAGATCAAATAAAAGAGAAAACAGAAAAACAACAGAGAAAATAAATGAAACCATAAGCTAGTTATTTGATAATAATCAATAATACTGATAAAACCTCTAGCCACACAAACAAAAGAAGAGAGAAGACACAAATTACTAATAACAAGAATGAAAAAGAGCATATTATTACAGACTCTGTAGATAGTTTTTTATTCAGATACAAATGACATATAACTTTGCTTTAGTTTTAGCTGCATAACAGAATGATTTGAGATGTGTGTGTGTGTGTGTGTGTGTGTGTGTGTGTATTTTCTCTTTTAAATTATGAATGAAATAAGAGTGCTCATTCTCAGTGTTTCTATTCAACCGTGCCCTATAAATCCTAGTTAACAGACGAAGGTCAAAAAATTAACATATAGACAGAAAAGAAACATTATTTTACGGCTTGTGATTGATAATGTACCAAACTCTAAAGTACCTCCAAATTATTAAAACTAGGAGTTTATTTAAATGGTTGCATATGAAATCAGTATATTTTAATTGCATTTCCATATTCAAGCAAAAAATAAAAGATACCATTAATTTTCAATAGTAATAAAATCATACCGTATATATAAATAATTCTGTTAAAGGAGGTGCAACATCTATATTAAAATCATAAAATTTTATTGAAGATTTTTTAAAGACCCAAAGAAATGGATAGATATATTTAGCAAAATGAAGTCTCGTTGTTTGAAGATGTTAAATTTTCTCAAGCTAATGTATAAATTCAATATGATTTTAATGCAATTCCCAATCTATTGTTTTAGAACTTGACAAGCCGATGCTAAAGTCTATATGGAAGTACAAAGTCCTAAGAATATTCAAGACATCACTGAGCAGGAAGAAGTCAGGTAGGGCAGCTCACTCTACCCTATTTCTAGTTCTACTGCAAAGTTATAGTAACTAAGATCACGTGCTGTTAGACGAAGGTAAGTCAGTTTCTTGGTGTAACAGAAGAAAGAGTCCATATAGGGACCCATATATTAAAACTTGGAATTTGATAAGATGGCATTTTGGATAACTGGGGGAAAGTGACCCACACACGAATGGACTTCATCATTTGATTATTCTACGGGTAAAAATGAAATTCATCTACAATATATATGAACTCCACATGTATTAAAGACCAAAATATAAGAGATAGGTTAGAAATTTAAAATGTTAGATATTTTTATAATATCCAAGCAAGAAAGGCTTTCCTTACATAAGTCTTCCCCTTATCTCCACTAGGAAAGATATATTGACATAAAAAATGTGATTCTAAATTGAATTACATGAAAATCAACAATTTCTATTCATCCAAAGGCACACCACACAAGTTATGAAAAGATAAACCACAAAGTAGAAGAGTTGCAACACACAAGGCAAATGGAAGACCTGTATTCAAACCATAATAAAGGTATAATCCAAATCAATAAGAAAAATATAAAAATTTAACATAAATATGAATAAAAGCTTTGAACAGGCCCTTTCAGAGGGAGAAAACACAAAAGATATGTGAGATATATATATATATATATATATATATATATATGACATAGGTATGTCTTAAAAATATGTATACATATCAATACATACACACATATGTCTTTAGATGCTAAGTCTAATTAGTAACTAGTTAAATACAAATTAATACCATTTACAAACACTAAATAGGTAAAAATGAAGATACCCAACAATGCCAGTTGTTGGTGATTATACTTATATCCCACGATTGGAAGTGGAAGTTGGTACAAGGCTTTGGAAAGCAATCTGGCATCATCTGTACAACTGAACAGTTCCATTCCGTGTGCACTCTGTTCATTTCTCAGGTGTACATATTCTGTGCATGTGACCTAGGCGCATATACAAGGTTTATACAAACACTGTGCATGGTAGCAAAAATTTAGACCCAACTCAAGTGCCCATCAACTGGAAAATAAATATATTGAAGTATGTTCACCCAATGGATTATTACACACTAGTGAAGATGAATCACTGTTACACCACAGCATAGGTATATCTTAAAGCATAAGCTGGGTTGAAAAGGGATAGGTGTAGACAATTATGCAGAGAGCGATTCTGTTTTTTTTGAAACTCAAAATAATAACAAATATATTGCTTAGGAATAAAATTATATTGTGGGTGCCAAAAAAATGTATACAAGTGGACACTTCGGTCATCGGTGCTCATGCAGTAGTTCGCTGTAATCAGAAGTGTCTGGATGCTGATGGGAACCACTTTGAGCCCCTCTTGTCATTGCAGAAGTCAAACGGGACTTGTACCCATCTTTTGTTATTGGTATATATTGAGTATGACAATTTTAATACAGTGTTTTCCTTTCTTAAAATGTGTATACATTGTTTGGGCACCCTCTGTGTGTATATATATATATATATATATATATATATATATATATATATATATATATGTTTTAAAAGGAGGGATGATAACCCACAATTACCCAGAAGGAATGTTCATAGAGCAGTGGAGGTATAATTGTGGCCCTGGTGATGCTTTGGCTTGTATTATTACGCTTCTTAACATGAATATATTAAATATATCACTTGTATGCATACATTAAATATGTTTTGAATCTTATGCATACATTAAATATATTATTTTGTATAAGTCAAATAATATATTTTTTAAAGAATAAAGAGAAGAGAGCATGAGCAGAAGACAAACCGAGTATATTGGTGCTTCAAGGACAGAGCTATCACACAAGGAAGAGAGCTTGTGGAAGATTTTATGGAAAAGTGTGAGCTGAGCATCAAATTCTGGTTGGAGCTCGGAGCACTATAAAGAAGGGAAAGCTTTGCTGCTGTAGAAATGGCAAGAAAGGGCGTGATGTCTGCTCCGTTTACCCACTGCTGCATTAGAAACCATACCCAGCCTCGTGGTTTAAGCAAGACCAACATGTATTCTGCTTGTGGATCTGCAAGTAGGAGAGGGTCCAGCAGAGACAGCTCATGTCCGCTCCACTCAGTGTCAGCTGGGTCGTTTCCATGTCTGGGACTGGAATCTTTAGAGGGCTGCTTGCTCCCATGTCCGGATAGGAAACTCACACCGCTGGTGTCTGCAACAGCTGGAGCTCCTGGGGCATCTCATTCTCGCTTTTCCTCTATGTGGCCACGCCAGCACAGTGGCATCAGGGCAGGTACCTTCTAAGATACTGGCCCAGGCCTCCAACGGTGTATTTCCCAAAAGACAGCACCAGATGGAAGTTGTCCCTCCTTTCCCAACTCAGCCTTGGAAACCAGGCAATATCACAATATGTTCGAGGCAGCCACAAAAGCCCACCCACTTTCAAGAAGAGAGGAAATGTTGCTTTCCACCTTTTGATGGGGAAATATGAAGGTTCTGCAAGAACATAGAGACCTGGAAATATTGTTGTGGCCATTTTGGAGAAACAGCATCTAACAGAGTGGGCCCTGTAGCCCCTGAGCAGACTGGAAGCAGTTGAGGGTCCAAGAAAGAGGGAACCGAGAATCAAGGCTGGGGGCAGGTAGAGAGCGCGCGTGTGTGGGCTATGGTGCTTTGGTTTGCAATAGGAGCTAAAGGGAGCCACAAAAATGCATGATCCAAAAGGTGATGGGGACAAAATACCATCTGGGGGAATGATTGGCACCAGAATGAGAAGGATATCAGGAAGGAGAAGCTGGTGTCAGGCAGGTGTAAGGCGATGAAGGGGGGGCTCTAGGCATAGCAAGGAGAAAAATCAAAGACAAAGACATGCAGCTGAGACAGGGGACATCCGTGAGTAACTAGTAATTGTCAAAAGGCTGCAAGAACTCAAGGTGCCACCTCCATTATGAAACTCCAGCACAAGGAAGAATTCCTAAAACGCCAGGCCACCCGCTCTCAAAACTGTCTCACCAAACAACCTGGCACCACGCACTGCAGGCAGAATGTGATGTCCTGTCAAAGGGGAACTGAATAATTTAGAGTGATGTCGCCCATAAATATTTAATGATATGAAAAAATGTTCATGAGACAATGTTAAAAAAAAAAGGCAGATTGCAAAATAGTGTAAATGCACAGAAAGAAAGAAAAAAATGTTCACTAAAATATTAACAGGATTTATTTCCAGCTGGGGGGAATTATCACTTAAATTGTTTTAGCTTCACTTTTTACATATCTAAATTCCAACCATAGAAATGTATTAACATTTTAATAAATAAAATAGAGTAATTGTTGTAATTTTTAAAAACATCCAGTCTTAAGCTAAACAAAACCAGGTTGAGCGTGTTTTGATGAGATTTATTCAATCAACCATTTACTATAAAATCGTATTTCCTCTGTTAGGAGGTTGGTTTCACTAAAGCTGGCTTTTTCCTACATATTTTTTAAAAATGCACACCAGCTCTCAAATTGTGACTCTTCCTGATTCAAGGATGGCACAACTGTAGTCATAATAATACTAAAATGGCACTTCTCTTTGTCACCGTGTTAACGTGTACTGAGGGTGCTCAAGGATGGAGATTCAGGAAAACTGTGGCGCCTGCAGGAATCAAGGTGGGGGCACCACGTGGTCCCCTGATAACCATGCCATTCGCTAATGCACCACCCAGGGTCGAAACAAAACAAAACAAAACAAAAAAATAGCTGGTTTTACTCAACTGTATTCTTGCTGAAGGAGAAAAAATAATTGTATTGAATCTTGACTCTCGAGTACAATCATTTTACTCCTCTGTGTGACCAAATGGGAAGTATGCACAGCTGTTCCTAGACCTACATTGGGGTTATGTCCCTGATAAACCCATTGTACGTTAAAAACATCGTAAGTCGAAAGTGCATTTAATACTACGCACTCTCCATAATACTCTGTAGAGTATCGGAGGGCCCACTGGGAGCCCCCGCTCACGCCCGCTGCCCCGCGGCATCACCAGAGAGCATCTGGCACGTCGCTAGCCCAGAAATGATCAACATTTGAATGCATATGACTTTGCACCATTGTAAAGGTAAAAAATCGTAAGTGGAACCATGGTAGCAAGTGGGGAACCAGCTATATGGGACCCTCTGCTCATGCCCTCGTACTTGGGAAAGCATATGTGTTACATGGGACCAAACACTTTTTCCAGGGAGTCACCCTTTGTTCTTGAAAGAACAACTGACAAACTACAGTTATAAACTTGCATATTTTGTAGACCATTTTGTTTTGTTTTTTTAATGAAAATGAATAAAGAGAATCTCCCACTTCAGGGGAAAACAATTGATAGTATTCGCTGCTAGTGACAAATTTTGAATTCTTAAGAAAAAATGGACTTTTTTGAAAACGTATACCTCCTGCCATAAGCTTGCCCAGCTTCTTTTGAGGCTTTTTCATTTTTTTATGAGATTATCTGTGATTTGTTTTTAACACTGTGTTATGAAATGTGTCAACATTGGGAAGTTCTGCATTACTTAGTAAAGCAATATTTTCTAAACAACCAATAGATGATGTTATAAGATTGCACATGTGGAAAATTTCCATTCAAAGTGCAAGAAACATAAAATAGAATTCAAAAAGTCCATCAATATGGTTTCCGATTTCATTAAGAAATTACTCTTGTTGAGTTTTGGTGTAGTAGAAAAGAAAATACCTACCATTACCTGCAAAGGTTACAAAAATACTTCTCTTCTCACCTTCATATCTGGGAAGGTCAGATTTTCATCATACATTTCAACCTAAACAGCATACCCCAACAGCTTGCATGCAGAAGCTGGTATGAGACTCCAGCAGTGTTCTACTGAGCCAGATATTAAAGGTATTTGAAAGAAAAATGAAAGCAATGCCACTTCTCATGATTTTTTTTTAATTGAAAAAAAAAAAAAACTACAGTTTTTTTGTGTAGAAAGTATGGTTGTTTTTTCATTAAAATGCTAGTTTCATTGGCATGAAATGGGTTTGTTTGTTATTTTAAAGTAACCGTTTTTAAATTATCAGGTTTCATTATGGTTACAGTAAATGTTGATATATGAGTACATATAAAGCGCATGAAAAAACGCTCCATGGGGTTCTGAGATTAAAACATTTGGGAGGTGCTGCATTATAGGAAAACATATTTCAGATGCAGAGGAGGAGGTTCCCTTTCTGCTGGCTGTGTTTGCAGAAGGAGATGAGGTCTGGAATTTCCACAGCAATCTTGACGGTCAGATGAAGGACGAAGCCACACAGCTGAGGATGGCAGAGCCAAACCCCAGAAAAAGTGGAGCTCCTGTTGACATCATTGACTTCCTGAGTCAATCAGCTCTGCACACTTAACATTCGACTTCTCGTTATGCGAGATAAAGAAGATGTTCTCATTGTTCAAGCCACGCTTAGGTTATTCTGCTACTGGAACTAAAGACGTCTTAACTGCCATGTGGCCCTGGTCATATCTCAGGCCCTTGTCATTGATCCAGCTGTGTTTGGCTCTCCGCTACGGAAAAATAATAATAGTAATAATGTAAACGGAGCCATTTAAAATGGAGCTGAAGCTGCCATTCCAGAGGCAGTGCCTTGCATGTCTTATGCCTCAAACCTTTGGAATGCAAAAACAGGGCAAAATCACCTTTGGACGTGGCGTAAAGCAGGCTTGTGTCCCAAAGAGCTGTTTGCAAAGATAGTAAGAAAGCAGGTTTTATGACTAGTGGACCGATGACTACCTGAGTGAAAATCAAAAACATCCTTTAGAATTAACATCAGTGTGTTAGCTTATTTGCACCAATAGAAATGCATTTCTTCTACTGATGTAATTGTTCCTCTTCCCTTTCTTATAAATACCTCTTTCTTTGCCTCCTAATCAGAACATTATTTGTGCCTCTGCCTGAATCAGTGTTTCCAAAATAGCTAGTCTTTTTTATCTCAAATGAACATTTGTTGCCTCTCCCTCTGAACGGTCCTTTTATTTTTAGGGGAACCCGCTAAATGATCTCATGTGTATTATTCCACATAACCCTCACAACCAACATGGTAAGAGAGCATGTTTTATTCCCATTTAACAAATTACGTGACTGAGGCACAAGATGTATATATTAATTATCCAAGTTCATGCAGATAAAGGTACAATAAGTATTAGAACCAAAATCCTTTTGGCTTTAAAGTCTGTTCTCTTTCTATTATAACCTTCACCAGTTTTAATATGTCACGTCTGTATTTCCAATAGGACCAAATATAAACATCTTGGAGTGCTTTTCAAGCACCACTGTAATCTTTTAAATTTAATAATCAAGTACAATTGAGTTTTGTTTGTTTTTAATGTTCTGTTTTACTTCATAATTACCCAGGCGGTTAGTTTTCCCTCATTGCACTTCCAGAATTGTTTTCATATTTCATGCAACTTTTTTGTTCTGTGTTGTAATTATATCTTGCTATGTCTGTATTCCCAGTGGACTGTGAATTCCTGTCCAGAGCTTGATATATAATCGGGGTTTCATAATAGTATGCATAGTGATGATAAGTAAGTAGAATATTCACTGCGGGCTCTGTCTTGATTTATGTGATCAGTGATACTGACTGCAGTCCTTAAACCTGGTTCTTATTATCCCCATTTTACAGGTGAGGAGATTGAGGTTCTGAGCCATACAAAGATATGTGATGTGTGAACCAGAATTCAAGCACATTCCCTTCTGGCAATACCAAGGAACTAAACTTGAGAAGTTATTAAGGCTTATCTCAGTTAATGCCTCTAGTGATTAGAATGCCGTCTTTTGATGACTAGACATAATTCTTGACTGGGGAATCCGTTTTCTTACAGAAAGCCCTAATAATTATAAGGCTCTTCCTTAGGGAGATTTGCATTCCCACACGTAATCCTATGATGACAAGAATCCAGATATTTAGAGTCTAGTTACAACTAATGGAGCCCTGCAGAGACAGAGCAGGTCAGGTGTGGGTCTATATGTGGGTGTGACTGTGGGGTCCAGAATGGAGGGAGGGGTACTCAGAATGTGGTTAACTTGAGAAGGTCTTCAGCTGCTGAGTTATGGAATTTCTATTTTTGGTATTCTACCTTTTTCCACAACCGTACTGTTCTCCATTGTATGCGTCCAACACCATGCTAAACCCTTTACAATGACTTCTTCTAATTCTTGTCACAACTCTCAGTTAGGTGGCATTATTTCTCTTTGACAGTTGAGGGGAAAGAGGCACAGAGAGGCTAATCCACTGATCCAAGTTACACAGCTAGTGAGTGGTGGGGTTTAACCCAAGCAGTCTATCCCCAAAGCCCTTGTTTCCCAGCACTGGACTCGACCACTTCTTACACATGCCTGACAATGAAGAAAGAAAAGAGGTACAAACCAAAGAAGACCCCGGTCCCTCAACATAAAGTGAAACACTCGATGACTACAAGCTTTGACTAAGCAAGTGGCCAAGTTATACATTATAACTCTTCCAAAACAGAGTTCTGCAAAAGACCTAATGAGCAATTTTAATTTTCCCTTTGGTCTTGAGACTATCTTCTTCCTTTTAACTGACTCTGTAAAAAGACTCCAACCAAAGAAAACTTCAAGAAGTGACTAAATGTTGCTATGCATTTATTAGAACTTTTCCTTTCCCTTACTTTTATTACAGGTGCTCAGCTAATAAAAAGGGTTCAGATGACAACTGTAAATAATCCCAGCCAACTCCACTGTGCATTTGCTTTAATTTACATACAGCAAGATGCCCAGACCTCAAAGGTATGGTAGGCTGAAGTTTGACAAATATGTACTCCCATGTAGCCAACACTTAAACTGTGTTAAAATGTCTCCGAAGAGCTGCCAACAGGCTTTCCTCACCATTAATGTCCCTGCTGCTCCTCTCAACAAGAGATGGAATCTATTGCCCTTACCTTTAAATCTGGGCTGGCCTTGTGACTTAATCTGACCGATAGAATATGACAGAAATGAGGCCCTGCTAGTTCCAGACTTAGCCTTTAAGGAGCCTTCTTCTGTACCTGTCATCTGTGACAAACCAGCCCAGACAACTGGTAACCCCAGGACACATCACAGAGAGGCAAAGAGCTAGCGAACAAAACGCCTTACAAATGGCAGAATTGCATCAGTGTCTTGTGGTGGTTTGTTTCTGAGCAAAACAATAATTGATACACCGGAGAAGACAAAGAACATTTCATCACCTCAGAGTATTTCCTCCTGATCATTTGCCATCAATCTCCACCTACCTTTACAGTTTAATTTTGCCCATTCTTAGACTTTAAATGAACTTAAACTTCAAGTGAACTTTTATGTGAAGGAAATGATGCACCATTTACTCTTTTGTGTCTGGTTTCGTTCACTGAATATATTTCTGATACTCATGCATGTGGGTGTTGTTTGTTTGTTTGTTTGTTTGTTTATTATTGTATAGTATTTTATGAAGGTACCAAAATCCGCGTATCTATTTTCACGATAATAAACATTTGTATCATTTCTAGTTTTTTACTATAATCAATAAGCTGCTTTGAAAATTCTAATGAGCATCCTTTGTGGACATAGGCTATCATTTCTCTCCCCAAAATACCTAGGAATAGAGGCTGGTTTATAGGATAGACGAATGTTTAACATTCAAATAACTGCTAAAAAGATTTCCAAATGGTTCTATCATTTTACATTCTCCTAAAATATCTGAGGTCCTGTTGCTACACGTCTTTATCGCTAAGCAGAGTTGTCAGTAATTTTAATTGTAGTTATTCTGGTGGATGTGTAGTAGATTTTAATGTTGTTTTCATTTATGTTAACTGGATGACAAATATTTTTGAACCCCTTTTAATTGTTCATTTAGCTCATTTGTGTGTCTTCTTTTGTGAAATAAATGTTTAAGTCTCTCTTGCCCATTTTAATTGGACTGTGATCTTCTTATTTTGATATGTTAAAGTCCTTGATATATTCTGGATATAAGTCCTTTGCTAGATACATGTATTCCAAATGTTTTATTTCCACTCTGCAGCTTGCCTTTTTTATTTTCTTAATGGTGTCTTTTGATGACTAGACATAATTCACTTAGATGAAGTGAAATTTCTTGATTTTTTTTTTCTCTTACATTGAGGGCTTTTTGTAGTCTAAGAAATAAAGTCATACATTGTTCTTTTGTTTTTATCAAGAATTTGTAGAGTTTGGCTCACATTTAGTTCTATGGTACATCAAAAATATTTTTTGTGTGTGGTGTGAGATAAGATCCCTTGATTACTTTTTTTTGTATTAGTATCTAGTAATAGTAGATAATGTTACTAGATAGTATTACTATTGAAAAAAAAGAAAATGTATGTGCATGTGTATATATACATATACATATATAGATACATATATATATATATAAACTTTGTAACTGTTTATTTCTAATATGTAGAAATATACATATATATAAACTTTATAATTGTTTATTTCTAATATGTAGAAATTTATTTTTTTTGTTTTTGTATTTTAATTATTGATCCTGAAAACTTGCCAAATTCACTTATTAATTCAAGTATTTTTGATTTTCATTTTTTTAGATTTCCTGGGGTTGTTTATGTCAACAATCTAGTCATTCATGAATAGGACCATTTCAATTCTTTTATACCAATCTTAATGCCACTTACTTATTTTTCAGACTGAGTACTTGCCAAGGGCATACAGTATAATGTTGAAAAGAAGTGCTGAAAGTAAACATCTTTGCTATATTTCTAATATTACTAGCAATCCAACAAATAATCCACCATTAAGTAAAAAATATCTTACACACTTACTATGAACAAATTTTCATAGATGCCTTTTGTAGATTAAGGAAGTTTCCTTGTATTTCTACTTTGTTGGGAGATTTTTTTTTTTAATTACCAGTGGCTGTTGAGCTTAATAAAATTACTTTTCTGCATGTATTGAGGATGATCAAATATTTTGTTTTTATTTTAGTCTGTGAATATACCTTTCCTCAATCTACTTTCAAATGTTGAGCCAACCTTGTAGTCTTAAGATAACTCTCTCTTGCTCATATTGTGTTATCCTTTTTTATATATTTCTAGAAAATATTTGCAAAAAAATGTTTTATACATTTCTGTATTTATATTTATGAGAGTTATAGGCTTTTGTTTACTAATGCATTTTCTGATATTTTTGTCACAGAAATCTGATCTAATAAAATGAATTTAGAAATGTTTGCTTCTCTTCCATTTTCTGAGTGTGTGTCGAGCTGTTAATTGTGAATTGAACATTCGGTAAAATTTACCAATGAAACAATCTGAATCTTGAATTTTCTTCATGGAAAATTTTAAAATTTTAACTCAATTTTTAAAATAAATGTAGGATACTCAAGTTATTTATTCCTTCTTTTGTAAGCTTTGCTTGTTTCTGTCTTTCAAAAATTTGTTTATTTCTTCTAAACTGTAAAATTTATTACTATAAAGTCGTTCATTATATTGTATTATTATTATTATTATCATTATTATTATTACTATTATTATTAATAAGGATAATATTTCCTTATTGTCTCCCTGATGTTCATAGAACTGGAAAACCTTTAATAATGTCTCATCTTTTATTTCTGATATTGGTAATCTCTGCCTTTGTATATGATGTTTAGTGTCAGCTTTTAGTTTTTACTTCTTATTTTGCTATTTAATTTCTCTTTGTGTTCTAGTTTCTTAAGCCAGAAGCTTAGATAATTGATTTTATAACTTCCTTTAATTCTAATATAAAAATTTAACCAAATTTTCCTCTGAGCAGTTTTAGCTGCATATCACATATTTTTATATTTCTGATATATATTTCTTTTTCATTTATTAGTGTCTTCATATTTGAAAGTGTGGATTTTTTTTTTGTAAACATATAGATCACCCTTACTTTTTTATCCATTATGAGAATATCTATGTTTATTTGGCATGTTTAGACAAGTTATATTTAATATAATGGTTTTTTAAAGGCATGGTTAGATTTAAATAAACAGTCTTCCTATTTGTTTCCCACTTGTCCCATCTGTTCTTTGTTTCTCTTTTAGCTCCCTTAACTTTTTTTTCCCTGGATTAATTATTTGTTATGATTAACTTTGCTTTGGTAGAGCGTACTAGCTCTGAATTTTTATTGTTTTATTTTAGTTGCTGTTGCAATAACTTATCCCCGTCTATTTTTAAGCATTATATTACTTTAAATATTAGGTAAGAACCATATAATGGCATACTTATTCATTTTCACATCTTCTATGCTGTTGTTGTAATGCAATTTACTTCTACCTGTATTATACTTGTCACTTTTTTTTTTTTTTTTTTTTTGCTTTAGGCATTCTATTATGTATTGAGGATACTAAAATTTGATATTTTTTTTCAGTTTTATTTGGCCACATATGGCCACTTCTGGCATGCTTCCTTATTTCGTATAAATTAGAATTTTTCCCTTATAGCGTTGTCCCCTGCCTAAAGAACTTTCTTTAGCACTTATTGTATGAGGTTGTTGGAGGTGCATTTACTCATATTTTTAAAAATATGGGCTATCTTAATTATACTTTTATTTTTAAAGGATATTTTACTGGATTCTGAATTGACATAGTTGTTTTCAGCACTTTAAAGATGACAATCCATTGCCTCCTGAACTCCACCATATCTAATTAAGAGTCAGTCGTCATTCCCCAATGAAACAATCTCCTGTACAGTATAATATAATATATTTGTCTCTGGCTACTTTTAAGGTTTTCTGTTTATTTATTTGCATCAGTTTAACTATGGTATCTGTCTGTGATTTTCCAAACTTCCTGGATGATATTTTTTTCTTCAAATATGGACATTTCTGGCCACTATTTCTTCATTTATTTTTCCATGCCGTTTCCTCCTCTCTTCTAGGGCTTTAATTACGTGCATAGTAGACGGTTTTGTGCTGCTCCACATGTTACTGAAGCTCTGAATGGTTTCAACATGTTCATTTAACTCTGGGCTTCACTTTATATTGATCTGTTCATTGATCATTTACCTGATGTATTCAAATGGCTTTTAACTCCATTATTACACTATTTGTTTCATGTATTCCATTTTTTGTTCAAAATTTTTCATTAACATTTTTTCTTATACTTTACATATTTTCCCTGATAATGTTCAAGTGTTTATTGAATCTTTTGTTCCCTTTTTTTTTGTTTTTTATTTATGAAAGCTTTAATAGCTCTATTAAAGTCATTTTGTATAACCTAACCCCTGGGTCATCTGCCAGTCTATTTCTCTTGACTATATATTCTCTTGATAATAGAGTACATTTCCCTGCTTTTTGGTATGTTTAGTTGATTATAGTACATATGATATTGTGGATTCCTGTAGATACTCTGGATGATATTATCTTTGTCAAAATAATGTTCAGTCATATTTTTTTTTCTTTTGGCAGGCAATAAAATTACTAGAAGATCATCTTAGATTGGATTTATGTCTTTCTAGGATCAGTTTGTTTTGTTTGTTTGTATGTTTGCTTGTTTTATTTGCATCATTTTGCTTAGTCCCTGAGTTTAGTCTTTGTTCTTATGACAGTGCTTCTTTGTCTTCAATGAAAAACCCATACTTCTTACCAAACCCCTGTAATTTGGTGGGATATCACCTCCAAATTATGTATTCCCAGTGTAACTGCTCAAACTACTTGGTTCTTTCACGTTCAACTGCTGGTTTCTGCTGGGCTCCTTGGTGCTTTTCTCATAAATATGAAGTTTAGGAATCAATCAAAGCTGTAGAAATAAGTGGTATTCAGAATTTGGGGCTTCCCAAAGGTGGATCTCTCTATTTCATTTTATTTTCCATCAATTTCCAGCCTTAAAGTCACACTTTTTCTTTTCCTTCAGCGCAGTAACTCTGCTCTTTAATGTCTGAGTTATTTTCCCCATGTCTACACAGTAAAAGCCAGTCAAATGTGGAAGTCGTCTAATTTACCTCTCTTATTGCCTATGTTTGCTTGCTCTCCAACCCCTCAAAATATTTTGACCATGTTTTCAGAGTTGTAATTGTTAGTGCTGTTGGGATAAGTCTAATCCAAGTTACTCTGACATGACCAAAATCAGACTTCTCTTTGAAATATTGACGCTAACAGGAAATTTTGTTTGGGTATGGTTCTCTAAGTTTAGTCTAGACATTTTCAACTAAGTTTTCTCAGAGTGCAAACTTGGCCCACATGGGAGATAAGAGTACCTTATGGTAGAAAAGAACTACCATTTATTGAGACCCTATCTTGTACCAAAGGTGTGGCAAAAAATATCACTTAAGACAAATTATACCTATAGGTATATAATCATTTTTCTTACCATCATATGAGACAACTGAGTCGTAAAGAATGGCCTTGACTTATTCAAAGCTATAAAGCTCAGATGTGAGATAACCAAGGTTCAAGTAATTGTCTATTTCTAACATCTGTATTCTCTCCATTGATCTTTCCACTGACCCAGAATTTTCAAAATCTCTGGGACTTTGCCATATCAAAGATGTGAATGTTCCCATTGTTCAGGACCACCTAGGAGGTCTTAAAACATACACGGAAAATTGGTTTCATACTGATTTACATATGTTGATTGGCAATAGTTTGTGTGGAGCTTGGTATTAAACAACGTTGAGGCTTCTTTAGAATTCTGTGGAAAATATTTTTGTAAAATAGTAGTAGTGTTTGTCATAGACACGAAAGTTGAATTGTGAGCACAAGTGTCAGTAACTAAAATAAATTGGAAATGAGTTTTTCTTTCTTGGAGAAAACAATGTATTAATTTAAATAATAGAAAAAGGAAAGAAGATGGCCAGGGTCCTGGGAGGGTGTGGTTTCCATAACAAATCGCTACTCTATATTCTACTCCTGCTTTCTACTTTCCACTCTGAGTGAGTCCAAATCACTAGCCAATAAAATAAGACAGAGAGAGCAATTTAAGCATGAAAGTTCATCAAGGCAATTCTATGACAAGTTACATGGATTTCCAGAGAAAGGACATTCTACCATTTTTTAGTCCAAAGTATGTTCTGAGCTGCAATGCTCAATCAGCCCCATAACACTGAGGTAATGGTGACATCGCAGCAGAGAGAAACAGGCCAGATTGTCCCATAGGACAGAAGGAAACTTTCCTCTCTTTCAAAATGTTAC
This sequence comes from Rhinolophus hipposideros, assembly GCF_964194185.1. Classification (NCBI taxonomy): domain Eukaryota; kingdom Metazoa; phylum Chordata; class Mammalia; order Chiroptera; family Rhinolophidae; genus Rhinolophus; species Rhinolophus hipposideros. The sequence goes on from NC_138051.1 coordinate 96,981,325, forward strand.
TATTCCCAGGTAGTAAGAGGTTTAAATTCAGAATGAAATTATAAATCTGGAAGCTTCTTTAAAAGTCAGGCATGGAAATTTCTGTTACATTTGACTTTAGTTGAATAACTTCAGCTATTATTTTCTTCCTCTAATATCTGGAGTCCAGCCAACGGCAGGACACTTGTTTTCTGTTCATTTGTAAATTAATATATCTGGAAGCAAAGATTGTCTCTGAAAAAAACAGATTCACTTTTCTCCAAATGTAATGAAATTACGATTGGGGAATCCTCTTTGATGTCCAAGAATCTTTATGAGCCTTTTAAAGTCATTGTTTTCTCCTCACAAATGAGAACTTGCTGATGCCAAGGAGTAATGAACTGGAAAACCACATGGTGACAGTTGGTACTTAAGCTGGCCCTAGTGCATTAGCAAGACCTGCTGGGGAGGAAGCTTGTGACTCCCTTACTTCTTCTTTCCCTTTTCCCAACTTGCCCCTCTTTTATTCCCCCTCCTCTCTTGTCACCTCCTCCTTTATTCTTTATGCAATAAATACAGGCTTTGGAGTAGTCTGGCCTTGGTACACATTTTAACCTGTCACTTAGTTGTGTGGTAAATTAGCATTGTGTGAACATGATACTTAATCTCACTGAGTCTCAGCTTTCTCACCTGTGAAATGCTGGTGGTACGTCCATTCTTCCCTTTCTTCTTCCTGTGAGAATCTATCTTTGATTCAGCTGTTCAACTCTACACTATGCAACTCGTGTGACTCAGGGAAGTGGACAAGACCCCCAGGTCCAAGAGTGGACCTTGAATAGTCACAGTCAATAATGGCCATCCTGACCATCTGGAGAACAAAGAGTTCAGGAAGCCAGGATCCCACCTATCAGAGTTTGGGGTCAATTGTATGTTGTCTGTGGTATGTGGGAGTAGCCTTCTTACTCTGCCTCCAGAAGCATGCAGCCTTGGAGATTCTAGAATCCATCATATGACTCTATAGGGAAAGCCACCCTGAAGATGAAGTTGTCACACAGAACGGAGGCAAAAGAAAAGGAGAGAAATGAAGCTTGGCCCCAGATCATGTTATATGTGCACACTAGACCTGGGCTTCCTGTATGAGAGTTCAATTTCTTTATTAAGTTTGTAGGGTTGGTTTTGGTGTTGTTGTTTTTTTTTGTTTTTTTTTTTTTTTTTTTAATATCCAGAAAGCATCCTAACTGCAAATGTGTGAATATCAAATGTGATCATTTACACTCACACAAACCATAGTACATGCTAGCTCTTCAAGAGAAATTTCTTAACATCCTTCCCTCAGATTTAGATTTCTCTTCTTTTTCATGGATTCTTTCCTCTTCTTCTCTCTACAACCCAAACATAATTTGGCATTACCAGAACTGAAAACCCACAGAAAGCATGAAGATATTGTGAAGATTTCTTGGCTTTTAAGAAACAAGGGACCCTCTCAATTTTCACAAAGCATAGAGAGTTTAGGGTAAGAATGTGCATGTATCAAAGAAGAACTGGCTTCTCGGCCACTTACTTGTCCAACCTCTGGAGGGTTTCAAGAAAGCTGGAAAGAACAGGAACCACAGTACTTCTGGGACTCATGATCCAATGTTTTTCCAAAGACTGGATACCCTTTTTATGCCCTCAGCAAAAGAGACTTGTCCACCCAGACTCCAACAGCAACTAGCAATTACCTTCCTACAAATTCTCCCTGTACCACTCTCTTCTGTCTGAACATCTCCCATTCTGATCTAAAAGACAAAAGATCTGATGGGTACATGGTTCCAGTGAGACCAAGCTCTTAGGCCACCAGCCACCCTACAGATTGGCTGGCCGGTTCAGTCCGGTTGCCATAGGCGAGTTCCTTGTCACATGGCATAGGCCACTATCATCTATAACGCATGCAAACAACGGCCATTTATCAAAAAATTAAGTATGCACCTCATGCTAGATACTTTTCTACATTACAGTCATAAACAAAATAATGAAAGAACTCTCCATATAATGTTTTCTGAGAAATGGGGAATTGTGTGCAATAGATTTAAATCAAGTTGTGCTAAGACAAGGAAGCCCAAGGAGAGAGGGTAAAAGTGATATCGTGTGTGGGGGAAAGGTGCGTGCATAGGTAGGCAGGGAACTGGGCTATGCATGAGTCAAGATCTAAATGGAATGTGGGAGTGAGTCCTTGAATATTGGAAGGAAGACTGTTGGAAGGGGGCCTCTGGTGCAAACGTCCTGGGTCAAGAATGAGCTTGGCTTGTTGGAGCAATCTCCCATAAGCCAGTGTTGTTACAGTGTTGAGAGGACAGGCGAAGCATAGGAGCTTTGGACAGGTGGTGGAGTCAGCACCTCCCTTTCCTCAGTAGTGGCCCTAACGGGTGGCAGTTTTCCTCAGAGCAGTGGTCAAGATCATAAGGACAGCCTGTGGCTCGACCTCTCTGGCAGAGAAAACTGAAATTCATGTCTTGGACTTTCAAATCCCACAGAGCAGGGTCACTCGCCTCATTCCTCCCCATTAGGTCCGATGCGTGGATTTAGTACTTTCTTCTTCAGTTCCCGGTTCTTCTCTATGGCTCCTGTTTCTCTCACCAACTCTTAACTCACTCTGCAGCTGGAAGGAGTCTCCTAAGGCAACCTAAAGACAGAACTTGAGTATTGCATACCTCCTGCAACCAGAACGTAGCTGCTGGAAGGCAGGTGCTTTGTCTTGTTCCCAGGTATAATCTCACAGCTTCAGCCGGCACCCCGCATATCACGGGGACTCGGGGAATCTTGGTGACTGACGATGTCTCTGTGTTCGGCAGAACTGCACTTGACCCTCAGCTGAGCCCTGTTTCAGTTCCTGCAGCCTCAGTGCCCTGCAAGTTGAATAAGGGTTTCTCCTTTGCCCACTCTCTGGAATCTTAACTAGGTTGAATTCACCATGAGTCCAAATTTGTATGAGGTTTTTGTGGCATAATAAAAAACATTGGTCCCAGTTGCTGATATTAATACAATGCTCCTAAAACCCTCCTGAGGGATCAGAGTGTCTTTTGCATTCTAATGACATGACCCATGAGCAAGGAGGGACTAGGTAGCTTTAAGGTGGGGGTCAACTGAAAGACCAAGCCATGATTAGATGATTGGAACTTTCAGCTTTATGTCTTGACCTCCCCTGGGAGAGGAATGAAGCTACAGACTGGCTTAGATCACCAATGGCCGGTGATTTAATCAATTGTGCTCAGGTACTGAAACCAACATAAAAACCTTTAAAGAAAGAGGTTTGGAGAGCTTCTGGGTTGGTGAACACAGAGATGTGCTGGGAGGGTGGTATACCCTAACAGGGCATGGAAATCTCACAAGGCACTCCCCCAACACCATGTCTTCCACATCTCTTCTATTTGGATGTTCTAGAGCTGCATCCTTTATAGTAAACCAGTTGTCACAAGGGCTACCCTGAGTTCTGTGAGTTCTAGCAAATTATGGAACCTGAGTTGGGAGTTACAAGTCAGCTAGGTAGAAGTGTGGGTTCAACGGGGACCCCACTTTCAGCTGGCTTCTGAAGTGAGGTCATCTTGGGGCATTGAGCCCCTAACCTATGTGTCTGCATTAACTTTAGGTAGCTAGTGTCAGACCTGAATTGAATTGAATTGAATTGAATTGAATTGAATTGAATTGAATTGTTGGACATCCAATTGGTGTTGGAGAATTGAAGTGTTGATTTTTGGTGTTGGGAAAACCACACAGTACCTAAAAGGTAGCTTATTAGCTCAATTCTTAACTTCTCCTTGTCAAAGATTTAGGATTCATTCTTGGAAGGTTATTCGGAGGACAGTAGGGAGGTATTATCTAAGGAAACCTAACCTGTAGGGATCGGAGGCAGAGCAAAATGGGTTAGTGGCCAGAGTTGGGTTCTGAGTTACTGGGCTTGACTTGGGTTTTGGTATTTACTCAAAGGAGCCGGAAGCTAAATGAGCCTGAATTGAGATTGAGCTGAACGCCACAGAAAGAGCTAAGGATCAAATCCTGTGAAAACAAGAACCGGCATCACATGACCACAGAGCCATAAGAGGTTGCTTAATCCAAGGGCCAGGATCTGGGCCAGGACTCACACTGGCAGGCACAGCCTGGGACTGGGGAAGGGGTGGGCAGGGGGATGGTGCTGAAAGGCCCTGGGGCATCTTTTTCTCCCTTTTATCTATTAAGTAAGACAATTGATAGTCAGTTTCACTTAAGGAATCAGGGTCATCAGAAAAGTCACCTGGTGCCCTACTCCAGAGTAACAGAGAATTAGGATTGTAGGGAAGTAGACCAAGTGGACAGTCAAACAGTAGTCATAGATATCTCTGTAGCATAAATACAACCAGTTGTTCTTGTTCTCTGAATTAGCCAGACCACATTGCAGACAATTTGCAGGCCCATTGCCCATATCTGAGGACACCTGGCATGGCTGCACCCGGGTACCTTTTCCAGAAGAAGGCCTGCTGCTTCTCTGGGCCCCTGGCATACAGTCATCAAAAGAACTCAGTGGTGTTAAGAGTGGCAAAGGAAGTAGATTTGGAAGCAGAAAGGTTCTACCTTAAATTGCAAGGTGAAGTAGCATTGTGGCTAAGCAGGCGCATGTTAGAGCAAGACCAGCTGAGGTTAGATGCTGGCTCTGCGACTTCTTATCTGTGTGGTTCGTGCTCTGGATTAGCAGGAACATCCAACGGTTAAGAGGCTGCCTCACTCTTACTCATTAAGTCTTTGTTTGTCACCTATAAATAAAGCCAGATGATCAGAATAAGGTTCTATCCAGTTACACTGCCCCCTTCATCCCAATCATTTTCCTTAGCTCATAAAGTCTGCTCAAACAGGACTTTGTCTTCAAGTATCTGTGACCTAAGTGCTTATGGTCAGTGAGTTAGTTGTCTTAAGGACTCAAAGACCAAGCCAAAGAAAAAGGAGGTAAACAAGTACCTATGTTAATCAACAAAACAAAGGGTGTATATTCTCTAAGGGTGGACCCTTGGCTTCTCCATGTATGGGAAGGAACGTGAATTATCCAGGGACACATAGTTGGTCAGTTAGTTGGCAGAGCCTGGAGCAAAAGCCAAGACTGCCCACCCAGTGTTCACTGCATTTTACCAAGCTGCTTTCCCATCATTGGTGGGTACATAGAATTTTTTTTCAAGGAAAGGAAAAAAAAAAAAAGAGAGAGAGACATTTTTTGGTAGTTTTGTTGTTATTCAATACCATAATTTTAGCACATAAGTACTTCCTAGAGGGGGAAAATGGAAAATCCCAGGCCACCCAGCATTCAACCAACCCCAGGTGGTGTTCATGTTCCCTCAGCAGCGGCAAAGTATGGCCGACTGAGTTGGAATCAGAATAAAACCCTGTCATCCCACTCACTTGTCACGAAGTACCTTTCTTCAAATGCAGGTTGCATTAGGCAAAAGTGGTTGTGTGTTTGAAATTAAATCACTCAAATATGATTAAAAACAGGATATATGAGCTTCCATTGGGGTTCATACGTGAATGGGGCACCATACAAAATCAAGTTGTATTGTATTGTAAGGAACAGCTTTGTATTAATGTTCGGAATAACAAGTCCTACTGAGAGCCCTTCACGTTTCTGAATGGTGCTTGAAGTTCGTCAAAAATTTTTCAGGAAGGGATCAGTACCGCCCTGACTGCATGAACAATAGTTTGGGGGTTTGGGGGAAGATTGGTGAATTAAAATGACATTTTTTCATTACTCTTCAGCTTTTGAGCGGCAGTGAAATGAGAACCAAGAGAATCTCAAGCCCAGGCATTTAGCATTTACCTTCTACCTGTTGGCGGGAGTTTAACTTAGCCCTGCGATGTGGCAGGAGGTGTTTGGGCTGGGCAGCCACATGACAGAGGCCAACTCTCCGTCTCACCAGCTGTCATAGTTTCATTATCTATAAACATAGATAAAAATTAGCAAATTTAAGGTGTCGCCAATAAAAAAGAGACACCTTGTGAAAGATTATGAAGCATAGAAAGGTGAACATTAAGTGCTGAGCTGATGGCGAATGGGCAGGAGACGGAGGAAGGAACAGAGACGAGTCTTCTGTATCAGTTTGCTGGGGCCAACATCACAAAGTAGCGTCGATGGGGGCGGGGCTTACACAAAGGAATTTATTGTCTCAGAGTCCTGGAGGCTGGAAGGCCAAGATCAACACGCCATCCGGCAGGTGGGTTTCTTCTGAGGTCTCTCTCCTTGTACGTGGCCACCTTCTTGTAGCTTCTTCACACGACCTTTTCTCTGTGTGCACACACCCCTGGTGTCCGTCTGTGTGTCCAAATTTCGTGTTAAGGACAATTTAATGACCTCATTTTAACTTCGCCACTTCTTTAAAGGCCCTGTCTCCAGATACAGTTAAATTCTGAGGTCCTGGGGGTAAATAGCTCATTTGAATAAGAGGGTAAATTCAACATATGAATTTTATGAACACAGCCCATAAGGACCCTGTGTTACAGTTTTTACTTTGGAGCCATACAAATATTTTATTCAAATGCGAAATAAATCTAAACTTTCCAAAGCAATTCCTAAACGCTAATTAAGAAAACATAAAATTTTTTAAAAAAAGAAAATTTCCAATGTTGACCAAAACAGAATAAGTCAACTATAGTGGTAACAATAAAAACATTAGAACACAATGCAAACTGAAACTATCTGAAGATTCTGAAAACTAAACAATAAAAGAGGGGTTGTAAATGGCAGTAAACATGTGAATAACTTTCTATTAAAGGAATGATATTTCCATGTTGTTGTTTTTCTCTCTCCCACCTTCATCTCCTGGCTTGGATTCAAGGATGGGTCAAATCACTAAATGTACAGTGGGTATGGAAAGAAAAGCTCCTGGAGAAACCCTTTATTTCTGGCCAGAGGATCCAGAAAGTAAAACCCCCACATATTAGAGGTGTGGGAGAATTGCCCTATTCTCTTTTTTAAAACTATATATATATATATATATATATATATAAGTTTATTGTTTATTTTTGTCAAAATACATTGTGCTTTTCTCCTTTGTCCCCTTAAAGGATGGGATATGAGATGCTATTTCCCATGACTACACCAAAGGTATTAAGAAGTACAAATTGGAAATTACAAAATAGTCACCGGGATATAAAGTACAGCACAGGGAATACAGTTAATAATATTGTAATAACTATGTATGGTGTCAGATGGGTACAAGATTTGTTGGGGTGATAGATGGGAGGAGGTTAGGGGACAGGGTGAGAAAGGTGAAGTGATTTAGAAGTACAAACTAGTAGTTACAAAATAGTCATGGGGATGTAAAGTACAACAAAGGGAATACAGTCAGTAATATGGTAATAACTATGGATGGTGTCAGATGGGTACTAGACTAATGAAGGAGAATCACTGCATACATTATATAAATGTCTAACCACTATGCTATACCTGAAACTAATGTTAAACATTATTAATGTCAACTGTAACTGACAAAAAAAAAAAAAAGGAATTGTACTGCCCCATCTCCTTTTTAAAAATGCTTTTTCTCTCCCAGTAATGTTCAGAGGGCAACCCTGGGAGCCAAACTACACTGTCACCACAGCAGCAACACAGACATAAAACATTAAGAGAAGACCCTCTTTTCTGTGAAGGAGGGTGCTAAGAAAAGGGGCCCACATTGTTTTCAAGAATCATTATTTTTTTCCTCACCACATTGTGTTAAAGGTGGCCCCAGTCATGAATTAGCCGATAGCATAGGAGGGCAAAAACCTATAGGGAAGCCTGTCTTTCTGGCCTCAGGGACTGGAAAAAGTGGCCTTTGGAAGCCAGTTTGGAGGAACTTCTATTCTAGGGAGGAGAGCTTTGAGAAGAGCTCTCCTATTTTCTATATATGAACCTGTATAAGCCTACAACTCACTACTATAAAATGCTGGAAACTGAAGATAAATTACAAAAAAAAAAAATTAAAATTAAAAATAAAAATCTTTAGAGCAGCCAGAGGGGGAAAATTACATATAAAACAAATCAAAATGAGTATGGATTCTCCATTGGAAATCATGGAACAATATTTTATCTCTAATTTTGAGGTCATAGGGTTCTATGTACTTCATTATGTCAAACTTGGTAACTGTGTGCAGACCAGAAAAAGATAAAACATTGTTAAATTGCTGAAAGAAAAGAACTATGTACCTAGAATTCTGTGTCTAACAAAAACACCAGGCAGGAATAAAGACAAAATGAAGACACTCTCATATCAAGGTAAATTAAGAGAATCTGTCACCAGCAAATAATGCTTTTAAGGAATTTCTAAAGGGAATTATGTAGAGGAATGGGACATAATTGATATTAGAGGAATAATGGGACTGCAGGAATGGTAAATATTTGGGTATATATAATGGGCTGTTTTATCCATTTAAATTATTTAAAATATGAATGACTACTGAACCCCAAAATGGTAATACATATAACAACTTTAAAATAAAGTAGGGAAGGTAAAAGTTTCAATACGGCTGTAAGTGAAATCTTAAGCTGTTTATTGATTATCTTGTTGGCAGCAGGGCAGGACTTGTTATTCTGAGGCTATTGTGTATATGTAATGTGAAATCAAACAAATGAATAATTATTTTGGTATTTTCGGAAAGTAGCATCTTTGTAAAGACAGACAAAATGTAAAAGAAATAAGGTAAAATGCAATCTAATAATGACGAAAAAATGTATGCAACTGATAAAATAAAGTTTCAAAAAGAACTAGATACTCTGGAAAAGAACAGAAAATTGAACAAGGAACCAAATATAAATTATAAAAGTAAAAATTAAAATTGCAAGATTAAAAATTCAAGGGATAAGTAGCAGATTCAAATCAGATGAAGAAAATTGGGGAACTGGAGGACAGATGTTACAGGACCTGGGTAATCCACAGGAACCGTGGTCAGTTGAGCAAATCACAGAACATCATATATTCAGATTGCTGGAGAACAGATGAGTCCACCCAAAATTCTATAACCAGCTAAACTGTCATGAATGTGTGAAGGTAAAATAAAGACATTTTAAGAATTTACCGAAACAGAATCTTGCTGAAAGAATAACTAAAAGATTTATGTCAGAAAGAAACACACACACACACACACACTCACACACAAACAATGTAGTACAAAAATCGTGAACAGTAATATTTAAAATTAAGGCCTTTTTATGATTCCAGAAGTGAGAAAAAAAAATTGTTTTCTTTTTTGAATGTGTTAAATCAAATGTGAAAGATAATCTAAGCATGGTAATGGTAGACTGGTAAAGTTAGAGCTCATCAAGGGAAAAGGAATAGAAAATACTTCATTAATTCAATAAACAGACAGCAAGGAAAAACATAATAGAATAGATAAAATAAAAAATATGTAAAAGAATCCAAATGTGTCAATAGTCATAATTAATGTCAATGGACTTGCCAGATAAAAAGATAAATTGTCAGACTGGATGAGAAAGAGAAACATAAACACTTATTAAGCTTGGAAGTAAAGGATTGAGAAAATATATATCAGACAAAAACTAGCCAGAAGAAAGCCAGTGTAGCTATTTCCATATCAAGGAAAAAAATTGAAGTCCAAAAGTATTGTAGGAAACACAAATGAAACAGGAAGATATTGCAATGCGTAAAGTTACATATATTCAATTATATATGTTCAGCTTATATAAAAGAAATAGAATTTCAATAAAAAGCTGAAAAATGTAATATCATAGAGGGTGAAATAATGCATCTCTTTCTGTAAATGATGGCTCAGGAACAAAATAATAAAGATTTAGAATATTTTATAAACTTAATTACTGTGATATAATGAAATACATAGAACCCTGTAACCTTGAAATTGCTGATTAAGTGTTCATTTTGAGCATGCATGCAGAATATACAAAGGCTGACCATTTCCTAAATCACAGATCCTAAACATTTGCCGGAATGTGGAATAAAGGAATCTTTCATTCCCTAATAGTTCATGTCTATCTTGGAATAGCCATTTTAGAGAGCAATTTGGGAATGGCTAATAAAACTAGAAAAGCATACACCTTATGCAACACATTTACTTTTAGAAAATTCCTATTCATTGCACAAGGGTTCATGTACCAGAATTATATTGCAGCACTGTATAAAACTGTGAAAAATTGGAAGTAGCCTCAATGTCCATCAACCAGAAACTGAATAAGTAAATTGAGCCATATTGCACAGTGTAGTATTATTAAGCTGTAAAGCTGTTAAAATTAATGCACTAGAGCTGTATAAATCAACATGGATTGATCTAAAAAAACACCCCAGTCCAAATTCCTTTTCCAAAACCTATGGGGGGCAGAAGTGTTTCAGAATTTATATATATTTTTTTCATTGCAGAGAGGCATATACCTATATTTTAGTAACACCCCCAGCAGAACCTGGGCCAGCACTGCCAACTAAACATGCTAATATTTTTATAGGAAAAAAGTACATGAAGACAGACTAAAGTGGAATGAATCAAGGCCACTAATAGCCTCATATTAATTCTGGTCGTGTTTTGTAACCTAATGGGTTCAGTTTAGGTTAGATTTTGCTGCCACATACACTATAAAGCATTTTTGGTTTTCAGACCTTTTGATCTTTTTGTCTTCAGTAAAGAGATTCTGGCCTTGTGTTCAATTTTAAAAAGCAAGTTACAAAAGTATGCACACAGTTTGATGATATATATATATAAATTTTAAAACACGCTTCACAACACAGTGTATTTTATGGCAACATGCATATTTAAACATTTGTTAAAAATACTCAAGGGACTGATAATTGAAAGTTGAGGAGAGTGTACACTTCTAGGGAGGAAAGGAAACAAGATGAGTAAAAGGGACCAGGAGAATTCAAGGGTGTTTATAATGACTTACTATTGTTGTTGCTATTGTTTAAATAAAAACATTGGGGAAAGGGATCTTACAAACCACATCACCAAAAGGAACGCAAGTATGTGACCAGAGGGAAAAAGTGGGAAAGGGTGCTCCAGACAGAGAAAAGAATATGGAAGTCTCTTCAATGCACAAGGAAATGACCTAGTCAAAGACTGCAGATGGCTACCTGGCTTGGGGACAGAGAGTGAGTTTCATTAACACCAAATTGGTCAGCTCAGTGCATCATATTGAAAATGTCCTATTGAAAATGTGCCACTTTGTATACCTGATAAACCCCGTTTTGTCAACTTGCAGGCTTAGCAATGCACCCTCAAAACGGGCACAGGGCAGTAAACTTGGTGCAACAAGGGATGTGTGTTGGTGGTTAATATTTATTGCCTCCTTCAGCCATGGCACTCTAAAATCGGACAGGAGACGTGTGTATCAAGGAATTTTTCTTATTCATTCATGCTCCGGCTCTCTGGAGCCTAACTTGCATCTGCCATGTTGAGGAAAATGAAGATGGTCAATAGTCGCAGCCCACAAAGGATTCATGGTTTATGAAACGACAAGTTAGCACACCAGGAAAATATAGAAAAGCAATCAATGACCGAGGAAGAGCAAATGGAACGCAGCAGGGACTTAGTGAGCAACTTCTTACTGTGGGATTCTCAGCCCCAGGCCAGCCCGTGTCTCCTTTCCTTCTGGCTCTTTAGTCACTCTCCACTGTCCAGCCTTGCAAATGCCTTCCTCTCAGGCCTGGCTGCAGTGCTGGGCAAAGCACCTCAATCTCCCTCTCCTTTGCTGTCCTTCCGGAGACCCTCAGAAACTCTTCTGCTCGCTTTGAAAACACTTACAGTGAACAAAAATGGAGCCTAGGAGAATGCCACAAAATTTCCCTTACCACAAAAGCAAATTTTCAGAAAAAAATGTTGTTTTCTTTCTGTGAGTCAGTGAGCTATAGCTTCCATGCCATATTCTACCATCCAGGAGAGTCAGAAAGACCAGTCATTTTGTTCTCGTGGAGACCTGAAAACATAATTTAAGTAACACATCCTTAATAATCAAGAGATATTAAGTCTTTCTTCTCGGGAGTATTATCAATAATATGCTTCTGTGTATTCAGTTGTACAAAAACATGTTCAAACCATGAAGTTTTAATATCTGCGTCGAGTAAAGGTTATTGCAGAGGCATAATATAGAGTTTATCTATGAAACAAACACGCGTCCACGTGTACTTTATTTCTAGCACCGGAGATCTCCTGTCTCCCACAGCACAGAGATCTTTTTTTAACCCTGATTTGATGATCTTTTTTGAATTGCTAATATATTAATTTGCTCATTTTTAAAAACAAAAAGCATGTTGCTTAAAAATTCAGGATGATTGAGGTTCTGTGTCACATATTTCAAAGGGGGTGAGGATGTGAATTTTCTCCATATACAATGTTCTGGATTTCTGGGTGATTTTCATACAATTGCATTTTAAGATTCTGTGAAATAATCTATGAAAACAACTGAGTTTCGGGGTCCTATTTCTGTGTGATTGTTAACACAGCAGCAAGGTAAGAAAGGAAGTGGGAAGAGTGGAATTGGGGGACTCTCTCTTTTCATTCTTCTCTTCTGTCCTAGTGGTTATGTTCTGGGGAAAAGCGAATCTCAAGATACACAGGTGTGGTTTGGAATTAGTCCCAAGGCATTTATTTGTGGCCGGAGGTCGTCCTAAATATTTATACTGGAATGTGGTTACTTATTCCACAGTGTCACAGCTAGCGTGTGCTGGGAAGGAGGAGCTGACATTGGAAAGGCAGAGGGGAGGGGAGAGGAGCAAAGTATGTGGGAAGCCAAGGAAGCTGAGGCAAGCTACGCCCAGGTCTTGTGTAGCTGGCTGTACCTCAATGGACATGGGGTGAGGTCGGTGCCCCCCAAATCCTGGGCCTTGGTCTCCATGCACAAAGCTAAGGCTTAGGCTCCAAGGATAGAGCATGGGGTTAGAGAAGCAAACACTGAGTGACCCCAGGGATGCCCTCCAGCTAAGTTAGAGGGATAATGTGGCTTCTCCAGGATGCTAGCTATCTGGAATCTTGTATTTATGGGCCTGATGTGAGTTGCCATGAGGCCAGTAAGTGCAAATCAGCAAAGCCCCTTCTGGTAGATGGAATACGATGCCCCTCCTCAAAGACGCCCACGCCCTAAGCCTGGGAACCTGTGAATATGGCACTTTATATGGGAAAGGGAACTTAGCAGATGTGATTGAATTAAGAATCTTGACCTGGGATGATGATACTGGATTATCTCAGTAAGCCCCAGGAATGTAGCGACGGGTCCTTAGAAATGATGCAGGAAGATCAGAAACGTCAGGAGACCTGGCCGTGGAGGCCGAGGGAGAGGACACAGGATGTCAGAGTAACAGCACTGCTGGGTGGGCCGCCAGTCGAGGAATGCAGGTGACCTTTAGAAGCTGGAAAGGGCCAGGGCCACTCGCCCTCAGAACGCCCAGGCGCTATGCCTTGCCAACACCTTAATTTCAGGAATTCCGACCGCCAGACCTGTGAGATAACAAGTGTACGTGTGTTGTGTTGAGTCACTCAGTTTGTAATAACTGGTTATTAAAGTAGGAAAATCACATCACCCTTCTCAGGCTTTTCATTCTGAAGGCCCCTTTCTTCAGACCTGAGGGCTGAAAATTGCCCATGAGTGCAAAGGATTGGTGGGTTTTGTTTTTAAATTGTTTTGATATTTCAATCTCCATTTCCCTGAAACTGGTTGGCCTTCAAGTGTCATCTCCCACGTAGAAACCACTGCATCCCTGATCTGCCTTACACTTCTGTCAGAGCTTGATTACAATAATTAAATCGATACCCAAATAACTAATCACTAGGAAAGGATACAAAAAAGTCCCCCATGCTCACCTTGTACAATCATCTTTCTTTTGAGATCCCCAACGTGACCCTGCTCTTCCAACTGTCAGAGCATATTTGCAAAATCTGGACAGCAGAAGTGCGTGTCCCCCCTCCCATAAACTACAGCGGGGGGCACTGTGTGAGGGGAAACAGGAGAGAAGTCATTCATTTTGGCTCCATTCTTAACCATCAGCATCTTGGATCACAGCCAAAGCATTCAGTTTATAATAATAACTGGCAGCCATCCAGAGCCTTTTAGAAAATAAGAAAGGCAGAAAAGAATCAAGAAAAGAGAAGAGGGGGAAGGAAAGAAATCCAAGGGGAAAGAAGAGACTCGGGAAAAGAAGGGCAGCAAAATTGTATTGTTGATTTTTCCTTTAAAAAGAAAGGAAAACCACATACAACATATTTTCTAAAATCATGTGTTTTAATCATACGCCATGGCCTGTAATTAAATTTAAGTGAGCATCTTACCTTTCCTGCCTTCCAAAATCAGAATGTAAACATATTCAGCTTTATGGTGGATGTCATGCCAATGAAACTACAAAGCAAGAAAACAAACCAAAACAAACCAAAAAAAAAAACAAAAAACAAAAAACAAAAAAAAACAAAAAAAACAACCCACCAAAATAATTTGGTCATGAGTTTTGTTGGTGTGACTCATAGACTGGGGTCATATGTCCCCCCCGGGTCTTACTGAGCTCAGGAATTAAGCCAGGCTGATATGACAGCAGAGAGCACGGGGGAGAGGGATGTGGCCGGAGCAGGGGGCCGAGGTGAGGTGCCAGGAGGAAGCATGTATGCGGGAATTAAGCACCTCTGTCCGCCAGGCACTGTGCCAGGCACATGACATACACAGACTCAAATGACCCTCGCAACTAATACAGGAGACAAGAATTGCCATCTCTGGTTTCATGTGAGAACAGTGACACTGGAAGGGAAGACCGACTATGGCACAGGTCCACCCGACGACACAGCCGGTGTCGGAGCCCAGAATGCAGCCCTGACCTTTCTCCTGCACTCTCAGCAGACAGATTGCAGCATCATTCAGCCTCTGTCTGGTTTCCAGGCTGTTCGGGAAAAATCTTCCAGGGAAATCAAGGAATGGCACACTGAGACACTACGCTGGATGGAGAGGAACCAAAGACCTGCAAATTCAAAGTCTCTGTGAAGTATGTAGGGTTGGGCATAAAAATAAAATACCCACGTCCTTTCCCCTTCAACACCCGAAAAACTGCCAGCCGTCTAATAGGTTCCTTAATTGCCTAATGTCATCTGGCAGTGTAGGAGTTTGACTAAGAGGAGCAAGATACATCCTAGAGAAATAAAGTGAAGCATACATTGGGAGAAAAAAGAGAGAGGCAGGCAAAATAGTGAAAATAGTGCAATTGCAAGCTATATGGAATAACAGCAAAATGAATAACAAAGACCAATATAATCGTGTCCGAGGATTGGTAATTTCCATTTATGTAAAGGATATCGAAACGCGTGTTTTATATCCCCGTGTGAAATTACCTTTGGACTTTAACTCCATAGGTGGTTGGTGTAGCTAGACTAGGCTACATAGCCCAGGATATGGATGAATCATCGCAGTGAAGGTTGGACCTTTGATTCCGGTCCTGAGAGAAGGTGATAATAAGAAACGATGGTTGGAAGCTGACTTGCAGTTGGAAGTCGATGAGCCATTGTTGGAAGATCCCCAGCTGGGAAGTCGGGAGCTTCAGTACTAGTCTGCTGTGTCACACACACCAGGAACAAGTTTGGGAAGCTCACTTCCACTCTGTGGGCCAGCTGCTCTCCCCCTATGGATGACGCCTGACAGTTGCCTTCACAATGGGGCATGTGTTGCCCACAGAATCAGAAGAGATGGACAACGCATCCTTCAATCTGCTTTTCTATGAGAAAGACTGTGGCCTACATTAAAATGGGAACTGCCAATCTGAAGCCTGGGACTGGAAGATGGAGAGGGTTGGGGTAAGCATGACATTATTGAGTCCCAGCTCCAAGCTGGGCACTTTATGCATATCACTTGCAGATCCATTCTCACAACTACCCTGAGTCGCAAATACTAATCATTTTCTTAAATGTAAAGACTGACGCCCAAAGAGGTTAGGTAATTTGTTCAATTTCAAAGAGACAGTACGTATCAGAGTTGAGATTTGAACTCAGAACCGAGTCTAAAGCATCCGTTCTTTTTAACTATAAACCTTGCTTCCAATTGAAAAATGGGGTTTTCTCCATCTTAAGGTGTAGACATAAAAACTAAAGCGCACCAAGGAGAAGTCAGCTTTGAGGAGGGAAAGGACTCCTTGCCAATCTCATTGACTCAGGTCAAGGTAGTGGATCCTGAGAACAATCGAATTCCCATCCTGCCATCAGGCCACTGAATGCCCGGGCCCCAGACAAGTGTCTCCCCTCTTAGGATCTGGTCTTGTGCTCCATGCTCTGAGGCACTTGGCATAGCAATGCTTAGAGCCTTCATACTCAGAGTGTGTTACCTGGGACCCACAGCATCACCATACCTGGGAGCCTGTGAGAACTACAGCATCCCAGGTCCCACCCAGACCGACAGGAGCAGAATCTGCATTCTCACAGCATCCCGGGGGGATTCCTGCACACATGAAAGTTTGAGAAGTTCTGTATTAAAGGTCTTTGTGCTCTTCATGTTCTGAGGCTTGATTTTATGCCAATAGTGTTGACAGAAGCTAATGTAGGAAGGAGAAAAGGCAGGGGAGAGAGATGACAAAAAAAGGAAGAGGGGAAAAGCTGAGAACCAGTGAAAAGAGAGACAAATGAAGGAGTGAGAGACAGGAATTCAAGAGGGTGGGAAGGCAGAGAAAGAAAACAAAGCAAAAGGTGGAGGAGGGGGAGAAAGGAGAGAAAAGAGGGCAGAAAAATAGAAGGGAAAGGAGAAAGACGAAGAGAGAAGGAAGGACAGAATAAAGGAGGGAGGGACAGACGCACTGGCCCAGGGGCTGGCACTCAGTCAGCTGATGTCAGGATGGGCCCGGGAATTCTGTGTGGCAGGGAGAGGCTGATGGGCAGCGAAGTACCAGAGGAAGGCCTGGGCTAGTGGTCAAGCAGAGACGGCCCCCGCAGCCTGTGCTCCCGTGTCCACCCTGGTGACTTTTATCATGCTCTGAACAGCTCATTTGTGTGGCAGATTAATCACTCACGTCCACTTTATTGTTCATGAGACATAGTAACAGTATCCATTCCTTCCACAGGCACCCACCCTTTTCTTGGATATGCCCAGTTATAAATTAGCCATTTTCATTATTAATTTTTCCTGGATGACTCATGCTTCAGGAACTCGGCACAGCCCAGTCTGGGAGAGTTCGATTTCTGTGGTCATCTGCTGTCTTGCATCTCGACGTGACTTAACACTTGAGAAACCACACTGAATGCATCTCCTTTCTGAAGCCTTGCTGGACTTCTGGTTCATCTTCCAAATGCAGAGTGGGATGGATGGGGGAGCTGAGATAAGAAATTTATGTCTTTCTCTTCCTGGCTTTAGAGGTACATAGGTAAGGAAATGGCCCGAATTAAACCCTCTGGAAATATACTGGAAAAGATCGTTTTGCTCATTCATTCTTGAACCAGGTCATTTAATTCACCTTTCAGTTTTCAAACCCTGGGAGGGCATCGGACGAAGGGGCCGGCCAGGCCTCAGGTCACTTCCTCTCTTAGTTACTTTCCGCCATGAACTTGAAACGCATTGCTGATCCATTATTTACTTAGGTGTCTAATGGGAAAAGTGTTTCTTACCAACTATCTTGTTGCAAGGATAAGAAATAATTGGTTTCACCTAAATTTTCAGAAAGAGGAAAATTTGCCAAACTGACTCCTAAAATTGAGTCAACAATCATTGGAGTGTTAAAACTAATGAAAGTCATGTTGTCATATAGAAATAAAGATTTATTTTGCCCTAATACAAGATTCTGAGAGTATGGAATTAGCCTGTTTAAAATATAAAAATAAAAGGATCTGAACACCTTAGAGAAAAAGTTCAAAAAGCATGGTTGCTTTAATGTGAAGACAGTGACTAACCCAGAAAAGGAGAAGAATGGGAAGGGTGATTTATGCAGTTTTCACTTGTGTGTAGAATCTGGTTATAAGGAGACTCAAGACATAGACTTTACTCACGTTTGGGAGAGTTTAGCAAAGGTTAATACCCGTATCCGGCAGGATACAAACACAGAGCACCTTGAGAATGGAGGATAACGAGAATGACATGGTCACACAAAGGATCTACCTACGCTAGTCCCCTCATGAATCCCCTTGTCCCCTATGAAAGCTCTTCTATTGTTTCCATCTTGGTCAGGATGCGATGGCATTAGGAGGTGCTTAGGTCACGAGGGCAGAGCCCCATGAACAGGATTCTTGCCCTTACAATAGGGAGTCTGGAGCTTTCTCCCAAGTGAAGATACAAGGAGAAGGTGCCCGTCTGTACCCTCGCCAACTCCCAACAGTGATGGCACCCAACACCCAACCTGATCTTGGCTGTCCAGCCTTCAGAACCCTGATAAATGAATGTCTGCTGTTTATGAGCCAGCCAGTCCGGGGCATTCTGTTAGAGCAGCCCGAGCACTGAAGCTCTCACCCATGTCCCTCACCTCCTGAACTTCACAATTCTATGTCCCACCTTGAAGTGCTTTGATCTTGTGGTACGTGGCAAACTTCAATCCATCCATCAGGATTTAGCATAAAGTCACCTTCTCTGAATGCGGTAGGTTCCTTTCAATCACACCCTTTGCATACAGCTCCCCTGGGGCCAGGACTATGTTGGGAGCTGGGGGAAGACAAAGGGCCCTTGAGCAGGGCTCTGAGGGGCCGCTGGGAGTTCCTCTTTGCACTGAGGGAACTCCAGGGTCATCCCCAAGCGCTCTCTTTGTTAGCTCAGACCCCTTGGAAGAGAAAGCATGCTTCCTTCAACTACTTCCTCCAGAGGCGGAATACTGCCTGGCATGCTGTATTTTTAGGAATATTTTAAGATTTGTGTATTTGCAAATCAAGATGGCTTGATTTGTTTGTAGCGGGACATCTGAGCCAGATATCAACTTTGGATCCCACCGTGGGGAGGGTGGGGAAAGAACCACTGTCCTCCCCAACATTTTAAATCCAAATAATACTGTTGTGTGCATGAAAATGTACGATGAAAAGGAATACCTTTATCGGCTGCCTTCATTTTTGAAGATAATATAAATGACTTGGTTTGGGGGGTGGCCAACAAAGGAAGATCACCCCCCACTTCTTGGACATCCTGTCCCTTCGGTTCCAGAAGACACATGCTGGTCACAGCTCCTGGACATAAACGGAGCGCTCTCCCCTCAGGAGTGGTGATTCCAGCCTTGTTTTTGTTGTTGTTGTTGTTGTTGTTGTTGTTGTTTTATTTAATTGGTTTCAGGTGCACAAAACAATGTCATAGTTAGACATTTATCATTTATATCCCTCACACTGTGTCAACCCCCCTCCCCGATTCACTGCCCCTCTGACATCGCACAGAGCCATCACATTTCCACTGTCTCTATCCCTAATGCTGTACTCCACTTCTTGTAACTATATACATTATATATATATATACACACACACACACAGACACATATATTTTGCTCATGCTGCATAGTGTGAAATCCCAGGTAGATCACTTTTTCACACTTACCCATCTGCCACCGTCTGCCTCTCAAAGAGCCACTCAGTCATACTTTTTAAAAGGTCCTGGCGGCCACAAGAATATATTTTGGAAATGAAGTAGGAACAAAAGATGAATGAGCCCCGTCTCCAGCCCCTTCCAGGCAGGGTCAGAGGCAGACGCAAGGCCATGAGTTTGGTCCCAGGGCTGCCCTCCCCTCAGCCCCCACCACTGTCCTGCCTGGGGATAATTTGGAAAGAACCCTTCGCTCCCATAAAGTTGCAGTGGAAGCTATTCAGAGACTTTCAGAAAGAAGCCTAAGTGACGTGAATGCCTCACTGAATTGTCTTTGTTGTTGTTGTTGTTGTTGTTGTTGTTGTTGTTACCATTTGGTTTCAGTAATTATGCCCCTGACATCCTGTACACTCACCATTGACACTACTTTGTTCTCCACAATAGGCAAGTGGTTCAGGGACGTCTGCGAGGGGGTCCAGGTTCCCCAGGAAGAGAAGGGGGAACACACAGCTCACAGAAGGTCATGGGCAGGGAGCTCAGTCAGAAACAAGTGAACCTGAGACAAGAACCTCTGTTTCTTCAGGGTCTCGAACATCGTGTCAGAACGTGAGACAACTCTCAGTTGTCCCTTTTGCTGAAACTAAGTCAAAATCTATAGCCTAGTTGAATGTCGTTTTCTTTCTTTCACTCTCCCTTTCCTTTTTTAGTTCCTTTAATGCTAAAACAGAAAACCAGAGTGCTCACTAAGCAACCACCACATGGGGACGGTCTACCTCTCCTGTGTTTCTGTCGTGTGTCTTGATTGATGCAGGTTAGTAGAACACAACATGGGCTTGCAAGCTCAGAGGTGGCTCCCAACCCTCGCTGGATCTTCCATGGAGAAGCTGTGTGACCTGGGACAAGTGGACAATCCTTCCACACCTTCATTTTGTTTGTTCATTAGTGAAGCGGAAGTAATAAAACTGACTTCCTAGGATTGTTGGGCTGTTGATTGAGAAATCAGTAAAGTATGTGTTAGCCCAGTGCCTCTGACAGGGCACCCCTGCAGAAAGTGGGTCTTGTTCTTATCCACATTCTCTCCACTTAAACAAAAATAAAAAGGCATCCTGGCTATCATTTTGACAGACTATTTATTTTAATAACATAGGAGGGGAGTGGCTGCTGTACACAACTTCCCTACCTGTGAGCATTCCCCTATTCTGGGCCTGGAAAGAACAGAAGAGAAACCACGTTCTCTCAGACACCTGGACCCCTATTAGGCAGGTTAGATGCTTAGATCCATAGACAGACTCCTTCAGGCCAGGTGTGGCCACTGCCTGTGTGATCTCAGACCGTCCCCTTGCAGGTCTGCCTGGCCTGTGATTCCCTGACTCACTTGCCAATTGGTCTACTGAGAGGCACTGTTGGAAGATCAGAGGGTGGAAAAAGGGGATAAATGAAAAGGACATCCTCCCAACCCTTCTCTGAGCATCTCCAGCCGTTGCTGTGTCTCTTGCTGGCTCTGGTCCCAGTGGATGGCCTTCCTTCCCAGGCACCCGCTCTGGGCAGCCTCTGCGGTGGGTACCTCTCTATCGAGATGGCCTTCAACACTCTCCATTGCTTGTGTTACTAATTCCCATATTAAACACCATCCTTCTGAGATACCTGGAATGGGTTCTGTTTTCTTGACTAGATCCTGAGCCTTGTTGGATAGATACTTTTACACTTGAGCTTGAAACTGTTGTGAGCCAAGGAAACTCTACAGGTGGGCCCCTGCTCTCTCCCTCTCTCCTAAGCCACATGATCCCTCTCTTTGTTTGTTCATTTTGGTCTGCACATTTGCGTGGGACTTACCACCAGTTGAGAAACCTTCTCAGAACACTAGAAAAATTCAAGATGGTTCCAGAGGTGTTTCGAAAAGTAAGATAAACAGAGACACTTTAAAATGGGGCCAGAGCTGCCATCCCAGAGGAAGTGCCTTGCATGTCTTATGCCTCAAACCTTTGGAATGTAAAAACAGGGCAAAATAGCCTTTGGACTGGGCGTAAAGCAGCCTTGTGTCCCAAAGAGCTGTTTACCAAGATAACAAGAAAGCAGGTATTATGACTACTGGACTGATGATTACCTGAGTGAAAATTAAAACCATCCTTTAGAATTAGCATCACTGTGTTAGCTTGTTTGCACCAAGAGAAATTCCTCCCTTCTATTGATGTAATTGTTCCCCTTCCCTTTCTCCTAAACACCTATTGCTTTTGTCTCCTAAAAGAAACCCGACTTGGGCTTCTGTCTGAATTAGTGCTTCCCGAACAGCTCTTCTTTTTTATCTCAAATGAGGGCTTGTTGCCTGTCGCTTTGAAAGGTCTTTCATTTTTAGGTTAGTAGGTGTGTACCTGACCCAGCTGGTCCTAATGACAATCAGTTCTTGATCTGCTTGCTGGATTCGATGTAACTGGGTTTGTTGAGCTGGCTGGTTGTCTACGCGTGGGTTTTGTGTCTCCAGCAGAGCCCACTGCCCCTCTGAACCCTTTGTGAAATGTTCCCATTCAGGTGCTGATGTCAGAAATACCATCACTCAGCAGTGGCCCACACTGGAGAGTGGGGCTGAGGCTTTAGCACCAAGGCACTGAATGGGAGATAAAGCAGCAGACAATCACGTCTGCTGCAGCTTGCTCCTTAGCCTTGCACAAGTCATTGCCAAGTTCAGGAACAGCAGACCGCTAGAGCAAGAGGAATAGAAGAAATTCAAGATGCCCGAGACGTACCCGGGTTGGTCACTGGCCCTTGTTTTACTGCTATTGGGGCACAACTTCAGGGCGATGATTGTCACTCAGGTTTTCTTGGGGCCTAACACCCGCTCCCACTGTGGAAATCACAGAACGCAACCTGGGCTTGGGCAAAACCCTTTCTACATGTTTTGTGATTCGGTAACAACCCTAAGCTTTTTAATAGTACACATGATTGTGTGGTGTTTATAAAGGTGGAGCCTGTCCCTCAGAAAGGTGAGGGGACGTACGGAATCACAAAGCAATTGGAAGAAGAAGTACCCAGAGCTGTCTACTTTCAAATCCCAGGGTCCTCTTGCTGTACCACCTTCTTGCTGGGGTCAAGTACGCATTTGTAAGCAAGGATACTGCCTGATTTTTAGAAATCATTCGATTGCTATTTGCCAAATGTGAATAAAATTATGCATTGGAAACAAACCCAAGACTTCATTTGATCTCATTGCCTTCTAACTGAGAAACAGAGACAGACCCAGTTTGCAAGGCTCTTTTCTTTTTTTATTCACACTATTTAGAGCAGGTGCTGCTCCACTGAAAGGCTAGCAGAGCAGTTAAGCGTACCAACTTTAACTGAGTTGAAGGCCCAGCAGTATGGCTTTGGGTAAATCAATGAACCTCCATAAGGTACAGTTTCCTACATTGTAAAATGGGCCTAGGAACATTTAACAGGAACAATAAGGTGCTTGCTATCCTGAGTATAGTGAATGTTAAGTAGTGTCTTGTATTATTACTTTATAGACACATATTATCAGTAGGATAATACTCACAGATATCACCCTCTTTCCAATCACACATACATCAAGAATACAATAGCCAGCCCCACTCCCAACTTCCTCCTTCCTACAGGAAGATTTTTTTTTTTAGATGGGTTTAAGGATGGGTGGGTGTACATTTTAAGAGCTAAAAGATCGGGGAGAGAAGGAAAGGCAGAAGAAGGGCCACATGGCTAGGGGACAGAAGACAAGAAGTTTCTGTTTGTTGACTGTAGGCAGAGGTGTTTAAGAAGAGTGACACTGTATGAAAGGAAGGGAAGAGATTCGGGGTAGTGGACAGCGGCACCCTGAGACATGGTCCCGTAGAATATAATCAAATCCTTTTAATAGGTGGCAAGAAAAGTGAGTAGAGAACGGAAATCTTTCGAATTGCTTTTGGTTTTTAAACTTCTTGGACACGATAAGACTCCATGATTGAACTCTGTGTGGCTACCAACTAGGGTTATGGCTATTACCCATCATTCTTGTGACTGGAGCATTTCGAGTAACAACCATTGTACATCCTTAGTTGTTTTGTGCCTAGGGACGGAGAATGCTTTACCTCAAAAGCCAGCAGTTTTTCATTTATCTTTTGTCCAAATAGAGAACAGACAGATCAACTGATATAAAGAGAAATCCTTCCAGGGCTACAGATTAATAGCTATGGGCACATTCAGCCTAGAAAAACAAGACGGCCATTCTAACTCGAGTACCCCCGCCTCTGAGAGGTTTCCGTGTGCTCAGTTACTGATTGAGTGGTCCTCAGCTGGCTGGGCTACTCATGGCTAGCTGACTTCAGAGATGGGATGATAAAGTAGGATTTAGAGGAAACGCATCTTAATAAACAACATCTGGACGAAGCAAAGAAGAAACGGGAATATAATCAGGCATCACCCATGCAGTGACAGATTGCATCTTTAATAAGCAGGAGCTTAATTAGAAAAGTCATTTGTAAGAGACATTAATGGAATGTGAGTAGTCAACTTTGACCAATACCCTTGTGTTGAAGTGTAGGCTTTGTCAGATATTGAGGTTCGTGTTTCAAACCTGATAATGATGGCCCCCTGTACGTGAGCTATTAGTGTGTACTCATGATTGTGCTGGTGGCAAGAATAAGACTAAATATTGGCAAGCACTTTCGAGTTTCTCTCTGCACGTTTTCCCTCCCCCAGCAGAAGGCTAATCAAGAGATGAACATAGGGTGTAGGGACTGGGGCAGGGGAGGGTGCTCCTTACCCCCAGTCATGGTACATGCAGAGAGGTGTCAAATCGGTCTCACCCAAAGGAAGCCATAAGTGTTGCCAGAAAAGGATGCCTACGGTTGGTTGTCAATCAAGGGACAAGATGAATTATAGACACCAAGGAAATAGAGCACAACCCCAGGCTGAGGGGGAATAACAAGAAGCCACAGGTCAGGATGGGAAGCTGGGTGGTGGTCAGGATTCGTTGTGGACATGACTGGTGCCCACGTGGTGGAGAACTTTGTCCTCTTCAGTTCCTTGGCTAGGCCAGCAGGCCTGCGCCATCCAAACGGTGGTTGTCAACTCTGGTCGCACAGTAGAATACGATATTTAAAAACACTGATGCCAGGACCCTACCCCAGACCAATCATAGGAGAAACTTAGTCATTGAGTCCAGACCTTATTCTGTTTGTTTATTCGTTTGTTTGTTTGTAAAGTTCCCCAGGTGATCATAATGTGCATCCAATGTTGAAAACCACCAAATGAAAGTGTCTGAGGGTAGCATGGTGTGGAGATGGAAGGCAGCTGTGGAATCAGCCAGATCCAGTTTGATGCCCCACCCTTGTAAGACAAGGTGGAAAGCATTAGGCAAGTCTGTCTGAGCTTTATTTTCCCCATCTGTGACACTGAAATCATAATACTGCTTGCTAAAGATTTTGTGTGGATTAATGAGATATATGCAAAATTTTGATTCTGTGTCACTCAGTCTACCCTCTGGTAAAAATCACTCTATTACTTCCATAAATTCTTATTAAATGCTAAATATGTGCTTGGATATTTCCAGATGAATAAGACAGAAAGGGTACTCATCTCTGGAAGAGTGGATTCATCAGAACCACCTGCAAGGCTTCTTAAAGCAAAGACGGCTGGTCCCCACCCCAGAGTTTCTCCTTCTGAAGGTCTAGGGTGTAACCTGATCGTTAACTTTCTAAGAAGTTCCCTGATCATTCTGACGTTACTGGTAGGGATCCCACTTTGAAAATCATTTCCCTAGGAAATGACAGACTATTGGGAACAGCAGACAGTTGGATTGGCAGTTTGGTAGAACGGGATAAATGCTGTGAGTTGAGAGTAGCTAGTGTGAGGTATGGGAGCCTAAAGAGAAAAGAGGAGGTGACTTTGAATCTATTCCGGGAGGCAGGGATGTTAGGGAAGGCTTCCTGAGAAAAGGTAAGGATGGGAAGGAGTTAAAAGGAAAAGGAGGAGGAAGAGACCCCTGGTGGAGGGAATTGGCCTCATTGAGAATAAGACGGAAGAGCGGGCTTGGGACACATGGGGACCTAGAGAAGATCAGTGAGTTTAGGTCATGGAGTGTGGGGTGAGGGGTACTGAGGGCAGGCAGGTGCAGAGAGACACTGGGAAGGGAGTTCGGTGCTTACAAGTCATTTATGTGAAAGAGAGTTGGAGGCCACTAAAGAACATTAAGGAGGGACTCCGATGGCCAGGTTCTGGAGGGAAGCAGTCCTGAAATCACGGTGTCACAGAACCACATTGCTTCTGCAGTCTGTAGGGAATAACCCACCCCTTATCTTGCCCCACTTTCAGAGGCTGCCCACCTTCCTTGGCTCATGATCTGCTTCTGGCAGTGACATCACTCTGACCTCTGACCTCTGCTTCTGATGTCACGTCACCTTCATTTATACAGACCCTTGTGATAAAGACACTGGGCCCACTGGAGAATCCAGGATGATGGCCCTGGGATCCTAGATCCTTAATTTAATCACACACACAAAGTCCCTTTTGTCATTTAAGTTAACGTATCTGTTCACAAGTTTAAGCAATTAGGAGATGGACAAATTTGGGGGATTTATTCTGCAAATCACAGTAACAAAAATGATACATGGGTAATCTCTTGGGGGCATAATTTTCAACAAAATTGGAGACAGTAAAGGTCAGAATACTAAAGATTAAGAAGGCAAATTATAAAATGACATGAAATCTCTTACATGCACTAAATTTGTTGCCTTTCTCCTTAAATTAACTCAGTGGGACAAACTTAGTCAAAATGTTCTCTGCAATGACCAATGGAATGATTTTATTTCTTTTTCATTTATTTAATAATTTAAAATCCACCTTTCCTCCCTCCCTTATTTTCTTCCTTCCTTCCTTCCTTCCTTCCTTCCTTCCTTCCTTCCTTCCTTCCTTCCTTCCTTCCTTCCTTCCTTCCTTCTTTCTTCTTCCCTTCCTTTATTTTCAGATATTCTTTCTGAGGGCTCTGATTTCAAGACTTTAGAAATGATGCCCAGATAGGTATGTCGCTATCTGAGATACCAAATTCATTTCCAAGAATAAAAATGTTTTAAAAACTCCCTGAATCATGCTATCTTTTACTTGCATTAAAAAATAAACTAAAAATTGGGATTTTACCTTTTCATTTCTTCTCTACACTGGTTTCTTAATTTTGAGGTTCACTTTTATATACACTTAAAGGACTTATATTTTCCACTGGAAACTATCCCCCACCTTCCATAAGTAATTAGCTTTAAAAACAAAGAATTTGTAGTTCGCTGAGTTTGTGTACATGTGTGCATGTATTTTAAGTCTGAAAACAATTATTTTCATGCAGTTAGTTGATGAATCCCCATGGTTAAGTTTCATGGGAAGTGTTTTTCCACTTCTAAAATAATTTTGCCAAAGAAAATAGGGCACTACTTTTTTTTTCTTCTCCTTGTAATCCTGAAGTCCTTTTCTATAGGTGAGAGGAGTGTGGCAATAAAATAAATCAGGTTATTTTAAAATCTGTCAATTTTGAGGAAAATATGCACACACTTGCATATGCACATGTTGTTCCTTTTAAGACGCCTCTGAAGCTAAAAGTGTGTTATATCCCTATGTGGGCATTTTCGAAATTTCAGTCTTTGCAAGCTAATGGGAAAAGACATATAGGTGTTGGGAACACAGGATTATTTGAACACATGTGACTTTCTCAAGTAGGATGCAGGTGGGAAGGAAGTGAGAATACTGCCCGATTGATTTATAACTGCCGGTGGCATTGCCCTAAATGGAATGCCATCTAGGTTGGGCCAAAGCGGGACAATGTTTGACCAGGCTAAACACAGCCTGAATGAGATTCAGCTAAATGGTTTCCTTGTCTCCTTTGACCTACCCTAGTGCTAAGTCCTGGATCTGAGTGTCACAATGAGGAAGCCATCTTCTCCCTACCTGAGCACTGTGGGAAAGAAAACAAGGCATTCACCAGGGTACGGGGTTAGTTCACAGTCTGTACAGACTGATGGCCTAGACGATGTGGGCTCATCAGTCTCATCCACCAAACAGCACTCTTCCTTGGAGAGAAAGACAGAGAGATGGACCAAGGGGTGGAGACTATAAGCTTTCTTTCAAAGAATTATCATTGGGAATGCTAAAAAGTGTAATACTCTTGGCAACAAAATTTCAATTTTTGTGGGGTCTGAGCTTTACACTTAAACTAGCAGACGAAGGCTTATTGGTATGAGTGTTGTGTAGAGGCATGGGATCTGAATTGGGGCTGCGAAGAGCTTGGCAGTGTGTGAGGGGTGGAAATAGGTAGGAAGTCTGGACACAGGAAAGAGAGAGGGCTGGGCTGAAGCTGATACTCAGATCTGTGCTTCCCGAGAGAACCCAAATATGAAGAGGTGTTTCATGATCATGAAGAATGTCTGTGAACAGCTATTTGTCATTGCCAAGGGCTCCCTTGCTTTCTCCCTCCAAGGTCTGAGTCTTTGAATCATGCCATTCCTGCGGAACGGCATTTTGGGGCTATGACAAGAGTTGCTCCTGAAAAACAGGGACCACAGTTGGGGGACACCCTTCTTGTTGGGGTCTGGAGTCGGATCCCATTGGAATATTTTAGTCAAGGGCTGTGCTCAGTGCTGCTCGTCTGGTGGACCGTTAAATGTTGGAATGCCCCAACACTAGGGCTTCACCTTCTAAATCTACTGCCTCACTTTGTAATCCCAGCCAGGCTCCTGGCTTTAAATGCCACCTATGTTTTAGTAATTCCAAAATTCATATTTCAAGCCTGCCCACATCATTAAGCGTCAAATTAGTATATGCACTGCCACCCTGACATATATAGTTTAACATCTAAAACAAACCTCAAACATAACCAGCCAAAGCAGGACTCAAAGTTCCCATCCCATTTCTAAGTCTGCCCCTCCCCCAGCCTTCCTTTCATGGTCATTACATCTATTCAGTTGCTCAAGTCCAAACTTTGGGAGTCTTGTTTCATTCCTTCCATTTTTCTAACTCTCAAAAACATCGGAAAATGTGAATTCTACCTTTAAATTATCTCTCCAATCTGCTTTCCTTTCTCTTTTCCTACTGTTATCAATCTAGTCCTGGCTTCAGATAATTTTTTATGAGGACAACTGCAGTTAGGTTCTAGCTGCTCTTCCGATTTCCACTTATTCTCCCCTGCCATCTTTTCTCCAAACAGCACCCGGAGGGATCTCTTTCAAGGCATAAATCACAGGGCATCACTGTCCTACTTAAAGCCTGCAAAAGCTTGCCATTGTGATTCGAGCAGTACTTGAATTTCTTGCCATACATTGCATGGCCCTAGTAGACCTAGCCACTGCCTTCCTTTCTAAATGTCCCTTCTACAAACTCACAGTCACCCAACCACATTGGATCTCTCTCTCCCTCTCTCCTCTCTTCTCTTCTCTTCTCTTCTCTTCTCTTCTCTTCTCTTCTCTTCTCATCCCTTCTGTCTCTCCTCCTCATCTTCCTCCTCTTCCTTCTTCTTCTGCTCTTCTCCTTCCCATTCTCTCTGTCATATCTATGCCTCCATAGAATTTTTGTCATTGCTGTTCCCTCTTCTTAGAAATTACAGTTTTCAGATATTCATATATTTGCCTCCTTTTATCAGAAAGTTCTCAGGAAAAAATGCCATCTGCCTAGTAAAGTTTTTCTGGATCAAATCACCCTTAAGAGTCATCCTTTATTAATCACATTGTTTTACTTGCTTAGTATCAGATTTCACTTTCTGGTATTATGTTCATTATTTATTTGCTTATTTATTATTTTCCTCTATTCACTGGAATGCTAGGTCTATATATCCGTGCATGCCTTGTCCACCATGGTGGTCCTGGGACACCACATTAGGGCGACCAACTTGTCCTGATTTGATTGGTACTTTCTTGGTTTTAGCACTGAAAGTCGCTTATCTTGGGAAACTCTTCAATCAGCGAAGCCTATTTTTAGTGTCACATAATAGATGTTCAGTAAAAACCAGACCTCATTTATTTCCATGATGTAAATACTTTATGATTTCACAAATAAAAGCAAACCATCACTTTGGATGACCAAAGCCATATAAGACAAATACTTTAGCAAACATATTCTCACAGAAAGAAAAGGAGAGGTTAACCATAAAACAAGAATATGATGTCATGATACAGGAGCATGCATTTACAGATAACGGTCAATTAGAGTTCTTAAAAGTGAAAAGATCATTAGTGCAAAAATATCCTCCACAGATGAGATGAACAGCACCTTGGATACAGAGTAAATGTGAAGAACAGTTGACCCTTGAACAACACAGGTTTGGACTGAACGGGACCACTTATACATGGATTTTTTTCTATAAGTATTATAAATGTATTTTCTTTCCCTTATAATTTTCTTAATAACATTTTCTATCATCTAGCTTACTTTGCTGTAAGAATACGGTATATAATACATATAACATACAAAATATATGTTAATAGAATGTCTATGCTATCAGTAAGGCTTCCAATCAACAGTGAGCTATTAGTAGTTAAGGTTTGGGGGAGTCAAAAGTTGTACCCAGATTATCAACTGCATGGGGGTCAGCTCCCCTAACATCCCTGTTGTTCAAGGGTCAACTGTAGTTTCTGTGAGGCTTAGCTGAGGGAAACACAGAATGAAACAGAAATGGGTAAAGAAATGGAAAATCTGGAAAAAAAATTAGAGGTCTTTAGCATAGATAAGGATCTCTAAATCTCAACTGATATAGAAATTGTCTGGCAGAGAGAATAGAGAGAATGATGGAGTTCAATATTTTGAATCATGATGAACGAGATCTCCCAAAATTAAAACACAAAACAAAACAAAAACTCAAAAACAAATATCAACCACCAGATTACAAAGGCTTGCTACGTGACAAGACAGATTAAAAGATTTATACACGTGGAAACATAGCAAAGTTTCAGGGCAGCATGATGGAGACAGAGAAACTGAGAAAGCTGCCAGCTTAAAAACTAAATGATAATCACCTAAAACTAATGACAATCAGATTGACATCAGGTTTTCCATTTAGGGCAATGGATGAGAGACGTTATGAGAATATTACTTAAAAAATACTAAGATAAGATTGCTTTCAAACAAGAATTCCACACTTAACCATGTTATTGGTGAAGAATGAAGGTGATACAAAGACACATGTCTGACATACAAAGTCTTAGAGAATTGATACTCCCAGAATCTCACCCAAAAACAAAGAAAGAAAAAAAAAAGAAAAATCTACATAATCTACAAAGACGATACATGAAGTGATATAGAGATATAGTGAAAGATAAGAAATAATAGATTGCAAAGAAATCTGTAATAAATAATAACTATAACTATTGACAGCAAGGTCCCCTATCTATTATACAAATGTGAGACGTAAAGAGAAAATAACCATGATGCACCAGTATCACAGGGCTTTATTTTCATTCCAAATAAATTTATTTTTACTTGAAATTTTTACCTAAAATAGATTCATTTGTTAACTTTTGGGGGTAGGATTGAGGCTTTTTAATTTGTGTATGACTTGGCTGAATGGTATTTTATAAGCTGTTTCTTATACAAATCAAACCTACTTTACATTGCTAACAGTTTTCCTTTTTTTCTCACTTGAACTTCTTTAAATTAGAGTGAAGAATTAATTTGATAAGAACTCTTGAGTGTAGGATCTTCCTAATACTTTACAAATGTTTTCATTCTTTTATATTTGTCTTACCTACATTTAATTAGCAGTTTTATGTTTCTCGCCTTTTCTGAATCATTCAAAGCTTTCAATGTGATTGTCATGGAAACGACTCTCTTTCCTTTTACACTTAGGTCCCGTTGTTTGGTGTAATACTTCATTAAACCACCTCACTGACTCCTGGGATCATCAGTTTTGGGGACAAACATGACTAACACTTGCCTCACTCCTGGTGCCCTTTGTGGGAGCAGAGCAGAGGCCTGAGTCATCGCAGTGGGCACCAGTCAGTAAATTCTACAAAGAAGATGGAGAGAGTAGGTCAGCTGAGAGAGTTACTGCTATCCCCGTGCAGCAGCAGTAGTACTAAAAGTTATTATTAAATTGTAATTTAATGTGTCTAATAATAAGGTGATGCTATAGTTGAAGAAAAACTAGCAGAGATGGAAGGTAGTGAATGCAAGTAAAGGACATTCAAGTCTGTCTTCTTCAAGTACAGGAGAAGGCTATGATAAATTCAGGTTTTCACAGAAGAAAAGTTAAATGTGGGTGTTAAGATACAAGAGTAGCTATGTAAAATGTATAAAATGAATCTATAACTTCTGTACTGAAAGAGGGGGGAAATGTTTTTCTAATACAAAACTGGGGGAAAAAGCTAATGACCGATAATAATAAAAAAAAAAAAGAGAATAAGACCTCCACATATCCAAATACATATCAAGTAGAGTAAATAAATAAAGATAGGTTATACTCACATATTTAAAAAGAGGACTAAGATTTAATTTTTCATTAATTCAACTATGCTTACAGGTACATGTCATAATGTCCTAGTGGTTATGTAAAAAATGACACATATTTTGAAGAAGTGCCTATTGAATTATATAGAACTGAAGTGATATATGTGGGGCTCTCTTTAAATTAATTCAGTTAAGACAAACAAAGAGAACTAAATTAAGTAAATATGGTAAAATCTTGGTAAGCGTTGAATTTGAGGACTTCAGAAGTTTATTATACTATCATTTACCATTGGTATGTTTGCATATTTTCATTAAGAAAAATTTGAGGGAGTCAGTTAAAATGGTGTTCAGGAGGAAACGGATGACTGTAAAGCATTTATTAGAAAACAAGAACGAGTGAAAATAAATGAGCTGAGTGTTCAACTCCACCAGCTTTTTTGGTCAATTTTATCACATTCACCATTATTTTGTAGGGTATCCGATGGACACTTGTTTCATTAGGGAGACCACGTCAGGGATGCTGTAGATGTCTGATCTCTGCACTGTACACCTGAAGGTGAACAATAATGAATGTCAACTATAATTACATAAATATATATATATATATATATATATATATATATATATATATATATATACACACACACATACACATATATATAGTCACAAGAAGTGGAGTACAGCATAAGGAATAGAAACAGTGGAAATGTAATGGCTGTATGTGACGTCAAAGGGGCAGTAGATTGGGGGAGGAGTTTATCACTTTGTGAGGGGTGTAAATTATAAATGTCTAACTATTACAGTGTTTTGTACACATGAAACTAATAAAAAAGTTTTTTAAAAAGAGTGTAATTTGGCAAGTTTTAAGAAAATACATACAATTGGGTAGCCATCCGTGAAATAATGATATTGAACACGGAAGATTCAGTATTTAAAAGATGTTAATTATCTCCCACTTAACCTGTATATTTATAATTTAATGTAATCCAATCAAAGGCATCCTTTAGGATATGCAAAAAAATTCATTTAAATGTTCACATGAATGAGGAAACATATAAAAAAAGACAATATAAATTCCAAAAATGTTTTTAAATGGATTAATTTTATCTACCAGATCTGAAGATGTATTATATGTTATGGAAGTTTAATTGATATAAAAGTCAATAAGTGACACTGTCCAACGAAAGGTAAACAGATCACAGGAGCACCAGGATGAGTGCCCAAGTAGACAATAGCATGGAACTCGAATATGACTGAGGAAGGATGACAGATCAGTAGGTGTGACAGAAACACTGCTAGATATTCACCAAATCATTTCATTTTTCTCCTACGAACACAGGAAGCCAACATTGCCCATCTCGCCTGGAGTCTAGAATGAAATATAGATTCACTAGAATGCAGATGGAAATGCTATTTAGTATTTCCTGTTCTGACCCCAAAATGGCCCCCAAATGATTACTGACATTTTCTTACCCTGCATGATTGAAAGTGAAGGACTCCAAGATGGTGGAAGTTCAAGGTGGAATGAACCAGTCTCTGTGACCTTGCATGGCGGAGAGCTTCCCAGGTGAGCGAGCTAATCTGCATTGAATTGTGAGTAGAAACTGAATTGTATAAATCAAAGAGGAACAAGGATTACTGTAATAGTTAGCATTTAACCCCTAATTAATACAGTAGGGGAAACGAATATTTAATGTGTGGCTTGGGGGAAATGTCTATCCATTATAAAGAGAAAAAAAAAACTGCAATAGTACTTTGCTTCTTACTAGACAGGAAAAAAAATCAAGGAGGAATAAATACTCAATCATTTAAAAATACACTTAAAAGCATAATAGCAGTCCGTGTGACGCTGGGATCAAGAGGGCTTTCTTAAACAAAATGCACAACAGAATAAAACAAGAATCTTAAATAAAAATAATTTTTAAATATTAAAATCCTCAAAAGAAATCTAAGTGAACAGAAAAGAAGACATACCACCAGGAGAGAAATCATTCCCAACATATAAAACAATATTATTATTCAAAATACATAAAGTATGTCTACAAGGTAATGTCGAAAAACCAAACCGTGGAAAAAGAAATAAGTGAAATTTATGAATAGAAGCGGAAATTTAAATGGCCCATATATTTAGGAAAAGGTGAGCAACTTCTCTAATAATCGGGAAACGCAAATTAAATAAGAATGAGTTACCATTTATCACATGTCAGATTGGCAGAAATTAAGCAGTTTGCTAATTATCCAAGTGTTGGAGCGTTCAGCCAGTATAAAGCGCTGAAGACATCTTGGAGCATAATTTAGCATTACCTGAGCCAGTTGTGCAACCAATGCCAACCGTGTGTGCTTTCCAGACCAACAGCGGCCCACGTGCACAGCAGAACCATGCGACGCGTTCAATGCCTCATAGTTTGCAAAAGCAAGGAACTAAAGATAATCTTCAAGTCTGTCAACATGGGAATAGTCAAGTAAAATACGGTATCTACATGTGATGGAATAGCTCTTAAAGGAAAAACTAGATACAAGTCTAAGATTTTGTGAAAAAGCATATTGTAGAACAATACATCTAGAACTCTCTCGTTTATGGACCTATTTAAGTGTATACAATTCGTATACAGTAGTTTTTCTTTGGGGTTTCCTGTAGATATGAATGGAGAACCATGACATACCCTATTGTTAGCGTTCCAAAACAGGTGGCACACTGAAATGGACAGAATTTGTGGGGAGTTTAGTCTGAGACACTTTATACATTTGGTTTGGTTTGGTTTTCTTTTTTATTTCTTTGTTTATGGGACCATTTGTAAGAGTGTGATCAGCTTTGGGAAAGTCATTAAGGGAGACCGCAGGAGCTGGGTGTAGTTAGAGCAGGAAACCTGGTCCTCACCTATATCTGAAAGGGTGCTGTAGGGAGTAGTTGCTGGAGAGGAGAGGAGCGTGTGTAGCGGAGGACAGAGCCAGCCCATGACAACCCACTAGGGATGGAGCTGGGATAAAATCCCAAATTTAGTCTTGTTGTTTTAGAAGACTTGATAGACTTCCCTTCTCCACTTCCTCTGTCTCTTTCCCTGCTTCCCCAGACCTCTTGACTATGGATGGTTGGCTATTCTTTGCTCTGATTCTTGAGGAAATTTTTATTTTGGACTCTGAAAAATCAATCCTTTCCCACTGTTTCATTCTGATATGATATTCTTGCATTACGTGATAATGGGAGTCTTCCTATTTTGTGTCCTCTGCTCATTAAACAGGAGAAATTCAGCAAGTCACATCACCTTTCAGGACCCTGCTTCTCTTACCTTTGAAATAGGGATCATGACACTGACGGCAAAGGGATCTGGGGAAGATTACCCGAATAACATGGCCTCTCTGTGGCCTGACATAGTGCTTCTGAGTCGTTAATGTGCATACGAAATACCTGGGGATCTTGTTAAAATGAACATTCTGATTAACTGTCTTTGGGGTGGGGCCTGCGATTCATAACACCCACAATGCTGGGCCACCAACCACACCTGAACAGCAGGTGTTAGCCATGGAGGTGAAAGTGTTGCATGCATCCTGAAATCCATTTAGGAAATTCTAGGGCAAACAGGTTTCTTTACTGCAGGCCTCTCCAGTAGCTCTGATTTACTCCCTGTACACAGGGTCCCCTCAGCGAGAACTACAGTGTGCATGGAAGAATCTAATAAAGGCTGGTCAACAGAATGAAGTCCCAGCATGGGACTTCAGAGCCGTCCATGGTGCAAAGCCCTCTTACCTGGCAGCATTCAGAGAAATCAAAGCAGAGAGTAACTTGTTCACCATGCGGTGATAGATTTTTATCACTTAGCAATCAAGCGCTTAATTAAAAATAAGTAATTCATAAGAGTGATTAATACTAGGTGCCTGAGTAGGTTTGTTCAACACTCTTGGCATTTAAATACAGGATGAAAATCAGAATTCCTTTCTTCAAAAAAAAAAAATATATTCGTTTAAGAAATGAGTCTTATTTGAGCAAATGCATTTGGTACTTAGTTTGAAGAGGACTATAATCCGCACACTGCATTCTACTGTGCCAGGCTACTTATAAACACATGCTTAGACAGAACACGTTTAAGAGTATACTTATTCAGTCAACAAATGTTTATTTAGGGTCTACTCTACCCCAGCCACTGTATTGCACACGAGTTATACTGTCACAAAGAAGAGCCATGGGGCACACCGCTACCCTCAGGAACTTTACATTCTAGTGGGCCAGACACTCACATATGGTATGGGGGGTGGGGGCGGACAGCCAGAGAACCTACAGAGTGTGTGTTATACCGAGGAGTGTAGTCTAATTAAAGAGGCCAAAGGAACAGGAAGCAGCCACCTTGAACCTCTCCTCCCAATGCCACTTCCAGTCCAGAACTGCTGGCTGGCCAGCCCTTTCGCCAACACCAGCTGATCTCCCTCCCACTCTACCAAGCCATTCCACTCCACAGGGAGCAATCGGAGTGGCCTCAGGTGAGCCTGAGCTTCGGGTTGAAATAACTTATGTTGAGGTTGACCTAATATGTCTGACTGTAGAAGGTAAACCCAGCGACTTCTAAAGCACAAGGCAAACAACCCACCCCAAAGAACAGTCACCCTCACTTCTGCAGGACACATGAAATCTCTGACAGCCAAAAAAAGACAACTCGGAAGATGTCTGGAAAACAGTACCTTTGTCACCATCAACTAAGTAGGGGAGTGGTCAAGACGAAGACTTCATTATTTCATACAAAGTGATCATGGGTAGAGGGGACAATCAATAGCAAAATGACAATAATAACTTTAGAGTTTTTTTTAACCACTTTCTTGCCTGCATGACGTAGCCTGGGTAAATTATCACCATCTCCACTCTAAGTACTGAAAAACTCAGAGTGAAAGATGGCGACCTAGCCTGGTGTGGGGACAAAGGCCCAAAAAGCAGTTTCCAGGCTCTCGGCCTCACATAGAAAGGTGCTGGCTCGGGTAGTAAATGGCCATCAACTGTGATCAGATGGCCATCAGCTGTGGCTAGTTGGCCATCAGCCCTAACCCGTAAGCCATTGGCCACTAATATAACTGCCGTGGCTACGCTAGCAGAAAGAACGGGGGCTAGCAAGAGCGGATTGCAGAGAGGTGGATGCCTCCGGCGAGAATATAGTGATTTGACTCCCCTACCTATGGCTCTGTGGGTGTTCCTTTTTGGCCTCACCATGTCCTGCATTCTTATGTGGGGAGCGGGACCAGAGACCCCGCAGGCCGCCTCACACGACAAATGGCGCAGCGAGCAGGGTCCCCTACACGACACCTGGTCTGTCCAGCCCCAGCCTTATCTCAGGTTCCAGGCACTTACTGTATTCTGGCTTCAGAATGAGACTGGGTCGGTGTCAATAGCTCTTGTGCCAAATGCCATTTCTGCAGAAACAGTGTATGGAAGATCTGCCTCTCCCAAAAGCAAAGGTGAATTGGAGTGGTTAGATCAAGGCGCCTTGTCAAAAATCACAAGGGAATATGCTAAGTATTACGCAGTGCCATGCGAGGCTGCTGCTGGGCCTGGTGAGTTTGGAAGGCAGTGGAAACCGAGAAGGGAGACTCGTGCATGGCAGGCCAGTGAATTCCAGCAGCCCAGTGCCTCTGCTTAAAGACCAGACACACAGCCTTTCTGAGAGCCTGGAGTGTGGGACTCCTTCTGCATGGACTTTCCAGAAGCTCTGCAAGAGCTTTAGAGCCCTTGTTGCTTTGGTTCTTCTGCATTACTGCTCATGCTTGCCCCTCACCTGGAATGCCTTGCCCTTTCATCCGCCTCGCAACTCTTCTCTCCCTGCTTCACGTCCATCTCACGTGCTGCTACCAAAAAGCCACCTGGGAACAGAAGAGCTTAGCTGACTTTATTCCTCCGCCCCTGCTTTGAATGGCCTCTGGGACAGTGCCTGTCCCAGCCTCGGGGTGTTTCTAAGCAGCTCCGCCTCAGATGGTGTCCTCGTCACCGGTGGCCCCAGCTCCGAGCCTGGTACGGATCCTGATCTTCAATATTCTTGCACTAATTAACGCATGAATAAATGAATGCTCGTAATGATGGCGGAGTTCATGGCAGCTTTAGAGGCCCCAGCTCGACCGTGCTAGCCTCTGCTATTTCTTTCATCGCCCTGAGATCAGCAGCATTATAGCAACATCATTAATAACACAGCTTTTGGTATTGAACATGACTGGATTGAAGCCCCTACTGGATTGCTAACTAGCTGGGGCTTTTCGTTATTTAACTGATCTAAACCTTATCTATAAAATGGATTAGTACGAAGGGTAAATGAGCTCCTAGGTGTCAATCATTTATTCCAGAGCTGTAGTCATAGTAACAGCAATAGTAGTTGTAGTAAAAGAAACAGCAGCAATAGCAGTAGTAATAATAGTAACAGCAATAGTCATCACAGAAGTACTAGGGTAGTAATGACAAAATAAGCATTGAAGGTATTAGCAACAGTATGCGTAAGAGCACTAGCAATGACTAAGTTGATGGCTAAGAAACCTCCCATATTCTTCTATCTTGTTTTATTATTTCCAGCTGTAGACCACCCATAGTTTGGACAACTCAGGACAAAATTATGAGACAATCAGATCAACTGACAATTGGTAAAAGAGTACATTTTTTAAAGGTGCTTCCGTTAGTGAATGCCAACCGAAAACTACTCAAATCCAAAAGTGTTCATAGCAGAGCTCTCTACTCAGAAGTTCTAAGAAACACCGAAGCAGTGCGCCTGACACGAGAAACCAAATTTCCTATCGCAGGAAGACCTGGGACGGCTGAAGGAACGCTGGTCGGTTGGAGGCTGCAGCCCAAGTCAGCCTTGAGCAGACAAATGAGAAATTGGCTGTCCTGAAGGGCACTGGCTTCCCCTCAAAGCTGGACCTGAAAGGACTCAGATCTCAGTGGTGTCTGCAAGCTGTGCCACTCCTTTTGCCTTTCCAACTTGGCTTGTGCAAACAATCTCATTAATCCCTGGTCAAGTACAAGCATGCAGCAGCCTGACGAAAGAGAGTGAAAGGGAAATGAAAGAAGGGCTGGCCCTTGGATCCAGGAACTTTAGGATTCCCAGATTGCCCCTCCTCCAACCTTAACAATGGCCAGCGAGGGTGGACAGAGCAGCTGAGTGTGGCATTTGTGGCTGCCACTGTCTCTGTCCCCACTCCAACTGACCAGCGGTTCAGGTTTGGAAAGAGCTCCTGGCATCCTGACCTGATGTCATGAAGAGACCTCTGCTTTCTAAGGCAGAATGCATTCAAAATTGTTTGTGACAGTGGGGCCTTCACCCCTGTGCTTATTTAATTCTTCTGGAATCCAGGGGGTTGTCACGAGGCACTGGACTAAGAGTCCAGGGCAAGTTAGCTTTCCTCTCTCCTGCATAGGACTTCTACCTCCCCTAAGGTTGCAAGAAGGGGCCAAAAGTCCATCGGAGAAAAGCTTATTCATTCTGGTTGGAGCGGAGTCAGACACAACTGACACGCTCGGGGCTGACATTACTTATGTCTACTTGGGAGACCATCCGTGCACAGCTACCAAACTAAACGGGTTTGTGATCCTTTTTCTCTCCACCTCCCTCTGTCTCTTTTTCTATGATACTAAAACTGAAAAGCCAAATCCATTAAACAATTCATACTTTGATTTGCAAAAGACAACAAACATATCCTCTGGGCAGGGGAAGCGTGTCTCTTCTTGCATCCGAGTTCAGGAACACTGAGAAGCTCCATTCAGGTCCTTCCAGGTGCATCGAGTTGAAGGATGATCTAATTGGCTTTCAAGGTAAAAGGAGTGTCCATTGTCCACACGGTTCTATTCAGTCATTTTTCTGCCATTGAACACACACAGAGCGATCGTTTAACCTTGATTCCAACATCTGCTAAATGAGGAATTAAACATGCTATTCACAGGGCAAACACGTGGAGCCTGGATGTTCCCAGCACAAGCCTTGTCCCTGAGTAGGTGCTCAGAATTATCTGTTAAAGGACAGAGTGAGCTTCGCTAAGTGAAGAAAACAATGAATCATAAAAGTGAGAGCAGAAAAGGAAGTAATAACAAATACAGTTTGGCACTCCCACCTCCGGTGCAGAAGGAGACTCTCCTGGGGCAGCCACTGGCCCTAGGTCACACGGCCATGCATTACAGAACAAGCACGACAGAGAGTTCTCCAAAATCCTAGGCCAATGTCTTTCAACTACAGGTCAGAGTCCAGTGTCTGCTCATGACAGAAACGTGCTCTCTCCTTTTTAATGTTTTCTTTGTAGTAGCAGTAGCCAGAATGCATTCAAAGTATAGCCCTTTTGACCACTCTTGATTTTCTTACAATACTTGAAAACTACCGATGTGGTACCAGAAACGATGCTGGACCAGGGCAGTCCATCGGCCACCAGCCTCACATCCTTGAGTGTCCATCAGCCACTCTAGAAATAGAACCCGGGAATCTGTACCTTAACAAATCCTCTGGGCGATCCTGATGTATGCTGCATTTCAAGGATCACTATAATTAGACCAAAGCAACTGGGTGCCCGATGCTTGTAAAGGTTCCCATAGCCCTGACGGGCTCAGCTAGGGACCATGGCAGGGGTTGTGGATTGACTACTTACTCCCTCTGCCTTGTCTGTCTGCCAGCACAAAGACGTAGAAAGCCAGGTGTTCTCTTTGCCAGTCTTTCAGTTAAAGGCATGCAGGAAACTGACTTCTCACTAGTGAGGTATACGTGGA
Source organism: Rhinolophus hipposideros (assembly GCF_964194185.1). NCBI lineage: Eukaryota > Metazoa > Chordata > Mammalia > Chiroptera > Rhinolophidae > Rhinolophus > Rhinolophus hipposideros. The sequence continues at coordinate 97,021,821 of NC_138051.1, forward strand.
AATCTACTGGGAGTTTGGGAAAGATATTTCTTTCCTGCTCAGAAGAAGGCCCATGAGGACAAACTCCATGTCTGTGTCAACGTCTGTTCCTGACTTGGAATGCAGTGTGTGAGTACCTGATGCTTGTTGTCCTGCAGCCATCTTGTAACCAAGAGGAGAAAGTCAAGAGAACCTTAAAGCTGCCAGCCCAGACGAGCAGCACCACGGAAACACGATACTCCCTCAGGGTACCCTTGGTGGGGAAGAACAATAATTAGACTTCCAGTTACACATCTATTATCAAAGCTATCATTTTGCTAAGAAATTTTTCCTCCACAATAACTATGACATAATCAAATGGAGTATTACATTTCTCATAACTTGCATTAAAATAAAATAAAATCAGCTCATAGGTTGAATGCTACCATATAGAGTCAATGATTATACAGCCAAAGGAGAACAGGGAAGGAAGCAAAGAATGACAAGGCATGACCTTGTTGAGGTGTGGATTCATTTCCCAGGGCTGCTATAACAAATTGCCACAAACTGAGTAGCTTAAAACTACAGAAATAGATTTTCTCTCAGCTCTGGAAGCCAGAATCATGAAATCAAGGTGTTAGCAGGGTTCGTAACTTCTGAAGGCTCTAGGAGAGAATATATCCCATGCCTTGTATTAAGGGTTGAATTGTGCCCCCCCCAAAAAAAAAGTTCTTAAAGTCCTGACCCCCAGTACTTGTGAATGTGACCTTTTTGGAAATAGGAGTTTTACAGATGATCAAGATAAAATGAGATTATTAGGGTAATCCCCAATCCAATATGGCTGTGTTCTTATAAAATGGGAAAGTTTGGACACAGACATAGACACACAAATGTGACACACAAATGTGAAGACGTGGGGACTGCACCATCTCCGAGCCAAGGAACACCCGAGTCTGCCAGAAGCTAGAAGAGGCACAGATTCTCCGTCACAGCCCTCAGAAGGAACCCCCCTGCCCACACAAACTGGTGGCTGCCAGCAATGGTGATGTCCTTTGGGTGTACACACATCACTCCAAGGTCCGCCTTCATCTTCACACGGGCTTCCCCTCTGTGTCTCAGATAGCTCTCCTTTCTCTTATAAGGACATTTATCATAGGATTTAGGCCCACTCTAAATCCAGGATGATTTGATCTCAAGATCCATAATTACATCTACAAGACCCTACTTATAAATAAGGGCATATTCATGGGCACCAGGGATCAGACTTGTACATATCTTTTTGTTGGGGGGATACAATTTAACCCATCAGAAGGCATTAATATTCTAGTGGGAAACACGATTTAATGGTTAATAATGTAATAAATCTGTGGAAGACATGGTGAGCACCAACTGTATACTCAACCACGGGGTGGGAAAGGGGGAAGTAGTAGTTGATTCTGAGTTTTTCCTTCAGCGTAGATTGCCCAGAAAGCTTCCAAGGAAAAGTACACAGTCTACTTTTTCGTTAGAGTCAGGAACAGTTTTCACGTCTCTGTATCTCTCCTCCCACTGTACGGCTTTACGTAGAGCTATAACTGGCCCCGAGATTAGGATAAAAATCAGCACAACACATGAATGCACTAATCATTCTTCCTTGCAGTGGATATAGCCGCTTTCAGTTTTTGGTCCCATCCTAAGTACGACAGCTCAGTGACAAATTAAATCAATTAAGTGGAGAGCTCCTGGAGGGTGAGTGATAGACCAGTAAGAACGCCGGGGTTGTAGCAAAAGCCCCACTTCTAATTAGCCATGGGAGCTCCAGCAAGACCCCACGCTTCTGTGGTCTTGCACTCCTTCATCTGTAAAAAGCAGGGGATGCCTGGCTCATCTCTCAGATTCCTTCCACACCACGATTCTTTGCACACACTCCCTCGGAATTTGGACAGGAGTTGAGTTGTGGGTTTGTTTTTTTTTGTTTTTTTTTTGTTGTTTTTTTTTTGCATATGATCAGTATGGAGATTTATGGAGACACTTGCTTTTTATACAGCTAAAGAGGGAAACACACACACACACATTATACACAATAGCAGCAAGTGAACCTTTGCCAGCTTAACACACATTTATACAGAAACAGCAGATATAGTGACACCAGACTGCAGCTAAGGAAAGTGACTCTGTCAATATTTACTGAAACAAAAATGGTAACGCAGCCTGTATTTGGCTTCCTTCACTCAACAAACCTCAGTCTCAGCCTTATATGCCAGGCTCTGGGTCCAGACACTGGAGAGAGAGCCATGAATAAGACTCCAGACCTGCCTCAAAGTGTTCAGAGTCCATCTGAGAGATGTACAAGGGGGCACAGCAAGGTGTCACATGTGCTATGATTGAGGTAAGTGTTAGGTGCTGTGACAGCTCCAAGGGGGACGGCACCCACGCCAGCCGTGGGGCCAGTTAGAAAGGCCTCTGAGAGGTGCTTCTGAGCCCAAATTCTGAAGGATGTGTAGGAAGGTGAGGTGTGGGTTGCCCCGTTGCTACTTCAAGTTGCAAAGCAATTTGAATTTTACAGTTTCTCAACCTTTAAGTGAACCACAGTGAAGCAGGAAGCTTCTAATGCGTTCCTGGTAGCTGGGTGAAACCATTTTGAATCTCTCCCAAGGTATGTGATGATCAATTCATTCCAACAGTTATCCTCTTTAACGACAGTTCAGATCAAGCCACGTCCCTCCTCCAGAATGGTCAAGGAAACCTGCCAGTCTGCAGGGTGACAGCCCCCACCTGAGCCTTCCTGAGAGTAAGAGCCCTCTGGTTTTCGGTTGACATTTCGATGCCATCTCACACCACAAATCACAATAAAACAAGACGTGGCATTGGAGGGAGCTTCACCTGTTTTAGGTGCAGGGGTCCACAGGTGTTCTCAAATGCATATCAGTCAGCCTGGTCCATTTGGTTTCAAATATTAATATCCTGGGACTTTGTATGGGGATGAGCCCCAAGATATGGTGTCAGAAGATTTTTCTATCAACACTGTGCCCTGACACCTGTGGATCGAGGCCAGCCTCCACGTTCCCATTTGTAAACTGGAGCTGCCAGTTCCTGGTCTGACTGCCTCCAGGGAGTAAAACTCAGAGAAGCAACGTGGCATGTACAGCCTTCTTCATTGAGGTCAAGGGAGCTCCTTATAAAGTCAGAGGTTGGACTATGATGTTAGGAGACCTGGGTTCCAGTCAAGGCTCTCAAGCTTTCCTTTAACTTTGGCTCACGTCTCTGGGTCTCCAATTTCCTATCTAAAACCATGTGCAGTCTGGCCTGGAGCTAGGCCCGGGATGGCTTACTGGAGAACTGTGAGAGTCTGTCCATTTCTTCAGCATTATGGACCAACACTTCCTCAGCATACGTGACATGAAATCACTGGAGAAACCATCCATCATCCTGCTCCTTGATCTCTGCAAGCTGCCGGTCCTACAGTTACTGCTTTCTTACTGCCAGTGCTGGGCATGGTGCTGGAGGGCTGAGTAAAATGTCCAGCAGCCAGGACGGCGTCTGTTCACGCTGCGGGTGCTTGGGGGGGTCCGTTTGCCGTGATGGAAACATCCCCCATTGCTGGCCTATGTGGGCAGCGATGGGTGGGTGATTGTGCTCACCTAAGATTTGGACTCGGAGCTTTGCAGAGGTGTGTCTGTCCTCTGGCCAGCTCCTCCCCTTAGCAGAGTCAACCTGTGGTAGCCTCATGGATGCTCTCCAGTCGCCACGTGGAAATTGAATTTCTCTCTGAACACAGGCGTTCTCTAAGATCAAACATCTTAAGCAGACTAAACATTTCTGACAATGAGCCCAAAGTTTCACAGCAAAGCAATTTCACTTGGTAATTTGCTCAGTACTAAATGCTTTTAGTTCTTCTAAGTTCATCTCTCACTACATTATTTTCCCAAGACTGTTCATTTTTAGCATAATAAGGCTAGCATGCCTACACTATAATAGGACCTTTGCAACGCGAGTGCATATGTTACAATGCCTTATTTTCTGTCATGGAGATTTAATCAGATTCACTAAGGTGGAGGACTGTAATAGAGATTTTCAATAATATATGTTAAAAGGGCTTTTATATGATGTCTCGCAACATGTGAATAAATTCAGATGGAGTGTGTGTTTGGTACTTCCACCACATAATAAATTAATGGGCCCCCGGGAGCGGGGACCATCTCTCCTGGCACAGGTCTGGTAAGCCAGCGTGATCTGGATGGGCTCGTTTGATAGTTTCTAAACGGAGGGGCTTCTTATCATGGGGTAGAAATACACATATTTCACTGGGTTCTCTAAAATTGAAAAAGAATATGAAATGAACATTGATTACAAGTGAGCTCCGTAAACTCTTTACCGCTCATAATCTGCAATGCACTGTGGCTTTTCTTGTTTGTTTGTTCTGATGTTTGGCAAGCTATTACAATAACTCTTTCAGGATCAAAATGCCTATAATTCATTCCAAAGATACTCGCTTATTAATTAGGTGAATAGAAAATGGCCTGGCTCTTGCCTTTCAAATTGAAATGGCATCTGGCTCCTGTTCCAAAATGGCCTGTTAGCGTTAAACATATCACGGCATGCCCCATCTTTCTGTCCCCACAGCATACCTGTCCATGTCCTCTGCCTCTCATTGCTTTTTTCATCTTTTCCTACATCTTGAATATTAAGGTGATATGAGGTAATGAGGCATTTTTATCTCTCTTAGGAGCAGAGAGAGACAAGGAGCTCTGGAGTGAGCTACTAAAACCATACAAGATATGAAGATGATGGCGTTCTCTTCTCACATATCTCCTACTATAGCCAAATTAAATTGTCCAAACTTTTTGCTTTGGGGGAGCAGAAATTGTCGGAATATCAAGCACAACATTTTTAAAGTCCAACTACACCTATGCACACGATTCCATTTAATAAATGACTCCTGTTCTGACCTCATTGGAATTACCTCCATCAAAGTATCTAAAACCGCCATATTACCTTTTGTTCTTTATTAAAGCTTCTTAATAACTGGTCTTTATTATAGTTTCATTATCCACTTATAGTGCCATTTTAGAGATTCGCAGAATCATAGCGGGCAATTCAGTGTCCTGTTATTTTATCACTTTCTTTGCAGTCATTTATTTACTGGATTTATACTCTATGCCAGGTGCACTGCTCAGCTTCCAACACATCAAATCTGAGTTGTGATGTAAATTCCTTGAAGGCAGCGATTCCTTATTTTCCCGCGGACCCCTCTGCCCAATGGAGCTAAGGCTGTAAGATAGACTCTTAACAGGAAGACTGCAGACAAACACAGCTCTACTTCTGCTTCTGGCATAGTTTATTTAAAAACAATAACAATAAAAAATAGAAACTCGTTGAAGCTCAGTGTTCTCATCTGTGCATTGGAATAAATAATAATACACATATCACCGAAACAGAGAAGAAAATAAATCGGATGGCACTAATAACATTTAAAGTGATACGAAGGCATAAAGTGTCACTATCAATACTTATCAACTGCTCCAAAGAAAGGGTGTGGGCCTGTAAAATAGCAGTTGGTGGAGAGAATAGTTAGAATAAGAGTGCTTATTGGGAAGTAAGAAATTGATCTCCAGCACCAAGAGGCAGCCTGTTTTGAAGAGAGATGTACAAGCTATGGCATCTCTAAGTTTTTTACCACAAACCCGACTCAACTAGTTCCAACTGGTGTTGATGGTAATAGAAAACCATCCCTGCCCTCAAGGGGTTTGCCATGGAAGAAAAGATTCAGATAAGATAAGATATTCATACCCAACCAGCCCCGGGTGGTAATCATTATTCTTCTGTGCTTTCATTCAATCAATATTTATTAAAGACTTAGTATATGCCAGAGACTGTTCTAGGCTTTAAAGAAACAGTATACATAAGTCAAATCCCATGCTTCCCAGTGCCCAGAGACAGAAAATCAACAAACACACATAAATAAGCCTAAATATCTTAGGAAGGTCACAGGTAAGAGGACATAAAACATGCAGAGTAGTGGTAGAGTCTGAAGGTGCTCACAGAAAGCTCATGGAGAGTTTGGTTGAATGCTCAGAAAGCCTCTATTGAGCAGGCCACATGTAAGCTGAAACCTACAGAGTGAGGAGCCAGGCACTCACAGAGAGTGGTGGGGAGAAGACAGGGGTGTATGCCAGGCAGAGGGACAGCAAGCACAAATGCTCCAGTGTGCTAAAGCGACGGACATTGGAAGAAATGAAAACACAGCTTAGATGTTGCTTAGTAACAGAGTGGCCACTAGTAGAAGATGATACTGAGGAGATTGGAAGGAACTAGATGAGTTAGGGCCCCTTTAGTAGGCAGTTACTGTCAGATATGATTACAAACAATTGTGCGAGGGTTATTCAAAGCCATAAACAATCTGAAGATGGGTGGATAGCTCTGTGGATGAGACATGGCTTTAGCCAGACTCCATTGGATGGGACAATGTTCACGTATGAAGTGGTGAGTCTTGCAAACCTGCTTACTTACTACTAACTTGCAAACCTGGGTGCATCGGATGTGCTGGGAAACCATGTTTGACTTCAGGCCAAAGTAATGAGCCACTTTGTCCAGTCCACTTGGTCATTCCCCTGGAGAGATGCTTTTTCATGTGCACGCATAGTAAGTTATCAAGAACTCAACTACTCACCCCTCCAACAAAGAGGCAGATACTTTCTGGAAGGAAGATGGCAGCTGCAGTAGCAGGTCACAGACAACGGGGTCAGGCCGGCCTACATCCAAATTCCAAGCTCTTCCATTTGTGATGTAAGCCTGCAAACTTACACCAACTATCCCTTCACTTAGCTAATTCCTACTCACCTTTTAAGATGAGGAAGTATGAACATACTTTCAAAAACTGCAATTTGTACTCAAATCAATGGCCTACTGTAAGCCAAGGATGAGAACAGAGTCATTTTGACATCACAGATCTAGTCATACCTTTCGAATATTTTTTAAATATATGCCAGTATTTTAATTATAAGGAATTTAATATACATGAATATTTTAGTGTGCTTCATTTCGTTAATAAAAAAAGCACTTAGGATTAAATTGTATAGCTTGTACTTTTATTTCTCTAGAATAGATTTATAGATAACCGCTCTGATGTTTCTATTGTTCAGGTTTTAATTCATTATGTCTGAATGAGCAAAAAAGGAAAAAAGAAACTGTAGTAAATATCTTGTTTGATTATATCTCCTTAATTGCATGAGATGGTTCCTGCCTGGGACTCTAGGGATTTGTTGGAAGGAGGTGGATCTTTTAGCATCATTAATGGATTTAAGGTAGTAAGGGATTTCTCCGTCTGTGAAAAAAAATATATATATATATATCCTCGGAATAACGTCCAGCTGCCTTATACTCAGTGTGTGTTTCTCTCCGAGGTGAGCACCTGTGTGAGGTCCCAGTACGTCCCCATCGACAACACAAGAGTTTGCGTGTGGTGCTGCGTTGGGGAAAGGGACAACGTGGGGAAATGACTAGATAAATGTGGGTCCCTGAAAGTGGGACTGTTAGTCTGTACCCTCTCAGCTCGGCCCTGGGCAATGCCTTTATCATGGTAAAATCTTGCCAAATACTTGTTAAAATAAACAAAAACACCAAAGCACTGGGTACGGGGTCCCCCAGAGCAAATAGTCCTCCACTTCTCCAATCCTCCGTTTCACTACAGCTAGTACCATAGTTCGTGTTCATAAAACATGACTCAGAGACACCGTATCAGTTATCTATCACCATAGTAATTCCACATAACAAATAATCACAAACTCCCAGTGGCGTACAATAATAAGCAGTGACTTTTTCAAGAGCCTGTGGGTATTACAGAGTTCTAGCCATTGCGATGGGCTGGTTTCTCTCTGTCGGGCTTAAGCGTAAATCTTTGGTCACCTGGTAGGTAGGTCATAGTCTGGCTATTTTAGGTGGCCTCAGCTATGACGGTGTCTACATTTTACGTGGTTTCTCCTGCTCCAGTAGGCTAACCTGAGCTTGCTGTCCTGGTAACGGAGGGGGTGTGAGGGATAAGAAAGTCTGTAAAGCCTTTTAAAGTCTACGCTCAAAACTGGCATATAATCCCTTCTGCTACATTCTAATGGCAAGTCACAGGCTGGTCCATGTCAAGGAAATGGGAGGAGGTAGAAAGTCATGTTGCAGAGGGTGTGGAACAAGGCAGGGTGGAGAATTGGGGCATTTTCACAATCTACCTCCATCACAAAGAAAAGTTTAGCTTGTATTCCTTATTACATCTTCTGAGGAAAGTGAGGTTTATAAAATATTTTAGAGAGCCTTTTATACAAATTAATGAGAGAAAGCTCAACATCTAAGCATGCACTATCTAGAAAATTCAAGATGTGGAACAAGAAAGCGTATTTTTTATATAACCAAGAAAATGCATATATTTTGTATCAAATTTCAAAATTCCTTCACAGGCACAAAGAAGGGAATAAAAACCACCCATTTTCAGTTTCTGAAAGGTAAGGATGCTAACATGTCTTTTTTCATCATGAAAATTCCCAAACATTCACAAAAGCACCCACGCGCCCTTTGCCCAGCTTGTCTTCAACAATTAAGGACAATTTATCATCCTTGTTTCATTCATCCTCCTCCCATTATTTTTTCCTTACGTTGGAATGTTTTAAAGCAAATCTCAGCTGTCATGTCACGTTGCCTGAAATATTTCAGCAATGTATGTTTCTTACAGGTAAGGACAACACACACACACACACACACACACACACACACTCAATAGCAACAAAGTAACAATAATTCTTTAATATCATCAACTAGCTAATTCACGCACTACCTAACCCATGTTCAGTTTTCTCCTGTATCTCAAAAATATATATTCGTATGGTTGGTTGGTTTGAATTACGAGTGCAGAAATTTTACACAATGCAATTGTATCATCATCATCATCATCGTTATTACTACTACCTTGGCACAAATGATAAGCATTTTGTCTAGTGGATCTACACAGTGGCTAAAGGTGGGCTCATCCGGTGGTGCTGGCTGAGGCTCTGTTCCATCTGGGGCAGCCAGGGCATTTCCGCTTCCCCCGGAAACCCATGGTCAGATGGGGGATGGCTGACCCATAGAGGGCACACCTGACTCTCCTAGATCTCAATAGCATCAAGCTCAGGAGCGAGTTGATGGAGTGACTTTTTCTTCACTAGGTCTCAGGTTGTCCTTTTCAAGTAACTGACTGAATAGTAAGCACATAGTGGGGTTGTTGGAAGGATAAAATGGGAGTCCACGCATAACAGTGCCTAGAACTGAATAGTGGGGCCTTTTCTTTATTTGAAGTAGGGTGCGGGAGACAGTCTTCCAGTCCTGGGTTTTCCAGTCGATTTGCGTCGACACAGAGTGAAGGATGTGGGTGGAACGTGGGGTAGCCTGTCGGACCTTCTCCCCAGCGTCTGCTCTCTCACAGGCAAGACAGCCTGAAGACCAGCATTCCCTTCTGTAGGCTGGTCTCCAGGTTTCGAGGCCAAGGGGTTAGATGCTGTATCTACAATGGTTTTCTTCCTCAGAACAGAGCACAGTTTTCATGGGGCAAGGTTCAAGCTCAAGCCGACACAAAGCATTTGCCCTGAAGGAACAACTCTGGGATGGCTCCTACACTTCCTCTTTCAACTCAGTTTCACTGCTGTAGCTGATGAGACGTGCCCGAGGAATCATCTGTGCATGGGTGCAGAGTCTAATGTGTAAAATAAGGCCACGGTGCATCTTGCCAGTTCTGTGCCTCCTGGCATCCTGAGGGCACAAACACCCGCCCCCAGCGAGCACGTAGGCACTGCCACTCTGTCCACACCTTTGCCGGTCCTGACGTCCTTTGTGGTACTGCCAAAGAATGCTGCTGTACAATTAGTACTGTTGGCAGGACCTGTGTCCCAGGCTTCTGGACTTGCCTGCTCTTGGCAGCTTGGAGCTTCCCTAAGTGAGCAAGGAGCAGCAGGAGACCTGGCTCACAAAACCTCTCAGCTGGACAGGGAAGTGGACCCGTGGTAGATGAGTTTGGTCCTTCCATGATAAGAACTGCTCTGTAGTGCGGTCATCTCCTTCTCATCAGGAATTCAAAGATGGATTTCCTGTTGGGGCTTACAATCCTCTCTGAATAGGCTCTCAAGAGACTCAACTAATCTATTTATATACTACAAAATGTATTGAGTACCATTTTCCAACATGTTCCACTAAGACAGAGACAACGTCTGACCCTCTAAGAGCTCCCTATTGGTGGCAAGTGACAGAGTGTGTAGACTGCCAGAACAATAGGGAACATGGGTTTTTGCAAAAGGACCTGTGGGAACAGAGAGGTGGGACATTTACCCTGGAACGGAAAACACAGAAGAGGCATCCAAGAGAAGAGAAACCCTCGTGGGGTTTTAAGAATGAAGAAAAGTTACCTAAGCAAAGAAAGAGAGGGCACTACAGGACAGTTAAGGAAAAGGGAACAGCACTTGTGGAGCCTGTGGGGGGAAGGGGGAAGCCAAGCCATCCTTTTTAGAGAACTGTGAGTAGTTTTTCAATGGAGCACACTGTGGAGGGGAGTTCCCAGGATTACTCCAGAGATGGAAAACGAGGGCAGCTCGTGAAGGACTTTTCACCTGACATCAAGTTTGGACTCTTAGTCTGTGCATGATGTGTCTATTTGAACAGAGGAAAGAACCAGATTTTTCTATTTAAAGTGTATTTACCCATTTAATAGATGAGAAAACGGAAGAGCAGAGAGCTTCAATGACTTCAAATGTCAAGTTGATATTAAGTGCAAAAGCCAGGATTTCAATATGGATTACCTCAAATGGGAAAGATTATGTAAGCAGCACCTCATAGGAAAAATTAAATACAACTGGGTAACCACTGAGCAGTGGTGGAAAGATTAAACTCATTTGTCTAGACTTCCTCTCCCAGACTTGTGATTTGATCAATTCAACAACACTTTTGTCAACTTTATGAAAGCCTACATCTTTTGCAAGACTTGAAAACTTACTTTACAAATAAAATGTAGCCTCTTTGCTTTCTAGAAGAATCTGTCAATCGATGAGCCAGTATGAGACTGACCCACAAGGAAGGTAACTGGCCATTGTCCAGCGCTTAAATGAGACACATGTTTGAGTGACGTTATTCTTTGACAAAGAATCACTATATTAGTGACAGATTTTCAGTTAGTGATGGTTTTGCTTTCTGGGCCTACCTAATAGTCCTGGCAAATAACATTATGAATACTCTTATAGGGATCTTCTGTGTATGTGTCCAGTTATGTCTTAATTGGAGTCCTAGATATTACAAAAATAGAATAGCCCCAAAATTCTGTCATTTTCATGTTTAAGTAAATTATAAAATTAACACTTTATACAACTACAAGTGGTATTGTATTTTATTTTATTTGTATTGTTAGTTAAGATCTTTAGACAAGTTTCTATTCCCCTCAGTCCTTTCAAAACAGAACACTGCCTGACGTTTTCGGATGGCACTTTCACGACCAGACCCTCTCCTTTACCCTGTGCTCTAGCCATAGCCAACTTGATCGTCTGGTTCCTGGAAGTGTCTGGAACATCCAGGCCTCCATATGTTTGCATTTAAACTCTTATCTCTTTCTATAATTCTCTTCTCCCAGCTCCACTCTTCCTGTATGATCCCATCAAATGCCGCATTTTTTTTATGTCAGTTTCCTTACCCTTTGTCATGTAAGACTTCCCACTGAGGTCTCCTCTGCTTCTACAGTGCTTCGTGTGAATTAAGAGAGGAGTTCAGTGGGCAGAAGGGACTTGATTCTGGGACTGACCGCTGCCTTCAAAGCCCAGCTCCAACCCTGCCCTTCTCTGTGAACTTGGGCAAATTGGCGTAAGCTCTCTGTACCCCAACTTCCTCATCTATAAGATGCTGACCATAACACTACATATCTCACTGGATGCTTGGTGTGAATATAAAACACATCAATATGCATAAAGTGCTTAATACCATTTGGGGCACAAAATACGTCCTATATATAGAGTGTTTGCTTTTACAAATAAATAGGTACAGAGCTCACCTAGAATTTCAAATGGATTTTTTTTTCTCAGCCTATACACAAAGAAGGAATCAGTAACTCTCAATGGATGTACTGCTTTTGAATGTGCTTCCCGAGGTACAGGAATGCTAATAGCCTATATGCATATTGGTGTGAAATTCTGCTACAAATACTGAGAGCAGCTACAGACAAGGTGCTACCATCACGATGTTTCCTAGACCACACTTCTGCTCAATGAGAGATGGAAATCCTTTTCTAACTTGGACCCCAATCAAGACATGACTCTTCTCATCAACGTGAGTAGGTCAAAACCATAGCCTTGCAGCCGCACACAAGCACCAGAGACCCCTCAGAGACAGCCCAGGTGGCAGGCAGGGCTGAAGCTCCGAGAAAAGGTAGGGCTCACCTTTACCAGGGGAAGCAAAACCTCATTCTTGTTCTCTTTCAATACATACCGAAGTCCAGTGGGGTATGATTTGTGCATGATAACTTTAGCAAATAAATGCAGCAACACCCTGAGATCACATGGAGAAAAATCCAGTTAATTTACCAATGTCGACAGTGGCAGAAGACAAGAGGTAGTGACTATGTAAGATGATTATCTGATAACACAGCATTCATTATTCCACGTACAATAAAAAGTTTTAGAAAGTGTATAAACGGACAAACTGTGCATTGTGATTCTGTAACGACGTAGGAGAAATGCCAACAAAACATCAGAGCAAGGCTGCAGGAAAGAGCTGATGGAGGGCAAGGAAGAAAGAGAAGAGACTTGGGGAATGAGAAAGGAGAAATACCACAGGACTCCTCCAACATGAGCACTGAATGCCAGTGATTAACAAAAGGGATTGACCAGGAAGACCACAACTAGGAAGAGAAGTGATACGGCTGATTCCTTCCTGGTCAAGGACGCCTCTGCCAGCAGGTGGGTTTCTCATCCCACTGGACAGAAACATGCCACTCCTCTTCAAAAGCAGAGTCTCCCTTTATTTGGCCTCTACAGTCATCTTCCAATGGCAGAACTTTCGCAGCCTCTGCCCCTGCTTCCTGGTACCTGTATTTAATCATAGACTAAAGGTTGCTCCCCCGGGAGGTCAAATTCTGCTACAAATCAGACTACGGATCGTACGTAAGAAGAACCAGCACATGCCTTGTTTTTGCAATGAAAAATATGAAAAAAATAAATAAAGTGCATTAATATTTTATTAACAACCATTAAGATCTACTAGAATACACCCTATTACAAGAGTAATAAAAGAGACCCGTAATATTATTACAACAACAATAAACACAATTGCTCTCACGCATCATGGGTTTCTCCAGGGCGGGCACTGTGATGGCCACCTTAGGACCAACTTGCGGGGAAGGTGTCTGTACAGGACAGCCCCCCTCTTTCCTTCTGTTCAATGCCTTGTAGACCATCCTGCTGTTTGAAGGGGATGTCTACCCTTCCTTTACCCTCTTCCTTGCAGGAGAGCCCAGGATTTTCACTCCCCCGACCTTTGCTGCAGCCAGAGCCCACACTTGCAATTGGTTCTTCCAGACATGCACATGGGGAGGCTGTGATGGTTAATTTCATGTGTCAACTTGATTGGATCACAGGATGCCCAGATAAATTTGGCTAAACATTCTTTCCGGGTGTGTCTGTGAGGGTGTTTCCAGATGAAATTAGAATTTGAATTAGTGGACTCAGTAAAGTTCATTGCCTTCCAAAGTGTGGGCTGGCATCACCCAATCTTTTGGGGGCCTGAACTGAAAAAAAAAAGGCGGGGGGAGAAGAAGGAAGAATGCTGTCTTTTCCTGCCTAATGGTTTGAGCTGGGATATTAATCTTCTCTTGTCCTCAGCACTCCTGACTCTCAGGCCTTCGCACTTATGCTGAATTATATACCACTAGCTTTCCTGGGTCCCCAGGATACAGACAGCAGATTCTGGAGCATCTCAGCCTCCGGAACTGCACAAGCCAGTTCCTTATAATACATAGCTCCCTGTTCATACAATAGAATGTATCATTTCAGGGCCTCTAGGAGACTCTGACTGACACAGTTGCAGAGGTAAGAAGTGAGAGACACGCAGAAGGGGGATTGTGCCCACTGCACTTTGCCACCAAAGCGCTGGCCAAGACCAGGCTTTGGGAGAAGATGATTGTGCAGCCATCACCACCATTCATCTCCAGAAGTCTGTTCATCCTGCAAAACTGAAATGCTGTCCTCATGAAACGCTCACTCTCCACCCCTCCTCCCCAGCCCCTGGCGACTGCCATTCTACTTTCTGCTTCTATGAATTTGACTGCTCTTGAGACCTCACATAAGTGGAACCACACGGTATTTGTCCTTTTGTGACTTGGTTTACCACATTTAGCATAAGGTTCTCAAGGTTCATCCATGTGGTAGCCTGTGTCACAAATTCCAAAGGCTGAATAATATTCTGCTACATGGATATGTCACACTGTGTTTTTCATTCATCAGTTGACTATTTTGCTTCAGAGCATGTGTACACCATAATGCCCCAGCCTACCATAGTGCATATTTGTGATGCTTAATTTTACATGTCAACTTGAGCCATACAGTGCCCAGGTGTTTGGCCAAACATTGTTCATAATGGTTCTGTGAGGGTGTTTTGTGTGAGATTAACATTTAAATAGGTACATTGAGTACAGCGGGTTGCCCTCCCTCCTGTGGGAGGGACACGTCCAATCAGTTAAAGGCCGCGTAGAATAAAAAAGCCGAATCTCCCTTGAGAAGATAGGATTCCCCCTGCCTTTGAGCTGGGGCTTTTTTCTTCCCTCCAACTTCAGCTAAGACATCAGCTCTTTCTTAGTTTCAAAGCTGGAGGCGCTTGGGCAGCTACACCATTGGTTCTCCTGGTTTTTAGGCCTAGAGATTCAGACTGGAACGAAGCCATCTGTTTTCCTGGGTCTCTAGTTTGGGTCTCACCCTACAGATCTTGGATTTTGCCTGCCTCCATTATCCTGTGAGTCAATTTATTCATGTATTTATAATCTCTCTCGGTTCTGTTTTTCTGAAGACTCTAATAGATCATCTCACTCTGTGATTCAGGCACAGCGTTTTTCTTAGCCTTATAGTCTTGAGGTAAAGAGCCATTGAGGTGGAAGAGTCACAGACAAATATCTGGGAGGGTCCCTCCTTTCACAGTGGTGTTATCAAGGTGGTGGCAAGTAACTGTCTTTAAAAATGTTTGCCTTGGTGTATTAGTTTGCTAGGGCTGCCATAACAAAAAGGCCACACGCTGGGCAGCATAAACAACAGAAATGTGTTGTCCCGCAGCTCTGGAGATCAGAAGTCTGAGATCAAGGTGTCATCAGGGCTGGTTCCTTATGAGGCTGTGTGGGAGAAACTGTTTCATGCCTCTCTCCTAGCTTCTGGGGCTTTGCTGGCAATCTTACGCATTCCTTGGTATGTGATAACATTACCCATTCTATCTTCATCTTTAGGGGGTGTTCTCCCTGTACACTTCCATGTCTAGATTTCTCCCTTTTATAAGGACAGCAGTCATATTAGATAAGGAACCATCTTACTCAAGTATGGCTCATCCTGACTTAACTAAGTACATGGGTAATGACCCTATTTTCTGAAGCACTAGGAATTAGGACTTCAACGTATGGATTTTTAGGGGACATGATTCCTTGTGAGGAATCACCCAACCTTGGTGAGTGTTGTTTGTTTCTGGGTATGTGACACTTAGCTAGCTCTCTGGGAAAACTCATACCCATTCGCCTTTAGGGAGTCTCGCCTCAACCCGCCAACTGCAGACATGACCTCAGCAAGGCCCGGAAGTAACACAGCCCCTTCTCCCAATTCCCCTCCCTGGCCTGAGTGTGGATGCAATACTGCCCATGCATTATTGATAGACTCCATGCTTGCCAAGCTCACTGGCTGTGTGTGTGAGAGAGAGACAGAGAGAGAAAGGCAGACAAAGGCATGGAAATCATGGCACCTCTCGCTGGTAGGGGTTCTGCTTTTATTAAGAACACATTCTTCCTCTTTTCCAAGGATGCCCTGGACCGTGGCTGTGAAGCAGTGGAAAGTGGAGGTGACGTCGATTCCCAGTGAATACATCCGAGGCAAAAAGTGTTCAAATACTTAGTAAGCTGCTTTCAGAAGCCCGATTCAGTGGCGTCCTTCACACCCCTTGCTTAGCCCCACATCTCCTAGGCACAGCTTGGTGTCTCCAAGTCTCCACATCCCTCACTCATGTCTCCCTACCCTCCCGCCCCCTCCTCTCTCCCCTCCCTTAATGCTCGCAGGTCCTCCTGGAAGACTCAACCACTTACAGTTGTTGAGTGATTAAATATTTATTATCAGGGCAATGAGTGAGGTGTTGAATAATAAATGCTAAGGTTGAAGCAGCCTTAGATAATTTCTGCAGATTTCTTCATCCATGGCCTGTTTGATTCCAAGGCAAAAAAAAAAAAAAAAATCCTTTAATTAACTTTTTTTTTTGGGTGCAGCTGTGATAGTCGATAGGCCTTTATCTCTGTTTTGTTCATGAACCACTGCCCTGCCATAGGGCTCATTGTGCTGTCAACCTCCAGTCCCTGAGACATGTAGATACTGCATGGGGAGGAGGATCGTCCCGCATTTGTTTCTTAACACTCCAGGGAACACAATTTTTCAAACTCAAGTCCTTAGACCATAAATTCACTGTAGCCATTTTTGGATGCAGGAGGAAGTTTTTGACGCTCTAACACCAGAAATGGCACTTCTTTTTCATGGACCACATTCAAGCAGTTACTTTAACATCGTATGCACTATTGTCTTTAATTCTCAACAGAACTCTAGGTGGAAGCTACTGGTATTGCTTAGATTTTTGTAGCTGAGGAAGCTGAGACTCAAAACTTTTAAGTAATGTGCCCAAACACAGAGATGGGGAACATCGGATCTCTTATTAGGGCAGGTACCATTCCAGGGAAAAGGAATAAAGAAATGAATCAGGAAGAGTCCTTGTTCTGGTGGAACATTCAGAGCAGGAGGGAAGATATTCCCAAGCGCGTAGCAAAAAGAGTGAAATGCAAGAAAAATGTCTGAACAGGAGAGCAAGTAGCCAACTCTGTGTGGATATATCTGGAAAGCTTCATAAAAAGAAGACGTGTGAGCTGGAGGTGAAAATTTTTTATAGATGTTTGCCCGAGGACGAGCCTAGGGACCAACTATCTCTTCCATCTTCTGAGTGGTTCTGACTTATCCATTTCAAATCTCTTCAGAAGGAACAAGATAAAAATGTTGCAGTCAAACTGTCTTTTCCTTGTTGGAGTGAGATTCTAGTGCTGTATTCTGAAAGCACAGATTCAGACGGTATTTGAAGATAGTTTACATGTGTTCATTTTGACCAGTGGAAAACTTTTATTATCTTCTAGAGAATGATTGTTTTTGCTCTTCCACCCTCACTTCCCACAACAATCCATATGTTGAAACCTAAGCCCCAATTGGGCTTTTGGGAGGTAATTAGGTCTTGAGGGTGGAGCCCTCATGAATGGGATTAGTGCCCTTATTAAAAAGACTCCAAAAAGCTCCCTTGCTCCTCTGCCATGTGAGGACACCATGAGAAGACAGTAGTCTTTGAATGAGGAAGCAAGTCCTCACCAGACACGGAATCTTCTGGTACATTGTTCTTGAACTTCAAGCCTCAGGAACTATAAGAAACAAATTTCTGTTGTTTATAAGCACACAGTCTATGGCATTTTGTTATGCCAACCCAAATGGATTAAGACATTACCCAATCTATATAGTGATAATATCAGAAATCACTGTTTTGTTTTGTTTTTTCAAGATTAAGGGCATTCTCCCTGCAGAGAAGAATACTGGAGAAAAAAATCTCATCTCTTCTCCACTGCAAAAGGAAAATTAAATTCATAACAGGAGCCAAAGATATAGGCACACATATTTCTATGCCTGCTTCTGTGTGTGTTCTGATTTAAAATAAGCCACTTTTTCACAGCATGAAACAATAGCATCGAGCCAGGTTTCGCCATGTTTGCAAATGTGGCCATATTCTACCGTATGCTATACTCTATCAGGTTTTCAACACTTTTATGTTCTTGTCTTTTCCATCTCCCCTCAGGAACATTGGTACATCTTTTGTGAAACTGAGATACTATTTTGGGTAACTGATAAGGGGCAACCTTCAGGGGCACAGACTTTTATGTCCTCAACATTTTACTTATTGTTGAGACTAGGAAATGGTTCCTTTTGGAATTAAGGAACTTCTCCTCCAGCTCCCTTGATGCAGAATATCAAAAAGTTATATTTTTGAATGTCATTGGTGATTTTTTAAGCAGAGTGAGATCATAAATTCACATGCAATTTGAATTTATCGAGTGCCTCTTCATGCAAAGCATCTTATCCATTTCTCCCCAAAATTGTATAGGTAGAAATTTGGGTCTCGGAGAAAGTTCAGTGACCAGCCCAAGGTCACAACGATAGAAATAGTAAAGTCAAGACTAACCACAGGCTTCTGAGTCCAAATGTACCCCTGACTCTAAGATCCTCCTATCCCAACGATAACTTGTGTAAAGTTTGGACAGACACAATAGTGTCCAGGAGAATTTGAATATGTTCCTTTTTAAAAGTCTAGGCATGGGAACTCCTGTTTCTCTAGAGCAGTGTTTTCCTAAACTTACCTCTATAGAATATTAGTTTTGTGATGAATTCATGAGAAGACATCTCTCAAACAAATTTGGGATATACTGGCTTAAGCAAAATTAGTCAACTCTTTGCTGCTGACATTCAGAGAGCTTTTAACATACTCCTGTGCATTGTAGATTTCCCAGCTGTATTTTTGTTGTTAAATTTGTGTAATAAATATGTACTATGTGTGGGGCAGGGATGGGGGCACTAGAATAAAATGGTGACTGCAGCAGATACAACAGCCCACCCTACAAAGTCTCCCAAAGGGCACAGCAGCCCTGAACTTGTAATTAATTACCCATTGCCTAACTTCTGGTTGCTGTTCTAAGTGCCTTTCATGCTGCTCCCTCAAAGAGTTTCTGTCCCAAAACATCTATGGGCATTCCAGTCAATTATTTATATATTTTTAACAGAGACTCGGATTTTAACCTCTTGGAGGCCATGTGACTACTCACACCTATTCAACTCCCAAGTGTTTATCACAGGAGCTTCACAAAGAGTAAATTATACAACATTAAGAGCACAGATTTGAATGCTGGTGGAGTTACTTGCTAGCTGTTATCAGGCACATTATTTCATTTCTTTGAGTCTCAGTTTCCATCTTTGTAAAATGTGGGTAAAAAATATAAGTATAATAGGGCTGTTGGGGTACGCCTAACACATGCCTGGTGTGCAATAAGCAAGGGTCTTCTTGATGAGGCCCCCTCGACCTCCCAGGTCAAAACCGCAAACCCTTCTATGCCCTATCCTGGGCACTTCCAACCCTCAATGCTGCTCTATTTTTTTTAATCACAATTCTCATTACCTTTTAACATAGTATATCATTTATATCATTCTTATGTCTACTGTTTGTTGTCTGTGTCCTTCATCTGCACATTCCTCCACGAGGCAGCAGCCTCTGTGTGTCTGTTCATCGGTGCCTCCCATGGGTCAAGACAAAGCTGGGCATTTAGGAGATGCACGAAGATGAGTGGTTAGTCACCTGTCCGAAGAGTAGTTGCTCGTCACACATGGAGTGAGCAGTTACCTCGCAGAGGTACCGAACCCGGCATGTGAAACAAGTAAGCAAAGGCCAGAGGTAGAAAAGGGCTGTGAGTAAATATTTCCCAGGCTCTGGAAGCTTCTGTAGTAAGGACAGATGATACTTACCTGCTCCATCACTAGGAAGTGGATACTGTTGGGCCTACATTATAGTTAAGAAAACCGAGACTCAGAAAGAGAGATCCAGGGAGTCATGACCCAGGTCTCAGACAGCACATGCCATGCGTCTTCAGTGTTGATGAAATGGTGACAGTGAGCAGACTGTGGGAAAGAAGTGAAAGATGAATGGTAACAAGAGACCCACCTATGTGATCAGTGGGAAAATGCTTTAAAACCAGTGCCAGGCTGCCTCTGATGATGGCTGCGTGCCCCCTTTTATCAGGAGCTCTTTTCACACAGGCTCTTAGCGTTCGGCTGCATCAGTTAACCCGTAGGAGATAATAAACCCAAGACATCGCACATGGAAAATCAATACCGGGTCAGAGCTGTAGCTTGCTAGGGAAGAGCCGGGCTTTTCAAGCACAGTTTGCAGGCTACACAACACAACAGCATTTCTAAAGCCCTTCTGTTGCCCTTGGGTGCCCTGAACAATAGCCCACACTTCTGACCAAGAGGAGGCGAGGCCCGTGGTGGGGAAGGGCTCTGTGTTAACACGGTCTCTGTTTTACCATCTTCCCAACGAAGGAAAGAGAGTAATTGCTAAGTCACCAAAGGCTGCAGAGATTTATCACCAGTTGCCAAAGCTTGCTGATAAGTTCAAGACATCCTGATTGTGACAGAGGCCACTGCAGAGCATTAAGCAGGAAACCCAGGAAGGTAGGGTGAGTGCGGGGCAGGAGCCGGCACCAGGTAAAGATAAAAAATGCCTCTCGGGCAGAGTAATCTTTCCTGTAGTCCACTGTAAGTAATAAAAGGTTTATGATTCATTTCTTCCTTGACAATGGAGGAAACAATTAGTAATTACTGGATTGATGGTATTTGTTGTGTTAATTCAACCAATAAAGTATCCAGCAAAACTGCATTTTGAGGGACCGTTGTAGACTAATATGATAAAAGCTTTGAAACAGAAAACAGCTGCACCCTGCATCGCATACATTTCCAGGCAGGAGGGGGATTTGGTGACGACCGTTTGACACCTAAAGATCCTCAGTGTTTTCACCCCTCTTTCTCCTCTTTCATTCTTTCCAGAATTAATTCAAAGTAGTACGACCCAGCATCCAATGCTACAACTTTGCCTAATGTGCATTCTCAGGAACACCTCCTTGCTGCAAGCATGGGGGACCACCGTCTAGTGCCTCTGGAACTTGATTTTACATGTATCTGCGTCCCTGCTTGATTAACATGTCTCTCAACCTTGAACTTTGACTGAACAGGGTCAAGGACTGCCCGTTTGACCCCTCTGGTCTCCCCAGCAGCAAGCGGAGACGATGGATTATTGGGCAATTTTTGTGGAATGAAATGGATGTTTTAAAAAGACTCAGTGAATAAAGATTCCACCCACCATCTTCAGCAGTGTTCAGGATGAATGCTTGAATTCAATGAGTATGACCATGGGTGTATAATTTAGGGAAAAACTCTCTAAATATCTGACGATAGAACTATTTAGACAGATGGCAGTTACTATCAAACCACATTAAAAATACAACATATGAACACGGTAGAACTATAGTCAAATTCTTAG
This sequence comes from Rhinolophus hipposideros, assembly GCF_964194185.1. Taxonomy (NCBI): domain Eukaryota; kingdom Metazoa; phylum Chordata; class Mammalia; order Chiroptera; family Rhinolophidae; genus Rhinolophus; species Rhinolophus hipposideros. The sequence goes on from NC_138051.1 coordinate 97,043,148, forward strand.
ATATTATATCAAATGGTTAAAGTGGATTTAAAAATGTACACTTGGAATATTTTTGCACATGGATTAAACCCAAATGCCTACACCAAGCGCCTGCAATAGAGTAGATACTTAATTTGTGACGTAAATATGTAAAAAGAAAAGCAAAAGTGAAAACGGGTTATTAAAATGGCAAACATACATGTGTCTATGAGTTAATTAACATTTATATTATAAATATATGTTAATTAAAATAGAATATGTAAATGGTTGACACTTCAGTTGGATATTTCATTATTTATATCCCTTTTTTTTTTTTTTTTACAACTATAGTTAAATATCGGGTTCCCTTACTTGAGAAGGTTAACTTAAATAATTTGGTAGAAGGAAACAGAAAATTCTTGTCCTTTGCTACAGACTTTGGTTCCCGTAACTTCCTAGTTCAGACAGCTCACTGTCCTGATGAAAAGGTCATCTTACCACTCCTGGTTTTCCCCCCAATGTCACAGCACAGCGGGCCCCAAGAGTTCACTAAGTTCTAGTAAGTATAACCCCACATCCAAAATTTCAGATCCCTCCCTCAAGACACAAGTGAGAAACACAAAGTCAAGTAACTCTCCCAACGTCCAACCATCATGAGGATACCCTTAGGGCATATACATTGTTTTTCTTGAACTTGGGGATTTCAGATTTTTCAAAGTCAAATTGAAGTCACACTTTGGTTGAAGCACCGTTTATTTGGAAGTAAAAACCGTGACCGTTATTCTTGAAAACTCATGAGAATGAGAAGAGAAAGGGAGATAAACAAAGAACGTAAGCTGATTTATTGACTGTCAAACTGACCCAAATGGATGGTGAAATATCCCCATCCTGATTTACATGGCTGAAGATCACTGGTTAAACAATCAGCTTCCACTGGCCTTGGTTCAGGTCCTCTGAGGCCCGTGAACTTGGCTGTTAAAGTCATTATGCACTCACTATGGCCCATAGGCAAAGTCATGTTCAGCAACAACAGAGAAACACATTAACAAACACTATCAGAACGCTAGTGTCTGCTCAGAACTAAATGTTGATCTCTCAGTAGATTGTTGTCCCAGTGAGGGTCCAAGAAAGTAGCATTGGACTTAAGCTCAGAAGATTTAGGCTTTATATATTAAAAGGCTTTACTTCTTAGTGGCCATGTGATTTGGGGGCCATTGCTTTGAGTCTACAAGCCTCAGTTTACTCACCATCACATAAAGATGATAATGACACCTGTCCTGTCTATGGTATAAGCTGGGCTGTATGACTTCTACTATGTGAAAGTGATCATTTTCATGACTTAAAGTCCATTAGTAGCAGTTAAAATTTTACATCTCATGTTTCAAGGAATAAAGTAAAGATCACAGAAGTTCAAATGAGCACCAGTTCGGCCAATGAAAAATGGAAAGCATTTGGTTATCTCGAGACCAACACCAGAGATGCTTTGTGTGGTTGTGTTCGGAGAAGTTGAATTTGGTGGTTCAGCAGCCTTTGATGACGAGACTGAGTCACTGGGATATTTCCTGAATACAGGAGCATAAGGAGCGGACTTGTCACTCATAGGTAGGACAACAAGGAAGATAGACTCTGAGGGGGACCACAACCTGCGCACATGTGTGACTTCATTTTAGTTCTTGCCACACTGTTGGGAGTCGATGTAACAAGACGAAGAATCTGAATGAATTTGTCTAGCTTTCCAGAGTCACACACTTAGCAAATGACAAAGATGTATGTTGACCCATACCTTTCTGCCTTCAAAGTTTGTGTCTTTCTCTCCCAGCAACAAAAGTGAATACTTGGATCCATTTCAGCTGTTGCTGTGATGCAGTCTTTGCTAGTCTATTCCCCAGACCCTAGCAGGACCGGGGGCTTCCAGATTCCTCAATCTCATGTTACAAGACTGCAGGGACGGCCGCTTACCTACATCTCCACTGGAGTGGTGCTCAGCTCAGCCTAGTAAGATTGTCTCCCATTCTTGGTGGACTATAACAGAGGACATAAAAGACATGTTTTTGACTGAAAGTCGTTTTGTGATGTTTAAGAACATGAGATTTAAACCCCTCTTTTGCTCTTTTCCATGGTTATTTCTCTCAGTAAGTGTTTTAGACACCCATGAGCTTTCATCATACTAAAGTGATGATTAATGATGGGACATGGAGGAAAGGAAACCCTTGTGTACTTTTGGTGGAAATGTAAATTGGTGCAGCTACTATGGAAAATAGTATGGAGATTCCTACAAAAATCAAAAACAGAGCGACTATATGAGCCAGCGATCCCATTTCTGAATACGTATCCAGGTGAAATGACATCACCACCTTAAAGAGATATCTTCACCTCCATGTTCATTGTACCATTATTTACAATAGCTAAGACTTGAAAACAGCGTGTCACTCAACAGATGAATGGATAGAGAAGATGTTATATATATATGAGGAGTGCCAAAAATTGTATACAAGTGGACACTTTGGTCAACTTTGCTCAAGCTGTAGTTCGCCGTAATCAGAAGTGTCTGGACACTGATGGGAACCACTTTGAGCACCTCTTGTCATTGCAGAAGTCAAATGTGACTTGTATCATCTTTTGTTATCCGTATATATTGAGTATTACAGTTTTAATACAGTTCTCCTTTCTTAAAGTGTGTATACATTTTTGGCACCCTCTGTATACACATGTACACACACATATGTGTGTATATACACATATATAAGCATATATGTATATACACACACCTATGTGTACAATGGAATATTATTTAACCATAAAAAAGAAGGAAATTCTGTCATTTGTAACTACATGGATAGATCTTGAAAACATTATGCTGAGAGAAATAAGCCAGAGAAAGACAAACACTGTATGATCTCATACGTGGAATCTGAAAAAAGAAAGCAAACTCATAGATACAGAGAATGGGTTAGTGGTTCCCAGAGGCAGGGGGTGGGGGATGGGGATGAAATGGGTGAAGGTGGTCAAAAGGTACAAGAAAAAAGAGTGAACAGTACTTTAAATGATTCTTGGCATATATTTTACTTTTAAATCTAGTATTAGAGATGATTTTAGACACTAGGCTACTAAATCTTTACTTTCCTGCAGCCTCAAATGCCTGATTTGAATCAATGCTTTTATTGTTTTTCATGCACAAGAATCACTATCATGGATTACACATGTCTGTGTTTCTAATATTATTCAGTTGAGGAAACACAGCACAAAATATTCTGGGGAGTCTGCAAAGTGTCTCCTTCCAAATAGTCTAAAACAGAAGTGGATTTGCACCCAGCTCCAGGCATCCCCAGGTCCTTGAGCTGAACACAGTCAGCATGAAGCCCTCGGGCTTCGGGAACTCCCTCCGGACCAGGGGCGTTTGCCCCCTGCCCTGACAGTAGTTTGGTGGCACCGTTTTACGCTGTCTGACCCCCAGCACCAAGCAATCACTATGCTTTGCTGGCACAAATATGGTTCCCAACAAATTACAGTCATGGTCGGAGAAGTTGCGGAGGGGAGAAGTTAAAAGCCAGCTTTTTCTCTTTTGAAATTTTTATGTGCTGAAATGTGAAATTCACTGTCAGAAAAGTAGCGCTTTTACAGGGCCTCTGGCATGAGAACATCCTAAAAATAGTGCAGACGCAGGTAACTGTGGCTGTCCCTCCAGCGGGCCTCTAGCGCCTGTGCACAGAAGTCTCCACGTCTCTTCCCATGTTCACAAACACTCCTCACCCCTTGGGAAGACGGCCAGGTTGGCTTCTCTCTCATTCAGCGCTGTGGGCCAGGTGATTCCAAAGCATGCAACACGTTGGCACAGGACCTGGAAATGGGCTCCAGGAAGCCCGTGTCAGGTCGCCTCCTCGGGCTTCGTAAAAATAACTCTCTCCCCTGAGCTTCATATGTGAGGCAAGGAGTTCAAATGATGGATTTTCGTGTCATTTTTTAAATCCAAATGAGAAAAACATCCCCAGTCCAATTCAGGATGTGTGTGTGTGTGTGTCTGTGTGTGTGTGTGTGTGTGTGTGTGTGTGTGTGTGAAGGAAGGATAGTAGCAATGGCACAAATGCAAAGTGTGGAGTAGAAATTATTCGAGCAGACATGACCCTCTCCTCCTGGCCTTGGTCTCATCCCCCATCACTAGAAAATTTAACAGATGAGGACTTGCTCCATCTCAAAAGTGAAAAATGATAAAACCAGGAAGAAAATTGAATTACAATTTAAAGCCCAGTTGTCTATGACCTAAAGCTCTGTGTTCTAATGGCTAAGCCATCTCTGTGTCCTTTGAGTCATAAGGTTTTAGAGCTATAGGGGGTACATCACAAAGGTTATCTGATCCAACTCTGAAAAAAATTCTCTTTCTAGTGTCCCTGTGTTTAAAGTCTGCCTGGAATCCCCTGGGGATGGGGACACCACCTGGGACGAAGAGGGCTGGCTGTTAAACCATCCCTCCTTGTTCTGGACCCACACAAATCTCCCTGTTCTCCCATCCCAAGTCACACAATACGTGTGTAATCACAGCATATATGATATATGATATGTGATATATGATGTATGGTGTATCATAAATAGTACATAGCATACAGTGTAATGTATAATACGTAATACGGATAAGGACTTGCTCATCTGTGTGTATATAGAGAGGGTGCCAAAAAATAAAATGTATACACATTTTAAGAAAGGATAAAACTGTATTAAAATTATGCTGATTGTAAGCGTTTTGAGTAAGACAATAGGCACTTGATTCATTCACCCACTAACTACTTCTTGAGCTCCGGATACGTGCCAGAACCTGGGTGCGTCTCTGGGGACATGGTTGCAGACAAAAGATAGGGTCCCTTGCCGTCATGGATTTTAATCCTTCAGTAGCTCCAGATGTCTCTAGCAACCAGAGCATGGACTCAAGTCACTGGACAGGGCAGAGGTCTGTTATCAGTTCAAAGAGAACTAGAGTGTGAAAGCTGGTCTCCAAACTGAGGAAGCAGATCGCTGCTGGAATGTTTAGTGAAAGTTTTGTCCACTGGTGGAGCTAGATTTTCTGAAATGTCCCCAACTTAGATGAGGGTAACTGAAGTCCTGTGCAGTGTTTGGGGCTGGACCCACACACTCACGTTGTGTGAGGTCGCTTTGTAGGGAGAGGAAACTAGTTAGCTTTGGCAGGCATCCTTTCTTCTCATTGGGCTGCTGCCTTTGTCACGCAGCCTCCATTTCCTCTAGCACTGGGTTTGGGTATGTCGTCTTTTCTTAGAGTGGCATGGGAAGATCTAGGGAGAGAGGCATTGGACCTGGAATCTTAGCTCGCTACCCTCCCCCAAAGGCCCACAAACGGATCTTCTCTTGAAGCCCTGCTTATCTGCAGAGACTCCTGCCTTCTTCCAGATGTTCAATGTAAAAGGGACCAGAAGGTCAACACCCCACTCAGATGGCTCTGCAGCAGGTCCTCACCTCAATGGGTGGAGAGCTTGTCCACTGCTGGGGGGAAGAAGGGATGAATCCAATTAAGCAATTAGGCTGAATTAACAAATTAAGCAGTTAAGAACAGAAAGGAGACCATGCTGATGACAGACAAATCATCTTCCTACTGTTGGGGAAAGGTCAGAGACAGAAAATGTTTCCTTTGAGCCTGGGGGAGATTCTCCCAGAACTTGTAAAAGTGTTTATCAATAAGGGTTTCCTGCCAGGAAAGAAGAGAATTTGTGGGTAAATGAAAGATTGCCTGAGGGTCCAAGGTGAGCTTCCAAAAAGTAGCCTCCAGTGGCCTCAGTGGGGTAAGAACTGAAGCTGTAGGGCGAGGTGGCCCAGAGGTCCCCATCGGGACACTGGAGAAAAGTCCAGGGAAGAGGCATGAAGGAGCGTGGGCCTGGCATGTCTGCTGCGGAGGACAGGCTCGGCCTTCTTCCTGCAGGAGTCGGCACCACACAGAGGGAAGGACACGGCCTTTTCGAGCCAAAACACTCAAGTCTGATTCCTAACTTTTTCACATTTTAACTGTGAGGCCTCAGTTAATTCGTTCCAACTGTTCTCGTTTTCATTGTCCATAAGATGGCCACGATTATTTCTTTCCCAGAGTTTATTGAGAAGATTAAGTAAGGCAATGTATGTAACACCTAGCTTTGGCTTGACTACTGAAGGAGCGCAGAAGTAGTGATACCCAGTGGTGATGAGCACTCTTAGGACCTAGATTCTGGTTTCTAGATATCAGTCTCCAGCAAAGGAACCAGTCTGAAGAGATGGTTGATTGCAGGACTGGTGCAAGGAAAGTACAAGATGAGTCTGGATCATCTTGCATTGCCTAAAAATAAGGACATGCTCAAGAAAAGATCGGGCTTCTTGAATGGACATAGGGACCAACTGGAACTTGGTTCTAATGACCAAATCTGGGATACTTTCAACAATAAGATATATAATGATAATGATGGATTCTAACCCACAAGACAAAAACAGAATCCGTGAGTCCATACTGATAACATTTTTTGAACAAATAAATAAATGGAGGAGAAGAGAAAGCTCTTCCTTATAAGAGAATATCAATTTAGAAATGTATAAAAATAATGCAAAAAAACCCGTAAATCACCTTTTGGCAAACATCACAGTAAAAATGCTTTTTAGGGACCGGCCCCGTGGCTCAGGCGGTTGGAGCTCCCTGCTCCTAACTCCGAAGGCTGCCGGTTCGATTCCCACATGGGCCAGTGGGCTCTCAACCACAAGGTTGCTGGTTCAACACCTCGAGTCCCTCAAGGAATGGTGGGCTCTGCCCCCTGCAACGAAGATTGAACACAGCACCTTGCACTGAGCTCCTGGATGGCTCAGGTGGTTGGAGCGCGTCCTCTCAACCACAAGGTTTCCGGTTCGTCTCCTGCAAGAAATGGTGGGCTGCGCCCCCTGAAACTAGCAATGGCAACTGGACCTGGAGCTGAGCTGCGCCCTCCACAACTAAGACTGAAAGGACAACAACTTGACTTGGGAAAAAAAAGTCCTGGAAGCATACACTGTTCCCCAATAAAGTCCTGTTCCCCTTCCCCAATAAAAAATCTAAAAAAAGAAGAAAGAAAAATGTTTTTCAGTTATGAATCCCCTCAACGGGTGCTAAAATTAATGGGTGAATACAATGCTGAAAAACAAAATATTTACACAGATTCAAAGTCTGGTGCCATAAGACTCATTGATTATAATAGAAAAAAAAAATGGTACCCCACTGATGGAGAACCTGACAGACATCACCTCCACCTAGTGATCAAGGTAATGTTACCAGCAATGAGACATGGGATGTCAGGGACCCTGGATACTAAGAAGAGCATTAAATCACTTCTGCAGTATTCTTGAAAAAAAAAAAAAAAAAGCATAACTTAAATTTAAGCATGAGGAAACATCAGACAAACCCAAATTGTGGGTCATTTGTTAACAGTGGTATGCAAATATTGATTTTCTGCCTTTTGTCATTGTCTTTGAGACACAATATTTGGGGAATCCAGGTAAAAGTGTATGATAATTCCGTACATCTTTTGCAACTCTTTTATAAATCTAAATTCTTTCAAAATAAAATTTAAAAAGTTTAAGATTTTTTTTAAATTAAAGTTTGTTGGGGTGACGATTGTTAGTAAAGTTACATAGATTTAAGATTTTTAATTAAAAAGGAAAGCAAATCTAGCTCTGTATATGGCATATAAAAAGGTACTCAGCAAATGGCATTCTTCGTTACTTTGAACAGGAAACATTGATTTCTGGGGGGATTTTCAACCTATTGTCCCTGAGAAACAAGCCTTGGCCCCAGAAGGGCAGAGCTGGGAGGCAAAGTTGTTTTTATAAAGGCTGCAAACTTCAAGGTTGCTGAGTGACTGTGTGGAGGAGAAAAATGTGCTGGGTTCTGGGAAGAATGGTCCATTTTCTTTTCACAGAAAAAAAAAGTACACACCACACAATTCAGAGAGACAATGAGTCTTCAACAGCCTGTTGCTATCAGCTAAGCCATTGTTAAGCCCTGAGTGCTCAGGGCCACAGCCTGAAAAGACATGGCTTCCTCACTTCCTGGGCACTTTGCTTGGAATCACATTGTCTCTGTGAAAAGCAAACGGAGAGTGAGATGGGGCAGAGCCTGGCACACACCCGCATCTTAGTATTGACTTGGGGCCACACCACGGACTGCAGGAGGCCCCTCTCCCTTCCCATGACTGGGGTACATTTGATGACCTTCCTTTTATCAAAAACAAAGTATCCTCCATCGATGTCATCTTGATGCCATCATATGCTTGATCTTGAGATTCTGTGCCAGAAAAGGTGGGGGGAATAGGGAGGCATGTATGCAGGAGCCATCTTGGATTTTGGCTCTGCGTCAAACGATTGATTGTCTCCCGACAGCTCTCAGAATAAATGTGAAAGCACTTGGTGTGGCTCGCAGGCGCTTCTGACCCAGCCTCACCGCCTATCGCTCCCTCTTTGAACGTTATGCTCCAGGAATCAGGAACTGCTGACAGTTTTATCCACACATCTTAAAGTCTCATGCCCCGATGAAGTTTCCGTTCAGAGACACCCGTTCCTAGAAATCTCTCTCATAACCCATCCCAGCCACCCTGAAGAGCACAGAGCATTTCCAGCTCTGTGGGTGTTTCCCTCTTCCCTGCAGCACACTGGCCCAGCACTGCAATGCATCCTTTGCATGTCTGCCTTTACTCCAGCATGTCAGGTTCTTAAGGCAGGAACCTGCACCAATTCCGCCCGTGTCCCCCGGATCAAGAAGAGTCCTGGGGCCTATCAATGTTTTCCAATTCAAATTGAGAAATGTGTGTCTATTGAATGTACTAATGAACAGCATTTTGATTTTTTTTTGGGGGGGTACACACATAAGTAGTTAAAATATATGTATTGATTAACTATAATTTCACCTTTCCCTATTTCTCAAATGATGAAATGTTTGAAGATAAATGTTTGTAGAATTTAATGGGAATGCAACACGTTGTAAGAAATGCCTAATAAAGAGGAAGCATTTTGCATTTAAAGATATCATTGATATCATTTATTAATTTCCATAAACATACATCTGTGCAAATTGATTGCTCACTTTCACCCAATAGCTTGCTAGAAGCAAGAGACTGCAATTTGGTGTCATATTTTTATGGGTTGGAAAGAACTGACGTGACTGATTCTATAGAATCTTCCATAGGTAAAGGAAGTTAACCTTCCTTTGTGCCCTGATCAGACATGACACAACGTATGTGTACATGTATAGCTATATTTACATATTTGTTTACTGATTTGAATTCTATATCTTCTAATTATATTATATGTTAATGTGGTTGAGAAAACAGACTTTTCCGTAAGAATCCTGAATATGAATCTCCATGAAATTCAGATGTCAAAAAACTATTTAGCCCAAAGGATTTTATGTAATGAACTTTATTTCGTGTGTGAAGCAAAATATAATGTCAGATATGCAAGGTCTCAGAATAAAAATAAACCTCAACTTAATCAACACCTGAAGAACTTCAGATCGCCTAAACAAAATCAACCGATTAAAACAGAAACTCACAGGCAACAGAATGACTTTCATACCTTTTATTATTAAACATAATACACTAGATTCAACTAACAATTTATTAATATGATTATGGGATTTAAAAAACATGTCAAAAATAATTTGGGAGAGTTTTTATGCAATTTATAACAATTCCCCATCTTATTAAATGGTGTTTCTATCTTCCCACTTGTTAGTGGCAGAGATCCAGAAGTCACCGTCACCACTCCTACCCAAATCGTCATCAAAATGTACTTATATTAGGTCCTATTTATCTTACTTATCCATTAACTTCCTCCCATCCCCACTGTCACCTCATCTGAACACCATGTGTTTTGGGTGGAGTCCTACAACGTCCCCACGGGTCTCTCTGCTTGGGGCCTGTCCAGCCCTCACTCCCACTGGACAGATGGATCTCTCTAAAGCAAATCTATAACTTTCTCCTTCCTGTAAACTGTTTAGTGACTTCACCTCGCCCTTGACACAAAGTCAGCATTTTTGCAAGATCAACAATTCCTTGCCTCCCAGCCCTGCATTCACTCATTCATTCATTCATTCATCTATTCACTCTTTGATGAACTCAACCAATGTGTACATGGTATTGCCTGTATTGCCTGTTTACCAGAAACTATACCAGGCATTGAGGGTTATGTGAGAAAACACTAAAATAAAGCTCCAGCCTTTGGCAAATATAGAGTCGCATGAGGGGCCGGGACCCGCAGGGACGTAAGTGTGTAATAATTGAATAAATGCTATCGGGTATATCTGTGCATTTGGTCATGGTTGAGTCAGAAGAGAGAGGTTTGGGGAGTTTTCTCTGCAGACACTGGCAATGGCGGAGAGCTTAGGGAGCAAGGAACCCTGTTTGTTTGAAGAGCGAGATGATGGGCTGAGTTGCAGCGGTAGGTTGGTACAAGACTGAGTAAGATGCCAAATACCAAGCCAGAAGTTTAGACATTGTCTTGTTGTCAGCGGTGAACCAACAGAAGTTTGTAATCAGGGGAGCCATCATAATCAATTTACTTTTGACCAACCTGCTATCACAAGTGTTTTTGTTTTTTGTTTTTTTGGCTTGTTTTTTGTCGCTTACTTGCTAAAACCTCTTTGGTGAGACTGACATTTGTCTCTTTTACCAAAATTGTTTAGTATTTCACCCCTGTTGACTTTCAACAGATTTTGAAGATGGGTGTCACAAAATTAGGAAGGGTTGAAATAGTCCAGGTACAGTTAAAACAAACGGGGGCAGAAGATGTCCTCGAGTCACCTTGTCATTAGATTCTGTACAAGGAGATCGGGAGGGTCGGATAGAAATCCAAGCACTAAATTAGACCTGAAAAGATATTTTAGTGCGTGTGTTCACAGGGACCGTGACTGCATTCCTTGATTGACCTAACATGTCACCGGCTAGTACCACTCCAGTGTGAAGACAGGACACTGCCACAGTGTTTGATAACAGGTCTAATAGCAAGGCAGACATTCCTCTGTGGCCCTGGATTCATTATGCTCTATCACCTTAATAAATGCCCTCGTCCTCTGCTTATTCAGCCGTGGCCTGGTTCTCTGACTTGAATTGCTTGGGACAGCCCGGTCTCTCCTGAGTGACTTGTCGAGTTATATTATGGTACCTGACCTACTTTGTACAGGTCTCAGACTGCAGTGCAAGCAGCACAAGCCCCATAAATGTCCTCTGGACCTCTGGCTAGAGACAGCATGGACTCAGAGTCCCAGAAGGGACCTTCAGGATCAGCTATCCTAACCCTACCCTCCCCACCCTCTGTGCATAACCCTCAGCTGACCTGTCATTGGACAGTAGCCAGCGAGCTGACATGCATGCCTTCTTGATAATGAACAACTTCTATTCATCCACTCAACAAATATTTATTGGTCATCGGTTCTATGCCAAACCTTCCCTGTGTATCGGCGCTATAATAGGAGAAGATAAACATAGTCCCTGACAATCCAAGCAATGTCATACGATTGTATTATCACAGCTTTAAAGGGATAGTACGCTGTAGGATGAGAGCATGGACAGAGGGACGATACTTTGGCTGGGTGTCCCGAGATGTTTTATTGGGAGAGAGACTCTAAACCTAGGAGCTGATGGATAAGCTGAACTTAAGTAATGTGCTGGTGAGGATGGGATACTCAGCAGAGGAAATTGAAGTGCGAGTTCAGAGGGAGCAAGGAAAACTTGTAAGGTCAGCTAGGTTGGATCACAATGTACGAAGGTTATGTGGTCTGAGTCCTACAGGGCACTATGGGTCGTCTTAAGAAGCTTGGATTTTGTGCTTAGAACAATAAGAAGTGTTTAAGCTCAAGGATGACATGATCAGAATGACCATTGGACAAACGCTTTTCCAACTGAAGAGAAAAAGAAAATTCCAATCTAATTGTTAAGATATGCAATTTTTGTTTTTCCTTGTATGGAACAGAACCCCGTTCTGGTATTCAGTTATGTCTGAATCCTAACTTGGTCTCTTAGTATTTGAATGATCTGAGGCAAGTTTCCTGTCATTTCAGAGCCTCGTTTTTCTTACTCATCAAATTACCAGTTTTTATCTGGTCAAGCCAATAATCGTCCAGGATGGATCAGAACTTGCAGGGCTGCTGTTTGTAAAAGCTCCACTGGGAAAGTTTAATTTGACTCAACCACAAACAATTCCTGAACACCTACTCTGCACAGAGCTCCAGGGGTTGACAAATAAATAACACATCAGCTCTGCCCCGAGGCCTCGCAGACAGAGCTCACAAATTGGAGGCCAGCGGGCCAGACCCACCAAGCAGAGTTGTTCTGTTTGGCTGGCTCAGTGTTTTAGAAAAAGCAAAGCAGTGAATCTGAATTCCTTTAACAAAGCGTGTGCTGTCTAGGTCCTCAGGGGCCCCACCATGCCCTGTTGTCTTAGCCTTTCCTAGATTTATCACCTTCCTGGCCCAAGGAGATTAAGGCCTATGACGCTGGATTGGTGAGTATTTACATAGAAGGAAGGACAGGTCGCCATGTGAGCGAAAAAGGAAGTGAGAAGGGGTCATGCAAAACCAAAGAAGGAACCTACCAAAAGCGTTTGGATCTGCAAATGTGTGACTGTCATACTTTCAATAAGAGTCACAGCAATGAGACGTCCAAGATTGGCCTGGGTTGGTAGAAGAACACAAAAGATGGAGCAGACACATATGGCTACTTTATAGTTCAGGATAGGAGAGAAAACCTGAATATGTAAACAAGCTGAGAGTAAATCAAGGACAACGTGTGAGAATACCCAAGTTCAAAGGGTAGGCACCTTACATTTGGTGTTAAATTCACCCAGCCACCTCTGTCTCTGCCTAGATAGATAGATAGATAGATAGATAGATAGATAGATAGATAGATAGATATACAGATAGGTACTGAGATATATTCCACAAGTTAGACAGACAGAAAGAAGTTACCAAATGTTATATTTCTATTTCCTGAATATAGCAGAATGTAGGTGAACAATACTTACTGATTACATATAATAGTAACACCAACTTAAAATGTAATGCTTAAAATAATATTGCAAAATGTTTCTTCTCTAAATGGCAAATAGTAATAATAATAATAATAATAATAATAATAATAATGAAAGCAGATACAACGACCTGAGTATCTATGAGTAGGTACTAGTATAAGCCCAGCACTACACTGAAGGTTTTACATACATGACCTCATTTAATCTGACAACCCTGCCAAATAGATGTTGACCAAACCCCTTTCATTTATCTCCTAGACAAGCAGCTAAACTACGTTTCCCAGAAGTGCCTGCAGTTAGGTTGGGCCACGAGTTATTTTTCTGGCCATTGGAATATGGCTGAAAAGGGCATGGACCACTCCCAGACCTGTCCTCTAAAACCAGCATTGTGATCCTCTGTGCATTCTCACTTTGCACACTGGCTGGCCACATGGAGAGGTTCCAGACAGCATGGCAGAGCCACGAGGAGGACAAAAGGATGGAGCTAGGGTCACTGAATGGCTCCATGGAGCAGAACTTCCCACTCTGCTCACTCTCATTGCATTGTGACATGAACAAGAAATTTAGTGTGTTTTATTGAACCACTGAGAGCTGGCGGTTGTAGTATACTAGTTGCAGCTAGCCTTATTTCCCTGAATAAACAGTGTTATTTACCTCATTTTACCAGTGAGGGAATTGATTTGCACAAGACCTTACAGCTGGTAGCTGCAGAACGTAGCCCAATAAGCTTCACCCATGCTCATCAAGCTGCACCATGGTACACATGTGCCACCACCATGTTTCAGATAAAATCACAGGGCCATGGAAAGAAAAAATTGTCTTCCCATCTGGGGTTCCTCCTGGAATTCTCAGTGGCACAAAGGAAAGGAACTGGGGTAAGGGGTGCTGGATGCCTATTGGCCAAGAATCATTTTGAGCCATTCTATTACCAGAATCTCCTTTTCTTGGCTTCTGGGCCAGGTAGTGGATGGGTGAGTCCCAGCTGGATGAAAGCCACAAAGCATTCCCGTGGCATTGGACATGGCTCCGGGAAAGTCGGACGCCTGGCAGAGAGCTGTCACTGGGAACCACACAGACCAATTTCTTGGAAGGACAAACTGTGTTGTGATTCCAGGGACAGAAAAGGTTATTTGTATATGTAATATTGGTGTGTGTATGTGTGCATATATGTGCATACATATGCAATATATATGCAAATATTGTTGTGTGCATTTGTGCACACCTACTCACACACAATCAACCCAGCCCATAAGCATCATCATACATTTATTTATGGATGAGTGTAAATATGTCCATGTCAGTTTGTACATAAAACCCTGCTTTGTGTGTATGGATATGTACACACACATGTATATAGTGTAGCCGTGCTGCTTAACGTACACATATGCAAATATATATGTAATGTCCATCCATATCTTTATCTCTAATAATGCCCATTCACAGATCTTTATGCATCTGTGTGTGTGTTTATCAATAAACATATACGTCCAGGGTATTAAAAGCTCCTCCAAACAACTGGAAACGCATCTTGTTTCTCTCAGTTTTGAGAACCACCCAAAATCCACATGAAAGTAGAGATCGGGGAATTCACATAAACACAAATGTGCTGTTAATGCAGACGCTGGTGTGAGAATTATTTAAAACTCCAGTGACTCAACAGTACATCCCCTTAATTTGGGGGAGAACTGGGCAGGGGATTTCTGTGGCCACCAGGAATGTCAGGCCACACTCGGCCGGCAGCACTCCCCTGGCCACCCATGTCTGCTCACTGTGCAACTGATAGATATGTTTTGACAAGTTCTATTAAGTACAAAGACGGCCACCGGCAACAACACATGGAGTTGATAGAGCAAGAGGCAGAAAGGCAGATCGCACTGTGAGGTCTGCTGATGTTGACAGAATTTGCCGGAACAAAATGAATCCGTGATCCCCATCATCTATTACCAAATTTCAGTAGGTCTTTGGCACTCAGAAAGCTTAGGAGGACAAGCCTCTCCTCGGTTTCCTATTTCTGTCTCCCGATTGCCAGCAAGTGAAGGATTTCTCAGAACTCAATTGGTTGTCTTTATTTACACGGACTGGCCGGTGATGCCAAGGAAAGAGGGTGTGGAGTATCTGAGGCCATTACCAGCAGAGTGGATTTCCATCTCTTCCCATCTCCTGGAGCCCCGCCCCGTACCTGTGTTTAGAAGCTTCCTGGGGAAGGGAGCTGGCAAGCACACCTGGCTGATGTCTCACGCTTCTCGTACCATCTTGAGTGTATCACCTCCATCCTCCATAGCCCCCTAAACACGGTTTGGCAATGGCAATAACAAACACTATTTTACAACCTCCTCGGATGCACTTCCAAAATGCAGAAGCAATTAATCAGTAGTCTCCCTGAGATTCTGCTCAATGTGGCTGCCGCCTTTGACAGAGAGCTCAGCTTTGATGGGAGCCTAAGAAGTGTGCAAGAGAGCCCAAAAAGTGGTAATGGGCTTCAATTATTTATTTGTTTAGAAGACTGGGGAGTAGGACTTGAGCTGTAAGCACATAGATAATCCATCTAAAGCCCTCCCAGCAGTGAGGTCTTTTACTCCCTGCCTGAGCACTCTGCTTGGAAATGGATGGGTTGTTTCACCAGGTCTGGCGGGGATCCAAAGGTTCACTGTGTGTGCGTGTGTGCATATTTATGCAAGCTACATTTGGGGTATCTGAATATCTCTGAGCTTTGTATAAAGACTGCTGTTTCTAATTACTCAACATCCAGGCTCTACTGCTAGCTTCTAATGGGTAGGATGTCTGTGTGCTGGATTTTCATGTCATTTAATGGAAAAATCAAGATTGCATGTTCTCTGAGAGATTCTGTCATTTAGCAATGTCTTCTCAAGACATGGGGTAATCATCTTAATAATTGATTGAAGGAAAGGAAGTCACTTGTAGCCCAAGTTATTCTCAGTCTTGAAGTTTGTCTTCTGCAGTTTATTATACACGTGGAAATATCCGGATGGATCCATCATCCCAGGAAATTTACAACAGCAGACACCGTGCCCTTTATAATCCGTGGCTGACAATTTAAGCAATGCTTAGGCACAGTTGCTCTCCTGAAAATACTGATGAGTGAAGGAAATGAACATGTCCAATTTCGCCAGGATTTCCTTAAGAAATAAACATTGTTCAGACATAAGAGTGGGATATTTTTGACCCAAGTTTGCATAGATCTCTGTAACTGCATTCTTTTCTCCCAAGCCCTTTTTCATATGTGTTTATATCTCAAGATTCTGTTTAAAAGCTGTCTCTTTCACAAAGTCTTATCTAATTTCATTTGCTAAACTTGGTCTCTTCCTTGCCAGAATTCCCAACACACCTTATTTGTGGTCCTTTTCTCTCAAAGTACTTTTGCTTGTTTACTTTTTTTAACATTTGCTCTGGACTATAAGCGCTTTAAGATAAAAGGCCAGGTTTTGCTTGTTTGCTGTTGTTGTTACAGCAGTGGGCTTAATCCATAATGGTTGTTTAGCAAATATTTGTTGGATAGAGGATGGATGGATGGATGGATGGATGGATGGATGGATGGATGGATGAGTGGATGGATGGATGGATGGATGGATGGATGGATGGATGGATGAGTGGATGGATGGATGGATGGATGGATGGATGGATGGATGGATGAGTGGATGGATGGATGGATGGATGGATGGATGGAAGGAAGGATGGATAAATGAATGGATGGAAAATTGTTAAATAAAAACTTTTCTCTTTTGTCATCCTACATATATATCAAAACCCCAGAATAGTAGCCTGAACTGCTGTATATGCTAGTAACTGTGCTGGGTTAAATAGTATCTCCTCAAAAGCCATGTGCAACTGGAACCTCACAATGTGACCTTATTTGGACATAGCATCTTTGCAGATGTAATTAGTTAAAATGAGTGCATATTGGAGTAGGGAGGATTCTGTGTTCAATATGACTGGTGTCTTTATAGAAAGGACACACACAAGGAGAATAAAAGCCATGTGAAGATGGAGGCAGAGATTGGAGCCAAGGAACACCAAGGATTGCCAGCAACCACCAGAACCAAGGAAGAGGTAACGAAAAGTGTTTTCTTAGAGGCTTCATAGGAAGCACGGCCCTGCCAGACCCTTGATTTCAGACTTCTGGCCTCCGGGACTGGGAAAGAATAAATTTCCAATGTTTTAAGTCACTAAGATTGTGCTACTTTGTTATGACACAAATACACTCTCCAAGAACCTATCTTGCAGAGAAGACTGAACTTTAACCAAGGACTTAGCACTGGAGTGGGTTCCCCCCAGCAGGGGAGCCTGAGGAGTCATGGAGCTTTGCAGTAACCCTGAACAGCTGATCTCCAATGACAAGAAGGAAGGAAAGGCAGGGGAGGGCAATAAACATAATAGAAAGTATGGAGAAGACAGGCTTGGGGCCCAAGCTCAGGCCCCAGATCACAAGATAAGGACCACAGCAATAGGCTAAGGCCATCCTGACCAAATTCCATGGGCAGGGGATGGATAGGAAGAGGTCCATGTGTGCATTGGACAGCCTCAGGGTTTGACTCCTGATGTTGTTGGCTGGGCATGAGACATGGGTGGAGTAGCCTTGGTTAATGAGCCAAAGATGAGGCGGAGAGAATCCTGAAATTGCCTAACTCAAATTCCTCCTTGGCATTTTCCTTTCTAAGTATTTGGCCATCTCTTGTATTTTCCCTGTTATACTTACTTTCAAATAAAACCTCAATCAAGGCTACACTTTAAGTCCTTCCAAATAATCCTTAAGTGATGTACAATTTGTGAAAACGCCATCGTGGGAGTCACATTTCTTTGAGTTGTAAGTTCTGGGCAACGTGAAAGAGACATTAAAACACAGTGACCACAAAACCTCACCAATTCATATGAATTATCTGGAGGAACTTCTGAGTGAATGGTGAGACACTGAATTTGGAAAACATTTTTAAAGACATCCCATTTTATTTTCTTCAAGGGCAAGCACTACGCAGAAGGAGGCTAGCGGGCCTCAGAGGATGAGGTTTAATGAATAGATAAGAATGGTTTGTAATTAGTCCATCATTTGTTTGTATGGCAAAGAGTGCTTGGGAAGTGCTTGAGGATGCTTGAAAACAGTGTGTGCTCTTAAGTAGTTGGAATATTTCCCCAGAAATTTGTTTATACAACTAATTTGTTTCGTGAAGCCACTGCTTCAGCCTCCAGTCTACTTATCCCAATTTTCACATGATAGAGGGCTTGGTAATGAGGTTTCACTTGGTTTCTAAATCAGCGTGAGAAGACACAGATGGAGGGTGATTCCCAGGAGGAGTCCATTTTGTCGCTGGTCCAAGAGGCTAAGGACTGGGGCCTGGGCCTTCCGAGGGCGCAGTGCCTACCAGTGAACTGACCTCAGGTGTCACATCGGCTCATGTCACTCACAGACAACACTTCATGATCCAAAAAGGAACATCCTCTCCAGGGGTGAATGTACTTTCTGCTTTTGTCTTGTAAAGAAATGAATGGTGAATTAGGGTTAGAGGACTTGATCATGAGCTTTAATCGCACTATGAACTGTATGTCTCTCAGCATATCATTTAATCCCTCTTTCCATTCTCTTCAACTAAATGGAAATATTGAATAAGATAATACATATTTCTCTGTAAACCATAAACCATATACAAATTTAAGAAGCTATTCTTACCCAGTCATTAGCAGGCAGACACACTAGCTAGAGAGTTCCAATGATTCAAAGTTAAAGAATCGTGTTTAAAGTTTCAAAATTCAAGGAATAGATTTTGTTTTTTGCGTCAGACAGACCTGGTTTGTGTCCCAGTTGTATTTATAGCTAATGGTAGTTTGGCCATGATGTCGAATTGATCAACCTCTTAATTACATATATGAAAAGTGGAGACGGAAAATAAGTGCTTAAAGGCGATGTGTTGTGTGTCACACAGTGACTGGCACATAACAAGTGCTTCATAAAACTAGTAAACATATAATAGCCCAAATAAAATTTAGAAACCCATAAAGAGACAGGTAAAAGGATGTTCACTGAAGCATTATTTGTGGTGTGTGATAAATTAATACATCTTATCTCTCAGGTTAGCTTGGGTAATTTTAATTTGTTACCATGATTTATCTCAGTTCACTGTATAGGGATGCCTACCAAAGAGTGGTAATGTATATGTGTATCTATCTATCCGTCCCCATCCACCCATCCATCCATCCATCCATCCATCCATCCATCCATCCATCCACCCACCCATCCATCCATCCACCCACCCACCCACCCATCCATCCATCCATCCACCCACCCATCCATCCATCCATCCATCCATCCATCCATCCAACTGCGTATTTTTATGCACGCACATATACATAACACATACACATACATATACATATGTGTATACATATATAAGTATATGTATGTATATACAAATGTATGTATGTTTATATTCGTATTTACGTATTTTTCTGCCTCTCCCATAGAAAGGAAATATGAAGAACAGACAATATTATGGAGCCCATACTTATACTCCTCTTTGTTAAAGCTAGTCTTAAGGGGGCAGAAGATTGATAGCAACATGAAATCACTCAGTTAACGTCTGACTCTCCCCGTTAAGTGTGTTAGGGCTTCCATACCTCACCACTCATATTCAAGGTCTATTAGAAATGTGACCAGTGTATGTTGAGCAAGCCCATAAGTCCTCTCTTATTGACACTTAACGGGGTAGCTGTTTCTTTGACAAAATTTAGTCCTGACCACTGAAGAGACTTGATGACAGTGTCTCTTTCCAAGGACAAACAGTGGAACCAACTTCTAAGCATCTTTGTTCTGCCATAGCCTCTTTTTCTTCCTTTGGGAGGCTCACACAACACGTGGATTTCCAAGTTCTAGTTCAAGTCACCGTCTCAATTCATTTTAGTGAACTTCTTATCAATTTTCCCGTTTTATTAATTCATCATTTAGTGGCAACCTACAGAAGCCCTGCTTAGCTAAGACATTTTTCTGATGGGAAACCAGTATTATTGTTATTTTTTTAAGAGGTGGTCAATTTAAAACTTGAACTTGATCATAAATGAAGAAACAGCATTTCAAACACCTCCTAATCTGGTCATTCTGATCACTTTTTTAGCCAGCGTAGTCTTGTTAAGGCATAATAAATGCAAGACGCTCTCTCTCTCTCTCTCTCTCTCTCTCTCTCTCTCTCTCTCTCTCTCTCTCTCACACACACACACACACACACACACACAGAGACACACACACACACACACTATGCAAACTTTAAGTAAAGAAGTGTAGATTTAGAAATAAAATGAAATATATTTTAAATGCATTCTAAATGGGAAATCACTCTTTTTATTCTCTACTGGGAAAATAATCCATCTGCCCCTATTTTATCACCTGCTTCTCTTTCTGTATATTAGAGGTCTATAGGTGCCCTGATTTCATTAGAAGATGATGCTTCCATGTTCTTTTAATAAAAAGATTCAGTCTCGAATAATAACCACCTAGCATTTTATTTCAGTGGCTGGGGAGGTTGTTTCCCGGTGTGAACAGCAATAATGATCACATATCCCTATGAGAAAATTCATTTTGATAACTATTGTTAGATGACAGGTACGTAGTTCACTTGCCTCCCAGCTTTGGGACCAGTTTCGAATGCAGACTTTGGTAATGTGAAGTAAATTCTCATGACTGCATCAAGTGACAAGTGGTAGGAATTGGGTCAGACATGGGATAGGTATGGGTGACGTGAACACAGAGCTGGAAGAGGCCTGTTGGTGAGGGCCGCTGACTGCATCTTACTTCTGCCTCATCTCCCCTCTCTAATCATTCTCTCTTGCATTTACTACAGGACCCAGTGGCTGACCTACTGAGCAACGAGAAAGGTCAACCTGGTCTCTAGACACAATTACATTACCTTCTATTTTTTCAGAAGAAATGGTGAAAAATTCATCCCTTTCCCTTTTATTCTTGCAGACAATTTCCGGGGCTCTTCCTCCTGAAGATTTTACCAAAGGAGTATTTATATATAAAAAGTGAATTCATTGAGACTTTCAAAAAGCATAAACACTATAGGACTGCTTTCTGTAATTTGAAATAAGGTGATCATATAACTACTTACTGAAAGATATTGGTTAAATAAATTGTGGTATATCTAGTCAGCAGAACAATGTACCATTATTGAGAGGGATATATATATATCATATATATGAGCAGAATGCACTGGTGCCAGGGTTCATTTCCTTTAAATATATGAGAGAGAGATAGACATTGAAGATTTTAATGACTCATTTTTGAGGATTAAAGGTTATAAATGCAACATTTAAAAATATAGTATGATTTAATTTACATAAAACAGAGATTAAAAAGCATACATATGCCTGAAAATACATTCAAAATATTAAAAGGATACCTGTGGATTGTCAGGTGACTTATTTTGCCTTTTTCTATAATTTGATTTTTGATATAAATACGTGTCCACTTTATATTCAGAAAACAACAAAAGAAAAAAAGAAAAGCTATAACTTTTAATGGAAATGCAAAAGATGGAATTAATTTGAAAGACTGCTACCATCGTTCAGGTCTAAATGACCATAATTTTATCAGTTCAAGTCCAATCTGGAAGGCCCGATTCTAAGAAACTTCATTCTGCTCATCTCCAAAGAGAAACTAACAATAATGCCTACCCCCCAATGGAAGGTATAGAATGGAAAAGCACTGGTGAAAATCTGAGCTGCAATACAATGATGCAGTGAGAGTACAGGCTCTAGAGCCCGACTTCCTGGAAATGAACCCCGGCACCAGTGCTTTCTAATTGTGTCATCTTAGACAATTGTGCACTTCTCTGAGCCTCAGCCACCCAATCTACAAATGAGACCAGTAAATGCACCCACCTCACGATGTCCTAAAAGACTAATATTTGTAAAGCATTGGCAACAGTGCCAGCTACATAATGAGCACTTGATGCATATTTGACAAATAAATAAAATGCTCTACGGAGCACTCAGCTATAGAATTTAGTTCTCCACCTGCCCAGGCAAAATCTTCTTTAAACTATATCATGCTGGAGTTATGAACTTTATATAGTCATGTTTGTTCTGTTTTGTATACACGTATGAACAATACAACAAAGTTTCCAGTGAGGCCAAGGATATAAAAATCATCATAGGAAAAATGAGAATGCAAAATAATGAGAGACAAGTGCTTTGTTCTTTTTCTTTTGCAGACTGTCTTAAGTAGATCTGGTCAGATCAATACTATAGTTTAAATAATTTTTCTGAACAAGGACAGATTTATACTTGAATACTTTCATGTTACTTGGCATGTTAATTGAAAGGTCTTTATTACTGGTTGTCCTTTCCTATTAGGGGGCTATCTTTTAAACTAAGATGGCTGCCACTTAAATCAAGAATCAATTAGAAACATTAATAAAACAGCCCTGTCAACTCCCAGTAGACCCAGGCCAGACCTTTTTCTTCTCTGTTAAGCAAGCAATTGCTAATCGCTGTTTTCATCAATATCTCAGAAACATGATCTGTAATTTACCTCCAGTAAATGAATAATGCCAATTGGTTACCTACTCTAAGTTAAAGGACTCTCCCAAGGGGAGAAAGCAAGTCTATATTCTGTCACTTCCTGTTTGTACAGGAGAAAAAACATTGGTGTTTGGGAAGAAAACAAACATTGTTTTCCAAGGAATAGAATATGCAGGATAAACTATACTCTAAGAAGTGAAAGAGAATATGATAAGAGAAATACTTGACAAAATAAGCAGCAGAATATTTAAAAAGAGGCAGAGTTCATTTGCACATTGTCAGCTCATTCAAGAAGTTTAGTTTAGTTGAACAAGCATTTTTGTAGAGAGGACATCATCAGTGTGGAATGCTAGAGAATCCGGATGTATAAGAAGAGTCCCCTGAAGTCTGGGATCTCGTGATCTCATGTGAGAGACAGACATTTGAACAGGCAATTGTGTAAAGTCTGGTCAGCTTTAATAGAAGATGTACGAGAAGAGATGGAGAGCTATGGGGAAAGTAAGCACCCATGCACTCTGGGGAGAATTAATAAGACAAGGATTCATTCCTCTCTCCTGTTTCCCCGGAAATAAGACCTAGCCGGACAAGCAGCTCTAATGCGTCTTTTGGAGCAAAAATTAATATAAGACATGGTCTTATTTTACTATAAGACCCGGTCTTATATAATATAATATAACATAAGAACAGGTCTTATATTAATTTTCGCTCCAAAAGATGCATTAGAGCTGCTTGTCCAGCTAGATTTTATTTTCGAGGAAACATGGTATTACCCTTCTTTGTTTGAGGTTGAAGGGAGGAGGTTAGATGGACAGAAAATTTGGCTCTAGAGTTAAAGGTCAGAGTTAGAAAGGATATAGCAAATAATTTGGTGCTTCTCTTTTCATGAACCACTTCTTAAGCACAGTTCTCCTGGTTTCTGATCAAAATCCTCCAGGGGCGCAAAGCACCCCACTTCTAGAATCCTCCTATGCCTACATTGGCAATTCTGATTCTTGCAAGATCCTTCTCTGTTGATTCGGAAAATGTCTCTTTTGCAAATGTCTGTGGTTTTATTGTCAGCCTCATGAGGTCTGGTCAGTTTGCTAAAGTGGAGCAGTGGCAAGGAGGTTGGAGTAAGTAAACGCGGGTGTGAGTCTCAGTTTCACCACACATAAACGCAGTGACCTTTGGCGTTTTACTTTTCTCAGTGGGAAAATGTTCAGCGGGAAAAATAACTTGATCTCTTATTGCCTACCAGGAAGTTATAATAGCCATATTATAGAGAGGTAAGGTATGTGCAAATAACTTCTTAAATTGGCAAAATTATTGTCATCACTTCCTTTTCCATACAGCAGTTCTTGAAATTCTTGAAGGATTCCCTTTTGTGTGGCCTGCTTCTCGTTTCTGTTCTCAAGATCTCTATCTCTCTCAATTGTTCCCACGTGACTGTGAAACGCCTCAACTACAATTTAGAGTTCTGTCTGTAAACTTTTTGTCGCAAATGAGCACACCCAAATACAAGCAGACATCTGGTTTGCGTAATTGTGTGTTGGGTTGTGTACAATTTCATCTCGAAAGTACAAGTCAAGAAAATGTTTCCGATGGTCCACTGCCCGAATCCACAGCCCCAGTGTCGCCCAAACCATCATTTTATATTTAAAAAAAAAAAGAAAGAAAAACTACAAAAAAACTTAAACTGTGAAACTCCTATGTCTGAGGGAGTGGTAGAATGGTGTAATGGAAAGTAATTTGGTCATAGAAACCAGTGTGAGAATCAATTCTGAAAATTAGAGCTAGAAGAAGCCTTAGAAATCATCTAGGCTAATTGTGTTGCTTTACATCAGGGGAGGTACTTTACAACTTTCTTAAGACCACTAACTTTATAAAAATGGACACCAGCCTAGCGCTCATTAGTCTTGGATTAATGCCCCATGATAAGGAGAGAGTTTTGAAAAGGGATTTTGAAAAAGAGATAAATGCTTACGGTGGTGGGTTTGCCAGATAAAATACAGGACACCCAGTTAAATTTAATTTCAGGTAAACAATACATGATTAGTATAAGTATGTACCATGCAATATTTGGGACATTCTTATGCTAAAAATAAATTGGTGAATCAAAAGCACAAACATTGTTAAATTTGATAAACATTGCTAAAATCCCTCCAAAGGTTCATACCTATTTACCCTTCCCACTAGCTATGCTTGAGAGTATGATAGCATAAATACAGAACATTTGCCAATCTGGTACGTTAAAAAATTATACCATAGTATTGTTTATGCCTCCATTTCTTGAATTATGTGTGACTTGAGGATTTTTTCATATGTTTAGAAGCCACTGGATTTTCTTTGCTAAGAATTTCCTGGTCACGTCATTTGATGTCACCTCAATTTTTTGCTTTAACTATGCTGTTATTCTAACTTACAAGAGTTGAGGCTGTAGGAAATAATCCCATTATATCTGAGTTGTAAGATTTTTCTAAATTTGTTACTTATCTTCTGATGTTTTTCTGATTTGGGGGGAATGAACAAGTATTTTATTTCTAGTGTGGTTGCGTTCACCAATTTTGTGTGTGTATGTGTGTGTGTGTGTGTGTGTGTGTGTGTTTGGTTTGTAGATTTTGAGTCACAGGTTGAAAGATTTTCCAGACGCCAAATTATAAAAGTATCCACTTCTTTTTTTCCTTTTATTTTTATAGTTTCAGTTACATACTTTTAAATCTTTAATGCATTTAGATTTCCTCACTTATTAGAGATTCTAACTTCATCATAATTATGTAGATACAGACTTAGGTATATAGATTTCTGAATATATCTGTACCTCTTTTTAACCCTTCAAATATTTTCCTTTTGTCAGTCTATCGAAGTACTAATACCATACATATTAATTTTCTTTAAACAATTTATATCTGGTCAGGCCAATCAGCATTCATTTTTTTCACTTTTTAAAAACACTTTTCTTATGTTTTACATGAAGTTTAGAATCAAATTTGTCTAGTTTCAAAAACAAAACAAATTCCAATCTGAAATTGGAATCCTCTCAAATGTATAAATAAAATAAGGAAAACTGTACATCATTATTACACTGTCTTCTTTACCAAATCAATGCACATTTTTTCATTTGTTCAACACTTGTCTGTGTTCTTCAATAGGGTTTTAAACTTTTTTTCGTAGACATTTTGCATACCTCTTATTACATTTATTTCTAAGCATTTGATCTTTTTTGGTGCTATTGTGGATGGGTGCATTTCATCCAGTATGTTTTCAATTATTCCTTGTTTTATATATTGCTTTATGTTTATTAAGTTCAATGCCTGTTATGAGACTGATGTTTTTAAATAAAATTTATTATTTGTAGCTTTTTGTTCTCACTGAATTCTCTCAGATTCTCCAGGGTTTAACTATGTCCTCTGCCAGCTACAATGGAAGTATTGTGTTCCCTTTCCTTCTTTGCACCTCTAGTGTTTACTCCAGCACAAGGTTTAACAATGGTAGTGACAGTGGACATCCTTGTCTTATTCCAGATTTTAGTGATGTGGCTTTAGTGACTCTCCATTCAGTTGATGCTGGCTTTTGGGTGGATAAAAACATTTCCATACTTATAACTCTAGCTACACATATGTTGTGTTGTGTCCATCTATAGTCAATTCCTTTTCATTGCTGCGTAGTATTTCATTGTATGGATATACCACCTCTTGTTTATCCCCTGCTCCTGGTGGAGAGTTAGGTGGTTTCCAGTTTGGGATTACTACAAATAAAATAGCTTTGAACATTTTTGCCCAAGTCTTTCTGTTGACATATGCTTTCATTTTTCTTAGGTAAATATCGAAGAATGGAATGGCTGGGTAATCTTGTAGATGTAACAATAACATGTTAAGAAAGTGCCAAAGTATCTTCCAAAGAAGTTGTAGTGTTACATTCTTATCAGCAACAGTAAGAGTTGCAGTTTCACTCCATGCTCATCCACACTTGGTAGATTGTCAGTTTTTCAAATCTTAACCTGTGTAGTGGGTGTATAGTGACATCACAATATGACTTCAACTTACATTTTCTTAATGATTGATGAGGCTACCGTTTCTCATATGTGTTCTTACATTCATATATTTTCTTTGATGAAGTATCCGTTCAAGCCTTTTGCATATTTTAATTGGATTGTTAGTCTTGTCATTATTAAGTTTGTTAAGAGTTTTTAACTATATATGTATATCCGCTATATAACAAGGCACTTATATAACACGGTTTTATTCTAACATGGTTTGAGCATTAGAGAAATCCTCGAACAACACAGAGCATAATAAGAGCTTTAAAGTACAAAAGATCTCTTATTCAAAATTAGGGAAATCCCCAAACAACACGGAACATAATAAAAGCTTAGTAGTAATGATGAAGAAAACATTATTTAATACATATTAATATGTTATACTTTTGATGAAAAATGCTTTAATAAAGATATTTCTCTCAATTATAAAAATATAATAGTATGTTGTGTTTTTTTAAATTTTGGAACCTAACTCCCTTTTTTGTACTAGTTCTTTGTTTTGTATAACACATATTCACATAACATGGCATTTTTTAAAAACCTAACAACCATGTTATACAGGGGTCACCTGTATATATATGTGTGTGTGTGTGTGTGTGTGTGTGTGTGTATATATACACATATATATGCTCATATATATATATATGCACATATAGAGAAACCTATTCACTATTTAACATGGAATTAAAATTTTCTGTGCTCCTAGGGGGAAAAAATGGGGCTGGTGAAGGAAATATTGGATTATACTGATATAAACAAATGAAAAAATAAATAAACAAGTAGGGGAAGAAGAGACAAACATCCCATGCAAATGAATTCCAAGTAATTTACCTAAATATTCTACCAACAAGTAGGTGAAACATAACACCTCTTTCCTAAAGTATAGGCTGTACATAGAGCTTGCCTTCCAAAGATGACAGTACAAAAAGGAGGAAAAAAGAGTAACTTCACAGTGGGGAAATCTGTCCAACACTACCCCAGCCAGGTGAACAAGGTCAACATCAACAGTGATAAGACTTGCTGATAATATGTATCCTTAATATGATAAGGTGAAGGTCTCCTCCCACCAAAACCCACACCCTCAGTGTATCCACAAGAAAAATATCAGATCAATCTCAGTTGAAGGGCATTCTACAAAACACCTGACCCGTCTCACTGGACACAGTGTGTGGACCTGAGCCAGAGGTCAGAGGTGCAGAGACAGTGTCAGGTCTCATTGTGCCTCATGAGCCTCAATCAAGTGTTCAAATTCTATCCTGGGAGTAGGAAGGAGATGGAGGGATTGGAAGAGAGGAGAAATGTGATTCCAATGCCAGGAAAATGGGCACATGGTCACATGTGGTATTTTCTCCTGGTCACAGGAATTAAATTCATATTCAATGAAACAGAACAGGGAGCCCAGAAGTAGACCCACAGAAATACAGCTTACTGATCTTTGACAAAGGAGCAAAAACAACACAATGGTGCAAAGACAGTCTTCTCAACAAATGATGCTAGAACAGCTGGATATCCACTTGCAGAAAGGTGAATCTAGACACGTACCTCACACCCTTCACAAAAACTAACTCAAAATGGATCACAGGCCTAAATGTAAAATACAAAAGTATAGAACTCCTAAAAGAGAACATAGGAGAAAATCTAGATGACCTTGGGTGTGGCAATGGCTTTTAGATACAACACCAAAGGCACAATCCATGAAAGAAATAATTGATAAGCTGGACTTCATTAAAATATAAAAACTTATACTCTCCAAAAGACAATGTCAAGAGAATAAAAAGGCAAGCTGTAGACTGGAAAGATATATTTGCAAAAGACACATCTGATGAAGGACTGCGGCTTAAAACTCGACAATAAGAAAACAAATAAGCTAACTTAAACGTGAGCCGTAGACCTTAACAGACATTTCCCCAAAGATAAACAGATGTTAAATAAATATATGAAAAGATGCTCCGTATCTTATGTCAGCTGGGAAATTCAAATTAAATGAACAAGGCCCCACTACACACCTCCTAGAAGGACCAAAATCCAGAGCACCGACAACTCCAGTTGCTGCAGAGGTCTAGCGCAGCAGGAACTCTCATTCGTTGCTGGTGGGAATGCAAAATCCTACAGCCACTTTGGAAAACAGTTTGGCAGTTTCTTACAAAACTAAACATACATTGGTCGTACCATTCAGCATTGCCCTCCTTGGTATTTAGCTAAAGGAGTCAAAAACTTATGTCCACACAAAGTGTGTATACCAATGTTTCTATTAGCTTACTCATAATAACAACACTTGGAAGCAACCAAGATGCCTCTCAGTAGATAAACGGATAAATAAACTGTGGTATGTGCAGTCAACAGAATAGCGTTCAGTGCTGAAAAGAAATGAGCTGCCAAGCCATGAAAAGACATAGAGGCAACTTAAATGCACGTTAATAAGTGAAAGAATCCTGCCTGAAAAGGCTACACACTGTGAGACTTCAAGTATATGACATCCTGGGAAAAGGCTAAACTATAGACATCGTAAAAAGATCAGCGGTTGCCAGTAGTTAGGAGTGGATAGGGAGACGTGAACAGGCAGAGCACAGAGGATTTTTCAGCAGTGAAACCACTCCATGTGATACCGTAATGAGGGATATATGCCATTATACATTTGTCTAAATCCATAGACTGCACAACGGTAAGAGTGAGCCTTAACGTCAACAATGGACTTTGGGTGACCGTGATGTCGGTGGCAAAGTAGGTATGTTCATCAAGTGCAACAAAGGCAGCATCCTGGTGGGGGATACTGATGGGGGGGGGGGCTCTGCAGGTGTGGAGCAGAGGGGACATGGGAAATATCTATACTTGCCCCTCAATTTTGATGGGAACGTAAAACTGATATAAAATAACACATTCTTAATTAAAAAAATTTATATTCATATGTTCAACCTTCTTCAATAAGGATTTATTGAGTAACTACCTGCACATGGCAAGAGACTATGATAAAATAAGACATGCTCCACTGCAGTTACAGATGGTAACTCAAATGAGAGAGGAAGAACCATCAATCCCTTCCCAACTGGGGGTCCAATTATGAATTTTTCCTGTCTCTAATGACCGTTGTAGTTGACAACGGAAATAGATTATTTTGCTGGGGTGGGTGGTCCCTCTAACCACACTGGTCTTTCATGCCCTCAGATCCTTCCCTCTGCAATCATGAGACTCGAGCGGGAGGTCGAGGTGGCACATGGAAATCAGCTAGTAGTAATTGAATGCTTACTATTTGCTGGTCAGTGTTTCTCAGCATTAGCTTTGATGAACACATTTAATCTTCACAACTCCTGTCTGAGTGAGGAACTCTTCTTAGTCTCCCATTTGATACATGAGGAAACTGAGGCTCAAAACAGGTAAGGCTGTCAAGAATTGTGACGCATCTGAGGGTTGTAGGTTACCTACTAAACTTGTCACAGTTGCATGCATGCTGGTAGGAGACATGATATCGACACAGAGAGGACCAAGTGTATATGCATGAGTCGTGTTTACAAGAGAGGAGATTAAAGAATCTGAATTTCTTGTAATGGGCAGTAAGCCTGCCAGTCCCTCCTCTTAAGGGAGATACGCCCACTATCTTCCAAAACTGTTGGCTACACCAGGAAAAAAGAATAGTCAGTGCCTCACTCAGAAGATGTGCAGAAACGCAAGAAAAGCATGGAGAATATCTCCCATAATAAAGCACTTACAAAAGGTCATGAGTGGCTCGGCTGGGATTCAAACTGGGGCCCCAGAGCCCTTGTGCCTAATCACTGGGCCCTATTCCCTCCCTGTCTGACATCTGACAGATGTGGGTGGTTGAGCGGGCAGGGTAAGTCCTGAGGGACCAGGGAACTAATTCCAAAGCAAATGCTCTTTAGAGCCATGGGTGTCTTAGGCTGTGTGTCTGACCTGGAGCTCATTACCTGCTGGGCAATAAGCAGGGGCAGGGGTGAGCAAGCCAGAGGATGAAGTCTGCAAGTAAGTGAGAATATAAAGAAATAGAAACTAGTTTCCAAGAAGATAAATATAAGGCAGTTTGACAAGGGAGGAGAGAATGGGCGTGAGGGCAGAGCTGGGAAAATGCTGGGGCTGGAATCCTTGACCCATGGCCCCCTCTGACCTGCATGACTTGTGGGCAGGCTTTGGCATTTCAAGGGGCAGGTCTGGCATGGCCACCGTGAAGTACAGAGCTGTGTACAGCTTGCATGCAGAATGCCTCATAGGGGATCAGCAGGCTTAGGAATTGAGGGCACAACCAGCCCCTCACCAGCCGTCCATTCCCTCAGTGAAAGCCTGGCTGCAGTGGCACTGGGTGCGGGGACAGCTCAGAGGGTGGGTTCAATGGCAGGAGCTCCGTGTTTGACAAAGTTCTAATCTAGGTTAGGGCTCAATGCCGAGGGCTCTTTGGAGTAAAATCATCTCTTTATTAATGAGATCCAGCCCCATCTCTCTGATAGAAATGATGGGAAAAGGTGTCCCTTTGGTGCTATTCAAATGAACAGGAGAGAACAGTGGGTGTTTTTAAAACTCTTTCGCTATCATAGGAGGATGGAGCTCATTAGTGAGGGGAATGATTTTGCAGGGGAAAGGCTGTTACAATAAGAAAACATAACCTACTCAAGATGAACCAGATCCAAGTCAATTAGGCTGGGGAAAAAAAAAAAAGGAGAGAGAGCAAGGGAGCTTCAAAAACACCACCTCTTTCCTTCCATTCATTTGAATAACAGCAAGGGGACATTTTTAGTTTTTTAATCATTTTTGTTACTTGAATGAGTCTGGATCTCATTAATATAGGAATGATTTCACTTAAAAGACCTAGTGTTAAACTCCTGTTCAACTGAGATTAACCAAATCAAACATGATTTGACCAAAAAAGAGAAGTCTAAAGTATTATATCTAATTCTAATACACTGCAATCTGCCTTTAAAAATAAAAAAAAAAGGGATACACATGATGTTTCTTATTCAGCTTCTTTTGATGTGTCTGGAATATATTTTCTTAGGTAAACTGGTACTGAAATTGCAATGAAATGTGCTTAGCCACATGAAGTTACTGAAAAAAAGCGGGATTCGAATAATTTACATGTGTATGAGCAGGAGGAGGGATGGCAGCCAATGTCAGCTGCAGAGGAAATATATCTTCCATGGGGATTCTATTTTCCTCGGATCTGCCAGGGACCCTTATCATGTTAGTCTTGCTGGGCCATAGTTCCTATGTGTTGGCAGGTAAACACACTTAATCTGAAAGTTTCTCAACCTCAATCCTATTGATTTTGGGGACCCAAATGTGTGCAGTCCTTTGCACCGGGGTTGTCTTGTACATTATAAGTGTTTAGCAGTACCCATGGCCTCCACCCCAAGATTTCAATAGCCCCCTGCCACCCAATTATGACAAACAAAAATGTTTCCAGACATTGCCAATTGCACCCTGTGGGACAAAACTACGCCCCCCTCCCAACTGATAACCACTCATTTAGTGTAATCTTGGCGAGAAGGCAAAAGGAAGAGGCGTGTATATAACAATACTTATGCTTGGGTTGAATTGATCATCCCGGTTTTGTTCCAGAAGCTTCTCTTGAATACCTTGATCTCCCTGCTGTCCCAACCGGCACGGCACACTTCTTTGCTCTGTCCCTTCACCCCACAGTACATACCTAAAGGACTCTGTTCACCTCACTTGGTTAGGTACTCCCAGTGGGGGTTAGGGGTACCTGCTGAGGTCACACATTCTCTGAGAGAAAACCACATGTGGCGAAGAACAGAGCCTTTGGAAACAGACACAGCCAAGTGTGATCCCTGGCTCTGTTGTCTCCTAGGTGTAAAGTCTTTAGCAAGGGCTTAACCTCTTTGAGGGTAACTGAAGCTGCTAGCAGAGAAGCACCCATGGAGGGGGGAGAGACAGAGAGAGGAGGAGAGCTGCCTCGGCCTCTCCCCTGCACCTGCCTCCAGCTCTCTTGCTTGGGTCCCCACTGGCTACCCCCAGGCCAAATCCAGGTGTCAGGGGAGGATCCTGGAGAGGTGAGCCTCGAGGAGAGGTGGGGTGAGGCTGGAGTGAGGAGTGGGTCTGAGAGGAAGCTAGGCTAGGGCCAGCATCTCACGCAGCAACGTGGACCAGCTCATTTATGTGAACTGCTTCTTTCTATGGTGGTTCTCCTGGCTTTTCAGAGTTAGAAACTGCTGTTGACAGTTGAGTGAAATATACCAACAGGAAACCACGTGACAGCAACTAGCGTCATTTCTCACTAGCCTTAGCCATCCAGAAGCAGATCGAAGCCTCCTCTTTCATCTCTAAAGCAAGATCTGCCTGTGGTGGGGAAGGGGCCTCGTGGACAGGAGGCTCTTGGACAGGGGTCAGCACACCCCCCACCCCCATGCAGGGCCAGCTAGAAAATACCCGAGGCTTTGTGGGCCACACCTACTCGGTTCTACTGCTGTCACACAAAAGCAGCTGTAGGTAGTCCATAACCCAATGGACGTAGCTGTGTTCCAATAAAACTTTATTTACAAAAACAGTGGACTGGACTTGGCTCATAGGATGTGGACCAAGCTCTGCTCTGTCGGGGAAACAGTGTGTCCCTATCTCTCCAAGGACAGTGGCTCTAACGGACTCCCCTGAGTGCACAAATTCATCAGTTTGTGGCCATTATTTGAGGAGAGTGGGTGTTGTTTGAAGTTCATAAACACGGCCCATGTTTAATGTAAACAGAAGGGTTATATTATTCACACTTAAAATATACCCCTGACCAAGTGATGATAAAAAAACAAAAAAGGATTTACATTGAGAGACAGACCTAATTGCACAGAAAGAAAATAATTTTCCACAGGATATGTGCTTCTTCTCTTGCAGAAAAGTAGTCAGTATCCTTGGCAAATTCACAGCCCAGCGCCCCCCCCCCCACTCTTAGTATTCATGCACGCTACTAATAGATTTACAAGTGCAAATCAGCCACATACCAGAGCTGGTGATATTTTAGGCCACGTTTATTACGTCTCTGGTGTGCCTGCCCACACGTGTGATGCTCGCTGTTACTTCTCCCAGAACAATTAGCAGTGGGCCGACCTCCCATTGTTCCTATTAGTGTGGGATCTCTGATGTGGAGAAGGAAACGGGCTCACATATCATTCTCCCTTCACAGTAGCCCTTGTCTTTGCTGCGAGGAAGCGGCCTTCTCTCACAAGAATACAGGGGGTACGGTTTTCATGTCGGCCTGTCTCCACTCAGGACATGTAAGGAAATCTGATAACACGCTTGCACCGTGCACCAGCTGGTCTGAAAAGGTGAGAGGAGGCAACAGAAGCACCCGGTTCGTGCTGGTCCTGTCCCATGCTGGGCCTCCTCTGTCACCTTCCCCCAAAGGTGCCATTTTGGATGGCAGCCAGACATTGCCTTATGCTGATGAGGCGATACAGGTTGGAGGGTGAGGGTGTGAGTTCTGGCCTCCGAAATATCCAGGTTCATATCCCAGCTCCGTACTCTTCGCTGTGTGATCCCTGGGCCTCAACGCCCCAGTTTCTTCATTGGGGAAATGGAGGCAACGAGACCTGGGCTGAATCCTGTGACCCCAGAATTCATATGTTAAAGCTCTAACCCCCAGGACCTTAGAAAGTCATGGTGTTTGGAGGAGGGCCTTTGGAGAAGGGATTAGGTTAAGATGAGGCTCTGAGGGTGTGCCCTAATCCAGTGTGACTGGAGTCTTTCTAAGGAGGGGAGGTTAGAATGCAGACAGCACAGAAGGAAGGCCCTGTGAGGACGCAGGGAGGAGGCGGCCGTCTGCCAGCCAAAGAGAGAGGCCTCGGAAGGAACCAACCCTGCCAACACCTTGACCTTGGACTGCCGTCCTCCAGAACTGTGAGAAAGTATGTTTCTGTTGTTGAACACCCCCCATCCCGGGTCTGTGGTGCTTTGTAATGGCAGCCCCAGCAGAAGAATATAACACCCGACTTACAGGACTGTCCCAAAGATCATAGCCTGCAGCGCACGTGCCACAGATACTTGTTTTTCTTTTGACTGCTTTACATGTGAAGGCTCTTTCAAAGTTTGAGGACACACCGCATATGTGTCCTCGTGGGATGCAGGGCCAGGCGTGCTAACCCGTTCACAGAGTTGAATGCCTCTAGAAACAGCACTCCCACTTCTAGCAATGTAGACTTCCAGATTTGAGCAGATTCCGCTGTTAGAGAGTTCCTTATTAGTCTAAGTTGTGCTGATTGTCAGTACATCCCTTCTGGGGCTAGTGTTTCACTTTCAGGGACTTAGAAAACAACTGAGGTAGTTCACCATAACATATGTGCCCCTGAGTTTACGTCCGTGGGGCCAGAGGAGGCTCATATTTTTAACTGATCCTCCTGTGATGTGATTGCAATCCCTCCACCTCTCTCTTTGCTGCCTCGGAAGTAGAAAGTCTTCTCTATGTAAACAGCCCATGCAGCGTGGGTGCCAGTGTCCACCCTTTGTGCTCAGGATGACTATTTCGGTGGTTTTTTTGCACTTATGTACCAGACCTCACAAGGTTCATCAAGATAGAAAAGATATTCTTTAATTAGGTTGATATTTTATTTATGTTGCATTCACCCCCGGGTCATGTCTAACAGAGGTTCTATTTTCCAATCCTGCCGAATACCACAGAATCAATCAACAGGACCTAAAAATTTACTTTTCCAAAAGATGCTATTTGAATGAGATTTACATTTAAAGGTTTGTGTTTACATTTCCTGCAGGCTCCCTGCCTGATTCATTCTCTCCAGACAAACCTCTACAAGAGTATCAGCTTACACAAACTTCCCAAGGTTGCAGGATGTTACTTTCTCTGCCCCTCTGCACAGATTAATAGTCTTAAAAAAAAATGAGGAGCAGGGTGCCTGGGAAAATAATGGAACTACAAGTCAGACAACTCATTATCACAAAACTACAGCTGAATGTAATAATGATGCTGCAGGAATGACAGCCAGTGTTTAGGAAGTCCCGCCCAAGTGTCAGGTGCTGAAAAACCCTGGAAGTTTCTTACCTGGAAGCATCAAAACAGCCTGGAGAGGAGATGTGACCATCTGTTCTGCTGTGCAGCAAATTTCTGACGTAGGAATTAGCGCACATCACATAGGTAAATAGGGAATACCTTTCAGCGTGCGGAAGAGGAGTTTGATTCATGAGATTGTTTCCTCCTGCGTATTGTATTTCACACCAGCCAGGACAGTAGCTAAACTTGAAGTGCACTCGTCCAGTGGTTCCCAGCTGGCTGAGGAAGAAAACAGTCCTGTATCATTGTTCACTCTTCTCTTGCTCTTTGCCTTGGCTCAGTTTCACCACAAGCCCTTTCTTGGAAGTGCGTCTTTTGTGGTCCCCCCCGGTTTCCATACGGTTTGCCCTTAACCTGCCCTGCCACCCCCTTCCATCAGGACCTTTTACCTCGAATTACAGGTGAGGACCTATGGTTACGGTTCCATCCTTTTATCTATTGTCACAATTCAACACACATTTGGTAAGGGCACCAACCCTTTTGTTCATTTATTTTTTAGGGGTCTAGTTGCAAAGTTACAGACTGGTTGAGATGTTAGCTCTTCTCTTCATGCTATTTCTGCGATAGGCCCTGATATTTTTAGTGGGTGATCTTGCAGAATGCAAAGTTTTACAGAAGCGCCTACATCCCATTATCACAAGAAGGTATTTGAAAATTGAGGAAGCTGATATTCCGTACAAGTCAGGTAACTTTCACAGAATCACAATAGGAAGTTAATGGGGTTTGATGTAAGTCAGATCCCTCTGTCTGTCCTGCGACCCACAATCTGTTCTGTGACCCTCACAACCAGCATCGCCCAAGGCTGAGGTTACTCTTTCTTGTGTCTCCACCTGAGAAGGCATGGAATTCGCAAAACAGTAGTCAGGACTTCCATTTCCTTGGAGCCCCAAACCAAATTGTAAAAAAAAACAGCGTGTTACAAACGTTTTCACAGAAAAGTCCATAAAATAAAATTCAAACGGTGTGCATATGTCATACCTTTCTTCTGCCCAGGCTTGGAGTTTGTGAGAAACAATGTAGAAAATGTGCCATGAACAGAGTCTGACACATAATACATGCACAATAAAATGGTACCTAATCTGTGGATTGAAGGGACTTCACTGATATTCCGTGCTTGGAACATGAGGACAATGAACCCCATTAGTCAATGTCCCCACATTCTGCCTTTTGTACCCAATGAAAA
Source organism: Rhinolophus hipposideros (assembly GCF_964194185.1). NCBI lineage: Eukaryota > Metazoa > Chordata > Mammalia > Chiroptera > Rhinolophidae > Rhinolophus > Rhinolophus hipposideros. The sequence continues at coordinate 97,079,850 of NC_138051.1, forward strand.
CCACCTCCCATAATACCGATTTCCTTATTGTAAAGCTCAAAATTATCACTGTAAACCTGCCCTGACAACTGTGACCTTGGTTTATGGAGGACCCAGAATAGCCTCAATATGCATTGGGATCCCGTAAATTAAGTGTTATTTTTTAGTCTGGGAGGAGATTGTTGTCTTAATATTGTAATGTTGTTTGCCTCGTTTTGTATTTATATATAAATGGAATCACACAACCTCTTTTCTCCCATATTTTGTGTTCAGTCATCCTGCGTAAAGCTGGAAGTGAGTGTCAGTATGAACGGGTGTGTCCCTGGAGATCATGGTCCAATGAGAAGAAACAGGATTTCTGGATTTAAGGTCTTAGCACTGGAGCAGCTGTTAACCACTGTTGGTTACTGGGGCCAATACCTGGCTTCACTTTTTTGCCAGCTTTTCACCCTAGGCACGTGGTCTCCCATTCCTTCTCAAAGACTCAATTTCCCTGTTTCTACACAGAGAATCGGTATTTCTTCCCAGGGGCATCGTCTGTAGATTAGGCAAGTGACAGGGCATGACGAGCTCGTTCTTTAGGCTGTGCAGGGCTATTGGAACATAAGGAAGAAGCCATGGTGGCGATCTGACCACCACTGTTCAGAGTGACCTGACTGTGGTATAGGGACCGTGTGACACGGTTTGCAGCCATCACCACATGTATCCACTCATTGTTTTCCCACATTTGACGGTACCTGCTGGAACGGAATTCTGTCACTGGTTTGCGTGTCATGTTGTTCCTTATGAGTGACAGGAACACATGTCCATGCAAGGACACTAACGTTCTCATCACAATGGACTCCTCTAGCAGGAACAAGCAGTTACCTGCCAGAGGACAGGCATGTCAGAGGAGGGTCACAATGGGGCGTAGGGTGTCATCAATCGCCATACGAGTCTCTGTTGGCACCAGGTCCAGTGTGCTGAGTGAATGATGCAGTGAATCACTCTTGCTTCACTGTGACCCAGGATGCAGGGAAAGTCACCTGCTAATGCAGCACTGACACCAGGACAAGTGCCCAACTCAGAGTACATGCGGAAGAAGCAACCCTCCTCTAAACACGCAGCTGGTCCCATTAGAGGACCGCTTCCTTACCTGAAAGGTTGAGGTGAGCAAACACTGTTAGAGTCACACAGATCGATTAGGAGAAATATTCACACAGCATCCCGAACCACACTGAGTGTCCCACACACAGGTGACTGGTGGTCAGGGAACCTGGCCAAGGTGACTTGTCCCCATTCTGCCACATCCGTGCCTTTTTCAGGTCCCTGCTCTCCTTCATCCTGGCCTTCCTCAGTCTGCTCAGTGTGGACCTTCCTACCCTCTCAGGTCCTATGACTTGTTAAACATGACCCAGTCGGTGAGTTGGAACCTCTAGTCCTACTAAACAGGATGACGATAGCTCTGTTTAGTGGGAGCTTATGGTGAGCTGGAAATTTCATAGACGCTTTATCATTAAATCCTCCTAACAAACTCCATGAAAAGGTGTTTTCATCCTATTTCTACAGATGAGAAAACCAAGGCTCAGAGACCAAGTCATGGTTAAGCCTGAGGTAAAAGACACATTCTTTATTCATGTGTTTCATATGAATTTATGGGCACCTACTATGTGCTGAGAACCGTGTTGAGGTATCAGCTCCCCGCCAAGGAGGGGCTGGCCTTTGATTTGAGCTTGAAACTCTCCATTGATGATAGGTACCAGGATAACATGCTCTGCCTCCCACCGGTCATATTTGCTTCCAACAGGTAACATCTGGACAGCCAGGAACTTCTCCCAGAGAAATTGACTCTCATAAGAGGACTATCGGGCTTTGATTGAATCCAGAGGCTTATGAAATATTAGATTTGGAAGGAGCCTTAGAAGTAACTTAGTTCACACTTTTGTTTTCATTTCCCCAAACTATGCTACTATGAACCATTGGGGTTTCTATGAGGCCTTCAAGGCTCCCGAGGGTAAGTAAGATGGTGGTGCAGCAAAGTGGGGACTGGGCCAATGAGCAACAGCCCTTCAGACACACCCTCACACGCGTGTCCTCTGCTTCAACAAGCAGAGTCCTGTTCTTCTAGAGTTCCCATGTAAGGCTTCCATGGTTACCTTCTTTCGAATCAGGCTACTTCCTCCCAGCCAAGAAAGAAGCCATCCCCTGATGTAGCCCCACCCTTTACTCAGCTGATTCTAAGGCTGAGACCCAGAGTTCTTTGGTGCCCTGGCCCAGGCTGCAGCGCGGGTTAGCGGCAGAGCTGGGGACCTCAACCCTCCATCAGCATCCTCTCTACTGCAGAGCATTAATTCAAATCAGTGAAAGCTTAAGGAGAACTTACCAACCTTCAAGCCATGCACAGAGCACACAGTGACCTTCCCTGGACCCAGAGGGCCAGGGCTTCTTCTGAGCCATCTTGGTCTATCCGTCAAGTGACCAGTCACAAAAGTTCTCCGGAAGCAAGAGAGCCACAGGAGCAATAGATCCCACCCAACGGACAAGGTGGCAATGGGTTGCAAGCAGTGTCTCTTTTCTCCCTGGGAAGGAACAAAAACACCTAAAATGCTTGGCTATGGACCCATAGGCTCAATATTAGTTCGTCTCAAAGTCTTGTCCCCCTCTCCTCTGGTCTGTCCCAGGTGTCCTTCCAGGCACCAAATGAGCTACGCACGGATCTTATTTTTAAGGAACTCAGTGAATGTCAGAGGAAACAGGTTAGTGAATAGAATACACCAGCGCGGGTGAAGTTAACTCTTTGGGGAAGGGAGTTGGGAGGTCTTTCCAGAGAGCAAGCATCTCAGATGAGTTTTCATGTTACGATAAAGTGAGGATATAATGCAACACACACATGCACAAAGTAAATTTTGTTGTTCTTTGTTCAATTTCATGAAAGAGAGATACGTGTTTACATTTGCAAAATTGGTTTGAGAATTGCAAAAACAGGGATTGAGCAGGTCACCCCGTATCAGCTTATGAGTTCATTCTGCATGGATGACCATATGATTCATTTCCAACATGGGTGTGCAGGCCGAAAATTCTTCCTTTAGCCGTCAGTTTAGGGCCTCCAGAATCCTAGTTTCTCATCAGTAGGTGGGGCCTAGAAGACGCAAACGTTTTCTTTTGGGTCCAGGGGTTTCTTGGAGAAGTAGAAAGTCTGTCCCAGGGCTGTGAGTCTCAAGAGAACTGAATGTATGGCCCAGTCCCACAGTAATCCAAGCTACTCATCTTGAGTCAGCTCTGTCATGCTCCTTGTAAATTTAATTTAAATAGGTGTTCTGTCTTTAAAAAAAAAAAAAACAACTTTTTTTTTTTTTTCTGCTTCTGCTGGTTGCTGGAGGATGGGGGAGATGGCAATGGGGAGTTGTTCTTGAATGAGGTATAAGTTTACAGTTATGGGGAGGGATAAATTCTAAAGATCTGCTATGCATTATACTGTTTGTAGTTAACAATATGGTGTTGTAGCTTTACACAGCAGCTGTGTTGAAGGGTGCTAGATATGTAGAGGGGCAAGGACCAGAATGTTCTTTACAAATAAGCATCAATTGTATCACTGCCCAGTCTCAGGGTATATTTCTTTTTTTTTCTTTTTTTTAAATTTATTTATTGGGGTGACAATTGTTAATGAAATTACATAATTTCAGGTGTACAATTCTGTACTACATCATCTATAAATCCCATTGTGTGTTCACCACCCAGAATCAGTTCTCCTTCCATCACCATATATTTGATCCCCCTTACCCTCATCTCCCTCCCCCAACACCCCTTACCTTCTGGTAACCACTAAACTATTGTCTGTGTCTATGAGTTTTTGTTTCTCATTTGTTTGTCTTGTTTTTGGTTTATATACCACATATCAGTGAAATCATAGGGTTCTCTGCTTTTTCTGTCTGACTTACTTCGCTTAGCATTATACTCTCAAGATCCATCCATGTTGTCACAACTGTTCCTATATCATCTTTCCTTAATGACCCAGGGTATATTTCTTTTTGCAAGCATCAATACCATGTGCAAAGAGGAGAAAGGATGGCACATCTCTTAGATACAATAGGAAAAACAAAAAAGACAAGGAAAATCCTCCACACTTTTTCCTTTCTCTAAGAAGAGTCCACTCTTGACCTCCTACTGCCCTCCTGGAGAATCTTCAGGGGAGGCATTGCCCACGTCCAGCTGAAACGAGCAGCCATGCTCGTCTTGAGAAGTCTGTTCAAGGTTAATGCCTTGAATGATACCAATGGCCCAACACCAAGAACAAGGTACTGCTGAAAATTCATGAATGCTCAAATCCTAGAGGGGGAGACACATGCCATTCAAGTTCAGAACAGACTAAAACACCACCTGTGGAAGTCACCTATCGTAGGGAAGCGCGCGCGCGCGCGTGTGTGTGTGTGAAGTCTTAACTGTTTGTCATTGGATCCAAGAGAGTCAGTGGGTCCTCTGCCAAGTGACATTATCTATATCAGACATGGCTTCCCATCCCTCATTAAGTCAAAGTTTAACCATCACTTACACTGCTAAGCCTTCACTAGCCCCCCAACCTAAATTTACACATCCCTCTTACATGTTTCCATATCAGTCTGTTCTTCCTCTTATTATGGGACTTGACACAATATAATTCCCCAGGTTCTGGTCTGTATATTACTGGCTCCAGTGCCCACCATGAAATTAAAAGCTCAATAAAGGACCAAAATCAGGTGTCGTATTCAGGATGGCATCTCCAGCAATCACCACGATGCATGTAATAAAGCTCAGCAACTGGTAACTTTTTATTGAATAAATGAATGAGCAACTGAATGAATGACTGGACCTCAGGTATACACAGTGAGCTGGAACGTGTTAGCATCATTGGGATGGAATGGACTTGGGAAACAGGAACATGGTAAAGAATACAATGTTTTTGTTAACTCCGCACGATGTATGTGTTTATGTTATACCTTCCCGTAGGTGAAGAAGAGTGAGAAGAGCAGGGCTCTTGCACGTCTCCCCACCTTAGCATTTCAGCCCTGCTCCAATTGTCAGTACATTTCTTTCTTTGCTGAAGTCTTCCTCTGGCTATCAGAGCCCACTTTGTCCACGTGGAGAGCAGGCCCGGAAGATCTGAGAAATGCCCTAGGAACATCATTCAATCAACACCCATCAGACCTGGGTAAATTGACATCCCCACTCTCTCGCCCCCCATGGGCTAACTTGGATGGATTGCAGTCCTATTGCTGCCCCTGGTGATAAATTGCTTGTTGACAGTTCTCTGACTCACTTCCCCATTGCCCTATAGGTGTTTCCTGGGACCACAAGCCAACATAGCTGCATTCGGATTATGTCAGTATTTTCTCATGAGCACAGAAGAAAGAAAAGTGGCCAACTCGTTGTGTGACACCCTTCCTCCATGACTGAAAGTTTGTACTTCTTCTGAGGGTTGAATAAACTTACAGGAAGGCATGGTGAGAGGTGTCTTTTAGAAAGATGGTGCTAGTCGCTGTGTGGAGGGGATGGTGTGAACTTGGATAAAAGGACGTGAATTAGGAAGCTGGTGATATGGTCCAGGGCGCATACCAGCAGGGCCTGCACTCCTCAGGGAGCCCCTTTGCCACCCCCTCCTCAATGACGCACACACGTATGAGATTCCACACACACGTTTCAATCAGATCTCGTTTGGAAGATGCCAGCTCTTCACCAGGAGGCTGGCACACGCTGGGATACAGTCCATCTCAGACACGAAGGCGTTCCTCCAGCACTTCATAAGCGAAGTTTTGCCCACATTCCATTGCCTGGAAAGAGACAACCCCAGTCTCATCTGCACACGTACGTGGTATGTAAAGCCAGCTCCTCTCTGCTTGCCCCTAACTTGTCATCATTCTCAGTCCTTCTCGGCAAGACAGGGCTTTTGAAAACGAATAATTGGGAAAAGAAGCAGACTGTTTAGAAATTACCGCGGGCATCCTCTGAGGACCAGGACACGGGCTGACTTCTTCGGCCCCTGTATCAGTCACATCCACAGGGTGATGTCAACCGCTGCTCTGTGCACCCTGAACATCAACTAGAGAGACTGTACAACGAGCTGGGGAAATGACAACAGCAGTATCCATGGTGGCAGCAGGAACCCCTCATATGCACTTGCCCACCTCTTTCATAAGGCATTTGAACACAAAGGAGAAAAGCATGCAGTGGCAATTTACCGCTCCTGACACTAATCAGGTACAGCAGGCTTCAGCCACCAAAACTGAAGCCATGCAGAGACCACTTCCAGGAACAGCTGAAGATTGGACGTGGACATTTCTCCAAGTGTTCACATGCCCTCTTGGCCACCTGCCCAAATGTGACACCAGATCTCTCTACTAAGAGTTCCCTACCATGACAACACTGTTTTTTCTTCCTGGGGCATCTACTTATAATAGAATGAGAAGAGAATGAGAGAACACACATCTATTGAAAGTCTGCTTAGTTCTAGTCAACTACATTGATGCCTTTAACCCTCAAAATAGCCCAACTATTGGCATATTACAAACCTATGACTTTGAAAGTTTTACTTTCTGGCTTGGGCTTACTCAAGAACTAAGGCACAGTGAAATGCGGCCCAGTTCCAAAGCAATTGCTCTGTCTGCCATCAGACACTGTGATGACACAGAGAAATAACGGAGGACGATACTCTGACTTACTGAGGTGTTCTTATTTCAACTATGCTTGCTTAAATGACCTACGCTAGCCCCTACTGTCGATCAAACCAGCCAATTCATTCTCAGAGGCAATTGGAAAATCAGAGTTGGGCTTTTAGTGGGTCCAAACTTGAACTCCCCATTTTGGTGAGAATGCCTTTGGTTACACATATAGAAAACCACTCCACTGAATTTCTACATTCACACAAACCCATAAGCACACACACAAAGGATAATGGATAATCTTATGGAATAAAGGACAGAAAGTATATTATGGCCATACAAGAGAATAGAAACAGAAGTGGGAACCCAGCTGGTTGGGAACCCAGCAGACTTTCCTTCCTGTCTTGGCCCCACTTGGCAGATGTGCTCCATCTCTTTCACTGTCTCTGCATCTCAACCTTCAGGCAAGTGCATGACACACAGGCCAGCTGTGGAAACTGCAAGGTACACATTCTCAACCCTAGCAGCCAGCCCCGAGTACAGTGTTTCTCAACACCACTTACAACTCTCCCCAAGTATACGGTAGGCTCTGCTATCAGTGTAAGATGGCTTATGAAGCACATTAATACTATCCTTCCTGCTCTAAACACATGGAAATATTAGATGACACATGCACATTATCTATCAAATATTTAGTTGAACTCTGAAGCTAGAAAGAAAATATGTAAGGATCAGAAATGAGAAAGAAACTCAGAGTTCTAGCTTGTGGTCCAAACTGGGGAATCTGGACCATACCTCAGCTACACAAGCTAGCTTACTGGACACCACCCTACCTCCAGGTCAGAGCATCTAGAACACAAGCCCAAAAGCAGCAAGATAAAAACAACTATCATGAAGCAAAGAATTTTCCCTTCTGTGAACTGAGACTAGAGTATCTTAACCCACTGGGCAGAAGCTTGCTGCCTGCCCCAAGCAAAGATGAAAACAGTCACTGATGAGAGATGACATCCCCAAAGGTGTGTAGTGAGAGGTACAGAATTCAAATGCAGAAACCCAACTCAAGTCCCCAAAAACTGATTCATGACCAGTGAACTCTGCAGGATCTGGGGAGAGACAAACCCAAAATTTCCCACAAGGGACACCTCCATTCAGGGAAGAGAATATCCACTGAAGATAATGACCTAGCACATAAGAATTACAAAACATACAACACCACAAATGATAGTTTGTGGATTAAAAAAATGGAAGAACTTAGACCTATGGAACCATGTAAAGTTGGGAATTATTAATGGTACTTACAGTAAGAATATTTAATATATTCAAAGATATAAAGGAATGCCATTCATTATTCAAGAAATAATGAAGGAAAACATGTAGGAAAACAAACCAATTAATAAGCCTAGGTATCAATATAAAATCACTGAAAAAGGTATTTTTAATTTCAATAACTGAATAGAACAGTGGGTTTGACACAGAAAATGAGAAAATTAGTAATTTAGGAGATAGAGGAAGGCTAAAAGTGTGTGTTTCAAAAAGATTAAGAGAAAGAAAATATGAAACGTAAGTTTAAAAATAAAGAAGCTCAAACTTCTCTATTAGAAGACGTAGGTGGGAAGAACATAGAGAACTGTGGAAAAGCAATTTTTGAAGTGTCAGTGGTTGAAAGCATATCTAGAAACGAATGCAAGAGCCATAGTTTGTCAATAGATGCGTCATTTTTGCTTCCTCCCTTTTCCATTGATTTTGCCTGGAACTTGAAAGAAGACTGGAGCCCCAGCCACCGACTTGTGAATATAAAGTGACTTCCAGGCCATTGAAGTGGAAACAGAGGAGACCATGTCCCTGAGCATATTATGAGAGCTATCATACAAGTTATGGTCTGCCTGATTCTGATTATACTATTGAATGAGAAGAAAAATAAAACCCTAATTAGTGTAAACCACTGTTTTCGAGGGGCACTCTATTACTTGTAGTTTACATAATCATTATTGAACTAAAAACAGATTTTCAGATAGCTTTGAACTAAGAATTCTAGCCACAGATATTCATCGAAAGAGCCACTCTCAGAGATGGTTTAGTAAGAAAATTAGGTCAGAAGAAGTAGGAAGCAAGAAGTAACAATTATCAGATATGTTGGCAGTATAACCATATTACTTTATATAACAATAATCATGAATATTGTTGCTGTTAATCTTTGTGCATGAATATGAGTTACAATTGAAATAGTGGACAATAATTGGGAATTCAGGGGAATGAGTGAGATTCACAGTGAATTAAAAGACATTAATGTCTTCGCCTTGTTTGGGGAGAGAATAAGGATACCGATTTGCTTTAGACTTGGTTTAAAGATGTACATTCAGATGGAAGGGTAACTCTAGCAGAACTGTCAGTGGTCTCTTCCATTCCTTCTAATCCTTGACGTGTACTCTGCATCCCTCACCTGCACAGATTTATTCAGGTGTGCACACCTGGTTCATTCAATACAGGCCAGAGAGCAGGACTACTGAGTAAAACCACAGCTACCAGTGGCCCGTTCTTGAGATGGCCGTGGGCACAGGGCAGAGATCAGGTGCAGACAGGACCCCTGAAAATGACCTGCACCCCCTGCGGCTCTACGCAATTCCTTTCTCCATCATTAAAAGGTTGCATGTTGTAATAACTATATATGGTATCAGATGAGTACTAGATTTATTGGGGTGATCACTTCGTAAGGTATACAAATGTCGAATCACTGTTATACACCTGAAACTAATATACTATTGTATATCAACTGTAATTGAAAAATAAAACAATTATTTAAAATAAAAATAGAGTAACAAAAATAAAAGGTTGCTCCTTACTACTAAGAACTGCAGCACTAATTTCACATGATGGTGTTGTTATTTGATATACCAGTGTTTTTTCTAATGCTTTTTGAGAGTCTTTTTCATCCCAGAAAGGAGATTTGCTTCCAGAATAAAACCAACTCTTCACGTTTGCACAGAATTTTGCACTTTCCTCTCGAGCACCTACGTGACGCTCCGTGAGCTCTGACTGAGTCATCCCCCACGCGTGATGTCAGAGAAAATCATTGGCAGGGAATTGCTGGCTTCCTCCAAAGGAAGAGGAAAACTAGAGAGCCCCTGAGGAAGAGGAGAAGCTACTTTAGGCAGTGGGAGTGAATCACAGGAAACATGCCGGAAGCAGAGCTCAGGGCAGGAGGGACAGGATGGCTGACCAACCATCTTTCTTTTTCTTCTTTATTTTTTCTGCTGACACATGCCTTATTGAAAGTGACACAGATTTCACTCACTGTCTTTGAGAATGATTGTCTAAAAAACAAACAAACAAAAAAAACAAAAGAAAACAAACAACAAGAAAAACACCAGCTTACTTTATTTTTTGTACTTTAAATCTTCCTAATCCACTCTCTCGGCTCAGAGTACCATCTGGAAGAGAAAAGCTGCCAGGCGCCGGTCCTGCCCATGTCTGCCAGGCACATGGCAGACCCACGTCTCTGGGTTTGCCTCTGCACCCAACAGGGAGCTTTCTGGAGGGCAGTGGCCTCTGTCAGCTCCCTGAACTCCTGGCTTCCCCTTTCATGATTTTCACCACAAGAACTTGTGAGTTTTTTCTCCCTGCATGGGTTTGTTCAAGGCTCCTCCCTCTTCTCCATCCCAGCTAGTCCCCAGGTAAGACCCATGACAGGGTTTTGTAATTTCTTCCTTGAACCAGTGACCCTTTCACAAGTCGGATGAGGGACCCAGTTTTTAATCTCTTAGCTGCCCTGATAGAAAATGCCCATTGTTGCCATCCAGTCTTTATAGGAACTCGAGGAGAAGAGGGCCACACAGACTGCACAGGTAATTTTGTATCACCTTTCCTACGTTACTGCTTCTAAGTCTCCCAACAACTCTAGTCTCTGCATCATTCATGCTTCAGAGGTGAAGAAGATTGGGGTGGGCCCCACACCCTTTAAATGATAGGACCAGACTTCAAACTAAAGTGCAACCCCAAAGTGCCCACCTGGCTGACCTCCCAATACCCTTCTCTAGACATGGGTGTCCCCTCTACAATTGGATAGCAAGAGCCTCAAGCAACAGCTACCCCTAAGCAAGTGCTTAGCATTGCTCCTAAACACTGCACATGCTAACTCAATTCTTACTAAATAGTGGAAAAGTGGCACCACTAGTGTCCCCACCATAAAAATAAGAAAACTGAGACTCAGAGAATTTAGGTTCTAGGGACCCCAGACCTAAGAAGGTGAACTCAAGCAGCCTGACCATGAAATCTATCCTTTTGCCGTCATTCCACACTGACTTTCTTCCCCTACAGGAGAGAACCATGTGTCAGAACTCAGGTTTCAACAGCTCCCTGCCCTCTGCTGGGTAAGAGTTGATGTCCCCCAGGTTGTCATTTGTTTGTATCTGGAAAGCTCTCAGAGAGGTGAGGGGAGATGAAGAGGTGGAAAGGTGGCCCCGGATATGTTCTCTGAACTGCTGGGTCCTAGAGTTGAACATTCATCCCTTTCCCCCTCTCAGGGTCCAGGAAGACACAGATTTACTTCTCCTGATTGGGCCAATAAGTGCAGTGATTCCTAGCATTTTATAAAACGTGGGACTTTATTCTGGAGCAGTTGGAGAAGGAATCAAATCAAGAGGCTCTTCTGCAGAGGAGCTGTACGGTCGGGCACCAAAGACCTACAGGAGATGGGCAACTCCCAGGTCCTTGGAAGGTTAAAACCAGTTGTGCTACACAGGTGTTCTGGGAAGCCCCATTCATGTATGTAGTCTCCTTAACCTGTCTGGAGCATGGTCATGTTCAACATGTCTATGTCCCTTCTCTCTTGTGGGAGGTTTTAAGGATCCCACTAATATGCAGGAATGGGGCTCGGAGAGCTACCTAATGGCTCTTTGGGAAGTCAGGGGTGACGTCCAGAGAAAGAGTGTGCATGGGAATTACGTGAGGTGTCCTGAAGAGGGAGGAAGGAATACATATGCAAAGGCCTAAAAGAAAAGAAAAATGTAAACACTTTGGGGAAACTCAAAGGTTCAGAATAGTTAGAGGTTGGAGCACTGGCAGAAGGGGCATGAGGAGAGAGGGGTATGAGGACAGAAGGAGGACTGGGTGATAGAGGACATTGGATGTCATGCTGCTAAGGAGTTTGAACTTGACTCTGAGGGGAGTGGGAGCCACTGAAGATTTTTGAGCAAGGAAGCTGACAAAATTGAATCTCTGGTTTAAATGCGGTGTGAGGCATGGGCTGGGGAGAGCAAGTCTGGCCACTAGAAGGCTGGTTGGGAACACACTTCAGTAGTCAAGGCTGCAGATGAGGAAGCCCAGAACTGGGGCACAGGTGGTTAAGGGGGTGGGGGGAGAGGAGGGTGCGTTTGATAGACGCTTTTTGTTTTAAGTTGGGAAGTACTTTAAGTTACAAGTATTTTCAATTTTTGATTTTTTTAAGTTTGTTGGGGTAACATCGACAAATAAAATTATATAGGTTTTATGTGTACAATTCTCTATACATCCTCTATGTATTGCATTGTGTGTTCACCACCTGAAGTCTCCTTCCATCACCATATATGTGACCCCCTTTACCCTCTTCTACTCCCCTCACTCCCTTTTCCCTCTGGTAACACTGTTGTCTGTGTCTCTCAGTTTTTGTTTGTTTGTCTTGTTTCTTCATTTGTTGCTGTCAGTTTTATATCCCACATATGAGTGAAGTCATGATTCTTGACTTTTTCCATCTGACTTATTTCAGTTAGCGTGATATTCTCAAAGCCCATCCATGTTGGCGCAAATGGCAGTATTTCACCTTTTCTTATGGCTGAGTAATATTCCATTGTATATATGTACCACTTCTTTATCCAAACATCTATCAAAGGACACTTCGCTTGTTTCCATGTCTTGGCGCCTGTTGCTGTAATGAATGTAGGGGTACGTATATCTTTAAAATTAAATGTTTACAGATTTTGGGGTTAGGTACCCAGACGAAGGAGTGCTGGATCATATGATAACTCTATTATTAATTTTTTAAGGAACTTCCATACTGTTTTCCATAGTGGCTATACCAATTTACATTCCCACCAGAAGGTTCGTTTTTCTCCACAGCCTCTCCAACACTGTTATTTCTTGTCCTGTTGATAATAGCCATTCTAACAGGTGTGGGGTGTTATCTCACTGTGGTTTTGATTTCCATTTCCCTAATCGCTAGTGAGGCTGAACAGCCTTTCATATATCTGATGGCCATTTGTATGTCTTCTTGGGAAAAGTGTCTATTCAGGTCCTTTTCCCATTTCTTAACTGGATTATTTTTGGGGGGCAAGGGGGTATTGGAGAGATGCTTTTGAAGTGACTTTGAATGTAGAGGTGGGGAGAGCCTGGGGACCCGGAGGTGACGTGTGCAGACGAGTGCAGGTCGGGCACAGGTGGGGAGCTAATGAGTGTCTGCCGTATAACGAAAATCTGGGAGTTGATCATGATGAGAGCTGACCTTTACTGAGCTTTATTATGTGCCAGGTGCTTTTCACATGTAACTCACATGTTTAATACCCACAACAAGGTGAGGTTAAATAACTTGCCCAAGGCTTTACAGCTAGTAAGTGGCCACAATTCCAACCCAGCTAACTGGAGTTTCAAAGACACGCTTTAACCACCATGATATCACTGTCACCTTGCTTAGCTTTTACCTGTTGGGTTTCAAGAGCTTGATGGGCATATCAAGAGTGATCCCCAATAACCCATTAGGTGGAGAGTACCAAGGTGAGGACAAAAGAAGAGGCAGCTAGATGGGTCTGCGCGCTTTTCAACAATCACAAACACAGAAGAGACACCCAGTGGGAAGAGATCTTAAAGAAAGCTCAAGATTTGGCAATAAGGAGTCTGCTCACTCATTCTTATGCTAAATCGTTTAGTAGACATGTCTTCCGAGCCCTAGCACTGCAGTCTCAGGCCAGAGTGTAGGGGCTTTATTGAATAGATTAGGAAGTTAGTAAAGGAAATGTTGACTGTCATTAAGTATATGTAAAATCATGTACATTACAACAAACACACGTGCTACCTACACAATAGACATTTATAATTAAAGCCGTTTTAAATGAGCCTGCACGGGGTAGTGAGAAACAACCAAACACGAGGTGTCCTCTGTCTGTGTTCCAACTGTCACCTGCAGCTCCACTGCATTGTACCACCGTCCGTTCACCGTAGAACTGGCACCCCAAATATGTAAGTCCTTAGAGGGTATGTAGCATATACACATGTAAAATGTACGGTTTATTCTTATAGAAAGACAATTATTGATGTCACATGGGCTAAATGAATGCCTAATAAGGATTTTTTTAAAGTAACCAGCTAACGTCTAGAAATGTCTGCTGTGGGAATTTGACAGTATATAAGCAAAGGGACCATTTCATTATCTTTGTCGACTGTTCTCATATAGACTCTGATGGGGGAAATGATCACATGTTTCATGAACCTAATGGGATGTCTCTCCTCATACAAATTTTGTTCTTGCCTGTATTATAACAGCTATCTCTTTGTCCTTGCACTGCGTTTATTTGTGTACTTTTTCTTGTTTCCCACACCCCTTTTAATTTATCAGCTCTGTGAGAGTTGAGAACCTCTTTGAGGAAGGGAGATAAAGTGGAAGAGAACTGAGCTGTAGAAACAAACTTGTTATATCCAACTCGACCACTTAATAGCAGTGTGACCTTGGGCAACCATGTATCCTCTCAAGACCTCAGTGTCCTAGTATGTAAACAGGATAACCAGGACCCAACTCAGAGGTGGGTGGGAAGGATTAAACGGAATTATACAGGACAAAGGACGCAGAAACATTTCGCTTCTGAGTTTTCATTGGAATACACTGGGATGTAAATTTAATTACAGTGACAAGAATCAAATTTAATGGCAGGTTGACTGTAATTAGGTTTATCCATTGTAAGGACCCTTGGGTGGGTTTGAGAATATTTCTGAACCCTTTCAACTTCTTGGCAGTGTATATGTCAGTGGGCACATGTGCATTTTTCTTCTGGGGAGAATGGCGCTCCTCATTTTCAGGGGAGGGTATGACCACCTGGTGCAAAGGGACACGTGAAGGACAACGTGGACGCCAGCAGGCTGCCTGGCTCAGATTCCCCTATAAGCCTGGACTTGCCACGAAGCTGCAGGGGGTGTGGTGTAGAAACAGCATCCAGCTGTCAGCTAGCTCTTCAGGACATCCCCCTCTGCAAAGAGCTCTTCTGCCTGAGGTCACATGCTTCCCAGGGACACTGCATCTTGTGGCTGAGCCAGGTGGGTGTAAAGACCTGCCCATTTTTCCTTGATGTGGGGTACTCTGGTAAGCAATGCTCCCCCCAGAGACCCCGGGGTTGCCTAAGGCATTGGTATACCTATGTCAGCATTCACCTTCTTCTCACTCCTGCCCCCTCACACATGTTGGTCCTTAGTAAACATCCCGCTCCCTGGACTTCATGTTGAAATCTTCTTGTGAAATCTTCTTGTGAAGACCTTGACCTATACTAGAAAATAAACAATAAGAAAAATGGGAGATTAGATGACAGTAGAAGCTCGTGAAAGAGTCCCGAGAGTGGTTATCAGGGTCAGATACAGCTGAAAGTTCAAGACAAGGACAGAAGTGGTTCAGTCAGACCAGCCCCTGGCCCATAGGGCCCACCTGGTGCAAAGGGACATGTGCAGGACAATGTTTTCCTGCCTGGTTTTGTGGGACCAATAAAAAAAGTTTTGGGGTAGATATGACAAACAGAAGACAGCTAGTTAGAACCCTCCTTTTGAGGCAAGAATGCTGGGCGGGGTGTGGAGTGGGGTCACAGGGTCAAGGAGAGACCTGAGCATGTTAATCCTGTGCAGAGATAATTTTTAAAAATCCTTTCTTACAAACCACGTATTCCCCTTTAGACATGTCTGAAAAACCTTGGCAAGAACAGCCCTCAACTCTCCCCCCAAATTAAGTCAAGTAATGGGCTTTCAGAATATAGGAAGTTCAAAAGGCTGTCAGCTTGGAGCCAGACATCTGAGGAATGTGTGTGCTCCAAGAGGAGGCGTGTATCCATTAAGACATATCAGGTGGCCCTTATCAGGGAGCCCCATCGGCCAGTCAAAGGACAGGTTATTGTGTGTGCCAGGTCGCTCAGCAATGCCCCTCCAAAGTTAACTGAAAGCAGTGGGTTTAACCCTCCCCTCCAACCCTTGTTCAAACAAAGCACAGAGCTCTGTGGTTTGGGCAGGGAAAAAAAAAAGTACTGGAAGAAGATTCTATACTGTAGAAGGCAACTGACTCAATGAGTCGCAAGAACTCACACTCCAGGGCCACTGATTTCTATTCTACCTGGACAACAGCTTTTCAGAGGAGAAGACTCAGGCCCATCAGGAGGAATTCTAACTTGAGCAGACACACCATCTCGCCTTGGTTCCTTTAGTGCAACTGAGATTTGCCAGTGTTTTCTAAAAAACAGTAGGCCGAAGATCTGTGGCAGAACACAGAAAGAGGAATGGTCTGCACGATTATATGGACACTGACAATTCGCCAGTCCTCAACTGAAAGGACTCCATGTCAGCTACAAAAGGCTGCAACCATAGAGAGACATCATGGCTGTGTCCTCTTTGTCATATCCCTTACCCCCCATTCCCATGGACTCAAGCCACCATCCTTTTTTTCTGGCCTCACAAGTGGTAGTCGAACGAAATTTGATTTTCTGCCCTGGGACGGAGGGGGGAACACTAAAACACACTCATTAAGGCTCAACCTCTTTTCATATATGCCCATCACATGGAGGTCCTCCCACTTAGTCTTCCCTGGAAACAATGACCTCTGACATCACTGGGCAAGTCCTATCTGATAATGATCTTTGACACTGGGCGAGTCCTCTCTGGGCTTCAAAACCGAGAGGGTGAGCTAAATGATCTTACGATCTTTTAAGACTTTACAAATACTGACAATTCCATGATTCTTGATGCCAGTTCGGAATTCTACATTTTATATAACTGATAATGACAAGTTTCACCATTCTAAGACAAACACCTCGTTTTGTTAGGCTATACTCCAGAAAACAAGCAATCGGTTACCATGTGTAACTTGCGAGGATAGCTCGCTTTGTAAGAATGATGATAACTCTATGGCCTTTCTGAAGTTGTCAAGGACTTCCACGTGTGACACAATCTCATCTGATATTCAAATCCGGGCAGACATCCATCAGTAGGTAAAGAATACCTACTTTATAGGTTAAAAAATTGAGGCTTCTAAAACGTGACACAAGTTGTTTTGCTCTGAAACAGCGAGTCCATAGTGGAACCCAGATCACTGCAATCCTTAGTGCTGGGCTGCTTGCTGCCAGAAAATGCACTTCTTAAAAACATCCTATGTGATTATTGCGTGAGCAATCTTTGCAAACTTGTAAAAGGACTGCCGCCAATGTGTGTGTTTGGCACGGCCCAAGTTTCTTCTAGGTTGGGCTCCTACTTTAAAATCCTCCTAAGACTATTTAACTTCCCCAGAAAGAAATAAAACCAAGAAAAAAAATAAATTGATCAAAAAGCTATTTCATAAACAGCTTCATTAATAAATCAGGGACTTCTGATCCTAGCAAAATGGATGCCTTTTGGAAGAATGGATTTTTCCCATGAATGTCCTGACCTGATGGTATGGCCTGCACACACTGGAACTTACAGCCCAGGACACCCACTCACGAAGGCCACAGTGGTCGGGCTGCGACCCTCCACTGTGACCAACCGACAAATTCTATTATTCAAACACATGAAGCAAACCCAAGGAGAGGGACACTTCAGTCTTTCGTCAGAAGGCACATTTGCAGCTCTTTTCACTTACTTTTCATTATTTCACCACAGGGGAGCCATTTCTAGGAATTATTATGTTAAGCAGTATATTAAAAAATGAGGCTTGGTATTTTTTGCAATAAATAACCGTCCGCATTTATTCCGAGAGCACAAATGTGCACCAGAACTTACACCACTGTCGGCTTTCAGAAGAGCAGACCTATTAAAAACCATCCAGACTTATTTCCAACAAATATTAGCACTCAGTGATTTGTCGCGCACGTGCCCTGCACAGGAGATACAAAGGTGAGTGAGGGGACAGGTGTAGGAAGAACTTTGGAACCAGAGAGATGGCGGCTGTAAGAACCTGGCCAAATCACATAACCGCTCTTGGCCTCAGTTTCCCCCCAAGTAAAATGAGAATAGTAATATCTGTTGTTCAATGGCTTGGGAATATGGAAATAAATATAGACTGCCCAAATGGGAACAAACAGAGACTATTGATGGAGAGCTTGCTATAAAGGAGTCAGCTACCATCACTTGTGTTTGGCAGAGACTCAAAGGCAGGCGGGAGGTGGGCAGTACAAGTGAAGTCTCCAGCTGTGTCCTGACTGGTGGCTGTTGGCCTGGGGATGCCGCAGGTGGGTGGCTAGGAGCAGGCATCTTATGTGAGGTGTTTGGGGAGCACATTTGACTTTCTCTGGTTGGTCCTGAGTGGGAAATGGGGGGAAATAGGGAAACTGGCAGCCACTGACTAAGTTCTAACTAATTATCCTAAGTCAGTGCTGAGCTAAACTCAGTAGAGGTTGTAGTTTGACTTCCTGGGATGGTGGTTGCAGAGGTTGTGGGTCAGAGTTCTGTTGCCATGTAGGGTTTGACTGCTGTCCGTTTGCATGTTCAGTCTCTCAGGGAGACAGACAGACAGACAGACAGACACACACACACACACACACACACACACACAGAGTGAACTCATTACGTGGTGATGATGATGATGTGACTCCATTAGAGAAGAAAGAAGTAAGGGTCAACTTGAGGTACCAGGTCCTTTGGGAGCCCTACGAAGGAAGTTACTAACTCTCCTTAGCGGTTAGAAGGATTTGTTTTTTGTCAGGGCTTTGGCTTATGAGTAAGAAAAATGCACAAGAACTAAGGAAAAGCCCCCCACCACTATGGAGCACTCCTCACGGCTAAGGACAAAGAAGTAAGAGGAGAGCATGTTGGTGGGAGCTGGACCCCAGACGCTCCAGGACTGACGTGGCAGAGCCAAGTGGGAGGGAAGAGAGAGGCAGATCAAGGGTGCAGGAGTGAGCTGTGAATGCAAACTTGGATTTTACAGATAACAGGACAAAGGTGACCACAACAAAATGAAACTGACCTGGACCAAAAAAGACCATATCAAGGTAAGAGTAATAGTAGAGAAGAAGCTGACATTTCTTAAAACCTGCCAGCGTCTATTGTTCTGAGCCCCATGCCGGTTGCTCAGTGAAGGGTAATGTCTGGCCTTCTCAGGTTACGTCCCTGGCCTCTGATCCTCTGTGGGCTGGCTCCAAGCGACTACAGCTGCCCCAGCCCTCGGCGCTGCCACACCCCCCTGGCATGAAGGACTCTTTCTTCTTCTTCCAAAGGGTTATGGGAGTTGTAGAATCAGAGCTTTACATTTATATTATTGTTGACTTACTGTCTAAGCGGCGCGCCGTTCAGTGGCAAAGAAGAGAACTCTTTTTAGTGAACATCAGTAGAGAGGGGGACATTACAAAGCCAGACATCCCAGGGATTTCAAAGAAAATGTGCACATGCATCTGTAACCAAGGTGGAGGTTAGGGGACTCGCTGGGGTGCTAAGGCTTCGCTGGGCGTTCATGTGTCTACCACCTAACTCAGCAGGCTCCACGTAAGAGAGGGCCTCCCATTGCATGCGATCGTGGCTCTGAACCATTTATCTTGACCCATTTGTTTTTCACCCACCAAAAGGCTGACAATTTCCCCAGGTATCGACTTGGTGATTCCTTCAAAACTGGAAACTGATGACTATTCCCTCGGCGTTGACTCCAAGTTCACTGACTTTCTGAAGGTAAATTAGCTCCACAGCAGCCTCCCTGGAGAGTGAAAATGTGCGGGTCACAGGGTCATATTACCTAAGGCCATTCATTAGCAGGCATGTTTCTCATTTAAAGTTGATATGGTTCCATCCAGGTTTACAGATCATTCTCATGAGCAAGTTGATTCCTGAAAGAGCAAATTTTGCCATACCTATGAATTAGATTTCAGAGGACAACAACACATTTTACCCAGGTAATGTCTCACCTGTCTATCCATGGACCTTCCCTGATGGTGGGCTCCTTCCTTGAACACTGAGTCTCCCTTGCAAGGCTCTGATTGTAGCATTTTGGATTCTGATCCACCTTGCTCATTAAACTGTGAACACCCGGAGGTATTCGTCCATTTCTCTAACAAGTATCTATTGAGCTATTCTAAGTGCTAGGAAAAGAGTCATCAGAGGTCAGACACAACCCCCTCTCTATGGAGTTTATATTCTGATAAATAAATAAACACAAACAATATCAGAGAATGACCGGGGCTATTGACGGAAGCTACTTTAGATTGGGTAAACAGGGAAGACATCTCTGAGAAGACAACTTCCACGACATGAGGGAACCAGAAGAGGAGTCTGAAGACCAACACAGCAGAAGAAACAGCTGGTACGAGAAGCAGTTCAGAGGCTGAAGTCAAGTGGCGGACTGGTTTAAAGCTCAGAGAGGTGGGGGTGGGGGAAGAGCAAAGAGAACACAGACCATACCGGGGACATTTGATTGTTCTTCTAAATGCGTAGATGCCGCTGGCAGTTTTAAAGCAGGGGCAGGTTGTGATCGGAGTATGTTTCAAAAAGATTTCTGTTTGTTTGGATAGAATATGGACAGGAGCATCTGATGCAGAAAGACCATCTGGGAGGCTGTATCCACAGCTTGGGTCATGACGGGAGCTGAGTAGCAGACAGTAGGGAGGGTGGAGACACGGGCACATTGGAAAGATAAAGTGGACAGTGTCTTATTCATCTCATATCCAGGGCCTTGTAGGTGGCACACGTGCACTGGTGCTCAATAAGTGAGACTTTACTTAGAACGCAATGGACTGAATTCAGCAGAAGAAAGAAGCCTGGATTGAGTGAGTCAAAGGCTGAGCATGTTTTTTACTTACAATTTAAATTTGAAGCACTTTGGATAAAAAAAAAGAAGCAACTCTTTTTCACTCTGCAGGAAATTCAATTCTAAATCATATCTAAATCATATCCGAACCCCATATATACATATATATATATATATATATATATATATATATATATATACATATAAGTTCTATGATTATATATATTAATATATATGTATATATATCATATATATGATATATACGTATATATCACAGCACTTATCTGATCGGATAAAGGCCCTTTAAACAAAGCAATACCCAAAAAAGTTGCTAGTACATATAACTTCCATTTCCAGCTTATTTGTTTCAACTCTAGACAGAGACCAAGTCAGGAGAGAAAAGTAAAAGAAAGCTCCTGGGATGTGTCCTTGCCTGGTCCTCATGCCATGACAAGGCTCCAGGAAGGAGGAAATAGCCTACATTTTCTAAATCCCTTTTGTCCCTATTTCAGAAGCTAGAAAGCTCAAAAATCAAGCCATTGATGGGTTGGCCCTTATCTTCACTTTACTATAAATTGGCTAAATCATATTTGACGTTATATTCTGAATGGGGTGACATTAGAAAGGATTCAGCTGAGGGACCCAAGAATATTTGATTACAGGTTTTTGGAGAGAGAGAAATAGAAGGTTGGACAACTAAGTTTGTGAACTTGTTGCAACGATGTTGCTAACCTTTTTTGATATCAGAGGGATTATTCATTATGAATTTGTACCAAATGGACAAACAGTTAACCAACTTTACTATTTGGAAGTGCTGAAAAGGCTGCATGAAAAAGTGAGATGAAAATGACCTGAACTTCTCACCAACAATTCATGGCTCTTGCATCACGACCATGCACCAGCTCACACAGCACTGTCTGGGAGGGAGTTTTTAGCCAGTAAACAAATAACTGTATTGGAACACCTTCCCTACTCACCTGATCTGGACCGCAATGACTTCTTTCTTTATCTGAAGATACAGGAAATATTGAAAGGAAGACATTTTGATGATATTCAGGACATGAAGGATAATATGACGACAGCTCTGATGGCCATTCCAGAAAGAGTTCTAGAATTGCTTTGAAGGGTGGACTAAGCACTGATGTCAGTGCATAGCTTCCCAACGGGAGTCCTTCGAAGGTGACCACAGTGGTATTTAGCATGCGGTATGTAGTATTTTTTCTGGGATGAGTTCATGAACTTAATTGTATGCATAATGATTATTACAAAGGGGAAAACGTGCCATCCGATGATGACTGAGCTTGGACCCACAGCCATCGTGCAGACAGCTCCAATCACTTAGGATAGGCCATATATAGCCTGTTTTCTAAACTAAGCCATGGGCTGGACACTATATTTTATCACACATTCACCAGACCCTGAATTTGTTTCAATTTTGCAGATGAAAAGACCAAGGAGAAAAGACTTTAAGATAATTTCATGGCATTTTAGAGCTAGTAAGTTGCAGATCTAAGAGTCAAACTCAAAAGTGTTGTTGTTATACCCAGCACAGCACCCCAAAGCTGTTCCAGTTAGTTCTCCTAATGAGGCAGTCCGAGGGAAGGTTTAATTCTGAGCTCCTGGGAAAGAAAGTGGAAGCTTGTTCAATAGCAGTGAAGCAGCCCGATAGGCTGAATTCTGCTCTCTTATCTCTGGTTGCCCACCGTTGAGGCAGAAGAGTATTTCCAATTATTTTAAGGAGGAATATTGGGAATATTCTGAGGAAAAATATCACATGAACTCCCTATTGATTAAGAAAACAATTGCTGGCCAATGTATGATTGATATTCTCCTAAAAAGAAATCACTGCAACTTCAACCCTTGGCTTCTCACCTTTCCAACTGCTCGGGGACAGTTCCAGTGTAATGTTCTAACATTCATGCAACTCGCCTGGAATTGAACTCTCCTCCCCTACCAGGACTAAGCAGTCTCTTACACCAACTTCAACCTTTCTGCCAATGGCAATGTGACCTCCAGCCCACTATGTTTAGACCACACATCGTGAAGCATTTCCAAGACTGGCTCAGTGCCCCCAGATCCTTGCAAAGGACAGGAACAAAGTCAGGGACGACTGCACTTTTTTTGAAGCTAGACATTAAGAAACATTTGTTGTCTTATCCTGAGGGTCCAGTAGAATCTCTTTTATGGAATAAGTCACAGTGAATGTATATTTAATTGATTATCTGATTAAGTATTTTATTTGTAGAGATGAACTACCTCATTTTATATCCGCTCATAACTCAAACTCATATAGAAGAAGAAAGAAAAGGAAGGAAGGGAGAAAGAAGGAAGGAAGGAAGGAAGGAAGGAAGGAAGGAAGGAAGGAAGGAAGGAAGGAAGGAAGGAAGGAAGGAAGGAAGGAAGGAGAGAGGGAGGAAGGGAAGGCAGGGAGGGAGGGAGGAAGGGAAGGAAAAGGAAGAAGGATTTGAGGTATAAAAAAGGACTTGATTTGATCTCTTTCAATATTAATTAAAAACTCATTTAATCCACATTCATTGAATGCCTAGCTGATGGCAGACACTGTGCCTGGTTATGACCATGGAGAATTGTAGATGAAGCCACCCCAGAAAATCACACAGGAGGGGCTGGGGTACAGCACCGTTGCACTGGGAATATTCTGCCTGAGATGAGACTTGCAGAATACCCTTGTGCTGGTGATCATTTTTCATAAATCCCCATTGTTTCATTTGCTCAATCCTAAAACCTTATTGTTCTTTGCCCCCTCCATCCAATAAAATAAAAC
Source organism: Rhinolophus hipposideros (assembly GCF_964194185.1). Lineage (NCBI taxonomy): Eukaryota > Metazoa > Chordata > Mammalia > Chiroptera > Rhinolophidae > Rhinolophus > Rhinolophus hipposideros. The sequence goes on from NC_138051.1 coordinate 97,103,137, forward strand.
TAATATCATGGTGTCATTTGAAAATATATTTATGTTTGTTTTCCCTATAAAAAGAGATAATAATGTTATGTTCCAATAATATTAAGTTGCAATGTTATTTGCAAGATTGCAGAGCTTTTAATTTTCTGATTATTTCCACAGTGGGAGTTTCAGCTCAATTTCAAGGAAGACACTTCTATCTGTTTCGGTTATTTTTTTATTACTGCTAGAAGCAACAATAATTGCCTTTAGTGTAGGAAAACATCATGGAAGAGACAATTGCTGTCCCCAAAGAATAAGATCATCAGGGTGAATTTTCATGTAAAAAAATTTGTAAATTAATTGCAGAGTCCTATAAATATTATAGTTGCTAAAATTGCAATGGCTGCTGTCTTCAAAAAATTCATTTTTTTGGTATTTCTTTTAAAGAAATAGATTGCTTGAGAGCAACACCAACACAAAGTGGATACAGCCATCAAAATACTAATAATTCCTAAATGATGTTCATGAGGATGGAGTTAATGCTAGCCTAGAGAAAAAAAAAATCCCAGATAACTGGGTCTGAGTGTGGGTTCTCAAACCCAGTAGCTATTTGATCTTTAGTAAGTCGCATGAATATCTCTAAAACTCAGTTTCTGCTAGTCAAAAAAGGATTATTGCGAGATCAAACTGAAAAGTGTGGATGAAATGACCTATTGTATAGTCTGACAAAGTAGGCACTAAATAATTGGAGGCTTTCATGATAAGGATGTTTACGTCACATTACTTCATTCATTCAGCACACGCTAGGCCCACTATAAGACTGCGCCAACCATTGTTCCAGGCATGGGATGTTGGTGAAGATGATGATGAAGACGTGAATTATTCTGTTCTTATAAATGTACTGCAGCAGGGCTGCTCACCCCTCCTGTAAAGTTTTCAAGTGGGTTCCTACAGTATCTTGTCAATGTCTACAAAAAAAATAATACCATAATTTTGCTTTGCATGCCCATCGCTTGCAAAATATTGTCTCACTCAACACACATTCCTGCCTTCATTTTGCTGACCTGCTTTTATTATAGATGTTGGAAAACTGAAAACTTACATGTTCAGCCTCCTTTGCAGCTACAATGACCAAGTTCTGGCCACTGAAATATAGAAAGACACCTGCTGAGGAGTTCTCTAGGGCTTTTGCTTTCGTGTTTCAGGGGGCACTCTTCCGAGTTTTCTCAACCTATTCAACTTGCATAAAAGACATGGAGAGTGACTAGAAAACAGGAAACAAGCATTATACATTTACATATTACCAGGATTTAGCTCTGATGCATAGTGGATAATAAGAAAACTGGAAGGAAGAAGGAAGGAAGGAAGGAAGGAAGGAAGGAAGGAAGGAAGGAAGGAAGGAAGGAAGGAAGGAAGGAAGGAAGGAAGGAAGGAACTAACTGGATATGGGACATAGATATGATCTGGGCCTGACTCACCCAAAAAAACATAATTCTGTAAATTGTTATCATTATTACCATCCTGGGGTCACCATTTGTTGAGCGATTACCACACTTATCCTTACCTACTAAATATCTCTTTAAGAGGGTACATAAAGTTTTGGTGGAGAAATGTTTTCTTCAAGGTCCATAGGGATTTTAGGAGTTTTGTTTGCACAGGAGGAAAACAACTACTTTTAAGAGAGAAATTACTTATGAAAATGAGTCACGTGTGAAAATGACATGTGAGCAAGAAAATATATTTGAATAAATAATACAATTTAGTATAAGGGGATTAGTTTCTTCTTCTGAAGTCCTCTGTAAACAGCCTATCTCTGGCCCAAAATGAATCACTGTTCTATTTGGCCTGTATTTTTCTAGACATTTCCTTATGCATTTTCTCACTTGTAATATGGTGCCTACGGATGTACGGTAGGTCCTTCCTCCTCCTTATCCAAGGTTTGCCTTTAGCATTTCAGTTACCTGAGGTCAACCATGGTCCAAAAATATTAAATAAAAAATCTCCGAAATAAATGATTTTTAAGTTTTAAATTGTGAACCATTCTGAATAGTGTGATGAAATCGTACTCTCCTGCTGTGCCCTGCCCTGGTTGTGAACCATCCCTCTGTCCAGTGTCTTCTCACTGTGGATGGTCTCCACTCACCCGTTACTCTCTCAGTGGGTTATCAGATCGACTGTCATGATATGGCAGTCTTGTGTTCAAATCACCCTTATTTTACTTGATAATGGCATCAAGCATAAGAGCAGTGATGCTGGAAATTTGAATATGCCAAAGAGAAGCTATAAAGTGCTTCCTTTAAGTGGAAAGGTAAAAATTCTTGACTTAATCAGGGAAGAAAAATAAATCTTATGCTGAGGTGGATAAGGTCTATGGTAAGAACAAATCTTCTGTTAGTGAAATTGTAAAGAAGAAAAAAGAAGTCGTGCTACTTCTGCTGTCGTACCTGCAACTGAAAAAGTTATAGCCACAGTATGTAATCGGCACTTGGTTAAGATGGAAAAGGTATTCAATTTGTGGGTGAAAGACAGGAACAGAAAATGTCCTGTGCTACTGTCTACTACAAAACATCGGTGTGGGCTTGTGTAAGCCTGCACGTGTGAGAGTTTCACACAGTATCATGGGTTACATAGTGACCAGCAGATTTCTTCTCCCATTTAATAATACATATTAATATTAAAGCACTTGGCCAATCTCCGTACACAATACAGTCTCACCAGTTTTATCCGGTTTGTATGATTCTATTTTTCGGACATACCTTAGTTGAAACATGCCCTTTTTTATTGGCCATGAGGTAGCTCGACAACTATTTCACCCTAACACCTCACTAGCAGTTTGTCAAAGGGAGATGTTGTTTTCTCATACTGTTATCAAAGCTTGATACTTTTTTTAAAATTTTGTCATCTTAATTAACATTTGCTTGATGTTATTTTTACATAGATTGTCCATTTTCACATGTTTATTGCTCTTTTGTATTTCCTCTACTCTTCATTGCCAGCTCAAACGTTTTGTCTTTTTTATTGTGTTACTACCTTGTTTAGTTGCACGTGTTCTACATATATTTGAATGACATTTCTTTATATTTTGTTACGTATGTAGCTGAAATGTAGGTAATTTACATTCATATATTTTGTAGGTATATGTCGTTTTTTTCTCCTGGATAAGCATGTGACTTTTAACATTTTTTAATATGCATTTTTAATTTTTTCCATTTTTAGGTAGATGAATCTTTTCGTAGATAGCTTTTGATTTTATGTCTTGTGAAAAAGACATGTCAACATTAAGGTCAAGAGTAGTTTTACCTAAATGTCCTCACAATATAAACAAAAATATGAGAAAGACTAATTTCAAATGTATTTTTGTAAATGGCTTGAGGTAGAAACTGAAAATCCCTTTTAAAACATGTAACCAGTTGACCCACTGCCATAAATGAAATAGACCAACATTTTCCCAATCATTTACAATACTCCATTTAAAATATGCTAAATTCTCTCTTCTATGTTAATTCGCTTCTACATTCTTTTTATTTTTAATTTATTGGGATGATAATTGTTAGTAAAATTACATAGATTTCAGGTGTACAATTCTGTAATACATCATCTATAAATCCCATTGTGTGTTAACCACCCAGAGTCAGTTCTCCTTCAATCACCATATATTTGATCCCCCTTACCCTCATCTCCCAACCCCCCATCCCCCTTAGTTTTTTGTTTTGTTTTGTTTTGTTTTGTTTTTTCCTAGTAGATTTTTCTTTTTCAAAATTGTTCTGAAAAAATTCTTCTTTATTTTTTTCATAACTCTTTGGGCAAATTTTACATATTTACCATAACAAATTTAGAATTAGTTTGTTACGGTCCATGAGGGGAAAAATCCTGTTTGGATTGAAACAGGTTGTATCCAAATGATAGATTAATTTGGGGAAATTTGATACTTTTGTTATTGATTCTTTCCACGCATGACTTCAGTATGTTCTGAATTCATTCAGATTCTTTTTATGCTCCTTCTTAAAATGTCATAAAATGTCTTTAAAAAGGTTGAGTACATTTCCTTTTGAGTTTGGTAATAGATACATTATCGATCGAATGGCTACTGAGAAATATTTTGGTTACCTGGTAATGATATTTTACAGGAAAATGTAATATTTGGATATTAAACTGAACTCCTTCACTCACACTCACAGACAATTGATTCTTTAAGACCATCGCTCATAAATTATGGCAGTATTGTTGCTCTTTAATAAAATATAACATATTCTTTTTTATTTGTTTACAAAGTTATTTTATTATGAAGCTAATGAACTTCAAAGTCTAGGACTTTGTTGTACACTCTGCTATATCTCCATAAGCAGAACAATGTTGTGTAGTAGGTGATTAATAAATATTTGCTGTATGAATTGAAAAAGATGCTGCCCGTTAACAGGTTTACCACTAAGCATGATACGATGGCTATGATACGCAATCTTTCAATATTACTGGAATGTTAATTAAATTTTATTTAGGGCTTTTGCTTTTATAGTCATATTGATATTAGTCTATAATTTTATTTTACACTGCCATCCATGTCCATTTCTGACATCGGTTATAGTGACATCGTAAAATGAGTATTGACTTCCGTTTCTAGCAACATAGCAGACTACGTATAATCTAAAACTCCTCCCGTTATAGAAGCACATTAAAATGAAGGCTGCAACATAGCAGGCATCTGTGATATGCATAGATAAACTTGCAATAATGTGGGGAAAAATGGCAACACAAAAACAAAAGGGCACAAAAACCCAGACAGTAAGAAAGGCTGACTCCAAGGTACCAATGAAATTCCCATCCTCGTAATTTGGATACAGTTGAATGACCATCTAGAGACATGGGACAAAATATTGCAGCTTTAAAATAAGAGAAATTGATACATAGGTGCTAGGAAAAAAAGTTAGTTTCCTCAAAGAATAGCTAGAAATCAATTAATCTACAGTGACAATGAAGTTCTGACTATTAAAAAGGAGGATCAAAGAGGGGAAACTTTTGAGGATTTGTGAACATGATACCATATAGTGGATATTAGCATGTAAATATCGATATTCCTGACTGTATAATGAAAACAAAGGCAGAACGTCTCTGGAGGGATTGCCTCATCCTGGGCAGGGCAACATTTTTAGTGAATCCTCCTACAAACATTTCACCATCCAAAACTATAAAATGTAAAAGGTAACAATGTGCCATGAGTTAAGAGAGACACCAGGAAATGGTTAGATTGGATCACCTAGAGATTTACCTAATAGGAAACCTAGAATGTAGAGATTATAATTGCATTGTATATTTTCATAGATGAAAGAGATACAAAGCAAACTAAAAACACAGGAAAAGTGTAAGATGCTCTTATTAGTCAGCTCTGGCTGTCATGACGAAACACCAGACTGGTGGCTTAAAAGAGCATAAATTCATTTTATCACAGCTCTGGGCATCTTTGTGAGACCACTCTGGTGTCTACCACAACTGCGCACAAAACAAAAGAAACGAAAAAGCTTCAGGCCATTGTGGCTTCACTGGTGAATCCCAAACATTTTAAGGAAAACCAAAATCTTACACTCTCAGAGAAAATATAAAAGAAAAAAAAATATTTCCCATCCTCATTTATGATGTCAGAATAACTCTGATACCAAAACTTGGCAATGAAAGTTTTAAAAAGGAAATTATGGACGTGTATTTTCATGAACACAGATGAAAAATCCCTCACAGGATATTATCCAGCGGGGGCTGGTTATATCACACACCAGTTGGTTTCACTTTCGATGGCTTTCTTTCTGTTCTGGCCCAGTCTCTGACCTTATTGTGGCTAGTGGACCCCCCATGGCTGGCAAGTCCGTAGGTGCAGAAGTCAGAATCTTGTCTTGTCTCTAGAAGTAAATCATGGAAGAGTTTAGTAATGGGGAAAAAAAAAACAACTCATTTTTAGATGCTAAGGTAAGCTGAAAATCAATCTCTCTCTCTCTCTCTCTCTCTCTCTCTCTCTCTCTCTCTCAAGATGGTTCGAGATGCCAAAACAGAGAAATGTGTTGACTTGAAGATGGACATTTTTATTTTTAAAATCTAAAAATGAATTCTTCTGCTTCTCGTTGCCAAGTTTAAGATTCCGTTTCACAGTAGTTCTGATTGCTGAGATTTTTCCAAAGTCCGCTGAAAAATGCTAGGGGCCTCCTTGGACTGGGGGTCTGCGTGACCTGTGTTCAAGGTGCAGTCAGAGATAGATGTTGACCCAGAACTACGAAAGCTTTCGAAACCTGCTGAAAGGGATTATGATTGAGAAAATGACCAGCTTATTACTAACAGGAAATCAAACAAAACAAAACAAGATAGATTTCTTCATAAATGACTGCTTGTAAAGGCAAAAGGAAAATAGAGTCTGGGGGCTGAGATGCCATTAACTTACATGAAAATGCATCACACTCATACTTTTTGAGACAAATAATTGCCATCTTTTCTCGTCTCCCAATTACATTGCACATACCTTCATTTTTGTTTATTCTTATATGATTTTTGTCTTATGTCACTTTTGTCTTATTTGATTTGTTTTTGTGTTTGGGTGCATTTCCTCATCAGTTGGTCTCCCCTACCAGACAGTACATTCTTTCAAGAAGACATGAAATTGAATTATTTCTGTTTCTCCAGCAACTTTCTTAAGACCTGCCATATTCTGTTTTAGTATTACATTTGTTAATTTCCCCACATTCAAAAGATGCCTATTAAATCACAAATAGGCCCTCTGAGCTATGTCCGCTCAGAGCTTCATTCAAATAGAAAGGCAGAGGGAGGAAATCTTTTAAGGATTTTATACATTGTATTTTTTCAGGAAAATTTCACTTCTCATTGTTTTTCATTGACCTCCTTTTCCATCATATGTGTTGTCTCTTCAGTGGCAGAAAAACAAGTAACCATGACCAGCAGGGATTAGAAGGGGCGGGCTTAGAACTGGCCCTGCCCTTCATGAGCACTGAAGTCCTGGGAACCGCAGGTCACCTCCTTGAAGCCTCAATTTCTTCGCTTTTAAAATGGGACTCCTAACCATGGCCATGCCTGCCCCAGGGGGGGACTGCAATTACCTGATGAGTCACAGGGTAAGAAAGTGCACGATGCCAAGGGTGCTGACGAATGTCCAGAGAATTATCTACTTTGATACAATGTACTCCATTTTTCACTTGTCACCCAGGTTTTCATCCCATAGAGGCAGGGATGGGAAGGTGCAAAAGATCAGAAAATGGAATAAGCCCCTTTCATCACTTTGACCACACTCTGAAACAACCCTGGTTTCCAGATGAGGACACTGCACTGAACAGTTAAATCACTTCTCCATGAAATGTCCTGGCCAAGGTTTGCACCATCGTGTCTGCCAACCCTCTGAAGTTTTCCATAACCACAGTAATAGTTGTCTGGAATGGTTATAGAACTATCTATTTTAGAAGATGCTCCAGATAGCCTCTCTGAGTGAGTACTTTCAACAGGTAGGCATGGGTACCACTGGTCACGAGTAAGGTGATTTTAGCCAATACACAGACTAAGATCTAGAAAAAAATAGCTTATTTTTTTTTTATCCACAGTAAGGAGTTACTTTACAGTAAAGACTATTGTCTTTCTGTAGATGACAGTGATACAATGTTTCTTTTCTTCATGTCTTTGTTTATATACTTTACCAAATGAAGAAAAATCAGTTTAGAAAACAACGTGAAACAATAGCGTATAAAATACACCTAGATGGCCCAGATCGCAAAGGCATCAGATGAATGACTAAAAGTTTGGCAAGTCTAGCTTAGAAAGATCTTCACTAAACCTTCATTAGAACCTGAAGATATAGACATTATGAACCTCATCTTTCAATGAGGGGGCGTATACGGAGAGGAACAGACTGAACAAGACAACGTTATTCAGGCACAGAAAGCAATAATCATTGAATCTAGGTTTTCTAATTTCAAAACTGATGTTTATGACATCACCCTTCTGTGGACCGTTTTCATTCATTTGTGTATTTATTCATTCACTCATTTGTTTGATTAACACCTTCTCTGTGCATATGGGCTGCCTTCAGTCACACCAAAGATAAGTCAGTATGAACCAACTTGAACTGTCACCTGTCTTGGTTCCTCTCGGCCCAAGGGTTTCTGTTTAAGGGTGACTGGGTTTTTCTAAGAAAAGGAAGAAGTGTTTTTCATTTGAGAAACCATCTCTCTGCCTCACAAGAAGACAACCGAAAATTCCCTCTATACGGTGAAGAGTTAAGTTTCTCTTTGGGGAGAAGCTGATCTCGTCAGTTCAAAGAAAACCATATTCAGAAAGCAGGACTGTTGTACACAGTACGGACTGCATCTTGAACATCAGATACCCTGAGAACTGAAATGCTGATCTATGAGTAAAGAAATCAGAACCATATGGCTTTTCCCCCCTTAATAGACATATGGGCTTTACAAAATAGGGAGAAACATACTTGGCAAAACGTTTTTCAAATTTCACCGAAACCACAAAACTTTAAAAATATCTTAACATGTCTAATGAACGTAAAATGTGTCCCTGCTCACCCAAGTTAATCTAACACCATTGTAGTAAACATTGGTACCTACTATGTGCCAGGCATGTAAACACACGCACACACACACACACACACACATGTTGAGTGAGAGAAGCAGACATGAATGTAAGTAGATACACAATGCAACGTAATGCATTGATACACATTTTGGGGAACTGCCATGAGAGCTCAGAGGAGAGAGCAGCTCACGTGCCCCTGTAGTAGAGGGTTGGTGTGAGAAAGCTGCTGAGAGGAGGTGACATTTACATGGATAAGTGGGCATCTTCCAGACAAGAGAGGAAAGGGGAGAAAGTTACAGGCCAAGAGACTAAAAGAGCAAAGGCACGAGGCTCAGACAACAAAGGGTGTGCTCCTCGAGGCTGCAGCCCGGGGAGCGGTGCTGGTGCAGGAGATGGGACCGGCATGCTTGGCTGGCCAAGGCCACCCAGGGAACTGGACGCAAGCCTTTAAGGAATAAAGAGCCTTGAGGGAAAAGAAAATCAACAGCTTGTTTATTAATGATAAAAGTAATATATACTCATGGAATTTTTTTTTTTTAACAAAAGAGTGAAAAAATGGTGCATAAGTTGAAAGTCGAATATGTATGTGCATTTGTGTGTGTGTGTGTGTCTGGGTGCACGCATGTGTGTGCACTGAATGATATAAATCATTTTATAATTAACCTTCTGGTGGGGGGGTTAAGCAGGGGGTGACATAATCAGAGCTGTACTTTGGGAAAATTTTCCAGGGCTTCAAAGGGCACTAAGCAGACATCACCCAGAGGCCTGGGTGGAGAAGCTCCACAGAGGTGCAGGAACTTCCGGTTCTGCTTCTGAGATCTTCCTCAGACCCAGAGCTTTATAAAATGTGTCTCTTACTCGTATTTTTTTTTTCCTGCTGTGCTGTTTACTTCCATTCACAGAGTAGCTTCAGTTCAATAAATGATGTGTTTGCCATCAGAACAATTTGATTCTCATTCTAATTATAGCAACAAGCCGCTTCCCCTAAGCATATTATGGGTGTTTCATTATTTTAAATTGTTATCTTCCATATTAATTACAGAAACAGTTGATCTTTTCTGATAAGCAGGCAGCTGCAAATTCCCTTTTTATGTCTCATTGTAATAGGTGAAGCATCAGGTAAAAATTAAATCAAACTCTAATACAAGTCATAATGGAAGCGCATGGAGGTTACAATGCGCCGTCTCCACTGGGCCAAGACTTGCTGTTTCCAGAAGGACAGAGCTGCTTGGCTCAGCCGGCAGGCAGAGCACACCCTCCAGCTAGCTCAGTGCTGCTGACCAAGGTCTCATAAAAGCTCCCTCCCCGAGGAAAATGAATCACTGACACTAGGAGTAAATCTGCTCCTGAAATGGGGAAAGTCAGAGAGAGGGGTGACACCCTGCTCTGACCCATAGTTATGGCTGTCACTCACTGGAAGGAGGGGTCAGAGCAGTGGGACCCAAGAGCCCTGGGAAAGCCTCTCCCTGAAAGGAGCGAGGCCAAAGGCTCAAGTGACTCACCTTCCATGCTCCCGATTATCATCAGGAACAGGGACAGGCGGGGCCGTTCCAGCACAGAGCCCAGAGGCCTGAATCTGCCCAGACAGGCTGCCCATCTCCCCCTTCCTAGTGCAGCCTGGGCACACGTCAGGCCAACCAGGTGGCACAACAGGCAACGTGATTCTGAAGGAGTGGCCTCCATTTGGTGTGACCTCCCAGATCACAAGACACAAGCCGAGACACACCCCCACCTCTTCTCTGTTCCCCAGGCCCCCAGTGGCTGGGCTGTTTACATTTGATCCTCAGTCTCCTTATTCCTGTATGCTGGTCAGAGGTGTTGAAGGGGTTCATTTAAAACAAATGAAACAACAACAGCAAAAGACCCTGAAACACAATAGCATGAAGACTAAGATAAACACTGAAATATAATCACAGTGAGAGAAGACCTAGAGCAGATTGGTAAAATAAATACAGGGAAAAATTAACTCACAGCAAAGGGTGTTGCGCTTTCCTTCCCAATCGTTAAGGTGGCTTTGGAAATTTAGCTCTGAGCTTCCCAGCAGCGAAAACAAAGAAGGAAACACAGTCGATTATAAGAACTATAGCATCCGGAGAGAGAAAACATAAGACAAACCACTCAGAACTCAAGCCTAAGATAAATTTCTCCAGGAGGTTCTCATAAAAAGAACACCACATGCAGGACAGACAAAATCCCCAGTGGCAATCACACAATAAGCCTATTTCAACATCCCTACCCAAAGTTGTAACACCAAAGTTCAAGTCTATTAAGGGCCCTCGATGAGGTGTAAAAGCCACAGAATCCTTGGTGGCCCACACTGGTTTGATCTAGAATTAAGTCGGAGCCCAGAATGCGTTTGCTGACCGGTGGAGAAAATCACCAGAATACACACAAGCGATTCATGGCAAGGCTGAAATGGAGCATTTTGGGGAGCGCTGGGAGAAAGCCTCTGAGATTGCAAGTCCGCATCTAAGAAGACAAGCAGTGACAATTCCCTTTCTTGCATGATGTCAGCAACCCCTCACTGTGGTACAGTGTTTTACATTCTAGCAGGGGCTCTGTCTAGTTGTACTGTCTGCGGTGACATTATCTGCCTGCGCTGTCCACTCTGGCAGCCACATGTGGCTATTGAGGGCTTGAAATGTGGCCTGAGTGACAGGGGAACTGAGTTTCTACTTTTATTTCATTTTAACTAATGGAAAGTAAAATTTGAAAAGCAACACGTGACCACCGGCTGTCGTACTGAATGGTGCAGGCATCCTCCATCACACTGTGGATTTTTCCATCCTCACAGCGTCCCTTTCCCAAATGGACAGGATTCGTTCTTCTCTCCATTCAAATGTGAACACGCAATGCATGTGGAAACCACACTGGGACGAACCCTGAGGGCAGCCGGGATGGCCCGAAGAGCAGGGGTCACGGGGTCACCAAAACTGGGTGCAAACCCAGACTCTGAGTGACCTTTGACACGGAACAGCATTTCTCTAAGCCTCAGTTTCGTCGTCTCTTAAATGAGGAGAATCATATAATTTCCTGACAGCCAATGGAGATATATTTGTAAATAGACAGCCACACAGCTATTCACACGTGGGCACAGAGAAACCGGTCTAAGCGGTAGACACCAGAGTGAGAAGAGAAGTAACTCAGGAAACAGGCCATCATGGAAGACTCTGTTCAGTCTTTACTACTTCATGTTAAGAAGATATCAACATGTCACTTGTGATTTAAAAAAAAAAAAAAAAAAGCTAATTAAAGAAAAAAAATACTACCCAGCATACATTTAATTTTTTGTTTCTGCCCCACATACTATGCATTATTGGGGGGTAGATTCATTCATTCATTCATTCGTGAATAATTACCACCACCACCCCACCTGCCCACCCCCACTCCCGTCTCTGGGGTCCTTCATTCTGGACGAGGGCGTGTTGTGCACGCCTCTAACAGGAGGACTTCCCTCCCGCCTGACTGGTCTTGGGAAACACCCAACCCAAACCACCAAGCCCATCTCCCTGCTGTTACTGAAGGGACACTTTCCGTGAAGCCTGGGGCATGGCTGACAGAAATGCACTGATCGGTCTTACTTGAAACAATAGCTGTTACCTCCTTAGGAAAACTTCAGCAACCCTGAGAGGCAACATTTCAAGAAGTGTTGTCATAAATCCATAAAAGAAACTAATTAGATCTAAACAACTGGAAACTGAGGATTGGGAGAGCGTGTTTGCCTCTCAAGAGAAAGCTGGCCTTCCCGCTGTCCTATTTGCCCTCTCCCAGAACAGGGCTTGTCTGGTTTGCGGAAACCCTGGCCATGTGCATGCTCACAGTTCCACCACGAGCCTAACTGGGTCATTCCTCTGTTTCTAAGTCGCACGGACGCCCCTGGTCACTCATGGCAGAAGACGTGACATTCGAGCCCCTTCTACTCCACTCTGCGCTCAGCAACATCAGAGCTATTTCCTCCTCCCCGTTGGGCTCCCGTCTACCTGTCTCCTTGAGGTTCCCGGACACACCTGGCCGCCTGCACCCATCCTCGCTCTTCATTCTCCCCGTCCTTTCCCTCTTACCAGCTCTTCTCCCCACACCGAGCCTCATGACATCTCCTCGGTGAAGTTCTGAGTCACTTGGGTAGAGCCAGTCACGCTGGGGTCACGTCCCAATCTGCACATATCCCTGCCTCTGTCATGGAAATTGATCTTCCTGACCATCTTTCCAAGACACGATGGGCTGATTGGAGTCCGAACACGGCCTTTATGAAAAACAGTGGCTCATGTGGATTAAGTCGTATTCTGCTCCCGGCACTTTTCTAGAATGCACTCTTTTCATCCCCAACAACCTTCAACTGCACACAATGCAAGGAGGCAGCCACTGTCAGGACTTCCATTTCCTCAGATGAGGTAATGGTGGGGCAGGCAGGTTAAGTGATGCCCAGGGTAGCACAGCTTCTAAGTGACACAGCTGTTGTCCTACATCAGGAAGAATCAATTCAGAATCTAAGTCTTGACATCTCTCTGCTCCCGGACCCAGGCCAGTGCCTGACACACAAGAGGTGGATTAGACTCTGTCATTAAAGAAATGAAACACTGAGGGAGCCCCTGGCTGGGCCTCTAGGAGACCCGGTCATCTTCCTATACCTCTTCTCAGCATGTGCCGTCTGCTCAGCAGGGCCAGGCTCGGTGTCCCCCATGCCTCCATGGCTTCCCTAACCCCTCGAGTGCCACGCCGTTAACTCCAGACGTCCCCTGACCCAGGCCTGTTCTGTCTTTCCGTCTTCCTCTGTCTCCGAGAAAGTCCAGTGATGCCCTGCTTTCCCGATGGCATCTCCTCATGACTTCAGCCCTCACAATTGCCCCCCACCCTCAATTCATATTCAAGTGGCATCCTGATCCTCAGTCACGTGCCGTCCCCACAGCACTTCTCTATGTGATACTCAGTCTTCCCCCAAAGCCTGGGGATGGGGCGTCTGTGTTATCATCTTCACTTTGCCAACGAACAGGGACGCTCCGAGAGACTTATGGCCTGCAACTAACGCGCGACAAAGTAAAGATTCAACTCCATGCTCAGGTTTCTATACCAAGGTGCATGCGAGAGGCCCAGCTGCTGGGGGGCTCACAGCAATGAGTAAATTAGGCCAGGTGGCCCATGTTTCAGTTGCACTTATCTCCCTGCCTTTTTCCTACTCCTGTTGAACTTCTTGCATTATTTTATTTAAGAATGAGAACTTGGCGGGTAGTCTTGCAACACATGAGTCTCTGTTGTTTTGTATATCATTTGCGTAAGATTGTTCTTACCTTTTATATGACGACATGTGCTCTCCTATTGTCCTTGAAACACTTTCCTAGTGTATGGTGTTCACTGTCCCCTCAACTGTGCTGTGAGTAGAATGACAATACATGTAAGCGTCCTCGAAGTTGACGAGACAGCAGGGCATAGTGAGGACTGCGGCAAATTGAAGACAACCTGCTTCGTCTAAAGGTCGGAGCTGTGATAAAAACCCAGTGGCCTATGTCTCAGGCTCTCCGTGTCGTCCCACTGTAAAAAGAGAATCAGAAAATAAAACTTAAGTTCAAAATTTTGGCAGCCAATTCAAATGATTTTTTTGTTCTTTGTGTTCATAGTTTATCTTGTTTATGTACAAAAAAAATTAATAAAACTTGTCCATGGGCCTGCAATGGCTTTAAAGTTGCTCATTTGTGACTTGCTTTGCAACGCAGATGTCACATGTCGCCCTCTGACACCGGGCCTCAGCCTGAGTAATCTGTCTTATCTACCTTACCAATTAGCACTATTGTGTTAATTTTCTGTCTCCAACTAAACCCAGACACCTTGAGGGCAGGGCTGCTGCCTGACACAACTTTCACAGCTCACATGGTGCTTTCCAAGCACTGAGCCATGGGGAGTTATTGTGATACACTCTGGTTAATTTACTCTCTTCCCTCCATATGAAACATCAGAGCAGAGAAGAACACTATTTCCTAATTATCTGCCAGGCATTCATCTTGGAATCAATTATCTGATGTGTGCATCACTTGATTTGTTCTCAGAGCTTTACTACAAGGCAGATACAATCCCCATTTTAAAGACAAGGAAACTGAGGCACAACTGCCACCTGCAGTCATTCTTCTCACACATCAGCGTACCACCCAAGTCTGCTGGAGTCCAAAAACACTATCTGGATTCCCTCCCACTATCTCGTGCCCACACAAAAGCCAACATTTTCCCAAGGATTTCGTTTGAAAGCATGTGTTCCAGTTAAAAGACCTTTGAAAATGCAAATGTAGAAAGAATGAGTCAAGTACCGGTGGCTGTGATGAGAGTTTGTGAGTGCACAAAACAAGTAGACTAATCACACACAGAGGGACCGCTTTGGTGCACAAGTGATATGTCTCCCCTTGAAAATGCTGACAGGCAGATCTAACCCTTTGGGGATGGTTCCAATTCAGGGACCTTTTAGAGGAAATTTCTGTCCACCAGCCAGGGCGTGTTGAAGAGACACACAGAGACAAAATGACAAGTACCAACTCAGCTGACCAATGGAGGCCTGCCCCTCAAGAATCCGGGTCACTCCAAGTCAGAGGGGGTGTCCACAGACTGTGAGCTTCCACTGGGAACTAGCAACGCCCCCTTCACAAGCCCCACACCACTGCCCTCCCGGAGCAGCCACCTTAAAGCAGAACTAGCTCCAGAGGGGGGGGGGAGGAGCCCAGGGTCCTGCCCCCAACAGTGCTGCAATCGTTGTGAGGCTTTGGGCAACTCAATCAATCTCTCTGGACCTCAGTTATTATCAATAAAACCCACACTTGGCAGAGTGGACTGGAGCATGCTAAGGCCCCTTCTTCCTTTTTTTTTTTTTTTTTTATGTGTCTCCGGAAGTGTTCATTGCAGATAATGCCTATTAATTTCTTACATGGCATCTGTAGACCATCCCTTTTATTATTATATTTCCTCCTTTTTATTTGATATTTTTTATTATTTTCATTTTTATTAAATATATTGGCATGACATTGGTTAGTAAAGTTACATAGGTTTCAGGTGTACAATTCTGTATTACATCATCTATAAATCCCATTGTGTGTTCACCACCCAGAGTCAGTTCTCCTTCCATCTCCATATATTTGATCCCCATTACCCTCATCTATTACTCCCCTCCCTCCTTTTCCCCCTGGTGACCACTAAACTGTTGTCTGTGTCTATGCGTTTTTTGTTTGTTTGTCTTGGTCATTTTTAAATTCCAGTGCAGTCTTCCTAGCCCCAAGCTCTGGTGGTGGGCTCCTCTGTATGCTTTTTTTTCTTTCTATTTTATTTTACTTATTTTTTTTTCTTTTGTTGTGGTAAGAAAAAACAATGAAATCTAATCTCTAAACACTTTGTGAGTGTATAGTATGGTATCGTTAACTCTATGCACATTATTACACAGCACGTCTCTAGAACTTTTTCCTCTCTCTTGACGACAACTGTGTACCATTGACCAGTGGCTCCAGACTTCCTGCTCCCCCTGCTCTTGGCAACTGCCCTTGTACTCTCTCCTCTCTGAGTTAGGCTATTTCAGATACTCATCCAAATGGAATCACACAGTATTTGATTTTTGTGACTGGCTTACTTCATTTAGCATGATGTCCTCCACATTTATTTGTGTTGCTGCAAATAGCAGAATTTCCCTCCTTTTTTAAAATATATACTCATATTCCCTACGCTGTACTTTACACCCCCACGACTATTTTATAACTACCAATTTGTACGTCTTCATCCCTTCCCCTTTTCCACCCAGCTCCCCCCTCTTACCTGGCAACCATCAAAATGTTCTCTGTATCTATGAGTCTGTTTCTGCTTTGTTTGTTTGCTTTGTTCTTTAGATTCCACACACAAGTAAAATCATATGGCATCTGTCTTTCTCTGTCTGACTTACTCCTCTCAGCATAATACCCACCAGGTCCACCCATGTTGTTGCAGATGGCAAAATTCCATTCCTTTTTATGACTGAGTAATATTCCACTGCATATATATACCAACCCTTCTTTATCCACTCATCCATTGATGGACACCCAGGCTGCCTCCACATCTTGGCCATTTTAAACAATGCTGTAATGAACATATGGATAGACAAGACCCTTCAAAGTAGTGTTTTGACTTTTTTTGGATAAATCCCCTTGCTCCTCAGGGAGTAACTCTGCAGCCGAGCTCTCTCTCCCGATTTTTAACTGCCACACATGGGTACCTATGCTGGTCTTCTTTGGCGTATTCTTTCTCCTAGGTACCCAAGCATAGAAGCCAGGGTTAGTTCATTGCTGTTTTTAATGAAATAAAAGTGGCAAACTTTTCTAAGTGCTTCATGTATATATATATTATATATATACATATATATATGTATATATATATACTAATTTATATATATATAATATATATTTATATATATATTTTATATATATATTTAAATATATATATATATAAACTAATTTCATCTTCAGGCAATCCTATGGCATAGGCACTGTGGGGAGACTGAGGAACAGAGCAGGTTTAGCATCTTGCCCAAGTCCACACAGCAAGTAAGTCCAGAATCTGGCATTTGTACCCAGGTCTGTAGGGCTCTAGAGAACTTGCCCCTTACTACTACGTTAGTGGTCCCTGAGCTTACCTGCACATGAGAATCTCCTGGGCAATCTTTGAAATTGTTCAAAGCTAAAGCCGTGCCCCAGACCAGTTACCTCACCATGTCTGGAAGCGGGATACAGGTCTCGATGGGTTTGGAAACTTCCCAGGACCCCAAATGCACGCAAGTTTGGGGACGCGACACCACCCTATAGAGCCACTGTCTAGCACAGTGTACCATCCTAGTGTGTGGAGATGAGATTAGCAAGTAGCAGAAAGGGATTCGCTTTGGAAATCAACAGACCTGAGTTTTCTTCCTGCCTGTCACTTGCTACATGGGTGAACCTCACAAGACACCAAATTGCTCTGAGTTTCTGTCTCCCACCTGCCTCAGCCCCACTCTTTGCTGCATCATTAGCTCGACGATCTTGACTAGATTACATCTGTGAGGCTCACTTTTATCATCTTAAAAATGGTGCTCTAATACCTATCTATGAAGGGCAAAGCTTGAAAACTATGCCTTCAAACTGCTTCTGGGAGAACAGTGCTGCTCAAAAACAGGAAAAGTATATTGTCTCTGAATCTCTCTCTCTCTCTCTCTCTCTCTCTCTCTCTCTCTCTCTCTCTCTCTCTCTCTCTCACTCACTCACACACACGGAGTTCAGCGGACACCCACATTCCATTCAGAGAACACAAACACACATTTACACACCCAGCTTAGACAACACAGAGGAGCACACTCACAACTGCATGCAGATAAGTCTAATTCGGTATCTGTATTCAAAATTAAATCCTCTCTAACAACATATTTTTCATTTGCATTTTGTAAAGAAATCATCAAAATTCAAAATCTCTTCTCCTTATCGCTTGATACTTGTGTGTCTTTAAGTTCAGAGCAGAAAAGTTGACATGGATGGAAGATGTTTTCCTAGCTAGACTGACAGCGATAGTGAGGGCTTTTTATATAAATTTGAAAGATAAAAGTGTTTTCATTTTCTCGTTGCTGTAATAACCTTGCGAGAGTTAGAAATGAGAGTCTATTTTCTAACTGAAATTGTTTTCCTCAATCATAGGCTCACTTTTCACACTTGTTGGCTATTATTGTAGGGTTGCTAATGAATGTTGACCTTCTACTAGCACCGCAGTAATGCATTCTTTTAAATACAACAGTGATGTCTTAAATTACACAGAGGTTGCAAATAAGAGGATAATGTATGTTTTACTTGGGTGGTAGTGTTCATTAGAATCGTCTTTTTACCAATGGAGTTAATGGAATAATCCTTGTTTAGGTTTCATATATGATCACCGCAAGGGGCCAGAATATTGTCACTGACGACAATAGTGTGGGTCCTTCACCCCTCTCTCTCGGTCACTTCATGCTGAAGAGTCATTCTTTCACGACCCCTTGAATATCCCAAACTCTGTACCTAAGTCCTGCTAAGTGAGCATCTCTAGCTCTTAAGGTTCTTTTGTCTTGACTATTTCAAGGACTGTGTATCTCATCTCCTTGTCTTACTTACTACTCCAATCCATCCTCCCACTGCTAGTGAAATTATCTTTTCAAGCACAGATCTCATATCATCCTCCTGATTTAAAACCTCTTTTGGCTCTCCACTGTACACAAGAAAAAGCACTGCACATAGATCCTGGCGGGACCTGACTTTCCTCTAAGTCCCCACTAGGCTCCTTGAGCTCCAGGCAATGAAATTTTTCAACATTCTCTGCCATGCTCTTTCCCTTTTTGATGGCTTGGATGCTAGAGTTCATTTGCCTATAGTGAGAAAGGAGGGGTGCAAATTATTTTTTGAGCAGCTGTTATGAGTGTGGTCTTGGTAGGTTCTCTGCATATATCATCCCTTTCCTACCACCCTCCCTCCAACGCGTCCTTCAAAATGAAATGTAAGTACCCTTGCTCAGTGAAGCCTTCCTAGACGTCTGAAGAAGTAGTCCCTCTCCTCCCTGCCCACCATATCTTGAGCTATGATAGCACAGTGTCTTACATCAGGTTTCCTAGCTAAAGAGCCTGAATGGAGATTCTTTCGCAGATCATGTATTGAGGCAGACCTCGCATGTGAAACCTGCAAGAAAAGTGAGCAGCAAGATAGTCCTGGGGAAAAAGACATGGTTTCAGCTGAAGTCTAGCTTCATTCAGCTTGATCCCATGGGGAGCTCTGGAGCATGAATTGTCCTTCCGTGAAATCAGGGGCTAAGCTTTAATGCTCCCTAGCAGCGATTCTTTGGCTACAGGCCATATCCTGATTAATAGGGGAGGGGAGACAGAACCTCCTGGCATCACTGGGCAAACTGGCACCCTTGGCCATGATGATTTCCTGGAAAGTTATGAAGCTGTGAGCCAATCTACCCCAGCAATCGTGGCAGCCGAGAGATGGCGGCTTCAGACTGGCAGAAGTCATCTGGGGCTATTACAGACTATGCTTGTAATGTCTGTTTTTTGACATGGAGTCTGTCCATTAGCCTCTCAGGCCCTGGAAGGTAGTGAATGTCTTCTTATGAAATCCCAAATGCCCAGCCCGATATTTTTTGACACATGGTAGGAACTCTATTGTTTGGAATGAATGACCCATCTGTGGGTCATTCTACGCTCGGAGAATGGTTTTAGGTTCTAAGGATATAATAAGGTCTAAATGTGGTCCTTGACTTCCAGGAGCTAGCTGTCCACGTGGGGAGCTGGGGAACATCGTTGCAACCCTGTCTGTGGATGTGTTAAAAGAAGGACATGAACTGTATTGAGTTTCAGCTACGGGCTGGGCACTGTGTTAGGTGTTCATCACATAGGATATGTATATAAAATAGCATGTTCTTTGACCACAATCGTTAATGAATAAATAATAACATGGTTATCCACTCCCCTGTCTTCTAAAGGAGAAAGATCCCTGCATGCTAGGACTGTCCTCTGTTTGTGAAGAAGTGGGGAATTAAGCAAGAAAGAGAGAAAATGGAAAAAGCCATAAAGACCAAATGATTCATGTATTACAGAGCTGAGGGAGAGTGGAGGGAGAAGCCAGGGACAGACAAGCTCTGTGCGTTATGTTTGCCTTTGCAAGGTAGAGAGTGAAAATGTTGAGAATTAGCTATTGGGGGATTTTAAATGTGACAGTGATGGGAAAAGTGGAGTTTTTTAGGTATCTGATGTATATTAATTACATAGTCTTTCTCTTTCTTTGACATTTCCTTAAGAGGATAAATGGGGTGTGAAGTTCTTTCTGCTACGTCTTAGTTGCTGAAATGTGTTTGTTTCAATGGAACGCTATGCTGAGATGACATCACTGGAGGCCCCGGGGATTTATCTGTGTTATACACACATCTCATTGAGTGGTTATTACACTCATTTTAATGAGAGAGTGACTGAGGCTCAGAGAGGTTAGATAATGTGTCCCATCATGCAGGAGGTACCTATTGATTTCAGGATCTGACTCCAAATCTATTCTCTGGTCACAACGCTACACAGTATCCCCGATAAAGAACAAAGCTGATGTCAGCCTCAGGAAAACCTGCTTGGGAGAAGGCTCCCGTGGACTTTGGTTTCACTGTCTTAAGGACTTGGCTAGTCCAGAGGAGAGAGAGTTCTCTGCAGCATGAGATGAAGGGAAGGAGCTTGTAGGTTGAAATGGAACTTGAGTGGGGCCTGGAGTCTGAATCCAAAGCCACCACCCAGGGCAGTTGATTTCAGAACCTGTCTTGGACCACTTAGTAAAGGATAAATTAAAGAGAGATTGTAAAAGCGAGGAAAAAGCATCACGCTGCTGTTTCATGTGAAACACCATTGGAGACTCATCAGACTGACTGACTTCTGTATGGAAAAATTAACTCATTTCAAGAACTACCGAGTTACTCATCCCTAGTTGCCTTGCGTGACCCCAGGTAGTGATGAGACAAGATGGCTTGACTCTCCTCTCTTTGGTTTGAAGTTGTGTGTATGTAGCCATCAAACTGTCATTCACAGAATCTGAAAGGAGCAGAGGTGTCTTTCCCTAAACTCTCCTGCTTCTAGAGATTCCACTCACCGGTTTCAACGGCTTAGTATTATGTCAAGCGCTGGATCCCACTTGGACGAAACATGAAATTTCTTCATTCTTTAGTTGTGAGAAAAAGCCCAGGGCATGATAGGATTACGAGGAAAAACCAAAAACAAATAAAACAACCCTGAATTAGGAGTCAATGTTGAGGGTTGCTGACTATTTGATCCTGGGCAAACCACTCCATTTCTTACAGCCTTGGTTTCCTTCTCTATAATGTAGAGGCTGATTAATCCTTGCCTTTCCCACTTCATAGGATGGTTTTAAAAGATCAAATTAAATAATGGATAAAAGCAGAACTTTCTATGAATCAAGAGGAGAAATATTTATAGAAAAGATGTTTGCTTCCCCTCACATGAATTATCAATTGCTCTCTTCTGGTGTTTTAATTAATAAGGTATGTGTGTGTTTTTTAAATTTAAATAAGATTAATCTCTGAAAAGAATAAGAACAGAAGCACATGAATTATGTAATTAAAAAATAAATACCCAACAATGGTCAAGATGAAGTGGTTATCTAGAAACAGAAAGATTCTTGTTAAATTCTTGGAAGGGTGGCCCTGATTAGCTCTATTGTTATAGGTGCATTTTTCCCCACTTTAGATAATATTCACTTATTTTTATATTCCTATTAGGACTTTATGTCTCTTTCACGTTTCGATGCATTTAAAAAAACATTCTCCTATCACATTCATTCTACAGCATAATCAGGAAGCAAATGGCAGAAAGTGAACGGCTTGTTCCAGAAAGAGTCCCCCGGAGAATCCCGCACAAGCTGGAGACAACTCACCAGATAACACAGGCTGGAGATCTGTGAATCACCATTTACTCCTTCTCACTCACTGTTTCCCTGTGACCACAGAAAGAGTTCGAAATGTCTAATATCTCAGGTTCCCTTTCCTCATCCCCATTCCTAGTTTCCCAGCCTGATGCCAACCCTCATATCCCTCTGAAGCCTTTCCCGTGGTCTCCAATAGGAGGTCCAGTCTCCAGCTTACCCATCGCTGTGCCTTCTGCATTCATCAGTCAGAGATCCTTCTCACCCTCGTAGAAAGACGTCCTCTCCCAGCCAACATAGAGTAACAGGGACCACATGTATTTTCACCTGAAACGGGGTGGGGGGGGCGTAGAGGGGGGAGAGAAAATCTATAAAACAACAGTTTTAAGGACACTGACATAAGACAGAAAAAAAAAAAGGCATCCCTGAAATACGGGCAGCACATAAAGTGAACAGCAGTTTCGCTAAGCTCATTGCTTAGAGTGCTCAGAACGTGGCATCCTGAGGCAGGCCCGGTGGTCTTGCTGAGTGGAAGTGATGCTGATGGGCGGCCAGGGAGATAAGACTGCTGGAGTGTGCAGGGCACAGCGGCAGAAAGGAGAGCACTGCCCGGAAAGACAGATTCGAGAAGGACCTCCCTCCAGTCTTGAGCAGTGTGCTAACCAAGCATCGACATGAGGAAACTACCCAAGGCTGGGGAAGGACAACCCGAAAGGATCAGGAGGGACAGTTTGCTGCCTGCCGGGCGTCATTTCTGTTCCCACCAGCCAGGGTGTCACAATTAATTCACAGATGTCGGATAGAATACTGAGAACAGTTTTACCTCAGTAATGGAGGGGTTAGCTCTAGACTAATTACTGCTCTGGACCCACCTCACAAAGCTTAAAAGCAAGGTGCAAAGACTCAGACTTTTTCCAAGTAACATTAACCAAGGCCCAGAGCAAAGTTCAACAATAGTTATTCAAATTCAAAAATACCCAATACCCAACAAAGCTAAACTCAGTGTCTGGCATTCAATAAAAAAAATGACCCGGTATGTAAAGAAGTAGGGGAAAAAAGTAATAACACAGACAAAAATCAATCCATCAAAACTGACCCAGAAATTATACACATTATAGAATTCACAGACGAGGAAATTAACGCAGTTATTATAAGTATATTCCTTATGCTCAAAAAGTTAAATGGAGTTATGGAAGGTATAAAAAATATAAAACCAGACTTCTAGAGATGAAAATTGCGATGTTGGGGTCCCCTCTGACTTAAGGTACAAAGTTTCAGTTATGCATGATGGTTGTCCTGGAGACCTACTGGGCAGCACATGCCTATAACTAATAACATCGCATGGTGTACTTGAAAAATTGCTAAGAGGGTAGATCTTATGTTAAGTGTTCTTATCACAAATAATACTTATTATTATAGTAATCATAACAAATAAATGAACCATGGTAGGACATGTGTATGGCATAGATTGTGGCGATGGTTTCATAGATACACACCTATTCCAAACTCATCAAGGTCTATATAGTAAATGTGTACAGCTTTTAGTATGACAATCACACCTCTGTAAAATGGTTTATTTTTTTAAAAAAAGATGACGTAAAAACTGCAATGTCCTCCTCTCCCTCTTGCAGGAGCTGGTTCCTTAATTTCCGGTCAGAAGTCACTCCCTGCAAAATGTGGATGACCATCTATCTACATGGCAGGGTCAGAGACGAATCAAAGGGAAGCACAGAACGAGTCACATAGTAGGTGCTCAGTAAATGGAGAAGTGTTGCTATGGTTACCATATTCAAATGAGCCAGGCCATCATGCCCAGAGGACAGGCAGGAAACTAACTCAGCCCAAGTTGGGGCATAGGCCTGAATCTGACACATGTGGGATTTCCCCAATCTCTTTTCTTGGAAACAAGGTATCCGTGTCAAAAAGCCTCAAGTTCATGCATGTTACTGATGAAGCAGATGCATTTTGAATGGCAAGGCAGGAGGAGAACTGCAAGGAACTGGTTTTCTTTTAACTCTGACTAATTTTATAGCGACCACTTAGAGAGTTACTTATCCCTGTGGTGGTGTCGGTAGTGTTTCAGTGCTGAAACCTTAAAACACACACTCTCTAGGCCAATGGTTCCCAACTGGGGGCAATTGGGACCCCCAGGGGAGATTTGGCAATGTCAAAAGACGTCTTTGGTTGTCACAATGGGGCACGGGGTGTTGCTGACCAGGGTAGAGGCCAGGAACGTACTGCACGTTCCTGGAAAAGGGAAAACCCTATCACTGCCTCCAACAGAATGTTACACAGCCCCAAATGTCATTAGTCTCCAGGCTGAGAAACCCTGAGCTAGTTTCGGGGTCAAGAGAATTGCCCTGAATCCTGGTTCTGAGGCTTCCGAGCTTGACACCTTTCTGTCAGTACCTCCATCTACAGTGTGTGGACAACTATACCTTCACTGCAGGTCTGTCTGCTAAACCAGTGATCGTCTGTGGGCCCAACACACACAGGCCCTCAGTCAGTGGAGGCTGTTGTAATTGCTCATCGATTGCTACGGTCTTCCACATTGTGAATACTCATACTCCATTTTTTATTTTTTTAGTATTGATGAGCGAAGCAAAGAGCTGGGTCCTGGTAAGAAAAAAACATGGTTTGGGGTGGACCATGCCATCGTGCCCTGGGAGCTGGGCATGATGGCGAAAAGACTGTCAAAGAAAATTGTGCTCACAGAGCAATGGATGTGGGGACAGTGATGCGCAGACGGGATTCTTTTGATGGGAAATGAAAAAAAAAAAATTGTGAACCATGGCACTGCTGGTATTTGGTGCCAGATAACTCCTCATTGTCGTGGAGGCTCTTCTGGACATTGTGGAATATCCAGCGGCATCTCTGGCCTCTACCTACAGATGCCAGTGCCACCCCACACCCTCAGAGTGACATGTCTCCAGGCATTGCCAGATGTTCCTGGGGGACAGTTGAGAACACCTGATTTGGATCCATGATGGCAAACACAGAGTATCATGCCGGCAGCCCCCCAACTCTGTCCCTTCACGCTCCACCTTCAACCCATTCCTAAAGCAGATGTCACTTGTCAATCATGGTCCCCAGGCCCTGAGCATACACCCAGAAATCTTCTTCGCCCGACACACCAGCCAGCCACGAATCTGTACTGTGAAATGCCCTACCCAACCTACTGTAGACTCTCCTTAACTTGCTTCTCTGCAGTATTTTAAATATCCACTTCTTAATAAAGTCTCCTGATTTTTTTCCGAATTCATGATTGCCTCAGACATCCACGCCTGTCATTCCATTGGTTCACCTTCCACAGTCTTCCCATACGCTGGAGATCATTAAGCTGCTTTCTCAGAGATTCCTGAATTTCCATCCTGTTTATTAAAATGCAGGTTTCTCCAAGAGGGGAGTGTTAGTCATTATTTTTCAATATTAATGTTATTGTTTTTCTGAGGCCTGTGTCGTTCCGTAATTCAAGGACCCCTTGTCGAATCCCATATGTAGCATGTTTATTAGATGCAATATTTTATCTCTTGGACTCATTGCCTGACACTATCATTTCCTTCTTATTTCAATAAAAATGATCTCCTTCCCTGCGGTTCTGATAGGAGCTAATGGTTTTCTTTATCACAAGAGAAAGTAAGAGTGGGGCATGGCTAAAAGACAAAATGAACTGTATATATTTGTGCCTTAATTCAATTTGTAACATAAACTCTAATCTTAATAAAGTAACTTGATAACATTAGATAAAACAAACAAACAGAAAAAGCCACTGTGAAAGTCTAGGGCTCTCCAATTTTTCTGGATTTGCAGATTGTCAGTTTGAAAAACAATATCCAAACATAAACTTGTAGAAACAGAAGTCACCTGCCACAAATGCTCACATGGATGCCTTGGTTTCTTTCCTTCTTTCTGTCTCGTTTCTGTTTGGTGCGCACATTGACGGGCGGGACGTCCTACTGGTGTAGTTTAATCAAGGGCTAATAGAATCCAGCACAAGTGTCCCCAACGGAAGGACAATATTAGTTGTTGGATGAGAACGCCTTTCTGCAGGTAAATTCCAGGTGGATTCTGCCCAGCTTTGTAGATTTATTGGGAAAGAGAAAATACCACATCCGGTGCACAATTAGACTGTGAACATTTCAGCAAGGCGCTAGGAGTCTTAGAGCAAATACAAACAATTGCGACAAGCATTTAGAAAGCATCCCATGCGTATTATTAGAGGTGAAGATGTGGGGCAAATGTTGAAACGCTTGCACGGAATGCGACTTGGTTGGGTCCTGATCGGAAAGGAGATTGGACAACGGTGGATCACCGCTGGTGGAACGATCCCCCAGCATCTGGGCGTACGACCCACGTGTTCACATGGTTCGGGTCACGGACTCAGAAAACAGACTGACTGGGTCCAGGATCTGGGGTCTGCCACACCCCAGCTTTGTAGCCCGGGCAGACGTGCCTTGACTAGGGCAGGTGTCTGATCCTGTCGAATGGGGACATGAGGATCTAACCCCGCAGCTCACTGTCAGGATTACCTGACACTTCTTGACACGCCTGAATTGTTTGGCTTGTGCCTGGTACCGAGTAAGAACCAATATATGGTGACTCTGTTTTTACTCTGTTATCTTGTTGCTGTCTTTGGTCAACATGGTTGCATTCAGCCCTGGAGGTTCTGACATGGAGTGGACTGGAAAACTCTATTCAAGTGACAAATTCACCAGCACTCACAAGGTGCCTACCAGGCAGCACCTCGTGGAAGGTGATGTCGGGAATTCCGAGATGAGTTTGACGTGAGCCCTGACTCCCCCGGACTCATGGGCATCGGAGGGAGGGGGGGTTCTCCGACACCAGCAGTCACTTACGGAGAGCGCATCTCTGCATTGACGCCTGGTGAGGTGCTGCAGTCCTGTGTGCTGTGGTTGAGCTAGAAGTATTACTTCATAGAGTGGGAGCCCCTCTGGGCCAAGGCAGAGGCCATTTCCGAGTCACTTTACACCCCCAGTGTCCAGCCCAGGGCCGGGCTCATTCACTCATGTGTTCCTTCAACACAGTGTTTGTGGAGCACCTACCACATAGCAGATCTGGTGAAGAAGCAGTGATGAACAAAGCATATTTATGATCCCTGATCCCACAGAGCCTGCATTCTGCTCAGGGTTCTACTCAGATAACAATCAGACCCGCACCTTGCACCTAGTAAGATACCCACCACAAAACCTTGACCCTCACCTCATGCTCAAGGAGTACTTGCTGAATGAATAAATGAGAGCACAGATACATGTGTATGAAGTCAATTCGGGTAGACAGTAACATGCAAAAAAAACCAAACATGGGATATTAAGAGAGTTTATAACAGGACATGGATTGATGTCAGGTGATGGAAGCTTCTAGATGTCAAAATGATGGAAGTGTGGGAGTTTTCTATTGAGTTGGTACACAAGACTCCCTGTGAAAACTTTCCTTTAGCTAGGCAGTGGTTTTTTCAGCTTTTTAGCTCATAATTTCCCCTTCTTGAATTACAGACTCTGCGTTTTGCTTGGACTGTCTGTCCTTTGAGCATGAAGGCAGAAATGTGAAGTCCTGCCCTTTAAGAAGGCAGGGAGTAAGAGTCTAGAAATTACCCTTCGTTGGGGAGCTGTGCAGTTGGCCCAGAGGGAGTTCTTGAGAGACCTGCCCAGCGGGAATTCTGCAGGTGAGGTCACACTTGGAAGTATTAACACATTCCATGTCTCAGCTCATTTATCCACAAGTAATAATTGTGTTCGCCCATGTGCCAAGGTCTGTGCTAAATCCTGAGCTATATGGTAAGGAAATGAGTCTCCCTTGTTCTCCTCGGCCAGTTCGGTTCTGCAGCCTGCGTACCTTCGCTTGCAGACACTCTCCTAAGTGGGGAAGAAGGACACAGTCTCTGCTGGTATGAGGGACCCATTCTGTGATGGAGACGGAGGTATTAGCATCTGAGTTTGGTACTTCAAGATGACGGCAATTTTGCCACAATCCCTGGTTTGTCTCTCGCGGAAGTGGCCAAGTTGACTAGTGAGATACAGAACCTGATGGATTCTTTACCATCATTATAACAAAAGGCATCAGGGAGAAATGAGGATGATTTGTACACAATGTTAAGCAAGAGCTGGGTGCCAGGTCAATAGAGCCGGTGGGCTGGGCACCACTTGAAGTCCCTTCAGGGAAGCCACGTGTCACCCCTCCCAGCACAGCCTGACCGTTAGCAGGATTCTCTGTGATTAGGGTGGGATTCATGTTAGCAGACACCTGCTGAGTTCTAGTAAGGCTGTCCAAACCCGGTTCCAGGCACTGAGCATACACAAAGGAAATACATTCAAACCTAAGCTCAAGAGGCCCCACGCCAGTCCATCCACTAAACCACACGTAAACTTGCTCCCTGATGCTTTTGATCTCCTGTTTTTATTTTATTATCATAGTGCCTCATCACAAGTTCCCAGGGACCAAAATAGCAATGGTTATCTCAAATAGCCATCATTTATCAGGACCTAGGTTGTGTTTGTATCTCCATCTTGCTCTACGTCCCCAGGTTGCGTGAACCTGGGCAGAGCACTGCCCCCTCCCAGCCTTCATATTGATAGGTATAATTGTGAGAGTAACAGTTTCTATCATGTAGAATTGTGAAGACATGTGAGGTAATATAAATGAAATTCTTAGCACGCTGCCGGGTGCAGGTGAACACAAGTCCCTATGGCAGAAGATAAGGACCCTGTTAATGACTTACCTTTTTACATGGAAAAAGAAAAACTATCAGAAACTGCATTAAAATCACCACACCATCAACGGAGAATATTCTTAAAAAATCCCCAAAGGGCATGGGGAACATTTAAATAGGGAAAAGAGGAGAGCGTAGGAGAGCTTGCTATTAAAACACGTAGGACCTTAGTGGCTGCTGTGCATTTGAAAACTTCAATTCTCTTTGTGTTGGTGGGGGTCTGAACATCAGTATTTCTTTTTTAAAAAGCTCTACAGGCAGCACGAAAACACGGGGTCTGCTTTTCAAGAAACAATTGTCGAAAAGCGTGTACTGTTTATCTGTGTGTCCCATTTACCTACATCATCTATTCTAGAATAAAACAAAAGAGAAAAAAATATAAGCGAGAGTTGTGTGGTAGAACATGCATGAAAGAAAAAAAGAGAGAGAGAGCAGGGGAGAAAGAGAGAGGAAAGAAGGAAGGAAAGAAGGAAGGAAGGAAGGAAGGAAGGAAGGAAGGAAGGAAGGAAGGAAGGAAGGAAGGAAGGAAAAAGTGTTTGAAAAACCGTTGGATAAATAATTTAATTCTTTAAAACTCAGATACATATGAATTGCTATTCCGTAACATTCCATCCCTAGTGACCTTGGCATTCTTTAGTCTTTGACAAGCATTTCATAATAAGTTTCACTGTATAATTATAAGACAGTAAAATACGCAGTCTATGCAACAGGTCTTCTATGTATTTTTATATAATTCTCCAGCCATTTTATTTTCCCTAAAATTTAGTATGAAGGGGAAAAATATTGATCCCTCGATTATTTTTCCATTTTCTTGTGGCCTAACCATATAAATACAACCAGCTGAAACATCCTCGGAAAATTATTAGCCCAGGACCCTGATCACATTTCTAGGTGCATGTGGGTCTCAGTTTTATTTATTTATGGATGCTTCAGATTCTACTGAAAGATGAATTGAATACTCAGTGTCCAATTTTTCTCTATTTGCAAACTTATGTTCAATGCAACCTATAAACTGATTTATGTTCAAAACAATGTATAAACTAAAGACCTCATCCCCCCCCCGAGTGTTTGTGTATAAATTTATTAAAGTAACTCCCTTCCCCCACCCCAATGATACTATTTATTACATAAAAAGGGAGCTCTCTTCTGCATATCTCGTCTTTATTGACTTGGGGCTTCATCATTTCCCAAATGTCTGTGACTTGAACTAGGACAGAAATGATGTGAAATTCATCTTTCCTTCTTCTTTTTCTTGCTTAGCCCAATAAATATAAGCACAAATAGAGACAGGGCAAAAAGAGGCTTAGACACGCAAGCGGGTGAGAGGAGAGGGAGACGAAGGAACAAATAGGAGACGGGAGAGGAGCGACCAAGGAGGACAGCGAGCACGCGAGCCTGCTCCAGGAAGGAGCTCCGCAGCGGTAGTGATGGATAACTGAAGTGAAGCTGTCAGGATGGCATTATGTAAATTACCAGGACAGCCAAGCCATGCGCTGATGATTACAGAGGGTGTGAGCAAAGTTGTGCTCCCCAGACGCTCATGTGCCTTGTTATATTTTTTCCCTCCAACTACCCTTGGGGGGGATTCTTCCTGACCCTGGTCCTTGGGAAAAAAAAAAAAAAGAAAAATCCTCCAAGAAATAACTTCCCCTTCACCAGCACACATAGCTCAGCTCCCCCAGCAAGAAAGAAAGAAAAAAAAATACATAGAGAGAAGGATGTGACATGTCTCTCCACGGATCCTCCCCGCCCTTGATACCTACCAGACATCTTCAGCTGCCTTTTGTTTAGATCAGTGAAGAATTTGGCTTTATCAAGCACCTTGATTGTGCTTTAGTGTCAAGGACAGCACCTAAAGGACAGAAACTGACTGCAAAGAGAGGCGCTTTGAACTCATAACATGATGAGAGGTATCATTGTATACATCATATGTATTATACGTGTATAGATACATATATAGCCCCTGGGACTGTATGTTTTTAAATATGCTAATGTCATGCCATCTGCACTTTCATTAGGGCATGAGAGCTGGATTCCATCTATGGGGCTTTGTTCATTGTAGGTAAGAATTTACAAGCTAAAAACTGGAGGTATGTCCACACAACTTTGCAATTGGTAGTCTCTCTCCACATTAAAAACATATGGGTGTAATGAACAAGAATACCCCAACTATGCTCAATATTACTGCTCAATATTACTTGGTTTTCATTCATTCATCTATTCAATCATTGGTATGTAAAATATTTGTTGCTCAGAGGTTGTGTGCCAAGCCCTGTACAAAGTTTGGGGACCACAGAGATTAATCCCAGCTAGTCCTGGACCCTGAGGAATCACCAGCCTAGTGGGAAAGACAAACATGGAAAGAGATAATCACAGCACAGCGTGATGCTGCCATCAGGAGAGGAGCTATGATTACTGGACAGTCATTGACCCTCCCGTCAAGGACCCATTTATCTCTTTCCTCTTCTTCTAGCTTGTCAATCCTTGCAGTCAATCAATCATGCCTGATCTCCCCAGAGGCCTGGTGTGGTCATAAACTGGCTGCTTTTAGGAATGTCCACTGGTGTTGTGATTATTTTTCAAAGTGATACTAGATCCTGGGATTTGATAGACTGAAGCATTAAGTATCAGACTCATTCAGTGATTCCTCCTTTTCCTCACCCCACCTTCATTGAACAACTGCTCTGTGCTGTGACGTGGGGTCACCACAGGGGACAAGGCAGGCACTGTCCCAGCCAACAGGAAGTGTACTTCCCAGTGAAGACAGGAGACATTTCCGCAATAATCACAGAAATGCACAAGTGTGAACTGTGATGACAGCTGGGAGGAAACGTAGGATTTGCGCGGGAAGTCTCCTGAGACCTTATCTGCTCTGACTGTGAAGGAAGCTTTGAAGAAATAACAGTCCAGCTGAGGTTTCAGCAACAAAAGGGGTCTGCACGGAGGAGAGCAGATGAATCAAGTGTCTGGGGCAGAGGGAACACCATGGTCTTAGGCCAAGGTGAGCAGGGACATATGAAACTCAAGGAACAAAAGCTAGCCAATTAATTGGAGCAGAGAGATAGGGAGAGAGGATCAAACTGAGGCTGGAGAGGTGGGAGGTGGCCAGGTCACACAAGACCTCAAGTCTCATGAAGGGGAAGTGACTGGAAGGTCTGAAGTGAGCAGATATGTGTGGATCACAGATTGTAGGGTGAGGTGCCCAGGTGGAAAAGCTCAACAGAGAAGACGAGCAACGTGACTGCTGGTTTCGTGGAGACCAGAGTAGCCTGGTCTGCCACAACATTGGCAAAATGAAGAGAAGTAGATAAATTCAGAATATTTGTTAGTGTGTGAAATTGACAGAAGTAGGAAAGTGATTGAATTGGGGAAGACCAGCCGGGGAGAAAGAGATTCAAGAATGATTTCTAGATTTCGTATGTGTCCCGTTGGATAAATGATTGACACAGCACATCATAAAAGTTACTATTTAAACCAACTTATTATATTTCAGCTAGATCTTCAAATTGTCCCTTTGTACCTACACACAGATGCCATTTTCGGCACATTGTTAGCTTCATAGGGAGTCCCTGGTTTATCTGTAATGTGGAAAGATGAGCTGATGCCTCTCGTCTCTACTTGCTTTAATCACCCCGGCCTTCAAGAATGTCCAGTGAGCTGCAGATGTCAACAGGTGTCATTTCTTGAGGCACAAGGATCTCTCTTAGGACATCAGTCTAATGCATGAGCTGACTGGGGATGTGGATTCTGTTTTGTGCTTGGGCTGGAAGACCCCACTGATAGCATCAAGACACCCAGCCAGCTGCAAAACAGGTTGAGAGTTGAAGTTCCAGAATTTCTTTGCAATTATGTAAATCTTCATCAACAGTAGTGCCTGTCACAAAGGCCGGATGCTGACACCCCTCCTACAGGTGGATAACTTGTTGTTTGGGAGCCGAGAGCTCAGCCAGATGATCAGTGTGATAATCAGATGATCAGTGTGTTCTGGGTGCCCTTTCATATGGAGAGGGAGAAACCCCTATGACATCATACCCCCTCCCCCCGTACAGCAGACTCAATTTATCTTGGGAATGAGGACCTGATCTCAAGTGTCAAGAAGGCCACTTCCAGGTGATACGACGTCTTTGACTCTTTCTATTATTATCTCCCTTATGACTGGGCTCAAACTCATGTTTATGAAACCCTAGAAATCCAGCTCTTTCCTCACTTCCCTGATGGGACAATGTCCCTGCTATCTCGCCCAGCACACCCTGACCACTGTGTGCCCCCCCTCTGGGTGATACCAGCTTCCCTTTTCACAAAGAACAGTATATTATGTGAAATGCTGTAGTAAAGTCTAAATTAATCAAATTTGACCTACCCTATCATGGGATGAACTGTGTCCCCACTTATGCCAGGAACGTAGAGTGTATGAGCTTTGTAAGCCTGTTTCTGTTTACTTCCAGGTGTCCCTCAAAGCTTCATGAGCCTGAGAGCAGCATTCTGTGCAAGGACTGGGGCTACACTGTGTTCCAGGAAGTGCTTCTCTTTGTAATTGGTGCTTGTTCTGTTTTGTGTGAGGACCTCAGCTCTAGACCCTCACCTGTTTCCAAGTTCCAATCTTCTCTAAGTGCTGCGGTGCTGAGACAGACATGAGTGACGTCACCACTGCAGACCATGTGACTCTTCATTTTCCTTTTCACATCACCAGCAAAAGATCCCAAAACAAAAAGACAACTGTTACTATGACTCTTATGCCCCCATTCTCAAACTTACACACTTAATATTTTGTCTTTTCTGAGTAATAACCCCCCAGGGGCAGGGGCCAGAGATCATATCTTTTTTTCTTTTTTCTTTTTTTTTGAATCCCCAGGACCTAGTCTACTGTCTGGCACAGAGAACACACTCAAGAAATGCTTTCAACTTGGATGAGAAAATAATACTGACAAACTACTGGTACTAGATAACTTCTTAAACAAAATGCATTTGGAAATGCTAAGCTATTACATTGTCACCTATTCTATACGTGCCACACGCTGAACGCTGTGGGTGCATCTTATCGGCTAATCCTCGCAGCCACCTTTCCAAGCAGGGTCCAGGAGCAGCCCATTTTCCAGTTGAGGACTTTAAGGTCAGAGATATTAGATTAGCTGCCCAAGTGCAGACAGCCGGTTAGGCGACACGGCCAGGATTCAAGAGCCAACGTCCTTCCTCCGTGTCTGAGAGCTTCATTACACTTCCATGCCTGACCACCGTCTTCTTTTCTTGTCTCTTATTAATGTGACACGTTCATTAGAATCCAGTAACAATTCACATTAGTTACTGTAGTTATAGCCATACGCATAGCATTAAAAATATAAGACATTCTCAAACGTGAAAAACTTTAGGGAAAATAAACATGGAGTGTGCTTTTGAAAAACTCTATGGTGAAACCCACTGACACAAAAAAGCAATCAAAGTAATGTATTCAGGAAAGGGAAAACTTAAATAAAAAAACTGGAAGTGAGCGCTGAACCCATTTAAGTGACAATCTCCAATCAAGCAGTTGGAGGACACACGATAGCAGAGCAAAATGCATGACACCCACCCCTTGACAAAACGCAGATTGCAATGTATGACATAAGAAAGACTTATGGAAGGAGGAGGAGAGTTGAGAAAGCTTACAATGGTTAATTTTGTCTTCTGTGGAGAAGAGTTAATCCCTATTGCCTAAAATTGATAAGAGATTAAATAGAAAGCAATGGCTACAATATTTTAATATTTGGGGAGATCCATTCAAAGGAAATCAGTTAAAGACAAATAAAAGTTAAGTTCACAAATATTTCATGAAAGTATGATTTGTTATAAAAACAAACAGAGTAAGGACAATCTAAGAGCAAAGAATCACTCAATTCTGGTAGACTGAAATGATAGTTAAGAAAACTGCTGCAACAAGGGAAATGAGTAAAGCAGTCATTTGTCCACCATCATTGAGAGTACCTAAAAGTTGTGTGCATAGAAAGAAAAAGTCAAAGAACACCTCTTTCCCCCTCCCACCCACACATGCCAGTACCTGGGGTGACCGTGCACTTCATTTAAACATTCTGAGCTGAGCTTGATGGCACAGCCAGCCACAACATAGGGCATATTTTCAGCAAACATTTTTGAATGAATACATACATAAGTGGCTTGCTTGCACTTTTTTTTCTTTCATTTAAATCATGAGGCCCTTGCTACATTACCTGGTAAACCTGGAACCCAGTGGCTTTCTGATGTCCCTATAAACATTTTCTGAGCCTTTTCCATGGTTCAGTGAATGAATGCTTTGCTTTCCAAGACTGTGTCATGTCTTCTCCAGCTGGAAAACAGATCCTTTTCAAGGAAATCATTTTATGATCTTAAAGGACTCCATCCAAATGCTGTACGGCAATATTACACTGTAACATCATAGGGGTCATAGAGAAAGTCCATAAAGATTGCTATTTTAATTTAGCTTTGCTTTAATAGTATACAGCTCCTGATCCTTGCGGGACCATAAATAGAGAATCAAGGACATGAAAGAGACAAGTTCTGTTACTTAATCTAGTCCCTTCAGTTTTTCAGATGAGAAAATAGACTGAAGATGGGAAGTGATTTATCTAAAGCAACATACGGTGTTGGTGAGTCATTTAACTCTCTGCTTTTTAAAGGGCCAAAGTCTTTTTGCAATGTTTGTTTGAAAAAAATTTTTCAATCAGGTGCACTTAGCAGTCAGATACCAGAGGAACAGAAATAGGTACCCAACATAAGCACAGATAACGCCACAAGCACAACCACAAACTGGGGGCTGAGCTACTGTGTGGTGGGGGAGAAAGGCAAGGAAAAGTCAGAATCAATGATGGCAAAAGCCAGGATCCAGGCCAACAAGAGATTTCCCAAAGCCAAGTGGATCTCAGCTACACCTCGTTTGCTTAGTGCCTACTCTGAACCGCCTGCGTTATTGTTGGGAAAGGTGACGTGAGTCATCAGGGTCTGTCCCAGGAAGGACCTCATGATTCAGTAACCCGGCCTGTCTAGATTGTGCTAAGGGAAATGGGAGGTAAACCTAGAGGCTCTGATGACCAGAACCAGTGGCTGGGGGGCCTGCCAGGCTCTCAGGAGGCCATGACTGGGAGAAAAGCAGACAGAGATAAGACACAATAGTCTCAAGTAACAGTGTCGACTGTTAAGGATCCATTGTGTCCACCTGGCTACGCAAACGGGTACCAAGATTAAGTTTGAAGCCACAACACCAGGTCTTTGGGGCCCAGCATCCAGCCAGAATTCTGAATGCCTGAATATGACAACTTTTCCCTACGACCATTTTCGATTTTTAAAATGTTTATAATACATGCTGCCTTTTAATCTTGAAATGTCCTAGGTGGACGTTTATATGTATATGTCGGTATGTGCACAATAAAATAAAAAATAACATAAGTACGGAGAAATATATGAGCAATACGTCTATTTGTGAGGGCCAAAACATTTGCTGTGGCTGTGCGGTACAGAAAATATTAACCTTATTTCTGGCTTTTATTTTAATAAGAATCTCTTGGACTAAATAATGGGAACCAAGTACAGTAATATCCTTTCCAACAATGCTATGGGCAGCCCCCTGGGACAATAAGGGGGGACTTGGTAAGTGACACTTGTACAGGTTTAAATTTGAAATTGCATTTAATTTGTATGTCCCATTACTTAGTTGAAAACATGTACCTCCAAGGCAAATGCAGACGGAAATGGGCATCAAGCTAAAAATATTTGAGAGGCAATAATTTGCCTTAATGCATCCACACCTAGATGGGGAAATTAATGAGGCATCTCAGGGGAGGTATTTCTTTGGCTTAATTTGTTTTCACGCTGTTACCAAGTTGTCAACCTAAGGACTGTACTGAAATACTGCTCTTAAACTTTCCTTTTGTTTCAACTCCTCCTAAGCACACTGCATCCCCACACCCTTCCCTCTGTTTATTGATTCAGCATTCAGTGCTTATGACATGCCAGGCATTGTTCTAGAAACCAAGGGGCACAGCAGCAAACGAGACAAGCCCGGGAATGGGCGGCCAAGCTGGGCCAAGATGTCATCCATTCTCTTTCCCTGTGATCCAGGTGCGTTGGAATAAGACTGGGTCCCAGAGGCTGCGGCTGGTGGTTGTATTATCCAGAGGTATTTAGGAATGGGGGAAAGACTGGGAAAGGCGAGGATTAGCAAAAGGAACACTTAGCAAGTGGCAAGGGTCAAGCCAGGAAGGTGACGGCTACAGTCGAGTATCAGGGATAAACCCAAATGGAAGGAACTGGAGACTGAAGACAAAGTGAGAGCCACACACGTGGCTCTGTGCCTCCTACGGGGCGGGGCCACCATCTACACGAAGCGGGGGAGGTCAGCTGAATTCAGTACGCAGACAGGCTTGGGAAACGTCTGTGTGTATCAAACATTTAACTGAGCACTGTAAAAATAGGTCTTTAAGTCCGAACACAAACGAAAATCCAGCCTAAATGTCCACAAGTTTATCCATAGGTAACGACTGGGACAGACACAGCAGTGCACCCTGGGTCAACATGGATCTGTGCAGCTTGATTATATTCTACAGAAGAGCTCAGCTGGGAAATCCTGCTATTCCCAGAACCAACCCCAAAGTTCCCCGACTACTTGACTCGTGTTCCTTTTTCTTCATGTCTACAAGAGCCACAGTCCTTTTCCAATACTCAACACAGAGACTGAGGTTTTGGAGATGTGTCCTGTTTACTATAGTGGGAGGGGCGGGGCGTGGGCACAGGATGACCCTCAGGTGGGGAAATAAGGAGGGGCCCTGAATAAAGTGATGTAAACACCCAAGATATGGGTGTCCTTTCTTTGGGATCCCACTGGTTCCTGCATGTCCCCATCCTCTGGACTCCTTTTACTCAAGCTAGCCAGCTGTGGTTGCTGCAGCTGGGAATATGCGAACCCCACTCAGAAGAGACCCAGAGTAGATAGACCACTGACAGAGCAACCTCTTCCACATAGCCCACCTCTCATGGAGGACACTTCAGCATTCAGTTTCTCACTGGTCCAGGATATAGATGACACCCTATGTGTATCATGAGAGAAGGAGGCAAAATTGACTCCCCATGAGCCCCTCAAGGGTCAGACAGAGATTGACGTGGAGTGGCCACTGTAAGTGGGAAGGAATAAATAAATGCTTGCTGCCAGTTCAATGAACAGATATTCCTGAGTGGAATCAGACTACTTCTAGGCTCTACACAGACGCAAAGGGAAGAGAAGAGAGTTCTTGAGTGGCAGGAGAATATCACAGAATAAGAGGATGGACTTTCATGAGGAAGACTCAACAGGTACTCCAGTGTCTTCTGTCCAGCAGCTGTGTGATGCAGGCCATCCCGTTTAACTTTGTGAGGCTCTTTCTTCCTTTGCAAAATGAGAATGACATTGTCCAATCTGTAGTGTTTTGGTGAAACATAAATAAGATAATTGATGGCCAGCACTTAGCATAGTGCCTAACCTACAGTAAGCGGGAAGTAAATCATTGCCATTATCTAAAGTAGTGGTAGTAGATAATATTCAAACATATACTCCAGATAATGCTAGTTACTATAGCAAATGAATCCCCCAGATTTCAGTGGCTTAGCATGAGATGAATTATTCCTTTCTCACATAATGTCCAGCCAGCAGTGGAGCCAAAATGAGGATAGAGTCTGCTCCATGCAGTCATCCAGGGACCCAGGGTGACAAAGCCTGTGGTGTGTTTAACACATGGCTTCTGGATTGCTCTGGAGCAAAAGTGGCACATGGAAGGTTTTCAAGAGTCAGTCATGGAAGTGACACTCTTCCCTTCACTCACATTTCATTGTCCAAAATTCAGTTACATGGCCGCACTCAAGTATAAGGGACGCTAGAGAATGTTTGAAAAGAAGGAAAAAAAGGGGGTTTGATGAACAGCCAGAAAGTCTCAGTCATCTAGAACTAGCTCACGTTCTATAAAAATCGGGACTTGAACACAAACATCCAAATTATAAATTGTGAGCTCTTTTGTGGTGGTTCCCTGTGCCCTCACTGCTTGGGCAGAGAACGAAGTCTCCATAGGAATGAAGGTGTCGAGGCAGAGATACGGCTTCCACCTGGGAGGGAACAGGTGAGCCAGGTGATTTCAAGAGATGTTTACACCACCTGAGCTGTATTTAGTTTTCCCAAATGGGAAGGTTTTAGTGACATTGTCAAGAAACTGTAGTAAAATCATTTACTAGAAGTAATTGCTAGTCTCGAAATCTTAAGCACATTTCTTAATCTCAGATCCATACTTGCCTTATTTGTACAATCGAATTTCTGTGTGGGGAAAGGATTGTAATGCATCTGGAATAAGGCCTGGTGGATAATAAGCATTCAAAAAATGGAATCATTATTCATGTGGTTTTATTTATACACCAGGAGAATGGAAAGAAGGGTTTTCCCCTCCCATTTTCCCTGCTGGTAGAACCAGGAACTCAAGCATAGTGGAACTTGGACTTGCTGGGTGAGGTCTGTTCTTGGCTCTGCCCACAGTGAGGCAGAGAATCGAGCTACTTCTGCTCCTAACCCTTGTCTGTAGTCATGAAAATTGAAACTACCTCCTGTGTTCAAAGGAACGTTATTGATTCCAATTCAGGAAACATACCCCATGCTTCTAACTCGACAGGTTTTTTTCACATAGGTTGCCTGTAGCTGCCTTCCATGGACCATTCAGATTCCAGTTGTCCCTGGTTGTGCTTGATCATAACTCAAAAATCTATTTCTGTTTCCCAAAATGAACCCATCTGCACCAAAGGCATTAATGAGAACTGGAGATTCTGCTAAAACATTCATACCCAACAATAAACTTACAAAAAAATAAATAAATAAAATAAATAAAAAAAACCATATCAAACATGTCCATTTGCCAAAATTCCTTCTTCATGGCTATATCATCAAAAAGATTATTTTTTTCTACCTTTCCCTCCTTACTCAGCTTTGATGGTTCCTGTCTCCTTGTATGTTCTCCTTGGGGGCCGCAATTGGCCCAGCTTCCATTGCGAAGAGAAATATAGCCTTTTCTCTGTCTCCATCTTAATACTGCTATACCCATACTCCCCACGAGTCTTTGGGAAACAGAGCTCACCAGTTTCCATAAGCTACCCTCTTTAGAAGACATTGGTGTTGTTAATAACACTGTCCCACATTGCATGCATGGAGGGGAATCACAATTTAGAGAGATTCAGTATGTGAACCAAAGTCACAATTTTCTAAAATGTGAATCTCCAACTAAATGCTTTTTCATTATTATTATTGTTGTTGTTGTTGTGGTTATTGTTATTCAACTAAATCACGTGGTCCTCACTTTGGAAAGCAGACATAAGGAATCTATGTGCTCTGTCTAGTCTAATGCTGTAGGGTTGACTGGATAGGTTGCCGCGTGCCCTCCTCAATCTCATCACTAGAAAGTCTTGGTTTCCTCAGCCCAACCATTTTTATGACTTTCAACTTTCAAGTATTACTGAATTTCTTCACTGGCAGATGTTTTTGAAGACCAATCAATCAAAAAGAACACGTCTTTTAATGAGAGCACTTAAAAACATTTAAAATGCACACCTTCAGGTTCTAAAAGCCCACAGTGTACATTTTTAGCTCCAACTGTTCCAGTTGGATGGTTGGTTTTTACTCCCCAAAAAAGCTTACCTACATGGGAAAACTTCATCAATTTTATTCTCTGAGAAAGAAAGCAAGTGAACGACTTGATTGAAATACAAGGAAATATGTATTGAACTGAAAGGATGTATATATTTATGCCTTCATTTTACTTAAACTGATAAATGGTGGGATATAATAGATACTGAGAAACCAAAATTAAATCACTGAAAATGCTTATGTACAGAAGTTTATTGATGTGTGAAAACCCAAAGTTTCATTGAGAATTTCCCAGCAATGTAGTTGCATTTATCTGAATATTATGGAAGGAATTCTCAAAAAGTGAGATTTAAGATCTCCAACTTTCCGTCTCATTTTTGCTTCATTGAAACCCACAAATGGCGAATTTAATTCTTGGGATAGTTCATAAATTGAATACAGTGGGGAGCAGATAAAAATTTGGAGGAAGTTTTGAAAACTGTTTGTACAACTAAAACCAGTGATTCTAACATGTAGTCTGCAGATCCCATGGGTCCTTGAGACACTTTCAGCAGAGCTGCCTTGTCAAGACATTTTTTGTTATAATACCAAGATGTGCTTTGCTTGTTTTCACTGTACTGACATTTGTACTGAAGATGCAGAGGAATGGTGGGTAAAACTACTGGCATCTTAGCACCAGTCAAATCAGTGACACTGGACAGTATTGGTAGCCATCACCTTCACTTCCTCATTTATTTAAGAATTCCCTTCATAAACTGTAAAAATTACTGTGCTGCTATGTCTTGACCTGGGACTATCCGTCTGTATTAGTTTTCTACCACTGCTACACAAATTACCACAGTGGCTTAAAACAACACACATTTATCCATCTGATAATTTTGCAGGTCAGAAATCTGACATAGGTTTAACCATGTGATTTTAATCAAGGATGTAAGCAGAGGTGTGTCCCAGCCTGGCAAGTCTAGTGAGGGGTCCATTTCCTGCCTTTTCCACTTTTAGAGGTGTTCCGCATTCGTTGGCTCATAGCCGCCTTCTTCCATGTTCAAAGTCAGCCATATGCATCTCTCTGTCTTTCTTTCATAGTAACATCTCCCTCCCCGAATAGAGCCAGGAAACGTTCTCCACTTATAAGACTAATGTGTAAAGTCATATAAGAGTCTATCATTAATTAGATTTAAACTTAAAGATGTACCAATAGATTTTAATGTAACAGGGCATGAAAAACTCATTGATATGGTTTCAAATTCCAAATTACAACTAACCTTTAATAAAGGTGAGTTGTCGAGTTTTGGTGTAGTATCCAAGAAGAATGTCTCGAATTATCTGAAAATCTATAAAATACTTCTGCCATTTCCAATGACACAAAGACGTGAGGCTGGAATTTCTTCATATATTTCACTCACAACAACCTATCACAGCATTTTGAATGCAGAAGCAGACGTGAACGTCCAACTCTCCTTTATTAAGGATAAACATTAAGGAGATTTACAAAAAATGCAAAATAATGTTACTCTTCTCAATGATTTTTGGGGGAGGAAACCTCGTTATATTTCATCAAAAACATCTTATGTCCATTATCAAGCAATAGATTTGTTATTATTTCTAAATAAAGTAATAAATTGATATTCTATACATTTGTTTTCATTTTTAATACAATAAATATTGACAGATACAATCCACATAAGCAAATTATTTGGGTCCTCGACAATGTTTAACAGTGTAAAGTAAGGCCCCAACATTTGAAAAACACTATAGTAAATAATATTAGGGATAAAACAGTTAAATAGAAACATCCATTCTAAGAGTTGCTTCAGCCAAGAGGATGACGAAGGATATTACAGGGAATGGACTCCATGTTTTAGCTTACTGGGAATCTATTGACATGTAGAATCCAAATCAGGAAATGAAAACCACACATCATGAAGAGTGATAACGTGTTGCTTCCGATGGTCAATGTAGTGGCTAAACTCTGATCTGGCCAGCAATGCTCCAGGGTTTTATTCACATCATGTGCCAAACCAGAACCACATCACAAGGAAATTCACTTGGCTGAGTGGTGTTTCTGCAGTAAATGAACCCTCCTCTTGGTCTTTTCAGCCCTGGGATATGGAGGTAAGAAGCCTAGAAATGTGTCTACCTAGTGTCTGGGTTGCTAATTCGCATTGAGTGGGAAAGCCCCTAGCTCAGTAGATGGCACATCAATCTGAAGGGTTTGGTGGCATTGGAACCCCCACTGAGATAGTAAACAGGGCCATGTGCCAGATCCTGCCTCAGTGGCTGACCGAAGGGCCCATGAACAATCCTGAATGGATCTAAAAGTGGTGTTCCTCCTGCACGTTTTCTGGGAAGAGTATCCCTTGATGTTTTCAAAGAGGTCCTCCAAAGTAAGCTTAAGAACCACAGGGTAGGTGTTTCATTCACTATGTGCATTCAGCTTGGTTTTGCTCCCTTGGAACTTTGCTTGTTGGTCTGCCGCCACAGTTAGTACACTCTGAAAAGTGAACTGCATTATAATTAGTGAGTAAGCCTGACCCACAGCCTGTGAGCTCCGATGAGGTCGGGGAATGTGTCCAAAACACCATTGTGTCCTGTTTTTATAAAGTGCTTTAGATATAACAGGTGCTCAATAAATCCTGTCAAGTTAAATTAAATGATCTCATTTACATTTCATATGTGCATTCAAAGTGATAAATTTTAAAATGAGCCCTGCACAAATGATGGGCAATCACATAGATATGTACACGCATATAAAATCACTTTCAGGTGTGCAAAGCAACTGACCCACATTTATTCATTATCTATCAGTTGAGCCCAGGTGTCAAGACAAGTCGCTAAAAAAGACATGCTTTCTGCCCTTCATGAGCCCACCATGTAATGGAAGATGTAAGTGTGAGGGTTCACAAAAACAATACATTGTAACCCATTGACTTTGGGAAACACAGAGGACTTTAAGAGCACAGAATGGAGGAAGGTCAACTTGCCTGGGGACGCAAGAGATCGCTGGAAGCCTTTAAAAGGGGAAACCCTAAGGAAAAAAGGCTTGCGTGGGAAGGAGATAGTCAGCAAGAGGACCGATGCAGAAAGACTCTCAGGGAGCAGAAGGTTCATTCGTATGTGTGAAGAAACTACATAATAAGAAACTGTGGCATACATTTAAACACACACACACACACACACACACACACACACACACACTCATGCAATGCCCCTAACTTCAGAAATACCATTGATTTCCATCAAATCCACAGGCAAGGCCATACTCCTGGTGGAGCCTAAGTTTCCCATCTGTAAAATTAATAGATAGAACCACATCAGTGGCTCTCACTCGCACCCGAACATTAGACTCGTCGAGAGCAGTATTACCCATTCTTTTGCTCAAGCCACATGCCCAAAGGTTTTGATTCTATTGGTCTGGGACAGGGTCCAGGCATCAGATCTTTGAAGAAAAGTTCTCCACATGATTCTATAGAGAACAGCTAGCTACTAATTAGTTAATACATACGTGATTTCCCTTCTGGCTTAATTCATTCAATTCCCCATTCAGTCTTTCACTATTCTTCTATCCACTAACCATAAAAGCTTACGGCATACCACACATCTATTGGGTATTTATGAGATAGCAAAAGGAGCAGGTCCATCCCAGTGCTCATAGAACCGGCAATCGAGCAGATACGCAGATGGATGTGTCTCTCACTTACCTTTGTCCCGGCACCTGGTTTTTCCCAGACGCTCCCACTACCACTATGTCGCTGCCAACTTATTCTAAATCCCTAAATGGAGTTATCCAATTGCATGTATATATATATATATATATATATATATATATATATATATATATATATATATGTATGTATATATATATATATATATATATATATATATATATATAGGTCAAAGTAGCATTTTGACCAAACCATTTTCTTATTAATTTGGTCCCGTTGCAATGTTAATCTGTCATTTCAGTTTATCGGTCAAACCTTCCCTTGTAGGACCAATTGTCTAGACCAACCCTCTTTCTAAATGCTGTGGACTTGAAGCAACTGGACCATCGGCCTCCTGGCTTTGTGGTCGTGAGGGTAGGTCACTTCACCTCCCTGAAACAAGTTCTCCTCATCAACAGAATGGCTGTTGTAATGTTATCTCATTTAAACTTCAGGGGGAAAAAATATTGTTGCTTCTGTTATGCATGAGAAAATGGAGGCTCAGGGAGGTTAAGAGAAATTTCTAAGGTCCCAGCACTAGGAAGTGTCAGATTTGTATGTGGAATTTAGATCAGTCTGAAACAACTGCCCATAGGCTCTTTTTACCATCCTCATTTCAATAACTTTGCCATCATTCAAAACTAGCTTGAAACATCTTTGGAATTCCTTTAGAGTCAATTTCCAAGCAAGCCATTACCTTATGGGCATGTCTCATCTTTGATTAATAGGTGTATAACTAAGCCCCCATGTTTCAACAATGGCAACCTTATTGAAATAAGTATATGGCTTCCCTTGGAGAATACTTTAAAAGGTACAGATCC
Organism: Rhinolophus hipposideros; assembly: GCF_964194185.1. Lineage (NCBI taxonomy): Eukaryota > Metazoa > Chordata > Mammalia > Chiroptera > Rhinolophidae > Rhinolophus > Rhinolophus hipposideros. The sequence goes on from NC_138051.1 coordinate 97,147,920, forward strand.
ATTTAGATAAATGCAACCTAAGCCAGCTCTGTCCTACAGAATTTTCTGTGATGATGGAAATGCTCAAAGCCTGTGCTGTCGAACAGAGTAGCCATGAGTCACAGGTGACATGAAGCACTTGCAATCTGACTTACTAGTCAACTAAAGAACCAAATTTTAAATTTTATTGTATTCTAATAAATTAAAATCTTAAATAGCCACATGTGACTAGTGGCTCCTGTCCTGGGCAGCACGGTTATAAGTTATGTGTTAATAACAGCAACAAGAATCTCAAAAACAACCAGTCCTGTGACCTTGAAGACACAGCCTGTGTGTGCCGTGAAAATATGGAGTCAGTTTACTGGGCTGATCTGTCATTGTTCGCATATATTGCTCAGACCAAGTCTTGGGGGTGTTAAACTGCACCTCTGGGGAAAATGGAGACAACCACTGCCCCACTAGAATTGTTGAGAGGAACTATAGCATCAAGTCTGGAAAAAGCTAGGTATAGTTTGGAAAGTGACACCAAAAGAGACACATCTCAGAGTCTGAGTTTTGTCTGGAACCCAGGTTCCTAACTCTTGGCTTTTCTTATTTTGAAACACTGCCAGCTGTTCCTCTGGAAGCTGAAATGAAAGGCCTGTTTTCACTTCAAAAGCATGACCTGTGATTCAACACTAGACCAGCCAATATGTGGTCTTTGAGAAGAGCTTCCAAGGCTCAAAAGGACATATGCTATTTCCCAGACAGGACGGCACTCATGGTCCTACAGAAGAGAGTCAGGGAGGGTCAAGGCTTGGACAGCAACAACCTTTCCTCATAACCTGCCTGCACCCTTCTATGTTAACACACTGTGAACAGAGCAGAAGTGACAAAACCAATCCATCACCCCAGAGCCAACACAAAGAGGAATAGAGAGGTTAACAGAAATTGATGACATCCCCGCTGGAATTTTACACTGATTCGGCCAGCCCTACGATTGAAATAGACAAAGATTTATAGTCCGAGCGAGGACTCTGGCTCCCCTTGATTGCCTTGATTTTTTTTATGCGCTCCTGCATATTTATCCCTAAGCTCATCACCGGCTTGTAGCATTAGAATGCTGATTTGATTTTACATTCCAAGAGGAGCAGGCATTATGCAGCCATTTGCATGATGTGAGAGAAATCACCAGAATGGTTTCTGATATCAGCGGCCAAAATGATCGTGAATGTTCACCTGCAAAAGCAGGCTTGTGGTGTTTTTTTTTTTTTTGAAATTCAGGTTCCCTTTTGCTTCTCTCAGTGTAAAAATAAAAAAGGGAGAATTATTCCATATCCTGTGGATGAGAAATTGTATTTTGTCATGCCTCCGAGGGCTACAGCGGCATTGAGCTTTTATGAATTCGTTTGATACCAGGGCTGTGCGTTTCGAGTTCCAACACAAATTTTTCCCCCCATGACATTATTACTGAAAGCTTTTATCAGTTCATTGTGACAGAAAATTGATTATTATCCTTGACATTTGATGGATAGCTTTCATAAAAGGACTTTTTTTTTATTTCATGTTGGCCTATAAAATCCCTCCCCCACCTCCACTTCCCCCAAAAAAAACTTTCTTAAGACACAAAAAGAATTTCTCAGTTCCCTTGTAAAACTTCCTCTAGGCATCTGCAGTGAAGAACCAAGCGCGCAAGAAAAAAAGTTGAAGGACAAATACAGATCTGAACTCGCCGTTGTGTGTACTCACATCTGGCAAAAGGAAGTTAGGCTGCATCTGAGAGACAGGACCCGGGCTGCGACTCTCAGAGAAGTCCGGAGGCTAATTCATCCCACAGTTTGCAAATATTATCACCGTGAGCAATTCTACTAATGACCATACATGAGAAAGCATATGTGAGGGCACTTTTTAAATTCTAGTCTGCATGCAAAGACTATTTAGATAACGTGTTATCTTTTGCTGTGTCAGGTAGAAAAAAGCAGTCTGTCTATTGACTGGAATAGAATAACCATAGCCCACTGCATTTTTGCAATATATCCACTCTCTCCGTTTCTTTTTCCCGTAACAGTGTGAGAAAGATGGTCTTATCTCTTCTCTCCAGAAAAGGACCTGAGGTTTGAGAGCTGAAGGGACTTGACACAGGTCCCTCAGCCCATGCATGGTAAAGACAGACCTGAAACCCATCTTTCTGACTTGGAATCCAGGGTCCATCGAGGACATAACACCCCCTCATCCATAGCTTATTCCTAGAAAAACATAGCAGGTCACCTTTAGGAATATAGTTTTTCAACTCAGTTATTCACTCAGACAGAAGCACACGCGCGTGCATGCACACACACAGAAAGAATAATCAAGTTGCAGGGAACCTCAGACTCCGGGCAGTTTGTAGCTCTCCTTGTGGGTGTACTTGACTTCAGCCTTCTTTTCTGCTCTATCCCAATCTGCCTACGGGCACCAACAAATTCATACTTTGTTCAAATTCAAGCAAAGTCATCTTAGTTGGGATTTGCAAATTGGGGGAAGAGCTTCCCAACAGACTTACAGAAGTCAGGAACCAGCATTTAGGGAGCAAAGGTTCTAATTTCGATGGCACCCTCACTGAGGCAAAGCATGTTCGCAGACGTCCCATTTCACCTGCACAACTTGGAGAGGGGAAATGCCAGCGTCCTTTTACAGACCAGGGTTTCTGGCCTGTTAGCTCAAAGTTTTCCAGTGAGAGAAGCAGAGGAAGAACCAACTACAGGTCTTCCGGGATTCCTCTAGTTCCTCCGAAACACAGTTGAGTTCCCTCCCTTTGGTGAGCCTCTAGGTTTTGCTGGGCAGTGAAATTACCCCTCTGGAAAGCGCTGCCTTTCTAACTAGACAGGAAAGTATTATCCCATAAAAGATCAGCTGCTTCATCTAGGGCTGTTATGATGTACGCACAAGAACTTAAGGAAAACTCACTTAGGAAAAAAAACCCACACAGGTCACAGGGGATCTAGGAAGTTGACTATTTTTCCCCATGACCTCACTTTATGCCTGTCAGAAAATGCACTTGTCCCCACAGTCCCTGAGGGGTGTTACAATGAGAGCTGAAAGTGTATTAGAATTAATAGGAACAGTAGGTGTCTACGGAAAGAGGAGACTTAAAATAGTTAATTAAGTGTAGGAGGTAGAAAACTTTATTTGATGAATCAAATGGTCTTCATTAAAAGTGAACTTTTCCTGGAAACTAGAGATGCCACTTAAAAACATACTTTTTTCTTATTAAGGAAGAGAGATTAATGTATGACCATTATAAACATTTTGAAATGTATAGAAGTGCACTCTATTAAAAAATATATATAAAAAACATTTGTAATTATAACCCAAAGATAACCACAATAAATGTGATTTCTTGCATGATTGTTTTGTTTTTTTCCTAAGTGTTTATGTGTGCTTCTGCGAATTACCAATTTAGTATCAAATGGTATATATTGATTTTTATACTTCAAAAAAAATTTAGTTAGCATTACAACTAGAGTCTAGACATTTACCATTCTTTGGAAACTTGACTTTAAATGGCTGTATAGTATTTAATCATTTGGTCGTCACATGCAACACATTTTTATTTTATTTAAGTTACCTCGCTATTAAAACACAATTAAGTTGCTTCTAGCTTTCCTGGTTTTAATCACGCCTTGGCCTACTGGACGCCCAAGCTGCAAGATCCCCATGTGAGATGGGTATATTATCGCAGTTTCCAGGGGAGGCAGAAGTCCAACGTGTGGTTTTCCCAGAGTGAGAGAGAAGTGGTGGAAGAGGGCCAGGACACAAACATGGTTACCTTCACTCCAGGGCCAGTTGTTCCATCACAGAAAAGTTTAGGAATACTGCTTGGAAGAAGTTCTCTAAGCAGTGCAAAATCATGAGCCTTGAAATCAGATATGTGAACCTGAACTGGAAGAGAAGACTTTGTGTTTTGTTCCTTGTTTATCTCTTTCCAGCTCTGTGTTCTTGAACAAAGGACTTCACCTCAGTCCCATTTCGCTGTTATTAAGTCAGATATTTTCACCCTTGTGCTGTTGTTAAGAGGATTAAATACAGCATTCCATATTTAAAAGTACCTCGGGGAGGTGAAGTGTGCAGTAGGCTTTCACTAAATGAGTTCTGTTATCATTACTAATTATTGTATAAGATGGTCAATAACAAGTGGCATGGCATTTCTTCTTGAACATCTAATAAGTGACATGACTTTTGTCATGCCACTGTATTCTCTTTCATTTAAAGCTTGAAGATTTTAAGTGACAGTGAAATAACAGACTCTAAAAAATGAGCTCTCCATAACCCCTGGACCTCCAGCCCTGGGCCACAGGGAAAGAAATAAAAATAGTATGATCCAAATTGTGCAGATGTAGAACGTGAGACCAGGTTGCTTTAGGCCACCGGCAGAGCAAATGTCAAGAGTAGGATCCAAATTGATGAACTGTTGGCTTCTGAAATGACACTCATGTGTTGGAACAGAACTACCTGGAAATACACATATAAATGTCCCACCTTCCCAACTCACCCCTTGAAAATACGTACTCAATCACTTGGCACGTTTCAGAATTATGGTTCCTCTGTGATGGAAAATAATTATATTTATATCTGTATCTATATCCACGTGTTGGACAATGAAGTTGGTGAACTTGTTGCAACGATGTTGCTAACCTTTTTTGATATCAGTGGGATTATTCATTATGGATTTGTACCAACTGGAGAAATAGTTAACCAAGTCTATTATTTGGAAGTGCTGAAAAGGCTGCATGAAAAAGTTAGATGAAAACAACCTGAACTTTTCCCAACAATTCATGGCTCTTGCATCACAACAATGCACCAGCTCATACAGCACTGTCTGTGAGGGAGTTTTTAGCCAGTAAACAAATAATTATATAGGAACACCATCCCTACTCAGCTGATTTGACCCCAAATGACTTCTTTGTTTACCCGAAAATAAAGGAAACATTGAAAGGAAGACATTTTGATGACATTCAGGACATCAAGGATAATATGACGACAGGTCTGATGGCCATTCCAGAAAAAGAGTTCCAACATTGCTTTGAAGAGTGGACTAGGTGCTGGCATCAGAGCATAGCTTCCCAAAGGGAGCACTTCGAAGATGACCGTAGTGATATGCAGCAATGAGGTATGTAGCATTTTTTCTAGGATGAGTTCACTAACTTAATTGTCTTATCATCTATATCTATCTATACCTACATTTATATCTTTTATCTTTATCTTTATCCTGTTATCTAGAGCTTTGCTCTCTAATATAGCAGCCTCTGGCCAAAGACACCTACTGAGCATTGAAATGTGATGGGTCCAAATTACGATATGCTGTTAGTGGAAACTCCACACCAGATTTCCACAACTTATTAGGGGAATAAATGATATGAAATTTGTCATGAATGCTTTTTATTTCGATTGCATGTTAAAATGATAATATTTGTGTTAAATACATTATCAAAATTCACTTTGTCTGTTTTATTTTCCTTTTTTAAGTGTCACTGGACAACTTAAAATTGTGTATGTGTCACATTATATACCCAGGGGGCTTCACTGCTCCATAGAAAGTCTGTCATGTCTTAAGAATTTAAAACAACTTGCCCTGGTACTTCCATTACACTGGATTCAATAGATTGGGTAATATCAGTTGGAAGGAAGGGGACAAAATGTTCAGAAGTGCTCCCCAGATTGGTCCCTCTCCCCACAACACATCAACATACCTGGTGGAAAATGCTCTGGTCACTCTGATATATGTCTGAGTATGCACCATGTCCTGAGTATACAAAATGATGTGTTTCCCCCAAAGTGACCTTCAGAAAAATACACATGGGCATTTCAGTACCTGGAAAAATCTGTCAATGTAGTGCAGAGCAAAAAATAGTTTAGGCCAAATTTTAGATACTTAGCCTGTGTTCTAACCTGGTTTGACTGTCTCAAAGGGGTTCTTTTGCTTTTTCCTCTTTAACAGTATGGTCAGTAATCTCTTAAAATCACTATCAATTCCCTGAAGCTGAAGAGTTATTTTTAACTACAATTATTACAGCAACTGAGAGTTTTTCTTTTTGAAAATCATTTTCGTGGTATAAGTAGAAATCAGGAATTCCCAAATTTTTTAAGTGATTTCTTCCATTATCAAAAAAAGTTGTGTTTTTTAATGTTAGCGGGGAGTAGAGAAGAATTCTTAAGAAATAAAATTCTCGAAACATTCATTTTCCTTGAGAATTCTCAAGGGGATAATTCTTGAGCTAAAATCTACTGACGTGACAGCTTTTTTAAAAAAAATATTGATTTTGTAAAATTCAAAACAAACAAATTAAAAACCCCAACAACATGCAAATTGAAAAAGTGATTGGCAAATTCCAAGTAGTTTAATGTTTAATTTACTTAATTTTTTATTTCGTTCACAGTATTAATGTAAGTACTGTGTTTTTCAGGTATTTTAAATATGCATGTGTAAATGAATTAATGGAATAAATACATGTAGACATCTGACTGTTTCATATTCATTCCTAAATGTTTATATTTTCAAGTTGACTGAAACCTTTTATTTGGATCCCCTCATTAGGGGATATTTGGAGTTAATGTTTTAGCAGATATAAGCAAACATAGATAGGTGATAGATAGATAGATAGATAGATAGATAGATAGATAGATAGATAGATAAAGATAGAGAGAAAGACTTTAAGGAATTGGCTCATGAGATTATGAGGTTGGCAAGCCAAATTTTGCAGGGCAGGCTAGCAGTTTGGAGTCTCAAGGAAGAGCTGATGTTGCAATCTGAAGTCTGAAGACTGGAGGCAGAATTCCCTTTTGGGCTGGGTAAGTTGGGGGGCATTTCAATGTGTTTTCTCGTAAGCCTTCATCTGACTGGATGAGGTCCACTCCCATGATGGAGGGTAGTCTGTTTTACTCATAGTCCATCCACTTATAGGTTAATCTCTAAAAACACCCTGACAGAAACATCCAGAATAATGTTTGATCAAATATCTGGGCACTGTGGCCCAGCCAAGCGGACATAAAATTACCAATCACAGGATCCCTTTGGGATTTCCTTGGGACTCTGTGTTGTAGAATCTGGGGTTAAAGAGGGGATGGGTAGACTATGGAAATCTAAGGTTGGTCTCCAACCTTTGTCTTCATAGAACTATTAGAGAGCGACAGTATGTTGGGAGATTGACGCGGTGTGGCTCTCCTTCCTTGGACATCCCACTGCCCCTTGATGTCCACCACTGAGTCCATCATTCACTCACACAGGAAAGAACCACGAAGCGCAAAGAATTCAACCTGACGTTCCAGTGAGACATTTTGTGTCCAAAGAGAAACAACATTCTTGAATGTGAGAATTTTTTTGAGATAGAAAAGAATTTTACAAATGTAAATGGAAAAAAAGTCTGTTTCTGTATCGGACAATGTTCAGAGGCCAGAGGCGAGCGATAACGCTCGGAGCTGCGTGGTGGGCAGCCCTGCAGGCTATGGCCTCGGGTCATCTTCTCGGTGCATCTTTGGTGCAGCTGGAAGGAGCCGGGTGAGTTGGAGGGAATGAAACCAGGGTAAGAACACTCTGACTGGTCTGAACTCTCACGCCCCAGACCTTTGTCCAGAGAAAAGATAATAGAAATGTCAAAAGTTCAAAACACAGGCTGCAACTCCCAGGTTATACTCCACTTCCCTCCTGCTTTCTCCAACATGGCAAAGCAGAATACAGCATATGCTAGAACCAAATTTTGGAAGTGCAATGCAGTTTTACTAATGGATTTGGTTATACTTACATATTAACCATGACATTAGGGCTATAGGCTGTCTGTTCACTCATGCACGCATTTCCCCCACCCAGGGAGTATTTACCATTTACACAGCAGCACCAGGCACTCGTGTGATCATTGTCCCTGTCCCAATTTAAGGAAACCAAAAGAAGCAGGTGGCACTCACTGGCAGCCCATACCCTCCCCTTCTTTGTGGGCACAGAGCTGGCCTCCATTCTCCAGCCCCCCTTGCAGTGCAGCCAGGGGGCTGAGCGCTGGAACATGAGCAGAGGCGTGCACCCAGCCCATAAGTCTTAAGATGGAAGAGCTCCTGGTCCCCAGATAACTACACCAACCAGAGTCCCCCCACCAATAGCCCAACCTCCACTCCAAATCCTTGATGAGAAGCAAAATTCATTGTGCCAAGCCATCGAGATGTGGGGGTTGTTTGTTATGGCTCCCTAACCTATCTAATACTGGGGAGTAAGAGGCCATCAAAAATGCTCCCAAATCAGCCAGCCTAGACTGAGGAGTAAACTTTGGAGGTTTTTTTTGGTTTGTTTTTATGGTTGACAAGGGAGCATGGAAATGCCAAAGATGTTTGCGTGGGAGACTGTGTTTCCCCCCGACCCAGACTAGGGCAGCAGTTGTGACGTCTACGTGGCCATGCCTAGATTTCTTGAAAGCTTAGCAGAAGGGGCACTCACTTGGCCCACTGACTGGCAGTAGGCAAATAGTATTGAATACAAGAACGTGAACCCCAGAACATGGCAGGCAGAGAGCAGGTGCTTGATGAACAAAAGAAGTGTGTTGAGTTACACTGAGGGTGCCTGCCAGGCAAGACAGGGGAGGCAGGAGCCTTCAGGAGCTATGGTCTCAGGGAGGGAAGCAAAAGCCAGCAGGTTACCTTCCTGCAGGTGATGTGAGGGTGGGACTAAAGAAGGAGGGAAGGCCGGCCCTCCTGTGGGAATGGGGAAGTAAACGTGGGTTTCCTCCCAGCTCTGCCCCTTCAGACTCAATCCACTTGGTTTTCCCAGAAATATGAAGGCAGCACTCCCCCCTGTGTCCTCATCCCCTGCCTGTGAATTTAGTTGTGTTTCACATATGTGAATCGTTGGGTCCTGTGGCCACCAGACCTTGAAATCGGTTATACAACGTATTATCAAATGCTTGTTCAAATTCATCGGAAGCCCCAACTCTCTATCCCCTCTTATCCACAGTCCTTTGGGAATGGAGGGGAAACAATAGATTCATTTCACAAAAATCATCACATTTACATATTTTTATCATGAGCTCAACGAATGATTTTAATTAAACCGTTTTTAAAGAAGGTAGAGAGGAAGAAAGGCAAGATGGTAAATATTTAACACCTAATCAAGAGGAGAGAAGCGTGAAGCTGAAACCCTCATTAAGCTGCATGGGCTTGAAGAACTGTGGGCCTTGGGAACAGCCTCGGTCCGAGCCCCCACCCTCCTTATCAGGAGGTGACACTGGGTGAGCCATTTCACCTCTTTCAGACTCATTTGCCTCATCTGGGAAAATGGGAAGGATGCCAACCTCATGGGATTATGGGCAGCAGAGCCTGGTGATATTAACAATAATAATGGCCAACATTTCTGGGATGGAAATTATGTGCAGGCGCTTTACCCAGACTGCAGCATTGAATGCTTGCCCTGACCCTGTCAAGGAAGCGTTGTTACTTTCCTTAGTTTACCTAAGTGTAAACTGAAGATTAGGGAAATCAAGAATCTTGCCCAAAGTCTCACAGCTGGTAGCTCACCAGGCTGGCACTCAAACCCTGGCAGTTAGAGCCCAGAGCTCACGTTCTTAGCCATGAATTTGGCTTGCTTAGACTCTAGTGCCTAGAAGATAAATGTACACACTGTCCTTACTTCTCAAGTTCAAGCCAAATAAGAGGATGTCTGATTAATTTTCTAGTTATTTCTACCATGACTTCTGCCATCATCTTATACTGGGGGTGCTAAAAAATGTATACAAGTGGACACTGGTCAGCGTTGCTCAAGCAATAGTTCACTGTAATTAGAAGTGTCTGAACGCTGATGGTAACCACTTTGAGCACCTCTTGTAATTGCAGAAGTCAAACGTGACTTGTATTCATCTTTTGTTATTGGTATATATTGAGTATTGCCATTTGAATACAGTTTTCCTTTCTTAAAATGTGTACACATTTTTTTGGCACCCTCTGTATTTACTTAGCCTTTTACAAAGCATGCTTGCAAGTGTTTTCCATCGGAAACATCAAATAACTGGGAGCATACAAAAGTTATTTTGGCCAAAGTCTTGCTCTACACAAAGGCAGGCCATGTGATATCAGGTTTCCACTCGAGGTACCTGCTTCAGAAATTGGTCTGAAAGGAGATGGGAGAATACAAAGGGCAAAAAGGGAGAGCGTTGGACCCGAGTCTTTGAGCATTCCCTGATCAGTGGTCAGTCTCAGGAGGTGAACTTTCAGTCTTTGTCATTCCGGGAGTGATTGGATGCACGAAATTAAGCTGTGAGGCAGGAGATGGGGATAAATCAGAATGCACAGCCCTTTCAGCACTGTTCTAAGTGCTCTGTTGAGATAATTGTATGGCTGTTTCTGCAATCAGTTCTGAGAAAATTGCTCCTCCCAGATTAGCTTCCCCTTATGCAATAATTTTTAGTTGATGGTTTTGAATTGCTGTGAAAGAAACTATATATACATATATATATATACACACACACACACACACACACACACACACACACACACACACACACACACACTGGGCAAATAACATGAGTAGACCTTATCAGAAGAGGGTACTTTGATATGTTTCAAATATATTTGAATGACACTCCCAACAAACAACAGTTCCTTGTCTTCCTCTTTTCCTTTCTCTGTCTCTCCTTGTATTTTCTTCCCTCTCGCTCCCTACCTTCCTTCCTCTTCTCATTCTCCTCTTCACTCTTCTTCCACTTTCTCCTCCACTTTCTCCTTTGGCTTAATGACAATTGTGTCTGGACGTCTCACTTTCTGAATCAGAGAGGTAGCTTTTAAGTTCCAAACAGAGTTCTCTGAAGAGTAACAGCTCTCATGAAACCTCATCCTGAAGTGTTTATTTAGCACTAATACTGGCATGCTTATCATGCTGCCCTTTCTAGAAAGGCTCACCCACCGATGTTCACAGTTAGTGAGACAGGTCTCCCTAGCCTCCCTTCCTGTCAGTGGTAGGGGACAAGAATGAGCTGGATGGAATCTTTCTCAAACTCTCCCACTAAGTCCTCTGTGGCCGGGAACACAAACTGCCTGGTCAGAACCACGCAGCTTGTTCTCAAGGACTGGAAGGCCGTCCTGGACCCCACCAGTGCCCAGGTGAAGAAGTGACTCACGCATGGCCATGTAGTTAAGAGTATGAGAAACCAGCTTGATCCCACATCATGGTCCTAGCCCTGTGTGTCCACCATGGTGCCAGGAAACGGAGCTTCCCCTTCAAATCAGACAGTATCTCTATCAGTGCTCAACCAGCCTGCGAGGAGGCCCATTTCAGCAGTTTGGCGGAATGTGGATGGGTAAAGGCACAGTGTGTTGTTTAATAAAGTATTCCTTCTCTTGTATTTTCCTTTGGAGCTCATTTGAATACACCATTTACATTCACAGCTTACAAGAAGCAGACAATGAAAGATATGTCTCTTACCTAGCAATCTGGGAAATAATCAACTGGTTATCCCCAACGAAAGCAAAGTTTTAAGTCGTGAAGTCTGGGCCATCTTGAATGAGAGAACGCCAACGGAGAGAGAGTGAGGGTTGGGGCTTTCCAAGGGCATTTACTTGTTGAAGGAAGTCATTCAGTTTGCATTACTGCCAACAATTCTGCCTCAGCTGATTTATGTCCCATACATGAGGTCTATCTCTACGAGAGTTTACTTCATTTTCACACAAAGTGATAAAGGTAAACTTTTTTTGAGATATTGAACAGGCCTGTGATAATAAAAAGCAACAATATAATTGTAAATAGGGCATACTATTGATGTATACATCCTGGTTGTAATTTTCATAATATCTGTTTTGCTAAAACAATGTTTTTATGAGCGTCACTGCAATGCTAGGTCTTCGGGAATAGCATACCAGTGTCTCCATTATATTCTCTGGGGACACTCACCTTGACTAGAGGCCTAATTTGGGACTGGACAGCAATATCTGCACCAGATGACATTTGTCATCATTTGTCATCCAACCTATTGGCTGTTGCTTAGCAACAGGTCAATGTTCTACTGAGTATTTGCTGAAGTCGATTAGTAGCATTGTTGCCATAACAACTACCTTTGTTAGTTAATTAAGTTGATTTGACTCAGAACTGGCATTGGGAATCATGTATGTTGTATGAAGTATTCAATGTCCCAGTTCAACGACTGGTTTTCACTGGTGGGTTGGTATTGTCCTCCAAGAGGTGTCCCATCCCTAAGTGTTACTCATTCAACCTATAATATAACTAAGCCAACTGTGCCAGTGATCCAGAAAATGAGGCCTTAGCTATATATTAACCTATTATTTTATTAATGCTCTCAACAAATATTTAATGAGCTAAAGAAATATCTTTAAAGTGAACGCACAATGGTAGTACGATGAGGGGATTTCTTAGAGGTGAACGAAAAATTCTCTATCCTGATTGTGATGGTGGATACACTGATCTGTAGATGGGATAAAAATCTCATAGAACTAAACACCAAAAATAAATGAGTGCATGAGAAAACTTGTAAAATAAGAACAAGCTCTAATTTAGTTAGCATTATATCAATGTCAATTATCTTGTGCCGATCATTAAACTATGGTTACATAAGATATTATCACTTGGCTACACAGGACACCTGTACAATTCTTGCAATTTCAATGGGAGTTTAAAATTATTTCAAAATAAATTCTCTTTTTTAAAAAAGAAGAGGAAAGCAAGGAAAAAAGGAAAAAAAGGAGAGGAGGAGGAAGGAAGGAAGCAAGGAAAGACTTAGTTGATATGGAAAATGGATCTCAGGTCTGGGTTCATGACATGCTAAGCAGGTAATTCACCTGACAAACAGGTAACCTACCCGAACATAGGTCTGGGGGCATTGAGAGACCACGGGTTACAAGAGGATTTATTATTTGCTGGTCAGTACCTTACCTCTTTTACAGAATGTCTGGGCTCTTTGGCCTCTATTCACTAAATGTCCATCGTGCCATTTCCCTCAAACATGACAATTGCAATAGGACACATAAATTTCCAAAATGCCTGTCTTAGACCCTACAAATTCAATATAATAAACATATTTATAAACACTGATGCCGTGTGTCACTAAAAAGAACCCAGTGAGATGGGCAAAGCTGATCTCTTCATTCCGTTATCAGATGAAGAAACTGAGGTCCAAAGGTCTGGGAGAGCCAACAGGTAGTTCTGTCCAAGGGCCTCTGAGACTGGTCCAGGGCTCCTTCCACCACACACACATTTCCCAAATGTGACCTTAGGGGATACACTGACCAGTGTCAAGCAACAATAGTGACAGAGGGACAAGGTGCACGCTTGTCAGTCTCCTTCATCCTGTGGTAAAAAAATAAAAATGTCTTATTCATGCTCATTTGTCTTTAATCCATCTCTTAGGCTGTCAACCTGACAGGGAGCAGGCCTCAAGCTTTTGTTTGCTTTGCATTTCTTTCTGCAGTTACGATCTGTTTAGGGTTTCCTTTTAAAATAAACATACCCAAGTAAAAACAAATGCATAATAAGGCTGCAAAACTTGTAGACATGCTATGGCAGTGATCTCTACAGCACTGGCCAGAACCAGAGGTAACTTGGGAATGGAAAGTTAAGTAGCAGCATTCCAGGTTGAAAGCACAGTATCAAAAGCAGAGGTGTGACAAAGGGATGTGTGTCTGTGTGTGTATCTGTGTCTGTGTGTTTGTGTGCATATGTGTCTGTGCATGTGTGTGTACAGGTGTGCACCTCCTAGGCACACAACAGAAACATCTCCTTCAAGTCAATGGGGTGATGCTGAGTGACAGAAAGGAAAAGAAGGGGAATGGAGGGAGTGTATGTTCAGTCGTGCACAGAGGTGCCCCCAGGAATCAGACCTCAATTCTTTTGGTGAGTCAAGGAGCTGGAGAACTGGTGGCAAGGCTGTATGCAGCAAAGGATGAAATCTCCTGTATCATTTAAATCCAATATTTTTTAAATGTGCATATCCCCTTTTCAAATTGCATTGCCTTGGGGTAAAGTCGTGATTGTTTTCCCGTTTGCTACTTGCTGGAGGTGAAGGGGAGCAAAGCAGGTGGGGAGCAAAGAGAGGCTAAAGACCCTTGCTGGGAGAAGGCTGGTCTTGTGCTCTCCAAGCGTGCAGGGCCAGGTTTGGAAGTTGACCTTGAAGTCAAACAGAGTGGGACTTTGTCCTAAAGGCCACGGTTCTCCAAATTTCTGTCCGTGAACAAGTACCACCAAGGAGGGCTAAATGCAGAATCCTAGGTCCCAGCCTGAGGGACTGTGATGGGGTGGGGCTAAGCAACCGTTCTGCCGTCCAAGTTTTTAATACGTCTGCCAAGCATTTTGTTTTGTTTTGTTATTTGGGACGTAACTGACACATAACAGTGCGTGAGTCTAAGGTACACAGCATGTTAATTTGAGACATCTTTGTATCGCAGTATGATTACCACCATAGCTTGAGCTAACACCTCTGTCATGTCACATAGTTACCCTTTCTTTTTTATGATAAGAACATGTAGGATCGTCTCTTTCCAATTGTGAGGGATATCCACCTGCAGAAAAATGAAATTGGACCCTATCTTACAATACTCACAAAATTAACTCGAAATGGATTAAAAACTTAAACATAAGCCCTAATGCCAAGCATTTTTGATGCAAAGACCCTGCAGCACCCTTGAAGAAACATAGCTATGGGAACAGAGATCCAGGGAAGGAACAGCACACACACTCGACTTATGTCTTAGTACGTTCATGTCCATTTTTTTCTCAATCATATACATCGTTGGTGTTTATGATTTTTAAAAATAAATCAAAAGGAACATAAGAGAATATTCACCCAAAGCCCCACCACTGAAAGTCCAAGATACAAAATCTGACTATTCGCTTTTCGTAGTATTTAAAGATGCTTTACAACCAGATCCACCTTCTCCTTCACACAGCAGGCATGATGCCTATTATACTTTTGGGGGGCCATGAAATATATGCTTTTAGAAGACAAAATGTGATGAGTAGTTCCAGAAAAATAAACATGGTTATACTCAGCAACTTATATTGAAGAATGTTCAACTTAACTATTTTTATTTCAGCCACAACTGTGAAAAAACCCAAAAATGTCCAATAACAGGGAATTGGCTGAATAAAGTATGCTATGGCCATACTCTAGTCCCTTAAAATGCCATATTGTAACTTCTTTCAGTCCTAGGCACTTCGTGGGCCCCCCATTAAAAGAATAAATATATATGCATATGTATATTTTTATATATAATTGAAAATAGATATTATATAAAACATTTTAAAAATTACATTAAAATGGATAATATATAAAATAGATATAAAGTACTCTATTGCAAATATGTTATATAAGTTGTGTATTACATATTATTTTAAATATCATAACATATTTTATACATTACATATTTATAAATTTATGTCTATATGAAATATAATTATATAAATGTATATTTATATTATTATATGTAATATATGCAATAAAATATACATTATATTATGTTTATAATATGATAAATAAATTAACGTATCATTAATAATAATATATATTATATAAATATATATTTTTATTAAAAAATATAATATATAAGTGTATAGTATATGATATAATCTATACTCAAATAATATGTAATATAAATACACTTTATTAGATGTATTTGCATATCCGTTTTATGGAGGCAGACCCCCCCACACCCAACTACTCAACGCTGCCATTATAGTATGAAAGCAGCCACAGACAACACACAAACAGATGAGCCTGGCTGTGTCCCAATAAAACCTTACTTGTAGACAGTAAAACTTGAATTTCATATAATTTTCATGTGTCACAAAACATCCTGTTTTTTAATTTTTCTTCCATGATTGAACGATGTAACCACCATTCTTAGCCTGTGGCCATACAAAATCTGGTAGTGGATTGGGTTTGGCCCTGGAGCCTTAGTTGCTCAGCCCTGATGCAGAGGGTAAGGACACAGAAGAGAGGGGTAAGGGGCCACGCCTGCAAGTGGCACCCATCAATTTTGCTCACACTCCATCAGCTGGCACTGGCCACAAGGTCACCCTTATCTCAGGGAGGGCAGGCAGTAAGGTGAGGGTGAGCGTCGTGCCCGCAGAGAAGTGGTAGTGGGTGCGGATGAGCACGTACTGGTCTCCGCACGAACCCACCAACACACACAATCCAGGGTGCAATTTCTGAGCTGGACACCAGGAGGGACCCTGTACTTCATGAGGATGAACCTCAAAGGACACTCCTCCGGGAGGTTTGACATGGGCAGCTCGTTACAATGAGCCTGTCCCTGCCCAGGCTTCTCACTGCACACTTGGCCGTGGCCGTACGCCTCCTCAGCTTCCGGAACGTGTCCCTGGAAGGCAGCCGTGTGCCTGCCTTTGTCTTCGTCTCCTTCAGACAGGCTTCCACTCAGCAAATTACACAGAGTCGGTCTCAAAACAAGATGCTTTATACACTGAATTACATTAAAGGTGGGCTATTAAAGCATGCCTTTCTGTTGCTTGTTGTCTCTCCTATCTCCTCTGCACATCAGCACAAAATGTTCACCCTGTCAAGTCCGTAGAAGAGAGCCATAGAACGAATTTAATTTGGGGGAAAAAACCAAAAAACAAAAAAACATAAAAGATGTAAGGTCTTGGCCCAGCTACCTAAGAAGCTCTACCTACAACCAGTCTTGCAAATCGGTGGTGGCTGTTTCCCATAATTATCTAGAAACGTGTTTTCAGAAAGTCCTAATTACATTTTCTTAATAAAATATTAAATAAATTGCTTGGAATAAGGCGCAATTTCTCAGTCTGTGATAGATATAAAGCCCAGGTATGGTGTGCTGCCCGAATCTGCTCCATCTGAAGAGCTGGAGCCCTCGTGAACAACGCTGGGGAAAACGGTCAACGCGATGACTGACTCCGAATCAGAGAAAACTAGAAACCAGGTCCAAACACAACACAGAAATCTAAAGAACCTAAGTTCCAAGGTACTGTGGCGCGGGCTGCTGCGTGCCCTATAATTCAAGATGCTATCGCTGGAATGCTAACTCTGCCCCTTTCAATGCCATCGAATACGCCATCAGGGAGGAAAACAGCAATCCTTCTATCAATTTATTATTGATTTTCCTATTTCAAAAAATTTGAATAGCTGTTTAGTCTGTTAAATGAATCAAGTAGGAGCTACATGTTTAAAATATATTACCAATGTTGACTATACATGTGGAAGGCAGGTGGAGCTTTGGTAACTAGTCAGAGAGCATATCTGGTGTTGGAGACACAGGTTGGGGATCACCTGAGTGGAGGAGGTGCAGAAAGCCGTAGGCGTTGGTCAAAGTGCCAGGGTCACTGATAACTCAAATATCCACCGTGAACTCCTTGCCATCCTCCAGCATGGCCCATCCACTCCCAAGGCTCCAGAAGAGGCCTCTTGGATGTACCTCTTCTCCCGGGCCCCTACCCATCAGATACCAAAGATGCAGAGTTCCCTTTCCACCTCCTTACCATCTCCTGACCCAGACCCCTTCTATGACCACCCTCACCATCCGTCTGAATAGAGTCTTCTTCCTATATCTGTCCTTCCTATCCTCCAATCCAGCAATCAGACCGAGAGATCACTTTACAATCCAAATCTGATCGGGCAATTTCTCGGCTTTGAATGGCTCAGGCTTCCTATTTGTCTTCGGATAACGTGGGGTGACCATAGACCCCAACTGCCCAGTATAATCTCAGTTTCTGCCTGTGTCCCAGCACGATCGTCAGCAGCAGCTGCTTTCATGGTCTCGTGTCTCCCTGTCGGGATGGTGAATTGTGATCCCCCTGGTTCATGTTCAGTATCCTTACTGTGCCCACCCTGTCACTCCCCCTTTCTCCCTGTGCCGTCCATCTCTGCCCTGCAGACACTCTGGTCTCCTGCAAGTGTTTTGGAATTGGCATGTTCCCTCCTGACACAGGGGTTCCCCATCTGAAATGTTTCTGTGCCTCTCCACCCACCCTCTCCAGATGTTTGCCTGACTGGCATGTAGCCTCCAGGGTGAAACGTCCACAATCCCCCCCCCACACACACACACACACAGGATATTTTTTCCTAATACATTCTTAACTCATTGTTCATGTTAGCACTTGAATAGTACATTAATTGTTTATAAGTATCCAACATCTACAATCTTCTTCCCTAGAGGGTAGCGTTGGGGAATGCATACATGCAGAAAATCCCACTGATACTGCTTGTTCGTGACACTATGAGGACAATTATTTGTCAAATGGATGAATGAATGAGTGAATCAATAAATCAATGAATCAATGAATCAATGAACAGATGATTTTAGTAGAAGGTGACAAAACAAAACCGTATAGCCTCTTTAAATGCATATAATTTCATGAGGACAACTGGCCACCTTTAGGAATGGGATTCATCTCAGGGGTTTATCTAAGAAATAGAGAATTAAAACCAACCAGGGAGGAGTAGGTGAATGGCTGAGGGAGCGCTTATGGTAGATCGTGGAGGAAAACAAAAACAAAGCTATGCCATACAGTCTTGTTTTTCTACTTTCTGAGTGAAGGTGATACAATTCGACCAGGTTTCAAAAATAACTGTGGAAGCAGGTGCACAGTGAAGACATGTGAGAGATGCTCTCGCCAGCTGTGGGCACCAGAAGAGCCAGAGAGATACTGTTCACATAGAACCCCCACGTCTCCCAGCCTGTCCCCGGATTAGCCCCGTCCAAAGTCTGCAATTTTAACTCAAATGAGGCTGGAAATTTAGCTCCTAAACCAAGAGGAAAGCTTCCACCTTCGCGCCAAGCAAACTGAACCTGAAGCTACAAATATTGATGGTCACGCTGAACGCTGTTTGGAAGGTTCCTCCTGCTTAGACACTGGAAAGCAGTGAGTGGGATTTCGGGCAGCACTAATCCAAGACAACTCTCTGCAGTGATGGAATGTCGTGGGGCGTCACCATGCAATGTGGCAGCCTCTAACCGCGTGTAGTCACTGAGCACTGGAAACGTGGCCAGTGCAATTGAGAAACCGAGCACTGAATTCGATGTTTGTCACGCGGGGGACCCTGCTCGCTGCGCCATTTGTCGTGCAGGGTCTCAGCTCCCACTCCCCGCCCAAGAACGCAGGACACGGTAAGGCCAAAAAGGAACACCCATGGAGCCATAAGTAGGGGAGTCAAACCAATATATTCTCGCTGGCGGCTGGGCTGGAGACACAGGAAGCAGGATCTACATAATCTGCCTAACAGCAGTCCGCACTTGCCAGCCACCATCTTCTTGCTAGCCCCCATTCCTTTCCTGCTAGCGTAGCCACAGCCGTTATATTAGTGGCCAATGGCCTACGGGTTACAGCTGACGGCCAACTAGCCACAGCTGCTGGCATCTGATCACAGTTGATGGCCATTTACTACCTGAGCCAGCACCTTTCTATGTGAGGCCGAGAGCCTGGAAACTGCTTTTTTGGGGTTTTGTCCCCACAATGTTGTTTTAATTAATTTAAATTTCAATAGTGGCTCCCATACTGAGCAGTATAGGTGAGAAGACAATAACTCGGCAAGAGTTGGAAAGGACTGCGATTCACACCATCCTGCAAGGGTCCTCAAAGTGTTAAGACTGTCCTGAAATATAGATAAACAATGTGAAGGCCAACTGAAAAAAAAAAAAAGAAAAAAAGAAAAGTAGGAGGAGAGGAAGACACACACGTGGCTGTGCTTAGAGAAAACTAGTTCAGCAGCACTCAGGTGGAGGTAGGGGCCATGGGAGAGGAGAGAGTGGAGGCAGGAAGGGAGGAAGGAAGCCTGTCACTTTACTGTCATCCCTTTCACTTCCTAAATCAGCCCTGACGTGGGAAATCAGTTCAGTAGTAAAACTCAGGTCCCAGAAGCTCCTTCTGTCAGGAGGATGGCTCTTAAGCAGGTCATTAGGGCAGAGAAAGGGTGAGCCCCTGTGGCCACGGGCGAGCATAAATCAGAGGACTGACCATCAGGTTGAGAGGTTAAGAGCTTTGGGAGAGGCCGAGTGTTATTTGACTGGTTTGTTAGAGAAAGTGTTAAGTCCGTGGGAAATTGCTTTCGGACCAGCAGGCAAGCTCACGGCTAGAACAGGAACACTTCCCGTTTGTGGTGTCATATAGTTCAAGTCAGCTATATGAAAGCTAATGGAGTCAGAAGGCTTCTGTGTTTGTCTTTCTTTCTTTCTTTCTGCCCTTCCAAGCCACCCATCTTTAAAGCTGTCTTATCACCAATAAAATATGTGTAATAATGATATTGTAACCTTGCAGCATTCTTATGACTTCAATATTTTGTTTACTTTATACCTAATGCAGAGTAGCTGCTCACAAAATTCTGTGTGTGTGTTTTCTCTTCTCTCTGTAATGTCTCCTCATGAGATTTGTCTTTTTCCATAATTTACTCATTGTCTTCCAAGGCATTCCCAGCCCTCAAACAGCCCAGATATAAAGACACAGTTCTTATAGACTGACAGCAAAAAAGTATCCTTTTAATCTTGGCCCTGGGGCAGTTGTCACAGGACAGTCCTTTGCTGTGTGACAGTACAAATTGCTAAAAATAACAAAAAGGGTACAAAATAAATACCGACACCTACAACAATAATAGTATTATTAATTATTAATAAGTATAACAGTCATAATAATAAAATAACAAAAACAAATGGCCAGAGCAGAGAGGAGTCTATCTTTGTGTTCCCTGAGCTGTGAGAGAAGGAAGCAAAGAAACTATTACATGTCCGATGCCTACTGTGAGTCACTGTCCCTTACACGTGGCCTCCCACTCCATCTTCCCCTAATTTCTGGGAAATGCTTAGCGCATAGAGTCCCCCAGGGCGTGGTAGAGAGGAGAAAGGCGAGGGCAGCAAGGACAGGACATGTAAGTCCCAAGCAGCCATGCTAGTATTTAGGACTCTGTTAGAAGACAGGCATTGGACATCCATTGAAGAATATTAATGAAAGAAATGATTTGTTTGAACTGAGAAAGACACAGAGGGAAGATTCTGAAACTTAGGCATCAGAGAAGCGTATGTCTTCTGTGTGTGCGGAAGTTGCACTTTCTTGTACATTCACTTGTGGTCTCAAGTCCTCTGTATTCCACCACTTGAGTTGGGAAAATAACAAAGGTGGGGAGAAAAGTGGGAAGCCTGCTGAAATAGCCTCCACAGGGGAGGTGAGGGCCTGAGGACAGTGTCAGCATGGTAATGAGGAAGGGTGGGCACATGAAAAAGACAGTGTTGTGAAAGACATGACAATGCATCATTGTGATTTATATGTGTGTTAATTGTGCATTAAAATGAGCGAAGAAGAACAAGATTTCCTAGTAATACATATTTTCACTCAAAAAAATCACTCTAGGTTTACCAGTTTTAACTCTTCCCTGCCAACTTACCAAATCTCTCTAGGAGTTCAAACCAGTGTTCTTTTGGACAGATACCACTGATGATAGCAGTTTAGCCCTCTGTGAATTGTAGGCCTCTCTCCTTGCCCGTGTGAATTATTTGCTATCTCAGCAATTCAGAATCTTCCTTCTCTTTGGCTCCAACTGGGAAATGTAATCCTGTGTGCCAGGAATACCCCATGATATGAATCTCTTGGCTGTCCTCACCCATTTCTTACCCACCCTCAAGGTGTCTTCAGCCCCTCCAGCCATCCTAAACTTTTCCAACTACTTGAGTTCCACCTTCTGTGAGATATTAGTGCACACAAGAAAATTCTCCACAATTCATTTCTCAATTAGAATCTTACTTGAACTCAACCATTCCTTAAAGACCATATTGGTCTGTAACATTTTAGGGTTATAGAAACTAAAAGAGTATACAGAAAGCTACAAACTGTCTTCCTAGAAGAGTGTACAAGTCTGCACAAAATTTATGTACAATTTTACAAGATTTCAAGACCCCCAGAACACAACTATAGATCCTTCACCAAGTCAAGCCACCATATTGCCAACTTCCAGGCTACTGTTCTTTCATTGGACAAGATTGTGTCAGACATGTTGATGTTATAGTCCCAATTAAACTTTAAGCTCCCTGAGAACTATGAGATGTCTTTTGCTACCTGGCTTCTTGCTGATTTACTGATAGGATTGGAAGTGAGTGGTATGGACCCGATTTGGAATCCTGGATCCATCCAATATCAGCTGGGTAATCATAAGCACATCAATGAAACACATTCTCAGCATCATTCCCTGCACCTGCCAATGTGAGTAATTGTAATACTCACAAGTGGCAGCTTTGGAGAACACCTGAGATTGTCTATTGAAAACATCGAGCCATGTACACAGCACATGGTAAAAACTCCTTAAATGTTAGTTTCACTTACCTCAGGAAAAAAAAACTTTTCAAATAATGTAGGTCTTAAAAATGCTGTCAATGTTTAGAACAAACACAGCAATAAATGGAAGAGAAATGGATATAAGTTATTAATAGCATCCCCCCCTAGGGTTTGCAGCTCACTTAAAACTGTGAGCATTAATTTGTAAGCTAAGGTCTGTGGCCAATATTATGAATGATGACAGAGCTGATGTGCAGACAGGAAGATTTCAATGTAGTCTTCTGCAATAGTTCACACCCTGAGCTAACGTTTCCCCAATAGTTTGTATAAATAAATGAGGAAACTTCAGTTGCAAGTAACAGAGCATTTAACCAGAACTGGCTGAACACAGAAAGGAACTACGGGCTAGGTAATGCAGGTAGCCTGATTGGTTACAAATCAGAAGAGGCTTTATCCTGGGCCTCAATGAATGGTGTGACCAATATTCGACTTCTTGATTCTCCCTCTCTCTTCCTTCATTTCTCCTCTCCTCCCTCCTACATCCCTCCATTTCTAGGTTTTGCTTTCTGGTTCTCCTCTTCCTCAGGCTCTCTCCCTCTCTTCACAGTCTCAGTACAGCTGACAGCAGTTCCCAGGGCTATGTGCTTTCTGCCACATTTCCAACGAAAACAAAAGAAATCTGCTTTCCATAAAAATGAATTGAAATCTGGTCACATTGGTACTGTTTGTGCAGGGTCATGTGACCTGCTCCGGATGGACAAATCCCTGTGACCACAGAACTGGACATGCTGGATGTCTGGAGCCCAATGATCCCACCAGTAGAGGTAAAGGTGGAGTCTATGCTGCCAAACCACGTGTCTGAGAAAATATGGCAACCATAGATGGGGATAAGGGGGTGCAGTGGGCTGAATGGTAGTCTCAAAACCCCAGAATGTAACTCTATTTGAAATAAGGGCCTTTGCAAATGTGTTTAAGGTAAAGACCTTGAATAGATCATTTTGGATTAGTGTGGCCCTAAATCTAACGATGGGCGTCCTTATAAGAGACAGAAAAACAGAAGATATAGACACATAGAAGAGAGAAGAAGACGAGGCGGAGATTGGAGTGATGGGGCCACAAGCCAAGGATGCCTGGAGTCATCAGAAGTTGGCCAAGGCCAGGAAGCATTCTTCCCTACAGCCTTTGGAGGGAGTGTAACTTTGCCAATGCCTCAATTTCAAACATCTGGCCTCCAGATCTGTGAGACAACCAATTTCTGTTGGTTTCAGCCACCCACTTTGCAGTCATTTGTTACAGCAACCTTAAGAATTTAATGTGGAGTTGGCAAAGGGCTGAGACACTGAACACTGGAGAAATATTCAGGAATAATACTCTTAACAAGACCCATCAATAGACGCAAACTACTGAGGACCAACTAAAAAGCAAGCTACTTTCTATTGAATCTGCATGTTGTACCAATCATCATTATAGGTACTTGCAATGGAGTAATGAACAACACAAAGTCTCCATCTTCAAAGGGCCCAGCGTCTAAAGGTTAGACAAACACACACAGAGCACAAAGCCCCAACACGAGGCAGACAGGAGAGGTAGCAAAGGTCCCAGCATGCGCAGAGAGAAGGCTCTCCTAATCCAGCCTGGGAGCGACAGGGGTAGCAGGACCGAGGGAAGGACAGCAGCAAAAGCTGCCTTCAGAAAATAAGTCTTGGCTTCTATCTAATAAGCTGAGAAAGAGTTAATCCTCAAACAAGGAAGGAAAGGGTGTGTCCCTGCCCCTAACATCTCTAGAGACCCTCCAGGTTCCCAATGAGAAACACGGAGAATCTTTTGGACTCTCTAGGGTATCATTCATTCCTCACTTCTCCACTCCTTCAACAAGCACATCCACGGCTCCTCCTGGGGACACCCCTGTCCCTAGAGCTTCTCCCACTTGGAGGTAAACATGCTCCGGGTACAACTTTCTTTTTTCTTGTGTTTTCTGCATACCACCAAGCCAAGAATCTCCTTTTCCCTTAGTTCTGACAACCAGATCCGTTAAGGCTGGTTGCCTCCATTTGCCTTGGACACGTCTTCTGCATATAGATTGATGAGTTTAATCAGCGAATCAGGAGAAAGCCTGGGGCATCAATCACTGTCAACAAATTCTTTCTAATTTCTGATTTGCTGCTTCCAGTTATGAAAGCAACAACAGTTTCTCTTAAAGGCGAAGCCAAGATGCCCAAACTTTTGAATTTGCATTTGGTAGGAAAGTTCTATAACATCTTTCAGTTTCATCAGAGAGAGACAGAGAGACAGAGACAGAGGGGGGCTGACCTCCTCGTACAGATGCCATGTTTCTCCGGTCATCATGCTCCTGGTAACATTACTCAAGATCCATGTTCATGATTCCTTTAGAATTTGAAGGAGCATGTTTCCTCTTCCTTCCCTTCCCACACTGACATCTTCTTATCTTCCAGTTGGTTTTAGAAAGCATCCTGACAAGACAGGACATAGAAGAACTTTGTGATTTTTTTTTTCCTGTTGAAATAAAAGAGTGTATTTACACAATTCTTTTTCAAAGAGAAAATAGCATGGTGCTACCTAGGTGGACAGCCCTGCCTTCTCAGCAGGATTGTATGAGAGCCTTTACCTGATCTTTGCATTTCACTAATGTGCACTAACTGAATACAGCCTCTAAAATCCCCCTGCCACATAGCCTCCTCCAACACGTGGGAAACACAATCTGATGATGTCAACCACAAAACCAGAAAATGGGTCTAAATTTGCAAAAAGAGTTCAGAACCCTTGCATTGACATTCCTTCAGCAATTCATTAATCCATGCCTTCAACAAATACACATTAAATGTCTAATACGCCACAGACTATACTAGGTTCTGAACAAACAGCAATAAAGAAAACTGCTCTGTACTCAGAGCATTATATCTCATTATATCATGATGTACAAGCCCCTCCATGATCTGGACCCAGTATAATTTTGAATCAATTCACTGAGGTGTAATTTACATTAAAATGCAACTGTTTTAAGCATAATTTAATGAGGTTTGAGAAAAGAATAAACCCATGTAGCTGCCACCACCATAATGAGAATATTTTCATTACCCCAAAATTATCTCATGCTTCTCTTCAATCGCCCCCTCGGCCTTCCTCAGACAACCACTGCTTACCTTTTTGCTACTTTAGATAGCTTTGCCTTTTCCAGACTTCCAGATAATTGAGACATACGGCATGCACTGTTTATGTCTTGCTCCTTCACTTGAGATGTTTTCAGATCCTCCTTGTGGCTTTAAGTATTGGTACTTTGCTACTTTATTACTGAGTAATATTTGATTGTGTGGATATACCACAATTTATTTATACATTCACTTGCTGATATAGGTGGGGATTATTTCTCGGTTTTGATTATTAAGAATAAGCTATAATGAATGTATTGAAAATGGGCGGATATTTTCATTTCTCTTGGATACAATCATAAAGGAGGATTTGCTGATAAGTATGTTTAACTTTGTCAGAAACTTACAAAATGTCTTCCATTTCTCAATGTATGAGAATTCTAGATGCTCCACATCCTCTCCATCACTTGGTATTGTCTGTCTTTAAATTTTAGTCATTTAGTGAATGTGTTGCCATGGCTCCTTGTAGTTTCAATTTGTATTTTCCTGATGACTAATGTTGAGATGCTTTTTCGTGAGTATGTTGGATGTCTGTACATCTTACGTGGAATGTCTGTTCAAAACTTGCACTCATTGTTAAAGTGATCTGGTCTTTTAATTATAATTTAGTTGTAGGTGTTCTTTATATCGTCTGGGTATCAGTCCTTTGTCAGACATATGTATTGTATATATTCCCCACCCCCTCCCAGTGTGTAACTTACTTTTTCATTTCCTTAATGATTTCTTTCAAAGTGAAGGTGTTTTTAAGTTATCACCTTGTTTCTTTTATGATTTGTCAAGAAAATCTTTGCCTATCCCATTTGCAAATACTTTTTTCTATATTCCTTCTAAAAGTTTTATAGTGTTGTAGTTTACATTGATTTATATGATCTGTTGCAATTTAATATTTGTGATGTGAAATAAGCATAAAGGTTTTACTCTCCCCAAATTTCTAAGTTGTTCCAGTACCTTTTGTTGACAAGATGATTCTCTGTTCATTCGGTCTTTTGTTGAAAATTATTTGACAAAATACGTATGGATTTCCAGTTTGTCTGTACTAGTCCATTGACCTAGATGATTATCTTTACATCTTCATTTCACCTTCATTTCTGGAGGGTCTTTTCTATGGATATAGAATTTGGGGTTGATTTATTTTTCCTTTCAGGATATAAATATGTCATTCAATGGATTTTTTGGCTTGCATAATTCCTGACAAGGAACTCCATGATTATTTTTAAATTTGCCTCTTTGTATGTAAAGTGTCTTTATTCTTATGCTGAATTTAAATATAGACTTTTTAAAATTTTTAGAATATTTTTAAACTATAGAATCATTGCAAAGATAATATAGGGTATTCCTGTACACCCTACATCTGTTTTTTTCTATTAACAGTTAATGACCCAATATTGATACATTCTAGTTAACTAAACTCCATACTTTATTCAAATTTTCTCATTTTTTCCTAATGTCCTTTTTATGTCCCAGTATCCCGTCCAGGACACCACATTCCATTTAGTCTCCATGTCTCTTTAAGATTCCCTAGACTGTGACAGTTTCTCAAACTTTGTGATGACCTTGACAGTTTTGAGGAGTACTGGTCAGGAATTTTGTAAAATGTCCTAAATAGGGATGTTTCTGATGTTTTTCTTATTGTAACTAAAGGTTATAGGTTAGTGGGAGGAATACCACGGAGGTGAAATGTCATTCTCATCACATCATATCAAAGGAGAGTACATACCATCAAAGTGACTTATCACCGTTGATGTTGACCTTGATCACCTGGTAAGGTCATGTTTGTCAGGGGTCACTCTGGCTTATTTATAGTCCATAAGTGTTGAGTCTGTTTCATGGGTGTTTGCAGACACCTTGGCCCCTCCAGTACCGGGAGTGACTGAATGCTGCTGCACCTCCCCGACTTCCTGCAGACCTGGCCCAATGGTGGGCCCTCTCCCTCACTACATGCTAGGGTTATGGACAAGAGGCTTATTCACTTTCTCCTTGGAGTCCAATCGCCATAGCATTTTCTGGAAAAACTCCTCGGACTTCCTATGGAAAATCAAATCGAGCTACTACTCTGCTTAAAATGCTTCAATGTATTTCCATTTACTGGAAGATAAAGTACAGGATAATTAACCATAGCCCACAAGGTCCTGCTTGGAGATATCCCTGTCCATTTCCCTTCAACTCCCTCCCCATTCTCCATAGTATCTGTGTCTCCTGTAGGCTTGGAGTCTCCATGGAGGCAAGAAACACAAATGCTTTGATTACCACTCGGAGCCTAGCACACTGCCTGAAACATAGTAGATTATGTTTGTTAGTAATATCTCTGTCTGCCAGTGACAAACAGTTTTCAACCAAATGCCATTTACTCTCCATTCATCAAGAAATTTGAAGGCAGGCTGTGCCAAGATTGGTTTATCAGCTCAGTGAGACCACCAGGAACCCATTAGTTTCTACCCCTTATGGCCATAATGCTTAGCCTAATGGTTTTTCATGCCTAGAGTTTACACCTCATGGTTCCAAGATGGCTGTCACAGCTCCAATGATCTTATCCTCACATGAACACAACCAAGAATGGAAAGCAAGGTGTGACTAACAGTGAAAAAGACTTCTTCTCATGAGACCTTCTCCTTTTATCAGAGTAGAATCTTCTTTCCCAGAAGCCTTCTGTAGATTTCCCTTCATATCTTATTATCTCTAACTGGGCAACTGGCCACTCCTAGCTGCAAGGGAGGTTGGAGACAAGTGAGGCAAAATGGGCCCGGGGATAAATGTGGAGCAGCAAATCACCAGTGTTTACCATCTGGTGTTCAGGAAACATGGGTTGAGGAGTAGGCACAGCATTTGTTTGAAAATACTAGCACCGAACACAATCTCTGGAGTCACTTCATTGTCAATATTGGGTTCAATTCCTTACCTTCTTTCACATCTGAAACTCAAAAAGTCCAGAGTCACAGAACTAGTGAAGTGCTGAAATCTGATGCTGTCAGAATCCAAACCATTTCTAATTTCATAAACACAGCATTCCTGTTAGAGATCTTAACGACACGAAGTTGAGCTCTCTCCCCCAGGGTGACATTTGTCACGGTCAGACTCCCCAGAGTTACCAAACGCTGCTCAAGCAAATGGGCATTGGTGAAGTAGGAACTCCAATGTCTGCAACTGCTCAGAGTTTCCGTTCAGAGCTGCTTCTTGCATTATTATTCGTCAGTTATAATGTATTTCTGGGACCAGCCAAGGACTTATTAAATGCAATGCACTGTGGTTGGTCGTGCAATTTATGTTTTTAATTTTACAGTGCCAAGTTGCTATGGTCAAAAGAGGAGTTTGGGTTTGTATATTGCAAATATAGCCTTCTGGTTACGTCATGCCATAGCTGCCAAATATGGCCTTGTTCAGCAATGTCCATGTGACAGCTGCACTCTCATTGCCATTGAATTATCTCCACAAAAAGGGAGAAATAAAAGGCATCAGTAATGTTGGCATGTGACACATATACATATACGTACACACACACACACACACACACACACACACACACACACACACACACACTGGGGGGCCACAAAAAGGACCCCGTGATGAACTCAGAGCCACACATTCCAACACAAACACACTGTTGCCCAGAAACTTGGCTTTGTCATACTGTCTTGTGGAATCCCCTTTATTTCCTACTTCTCCTACGACTGATAAAATTTTGGCTAGTGTAATTTCAATTGGAATGCTGTCTCCATGCCAAAAATACAAGGAATAAGACAGCAAACTACTGATCATAGCTATAATAATCAGACAAACAACAATGCCTTAGGTGTCTCTAGCCTTTATCACAGTGTGTATTTTCAATAATGGAACGCTAGGACTTGGCACCTATTGCTAGAGTAGAGGTGAAGGGAACAAGAGTGCGGGGTACAGTAGGGGAAGGAACTGTCCCAATGTGTCAGCAGCAGATTGATTGGAACAATAGAGGCACGTCTTCCCCACCTCAACAAGCCATGCATTTTGCTATGTAACTCACAGCACCCTCCCACTGTGGGCGGGACTGTCTTCCTCACTCTTAGATTCAGGCGTCAGAACTTATTTGTGACTCGTTTTGGACCATGAGGTGTTAGAAAATTAGAAGCAGACTTTTCCAAAAGCCTCTGCCCGCTTCTACTTCCTCTCTTCCTCCTCTAAAATCACCCTGAGAGCACGGCGAGGCCAGCCTGCTGGGTGATAAACGTGTTGGCCAGAGCCAGGGTGCCCCACTTGTCTGGGCCAAGGCCACACTAAACCAGCTGACAGCTGGCTGACCCAACTGTGCAGCTGACAGTCGATGCTTGAGTGAGCCCAGCTGAGACCCAAAGAGCCACCCAGCTGCCCTATAGAATTGAGAACAATAATAAGTGTCATTTCAAGCCACTGAGTTTGGAGGTAATTTGTGGCAATCAATGAATGATAAACATAGCTGGTTATAGATGTAGACCTAATTACCCAAATGCCTAGTTTCAGAGCAGTGATTCACGCCCCGCCCCACCGGCCTCAATTCTCCAGTTTTACAGAAGGAAACACTGAGGTGCAGTGAAATT
The DNA here is from genome assembly GCF_964194185.1 of Rhinolophus hipposideros. Lineage (NCBI taxonomy): Eukaryota > Metazoa > Chordata > Mammalia > Chiroptera > Rhinolophidae > Rhinolophus > Rhinolophus hipposideros. The sequence goes on from NC_138051.1 coordinate 97,177,832, forward strand.
GAGTCATGCAAAGCAATACAGGTAGGGAAACATAGTGTTACTCATTTTAAAGACTGGCTTAATAATTTAGTTTCAACAGTATATTCTAAGAATAGCACCTTCTTTTCAGCACACGGTGACACGTACACAAGCTCTCCCGATGGCACCGGGGGCTCAGGGAGGGTTTAATAAATGCCTCGCTGAGTGAAAGGCAGTGGGATTCTGCCTGCAGGTTGTCTGTCCCACCAGAATGGCTCCCCATCCCAACCAGACTCTCCTCCCAAGCTCACTGTTCCCACCCACACTGCCCGCTCTCAGGCAGCAGGGGTCTTTGACCCTCCTCCTTCACCCATAATACCCAAGCCAGCCCTTCCCAGCCATTCACTGCATCCTTCTTCTGCAGAGTCTGAACACAGGCCCTCGTCACTCAGCTGGGCCCCAATGTGGGCAGGGTGCTCGCCAGGCCCCGAGGTGTGGAGACAACACAACACGGCCCTGATCCTTCCCCACCATTCAGGACTGTGATGGTTTCAGCCCTGTATCACTTCTCAAGCTCACACATGTGCTTTCAGTTCCCTTCTTCACCTTGTGCCTCAGAAAATATCACTTCTAACTCGTAGACATAATCCAAATGCCAAGCTTGATGCACGATCTTCTCAATGCAAGGTGTCCCCACTTTTATCTGTCCACACCCGGCCCACATTTCAAAATCTACTTTCAAAACACCAATGCATCCAGAACTGGTGTATATGCCCAGGAAGTGATGCCCTTATGCTCTCAGAATTTCCCTTAAGGTGTCACTAGGCTACCCTGGCCCAGGCGCCATGGTCAGGCACTTGTAGCACGTACTGTTCTGCTAATTGTACTTCTTTATATGTGAGGAAACCAAGATGCAGAGACCTTGTCTCTGACCCGTGGCATCTCCTGGCATTGAAGAGGGCTAGGAATTGAACCCTGGACTGTTGACATCCTGGGTCAGGGTCCTTACCCTAGACTTCTGAATATTTTTCTTCTGACGTGACTTCAGGCTATCTCTAAGACTTTCAATGACGATGGTCTTTACTCAATGAAGGAATACCTTCTCTGAGAGATAACTGTCTAGAGACGGAGCCTCTGCTGCCACAGCCTGGCCAGGTTTCCCCGACTTCTGTGCTCCTTGATCACGGCCCCTACCCCTGCCCTGACTCTGAAGCCATCTCTCTTCTCAGAAATCAAAATCAAAATGAAGCACAAGGAAACAATGAACTGTCATCTCTTACTTGTAGCTCTTTTCTCTCCTACCCCGTGTAGGTCATCTCAGTTGACACTCTGCAACCCTGTCCTACACAGAGCAAGCCACGCCTTCCCCAGGGATTGAGAAGAGATTCTATTCTGTTTACCTGCATCCACATGTTCAGGTACATTTGCCAAACATTTCAGAGCAGCCTTGAGCACAGAGACTCTCACAGCTTCTACAGGCACTCCAGCCTGCTGAGTGCAACCGTATGCAATGCTCCAGGCAATCTATGTTACCATTTGATGAAATATATATTTAGGACGTAATATGACTATTAATTAGCCCATAGGGGCAGTGACTTTTTAAGAGTAATTCCACGCTACTGTTTGAAAAACGTTTCTAAGAATTCTGAAAAGAAGTAACTGCAACACACGCTTTCTTTTAATTCCGTGTGCCAGAAACAAGTCCCACCAGGTCATGAAAGGATGACTCTCAGATTTCGGGTTTTCTGTCACATGAATGTAAAGCATCAGCCCTCCCATGCAATGTCTTTTTATCTCATTTCCCAACTTTCCAAGCACCCAAATGCAGAGATTTTTTTGAATATATATATATACATATATATATATATATGTATATATATATATATACACATACATACACACATATGTATTGAATTCAAGTTCAGAGCAGATTTTACACCTGGTTAGGAAACAAGAGGCTCTTGAACCTCAAACACAGTACTAACCCCTTTTATATACATTATGTTAATTTCCCTTATTTTATTATAAATAACCTTATGGAAAAGCTGACATTATTCTCATTTCATTCATGCAGGAACTGGGTATTGGGAATTTAAGTGACTTGTTTATCTCCATGTGACCTGGTAGAGTGGTTGGGATTCAAACCCAAGACAATACAATTCTAAAGACCATGTTGTTTCTACTTCAGAGAATTGACTCTCCTGAATAAGTCTGAAATCCATAGGGCATGCTGGCAGGCTGCAAACACAGGCATTATTTTTCTCCAGAAAACCTTTTTTTTTTTTTTTTTTTTTTGCTGTTAGGCCTTCAACTGGTTAGACGATACCCACCTGCATTATCAAGGGTAATCTCCTTAGCATCAGCTGATTGCAGGTGTTCACACATCTGCAAAATACCTCCACAGAAACATCTAGATTTGTTTTTTAATAAATAATTGGGTGCTATAGTCCAGCCAAGTTGACACATAAGACTAACCGTCACTGGGCCCAAATGCCTGACGCTCACATAAATCCATGCAGCTTTATGATAAGCCCAGGGAGACCACAATGCTGTCACCTTACATGGAAAACACGCCAATGAGTCAAAGCAGCATGATTCATACGTTTTAACATTTAAATTTTAAAAAATTAAGCACCTACTTAGAAACTTAGCACTGGTTTTGATTAAAAAAGGGGGGTCAGAGAACACAGAAGTAAAAGATATTCTCTGGAAGAGTTAAGAAAACCAAATTGGAGAAAGTCGGTTGTTTGTTTTGGGTTGACTACTATGATCATGTGGTCAGTGAATAAAATCTGTAATGTATTTGCTTTTTAAATTTTTGGAGAGTATCTTTGTTATCTATTGCATGTTCAAATAATATTACATGTTAAAACACTAAATGTTTTAAACAAATTTATTTTGGTCTGTTAAATATATGTATTCACTTGTATCTACCTGTGTTTCTGTGTGTACATACATACAAATATGCATACATTATGTATCTGTGTTTCAGGCAGCAACTTAATTGTGTTAATCAAATCTTCTATTTCCATATTTATTTACCTCTACTTCTATTTCTGAAAAATATTAACACCTACTATCATGATTGTATATTTTTCTATTTCTCACCCGTGACAGTATTGCTTTATATTTTTTGAACCTATACAATTAGCTGCATAAAAGTTTATGCCTATTATATCTTCTTGGTATGCTGTATATTTTACTTATAAGAGACATCCCTCTCTGTCTCTTTAATTACCTTTCATCTTGAATTGTTAGGCCTATATTGATATTACTGTAAAATGTATAAAATACATTTTATTTTTATCTGGCGCATGCTTTCCACACTTTTCTCTTGAAATGTCTTGTGCTATTGTGTTTTAATTGTATGAAGTACTATCTGTAAGTAAAATTTTCTTTTGCATTTCCTTTTATATTTTAACTCAGCCCCTTTTTATAAAGATAAATTTAACTTATTCACACTTATGGTCATTACTGATAGATTTTGACTTATTGCTCTAGATTTCTATTTTCTTAGCACTACATTTTGTTGTTACTTTTTGGTTCTCATTTATTGTATTTTGTGACTTTCATTACATTTAAATTTTCATACTTAAAGAGCCTTGGGGCAAAGAATTATCATTAGCATACACACACACACATGTATTTGCCTACGTTTTGTGTGTCTATCTGTCCTAGTTGAATAAATCATTCACAGGGAAGTGAGACATGAACCCTGTAGTCTGCTGGTATTAGTAGGACTGAGTTCCACGAATGGAATTAAGAATTGGTGAGCTCCCTGGAATTTATGGGACGTTATTTGCATTCATGGTCCAAATTCTTTATTCTCCCTGTACCCATGCGCTTTGCAATGTGACTTTTGAGCTCCTTCGATCAACAGCTTGAGAATGTTTTAGTCTCCTCACTTGTGTTGACTAATGGGGTGTTAACATTTGTGATAGAATCAGAGATCTGAAAAAGTGCTTGTACGTTTACGCTTCCTTTTGGCTCCTCAGCCTTTACTATGAGAATATGTCTAACCTCATCTGATGCAAAATGAAACACATGGAGCAGAGTTGGGCCATTCATCCCAGGCTAGGCTGTCCATGATACGTCAAGAGCCAGTGACCCCCAGCCCTTGAGAGAGCAATGGCAAACCTAGAATAACTGTCCAAGCCTAGAATCACTGCCCAAGAATAACTAGAAATAGAATAAGTATTTCTAGAATAGCTAGAAAAACTGCATATAATGATCTAAATAAGTGCTTATTATATCCAACTACTAGGTTTTGGAGTGATGTTCTACAAAGCACTTCTGTGGCATTTGAAAACTGATATGGCATGTATGAGACAAAGTGAATTTGTCATGAGCTTATAGAAGGATCAATGTCCCTAAGGATATCAGAAAGAATCATTCCAAATACTAAAAATGAACTTAGATAATGCTATTATGGTTTCTTGAGATCAATTGTAAATGTAAAAAGAAGCTTCTAGTAATAAAAAGGATGGGAATATGTTATAATCTACATAATGTCCTATATGATTAATTTTCATAACCCAATATTTTCAATATGGGTTGTATAAGGCAGATGTTTTAAATCCCAAAAGGGTATGTATTCTTACATTTTTTTTAACTCATAGAACAGTGTGGTTTGGAAAGTGAAAGTTCTGATTTGAACTACAGGAGTTACTTGGAAGTGTCATAACATGGGAGTAAATTCAGGATTTATTAATGCCCTGCTTGATTCACTAAGACTGAAGGAATATCAGAGCTACTTCAGATAACTCAGTGAACACTGATGGAGCACCTACAAAAGCTGACAATTCAACAGTAACCTGTACCTTCTCCAAGAACCTCCAGCACTAGTTAGGCTCATAATGAGGTGATTCAGGGGAGCTTCATCCGGCTCTTCCCTCTACACCTGTCCAGGGTTTCTTTCTGGAGTGACTATCTGCCTCCCTGCTTTTCTAGGTGTGCTGGCTCATCCATGAAGACCTGCTCCCCTACGTCTCCGGACACTGCTGATCTTCCTTCTAAACGTCTTCTGCGGAGGCTTCTTACTAATCACTATCTCCTCCTCTGAATTTCATCTACGCCTCATCTATATCTCTATTGCTCAAATATTATGCCAACCAAACTTGTTGTTTGCGTGTTTACTTCTGTAGGTGCTTCTATTTGTGAAGTGCCGGTTAGGTGGGGTTAGATTGGTATCCAGAGAAGAAAGGGACCTAATATTGTCTCTTCAGCATATATATTCACCGAATGATAACTTATCATTTGTATCCATCGGTATGCACTGTAACTAATACCCTGTGTGTATGTGCGCGTATTGCATATATTACATACGTGCACATGCACATATATATGCTACATATACATACACATTAAACGTTACTATTAAAGAGTACATAATTTCAGGATTTTTAAAATTTACTAGAAAGGCAAAGCCAATAATAATAGAATTAAGTCATAGAATGCTGTTCTGAAAGAAATTCAACAGGAGTCCCCAGTGTCAGTTAGAAGGAAGAACCATGGTGTTTCAGCACCACGGACAGCGGTGCCCTCGCTCTGGTCATCCCGTGACTGGCATCCACAGTTCCGAAGGAAACTCGTCACTGTAGTGAAGGATGCGGAGAAAGAGAGACAGCCTTCGCTCCAGGGCGCTTTGACTTCCATTTCAAGGCTGTATGCCTTTGAACCAGGGAACCTCAGTCTGCAGCAAACACCAGGATATATGTGCTGTTGTGTCTAAAGGACAAGGAAAATCTCACCATTTGCGGCAGCACTAGCTTTTCATAATAGAGATTGGTTAGCTACAAGGCTTACACTTAGTGTTTAAGATGAGCAGTGAATGCCAAGTAGTATCAACACAATGAGTGAAGCACTGCACGTCATGTCTGTGTGGAAAACTGACTCAGCGAAAACCTAAGTCATAACGCGACTAAAGGAGAGTGCAGAGGAGGAAGTGAGTAGCTGGAGCTGAAGTGCCCGGGGAAGAATAAACAAATGAGAGGCTGTGCGCTGCGATGCCCATTCCTGGCAGTGTGGTGTGTAGCGGAGGCCCTGACCGTGCACAGAACACACCACATGGCACGTGACATCACAAGAGATGGAAGCAGAGGTGACTGCTACAAATGCAAATGACTTCATCCTCCTGGCATGGCTTTCCCTTTACCCTAATTTGGCCTAAGTCCTAAAACTTTACCTCATGCTCATCTCACCTCCTTGGTGGACACTCCCAGAACATGGTCTGGATTTACTCCCTCCAACCTAATCATCTCTCCTAGCTTCTGATTAACCAATGCATTCGTGTATTTATTCAGCAGATGCTTATTTAGCACCACGTATATACCAGAATCTCTTCTAGTCCCTTACAAATCTCTCAAGTCACTAGACTGTCTTGTTCATTATTTATTCATTCACCTATTAACTCAATCATTATTTAGTGAGCACTGTGTTAAGAGATATTCCAGGTCCAAGGTTGCAAAGGTGAGGGAAACATAAGTTCTCATCAAGATGCTGACAGTTGAGTGGGTGAAACAGGTTTGGAAAAGCCATCATACCGCCGTGTGATAAGTCACTCGATAGAGAAAGATATTATGGGAACACAGAGGGAACGGCAATGGCCGCCTTTGGGAATTCTGGAAGATGCTTCAATCTCAAACATATATTGGGCATTTCACATGTGATCAAAATTGCACTAGGCATTGTCACTCTTGAATCCTCCTAGCAACCCTACGAGGCTGACAAAAGAGGAGAAAACTGAAGTCTCAATGTTTCATTCCCACTCCCAGTCACAGAGGCTGCAGGTGGCAAAGCTGGGACTCAACCCCACGGCCTTAAGAATAGGTCTTTTCTAACTCAGCGTGGCCCCCTTCCAATTGTCTCTGCTTTGGAGTAGAGCCTTGAAGAACAAAACAGTGGGACTTTGTCATGCTGCCACCTGTGAAGTGGCAGGGATCATGAGGAAACCGAGGTGAGGGGGCAGAGGGTCTCTCCCCAGGGGATGAGCACCCCCAGCTGCTGTCCTCAGGGGAGGTCTCACTGTTTCTGTGATGAGAGCCCACATGCCCCAGGGCGGTTTCTGTGGCAGCGTGAACCCCCTGATGCCCTGACCCATCTTTGCCTGTCTCATTCTTCTTCATAATTGGACCGGCTGCCGCTCACTGCTTACCTGATTCGTGGGTTCACTAATGCAGCAGAAATGGGATCTAAGAGGATTAAAATACAAAAAAAAAGAAAAGATAATACAAATTGAAAACAGCAGCTTCTCCAGCCAAGCTTTGGATTAGAAGTTGAGAAAGTGAATCAGAAAATTTTAAAAATTTGAAGGACGAGCTTTCAATGGTGGCTGGGAGAGTCCTTTTGTAGCCAAGCGTCCATGCATGCTAATGTTTCTGTTTTGAGTCAGTTCTCCAGGGAAAAGAATAAATGCTTTGCCTGCCTTTCAGCGGCCTTCTGAGACCTAGGTACAGCCTTGCTTTCTGATCTTACTCCCCACCACCTCCCTTCCGGCTCCCTCTTCTCTGTGCAGATGTCCTCATTTAGTACCTTTGGGTCTTTGCTCCCACAGGTTTTTTCCCCCGGAATTCATGTCTCTGGTATCATTCCTTCCCCACATCCCACTCTTCCTCTTTCCATGTTCTCCCACCGTCTCTGCATTGGAGGTATCCCCCCTCCCTAAGTCTGTTGTGTTCTGTCTGTCTGTCTTCCCAAGTACTTGGCGCTTTTCTACCTCCAAATTACATAATGTATGTATTTTCTCCCTTCGAGGACTGTTAACACAGAGGGCTGGAGTAAAACCTTCCTCCATAAAAATGACCTTATACTGTTATTTACAGATGTCTCTTGTATGAATGAGTGAGTGAATGAGTCAATACACCTAAGGCAATGGGACCCACGCAGACGTTGCTCGATTATGTTGCTCCTTGGCTTAAAGCTCCTCTGTGCATTCCAACCTCCAAAGATGAGGCCCAATCATAGTATCTCTAAGGGAGTAGCCTGCCTCTCTCCTCCCCTCCTGTGCTCGCCTCCTCCCCAGGCACCCTTCTCTGGGCTCTCCTAGACCCCATGAGAGCATGCCACAAGCACTCCACATGCCTGATTAGGCTTCTGCCAAACCCTGTCTGAAATCCCATTCCCAACCCTTCTTCTCCTCCTCTTTTCATGGAAAATCCTACTCATCCTTGAAGGTCTGCTTTATGTATCACACCCCTTCCCTGAAGCCTTTCCTGATACCTCCATACCTAGTAATCCTTTCTTTCTCTGTGCTCTATGCTCAGCCTGCCATTGGAGTACTTTAAGACCATATCAGAGTTTCCGCTGCTTTGTTTTGTGACAATGGGTTTTTCCAGGGCAGAGGCTCAGTAATTTTCCACTGTGGTGGTTGTTAACAATGATTAAGCTCTTTCTATGTGTTAGGCCCGGTGCCCCCAAGCTTTGGGCCATAGACTCACCGTAGCAAGAATTCTAGGGTGGCCTCACACACATGCACAGGAATGAATGCGCATCAGGCCTGGCTGGGCCCGCAGCTCGTGCTTGTAAGCAGGTCATTGGACCACCTGCCTCTGTCACTTGCACCACCAGCACAGAGCGGGGGTATTCTTGCTGCCCACCACACGTTTCCAGAAGGACGAGCATAATATGCCAATTGAACTCTTGCAAAAAGGCTTTACAAGCATCACCTCACGTCATCATACCCATAACATCTCAACAAGAAAAGTGCTATTATTTCTCTCACTTTGGAGATGAGAAAACCAAGGCTTACAGGAGGCTGATTAATTTGCCCAGTGTCCCAGGCTGTAAGAGACAAAGGCCAGACCCAGACCCTGGACTTCCAGACTTGAGAGCTAAGTGTTTTATCCTTCATCAACCAACTGGGTTGCAGTTCATTTTTGCCCAATTCATGCAGAATTCTAACTAAATATTCAGGAGATTTCATGAGACAATCACAGCTTGCCCTCAGATAAGGCCCCTTGAAGTTCTGCTGATGGCTTCCCCAGCCATCTCCCAGAGGTGACAAACTCCTGTGCTAGCCTGAATGTCCTATCCTATAGCTAGGAGAACCTTCCCCAATAGGAGAAGGTTGTTCACACGTGCCCACCCTCAGATGAGGGCTGGGCCGGCCCCTCTGCCTCGGCTCACCGAGCAAAATCAAAGTGAAGATATAGGACAGTTAGGGGAGGCCCTCATCAAGCACAGAACACACCACATGGCATGGGACATCGCAGCAAGAGATGGAAACAGAGGCGATATCGTGCAGGACTGCACACCTTCCTGTGAGGTTATACAGAGAATCAGCGAGACTTGTCAGTTCAGAAGGAGACTCTGGGGAGAAGAGTATCCTAACGATCACTTTGTTCAACCTCATTTCAAGTTCTCCAACCTCAGTTTTCTCATCTGTGTAATAGTAAAAACTATACCCATATGAAGAATTTGCTGTGAATCAGACAATGCGTATGAAAGCACTTGCTAAACCATCAAAGGCTCTCCAACTGTCGTTCCCCTTTCTGTTCTGCCGAAGTTCTTTTCCAGCTGGAGAAAAACCATAACCCCAAATATCTGTCCTTCTGGATCCACTACCTTTTTTAGGCAGACTGTTTCAGCCGAAAAGCCCAACAAGCTCCACAAGCTTGGTGTATTACAGACAAAAGGTGAATGTGTCTGGACTCTGTGAAATAAAGGAGAGTAAGGAGAGATGCCTGAGAAAGGCTGGAGTCAGAACAGGAGCAGCGTCTCAGGCCAAGCAAGGAACTCAGAGTGCGTTTGGCCGGCACTGGGAAGGCGTGTTGTGTCACAGTTGCATGCTAGAGGACATCTTTGGAGAAAGGAAGAGAAGGGACTAGAGTGGTGAGAGTGAAGACAGTGGGTTGGTTAGATGCCCGAGCAGCTACCAAGTCAGATAAGATGTCACCAGGAGTATGGGTTTAACAAGGACGTGGGGGGACAGCAGTGAGATTGTGGATACTTGCTGGAAACAAGGCCAATTCTACTTCCTTTCAGCATGCCCAAAAGAATCACTTCTCTCTGCAAACCAAAGATGAAAGAATTGCTGCCTTCTGTGGTGCTGAAAAGCGAGGCGGACGCCCCTGGTCCCCGATGAACTCATTTAGGGCACCAATAACTTCATCCTATGTTATTACGTCTCCAACTCCTGGAGCAGAAAGGGCTTTGGAGAGCCCACACCCAGTACTCTCACTTAGGTGCTCCTTAGACACGTAAGGCCATGGCCTGGGGGTCAGGGGGCAACCCGTCCCATGCAGCAGAGCAGAGGCCGGCCTGAGTCAGAACAAGACGCAGGCCTTCTAAATGCTGGCCCACTACTTACGCTCAATGTCAGCCAAGGGGCTGGACACTAACCCTCACATCATGCACAGTGTTCAAGGCTCTGCACTGACAAGAGACACACTCGTTCCCTATGCTTAGAGTTTGCCATGTGCCTGCTCGTTGCCCGCACTGGGACACCATGGCCAGCGGGATGGGCCTGGCAGCTGCCTTCATGGAGCTTTCACAGGAGAGTCTGCTGCTGGGTCAGGGGGTCCTGCAGGGTGGTTATCAGGACCTTTGATGTCACTGGTGAGGAAAGACCACCGATGCAGAGATTCAGAAGCAAACCGGCTCCTGACAGTATGAGGTAGCCACTTCAGGACCCCGAGCCAGGCACTGCAGGGAGGATGAAAGAGGGCTGTACAAAGTGCCTAATCAGATTTCCAGGGCTCTGTTGGTGGGAACAGAGACACAGGATTTAGAAAACTTTTGTCCTGCCCCTAGCTTTGAGGCCTAGGGCAACTGAGTCCGGAATCAGTGCTCCTGGGTTCCAATAGGGAGAAATCACAAGGACCCCAGATCTGCACTTGAGCCAAGTTAGGATGTCCTAGTACAGAAAGCCCAAGGCTGGGGGGCAGAGGGTGAGAGGAGAGAGACGAGGAAGGGGGTGGGGCAGGACACCAGAACACAAGAAAAGGAGAAAGCCATCAGTGGGAGAATGTTTTCAAAGTGAAAGAGGAAGAAAGGTAACTTGAGAACCCCGGGCTCCATCTGCTCAGACTCCAAGGACAAAGGCAAAAGGGGATTAGGTGACCTGAGGGGCTGCGGCATGCAGGATAGAAAGGCCATTTATTAGCCACATGCACGGTAATTATATTTAATACTGACCCCAATTTCTTTTGTCCACGGGAAAAAATGAAAGCAGCTCTGTTTGAGGTTGAGGGCCTTCAAGGGGTCCATTAGCAACTTCGGCTTCTATTCCAGGCTGGTGGTCAAAACAGGACAATGGAGAGCCACGGGCATGAGTGCCCAAGGTTTGCAAGAGATGTTTCTGAAATCACGAAGCAGAGTGGAAAGCAGGTGTGACTAGCGCCGGGCCCTGCCCTCAAACCCGCACCTGACTCGGTTGTCTAATATCACAGTGACCTTGAACAGGACACTGCCCTGCCCTGAACCTCTTGCTTTCTTTCCAGTGCTCTAACACAGCACCTACCTCACTGGATGTTCCAGACCTTGAAATGACATGCGGCCTATGAAAGCGGCTTCAAACAAAATTCCTGCCTCTAGAATTGGAGCTCTCCACAGCTCCCAAAATTCCTGACTGAGACCCCCAGTGTTTGAAATTCAAGATTTCTTGAGCTTTAGGATGGTAACATGGCATATGTATATAGATATATCATGTAACACCCTCCATCCAGGTTCAAGAGAGCCCTCCTCTCCCAACCACCTTCATCCCTCACTCTTCTTCCTAGCATGTACCACCAAGCGACAGGCGACCATTTGTTTGCTGATGTACCCGCTGAGAATGTTGCTTCTTTTGTCATCGCTTTATCCCCTGTGCCTAGAATAGTCCTTGGCACACTTAGATGTCTCATAAATATGTACCCAAAGATCAATAGACACAATTGGCTCTGTTAATGGACCGTGTTTATTGAGCACTTACTACTTGCCAGGGCTCTGCTAAGTACTATCCGTGGATTAAATTATTTCATACCCACAACAAACCCTTTACGTTGCTTCTCGATGAGAAAGCTTGCCCAAGGCTAAGGGCCCTCGGCATGGAGTGAGCACAGGAGCCAGGCTGCCTGACCTGAAGCCCCCACAGAAGGACATGAGAAGGCAACTTTGCTCATAACCCACAAGTAAAGAAGTAGAGCCATGCTTCCAGGAAGTGGGGAGAGCACAGAGACGTCTTCATGGAGAAGGACGAGCTCTGTCCAGCAGCCAGAAGCACAGGGGTTCGCTGCCTCTTTTACCAGAATAGTTTTTGCCCCTTGTCGTCAGGGGTCCTGGCAATACATGGACCCTTTCCACCCCTCACTCTCAGACCTTAATGCTGTGTGGGTGTAATTATCGGATGATTCACGCTTCGTTTTCTTTTGGTTTGCCTATAATAGCTCCCACTTACACAATGCATACTTATGTGCTGGGCACGATATTAATCTCTTTATGTTTATTTTTATGTTAATGCAGCCTGCAAAATAGAGATCATTATTACCCTCCTTCAGGAGAGAAGACTGGAGTGGGGGGGATTACGTTACCTGTCCTGGGTCCACAGAGTCCAGGGGTCCCCTCAGACATGCCAGCCAAGGTTGACCTCCATGTGGAGGGGCTTTCTAAACCTGTTTGCTATCGGTACCGGAAAAGCAACCCCTCCCTCTCCATCCTGTCCTCTGGTACCATGCGTGCCTCCAAAAATAGATCTGAAGGTAGGCTATTTTAAGTAAAGTTTTCCTCGGATTGCAAAATTCACGCCTACTACTGTAGAAAATACATCGCATCAGGGGATTGTAGATATAGGAATAAATGTTCTGTATTCCAGGTGCTACCATTGCTGGCTTTTTCCTATGCCTCTCTCCTTTGACTACTGTTATTGGACATAGATAACATCATACTATAGGTAAATGTGCACCCTGCTTTGTTCATCGCACATAGAGTGCTGACAAGTAGCCAATAGAGCAACGGTTTTTATCTATGTTTCACCTCTATTCATTAATATTTATTGCTGAATACAATGTATGAATGGGCACTTAAATTGTTAAAAATGAGACTTCCTCTTAATTTTGGATAATTCACTGCGGACAGAGTTTTAGCCATATACTTATTGGAGGCAAAAAAATAATAATAAAACACGTGCGCTTAAGGCCCTTGATATATACTTTAAAACTATTTATTAAAACTTCATTTTATGTCAGCCACCACTAGACTAAAGGTTTATCTGTGTTACCTCATTTAATCCATGCAACAGCTTTTGAGGAAGGCAATATCATCATGCAGATTTTTTATGAGTTACTTAGGCTCAGGGAGGACAAACTGCATTCCAGAAACAGTTATATCCATAGACACGGTTTTCCGCTGTGGATGAAAATATCTTATTTCGACACTTTCCACTGGCTCCCTTAGATGTGTGGACCTTTCTGTGATAATATACTTTATTGGCTATTTTTTTATTTCTGGTCAGTAGCAAATTACATTGGGTGTACTTAGGAATGCATTCGTAATGCTAATGTACATTTCCATAGTGCTTCTATGTGGAAAAAGTTTTTGACACAATCTTTAATTTCATCCATCAAACAATTTCAAAGGGAGGATGATTAACCCTGTTTTTCAAACTTGACTTTGACCACCTGGTCAACAGTGGAGCCTGACCTTGAACCCACATCCCAAATTTTAATTCCTCCACCCTCGGCACAATCCCAAAAAATAATGATACAAAATAAATTAGGAATGACAACGTACATTCACACAAAAACTGGACATGAATATTCCTAGAACTTTTATCCATAATAGCTGAAAACTAGAAAGAACCTAGATGTCCTTCAACAGGTGAATGGCTAAACACCTGTGATGCAGGTATACCATAGACTATCACTCAGCAATAAAGAGAAACCAATATTAATATGTGCATCAACTTGGGGAGACTTTCAGTGGAATTATGTTGAGTGAAAAAACCCAGAAACCCAAAGGTTACAGACCGTAGGATTTTTATGTATATACAACATTCTTGAAATAACAAAATGTTTGACATGGAAAACCAATTAATGATCACTGGGGTGTAGTGATGGGGCAGATGGAAGGTGAAGGGAGAGGACGTGGTAACAACAAGTCAGCGAGAGGGATCTGTGTGGTGTTGAAAGTCCAGCATCTTATCGGCAGTGATGGATATATGCATATACACACGTGATAAATTGTACACAACAAAAAGCACACAAGCATGAGGGCAAGTCAGACTGGGGAAATCAATAAAATTAGTGGATCGCATCAATGTCAATATCCTACCTGTGCTATTACCGATAGGTTTACAAAATGTTGCTGTGCAGGGCAGCTGGGTCAGGACTACACGAAATCTCTGTGTATCATTTCTCACAAGTGTTTATAAAGCTGAATTACCTCCATAAAAAATAATTAAAAATAAGTAAAGCAACAGAATGAAGAAATATAAACTATTTCCCCCCTTGGTGAAGTCGATTCAGGTCATTCGTTATGCTTCTGTGAACCTCAGTGGTCCCCAGGCGTCCTCTCTCATGAGTGTCCACTTGGGACAAGACTGAGATGGGATCGACATTCTAGAATGCACATCTGTCTTTGCCAGTCACCTCAGCCATGGGTGCAGCGTGACTGAAAGGCTTAGGTCATGATTCCCCACTTTCCACCGCACTCTTCCCAAGCACTCAGAACATCGAATTTGAAGAGTTTTAACTTTTTCTACAAAAATGACAATTTTGCTACAATGTTGTCTAATTTTGCTGTAACTGCTACCAGCTGTGGGTTAATGCAGAACATATTCCAAGAGGCATCCAGAGGCCTTTCCATGTTTTTGAGTTGCCCGAGAGCTGAAGTGGTTAAACAAGTGAGGAGAACAGTGAAAGCAGAGCCTGATTTTATGTGCTGGTTTCAAAGCTGTGCTGTTTCTCATTCCAGCATCTTCAGATGCTGGAGGTGAGCAGGTTTCTGGCTCTGAGTCCGAAGCCCAGTGGAGGGCTTGGCAGGACTCCGTTTTCTGCTGCCTCTGCAGTCAGCTGTAGGCAATAGCCAGATTCGAGTGGTGGGGAACCTCCATCCGCTGCTGTCATTAACCTTGGTCAATCTTCCCGGGTTACATTGGAAATGCGATAAACACACCAGGCCCACAGAGAGAGTCAGCGAGACAGAGGGATAGGGCCTTATTGTCCAAGCAACTCGGAATGGGCACAGTTTGTCTGCCTTGGAGCCATCCACACTCTCCGCAAACACCGGGAGCCTGCGATGGGCCAGCTCTTCAGAGCTGGGCTGTCTCCCAGTTTCTCTCTGTGTTCATATCCATGTCCAGAATTGAATCTCAAAATAACACTTTAGGGCAGGCAGTGCTAGCATCCCTATGTAAAACAGATGAGGAAAGACAGAGGGAGACGTGATGTGTTGCTCAGGGCCACGCAGCACCAAAGAACGCACCTGGGACTGGAATCCACGGAATCTCAAATACAAGATGCCCTCACATACACCATTAGAAGCTTTACCAGTAATTAAAAAGTACGTCAACATGGCAAACTTCTGTATTCTAGAAAGAACAGGGAGGAGAGGCTAGAGTGGCAGCAGACAGGAGACAACTAGCAAACTCGGAGTCCTCTCCCCGGTGGGCAGCGCATCCTGGGCTTTCCCACAGTGTCTCATTTAATCCACATGAGAGAGTTTGGTAATACAGACAATATGATCCTCAGCTGCAGGAATGACACTGGGGCTGGTGAAGAGAAAATGTTTCCGCCAAGGTCACAAGGACAAGTAAAATCCAGGTACAGGATGTGGGATCACAGGATCTTGCCTACTTCAAACCCATTAATCAATGGATCGTTTGACTATCCCTCTGCCTTTCCTTCCTGAATCAACTGAAGGCAGCATTCCCTCATTTCTTAGATGGAGAGGCTACTACTGACCACAAAGCATTACAGGTGCCACATGCAAATCTGAGAGAGCACCCGACCCCTCCTTGGTGCCCCATGCCTCACACAGCTTACTGGTACTGTTATTCTTAGGGCAAGCATGGCACTTTGAAGGGAGGCAAGCTCCACGAGCAGGGTCGTTTGGCCTCTGTGCATCAAAGGCAAGGACCTTAGAAAGAGAGGAAAAAAGATTTCAGGAGTTGCCTTCCCCCGATGTCCTCCCTAGTCACCCACCCCCATCCCAGCCTGGATGGGAGGACGTTCTTCCCGGGTGCTGCCCAAGGCCTTCTAGCTCCTTCCAGGCCCCAGTGAGAAGCATGCAGCCCAGCCCCTGCTTCACTGGGAACTCTTTACCTCCTTATGTCCCCATAGAGCCCCATCCAAAATAGGTGTCTGCCCCCTTATGATTATGGCCATGCCACTGCAGCCAGCCTGGCCCGGCTCATTGAGATCACAATGTCCCCTGGACTTTCTCTTGTGCTGGAAACCCGTGGCCAAGTGTTGAGGGTTGCGTGCATGCGCACATGCGCAGTTCGTCCTGGAAGCCAGAGCAGGTCTCCCTTCCAGGGTCCTGGGAGATACATGTTGTGCAGGGCATGCCCTTCTCAACTCCTGTTCTTTCAATTAACCTCCAGTTCTCATCACAGACCAGGCCAGCCATGCAGACTTCAAACACATCCCTGCTGCCGTTTCACCCGCAGAAGGCCTTGAGGCCTTGCTTCTCCCAGCCTTCAGGAGGCAGTGGATGTCCCTGTACCCATCCCTGCCCACCTTGGGCCGAGAGGAGGGCAGGCTGCTCTCCCTGCCACTCCCCTGTAGCCTGGATCCCACCCCCCACACCTGTGCCCAGTGCTGGAGCCAGGGTCTGAGGAGCAGGACTAGTCCAGGGTGACACGGTTGTCAGGAGATTCCAGGATATCTCTTCACACCCTCCTGCTGACTTCTCCATCTATTCTCCCTCCTTTCCAAAGTCCTGCTTGTCTCCTTTCATTGACTCCCCCTCCATCCAGGCATATGTTCTATCTGCCTTTTCTTTCTATCTCCTCCTTTTCCTCATTCATTTCCTCTGCTTCCTGACCCTCTGTGTGGCCCTCTGGGTGGCCTCTGTCTTTTCCATCCGTCTCCAGGTGTTGGTGCCCTGGCTCCAGTATCAGCTCTCAACCCAGCCTCTCTCGTTGCTCATTCTCGACACCCCCGGCCCACACATGGTCCCTCCTGCAGCTCCTTGCCCGGTACAAGGTGGGCCTTGCCTCCATAACACTGACCTCTGCCCAACATTGCCTTTGTCCTGGAGGTTCCAAGCACATGGAGACAGGGCCACGAGTGTCCCTCTCAGCCCCGCTGACCCCACATTGTCCCACTGGGACATCTCCAAGTCCAGCCTTTCCACAGTGTCCTCACCAGCCCCAATCAGTGATCACTGCCCAGGAAGAAGAACCAAAACATTAAATCTGGAGACATCAATCCCTCCTTCATCCTTATGTTAAGGCATATGAAGGCCCTGCTGCAAAGCGGTGACTGAGGAAATATCCAGACAACTCTCCCAAAGAACATGTATCTCTAGAACATACAAAAAACGGACCAATAGATAATGCCCTGTTCAATCACACATCTCCTAATGAATCAGATTCTTTGCGCTTCCAGAAGGAAGTCACTGGCCTTAGCCCCAGTCATATAAGGTTAGTAATATTTGTAACATCAATTGGAAAAAAGTAAAACAAATACTGCATTGGGGACAAAGATGGTAGTGGAGAAAGCTAAAAAATGTGATTGGCCAGCAAGTCTGGGATGAGATGTGACAGAGGTTTTCGGTGCTGCTTTCCTTGGCAGCTGGAGAAACAGGGGGCCCCAGGACACTGCACTCTAACAGGGACATTGGCAAAATGGACCATGCCCAGAGGAATGCAGCTGAGGGACGGGTATTCTCTCATCTCCACCTTAGGAGAATCAGTGATTGAACTGGGCTGTTTAGCCAGCTCAGGGGAGCCTAATAATGAATTACCTTAAAATCTAAGAAAGCACCGTGAGGAGGTGGGAACAGGCATGTCCTGGGTAGGTCAATGAAGACAACACATCAACTCATTCAACAAAGAGTGACTGAGAACTTTCCTCGTGTGAAGCATGAAACTCGGCACCAGGATTCAGGAGAAGATAGAACACAGCTAGTCTTTGTCCTCATTCTGTTTAAAGACTCCAGAAAAAGACCCTGTTGAACAGGGGCCAGCTCTAAAGAGCAGAGGAACAACGGGACCCCATGGCAATGAGTGGAGACCAAAGGGTGTCAGGTCTCACTCAACCCCAGGAGGGATGTTCTGACCGTCAGAGGTGTCGCAAGAAGCAGCGGGCTGCCATGTGGAGCACTGAACTTCTCATATTGGAGGCATGTGTGCAATAGCTGCACCTTCCGTGACAGATGCAGCTAAAGGGCTGCAAACCTTGGGCGGTGATGTTAGACTCAATGCACTGAAAGATCCATTCCCATTCTGGTAATTTCTGAAAATCAGGGTGTTATATTGGTGATGGTCATTGTGTACACTCGAATAAAGCATCTACTTTATTGGTGCTTGTCACCTGGGCAGCCCAAACGACTGGGGCCGGCTGCATCCAGACCCATGCGAGTTACACACTGGCCACCACTGGAAATATAGGAAAAATATTCCTATTAACACTATCAAAAACTACATTTAAAACTAATATAATATTGTATGTCAGCTGTAACTAAAATATGTATATGTATATATATATATATATATATATATATATATATATATAAATTCTAGGAATAAAACTAACACAAAATGTCCAAAAATTATATAGAAAACTAGAGAGTTTTCTAGATTGGTTTAAAAAAAATGACTTGATAAGAGAGACACACAATGTCTTGGATAAGAAGACTCTCCAATTTCATCTATTCATCTACAAAAGTAATGCAATCTCAATCAAAATCCCAATGGAATCTTTTATGGAACTTGACAAGACGGCACTAAAATTCATCAGAAAAGAATATGTACAGGAATAGTGAAATATATTTTTTTTTAATTAAGAATGATGAGAGAGTAACTTTCCTTACAAAGGGCAGAAACATGGCTATAAAGCTACAATAATTCAAACCACTATATTAGCCCTGGAAGAGATGAGTGGAGAAAAGTAAGAGAAGAGAGAGTTCAAAATCGGTCTCAAGAGTGTCTAGGAATAAAAGCACAAAAAAGAGGGCATTTCAAATCAATAGAGGAAAGAAGGCTTCTGCAAAGAATAAAAGTATATTTGGTTATCTATTTGTAGAAAAAAATAATTAAATGCCTTCCTCATAATATATCTAAAATAAATTCTACATGTATTTGTTCATCCCCTTTAGAAATATTTATTCACCATTTATGTGCCCAGGCACTTGGGTACATAGTGGCAAATGGTCTCATAGACAAACACAGCCCTGAATTAATGGCTCTTCCAACAGGGAAGGTAAAAAAGATATTTTTACACTTGCGAGAAGTGCTGGGAAAAGAACCAACAGGTTTCTGTCACCAAGCAGAATAAGAAGAGGGCTTAATTAAACAGGTTGCTCAGAGAGGGTCTTCAACTGACACACAGGGTGGAAAAGGTGTGTGAAACACTGCAGACAGGAAATAGCTTGGTGTGTTCTAGAAAGGGAGGAAGCCAGTTGGCCTGAATATGGTGCCTGAGGGCAAGAATGTCAAGAGATGAGTTTAGAGAGGTGAGCAGGGTTAGAAATCTCAATGTCAAAGAAACAAGTGAAAATGTAGAGAAAAACATGGCTGACCCTGTTCCACTGAGAGGCGGGGAGAATCTTCCTAAGAAGGATACAAGACCTAAAAGCCATAAGAGATATTTTTCTCTAGTAAAGCTACTACTACTACTACTACTAGTAGTAGTACTACTACTACTACTTCATTACTGATTCTACTATGCTACTACAGCTGTATTACTGCTCCTATATTGCTACTAACACTATTACTAGTAGTACTATCATACTATACTACTGCTATCTCACTACTATTATGCTGGTACTAACACTGCTAGTAGTAGTGGTATAATCTTCTATACTATTGCTATATTATTACTACTACTAAATTAGTACTATTACTAATCTAATACTACTACTATACTAGTGCTATTACTACTATTACTACAATACTTCTAGATGACAGGATTCACCATAAACAAAGTTAAAAAATAAACAACATATTTGCAACATGTCATAATGATTATAACGTTAATTGCAAACACATGGCACACGATATGTGCTTTACAAAAGTTAATTAAACACATCTCCAAGAGGTAAGCGTGATTATTGCCCCATTGTACAGATGAGGAAACTGAGACGCAGACCAGAGAAGTAACTTGCCCAAGGTCACACCACAGGTAGGCAGTGGAACCATAGCTCATCCCAAGCTACCTGGCTCCAGTGTCCATTGTCATTTCCGCCATGCTCTATTGTCTTGGCAGTGTCACCTTTTTGTGCATCTAATTCAAAACAAATATGTCTCAAATATGTCTCAACTTCCATCCACTGATGGAAGACTGACGGAAGTCCAGCATCACTATCTCCTCAATGCTGCTTTTATCAAACATGAACCTGGTCCTGAGAGATGGGGCAGAATTCAGGGCCTCCATCCATAGGAGATGCTACAGCCCAGTCCCTGGCCTGGGTCTGCGGGGTCCAGTCCAGTGACAGGAGAGTTCTGGCTGACTCCCTCCTGCTGTGGCAAGCAAGGGCTCAGACCTCGCTGGTGGTGATCCCTTCTCCAGGTCTCTCCACGTCAGAGGGGCTGCTTTCTCTTCAGCTTAGGTTCCACCCTAAAGGTGCCTGAACCCTCATCCTGGGGGAGTTTTCCTTCCCCTTCTAAGGATGAGCTTTGTTCCTCTTCCATTCTCAAAATATCAAACCTTTGATCCTCTGTCCCATCAGACAAATCCAGCCTAATTGCCTCAGTGGGTCCAGGTATAGAAATCAAAGATTCATTTAGGGATGACCCCCCCCCAATACACACACCCAGAGCATGTGTTCCTCCCTGGGCCTGAAATATACAAAATCCTCTTAGCCGTAGGATTAGGGAGAGCCTGAACCTATGAACAATAACTGGTGTTCTGCCTGGTGGAATGAGGGGGTTGGGGCTGAGGATGTGATTTCTTTGTGGACCACATATAGGTGAGAAAAATAAAAGAGTTATTATCTCGATGGATTATGTTGCCACGCTAATATCTCAGTAAAGACTAGAAACTCTTTATATGCACATGCAGAGTTAATAAGAAAGAGACGAGCAAGTGAAAAAATGTTGGAAAATTGTAATAGTGAACCCAATAGCACAAACACAAACAGTCAATATCTGTAAAAAGATGAATAGGTTTTCTATTAATCAGGGGAATGAACATTTTTAAATTGAAATACAGTTGTTCTGATTGACGAACCATTTTTAAACATGTAATTGGCAAAGTGTTAAAAAGCAGGCATTTTCAACCAAAATTGATTAAAATGAAAACTGATACCATTTTGGGAGAGCCATTAGGCTTTTCTATAACGATTAAAAAGATACATACTTTTGACCCAGCAAGTATATTTTTAGGACTCTATAAATACTCATACATTTGAACAAGTACATACAAAAATAATACCCAGCTTGTCATACAATTATATAACGTAAATATATATTGGATGACTGTTTTAGCAAGTTGGTAAAACAGAAAAAAAATGGAAAGTTGGGGAATAGTTCATTTAATCTAAACTATGGAAAATTTTTAAGTATAGTTGGTATATAATATCAATTATATTAGTTTCAGATATATGATATAGTGATTTGACATTTTTATACCTTTCATACCTGTGATTATCCCACTAATTACAGTAATCCTCTGTCACCAAGCAAATTATCACAATACTGTTGACTATATTCACCTGCATCTTTATCACCTATCCCCCTATCCTCTCCCCTCTGGCAACCATCCCTTTGGTCTCTTTTTGCTGCCATTGAAAAGTGCACTTTATGGACACTGGCATAGAAAGAATATATGTGGTATTATTAAGTGAATAAAGCATGTAAATGAAAATACATACAAGTGAGAAACAATTTAACATTGAGATATATATATATATATATATATATATATATATACACACACATGTATACACACACACAAAACATACATGCTATATAAAAATGTAGATATATATATGTCGATGCAATTAAAACATGTAAATATGTGTTTATACATTCATATTTAATATATGCCAATGAAGATGAAACTATTTCCCAGTGTGACGTCTGTAGAAGGGTATAGAATGTGGAGGCAGGAGGGGTGCAGTGGGGAAAAGTAGAAAAAATAATGTAAGACTTCTGTGTTTCTCCAGTCTTTCACTTCTGCAATCATCATTACTTTTTTTACTTTAAGAAAGTTAAAAAAAAAGTCTACTCCATTCACCTCTGTGAAAAAAAAGCCCACATACTTTTTTCCTATGTATCCATTTGTTGCACACATATGTGGGTGCTCTGTCATCACCCAGACGCCCCTGGGAGACTTCCAAAGGTGGAAGTCAAGTGCTCATGAGGCAGCCTTTTCCATGTCAACCCGCTCCACCTACAAGAAAGTTCTTCTCTTTGCACGGAGGCCTGTTCTCAAATTCAGCTTCCACTGCATCTCTTCTAGAAGCCTATCCAGGCCCCGCCTCCCCGGGGCAGGTTAGAGGCCCTCCCCTGTGCCTCCACAGCACCCTGACCTGCCATCTGTTCCTGTCAGTATAAACCGCAAGACCATGACCTCCATGAAGATGAAGCCCCACCTGCTTTTCTCCCATACAGCCACGTAATCTTGTCTGGCATGCCTTTGTTGGATATGTGGATGGATGGATGGATGGATGGATGGATGGATGGATGGATGGATGGATGGATGGATGAGAAATGAACTTTGTCTTAAGAAAACATGCATGGAAGTCAGAAGCAAGTTACCAGGAACATGAAGCATATTTATAACACCAGGGAGCCCAAGCTTGCGGGCCATGGAGTAGAGGAAACCACCAATGAAAAGCTGTCACTAGGCAAAGTGGATCAATTATTATCCTCCCCCATACATCTTTACTCTTTCAGGTTCAGTCTTCAGGTTTCCACTTTAACCAAGTCTTGGGCACCACCCTTACTCAAGACAATTGGTATCTTCCAGGAATCTGAAGGTTTCAGTCTTGACTCCCAACTCACATTCCCATCTCTTTAGATCTTGGATTAATGTGATGCCCTGAAACACAGTATCAACTCTGAAACCTACCCCCCTCCCCAAAGCCACCACATTTGCAGCCTGAGGTTCCAGGGCCATCTCACTCCACATTCCTAGACTTGCTGAACATATCTGCAAGTGGTTTCCTACTGACAAAAGAAAACAGAAGAGAAAACCAGAAAACAAAACAACAACAACAAAAAAAGCAAATGGCTTCCATTGGTCATTTCCTTCATAAACGCCATGGTCCATGGGGGCCAGAGACAAGAAAATGAACAGGTAGGAAAAAGGAAATGTGGACACAGAAGCACAGAGAGAAAAAGCAACTCCCTCCAACTGGGAAACACAACACGAGCTAGATCTTCAGCACAAGGAGGAGGAGAATTGTGGACCAGGAAAAGGGCCTGCGCAGCCGGAAGAGAGATGGAGAAAACATAAAAAAGAGCATGAAATGTGCAGGGGCTGCCAGGAGGCCCCATGTGGTTATAGGATGTGGTTAGACAACGTGGAGTGTCAGAAATGAGTCTGGAAAGGGGCCACATGGAGACAGGCCTGGGTGGTCATCTACACTACAGGGATTGTAACTTCTTTTTAAAATAACCTGGAAGTAATTTAATGGTTGGCCAACCTGAATGTCATGCAGTGCTGGTAATGTGTTACTGCCAAATAATAGACATTGTCCTGGGAAGTTACCAGATGATAATAAGGGATTCCGTTTCACAAAGACTCGAGACACACAGGAGAACCCCTACACTAAACGCCAGGCTGGCCCAGATTTCTTGGCACAAGCTGTCACGACACATTTCAACACGGGGATCCTTCTGAGATTCTACACATGAGAAGTAATGTGGATTGTGACTCCAGAGTAAAGATGGTACTATATACCCTGCAACCATCGTTATGCCATGTAGAAATCTCAACAGAGCCCCAAATTGAGATCGACTGTTAAAGGAGGGTTCAGGTAAAATGACATAATTTTCACATCTTTTAGCCAATGACCTTTTGTGTGTTTGATTTTCCAATTCCAAACTATTTCTTCTTTTCCTCCTCCTTCTCCTTCTCCTTCTCCTTCTCCTTCTCCTTCTCCTTCTCCTTCTCCTTCTCCTTCTCCTTCTCCTTCTCCTTCTCCTTCTCCTTCTCCTTCTACTTCTTCTTTAGTGAATTGCTAATTTGCCTCTGTGAAGGGATTTTCAACCCTAAATTCAAAAAGCATCAACTAAGTTATCTCTAAAAACTCTCTCTTTTATATGTACAAATACATTTGTTTTTCTTTCTCCTAAATTCAACCCCTCCCTCGATAGAGTCCAGCAGAATGTTTCATCACTGTAGAGTAAGATGTGATGGTAACACGTAAATGAACAGGTTTTAGGTACCCCGCCGATTACTCTGCTTAGCTGTATGGGAGGAAATCATGGAGTTAGATGTGTAATAAGAACAGGCCTCACATAAGCTATCCCAACACTGATATTCAACAAACGAAAATGCATTCTGTCAAGCACTTTAAACTTCATTCATGGGAATACACATTCTAGAGCATTCAATACAACTCAGGATTTACTTGAACTTATCGTAACCATGTTTAAGAGTGACTTGGTGTCTAAAGGACATTGTCAGTTACAAAATAACTCTCCTAAAGTCCTTTGTAGACAGCGCAGACAGAATGCACCCAGAAAGGAAAATCTTTGCTTCTAAAATCATAAGCCGCAAAAGAGTTAGGACAAGCTTTGTGCCCGCATGTCCCTCCACCAAACCGTTCAGTGGGAGAGGCCTGGGTTTTCACTGGAGCACAGAGTGTACCTCTTCTGAGATGGCTTCAGAGGACATGATTGGTCATGTGCAGGGCGGCGGCTGAATGAAGGGCTTGGATCACAGAAGCACAGGCAAGAACTTCAGCAGGGTCAGACCCCAAAACAGATCAAATCCAAGGGCTGAAATGCCCAGAAATTAACAAAACACATGTGCCTTGCTTTGGGCACATTCTGAGTAGTGATTCCTCGCTTCTGGGCTTATATCAAGGTCCTATTCAGCTGAGGGTGTGTCTTCAGTATTAATGAGCAGATGTTTGCCACAACCTAGCAACATACAACGTGCTGAGGCTGAAAGTATAAGTACGATGAGTATCCCTGGAGAGTGCCTCCCTGTGTCCCAGCTGCCCCTCTGGAAGGGATGGCTCGTGGGGCCAGAACCCTACGTGTGACCCTGAAATCCTCTACCCCCTGGAGCATAGTGGGGTGGCATTTGGACTTACTATCTAGATAACTCATTACTTTTTCTGAGCCTCGGTTTCCTTGTCTGTAAAACAGGAATAGTAATTTCCAGAGAGAGTTCTGATGAGTGATTGAGGAGAAGTAATGTGGGAAAGCACACCGTAAACTATAAGACACCCTGAGATGGAAATCATCATGATTATTTATAAGGACCCAGAGTTGTCCCAACAGGTATTTTTTGCATCACAGTTCTTCCATCTCTTCTCTGGGACAACTCATCTCCCCCTGAAAGCCTCCCCATGCTGGAATACAGCCTCCCCTGCTGGTCTCTAAATTAGCACATCTTACCACTCCCCTGGAGATTTCCGGTTCCTTTAATCCAAGGAAATAAGAAGTTCAAGCCATCATCTTCAAAGAATGAGAATAAAATTTGGGGACCAAAATTATACCCATTGGGACTGCTTCTGTAGAAATACTTTGGAATTCCTTTTCATGCCCTATTAAATAATTAAAATGTTTCTTTTCTGCATTCCATGTTAGTTATTTAAACCCTGGTCCTAAGCTCTCTATTAGCAACCTGATTAGCACAAAACTTTCTTCGCCAGTTGGATTAGTCTTACACATTTTTGCACAGAAGGAATGCTCACAGACAAATGCGAGTGTGAGGCTATGGCTAATACCCTGCAATCCCAGGAAATAGGTTAAATGTAAGATGACATGCTTAATCTCATTCCACCTCCTGGTTTACTGGCGTACAGGCCCTCGGTTTGCATTGGGAGCTGTTAGCTCATCAAACTTGTCTTTTGCGGACTCCAGCAAACACTGTTTTTCCCTCCCCTACAATTCCATCCCAGCCCGGCACTGAGAATGAACGCTCAATGTCCATGAGTTGGCATTTCACAGTTGGACCCAAGAGCTCAGTCACAAAATGCTAGGACTGGAAGAAAACTGGAACCGTCATGGAGAGAAAGCCCAAAGTTCCCAGCCCCAAACGGTGCATTCCAGCTGTTGCCTTCAGCCCCACACCCGAGTCCTACTCTCAAACCTTACAGGCCATCCACTCCCTCTGCATAAACCTGAGCAGGGAGGAGCTGTTAGTGAACGTGAAGTCAGGAGGAGGATCTGGGAAGGGTAGAAGGAGCAGAGAGCTCAGGAAGCCCAATCTCGGGACCCACAGAGCAGAGTCACCTGTGCACATGTCCCATGCTGGCCGTGGGGCAGGACACACCAGCCACCACGGGATGGTCCTGGAGGCTGGGCTGAGGGGGGCCCAGGGCAGGCCGGGACAGAACTGTCTGGGGCTGCTGTAGTGAGATCTGAGGGTCCAGAACACAAAGGGGCGCAGTCAGAGGCCTACTGGAACCGGACCGAGAAAGTAATGACCAAGTAAATGAGTGTCTGACAGACTGTGCGGCCAGGAGTCCTCTTCAAGGCAGCCCTGGGTCGCAGGGCTCCTTCCCGAAGGAGGCCCAGGCTTTGTTGTTCTACCTGAGAGCAGCATGCCAAGGAGGCAGCCCTCCCCGCTCCCCCTGCTGGGTCTCATTACCATCAGCAGCATCTTGCTCCCGGGCATCATTGGGGAAGTGGTGCCCTAAATGCTTCATTTCAAGTAACATTAGTTTCCGTGCCTCTGCTCAGCTCCTGCCCCATTCTTCCCAATTACACACTTTCTCACGGAGGCCATCTGCATGGGAGGAGGTGACTTCTGTGGGAGCAAATGGCATCCCGAATAGAGGGAGAAGAAATTGCTACGGGTGCATATGTCTGCTAGATCTAAAGCAAAGTGTGGACCAATTGGGCCGTTCTACTCACAGCTTCTAGCACGGGCTCCATCTAAACAGGGACCCTGGGAGGACACGTGGCCACAGGGTCACGGGCTGATGAGAAGGCGAGGGAATGCAGAGCACGAGAGGTCTGCACAGGAGCACAGTAGGTGCTGATGCAAAAGCAGGGGCTCGAGGACCTCAGCAGACATGTGCTGAGGGGAGGGAGGAATAGGCAGGATAGTGGCCTGAAAGTCACAGGACGTATCTGTTTCCACTTGGGAACCCAGAAGGCAGAGTCCAGAATGAGACTGGGGGGCAGGGGGATGAAAGCTAAGCACTTTGTCAGGTGAATGGGGGTTGGAGCCAGATCAGAGTGAGGGAGCCAAAGGCCAATCGGCAGGGGACCAGGGCAGAAGCACCGTGACAGGGTGTAGCAGACATTTGGACGCCCAGACCAGATGCCCCTTCATGGAAGTTCTCGTTGTACAGCTCCTGGGTGTGCTGTGAGCGTTACAGAAATTACTTCAACTGCAAAACCCCAGTTTTATGAGTCTGACCCCCACCCAGTGACCGGTCCATGGGAGAGGAAGGGCAGGACAGCTCTGAAGGCCTTCCCTGCTCCAGAGCCACGGCTGTCCTGGGGTCTGCATGGCAGCTGGCCGTTTTCCTTTGCCCACTCCCGCTTCCTCCTCTCCGTACCAATCATCCTCTCAGAGCTGGCTTTCTGGAGCCCAACCTGTAACAGATGTAAAGAAGGAAGTCATGTGAATGAGGGTTCCCTGAACAAAGGGCACGGGCCCTTTCTCCACCCACCTTAGGGGTGGGCAGCAGCTTTGTATCCTGTTACTGAGGAGGGGGCTGGCCCTGGGGGTGGGTAGTGACCAGCCTGGGGTCAGACCCCTGGCAAGGGGCACAGTGAGGGCAGGTCCCTCTAGAGGAAATTCTGGAAGCCCACACACGTGACCTGGGGAAAGCTGGCAGCTTGGTGGGTGCAGGTCTCCCCATTCTACAGAGAAGCCTGACATCTGACACTAGGCTGCTACCTCTCAACCCCTGACTAGCTGGCAACCTTGGGCAGGTTGCTGAACCTTTCTAAGCCTTGTTTTCTCTGCTGATAAAATGGGGTTTAGAGGTACTTCACAGTATGTTCTAAGGACTAGTCTGTAAAAACATATTGCACTATGCAGCACAATAGAAAGCCCATACGAAGTGCTGACTACTGGGCAGCTCTCCACCTCTCCCCTCGTTCCTAGCCCTCCAACCCCCATGCCTGGGTTTGCTCCTGGGCCTGGCTAAGCCTGCGGGCCCCAGGACCCCTCTCTGCAGTGGGGTAAGGCCAGGCTGTCCCTGGGAGCTCCATCACCCACCATCCCTGTCTACTTTCGTCCATGAAGATGGAGCGCTGCCCAGCCCTGACCCTGCCCACTCCCAGAGGAAGGAGAGAGGATTCCAGGCAGACCCACCTGGTTCCAGCCAGCCCCCACCCCATCCCACCCCTGCACAATCAGCCACCCTTTCCTCCCCCAGCTGGCCAGCCCTCTGACTCAGCGACAACAGGCCTTGTCTCTGCAGCTGCCAGGGATGTTCCCTCCTCCTATCCTGGGCCTGGTGACAGGCCACCCTATGGACCTGTCAAGTATTTTGCACTGAAAGCTAATGCACCTTAAGAGAAAGGTGAGCTCCTCCCCAGAGTGCAGCAGGGAGGGTAGACCAGATGTGGGGGCAGCCATCCTCCCGCCTCCTCTCCTGGCGACTGATGCTGTGCCCAGAGCCGGATCCAAACGCCCCGGAGACAGCCAGGGACGAGCCCCCCTCCCCCGAGAGTATATCGGCCCTGGAATGCGCGTCCATCAACTAGTTGTCTCTCCATCAGGGAGCCCTGAGACCGCTGTCCTCTGCACCACGACAGCGTGGAAAGGAAACAGTGAATGAACTGGAGGCAGCCACCTTCCTTTTCCTACATCCCTGCACCCTTTTCACCAGGACAAAGAACAGCGATGCCAGAAAGACCTCAGTGCTTCTCATCACCAAATCCAGAACTGGAAAACTCCCAGAGCCATCCTGGAGAGCCCCATGTGCCGTGGGAGAGAACGGGCTCCCCCAGGGGCTGGGCAGGAAATGGGACCAGGTCGCTGAGCCCTGAAGTGGGCCTGGTGTCCCCCAGGGTGCCAGACACTTAATTCTCTCAGTTGCCACAAGGCAGGTAACAAAGCCCCCATTTCCAGAGGAGGGACGTGAGGCTCGAGAGAGGAGTGGCCCATTCAAGGTCACATAGCTAGTGACCTGCCCGATGATGTCAGACCCTACACAGCCCTTCTTTCCGCCATATTCCACCGGTACTTGTACAGAGCTCTGCAGCCTCCAAAGGACGCTGTTCAGCCAATGTCCACATTCCCTCAAACACATCCCTGCTGTGTGCCCATTTCAGGGAGCAGAAAACTGAGGCCCTGATAGCTCCAGAGACATCCCACCATGAACATGGGCAGCCCAGCTCTGACAGGCCCTGCTAAGGTGGGGGCTGCTGTGTGTCCTCCGAGTGGGGCACCTTGGACTTTCTCTAGCCCCTGCCAGCCCTGGGGACCTGGCCTTTGCAGCATGAGGGGTGATTAGGTGGGGCAAGCCCCTCCCCGACCCCCTAGCCACAGTTACAGCTAACATTCAGGGAGTCTGGGTGTGCGCAGGGACTCTTCTAAGCAGGCCATCTGTACTGTCTCATTTCTCCCCTCGCTAACCCTTTAATGGGGATATTATTCTCCCACTTTACTGAATGGGGTCTGGAACCTACAGGGGTTAAACCTGGGTTCAGCTTCCCCAGCTAATTACCGGCAGATCAGGGATTCTGGTCCTGGTGGTGTGGCCCAGAGCTCAGAATCTCGGTGACTAACCTGCAGATTCCTCGTCCCTCTTGCTTCCCTCTCCCCTGCTCTCCCCTCTCCTCTCCTCCCCTCCCCCTCCTCCCTCTTCCTTCTCTCTCTGCCCCTTTTTTTCCCCTTCCTTCCTTCCACTCCTCTCTCCCTTTCATTATAAAAAAGATCCACTGTGCAGGGAAGTTTTGAACCCTGCTGAGAGTTCACCAGCTGCATTGCAATTTTTTTTTATCCCACCAGCTATAATCTAAATGGATCTTACCTTAATATAAGTGTGAAAAGAATTACAGACATGAAGCAGTTTACTGTGGGCTTATTGTAAAACAAGGATGGGAAGTAACCTTTGTGCTGTTGGGGTGCTAAACACGTTATGGTTTTAATGTGATGAAATAATACGCAGTGCTAAAAAATAATGGCTATGATGGGTCAGTGGTGGTTTTCTGAGGCTGCGAATGTCTCAGAGTTGTTGTTTTTTTCTTGAAATTTTGTGTTTTCCATATATTTTTGCAAGTTGTATTAATTTTGTAATCAGAAAAAAAACAAATAAATAAACCTAAAACAGAATAGTTATGAGCTTAGGTAGAAACTTGGGGGGTGGTATTTATGAGAAGGTGTTCCTGGGAGAGGGAGCAGAACACCACCAGGGCTTCGGGCCTCCTGCAGAGTGGCAAGTGGACTGAGCTGGAGTGAATGGGGTGGATGGAGCAAACACTAGCCAGAACAGAACCTGAGACAGGCCAGCAGTCCAAGACCCACCTCCCAGCCTAAGGGACCAATGAAAAATGTGTCACTTCTAACTTCTAGAACATTCCATCTGAGGACACTGCACCCAGGGTGGCGGGTCTTCCAACATCACCAGCAGCCCTCCTTGGATGAGGGTGAGAGACCAGCGCAGGCATTCTGGAAAGTACTAGCCAAGAACATCCTGGTGATTAGAGCTTGTTGACTGAAAACATTATTTGTGTAAAAGACTTTTCTTGTACAAATGTTCTCATGCTTCGCTTTCGAAAGGGTCTGTCTCACGTAAGAGCAGTCACTACCCCATCGCTATGGATGACAGAGATGGGCGTGGATCCAGGCATCTCCCACTTACCTCGCCGACTTCCCCAGCTCCTGCCTCATGGAAGCTGCACGGCCCTGTTTCCTGTCACACGCTGTCTGTCCTCCAGCTCAGTCCTGCTTACCTTTCTGTGCTCACTCACCTGAGGGTCCCTGCTTTCAGGAAGCCTCAAGCCTCCCGTGGGTGCCCACACCTCCCTGGGCTGTCCCTGGACAGAAACCTTGTGACACTGCACTGGTGTGTCAGCTTACTGACACCTGCCCACTCCCTGCAGGCCACAGCCCTCAAGGGCCAAGCTCACAGGCGTCTGTTCGAACACGAAGCACAAGGCCTGGCCCCGAGTCGGTGCCAAGTAAGTCAACTAGCAAAAGAGTGAAAGAATGAACACAGGCAGTTTTTCCCTGTGAGATATTGCAGGAGTACCACACTATCAACTACTCCAAGAGCAGAAGCTTATTTTGAAATGTTCGAGAAAGTACGTAAGATGCACTGGAGTTCAATCTGTTAGGTTTTATTCTGCTCCCTCTCACAAGCCTTCGAGTCGGGAAGAAGGGCCTTTCCCCAGGTACTTCTGTACCCTCCCAGTCTCTGGCGTCAGTGTGTCTTTGTGACATGCATCAAGATTCAATGCATGTGTGAAAGTCACTTCTCCCGCTCCTTGCTGTGAAAAGCTGGCCGTTTTGAGGACCTTCGGAGCAAAGCATCACGAGAGAATGTCACCTTCCAACTAACTGTGAGCAACTTTGCAGAACAAAACAGCGATCCAGATACTCGGAAGTACCTCCCACATATCGAGGCATATTGCAATGTGTGCTTCCCCGAAATGGATACTTTTATTACAAATCTTCATGCCATAAATCAACCAGCCCTGGGCCAATATTCTGGGAGTGAAAGCCAACGCCTGTGATGCATAGCAGAGCACCTGGAGGCATTACACGGGTACCATTGCATCCACGGGACATGTGTCCACAGCGTGGGAATAACATTTGGCAAAAACCTCATCTACGAACTGATGGAGGGCCGCTCACAGGCTGTGTGACCTCCGCAGTTTACTTTAACCTTTGAGACTCAGTTTCCACATCCATACAAGTCGGGGAGTGGAACAGTCGTGCCTGCCTCGTAGGGGTTGGGTGTTAAAGAAGATAATGCGTATGAAGCCAGCCCAGGGCTTGGCACTCAATAATCGGTCAACACATTACTCAAACATTTAAATTGCCTGGACGTTTCCATGACAATAATGATACTTCTGACATCAGAATAGGACAGGCATTTATCTAATACTTCACTTATTTCATACTAAACTTTTGCAATAGTGCCACACAGTACATATCATTATTTCCATTTTATAGAGGAGAAAACCAAGGCACAGAGGGTTCCCCAAGTCACCAAGATTGCACAGCTTCTCGTGGCCAAACTGGGAATCAAACTCAGGTGAAGCCACGTCCCTGTGTTCACACACCGAGTGGCAGAACCGAGAAGTGAAATGGTTTAGCTGACATGAAAGCACCGAGACCGTGCCCATCAGTTCAGAACTGGTTGTTCCACTGCAAAAAAAAAAAAAAAAAAGAAAAGAAAAAGGACAATAATTGTAATAAAACGATCACTAATTGTAGCTTGGAATGTGATTATACAAGAGCAATCAATGAAGTAGAACACAAATATAAATAAGCCCTTGGGAAGCTCCCAGCCTAGCTCAGAGGTTGGGTCTGGGCATGAAGAGCTACAAGGCAGAAAGTACAAGGAACGTGTAGGGAACCTACGGGGGTTGGCGAGGACACCGGAGCTTGAATTGAGGTGATGGGAGGAGGCACGGGGAGCTGGGCCTGGGAGGGTGGGGAGGGTTTCAAATGAGGTAACAAAGGGCATTCCAGGTACAGGACTCGGGGGTACAGGGACTGTGAAGCTGGTGGGCGTTCCTCCCTGGATTGGGAGTGGAGGGCTCTGAAGGAACAGGATGGAGTTGGGGACAAAGGCCTTTGAAAGGCCGGCTAAAGGGCGTGGACCCCATGTTAAAGATGATGGGGACCCCCTGTAGACCTGGGGATCAACTGGGCATGGATGGGGCTTGCTGGGGGCAGCGGAGACCGGGGAGCCATGGGAAGTGTGTGCCGTCCTCCTGAGCTAAGCCTCCCGCTGGGTGGAGACCCAGGGAAAGAGGAAGCCAAGGGCCTTGTTGAAAGTCAGGAGCAGTACGAGGAGACGACATGATCTGTCTGCTGATTGTAATGAGCCTCTGAAGTACCCTCAGCACACCTGGGTGTCTCCGCATGGGCGTGAAGTCTGGGTCTATTCCGGGATACTGGATTTGCAGCTCTGTGAGCTGGTAAGCAACCTGCAGCGTGAGCAGTGACAACAGCTAAATGCAGCTGGGCCTGGGGTGCAGTCCTGCAGGCTGCACAAGCGTACTCAGCCCTGCAGGGACTCACCTGCTCGTGGTCATACCGGCATCTGTGCACGTCTTGCCATGCTTCGCTCCCTCGTTTGGTCGCTCACGCATGGGGCAATGCCCCTGCCTGCACTGTCACTGCAGTGCACTTTTCATCATTCATTCCCTCCCGCGTGCACACGCTCACTTCCTCCTCCTGCTCTCCCGTCTTCCCTCAGTGCCTCACTCACTTACCCGTGAACCCATGGTTCCACACAAGGACTGCAAACCCCAGCTTGGTCACTCTGTGCCTGCAACTTAGCTGCCATTGAACCGTGCTCGGGTTCCTCCTCTGTAAAGTGGGACGGCCCCAAACTTGACACACAGCTGCTGTGAGTATCAACTGAGATAATACATGTAAAGCTCACGCGAGGCCCTCCGTAAATGCCCCCACTCAAGGCCCACTGTGGTCCACAGCTGTGGGAAGGAGAGGGATGAACCCTGCCCATACCAAGGGCTCATTCTGGTAGGGAGGGTATACCATGGCCTAAGTCATCACAGAGACGCACAGAAAGCCGTCCTAGGGGAGAGGACAGGCAGAGGAGGCAGAGGGGAAGCAGAAGCAAGGAAAGGGGGGTTGCATGAGCACAAAGAAAGTGAAGCCAGTGGATAAGCATGGGGGAGGAAACGGAGCACAGCTCTGGCACTAGATAAGGTCCAACTGAGATCAGATTGCAGAAAAGAGGAATGGAGCCCCAGTCAATGTACTTGGAAGAGATGCTGAATCAGTTGGCTGTTGCTGTGTAACAAACACACCCAAACTCAACGTGGCTTAAAACAGTAGTTATTTATTATTACTCAGGTGAGGCTGACCCCAGCGGGCTTGCTCATGGGTTAGTGGTCAGCTGACAGTCTGCTTGTGGGTTTAGGCTATGGGAGCGCATCGGCCACCTGCCTCTCCTCATCCAGGTGGCTGACTTGCACTGACTCCAAGAAAACAAGTAGACACATGCAAAGCCTCTTGAGAACCAAGCTCAGAGCCGGCACAGGATCACGTCGGCCATTTCCTGTTTATCAGTGCAAGTTGGTGTATAAATTCGAAGGTCCCTATGCTGTGCTCACAGCCAATGGCGTCTTCAGCACAAGCATGATGGGTATTTTTGAGGGAGTGGGTGTTGGGTACCCCACCAGCATGTCTAACATCTTGAGAGTGTGTTTACGAGTAAGACGGCCCTGTTTGCCTAGGCAGCCTGTGTCAGAGGCAGGCATTTTCCAAGGCTCAGGCTTGTTTGATCTACAATTTCTCTAAGCATCTTAATTTCATTTGTAAAATGGGAACAATATTCCTGCACTATTAGGGTTGTCGTGTGAACCGATTGGAAAGGAATGATTATTGTTCATGTGGACCTATCACTGAGCCATTTTAGTTATTATTGCTGTTATTAATATTATTATTATTAATTCATAATCTTTCTCCAGCTGCAATTTTCCTTTGAAAGGTGATTTTGATGGTTTTCATAATAGAGAACAAAATAATATTCCAGTAATGACAAGGTGCTTTGAGATCTTCTGGCAAAGACACTCGTTTAGTAATTGGAACTCAAGTGGATTTACATGCCTGAGAGTATTAAAGCACATTAAATTTCATAATGGTTCTTCTGGTGTTACTTAACATTCTCACGCCTAACCATAAAACATTAAGACGTATGGCCATTAGAAGCAGCAACTCTCTTCCAGAACATGCACTGAAAATCTTCATCTTGAGAGGTGAAGTTAGGTTATAAAGAGAAACATTGTTTAATCTACAACACTCCACTGTGTCTCTCGTGCCATCCAGGCCAAAGGAAGGTTGGAAGCACAGACCACCAAAGACTTGCCACCCACCCCCACTCCTCCCATATCTAGCTCCAAGTCCAAAAACTGCTGTAAGGGCCTGTAGAGTGAGCAGGTGGGGACACAGTGGGTGCAGGGGGAAAGGACCTTGGCACCCTGCTCCCCACACAGACATATGACCTTGGGCAGTGAAAACTACATTCTCCCATCTTAGAATCTTAGCTTTCTTTAGCTTTCATTCATTCATCTCAATACGCGTGTGTGGGCTGCCTGCAAAGGCTCAGATAATCTCAAGGTGATGAAGGAGACATAACTCTTGCCTCCAGGAGAGCACTGAGTAAGGAAGGGAGGCAGCGCGCTCTCCTCCAGTGCCAGGGAGCTTTCAGTTTGTTGGGGGCATTTAAATACGCCCTCTGAAAATAGGAAAATGAATACCTCTGGCTCTGGCCACCGAGTGCTGGAACCGGGAGCTCCCAGAGAGAGGAGCCTCCTGGGTTATGGTCTGCTGTTCTGTGGTCAGCAGACCGCCCTGGTTCTGCCGTAAATGGAACGCATGCGAAGTCTGGCACAGACCTCATCCTATGGCTTTGTGGTCCTCTGGGTGGCTGAGCTCCACCCAGCATTCACCCTGCTCCTAGCCTTCCTCCAGGAAGCCTCCTGGGAACCCCGATGGTCCATTTAAAAAGCTGCAGGGTCATTACTGTGTTGGTTACTTACACATGAAGAGCAGTAAACAGCACATAGTTCAAAGAAACAATAAACTTCCCTTTCAAAAACACACATCCATTGACCAGCGAGGTCTGAGTTTGAACTGAGATAATCACTTCCTGAGTTAGCGGTTGCACTCACCTCTGATTCTCAGCTTCCTAAACTGTAAGGTGATGATAGGACCACCCAGGAGGCAGAACTGTTATGGAAATGCAGGGCACATGGAGAATGACTGCAATGTAGAAGGTTCTGGAACACATGAGTTTCCTTGGGTCATCTTCCCTGTTAGTGATGAGGAGCGCAAATTTCACAAAGAAGCTCCAAATCCTTACTTTCTCCCACCAGAGGAGGCCACATGTTGATTGCAATGCTATCGCACCCTGAAAAGATTCTCTTGGTTCAAAGACGTTTATCCCAGCCCTGTACTTGACCCCCTGGGGTTTAGCTTCACCATTTCCTTATGACTGAGGAGATTTCAGGTCACTGTGATTTGCCCGTTACTTTTCCAGCCTTAATGTCTGGAATTTTTCACCTCCAACATGATCCAGCCACATGAAGCTGCTTGATATCTGTACGTACACCCTACACACTGCCTAGAGCAGATGCTATCCCACCACCATCTCACTGTACCCCCTCCCCCACACACACTTTACCTCCCACTCTTTCCATTTCCACCCTGGCTGGGCAATGGGCTGATATAGCCCGTACCTAACTCTGTGATTCACAGAGAAACACAGCCTACTTTTGTTTCTGCCTTTCTCATGGCAGCAATTGTCTTGAAAATTAGTGCCCTGTCCTATTCAATGTCAGTCATCTGCCAGAACTTACAGATGCACATGGTACATGTGCCGATATTCAGTGACTCTTCTCATATGAATAAATTAATAAAAATTGACTTAGGTTTTCTTACTAACGGGTGTCTTATTGGGATTCCAATTGCTACAATATTTCTTTGTCCTTAAAATTCTGTGCTTTATCTGCTGTGTACTCCATCAGGTTGTTCTTAATTTCTTTTCATTATAGATTGATAATTACTTAAAATAGGATATACATATTTTCTAGTACCCTAGAGGAAAACAATAGAGTGAAGAATACAAAACTAGTACAACAAACAAATTTTGGAAAGGAAAAGGAAACAAAAAGAAAGCAAGGTAAATTGAAATTAAGAGCATTGCTACATATAACACTATTGATAATTGTAATAAATGTGAATGGGTCAAATCCCCCTAAGAAAAGATAGAGATTTTCTGATTGGGCTTTTTAGAAAGAAAAATCCTGTTATGCTTATGAGACATGGCCCTAAAACAAAATGACAGGGAAAGCCTGAAACCAGACAGATGGAGAAAGAGAAATTAGCAAAGCTTAAATAAAAGAGGTGAAGAAAAATACATATCAGACAACATAATAGTCCAAGTCAAAAATATTAAATAAGACAAAATGGGATTTCAATATTATTAAATATTATACTCCATCAAAAAGAATATTCGCACATTTAGTAACAAAATACCAACTACATAAAACAAAACCTGTTAGAAATGCAAAAACAAAAAACTAATAAAGCACAGTAATAATAGAAGACTTTAACACATTCTTCTCAGGTCAAATATCACATCAAATAGACAAAGAATAAGTGTAAATATAGAAAAATTGGACACACCATTATCATGGAGTGCCAAACAAAAAATACAAATCTTTCTAAACTCCTCTAATACAGACAACAAAATTAAAGATGGAGGATGTGTCGAATAAAATATTAAATATCTTGAAAAATAGCGGAAAACATGGACAAAAATTCCTGACCATAGTATTTTTTTAAATAAGAAAAGGAAAAAGCAACTAAAATGTCACATATGATTTTTAAAAAAACCTCTATGTATCACTTGAGTGAAAGAAGTCATTAAAACAAACAAACAAACATTTTTAGATATAAGAAAAGAGAAAAAATGCATAATAAATCCCAGGAGGTATGGCCAAAGAGATACATTCAGATTAAAACCTTCTAGACATAACTACATTTATTGCAAAATAAAGACTGAAAAAAGGTCAACTGAAATTTTTACTTAAAATGCTAAAAATACAATTAAATTATCTAAATAAATGAGAAGAAAAAGAATGAAGCAATTTAAAAAGCAGAAATGTCTTACATAAGAAACAAATGAAAATGAGGATATAACCAGAAACATCCAAACTGGATTATTTGAAAATACCAATAAAACAGCTAATGGTTTGTCAAGACATCCAAAATGAAGAAAGAAGATAAAAACAAGCAATATCAGGAATGAAAAATTGTATAGAATTATAGAATCAGAGGACAATTTTAAAATGAGATTGTATGCTAATTTATTTTAATACATTTGCAAAATTTAAAGCAATAAGGTAACTACCAAGAAAAATACAAATTGCAAAATTAATTTAGGAAGTAAAAGAAAGAATCAGAAGTGTTTAAAAGTAATAAAGAAATCTCTCAAACTGAGCTCATCCTTCGTCAAAATTAAACTTGTTCACTCTTTGAAAAGACAGTTAAGGAAAGGAAAAGGTAATGGAACACTGGAAGAAAATATTCTTAATACACATATCTGATAAATGACAGGTATCAAGAATATACAAAGAATTTACCACTATTAAGAAGATGGCACAGGAGAACAAAAAGGCAAAAGATTTAAAGAAATATTCAAAAAAGATGTACAATGGCCTATAATAAACACATGCAAAGCTTTCAATATCATTCGTCATCAAGGAAATGCAAGTTAAAACCACAATGGTATATTCCTACATGCCTAACAGAATGGCTAAAGTTAAAAAGACTGGCAATATCAATTATTGGCAGGAATATGGAGCAACTGAAATTTGTATGCATTGCTGATGGAAATACAAAGAGCAGAAAGCTTTGAAAAACAGTTTGGCATTTTCATATAAAGTGAAGTATTCACTTACTATATGACCCAGCAATCCTACTCCTGGGTACGTTCCCAAAGGAAATGAAAACACATGTGCACACAAAAACTTTAATACTAATATTTATAGCAACTTTATTCATAATAATCTAAAACTGGCAACAACCCACATGTCCATCAACGGGTAAATAGATAAACAAATTGTGATCAATTCATGCAGTGGAATAATATTCAGCAATGGAAAGAAACAAACTACTGATATAAGCAACAGCATCTCTGAATTTCCAAACTAATATGCCGAGTGAAAGAAACCAGACACAAAGTAGTATATGTTTTATTATTTTATTATTAAATTCTTTAAAATGTAAAACTAAGCTATAATGAGTGACAGCAGAATAACGGATGAGAATAGTCAGGTGTTGGGGGACTAACTACAAAGGAATATGAGAAAAACTTTCTGGGTAAAGGAACTGTTTATTTTAATTTTTACCTTGATTGTATTAGTGTTTATATGAGTACATCTTTCGAGACTCAGTGGACAAAACACATGTATATAAATTAGACCTTGATAAAGTTGATTTTAAAAAATCACCTTGCCCAGTGGTCCATGGGTAAATAGTTCCCATCTTCAGAGGAGAGGTAATTCTAGCGGTTTATTAACTCTGCCAGAACAGAGAAGTTGGAAGCATCTTAACTCATTCTACCAGGCAAACATAGAATGCTGCATCAAAATCAGCTATGGAAAGTAACTACATAGAGAATCATAAAAACTATAGACTGCTATCACTTATGAATCTGTATGTGAATATTTAATACAATCCATGCCCGTAGAAGATTTACTTATGTAATAAAAATGATATTTCAAGTTAATCATGAAGCAATGGAATAATCAATAAATGGTTTAGGAAAGATCACTATTCATAGAATAAACAATGTGAGATCACTGTCTGCCTCATATAATAAATAAGTAATGGATTATAAAGTCAAATATGTGGGAATAAACTATACAGCATTAGTAGAAAATAAATCATATTTTTGCAAACTTGGCGTGGGGAGAAGCTTCTTTAAAAAGACCTGAAAACCAGAAGTCATAATGTAAAAAATGGCAGCTGCAACTACATTAAAATGAGAACTTACTTAAAACTCAGCATGTATAAAATGAAAAGTCAAATTTAAGAGTAAAAGAAGCACTTTCAATACAAATAGCAAATTATCAATATTTATACCATGTAAAGAGCTCCTACAAATCAATCAGAAAAGTATTCATTTCCATTCAGAAAAGCAGTAAGAATTAAGATTCCCAGCGGTAGTGTAGAAGGGTATCCACTGCACCACGTGCTTTTCAACAGTGGATACCATTAGTCTTTCTTCACATCCCTAAACATATGGCCAAAACAAGACAGACAAAACCCACCGCTAATTAAAATTTCTGTTTTTATTTCCCTAATTATTATTACTTTGATTACATTTTTCATGTTTATGGACACTTGCAGGTCTTCTATTGTGAACTGCCTGGTATAATTATAGCCCGTGCCCATTTTACCATTGGTATAGTTTACTTCTTTCTATTGAGTAATGGCAACAAAAAGAAAAGTGGTGTCCATCAAGAGAAAGTAAAAATGCATTGTGGTGCACCATACAGCATATCATCACGTTGGTAAAAAGGATGAGGGACAACTGACCCTCGAACGACGAGGGCGGTGAAGGGGTGTATAGGGACACTGACACCCTACCAGTCCAAGGCCCGAGTATAACCGCAGTTGGACATCCAAATCCACAGATTCCCAACTACGGACCGAAAATACTAGATGTTCACATGGAAAGATTTGTAAGACAAAAAGATAATTAACGGATGATCTAGTTTACATCAAAAAAGGATCTACTCTTATTTAAACACATATGTGCAAAAGAACAGAAAAGTATGCAAAAGATTAGTTATAGGAACTTCCCTTGATTAAGGACATATTAAGTAGGCATCTCAATGCTTTATAATGTATCTAATCCCACCGTCCACCCTGTGAAGTAGGAAAGAGTATGACTTCTCAGCTCAGGCAGCTAAGGCCACACCACAGGTACACGGAGAGGCTGAGCCTCATAAGAGCAGGCCGACTGTGCTAGATGGTACCCTCTCCCACCTCTTCATAAACTGACTTCCTGGACAGCCAGCGCAAGGATCCGTCCATCTAAGTTACTTGAATTTTTAAAATGGGAATGTATTTGCGAAATGGCCACTGTTAAAAGACTACATCAAAATAAAAAAGGGGCACACCTGGTGGCCCGGAGAGGCCTGAGCATTCCAGAGTCCTGAGGAAAGGTGTCACATAACACTGGAGAGGGACAGAAACAGGTGACCATGCCGGGTTTTAGCCTGGGAAAAGAGAGACTCCACGGATATAAAAGCCATCTAAACCGCATAGGGAGCTGTGTTGGGAGTGGCTCTTTGTCATCCCAGATGGCCAGACGACTCAGGACCGCTGGGTGAAAAGTCCAGGGAGCAGATGTCAGCGTGACATAGGTCCATTTTTGGACCTGCCAAAAACGGATGTGTGTATCCCTGAAGGTAATGTGAGCTCCTGCAGGGGCTGAACCAGAAAAGGGAAGCCACGTGGCCCAGAGCTGCCTGGAGGGTTGAGGTACCAAAAGCCGGCTTCCGGAGAGATGCCTTCAGAGATCCCTTCCAGGCCTCGCACTCTACAGTCAGGTGGGAAAATGTCCTCCAACTACCAGTTTAATGCTGCAGGTTACAAAGCATCATGATAGAGAGAGAGACCTCAGAAGACTTGCTACGGGAAGGTGTCATGGCTTGTTTCCATCAACTGGTGAAGGTGTTGGGGCAACAGGAAGCCAAGGCCTTCCTGCAATTTCTTTTCACCGGAGTGTTGACGTAACTGCTGGCTACTGACCTCAGCACCTCTGAGCACATCGCAGCCTTCCGGATGTAGTCAATTTTTGTACGGCAAAGTGATGGATTTGTTCAGAGTCTTACTCACTGGTCCAGGTAGATTGCCCAAATCTGTCTGAAGCCCTTATACACTACAGAAAAAAAAAAGGTCAACATTCTAAAATGACAAATCTACCACTAACCCATGAGTCATTGCAGTGACTCAACTCGAATATTCTAACCAAGAAAGCACCAACAATGGCCATTCACAATTTAAC
Organism: Rhinolophus hipposideros; assembly: GCF_964194185.1. Classification (NCBI taxonomy): domain Eukaryota; kingdom Metazoa; phylum Chordata; class Mammalia; order Chiroptera; family Rhinolophidae; genus Rhinolophus; species Rhinolophus hipposideros. The sequence continues at coordinate 97,219,751 of NC_138051.1, forward strand.
AAAATCAAACTGTACTCTGTGCCTCCCAAATGTGGAAAGTTAAACAAATAAATACCTGGGCTGGGAACAAAAATGTCAGTAGATATACCAACATCTAACGGTTTGGGGTGGATGTTCCTCATGACATCCCACCTTGAGTGAAACCAGTTTTAGTTGAGAATATGTCAGAAATGTAAAATGCCACTAAGACCGAATCGAATTTCTTCAAGAAAGGTTCACAACTGAATTATGTGAAATCTATATTTTAGTCAAGTCCTCTCTTTCCCCATCAGATTTTTCTCGATGATCCTGTTAGGCTCCCACTCGTTCACATGTGGAATGTCCCCTTCCACATTCCCGAATGTCCCTGCATAGAGACAAGTGATTCCTACTTCCTGACCACAGAAGTCCTTGGGAATTTTGTTCAACTCTGTGTTCACCCAGTTCTTTGTACATAGTAGGTGCTTAATAAGTTTGTATTGGAATTTTTATTTTTAATACATTTAATAGGGGGACAAATAGAGACCCAAAAATAAACTGTGGGTCAGAGTCAACCAGACTGCCTGAGTGAACAACTGTTCGCTATCCATAGCTAGTTTACAATGAGTCCACACAATTGTTCATATACATAACCTGATTCCATCAGTTCAAACTGTAAATTCAAACCAGATAAATACAACCGAAGATAAACCTCAGCCTAACCAGTTCTTTGATCAGTGTCCATAGTCAAAACTGCTGAAGCTCCAGACTCATGGACAGAGTGCCTCCATCTCCAAGCCTCTTAGCAGATTCAATGAGAAACCATGACATTCTTTTTTGGAATGTGGAGTAAATATGTGTCTGTTCTTTGGAATCAGTCTTCTAATCCAGGCTCTGTCTCTTAGTACCTGTGTGATCTTAGAAAAATTATGTAATTATTCATACCTCAGCATTCTCATCTGTTAAAAAAAAATGGTTGACAATAAGTATTCTCTATACCTCAAAAGGAAAATCTCTTAAACAATGGCCCCCAAATAGCAGGCTCAACCTGCCCCACATGATCCTACTTTCATACACCAAGTTTGAGACCACTTATAGACTGAAACATACATGAAAGTTAAATATGCAGAGCATATAGAAGAAAACATAGGGAAGAAATATCTCTGACTTTGGGGTAGGCAATGATTTCTTAACATACAATGTGTTGAGAAAGAAATTGACAACTTGGACACCAACATAATCAAACACTTCTATTCATAAAAAGAAACCATTAAGCAAATAGCCAAGCAATGGACTGGTAGAAAATATCTGACAGCATATATATATATATATATATATATATATATATATATATATATATATATATATACATATATATATATATACATATATATATATATATATATATATATATATATATAGAGAGAGAGAGAGAGAGAGAGAGAGAGAGAGAGAGAGAGAGAATATCTGACAAAGGACCTTATCTGGAATATATAAAGAAACAGCTCAATAAGATAAAAATGGGCAAAAGACTTGAACATGCCTTTAATAAAAGAAGGTATATAAATGGCCAATAGACACATGAAAAAGTGTCTAAAAGTTTGATATAACTAATCACAGAAATACAAATAAAGACCACTAGGTTTTTGAAGAGGATGTGGAGCAAACAGAATACTCAAGCATTGATAGTGGAAATGTAAAATGGTACACAAATTTGGAAAACTTCCTGGTACTCCTTATTAATTAATCATATACTACCTGTGATGGACTGCTGTACCATCACTTTGGGGATTAGGGTCTCAACACATACATTTTGAGGACAAACATTCAATCCGTGGCGCTATCCAATAGCTGAGTAACTACCACTCCCAGGTATTCACCCAAAAGAAATCACAAATTGATGTGTGTTCATCTTTATTCATACTAAGCAAAACCTGTAACCAACCAGTTATGGAAATGAACATAAATAGGAAAACAGGTAAACAAATTATGTGATACTCATACAATGGATTCTGATTCAGCAATAAAGGAAAACAGTGAGCCACTGACACAAGATGTTGAATCCCAAAATCGTTATGCTGAGTGAAAGAATCTGGACACAAAAGAGCACATACTATATAATTCCATTTATGTGAAACTCTCCAACAGGCAAAAGTAACCAATGGTGAAAGAAGTAAAAGTGGTTGCTGGAGTTGCTGGGTCCTAAGGTCGTTCTAGTTTTAATTTTTTGAGGAACCTCCATACTGTTTTCCCCAGTGGCTGCACCAACCTGCAATCCCACCAACAGTGCAGGAGGGTTCCCTTTTCTCCACATTCTCTCCAACACTCGTTTGTTGTTTTATTGATGACAACCATTCTGACAGGTGTGTGGTGACATCTAATTGTGGTTTTGATTTGCGTTTCCCTGATGATTATTGATGTTGAGCACCTTTTCATGTACCTATTGGCCATTTGTATGTCTTCTTTTGAGAACTGTCTATTCAGGTCCTGTGCCCGTTTTTTGATCAGGTTATTTGTTCCAAAGGAAATGAAATCAGTATCTCAAGGAGATATCTGCACTCCCGTGTTCACTGTAGCATTATTTACAATAGCATAGACATGGAAACAGACTAAATGTCCATCAACAGATGAATGGAGAAAGAATATATACTGGAATATTATTAAGCCTTTAAAAAGAAGGAAATCCTGTCATTTGGGACAATGTAGATGAACCTGGAGGACATAATGTTAAGTAAAATGAGCAGGACAGAGAAAGACAAATACTGGGTGACCTTACTTCTATATGGGATCTAAGATACTCAGACTGCTAGAACAGAGAGTAGAGCGATGGTGCCCAGAGGTCGAGGGGAGGGGGCAATGGGGAGATGTTGGTCCAAGGTACCAAGTTTCAATTATACCAGATGAATAAATTCTGGAAATTTGATGTATAGTATGGGGGACTATAGTTAACAGTACTGTATGGTATCCTTACAATTTCTTGAGAGGGTAAGCTTCAGGTACTCTCACATCAACAAAGAGAGAGAGAAAGAGAGAGAGAGAGAAGGAAAAAAGTAACTATGGTACGTGATAGATATGTTAATTATCTTTATATGGTAATTATTTGACAATGTTTACCTATATCAAAACATCCTGTTGTACACCTTAAACATGTGCAATTTTGTTTACCAATTATACCCCAATAAACCTGTAAAGACAAAAACGGATGGTGCTGGGTTGGAGAGCATCGGCAGAATTGACCTGGGGAGCTGTATACGGGAGCTTCCTGGGATGATAAGAGTATTCAATAACGTGACAGTTGTCTGGGTTACACAGATGTGTCAATTTGTGAAAACTCACAGAACTTTATGCTCAATATTTAGGCATTTTACTGTCTGTGATTATATACCCCCCCAAAAAAACGCCCTTTTTTAATGCCCAACCTCTTAGAGTTGTTGAGAGAAGAAGAGAGTCCGCCTGAAACCAGGTATAGTCAGGGTGTCTACATATAGTAACCCTAATGAGTTCAGTCTTCTCTGCACCAACAGAATGCTGATTTAATAAATAGCATTTTATTTCTTTAATAATGGGCTTTCTAGGAACAGGATCGTTTTCAGCAAGGTTCATTCCCCCTAAATAGCATGAGAGAGTCAGAACACAACCTCTTCTAGAACTGCGATTCAGCTGTCAGGCTAGGCTTCCTAAACCCTCTCCCATTGGTCTCAGAATCCCAGGTGAGGACCAGGTGAGAAGCCTGTGGCGATGGCTTAATTCAATTGTCCGAATGATGAAGTTTGTTTCCAAAGGGATCCATGCAATTTAAGTCCTGATACACATCCACGGGTCGCTCAGCTGAGTTTGTCCCTGGTTGAAAGGGTGCTTCTGATATTTCTCCATTTTGCAATGTCATAGAAGCAGGGAGGCTTTAATTAATCCTTTTCTGCCTTCGTGTCTAAAAGCTACAAGACATTTTAATGAGAAGGCAGCGGCAGAAAAAAAGAAATCAGTAATAAAATAAATAAATAAATAAAATCATGGGGCTCTTAAGCAGCCCCACAGATGGAGGCATTCAGCTCCATGAAAGAAACGATGAATTTATTTGACTAATGTAAATAGAGAGAAAATGAGGCACTTGTATGGTGCTCCAACCGGCGATGAATAGAAGAGTAATGTCAGAGTGTCAGCCCTGCGGTCGTTAACTCCCGGGCGCCAACAATGGTCATGCCCGATTTAATGAAAAAAACAAATGAATTGCTACATATTCCTATTTGCTTCCCCTGTCAAATGAGGTGTCTGAATATTTTATTCAGTAAGGAGTGTTTTATACATGAAAGATAATTAAATGTTGTATGGAAGAAGTGGGTTACATGACGTTATACTGGGGGCCAGTGAGGCTATGATGGTGGGGGAAAGCGGGTGAGCTCCTGTACTCTCTGCAGTGAGATCTCAGTTCTGATGGGTGACACAGAGGGTGAGCTTCCCACGCGCCCAGCACCGTACTATTTAAACTATCAAGGGTGGGATTCAATGGCGGACATTCTAGTACATACCAGAGACTTGTAAAAATAGTCAGTGCCAGGGATCAGGGTCCCAGGGCTCGTAGTCCCAGAGGGAACATGAGACAACATGGAACCTTTTGCATAGCAAGGGCTCAAAAATGCTTATTGAAGAAGAAAGTGACTGAACACAAGTAAATGATACAATAAATATGCCAACCACCAAAATGAGAGCATCAGACTCTTAGGTGCTACAGGGTCATTCTCGGAACTCGGGATGGCCACAATCAGATCTCTCTACTTGGAGAAGGTGTTTAGATAGAGCAGAAAGAGGACTGGCTTTGGATCAGGTCTTCCCATCCGCAGGACTTTTGAGATTTGGGGCTGAATGATTCTTTGTTGTGGAAGGACTTGACCTGTCACTGTTTTCGAAGGGGTGTGACCCTTTCAGGGTTGGGTCATGGAGCTGTTGTTGTGGTATGGAGACCAGAGAGAGGTCATTCCCAAGGGAGGTAAGCAGTGAAGTCGCTACTGCAATGGTCTAGGTAGGAAGGATCAAGTCTTCTTATTCCAGCAAAGCCATACCAATCCGTGCCCCTGTCCATGCAACACCTCCTACGTTCACTGGTGTTCCTTGGCTCACAGTGGCCTTTGTGGCGTGGCCTCTTTCCACTTCCCCCCCTTCCACACTCTCACACCCTACATTCCACGCCTGGGAATCTTGAAGACTCATTTCTCTGTGTCAAAAATAACTATTTTACACACCAAGTCCATCAGGTATCTTGCTATATCTCGCTATATTATAAATATCTTGCTATAATATTAACTTGTTCCCTGTTCTGTCCATCTGATAAACAGTGAGGTCGCTAAGAAAGGAATCTTGTTTTATTTATCTTGATAACCAAAGTCTTGTTTTATCATTAACATATAACAATGTATGCATTTAGGTAGACAACATCATTATTTGATACATGCATATATTGTGAAATGATTGCCAAAAGTTTAGTTAACATTCATCTCCTCACATAGTTACAGTTTTTTTTCCCATGATGAGAACTTTTCAGATCGACCTTCTCAGCAACTTTCAAATACATAATACAGTATCGCTAACTATAGTCACAAGACTGTAAATTACATACCCAGACCTTACTTATCTTATAATTGAAAATTTGTACCTTTTCCCCCCATTTCCCCTACACCCATCTCCCACCTCTGGCAACCACCAATCTGTTCTCTGTTTCTGTGAGGTGTTTTAGATTCCACATATAAGTGGGATCATACAGTATTTGTCTTTCTGTGTCTGACTTACTTCACTTAGCATAATGTTCTCAAAGACAGTGGACTATTAGCCATTAAAAAGAAGGAAAACCTGTCATTTGCAGCCATATAGGTGAACTTATATATACATTTTCTTTATTCATTCATCCATCAGTGGACACTTAGTTTGTTTCCATGTCTTGGCTATCGCAAAAAACTTGGGCAGTGAACATCTTCAAGATAGTGATTTTATTTTCTTCAGACAAAATACTCAGAATTGCGGGTCCTATGGTAGTTCTTTTTTTTTCATTTTTTGAAGAACCTCCATACTGTTTTCCATAGTGGCTGCACCACTTTACGTTCCTACCAATAGTTCACAGGGTTTCCTTTTCTCTGCATCCTCACCAACGTTTCTCATCTCTTGTCTTTTTGCCAACAGCCATCCTAAAGGATGTGAGGTGATACCTCACTGTGGTTTGATTGGATAACCAGAACCTTAACTTTCTGAAATAATCATTTTAATAGTTACCATGTATTGAACACTTACTATTCGTCAGGCACTGAACTAGACCACCAGCTCCAAGAGGGCAGGGGTGTTTCTACCTTGTTAAATATTTCATCCCACTCCCTGACCTGGTGCTGACCTCAATCAATGACTTGTGTTAGGCAGGATGGGCCGGATGGCACTTTGGTTAAAAATGAACTCCCTAATCTCATTGGCTTAATGTGGCAGAGATTACCATCTCACTCACGGTATCTGGCTGACACAAATTGGTAGGTATCATGAGTTGAATTGTGACTCTCAAAAAGGTATGTGGAAGACCTAACCTCTGGTATCTGTGATTGTGGCTTTATTTGGAAATAAGGTCTTTGCAAATGTAATCAAGTTAAGATGAGGTATTAGGGTGGGTCCTACACCAATATTCCTAGTGTCCTTATGAAAGGAGAGCACCAGGTGAGGACAGAGGCAGAGCCAGGAGTGACGCGCCTGCAGGCCACAGGAGGCCAGGAATGGGCGGCCACCACAGAAGCTAGGAAGAGACAAGGAAGGGGTCCACCAAGAGCCCCAGAGGAGCAGGGCCCTGCCGACACCTCGATTTCAGACTGCCAGCCTCCCGAACTGTGAGAAGATGAATTTCTGTGTTTTAAGACGCCCCGTCTGTGGTCCTTTGTCACAGCAGCTCTGGGAGATTAAAATAACTTGACTCCACAAAATGACTCAGAGACCCAAGCTGACAGACTGCCCCACGGTAGGCACACCATCTGGAAGAGGTGACCATCTATGTTGCTGGAAAGAAATAAGTGAAAGAGAGGACCCCCTTCCTCTCCCATGCCCATTTGCCTAAATCCAGGTGCATGTCCCCAGATGACCTCCAAGGGCAGCTGGGAAATACAGAGAGGCACACACAGACTTGAACATTAATCGTATTTGCTGTGGTGTTAAGTAAGCATTTGTTGAATAATTAAACATACCTCCTTTCCATTTAGACCTCGTCATGACCCTGATGAAATTGGGCTTTATTAACTTCCATATGCCATCAACGAGGAAACTAAGGCACAGCAAGATTAAGTGACTTCTCGTTGGTGGGACTGCAGATTAGTGCAGCCACTATGGAAAACAGTATGGAGGTATCTCAGGAATCTGAAAATGGAACTACCCTATGATCCAGTAATTCCACTCCTAGGCATCTACCCGGAGAAATCCAAAACTCCAATTCAAAAATCTGTATGCACTCCTATGTTTATTGCAGCACTTTACACAATAGCCAAGATATGGAAACAACCAAAATGCCCATCAGTAGATGACTGGATTAAGAAGCTGTGGTACATTTATACAATGGAGTATTACGCAGCCATAAAGAAGAAAGAAATCTTATCATTTGCAGCAACATGGATGGATCTAGAGAACATTATGTTAAGTGAAATAAGTCAGAAAGAAAAAGACAAGTACCATATGATCTCACTTATATATGGAATCTAAAGAAAAGACTATGTGAATGAACTAATCAGAGACAGTTTTGGGGACACAGAGAAAAAACGAGAGTGGTTAGATGGGTGTGTGGGAGGGGGTTGGGGATAAGGGGAAAGGTGAAGGGATTTGGAAGCAGCTGGTAACCACAAGATGGCCTCAGGGTTTTTTTTTGAAAATTAATTTGGGGAAGGTATTCTATAATGTTGTAAAGATTTTGTTGGGTATCCGATGGACATGTGTCCTATTTGGGAGACCACCTCAGGGATACTGTGGATACCTGATCATGGCATTGTACACCAGAAGCTAAACATTAATGAATGCCAACTATAATTTTATATATATAATGTGATGGTTCAGTGTGAGGTCGGAGGGATAGTGGATGGGGGGAGGGGGGTTCACAGTGTGAGGGATATAAATGATGAACGTCTAAGTATTACCTTGTTTTGTACACCTGAAACTAATAAATAAATAAATTAATTAAATTAAAAAAAAAAAAGATTAAGTGACTTCTCCACTGTCACACAGCACACACTTGTCCAGTGGAGGCAAGGCTAGGATTCAAATCCAGAACAACCTGTATCTGAAGTCTGTGTTCCAGCCTCTCAGTAATCGAGTCCTGCAGGACCGAAAATGGAGTCCTTTATGGCACGTAATCTTGTAATACATCACTTAAAAGTGTTCCCCAAGCAACTGTCTTAAACATTTCAAAGTGCAGAAACTTTTTCTTCCAATTAAGATGTGCCTTGTGTGTAAAGCTCCCTTCTGTATGCTCAGAGATGGTCTGTTCACCAGCATCTGAATTTAAAGCAGGCCATTTGGCACACCTCCATTTTATTGCCATTAATCGAGTCACTGGGGTGGGGATGGGGGCGTGCAGGCCGGAGGGAATCTATAGCCTTCGAGAAGAACTGTATTTCTGACTGGGAAAGCAATGAGGCCTGCGGGTCAGAGCCTGCAATTCAGCCTCATCCTGGATCTCGAGAAAGCACCTGTCATGTTTGATGTCACTCATTCCGGGAGATATTTTAATTCAAATTGCGCCAGCCGCTGTGAATGTCTCCTGGTGGCGAAGACCTGTCTCCCGGATCTGGCGGAGGCTCCTCACTGCCACACTTTCTTTGACTTGACAAAAGAGGACCGGTCTGGTGGAGGCTGCAGAAACCAGGTTTGCAACTTAATGCTGATTTTGCCCAGAAGTAATTAGTTCATTAACTGTGATCACACGGGCTCATTAAAGGAGGAGCTGGAGAATGCAAATCAGTGGCCTGTGGAAGTCCATCAAAAATTAGGAGCTGGAAATGGTCTGGCTCAAATCTCCTGCCCAACACCTTCATTAACCAAAGAGGTTTCTAAAAGCCAGCAGTCCCGGGGGATCAGCTGCATTTAAAGGCACCCGCTTCACAGGAAAGGAAGGACAGAGGTCGGGAGGAGGGAGAGTGGGGGCATCTACCGTTTATGGGGTGCTTCCCAGGGAGCAGGGCTCACAGGAGTCATCTGTACTTCCAGCATCTCGATGACGTCCACAGCAGTGACTTCCGTGCTTGTCACACGCGGGGACCTAGGTTCAGAGCATTTATGACTTCACAACGGTCTCTGTGAATCCATGGGAGAGCTGGATTCCAGACCTGAACCCTAAAAACCAGTGCTTTTCTACCACATCAATAAATTATTAGCACTTGTAGATTCAGGCACATGTTCACCTCTGGTCCGTTCACCATCTAAGCTCACAGCACATGTGGAGGCATTACTGGTCGGTGTTATGTTGAGCTGCAGTTTGCAAATGTTTATTAATCAACTTTGCTATTTGCAAGTATGAAGTAAGGGAAAATTGTCTTTCTCTCAGAGTAGGTGCAGTGACATTCCAACTGTCCTCATCCCCATACTCGAAATGTCAAAATTCTTCCAAGCCAAAGCTCGAGGAATGGATGGCACATGGTACGATGGGCAGTGAGAATGGCCTGAGGGGCTCAGAAAATGTAGGCAGGCACTGTGGTTTCAAGTCCCTGTCTGTCACTGAAGGGCCAGGGGACCCTGGGCAAGACCAGTTACTTCTCTGAGTTCTGGTTCTCTCAGTATGAATAATAAGGAAGAAAAATGAGGTCTCTGAAGTCCTCTCTGGTCCAGAGACTCTCCAAGAAGACCAGGAGTCTGAATCATTGTCACAGCGTGAGTCCAAGTGGGGCTTTTGGTGGGAGGTGACAGATGAAGTCAGGGGAGCAGGGAGGAGAGCCTCCTGATTCCTGGCCCCTGGCCCGTGCACACCCACTGCAGGGGAGACACCCCAAAGAAGAAGGAGGGGACAGAGTGGCCTTACAAGAATACATCCTGGTACCCAGCAATTTCATTCCAAGATGACACAAAGGTGGCAGTGAGGCCCAGGAAAGAATGTCTCCCTCTCTAAGGAGAATAAGAGTTCTGCCAGTGATAGAAGGCCAGGAGTATCTAGGGGAGATTGTGGAGGGTGCCAGAGACAGAAGGAGGACGCAGAGACAGGGACAGATAGGACTCTGGTGTCAAGCACAATCAGACAATGAACATGCACCCTCTAGTACAAGCAGCACATTCATTCCTCTGTCACTCATCCATCCACCCATAGATTTATTCATTCATTCATGCATTCATTCATTCATTCATTCATTCATTCATTCATTCATTCCACTCTTGGTCTATATCGAGATCTGGGCTCAGGAGCTACAATGGTGAGTGAGAATAAGCACATCCCTGCCATCATAGAAGGTATGGGGCAGTCTTGTCTTTAGAAAGCATTGTCCACACTGGAAAATTCAAGGGCTCAGCATAACATCCGTTAAGGATAGAGTCAGACGTTTAAGCATCACGGTAAACATGATTCTAATCCCCTCCCTTCCTCTCTCCCTCCCTCTGACTCTGTGGTGTATTAAAAGCCCCATGGACTTGGAGAGGTGAAACCTTAGACGTGATTTCACCCCCTTTTAGCCGAATATCTTTGAGAGCTCATTCAAACTAACCTCTAACATGGGGATAACAGCGCCTTCCTAACCTGTCTCATAGAGTGTGAGAAGCAAATGAGAAAAACGGAGGCAAAAACTTTATAAACCATTGGTTTATAAGCCGTGACTGTTAAGTTTGTGATCATGACTTACCTGGAGCAATGCTTGGTGGCATTTTCAGAACCTGTGGGATCCAGGGTCTCTGCCTCGTTATGTCCAGGCAGCGTCCCGGGTCTGGGTTTCATCCGGCCAGGTGTTGGCCACGCAGCTGGAGACATTCCACACAGGAAAACATCCAGACCAAGCCTGAAAGGAGGTTCTCTCCATTTGGGAAGGCAGGAGCGGGCAGCAGATCACTAGGCCCCTGGGAGGCCCAGCTCCAAAGTCTGAGCACATGGCCAGGAGCTGAAGATCTCAGGAACAGGTCAAAACAAGGTGCAAGGTGGAAGGAGGTAATAAGGACCCATGGATTGTCGTGGATGGATTGAGAAGACTGGAGGTACAGGTCACGTTGAACTAGTGTCCTCATAGGCCCGGGTCCTAGAGGGCACGCTCCACCCCAGGCACAGGCTGCTGAGGATGTTTCGTGGTAAATGCCATGTTAGTGGGGATTGGGATTGGACAATCCCATCCTCTGAGGTCTAGATTTCTAGATTCTGGGTCAGAACTGAAGCCAAATCCATTGCCAAACCCTGTGCCCAGCCCACCTACCAGCCCAGGTCACCTGTACCACGTGGGTTATACCCCAACAGTATGGCAACCTGTAAATGTTGCCTGGGCAACATCAAGCTCCTCAATGAACTCCATGGACAAAACTTCAAATGACATTCTTTGGAAGCGCGACTTTCTACCCTTGCCAACATTTTCCCAGACACTTGCTCTGCAATCATCCTCATAGCTGCTCTGTAATGGTGACTCTGTACCCCCCCCCATGCCATAAAAACGAAGAATCGTTGGCCATTCCTCTCTCCAAAGATTCAGAGGAGTGATGTTTCTTTTCCTGGCAGCCATGGTCAGCGCAAAGGGAAAGAAGCAAATAATGGGTGACCCACCATTTGGAGTGGAGGGGTGAATTATTTACGAAACATAGAGCCTCCGGTTGAGTCCAGAGCTGGGCAAAGTGTTAGCGATTCTTTTGTTCTCGCAGCTGGCCTTTGGAATTGCACAGAGCCAGTGCAGTAAATAATACCGCTATTGTCTGCCTGTGTCAGAGACAGACAGAAGGTACATTTGGCCCACTTCCAAACACCGCAAGGGCCACTCATAGGCACAGTGTCCGATTACTGCTGGATTGACTGTAAAATGCATTTCTTTCTTTTTTTTTTTCCTAAGCTAATTTAAGAATGGGAAGTCTTAATGGCCCCTGCACAAAGAAGAGTTTTGCTGCATCTTTCAATGGGGGATAATAAAGTTATGTTCAGAACACAAACCAAACTGGTATGGGGTGGAGGTTGTCTAAACAACAATCTATCGATAGAAAAGTAAACTGTATTTGAGTTCCCATTTCGGAAGAAGTAGTAAAAATAAAACTTGCTCAGTGCTGAATCTGATTGTCGGGCATGTTCAGGATGTCAAAGAAGATTTAAATAAGGAGCAAGGGGAAAATCAAGGAATCGGACGGTTCTGGCCATTTGCACAGACAGCCACAGGATGGGGGGAATTACTACCCCATCTCTTGGTGAATAGACAACCACCACAGTGGTAATGACTATAATGATAAGAGGTACCGTTTAATGTGTTCTCACTACATACCAGGTGCTGTGATTGGCACTTTTTCTCCCTTCTCATTCTCAGCCATACTAGAGGGGCTTACAAATACTGTACAGATAAGGAGAGATGGAGAGATGGATGGTCATTCAAATAACTTGTTTAGAATCACACACTTGGTGAAGATGGTTACTGGGATGTGGAGAGTTTGTCTGAATCAGATTGTGTGCTTCTTTAAATACCTTATAATGCTGTCTCAGGTTGCCATAGACTCCCAGGTTTACAGGCTACACTGGGTGTCCAAGGACATGTTTGGATGTCCAGCGGGCCCCTATGATATTCCCCAGCCAACTGGTGGTGGTCTGCAGACAGGAACACCCCGTGGGTAGACACTCCTGAGATCCAGGCAGCGCCGTCACTCCCCAGAGCTGGAATTCATCCTAGCCTCTGGAGGCTCTGCTCCTCCAAGCCCACTTCCCTTCCTGGATTTGTCCTAGGAAATCTTCAGGTCCCGTGTCATCCACTTACAGTGCTTCTGTAGCCAGTAATTTCAATAATCTTACTTCATCTACCACTTCCCCTACAGGGAAGCATTAATTTGTGCTTTGGATAAAGGAAGTATAGGGGAAAAGGTCCTATTACGTTAAAAAGAAAAAAAAATGGAGCTTCAAAACTCTCTTTTTCTAGCACCAAACCTGCCACATGCACACTGAAATGTCAGACAAATAAACCTAGGATTTACGTGCGAGAATGTTTGAAATCAGCACCCAACCTTTTTCTTTCCCTGACGGGGGAAATTCAGACACGTCTTTCAGATATATTCACCCCAAATTTCAGAGGGTTTTTAAATACACATGTCCCTGACACAGCAGAGTTCTCAATCATAACCTTAAATCCTTGATAGACTCCATGACAACAACTTCGACCACTGTCCCTTTCATCTTGCAAGGTTTCACCGAGGGCTTCATTGGGAGAGAGACCGAAAAGCCACAGCGGGGTAATGAGGAGCGATATAAAAGAAGAACCATCTGTTCCGATTTGCAGATCAGCAACCTGGAGAACATAGCACGTTGCCTGTCAGGAAAATGAGGACATTTTTTCAGGCCTCTTTGAATCCTGAAAAGACACACGTGCTTTGGGAAGAGAAAAGTGATGTCTCAATTCTTAAGGAAAACTTTTCAAAGAGCTGAAAGTTGGATCTTTGTGAATTACCTACTTGTGGGTTGCCTGTTATCGTTGAGCAGAAGGAAAGTTGAAGATGTTGATCTTTTAAGTGATGGCTGTAGATGGTGGGTCTGAACAGAGCCCTGCTCTGTGACGGACACCTGGAGAGCTGGTCAGACTCACCAGTGGCTTCCTTTCCCCATTTCCCTGAAAATGCCCATTTCTGCCTCTCCCTCATCTTATTTTAACCCCAGAGGCTTTCCCAAAACTCCCAGTAGAGTCAAATTGGGCCCTATTGTGTTTATTTTAGTTCATAATTCTTTTCCACTGAGAGCCAAGAATATCTCTTAATTCTATGAGAAGTAGATTGCAGTGTCTTGGTTTGCCCTAAAGCAAACACCCCTAGAGTAATCCGTTAATTCATTCTTCAGCAAAAGTATCGGGTACCTAACATGTGTTTGGTCCTGAGGATGCCCAGACCGACAAGACAAGCATCTACATCTTGGAGACATTGTGCAGACAAGGAGAGGAGCTATGATTTGCACACGTGATAACAAGTGTTCCAAAGAGACAATGGCAGGGCGCACACCCCGGTCTGCAGGGGCCAGAGGTCTCCTTGAAGCAGACTTGAAAGATAACTGGGAATCACCCAAGAAGAGGTACAGAGCTTTTGTGGGTGCGTGTGAATGTGTGTGCTGGGGAGGGAGGCATAGAAATCCGTCCTATAAAATACTGTACTTATTCTTTGTAAATACAGCTCTGATAATGTTACACACACCCCCACAGCAGGCCCACCATGCCAATAATATAGAGAATTCAGATTCTCAGAGCGCTATACAAAGCTCAACCGTGCTCTCTCCCTTTGCTCTGTCTTCCCCCAGTTCCTGTTCTTGAATCTCATGGTATGTTCTGGCCAGTCATGGAAGCAGCCAATAGTAGGCTGCTCCTAAACATTTCATTTTCTATCACTTCAGTCTGGAATCTTCTCTACGTCCACCTCCTCGGCCCATCAACATTTTCCTGACTCACATGAGCTCATCCTTGCCTTGAAACCTCTGGTGGCAGGATTCATCTCCTGCTCATGTGGGGTGTGCATGTGTGTGTGTGTGTGTGTGTGTGTGTCTGTGTCTGTGTAGATTTGCAGAACAGTTGCAAAGATAGCAGACAAAGTTCCCATAGGCCCTTCACCTGGCTTCCCCTACAATTCGCATCTTAACATTGTCGCAATATATTTGCCGTAACTCTGAAGCCAACTTTGGCACATTACTACTCATTCAACTCCATGCTGATTTAGGTTTCACTCATTTTTCTGCCAATATCCTCTTTCTGTTCTGGGAGCCAGTGCAGGATATCACACTGCATTTAGCTGCACTCATGTTTTCACTAAATTTTGCTTGTATCTCTGATTCAACACCTGTCACAAACCTGCTCTGTGTTACAGTTTGGTAATGAGTCCCAGAACTGCCCGATGTGGAATTCTGGAATTTGGGGCTATCGTCTCATGGCGTCCTGTGAGAGGGCATTTCTAACAACACTAAGTGCCATTTGATTTCTGGAAAACACAGTTTGGAGTTGTTGGTTGGTCTGGTGACCAAGGCTTTCAGAGAAAAGGAGCATGACAACCTGTCAACCACTCCACAAGCCACCCTATTTGGACACAGACATCACTTTGAGATTATCAAAAGCAAAATGCATCACTGGTTGTTAGTTACCAAAGGTGGGTATGCTTGGCTATTACTCTGAATGGCATCATCCCAAATAATGGTGAACAATGGACATCTTTGATAACTGGATATAAAAAAGCTGAAAGCAAGTGGGATAAGACTTACAAGCATTGTGAGCTGTTATCCTATTTGTCATTCTTGTAAAGCAATTATAACTCTCGTAGAGAGAACTGCCATCCTTCCTACAAGGAGGGAAATGGTAAACCAAGGCAGCCTGCAAGACAGGATCATTAAGACCAAAATTGTATGAGGCTGAATGCCGTATATGCCTAACTTATTTCTATGTCAGCCCATACTGCACTCCAGATTGACAGCCTGGCAAGAATGACAACATGGCAACGAGGAGGGTATTGGCCTCTGTGTATGCAGGACCATCTTCTGAACCATCTCAGGACCTTGACCAAGGTATTAACACTCTTGCAGAGGCAATGGGAGGCATTCAGGGCAAGACACAGCCATTACTGTCTCTCACACCTTAATGGTAGACCATCTCCTGGATTAGCTCTGTCTTGCTGCGGAACAAACCACCTCAGTCTTAAAACAACAAACATGAATTGCCTCATAGCGAGTCAGGAATCCAAGAGTGGCTTAGATGGGAGGATCTGACTCAAACTACCTCATGAGGCCACAGGTGAGGGTCAGCTGGGGCTGCAGTTATCTCAAGATCGGAATGGAATGGAATTCATTTTCAAGCAAACTCATTGCTATTGGCAGGCTTCAGAAGGCCCGTTTCCCATTGCACTCATGCAGCTGAAGGCAGGCCTCCGTTCCTCATGACATGAGCCACTCCATCAGTTACCTGAGTGTCCTTATGACACGATGAATGGCTTCCTTGTCACCTGGACTGCCTGCCTTATGGCAGATGGCTTTTTCCAGAATAAGGAAGGAGAAAGAGAGAGAGTGCGAGAGAACCCAAGATACAAGCAGCAGTCTTTTTATAACTTTATGATGTCCCTTCATGTCTGAAGTATTGTATTTGGTAGAAGTGAGTCAAAACCTGGCCCACGTACAAGGGGAGGGGGAAATATTCATCTCTTTGGGGGGGGGGTAGTATCAAAGAATTTGAGGACATATCTTTAATACCGCCATAGTGTTCTCATGGCATAAACAAACAGGATTCATGTTTTGTAAACGTTACTGAAACATCTTCCATGCTCCAGGAATTGTATAAAGAGAGGATTACGGTACCTGGTAGCACAGGTGGCACTGAGTAAAGGTTTGAAGAGTTAGCTATAACATCCCGTGCCTATTAAAGTAGAAGAAAAATTCAATGATGAGAAAACATACGACCTCTTCTCTGAATTGCACCAAAGCTATGTGAAGTGAAAATGCTAATTCATGTCTATTTGTGGTTTACCGAAATAGCTCCAAGACGTTTGAAATTCTAGACCAGGGGTTGGCTAACTTAGTCTTAAAGGGCCAGATAATGAATATTTTTTCAGCTTTGTGGTCCATATGATCTGTGTCACAACTACTCAACTCTGCCACTGTCGCGCAAAAGCAGCCATGACAAATATAAATGAGAGAGTATGGCTGTGTTCCAATAAAACTTTATTTCTAAAACCAGGTGGCCGTGCTGTGGTCCATTGTTTGCTCACCACTGTTCTGCTATACACGCCTTAAAACCTTTAGATGCTGAACTCCTGGAGAGCAGGGATGTGTCTTGCTTTGCCTCGCATCCCTATACCTACCACGGCACGGGGATGAGCCGACAGCACAAGTGTTGTGCATAAATGAATGAATGCACTGATGCTGTAGGAAGCATTAAAAGCTCAATGCAATGTAGTAAACATCTTTATTTGAAAGTTAGACTATATATTTGAGGCACAAAGCACCTTTTGAACAACTTCAGCTCACCGCCTCAGCTGTCAGTCTTACACAAGCCCCAGGCTGCACTGAGATACCAACACCTCCTTATAACAAACACCTGTCATGGCTAAATTATTGGCACAATAGACCACTGTAACTCCTTTGCACTCGTGAGGCTTAATTCTGTCAAGGTCTCATCGAGGACTCTTTAAATCTGAAGCTTCGTGAGATAATAAAATATAATAGCTCCTTCGGAGCCATAAAGGTCTCTTTATGTCACAGGCTATTTGGAGATTCAATATTCCATAAGATTAATGTCACAATATTGTAAAAATGGCAACAATTACCACACCCTCAATGTCTACCAAGTGTAATTTAATCATCAGGATTTAGGTAGGTCCACTATGCCTTCACTCTTGGGGTCTTTGTCAAGGAGGGAAGGTGAAGGGTTGTGTGATTTCACTGTTAACCACTCTTCCATTATTCCTACTTCCTGGTATCCTCATCTTTCTCCTTCTGGTACACAGCTCCCTCTTGGTGTTTCCTGGTACAAAACTCTTCTGCTTCTCACCTGGGAAAGCCATGCCCAGGTGACACTACTGACTTCCCCATCCCTGTCGCTCTGTGTGTTTATGGACCAGGTATGCAACAGGTTGTAAGTGACTAGGGGAGAATCAACAACGTTGGATAAGAAATTATAAATAAGCTAGCTCAGAAAATGCTGATAATGAACTGTGCTTTTGCTGCGAAAGAAGCAGAAAAGAAAACCATTGCAATATTATTGAAGAGACATAATGAAAAAAATAATAAAATTCAAAGGTAAATGTTTGCTTTAAAAGGAATTATTGCATTCTTGATAATATATGTTTAATAACAGATAGTTTAGGGAGTATGGCTAATCTGGTGCTTGAAAACTGAAATATGTTAAATTATAAAAAGCATAGAAACTTTACAATAAATATTTGAAAAGCAGAGATGGAAAAGTCAGTTTTAATGCCCCAACCCTAACAAGATTATTGTTATTTGGTGTGAGGGACAGACCCCTGCCTTCTGGATTACACCCTTGTGGAGTTCTCTTTTATTGTTGAATGTGGGCAGGACCTATGCCTATGACTTGTTTCTAACCAGTAGAATATGGCAAAGGTAACAGGTAATCATCCCCACAGTTATCTTACGTTACGAGGTGAAGATGAGGAAGGAGATGCCATTTCTATGGTTATGTTACATTCTATGGCAAAGGTGATGGGACATCATTCCTATGATCATAGTACGTGATGTAAGACTTTGTTTTACTAGAACACTCACTCTATTGTCTCTCTCTCTCTCTCTCTCTCTCTCTCTCTCTCTCTCTCTCTCTCTCTCTCTCTCTCCTCACTGGCTTTAAAAACGCAACCTGTTATGAGCCCTTCAGCAGCAAGGAAATGAATTCTGCCAACAATCCAGTGAGCTTTGAACTAGACCTTTCTGGAGCTGAGCCTCCAATGAGAATGCATCCCACCCAACCCCTGACTGCAGTCCAATCAGGACCAAACTAAGCTGTGCCTGGCTCCTGACCCACAGACCTGGGGAGAGAGGTGTGTGTGTGATATTGTAAGCCATGAAATTTATAGGAATTTGTTACGTAGCAATAAAAATACGAATACAGTTGGCTATTTTGGTTCCAATCGTGTTTTCATCTGAATCATGGTAACAGAATCAATTGTATATACTGTTTTTTGTGTGTAATGTTAGATCTAAGGACATTGTGTTTTTGCTTTAGAATTAAGTCTCACAGGGACAAGGAGTTTGTCTTGCGTTAATTGTATTCAACATGCCTACCACAGTGCCTAGTCCTCATCAAGTAAAAAATAAACATCTATTCAGTTAGCAAATGAATAAATAAATAAACACAATTATTTTAGAGCATAAAGAATATTTTGAAATGTTGATATACTGTATTTTTCTTAGCTAATAAACATTTGATTTGTTTCTGACTCATTTGGTTATATGTGACATGAAAAATGTATTCATTCATATAATATGAGTCACTTGGGTAGTATTTCCTTAGGATATATACCAAAAGTATGATTAAATTCCATGAGAACAGAAATTGTTTTTATAATCATAGTTGCATCTCCAACATTTGGATTTGATATCCTAAAAAATGTATATGCTGAATGAATAAATAAATGAGATTTTTTTCTTGATCATAATTAATATGGCTCAATTGTTTTCAGACTGCATTCATGTATGCATTATTGAAATCACTTATCAATGTCACTATCATTGTGTGAAAGCACTATTATACTGTACCTTTTCCAGCACTGAGTATTAAAACTTTTAAAAATTGTCAATTAATAGATAAAAAATGCATAGTTATTTTACTTATATTTTGGGTTACTAAGAAGGCTTAGCATTTATCCTCATGCTTCTTTATCAGTTGAATTTTCTCTTTATTAAATGGTCTTTCATGTTGTTTACACATTTATATATTGAGATTTCAATGTCTTTCTTATTTATTAACTTCCATGAACTCTGTAATATTGACATTTATCATTGGTCTGCCATATTTGTTTCTGCCATGTTTGTTGCTACAAGTGTGTTCGTTTCTGGGCAACTTTAAGGGCTTGTCATATTGATGATAGTATAGATTTTCATTAGGTTTAATTTCACCTAAAATGTATGAGTTTTTTTATTCTTCCATACTGTGTATGAAGCTAGTTACAGAGCCTCAAGACACATGAACCAAAATCTCATATAATTGAAAGTAGAAATAGATAAATCCACGATCACGGTTTGAATATATAACACTGATTTCTCAGTAATAGATAAAACAAGTTAAAAAAAAATACACTTGCTAAGCATATAGAAGACCTGAATAACACACCTAACTAATTTTATTTCATTAGCGACTATAAAACATTTTACTCAATAACAGCACAGTACATTGTTTTTTTCAAGTAAACATGAAACACTCCCAAGATAGACTATATGCTGGACCATAAAACAGGTATCCATAAACAGATTTTGTTGTCTAATCACAATAAAATTAAATTAGGAAAATTACCAGAAAAATATATTAAGACAATTCAAATAATTGAAATTTAAATGCAAACTTCTAAGTACACCCTGGGTCAAAAAAGAAATCATAACAATTAGAAAATATCTTTTAAATACTAAAATAAATGCAGTGAAACTACGACATGGCAAAACTTTTGGGATGCAGCTTAAATAGTTCTCAGAGAAAATGTGTACTATTAAATACATAAATTAGAAAAAGAAGAGCCAAAACCAATGCTATAAGTTTCCATAATAAGAAGGTAGAAGAGGAAAGTTTTAGAAAGAAAATAAATTAGTTGGAGTGAGAAAAAAATAAAAGCACAAACATCAATAAAATAGAATATAGATAAACAATAAAATAAATCAGTTAAAGAAAAAAACAATTTGAAAAGACAATAAAAATTAAGAGAGCTCTAGCTAGTTTGATCACATAAACTAGAGAAGGCACAAATGAATTGACAAGTTTCAGGGATAAGAAAGGAAAATTTGCTATAGATTCAACAGCATTAAAAAGATAATAAAAGAATATGAACAATGTTATGCCAATAAATTCGACCACTTAGGTTCAATTGACAAACTTCTTGAGTGACACAAATTACCAAATTTGACCCAAAATGAAATAGAAAATACAAATAGTCCTATATGTATTTAAACTTTTAAATTTGTAATTAAAAACTATCCCACACACAAAATACTGTGGCCCATATGTCCTCACTGATCAATTCTATCACACACATAATGAAGAAATAGTAGAAATATACTTAAATTACTTTGGAAAAATAGTGTAAAGAAAAATTCACCTAAATTCATTTAATAAGTCTAGGTTAATATTGTTACTACAACCAGACCAAAAAATATATATATATATATATCACCACAAAGTAAAACTGTAAATCATATCTCTCCTGATTTTAGATAAAATAAGCTTTTACAAAATGTCAGCAAATTTATTCACACACATACATAGGCACACACACATGCTAGCATACATACAATGTAATGTATATAATGGTATATAATACAATATACATATGATAATATATTTTATATTATTATATTATATTATATATGCATAAATTACCCAGGGAAAATATGGTAAAAGACACCAAAGAATGCAATGTTGGTTTACCATTAAAATCAAAGAGTGAAATTCACTAAATCAATTCACTCAAAGTTTTATTTTAAACACAGTCATTGTATTAAATGTAGAAAAACATGTATAAAAAATTAAATACCCACTCAAGATAAAAACTTTCATCAAACTAGCAGTTGAATGGAATATTCTCAATTTGACAAAGGGCATCTATAGCTAAGATTATAATTAATCATAAAAGATTGAATATTTTTCCTCTATGATAAGGAACAAAGCAAAGATGCTTGCTCTGAACATTTCTATTTAGCATTGTACTAGATATTGTAGTCAGTGCAATAATGGAAGAAAAATATAAAACATGTTCAAATTGGAAATGAAGACATTAAATTGTCTTTATTTGCCAGCAACCTCATAGTATACATAGAAAATCCAAAGGGAGTTACAAAAAAAAAAAAAAAAATACAAAAAAAAATTTCCAGAGCTTATAAGAGAGTTCAGCAAGGTTAATACACAAAATTAATTTTTCTCTATATAATAGCAACAAGTAATTGGAAATTGAAATAAAAATACCATTCTTAACAGCATTCCAAAACATGAAATAACTGGAGATAACAAAACACGTGCAAGACCTACACACTAAAAACCATAAAATAGTGCTGCGAAGAAACTAACGAAGACATAAATAAATAGAAAACTATACTATGTTTATGACAATGTCAGTTTTCTTCAAATTGATTTAGAGATTCAACATAATTCAAACACAATCCCAGCAGGCTATTTTGTAGAAATTGACAGGCAATGTCTAATATTTATATGGAAACTCAACTAAACTAGAGTAGCCAACACATTCGGAAAAAGAAGAACACAGTCAGATGACTGGCGTGCCTGATTTGAAGACTTGTTGTAAGCTATAGTAGTCAAGATAGCGTATTATTGTCATAAAAAGAATGTTTAAAAAAATGTACCAAAGCAATTCAAGGGGGGACAATTCTATTCAACAAACGATGGCGAAATATATGGATATCCACATGAAAGTAAACACTTTCATATACAAAAATGAACCTAAAATGGATTTACAATTGAACATGAAACTAAAATTATAAATGTCCTAGAAGAAAACATAGAGAAAAGCTTGATGAGCTTAGAAGACTTGATGAAGACTTCCTAGAAGGAAACAAAACACATGAACCCTAAAGAAATAATTAATAAATTGGACTTCAATATAATTGAAACCTTCAGCTCTTCAAAGGCATGGCTAAGAAAATGAAAAGGGCACGTCACACACACACGACGAAACTATTATGAAATGAATATTTGACAAGAGATTCATGTCCTGAATATATAAAGAAATCTTAAAAATCAATAACAAGAAAACCACCTAATTTTTTAAAGTAGGCAGATATCAGTAGACAATTCACTAAATAAGATACAGTGTAGCAAATAAGGACAGGAAATCAGCACTATGAGTTGTAGTAATTTGCCCCTGTGTGTCACAATTAAAACTGCATTGAGACACTGCTACATATCCACTAGAATGCTAAAAGTAAAATGACAAACAATACTAAGTATTAGTGAGCATATGGTATAACTGAAACTCTGACATGTTGGTGATGGGAATATAAAATTGTGAGAGTGCTTTGGAAAAATGTTTAAGTTTGGTGTAAGTTTAAAACTACTGTTATTATATGATCGGGCAATTCTTCTTCTAGTTATTTAATCAAAAGAAAACATACATCCATTCAAAATCATACGCAGAAATGGTCATAGCAGATTTATTATCAGAGTTCCAAATCTGAGTCAACTCACATGTTCATCCACAGATGTTTGGATAAGTACGTGATAGCCACACAGTGAAATATTGCTCAGCACTCAAATGGAATCAATTACTAAGACATGTAACAATGTGAGTGAACCTTAAAATCGTTTTCCTAAACATCGGAAAATTAATACGAAAGAGTCCATGACCCAAGCTACGCTCTCAAGGACCACAGGTTCTAGTAGGGAAGATCGACTTGTAAGCAGGTGGGATGGTAGTCCAAAGCAGTGGGCACTCCAACTGAGGGGTCCTTGTGTGGGGAACACTGACGAAAAAGCTACTGATGTGACCTGGCATCGAGATGGGTGTTGAAGAATGGCTGAGGCCCTTCCATGGAGAGAGCAGGATGGAGTCACAGCTGACATCTTCAAGGACCCCTGATCCCTGCCTTCGTCCGTCACACTCCATGCCCCCTGGCTCAGCCTGCAGGCATCCAAGATGCCAAGGTCTGTCCTGCCTATGGCCCTTCGTACCTACTGCTCACTCACTATTCAACAAATGTGTGAGGAGAGCTTACCATGAACCAAGTCATCTCTCCGTCTGAAACTGAACAGCTAGGTCTTAGGCAGCTCACATTCTGGTGTAGGGAGACAGAGAAATATGTAAGTACACAAATAAGAACAACGATTTCGGATTAACATAAATGCTGTGAAGGAACCGATGAGAGGGTGAGGGTAGAGCTACACGGTCCAACATATGTGGCCCAGAGCATTTGAACAACAGCCACTGTGAATTGAGTTGGGCTGTAAGTATAAAATACAAGCTAGGTCTTAAAGTCTCAGTACATAAGAAAGAAACTATCCCAGAGGTTTCCGATTGATCACATACTAAAATGATAACATTTTGCATATATTGGGTTAAATAAAATAGCACTGATATTAATTTCAGTTATTTATTTTGACTCCTTTGATGTGACTACTGGAAAATTTTAAATTACCTACGTGGGCCACATAATATTTCTACAGCACAATGCTGTTCTAGAAGGACGGTCAGGAAAAACCTCTGCCTAGACAATGTGTTCCCCTAGGCTTTTCCTAGCTGGCTCCTACCTATCCTTCAGATGTCATGCTCAAAGAGGCATCCGTTCGTTTTCTCTTTCACTATCAGGGACTTCCATGGACACAGGGACAATTGGAGTGTGGGAGAACTGGCTGGACGTTCAGTGTACATGGAGGTTAAGCCATGAGAAAAGAGTAGCTTTCAAGACCAAAAGGATGTGACATTATCTAGATAACAATAGGGAGGAACTGGAGGGTGTTCTGCAGGGGAACAGTCAGCAGGGCACTGTCATAGGCAAGGGCTGGCGTGCACACCCATCATTAGAGCACGGAGGGAATGGCGGCTCGCGGACCTCGGAGGTTCTGACGGGGCCTGACAGGGGATAGCCGGTTCTTCCTGCAACTGCTGTGCATGCTGGCTTAGGAAATTCATGCCAGTCAGAGAATTTACCCCCAGAATTCCTAAGTATTCAGATTTGATCTTAGAATCTGTGTAGACCCACCTATTATTAATGTTTCATTGTTTAAAAGAAAATAGCAGTTGTTGGAATAACCCTTGTATTTTTCTGGGTGCTTAGAATATTTTACAATAAAAGTGATGATAGACAGATAGATAGATAGATAGATAGATAGATAGATAGATAGATAGATAGATAGATAGATAGATAGATAGATAGATAGAAACACAGACAGACAGACAGACAGACAGACAGACAGACAGACAGACAGACAGACAGATAGATAGATAGATAGATAGATAGATAGATAGATAGATAGATAGAAACACAGACAGACAGACAGACAGACAGACAGACAGACAGACAGACAGACAGACAGATAGATAGATAGATAGATAGATAGATAGATAGATAGAAACACAGACAGACAGACAGACAGACAGACAGACAGACAGACAGACAGACAGACAGACAGACAGATAGATAGATAGATAGATAGATAGATAGATAGATAGATAGAAAACTACAGAAGCTCTCTCAGAATAATTCTACCCCACGTGAGATGATCACTCCGTTTTATCATAAGCTCTACCACTTGGTACATTAAGTCCTCAGTGATTTTTCATGCACACAATTTTCTTGGGGCTGCTTGCAAATGTAGAAATAATACAATAGTCCTTAAAATATGTAAAATTATGTTCAGGTGCCATGGTCCTGATAGCACTCCCAACACTGGGGCACTCGAATCAATTATCTATTATTCTTTTATATTTGTCTTTCCAACTGCAAAACATATGTATCTCAATCACTGATGGGTTGACCCATTTTCTGATCAAATTTGTCTTACTTAGGGCACCATTAAGTAGGAAAAAAAATCAACATCAAGGGTTTCACCTCCTCCCAGTATCGCAGTCATACTCGTGTTTCAGGGTATTTATATCTTGCATCAAGAATGAAATACCCTAGATGTACTGGTTCTTTAATGCACATGGGAATTTCTGGAATGACATGATTGCTTGGCTTTTCAGTCTCCATTTACTCCCATTGTCAAAAGCGGGAAGAGAGTTTGGAAGTCATGGCACCCAAGAATGCTTAGCCATTCCTAACCTTTCTGGAGTGATCATTGCTGCTTCCCTTTATCTAGCCAATGATAGCCTACATATACAACTATTATAAATCCTCTATGTTATTTTCCCATCCCTGTGCCTTTGCAAACACTTCAAACCTCCAACTGGAAAATTGCATCTTCACATAAGTGTACCTGAAAAATCCCATTCACTCTGCATGGCTCAGCTCAGACGTTGAGTGTGATCTGAGAATTCTCCATTTCACAGGAGAATTAGTTGGCATCATCTGCATGTGTGTGGGATCACGGGTTTCCACATCTTGGGTAATACCGTCAGGTTTCGTGGTTATTATTGTAATGGTTATTCGAAGTGGAGTCCAGGGAGCCTGGACTCGAGAGAGGATCACACAGGTTTAAACTCCAGCTCACCGGACACTAGCCCGGAGATGTCTCTCAGTTACTGAACTGCTCTTCGCATTTCAACAACTGGAAATGTGACCAATCTCCAATATGATTATGGAGATTAAATTAGTTAATAGTGTGATATTTGAAAAATGCTTACAACAGGATCTGGACCGTAGTGTTTATTTAAACTTTAAAAAATTTACATGCCTATACCCATCCTGACCCTAGAATACCTTTCAAGGTAGAAGATAATACCTTTCTTCTACCTTCTGTCTCCTACATTCCCAGCTGGGCCAGAAACACAGTTGGTGCTCATTAAAAGTACAAAGAGAATCATCATCACCATCATCATCCAAAATACATCTCTGTCAATTTCTGTAATTGACTGCTCTGTGCTCCAAATCGAGGAGACAAAATACTACTAAAAATAAAAAAGATGATACACAAATATCCTAATACAACAACAGCTTACAATTATTAGTGGGATTACTAAAAGCCACACAATTACACTTACATGATTTCTTCCCCACCCTAAGGAAGTTACAGGCATTATCCCCGGAGCAAGGAAACCCAGGCATCGTAAGTGATCATCAGAAGCCAGAGCCCTTCTGCCTCCCTGCTTGACGGTACCCTGTAATTCCAGCCGTGATCTTCCCATTACAACTCAGAGTCCCAGGCCCCACCTCAGAATTCTCTAGTAGACTGTTGTCTGTAGGTTTCAACTTCAAATGAGATTTGGGTTGTGATTTTCATTCTTTCCAAGCTAAGCTATGATATTCTAGACAGTAATTTGGCAGAACTTTTGAGAGGGACCAACTCGGGCAACCAGTAGATACTATCACTGAATTTCTTGGGCTTAAATGACCCAAAATTCTGATCGATAAATTGTTGCTGTTGGTGGGTACGGTGGTGGTTTGGGAGGAGATGACACGGAAATCATCAGGTTATTCAGTAGCATTGTTCCATAAAGGACCGTGTGTGTGTGTGTGTGTGTGTGTGTGTGTGTGTGTGTGTGTGTGTGTGTATTATGTATATGTTTCCTGAAAGATCAAGGACTTTGGGTGCAAACAGACCCAACTTCAAATTCTGGCTTTGCCACTTAATATCTGTGAGACCTTGGGTAAGTGACTTAGAGTCTCCTAGCCCCTAGCTGATTATCTATGAAAGGAGAAATAGCATCTCAGAAGATTAGTATGATAAGTAAATAAAAATCTGCAGGACAAAAGTCTTAGACAAAGCTTGGCGCATAATAGCTGCTAAATAAATGATACTTATGATGTTGGTTGTGATTTATTTTTATGCATGTCATCAACTCAAAATAAATTGCCTGGTGATAAAATCGTTAGTATCTTGTAATGATCAGAGCATTTTATATTGGGTAGCTACTATGTGCTAGGCATTGTACTAGGCATTGTTCTAAATGCTTCACTTAATCCTGAAAACAATCCTATGAGGTGGCATTAGTAGAAGTAGATTAGTAGAAGATAAAGAAAGTGAGACACAGTTTTATAGCGAAGAAGACTAAACCATGCTGTCTTTGATACAAATGTTTACTGAGTATCTATCATGCCCTATTGCTGTTCCAGTTACACAGGATTGGAACCAAAAGGGTTTGTGACTGTTTCTGTTAGCTTTTGCTGTATAACAAACCAATCTAAAAATTTAGTGGCTGAAAGCAACACTCCTTTTTATTAACTCACAATCAGGTAGGTCAGTTTGATGGTTTTATCTGCGATGGCTTGCTAATGACCTCTCTCACGCTTCCTGGTAAACCCACAGGTGGACTGTGGTTGGATGACCTGAGACAGCCTTCTTCACCTGTCTGACGATTGGCAAGCTGTGGGCTGGGCACACACTGACTGTCAGCTGTGGTACATGGGTTCTCCTCAGTGTGACCTTTCACCCTCCAACAGGTTAGCTTATAGACTCATTCATGTCTCAAGATCCCAAGAGCAGCATGAGAGAAGGGAAGCAGCAATGGGCACGTGCTTTTCAAGTCTCTGCATGTGTCGCATGTCCTCTTGTTTCATTCAGCAGGACAAGTCAGGCGGCCAAGCCCAGAGCGTTGTGGGAAGTGTTTACCCAAGATCATGGACAAGTCTTGAATGAATACATGAACAATCAACGAGTGGTCCTCAAATCATAGTGTTTCTGTGAAATCTGACATAACAGATTTATACCTGCTGGGAAAAATATGTAAAAATTTGGTGCTGAGGACTAGAAAACTCCCTTTCATTGTATGTGTTACCTATCATGCACGTTATGGTGTCTGCAAAAAGATAATTGAATAACTACCTGTGGATGTGGAATATTCATGTCAGTTTTTTATAGATCAGTAATCCGAACTAATGAAGGATCTACCAAAAGTCAGTGTTATTTCCGAAGTACGTTTTAGTCCCAGCTGTGGTATGACATGTATCTTTTTGTTATCATTGATGCATGTTTAGCTTTTTTCTAGTAAAAAATAAAACGATCAATTTTGCTGAGATCATATTTATGTGAAATGAATAGTATACAACTTGGGATTTTCAAACTACCCAAATTATCCAAATTTCTTCCTTAAAAGTGGCATTGAGCATGTCAAACCCATACTCTGGGTTGTTCATGTATGAGTGTATTTGGGTTTTTTTTGTTTTTTTTTCTTATTTGAAATACACAATTGAAGGATTAAACAAGCATTTATTTTTTCCTCCAAAATGTGCCAGTCCTTACCTGGCATTTCTGGGCGATGTCCAGGGAGGTGACCTGGGAATGTGGAGTTGCACTCTGTATGCATACCATAAAAGCTGAGATCTAACTAACTTAACAATAATGGTAATACAGGCATTAATTTCCCTGCATGCAAATGTATGCAAATCAATGTAAATTTCCACTGGCTTGCAGGTCTTGGCCTCAAAGCATTCATACTGTGGGCAAGCAGAATTTTGAATAAAAAAAGAAAATGTGACTTAGTAGCCCTATAATGCTGACTCCTTAAAACTACCCTTTCCCAAACATTCACCCTTGGTATCCTCCAACCTTCGCAGCACATGTCTGAGGAAGTCATTATTTCTCTTTTTAAACTGTGGAAACTGAGGCTCAAAGAGATTACTGACTTGACTGAAATGGCACAGCTGAAAAGCAACAAATCAGCTTCATTTCTGTATAGTATGAATTTCTGTAGGCAGAAAGAAATTTATTTCTTCATTTCAATCTCTATCCGCAGTACTCAGTGAAGTGATTTTGCTACAATAGAAATTTGTTAATTCATTCATATTATTGAGCATTAACCATGTGCCCAGTAAATCACAATTTATGAAACAATCAAATAAAAAGCAGACACATTTGTATCTAGAAACTCATGTTACAATGTTATTTATAATAATGGAAAAGAAAAACCATCTAAACACGCAACAATAGGGAATCGGTTAAATAAATTGTGATGGATTCACAGACTGGAATATTGCAGAGACTCTTTGAAAAAAATCTATTGCTGTAGAGCAGGGGTCAGCAAATTCGGCCTGCCACTTGTTTTGTATATAAAGTTTTATTGGAACATAGCCCTGCTCATTCATGTACGACTGCTTTCCCCCGTAGAGTTGAGTATTTGTGACACAAACCAAACAATCCACAAAGCCTGAAATATTTACTATCTGATTTTTTACAGAAAAAGTTTGCCAAGTCATGATATAAAGAAATGTTCATAAAGGGATGGGTGAAAGGTGCAGAACACATGGAGAAACCACACTTACAGATGTTATGACTGTCATTTCGTTCATCGCAGCTAGTTAGATCAGCCCATCAGGCTATTCAGATTGACAACGGCTAATCCATGAGTGTCCCGTGTCCCAGCCACAGCCCTAGGACCTGGGCACTGAGGACCCAGAGACGAATCAGCTAATCTGCGGTCAAGGGGCTCACAGTCCAGTCAGCTGGTGCAAAATATTAGTGAGGAGAAAATGGAATCTACACCAACCGTATTTAAAGGGAAAAGAAGAGAAACTAGAACACTATAAAGAGCACACTTTACCATAAATTATCTATAAAAATGAATTCCAGTGACAGAATTATAAGGAGAAATTATAAAATCCAAATAGAGGAGAATATTTCATGGTCTTCTATCAGAAAATAATAAACCAAGAAGACAGAAATGACAAAGAATAAGATGGTTAGAACAAAATGTAGTATGCATAAAGGAGTGCGCTTTCGTGGACATTTATTCTCTCTCTCTCTCTCTCTCACAGACACACACACACACAAACACACACGTGTGAAACATATATGTACACAAAAATAATTAACTCTATGCCTACATGTAGAATGAGAGAGCATCCATTCTTTTCCAAATTATATGAAACACTAATACACACTAGATTACAAAGTATTATACACACAGACACACACACACACACACCTACACACACACTCACATAGATTAGGTTACATATGTAGGTATATGGAGACTCCTTCAATAACATTGTTTCCTTATAACCTCGATGAGATGCCCTAGGAACTGAACTCTTGTTCATGTAAATTAACCTGTGTGAAAACTGGTTTTGTTATACCTCCTTTTGCTTAAACTTACAGAACCTACAAACAACATTAAGTGAGGACTTACTGTTATATATTACTCTGTATATATACACATATATATACAGAGAATGAGAGAGATGCATAGATATATATGTATAGATATATATATACATATATATGAATATATAATAATATATATTAGTTTATGACACATTTCAAAGAATCAATAAAACACAGCCTATGTTCTAGAACTACAATGCAAGTAAATTTTACAAATCAACAATAAATGTAACTTAATGCCCCTTCCCCCAAACATGCTAGGAAATACGATGGGCTAATAACTGAATCACAATATTTTTAAAAATCCATGTATATTTAGAAAAATTCAAAATAAATGTGAAGCATATCAAAATATACATAATGAAGCTAAGTCAATAATTACAGATAAATATATATTAGCTTTAATAGAATTTTTTTAAAACGACAAAAATTTTAAATCAATTAATGTAATTAAAAATCTGTAAACAACTTATTAAATTTAATAAGAGAATTAAGCAAAGTTGTTCGACACATGATCAACATTCAAAGGGTAAGGGGGGTGGGTTGTGGGAGATGAGGGTAAGGGGGATCAAATACATGGTGATGGAAGGAGAACTGACTCTGGGTGGTGAACACACAATGGGATTTATAGATGATGTAATACAGAATTGTACACCTGAAATCTATGTAATTTCACTAACAATTGTCACCCCAATAAATGAAAAAAAAGAAATTTGAAAAACAAAAACAAAAAAAAGAAAGTTGCATTCTTACTTACCAATAATAACCAATTACTAAAAAATCTAATAAAACAACACTGTACTCATAGTAGCAACAATTCTATTAAGTACAGTAATAATTTTATCGAAAGATGCATTATAGGGCTATGAAGACAATTAAAAAAATTGTATTGAAGTATTTAGAAGAAGGCCCAAATAAAATATCATCAGGTTCTCTGATTAGAAGAATTAACATCTAAATTATTCTAAAAATTTAGTGCAGTTACAACCCAAACTGGTTCGTAAGGGAAGTTGCCTTGATGTCATAAAATTAACATAAAAGTTTGAGTCAATAAAAGTTAAGACAGTTTTGAAGAACATAAGATTGGGTAACTTTCCTACTAGTTGCGGAGATGTATTATAAACTTCTGATAATTCAAACTATGTGGTCAATACAGGTGCTAGAAAACAGACTAATAAATTGAACACAAAATTGATCTATGCTAACGTAGGAACCTGGTGTGGTACAGGGGTGGCTTTAAAATATAGCATGGAAAAAATGGATCGCACAGTAAAGTGTCAGAGAAAATTGCTTATGCCTGTGGAAAGTAAAATATCAGAAACCTACTCATACTGTCCTCAGAGAAGAAATTCCAGAGATAATAAGTACTTCAGTATAAAAAGGAAAACTCTAAAGCTTTAGGAGGACACACAAGAAAATATCTTTATGCTATAAGGATAATGAAGAATTTTTAAAACAAGAAACCTAACATAATAAGAAATCAATTCCGATGGAATGGATTGGAAAATTTAATTCCATTAAAAGTGAGTATTTCTGCATAACACAAGAAAGCATAATTACAAGAAAAAGTAAGGCCTTCACTCATATGTGGGATATAAAACAGAAAGAAACAAACAAACAAACAAAACAAATGAATAAAATCATAATCACAGAAAACAGCATGGTGGTTACCAGAGGGGAAGGGGGATGGGAAGAGGATGAAGAGGGTAAAGGGGGTCAAATATATGGTGAAGGAAGGAGAATTGACTCTGGGTGGTGAGCATATAGTGCAATATTCAGATGATGTATTATAGAATTGTGCACCTGAAATATATAATTAACCAATATTACCCCAATAAAAGTAATCAAACTTTTTTTAAAAAAAGTAAGGCCAGATTGAGAAAAGATGTTTGTCAAGCATATAACTAACATAGGAAAAGTATCCAGAATTCAAAATAAACTTCTATAAATGTATTAGAAAGGAAGACAGGAAGGAAGGGAAAAACGAAGGAAGGAAGGAAGGAAGGAAGGAAGGAAGGAAAGAAGGAAGGAAGGAAGGAAGGAAGGAAGGAAGGAAAAGGAACCAATCTGATAAGAAAATTGGCAAAAAATTAGAAAAGAAAAAATCACAAGAAAATATTGTAGGGTCCAATCTAGAGAGAAAATGTGTTCAGCTTCATTAATGACCTGAAATATACAAATAAAAATGCAACAAGATGCCATTTTGTACCCATCATATTGCCAAGCACACAAATATCTGATAAAGCCTAGTTACAGTGAAAATCTGAGAAACAGAAACTATGTATGCTGTTGGTGGGATGTGATGTTGAGATAATACATTTGGAGAACAATTTAGGCCCTGTCTGAGAAAGTTTGACGTATCAATATCTTTCAATCCAGAAATTTCACTGCTGGGGATATATCCAAGAGAAACTTTCTCAAGTTTATTTTTTTTTAAATGTGGAATAGTCTTTAACAAAATGTAAAACACATGCATGATCAAAATCATCAGCGACCTAGGAATTAAAGGAAACATCTTCAACCTAGTTGAAGGTATCTACAAAACACGTAGAGGTTGTCTCAGTCTCAAAGGGGAAAGGCTCAATACCTTCTACCTATAATCAGAAACAGGAGAAGGAAGCCTTTTCTCTCCACTGTCATTCTAATTATACTTTATGTCCTAGGCAGTACAACAAAGCAATAAAAATTTTAAAAATAATAATAAAAGCATATAAATTGGAAAGGATGAAATTAAAATTTCAACTGCAGGTGACATAATCATATACCTTGGAAATCTTAAGGAATCTACAAAACAAAACACAACTAATAAGTGAATTTTAGCAGTTTGAGAGTCTAAAGGGTCAATATAAAAGTAAATATATTCCAACATACCATGTCATATAGACTGAGAGTTTATGGCCTGCTCTCAAATTCACATATTGAAATCCTAACCCTCGTGTGATGCTATTAGGGAGTGGAGCCTTTGGGCTGTGCCCAGATCATGAGGACAGAAGCATAATTGTCTTGTGGGGTCTCTGGTCCGGCTCTCCGCACAAGAACCCAGGATATGGTGAGGCCAAAAAGGAACAACAATGGAGCCATAGAGAGGGGAGTCATACCACTATATTCTCACTGGCAGCTGGTCGAGACGCAAAAGCAAACATCTGCCAGTACCCCAACGAGGGGTCTTCCTGCACCCCAGACTCGCTGGCAGCCGGGGGAGACACAGGAAGTAGGATCAACATGATCTGCAATGTAATCCGCTTGCTAACCCTACTTGCTACCTGCAATCTGCTGTCAGCTTCTCTGCCAACCCTGTAGCGTAGCCACGGCAGTTATAGTAATGGCTAATGGCTAACTGGTAACAGCTGATGGCCATCCAGTCACAGCGGATGGCCATCTGATTATAGCTGATGGCCATCTACAACCCGAGCCAGCACCTTTCCACGTGAGGCCGAGAGCCTGGAAACTGCTCTCTGGGACTCTGTCCCCACAGTAATAAAGGAGGTTAGAGTTCTTACACAAGAGACCCCAGAGACCTCTCTCGCTCCTTTCAGTCATGTGAGGCTATAGTGAGAAGATGGACAACTATGAACTAGGAAGTGGGCCCTCAGCAGACGCCCAATCTGCCAGCCCCTTGATCTTGGACCTCCCAGGTTCTAGAACTGTGGGAATGAACTTCTGTTGCTTATAAGCCACCAAATCTGTGGCACTCTGCTATAGCAGCACAAACAGGCTAAGACACTAGGACTAAACAATGAATACATACTAGGAATAAAACACTGACAACTACAGAACGTTGCAAAGAAAAATGAAAGGTGACCCAAATAAATACGAGATTGTAAATGCTAGCTCAATGCAAATATTTTCAGGCTGTTTTATTTAAAAAAAGAAAAAGAAATGTCCAAACCAATTCTAAAATTTACATGAAAAAACAGAGGACCTAGAATAGCTAAAATAATTCGAAAAAACAAGAACATATGTAAAGTATTTATACTTCCTGATTTCAACACATACCATAAAAGTATAGTTATAAAGACAGCGTGGTATTAGTACAAGAATGGGTATATATATATATATGAATTTCACAGAATCAGGTTCCAAAAATAAACCCATACTTGTATCTTTCCACAGATGCTAAGGTTATTCAATAAAGAAATAATGGAGTCTTTCAACAATAGGAACAACTAGATTATCTGTATGAAAAAAAATGAGCATTGACACTTATCTCACACCATAGAAAAAATTAACTTGATATGGATTATAGACTTAAATATGAGAGCTGAAACTGTTAAGAATCTATGAGAAAACCTGGGAGAAAATCTTTGTGACAATGGGTTAAGCTAAACAGATTTCTTAAACAGGAGAGCAAAAGCAGAACCCATAAAAGAAAAAACTAAGGATGTCTTAAACAAAATTAAAAACCTTTGATCTTTGAGAGGCACAGTTAAGAAAATGAAAAGCCATGCCACAGACTGGGAGAAAATATTTGCAAATCATATATCTGACAAGGAGCTTCATGCAGATTATAGAAAGAGACTTATCACTCAATAACAAGAAAACAAACAAATCCACAAAAAAATTGGCAAAACATTTGAACACTTTACCAAAGAAGATATATAAATGGCCAATAAGCACATGAAAAGAAGCTCAACATCAATAGTCATCATTAAAAGGAAAAATAATTGCAAAATTATTCTATTCATAACGTTTAAGAACATGTAAAGAATTTTATATGTAAAATTCTATTTATGGAGTTACAGCAACATAAATATATACAAATATACCTGCATATGCAAATATATGCGTATATATGAATATATTAATAATGATAGAGTATGTGTGAGTATTTACATTAACATATATTAACATAAAAACGTGTATGGAAATATTAGATACTGATATTCCAAATGGAGATTTGGGGAAGTAAGAGGGAGAACACTGGGATAGCAGAGTAACATGTAAGAGATTTAAACTTTCTAATATTTAATTTCTTAAAGTTCATTAGAATATGATAGAGTTTAGGTCATGCTCATAGGAGGTACATATGTATACTTTGGTTGAAATCTTTGGGGTGGATGACTTCATAATTCAAAAGTTTTTTTAGATTTTAGAACGGTAATGTGATGCATGTACTGTATGTGATTTAACAACCCCAGCAGGATCTGAGACAGGAACCTGTAATTAAACACGTGAATATTTCTGCTACAAAAGATATGAATATTCACACAAAGAGGGCTATGATAATGATTATAAATAGTCTCGTTTCGGTTCAGGTCAGGGTCTGGTGCCAAATGAGTTGGCTACAAATTCTTTAAAGAATGTGGTTTCCAGATCTTTTCAGATTTTAATATTGCTGATAAGAGATTGTGGATCTCCAGTAGTTTGTTGTAGGCCTAATTTATTAAAATGGGCAACTTGACCCTCCAAAGTGAACCCTCTTCAGTTTACTACGCAGTTAGCCTAGGCATAAAAATAAACAATTATTATATGTTGAGCTGAGCTTTGTAACCATCTTCCCTGTTCTCCACCTTAAACAGAGGCAAGGAACGTTCATCTGACACGTCTCTGATTGTGTTTTCTTTGCTGGGTGCAAGTTCAAGTGTGCTCTCTGTGTCCCCTCACATCATTCTCACCCCACAGTGGAAAGACTCTGGCACTGCTTTCCCATTTCATTACCTGTACTTCTGAGTTGTTAGTCTTTACACCTGCAAATGCTCAAAGCTGAATTTAAATTTAGCTTGTTCTGCTTCCTTCCAATATGCTCGGCAAAATACTGGCTGCCTGTTCAACTCTTTAACTTAGAAGTGGCTTTTATCTGATGACTGATCTGGCAGATTTCCCTATAATCCTCATGTGCTCCTCTTCCTATAGTCTCTTGTCATCAACATACTCTGGTTGCTGTGGTGATAAAGGGGGCGTTGCAAGTCCCATTCAGAGTAAGAGTCCCTGTCCGTGTAGAGTCTACGCTGAACACATCCACCACTAGCCATGTGACAGTACTTCCTGTGCAACATCGTCAAACATCCTGCAGGCAGAAGCAAGAGCCAGAATGCCATTGAGTCACTTCCTGCTCGTTCTATGTGGGTCAGTTGTTCCTGGATCTGGACGTTTCATAGGCCTGTAAAGTTGCATGAAAAATTGTGGAGACTACTATAGGGTTGACAACTTTCGTATTTTGCAAGGTTAAGTATTAACAAACACACAACCTACCACCTCCTATCATCTTCGCTTTTGGCTTGTTAGAATATATACTACCATGTTTCCCCGTAAATGAGACCTAGACGGGCAATCAGCTCCAATGCATCTTTCAGAGCAAAAATTAATATAAGACCCAGTATTATATTGTATTGTATTGTATTGCATTATATTATATTGTATTATATTATATTATATTACATTACATTACATTACATTACATTATATTATATCATATCATATTATACACAGCTTATAGTAAAATAACATCAGGTCTTATATTAATTTTTGCTCCAAAAGACGCATTAGAACAGACTGTCTGGCTAGGTCTTATTTTCGGAGAAACACGGTATATTGGACTTTTTATCACGGACCAGTGAAAACTTTTCCACGAAAGGGCTTGGCGCATGGACTGCATTTATGAACCGTTAGACCAATGTCCCGTTAAGGGATGAATGTATGTCAACCCACAGAAATGGCCACTAGATTTCTCCCTGCTAGTGGGCAATTTGTGGACAAGTTAGAAAATATATAACCAAAAGGAAACATTTATAGAACATTTAACACCTTTCCCCCATGAGTTAAAAAGAAGATATAACATTCACACCAATGATCCATGTTTGTAAATAGCTCTGATTTCATTCTTGTAAACCTCCTTTTAGTCACTTGAAATCACCTTTCAGTGACAGGAAATAATGAGAGATGCAAGAAAAGATTTATATAGAAGGCTGTTCCTTGCAGTGTTCTTCACACACACAAAAAAAGAGCAATTTCCTACTTTGCCAAAATTGGGGTGAATAAATATAGGGACATTCTATTATGGGAAATTATACAGCCATTAAAATTAAGGAATTTTTACTCATTTAGGAGAATGATTATGATTGACATAAAGTAAGAAGAGCAGGACACAAAACTGCATATATTGAAATCACTGTGGTAAGGTTTACACATGTACACATAGTTGCCGGTGTTTCCCTCTAAACTAAATTATCACCTCCAAGTTCTGACAATTAAGATCGCAAACTTGCCACCATGGGCTTCCATGGGCAGCACTGTACAAACAGCTCGGTAAGGTTTCATAGCCTCGGTATATTAGTGTCTCACAGCTGTGTTCATGTCAATGTGTGGCGGTGTCTTGCTGAGTGGCGTTCATTGGTGTGTGTTTTTGTGTGCCGTTGCAAGAATGTCTGAGCTTGAATTAAAACAACGAACAAACATTATCTTTCTTGCTAAACTTGGAAAAAGTGGAAGTGAAATCAGGGACATGTTAGTTCAAGTTTATGGGGATAATTCCATGAAGAAAGTGTCAGTATACAATTGGATTAAATGTTTTTCTGAGGGGAGAGAACACGTCACTGATGAAGAGAGGTCAGGGCAGCCAGTAACAAGCAGAACTGATGAAAACATTGCAAAAATTCATCGAAGTCTGCATCAAAATTGTCGGCTAACTGTGAGAAGTATAGCAGACCAAGTAAACATAAATAGAGAAACAGGAAAATCTTAACTGAAAATCCTGGCATGAGAAAGATGTGTGCAAAAATGGTCCCAAAGCAGCTCATCAATGAACAAAAGCGAAGGAGAGTCAAAATTTGCCAAGACCTTTGGAGAAGCAAGACGATGTTTTGGGCCATGTTATCACTGGTGATGAAACATGGGTGTACCAATACAACCCTGAAACAAAGCGTCAAAGTGCACAGTGGAAGTCAGCCAATTCTCCATGACCAAAAAATTCCGTCAGTCCAAATTAAGAGTCAAAACGATGTTGCTAACCTTTTTTGCTATCAGAGGGATTATTCATTATGAATTTGTACCAACTGGATGAACAGTTAACCAACTTTACTATTTGGAAGTGCTGAAAATGCTGCATGAAAAAGTTAGATGAAAATGACCCGAACTTTTCACCAACAATTCATGGCTCTTATATTACGACAATGCACCAGCTCACAGGGCACTGTCTGTGAGGGAGTTTTTAGTAGTCAGCAAATAACTGTATCGGAACACCCTCCCTACTCACCTGATCTGGCCCCCAATGACTGCTTTCTTTACCCGAAGATAAAAGAAATATTGAGAGAAAGACATTTTGATGACATTCAGGACATCAAATTTAATACAACGACAGCTCTGATGGCCATTCCAGAAAAAGAGTTCCAAAATTGCTTTGAAGGGTGGACTAGGCACTGTTGTCAGTGCGTAGCTTCCCAAGGAGAGTACTTTGAAGATGACCGTAGTGATATTCAGCAATGAGGTGTGTAGCATTTTTTTCTAGGCTGAGTTTGTGAACTTGACAGACCTGTTTTGTTTTTTCCAATTTTTCAAAAATTAACATATGTTACTTTTATAAACAGAAAAGATTCATTTATATTTATTTTTATGAAAGAATATAATGATCAAAAGCTACCTTAGCTGCCTCTTGCAATTGAAGTCCACCATCCTCAAATTATGTCTTTACAGGCAATACCTTGTGCATTCTTATTAGAGTCTCCCCATTTTATTCAATAATGTTTGTGTTGTGTTTCGGTCACTGATGAAATAGCAAGTCAGCTAAAAACTGATTCATTTAAATCCCTCTGTTCAAAATCTGAAAGAATTCAGATAGTTATTCACATTATTGTTTCTCTATATAAGAGTTTGCTAAGCCAATTAATCGTGTAAATAAGAATTAATGAGGAGACATACTTAAAATATTTGTTCAAGTCCTGTCAGCAATTCTGAAGCCTAAAGTAATATTTTAACTGTATATGGCTCTTCTCTATCCATTAAAACACGTTCCCATGTGGACCTCCAGGGATGACATTTTCTTAGCCAGAAGAAGAAACATAACAGAGTAATTAATGCCATGAAATCAGAGATCAGCCTGCTTGAGTCTGAGTCTTGATTCCATACCTATGTGACTTTCACAAAATGGCCGAACATCCCTATGTCTCAGTTTTTCATTTGTAAAATGCAATAAGAAAAGCTCTCTGGTGAGGTTTTTGTGAGGCCATTCATTCATATATTCATAATCCAGGACAGAATAGAAAGTTCCTCGGCACTGGACCAGTCACTAAAGGCAGCACAGTGAACGTGACAGATGAATCTCCTGCCTTCGTGGAACTTACATTCTATGTGGAGAGAAATACAGTTAACCAGCAAGCAAAAAAACACTGTGGTTTGAAGTGCTGTAAAAAAAAACATAAAGAAAAACAAAGCAAGATAAGGGACCAGAGCACAGTGGGGTCCTGTGTGTGTTTTCGATGGGGGGGAGGTCATGAAAGCATCTCCAAGTGTGAACTGAGAGGAGAATGTTCCTGAGAGCCAGATCAAACAATCCCAAGGGAGGGTCAGTTTAGTTAATTTAGGAAACAGCAAGAAAACCATTGTGCAGGTGCAGAGCAAGTAGGGAGAGCTTCGTAGCCCCTGAGAGAGAGGAAAGCGAGCAGTACATACCCTGAGAGTTTGAGATTTATGCATATTTTAGGTCAAAGTTAAGCTCCGAAAAATATTTGGAACATGGTACATTTATTCTTGTGTTTTTTAAATATCCCCCTAGCCCCTGAGCAGCAAGTGGGTCTTGCAAGTACAAGAGTGCACCTAGGGGGTGCTGTAAGAAGTCTATTGCAGTAATTCAGGGGAGCAGTGATAACAGTTTTCTCTGCACATGTGCA
This sequence comes from Rhinolophus hipposideros, assembly GCF_964194185.1. Lineage (NCBI taxonomy): Eukaryota > Metazoa > Chordata > Mammalia > Chiroptera > Rhinolophidae > Rhinolophus > Rhinolophus hipposideros. The sequence goes on from NC_138051.1 coordinate 97,260,051, forward strand.
GAAGGGGGCCAAGAAGTCGCTGATTTAGATGCAACTGGAGGGGACAGTGACAGGATTTGAGTGGGAACATAGCCGTGAGGAAAAGAGAGGCCAGAAGGATAACATCCAGGTTTGGGGCTGAGTACTAGGGTGAATGGTGACACCCTTAGGGAGCACAGAAGGTGGGCTGCAGCAGGTTTGAGAGGGAAATTAAGAGTCCAGCTTTGACCTGGTTGATTTTGACAGACTCCTCGGCCCCGCGAGGGGAGGTGTTGAGTAGGCAGTTAGACATATGCGCCCATGTACGGTGGACCACCACCTGGGCATGGATGGTATTTAACGTCATGAGATTAGATGTGAGCTGGAATGTCAGTGCAGGTAAGACGAGGGGCGAGGGACACGATGACATGTGGCGGGCAAGAAGAAAAGTGGCCAAAACATGAGAATGAGAAGGAGCAGCCACCAAGAAGTATGGGAACCAGGAAGTGCGGTGCCCTGGAAGCGAAGCAAAGAAAGTGGAATAATGTATATTATAGAAACCACTCCCTGTACCTGAGAGTGCCCTTGGGCGAGTCACAACCTCTCTTATATGTCCAGGCAGTGTTCCAAATGTTTTCTACCCTCCTTTCCGCCCTCCCTCACTGTCTTCCTCTCTCCCTTTCTTCTTCCTTCCTCCCCTCCTCCCCTCTTTCCGTCCTTGCTTCCTTCCTTCCATCCTTCCTTCTTTGCTTCCTTCCTTCCTTACTTACTTCGTTCCTTCCTTCCTTCTTTGCTTCCTTCCTTCCATCCTCCCTTCCTTCTTTGCTTCCTTCCTTCCATCCTTCCTTCCTTCTTTGCTTCCTTCCTTCCATCCTTCCTTCCTTCTTTGCTTCCTTCCTTCCATCCTTCCTTTCTTGTTTCCTTCTTTTCTTCCTTCCTTCCATCCTTCCTTCCTTACTTCGTTCCTTCCTTCCTTCTTTCCTTCCTTCCTTCCTTCTTTCCTTCCTTTTGGTAACATGCAACCATCTAAAAATCCACCTTTTAGCATGACAGCACCTCCCTCTAATGCTATGTCCCCATACCCCATCTCAGCCCCTACCTTCTCCCCCTGACTGTGATCTTGTCCTCCTCCACTCATCATTGACTGCTTCTTTTTTATTCATAGATTTAGAGCATTTATGTGTATTCCTACAAAGTACTTTTAATTTAGTGGTTTTAAACTTTATTTAAAAAGTGTCATGCTGCAAAACGTATTTTGGACTTTTCCCATGTAATATGTTGCTAATATGCAGCATTTAGTTATGAATCGCTATAGTTAATTCATTTTGACTGTTATCTGGTACTCCATTTTGCAAACATCCCCTAGTTTGTTGTTTGACTCTCCCACTGATAAGGGAACGCTGTTACTTCTAAATGTCCACAATCGTTAGCAGTGTGGCTATGATGTACCTGTTTATATCCTACCAGTGATGTACATAAGATCCTGTGGGTTCTATAATATACAACACTGGGAATTGTCAAACTCTTTAAATATTGCTAATTGAAAATATACAACATATATCTTTGTGGTCTAAGTTTAAATGTCCTTATCAGTAAGCCTGTTGAACATTTATTTATATGTGTATTGGCCTTATTGCTTGTATGTATTTTGTCCATTTTTTGAAATGATTATTTCATTTGTGTGCGCATTGCAAGTATCTTCTCCTATTTTATAACTTGTCTTTTTACATCCTTTAAAGAGTGTTTTGGTTAATTTAAGTAAGTTGAAATTTTTTAACTTTTATAGTTAGTACATTTGTGTCACGTTTAAAGGTCTATTTAATTATCAAGATCTAAAGCATAGTCCCATTTATTTTACACAAAGATTTTTAGTGTTTTGTTTTGTATTTCAGATCTTAACCTGTCTAGAATTAATTTTTGTACAGGGCATGAGGTGCAATTTTCTCTTTTTACATATGGATAATGATTTTTCCAATTGATTTTTTAAAGTACATTCTCTATTCTGTCATCTCACGTGCTACTCCAATGTATACCAAACTACTCTGCACATGTAGATGGATTTCCCCCTTACACCCCATCAGTCAATGTTTCTTTGCTCTATGTCCATACTTGGGATGTCTATAGTGTCATAATAGATGCTAATAACAGGTATCACCACTTCCTACTTTTCTCCTTCAGCGTCTCCTGGCTCAGCTTTCTTCTCTAGTGCATATGTTAGAAATTACTTTAAGTCCCATAACTGGAACTACATGAAATGGAAAGATCACTTTAGGTGAAATTGATATCTTGATGATATTAAAGTTTCCTATTTATGAACATGGTATATTTCTCCCTGTATTTAGATATTCTTTACTATCTGTTCTTAAATTTCTCCTAGGGTGTTTCTTACAGTTTTCTCTTTTTCCCCATTAGCTCCTCCAGGATGTTTTGGGGGAAGGAATTTAGCAGTTATGTCCCTTCAGAATGTTGGCCACAACCAAATCACAAAGTCCTTCTGTCTCCTACTCTCCCTCTTTGCCTCTAAAAATGATGCTTGTCAATGTCAGCTCACACCGAATAACCTCACACTTCAGTGTATGTTGCTCCCTCAGTTTTGAATACCCTGTGTTCACTTCTCATCTTGGTTAACACCTGTTCATTCCTTAACATTGAGCTCATGCAACACTTTTTCCATAAGAGCTTTTCTGATCTTCCAGCCCGGGTGAGTTTCCCATAAGTACTTCTGTTTGCATCTCACAGAAGCCTTTCAAATTTCAATTGAACTGATCGATGTGTTTGTCTTACCCATTTCACTAGGAGAGTAGGGTCAGTATTTTATTTGTCTGGTTTTCCAATGCCTAACATAGAGTTCTTCATATACAAAATGTTCCTTAAATATTTGTTCAGTTAAGCTGTTAAATCATCTTAATAGTCTAGAGGTCATAGTGCTGGGGGCTGGGCTAAGTCAACAGCATTAAGTGAAAAACTATTCCAAAAAACCAGCCAAGGAACCCGAATGTTGTCCTTCCTCATCCCTAAAACAGTGTGAGAGCATTGATGGCTATTTTTCTTTGAACATCAATCTTTTCATTTACAAAATGGGCCTAATTCCTGCCCTCCATATCTAGTTAGAGGCTCTTTGAATTTTAAGAGGCCAACAAATGTAGAAAGTGATGAGTATTCTGAAAATACAAGGATGAACACGACACAGGGCTTTACTTTTACTAATCCCACCACAAGTGTCAGCTTTTCACAGAGGCATCAGGATACATGTTGTAGCATTAACGCTCTTGCTAGGGCATAAGATTCACTATGCACAGCACAGTGAATCAATCTCTCTCTCTCTCTCTCTCTCTCCCGGTATATATAAAACCTTAATTGTCAGGTAGTCTTTGGTAAGGAATTATTAAAAGTGATAAGATATAAAGACTGTACTTTTTATTTTATGTAACAGCTATTTAAACAGTAAATTAAAGATTGGTTATATTTTATTATTTAATAGCATTAATGAGGACCTCTTTATATTGCTTCAATGAAACAACGTTTAAACTATATATTAAAGATTCAATTCTATTTTATAATATATTCAATCCAATTTGGGGGGAGCGGGGCAAATTTCCTATCACGAACCGCCATTTAACAGTTTTACAAAGCACTTGATTATTTTGACAAAGAAGGCAGCAGTGGCTCTAACTACAATGACCACATTTTCTAAAGAGGGAGAGAGCCCTTCGTCTGGGGCATAGATTTGAAACTCTGCTCTGGAAAATCCTTGGGTCTTGAGGTGGTGGCTTAGGGTCACTGTGGGGACCCAGAGAGTCTGGAAAGGCAGGGGCAAAAAAGTGTCCATGATCTTTTGATAATCATAATGTATCTGAGGTATACACAGAAGTAAAGATAAGTTCATAAATGCTTCTGCACTCAATAAAACAAATAAACCAGTATCTCATTATATCTGCTTTTGACTTTAAGTTAACACATCCGAGATAAAGTTGAATCTCCCTTTGTAATTCATTCCCCTCTCTTTCACCCTAGAAGTCATTTGCATTCTAAGTTATTGCATGTCCTTCCCATTCATATTTTTAACACTTGTACTACCATCGTTTTATTTATAAGTAATAAGCAGGACTGTTTGCTGTGTGTTTAAAATTAAGGGAATGGTATCGTACTGTACATCGTCTTCTGTAACATTCTGTTATCCACTGAAACTTGTGCTGAGGATTTATCCATGTTGATTTGCACAGATCCGATTCATTCGTTATGACAGCTGTGCAATCGTCAGGGGTCTTGGTTGCAAACAACAGAAACTGACTCTAATTAAATTAAGCAGAAAAAGGATTTAATGAGAAGAATGTTAGGGGGTTGACAGAAGAAACAGACAGAAAGTCTCAAGAAACTTCAGGAAAAGGGCAGCGAGGGAGAGAGGCCAGGCGGCTGAAGTCGAAGGCACAATTTTATCAGAGGAAGTGTGTTTGGGCACCCGGCTGTCACCTCTGGGCTGTGTGTGCCATCAGCATGGCCATCACTACCAAGGTCACTGAACTATTCATGTCACCCAGTCAGGGCAACATTGCTGGTACTGCTGGAAGTGTGCAAGTGACCCTTTGTCATGCATTGCTGCTGATATCACTGGACCGTGAATGCCACTTCCGGGACAGCTCCCTCTGCAGGCACTGGACACTGGACAGTGGGTGCTGATCTTGACGATGCCGCCATTGCTGGCTGTCACTGCTGCTGCTACCTCGATCTCCACTCTAGTATTCTATTTATTCTGCACCTTCTCAGGCACTGTGCTATGCCCTGAGAACAGAGCACTGAATAAGATTCTTTGTCCTCATAGGACTTACATTCTGGGGAGAAAGACAAATAATTAAACAAACTGCATCTGCATTTATGTCTACATAACTGGTAACCTTTGCTCAGGGCTCAAAGTCCCCAGCAGAATATTGGTGGCACATATCATTGTTCAGACTCAAGTCTTATTAATGCTGTACCTGCCAGGAAGTCAGAAAGAATATATACTCTCTCTTTGCAGCTGGGAGTAACAACACTTTTTCTACTAAAAGAGAGCATTTGGTCATGGTATTGCATCTTTTTAATTTTAGTCACTCAAACGGGAGTGAAATTATGTCCAATGTTGTTTTAATTTGCATGTCCCTGATCTGTAGCGAGAAAGGTAAGTGTGTTGCAATTAAATTCTCGCAGCCTTTGGCTCTTCTTTCAGCAGTATTTATGCTATTTTCAAAATCAGCTTACTGGGTTATAATTTACATAAAATAAAACTCACCAGTTTTAGTGTACAATTTGGTAAATTTTGACAAATGTGCATAGTCACAATCATGGAATAGACTGTTTTCATCACCCTAGAAAGTTCCCTCACACCCATTTGTACTGAGTCCCCTGATCCATCCCTAACTCGAGGCAACCACTGAATTTCCTGCCCATATAGTTTTTTGTTTTGGGTTTTTTGTTTTTGTTTTTAATTGCACATAAATGGAATCATACAGTATGTAGCTTTTGGGGTCTGGATTTCTTCATTTAGCACAATGATTTTGAGATTCATCAGTATTGCTGCACATGTCAGCAGTATGTTCAATCGCTGAGTAATATGCCATTGTATGAATACACCACAATTTGTTTATCCATTCATCAGTTAATGTATATTTAGTTTGTTTCCAGTTGTTTGCAATTATAAATAAAGCATTACTGTGAATATTCAAGTATAAATTTTTGTTTGGAGGTAAGCTTTTATTTCTCTTGGATAATTATCTATGAGTAGGATTGGTGGGCCATAAGGTAAATATATATGATATACATAACTTTTAAGAAACTACCAAACTGTTTTCCAAGGGGCCGCACCACATTGTGACCCTAGCAACCACAGACGACACTGAGAGTTGCTCCACATCTTCACTAGTACTTATTAACATGAGTCATTTAAAATGTAGCCATTCTAGTGGGTGCACATTTTTTTTTGTAGTTTTAATGTTTTCCCCTGAAGACAAATAATTTTGAGTTCTTTTCAATGTTTTTATTTGCCATTCCTGTATCTTCTTGGGTGAAATGTCTGCTCATCTCTGATACCCACAATATTGAAAATCAGGTTATTTCTCTTCTTCCTATTGATTTGTAAGAGTTCTTTATGTATTCTAAATACAAGCCCTTTTCAGATAAATGTTTTGTAAACATGTTCCCCTGGTCCCTGACTTCCCTTTTCATTTTGCTAGCTGTCTTATGAAGAGCAGAAGTTTTTAATTTTGATGAAGTTTCATTTATGATTTTTTCCTTTTTATGATTCATGGTTTTTTGTGCTATAAGAAATAATCTTTGCCTTGCTCAAGGTCACAAACTACTTTTTTCCCCACACTTTTATCTAGAAGTCTTACGATTTTAGCTGCTGTTATATTTAGGTGTACGATTCATTTCTAATTCATTGTTTATACCGTGTGAGGTAAGGGTTGAACTTCATTCTTTTCCATCTGGATGTCCAATTATTCAAGCACCATTTGTTGAAAAGATTATTCTTTCCCTTTTGAATTGCTTTGGAAGCTTTGTTGAAATTCAATTGACCATATATTAAGGATGCATTTTCCACTTTCCATTTTTTTCCATTGATCTATTGTATTTGTCTTTACACTAATAACACAGTGGCTTGATTACTGTAACTTTATAGTAAGCTTCAATTTAGGTAACGTAATCCTAAACCTGTTTTTTCAGTGTTTTACATTTTTTAAATTAATTTTAGAATCACCTTGCCAGTTAGAAAAACATCCTGCTGTGATTGTGATTGGGATTTCTAGGATCTACAGTTAAATTTAGGGATATTTAATTAATACTGAATCTTCCAATGCCTAACAAGTTTTATCTCTTCATTTATTTGTTTCTTTGACTTGGTTCTGCAGTGTTTTGTAAGTTTTAGTGTACAGATCCCGCAAACATTCTCTTAAATTTGTCTCTGCGTGTATCATATTTTTGGTGTTCTGGTAAATGATATTGTTTGTTTAAATTTAAATTTTTAGCTGTTCATTGCTCGTATGAGAAATACGTTTGATTTTTGTATACTGACTTTGTATCTTAGAGCTTTGCTAAACTTATTTATGAATTATAAAATTTATTTTATACTTTCCTTGGGATTTTTTACACAGACAATTATATTTCTTGGAATAAAAATAGTTTTATTTCTTCTTTTCCAATATGGATGCATTCAATGTCTTTTTTTTTTTTCTTCCTGATTGCACAAGCTGGGACCTCCAGTATGATATAAAATACAAATGGGGAGCATGGGCAAACGTTCCTCGTTTCTCTAGCTTTTTGCTGTAGATTCTCTTCATCAAGTTAAGGAAGTTCCTTCTGCTCTTACTTTGCAAAGAGTTTTGTTTTTTTTTAATTGTTTGTTTTATTATGAATAGGTGTTAAATTTTAAAAAATACATTTCTGCATATACTGAGATGAATTTTCCCTTTTTTCCTGCTGTTATAATGAATTACATTGATTGATTTTAGAATGTTAAGCCAACCTTGCATTGCTAGGATGAGCTCCTTTTTGGTTATGATGCATTACAACTTTTGTGTGTGCGTTGATGGTTTCGATTTGCAAGAAGAAATTTCTTACAGATTTTCTGTGTTCTTGAGGGATATTACTTTGTAGCTTTCAAGTGTAATAAAAATAAAGATGTCTAGTTTAATTATGCTAATGCAAGACTCATAAAATAAGTTCAGAAATATTACCTTTCATATATTCGTAAGATTTCCTGTAGAGTTGTTTAAAGTTCTTCTTTAAATACTTGGCAAAATTTACCAGTGAAATATATGGGCTACAAGTTATTATTTTTCATTTGTTTGTTCTATTTGGGTTTTTTTGTGCGTGGCGGGGGCAGTTTTTAACCACAAATTTGATTTACGAATATAGAACAGATACAGGAATTTTCAGGTTATGTTCTTGAATTGGTTTGATACATTGTGTCTTTCAATGACTTTGTCCATTTTATCTAAGTTGCTGATTTTTTTTGTGGGGGGGGCATAAAGTTGTTCATAATATTTCATCAGTATCCTTTTAATATACTTTTTTTTCACTGATTGAGATGTGGCCTCTTTCATTCCTGGTAAGGATAATTTGTGTCTTCTCTCTGTTTTATCTTGATCGGCTTGTCTAAAGATTAATGAATTTCATTTCTTTTTAAAGAACCAGATTTTGGTTTCATTGATATTTTTTCTATTGTTTTTCTGTGTTCTATGTCATTGTTTTATGTTCTTTTATTGTTTCTTTTTTATTTTTCTGGGTTTGCTTGCTGTTTTTCTGTTTTAAGTTTTTTTTTTTTTTGAAGATTATGTCATGGATTTGAGATTTTCTCTTTTCTACAATAAGCATTTAATCCTAAACATTTACCTCTAAGAACTACTTTAGCTCTATCACACATATTTTTATATTGTGCTTTCATGTATATTCAATTCACGATAGTTTCTAATTTTCCTTGCAATTTCTTCTTTAAATAGTTATTTAGAAGTAGGTTGTTTAATTTACCAATATTTTAGGATTTTCTAGATATTTTATATTATTGATTTCTGGTTTAATTTTGGTACTGATAACAACATGGTTAATAACCATATTATTTTATTGTGTTATTTAAATCCTCTTAAACTGATTGGGACCTTTTTATTGTCGATATTGACAAGAAACACGCTTCTTAGTTTTCCTTATTGCTTTACCAAAAATGTTTATAATAAAGGTGGACTGAATTTTATCAAATTGGTTTTTTTCTGCATCAATTGAGATGGTTATATACATTTTTCTCCTTTAATTTGTTGTTACTGTGGTCTATTTTAATAGACTGTGAATGTTAAACACATCTTGTATTTCTGAGCTAAATCCGGTATGCAGTATTTTAAAACACAACTGAATTTGATTTGCTAATGTTTTGTTTATGGTTTTTGCCTCTATCCAAATAACAGTGACCTATAATTTTTCTCTTCTTTCTCTGGCCTCCAGTTTTGGAATCAAGTTAATACTAGCATTATATAGTAAGTTGGGTAGCTTTTTTTTTCTTTAGTCAGAAGCAATTTGTAAATGACATAGTTTATTTTTTTCCTGATAGTTTGTTAACATTAATTCCTAAAACAATCCAGACCCAGTCTTTCTATTAGAGATACATTGATATAATAGATATACCATCAAGTTTATTTTGGAATAGTAATTGGTTTATTTAGATATTTTTGTTCTTTCACTTTAATTCCAACCACTCATATTATTTCAATAATTGTCCCTTTCATATATAAATTGTCACATTTACTGTAACAAAGTTATTCACAAAATCTCTGTTTGTAACTAATTTGTTTGTTGTTCCTAAAATTTTTATTGTGATTTTTTTCTCTTCCTACCCTCAGTTAATCTTATCAGAGATTTTCTCTGTTTCAATCATCTTTTAAAGAACCAGCTATTTTTTCATTGATTCTTTCCATTTTTCCTGATATCTGCTCTTATCTTTATTATATTTTTGCTTCTGCTTTCTTTCAGTTTATGCTATTGTTCTTTATCTAACTTATTAAACTAAGTGCTTACTTCATTACTTTTTAAACTTAATTTTTTAATATTTCTTAATATATACCTATTTTTAAAGTTATAAATTTCTTTCTGATACTTTAATTTTACATGACAAATTTTTATAGATGATGATTTTGTTATTATTTAGCTTTCAATAATTTATTTACATTATGCTTTCTAGTTTGTTTCATAAATTATTAAGTTGCTTTTCTTTCTTTTTAGTGTGTAAACATATGGTGGGATTGAGAGATTTCATTAATCTCTAATTTTCTTGCAATGTGGTTAGAGATAATGGTCTGTTAGATATATTTTTTTTGGTATTGGTTAAAACTTTCCTTAGTGATGATTACTTGGTTAATGTTTATAAACAGCACATGGACATTCTTAAAGAATGTGTATTGTCTGCATTTTTCAGGATTTTCTGTATACCTTCAGCATTTCAGTATGCTGTTCAAATTTCTTATATCCTTACTAAGTTTTGGTTTTTTTTTTAATTTATTGGGGTGACAATTGTTAGTGAAATTACATAGATTTCAGGTAATACAGTTTTTAATCTTCCTTTTTTATAACACTTTCAAAAGAGGACTATTAAAATATCTCGCTCTGATTATAGATTTGCCAGTTTATTTTTATAGCTCTTGTGAACTTTTGCTCTATACAGACTATAGTTATGTTGCTAGTTGCATTAAGGTTCATGATAATTATATATTCTGATAAAGTATTCCTTTTACTATAAGTTCAACCTTCTAAATTCCTAATGACAACTTTAACTTGAAATTTATTTTTCTGATACGAATTTGGGATATCTATATTATTAGCATTTGTCTGATATATCTTTTTTTTATTCTTTCATGTTCATACATTGTGCACCGTTGTGTTTTCAGATGTATCTCAAGCAGCATATAGCTAGGTATTGTTTTGAGGGACACTGCCTTCCTGCTTACCATTTTCCCATTAATAAGGTAAATAAAGTGTGTGGCATATAACAGGCACTAAACCATGCATGTTTAATGAAAGACTTACCAACACCTACACGCACACCTCTAAGCAGAGGCAGATTTGACTCTACAGCTCAGATCCCCTACATGTAATTCAGGAGACTTTTCCCTTACGCTATGTTTGTTTACATGCAGAGCAAAGAAATACTTCAATGTGGAAAGTATATATAAAGATGGAGAGGCCTCCTGAAAAAGCAGAAAGAGTTAGTTCAGCATCAGGAATACCAAGCCCACCAGACATTGCTAGTTATTCTCTGTGTGAACTCAGTCAAGGCATTACCCTCTCTGCTCCTCAATTTGCCACGTTGCTGGACCAACCAAAACATATATTCCCCTTCATCTAACTATCACTAAATCCATTTTAAACATTAAGAAATTCATGTTCAGTGAAGGAAACAGACTTTCATAAGGTGAAAGAGCTAGAATGTACCCTAGACAATGCTCTTTTTATGATGGCATGCAGTCTCCTCTAAAGGCATCTGTACTGGGTTTCATTGTGTCCCCCCAAAATTCAGGGGTGCAAGTTCTAACCTCCGGTGCCCCAGAACATGGTCCTCTTTGAAAACAAAGTGGTTGTACATGTAGTTAGTTCAGATGAGTGGCTTCCCGTCCAGTATGACTGGTGTCCTCCCAAAGGAGGAAATCGGACCCAGACATGCACACAAGAAGAACGCCAGGAGAAGATAAAGACATAAATCAGGGTAATGCTTCTGCAAGCCAACGAACATCCAAGATTGCCAGCAGACCACCAAAAGCTAGGAGAGAAGCATGAGACAGCTACTCCCTCACAGCCCCAGTCCCTGCTCACACCTTGAACTTCCAGCCTCCAGAACTGAGACAAGACATTCCTGTTGTTTAAAGTACTTGGGCTGTGGTATTTTGTTACCGCAGGCTTAGGAAACTAATACAGTATCTTTATAGTATAACTCGTACGCTTCTTGCTGAATATTCACGACTGTGCTCTGTAAATACATACTACATACATACACACACTCATACATACATACACACATACACTCTTACATACATACATACACACACATCCATACATACACACATACATACCATCTTAGAGACATACTACGGAGAAGTGCTACCTTATATATGACATTAGTAAAATTCTCACCATCTCCTTGGAAACCCTACCAGGTAGTGGAGTATAAAAGGTAGGACCCTGGGTTGGGTCGGGAAACTTCACTTGGGGCATGAATTTAGACAAAAACCTTTCCTGATGGCCTGTGGTGTCATTTACGCAATCAAAGGGTTACCACCGTATTCAAGTCTTACTTAACTGAACTTCACATTTTCAAAATATTTCACCAACAAATCTGCATTTTGATAACATAATTAATCTGATTGCCTAATGTTTATTAATCACAGACATATATAACAGGATATGCACTAAAACCACTTCTCCCAAATTCCTATGATGTCACTAGCAGCCAATCGGCGCTGAAAGGAACATTCTTGCGGATTATTTCTAAAGCTCCTGCACAGCTGGGCCAGATGAGCAGGGGCCTGGCAGGGTGGGCTGGTGTGGCCGGGGGCCAACATCTGCCCAAAACACCCCGTGTAGCCTCTGAGACAAGCCTGGCTGTTCCATCTGGCCCAAGTGTCAAGCGTTCTCTGGAAAGTGGTGGGTGATAATGGAATCCTTTCCTCTCATTGCTCCGGCCTGGATGTGCATTCCCCTGGGGGCCTGGGAGAGGGGAAAGCTGGACACGGGTAGGGCAGGTCCACAAAGGAAATGTCTGTCCTGCCGTGGCCCCTTCGAGAAGAGAGGCACAGTGGGGCTACATCAGTGCTGAGCTGGCAGAAACCTCAGCACAGAGCTCACAGCCTTTCCATCACCTTTGCACAAGCAGCAGGCTGTCCCCACCTGTCACTAACAGTGCGTCCTTCCGTAAGCTGATTAACTTCTCTGGACTTTTTTTTTCCTTTGCTAAATGGAGATGGTAAGTCCCCGTGCTCTCTACCTTATCAAGGTTTTTATAATGCTGTCCCTGTGAGGAAGACAAAACTGTGACTATTCATCCATGTTTTGTAGGAAACAAAAACAAAACAAACAAAAGCAAAAATAAATTCAAACACTAAAACAACCGCAGAAAAAGAATTAAACCTCTATCACCATCTTTGTCAATTTTCCTTGGAACTGCTAGCATTTAACCTTTGGGATGTTTCTCGAGAGACTGAGCCAAAAGTTAGTCCTTTTTGTTCAACCCATGCTTTATGTCTCCGTTCTCCTATTTCTCTCAATTCCGCAGTCACAAGCTTCCCAGGGCTCAAAAATGCCTCTCAACCTCTCCTCAGTTTCTCCCCGTATCTCTATTTCTCGCCTCAGTGTCCTTTGCTCTATACCAGCGTATAAAGAGACCAGAAAGTATGCAGACTGGCTCTCTCCCACATCTGGACAGGCAATTGGATGTTTTTAACCCAACGTGTGTTGGCTTTTGAGCCACAAAGTCCCAATTTCCCCAGCAGGTGTATCCTGCTGGAGGAGCCCCTGCAGAATGAGTGACAGCCTGGGGGTTCCTCCTGGATTATTCTGGCAGCCCCAGGTGGTTGAAGGGCACAATGATCCCACTGAGAAGGAAAGAAAAAGGAATGACTTTCTAACATCAGCCTTCAGCGTGGCTGAAATCTCACCGCGGGCCCACGACTCCACAGCTGGCCTTTTTCTTTCCTTCCGTGACCTCATTCATGCACCAGGGAAAAAGGAGGATCTGTGATTGGCCCCATTTGACAGATGAGGAAAGTCAGGCAGTGGGTGGGTGAGAGGAGACCAGAAAACAGATGTCCAGTCCAAGCGGCCCAGGGCTCACGGGCAGAACTTTGTCTCACGTAGAACATCACAATCCAAGAACACTGCTTTCCCTCCCAGGGGGTGGGATGGCTTGGCAGAGAGGCGGCCAATGGCTCACTTGGTTGAGGAGATAATGATGCCCAGAGCTGTTTATCGACCATCTTCGAATGGCAGGTTCCGAATTCCTAATTAACTAACATCCGTGGGCTGGTAGCTCTTCTCAGAGCCCAACCCTATCAGATCACTAGCAGGGCTATCTCTCCCCAAAAACCTGTGCTCAGTGCCTAATAAACAGAAGTTTCTGGCGACAATAATTAATGAATGGGAGGGGAGGAAGGGGCCAGCTTTGCGGACGGCCCTAAATCCCCAGAGCCCCCAAGAATGAAAGTTGGTTTTTCTGCCAAAGGGAGGTCTGTGTGGACAATGTGCCATGAGGAAAGGGCCGGGGATACTCAGCTGTTCTGAATTTACCCAGGAACGCAGGGGCCGCTGTCACGGGCCACCTGGCACCCAGCTGTTCCCAGCAGCACCGTCCCACAACCCCGTCCTGATGGGGTCCCCAGAGACCAGCTAACACAGCCCTTCATTGTCCATGCCAGCTCCTCAGTGACAGATGCAAGACGGCGAAGCCCGGGTCACCCTGGATGGACTTGCCTTTCAATTCCTGTTCCCTGCATGCCATGCTCCAGCCATCGCTGACACTACTGATACCGTCACTCCTTGCTCACGCTGCCTCTTCTGCCCACTCACCCTTGCCTTCTCCTCCAGGAGAATCCCAGGTCATCTATCGAGTTCAAGCTCAAGCTCACCTGCTCAGAGAAGCCTTCCTCGACATGCTCCCTCTCAGTACCAACTTAGTTGTCCTCCCCCATGCAGCCTGCCTGGGTTCATCACCTCCCTGGTGATATGTTCATGCTGCATTGACGTTGTCTGTGCCCATGTCAGAACCACACACTAGATTCCAAGCTTCTCGAAGTCACCGCCTTCTGTCTTTCCAGAACCCAAGAGGAAGCCTCGCATAAAAGAATGAGTGACCAGTTCATTGCCAAAAATGAAAGGGGGTGAACGAACAAAGTAATAAATGAGTCGTTTCATTTTTAGTAACGTGTTTTAACTCTCTAAGGACAGGGATGCTATTTTGGTTATACATAAATTACCCAATGGGGCTTGGCTCCTGAAGTCGAGCAAGCAGTGGGGAGGTTTGTGGGGCACCGCTGCTGCTTACGGCAGACTTACAGCTGCTTAATGGCACGGGTGGCTCAGCGGTCAGCCAGCCTGACATGAGCGTATCTCACAGCGCTCAGAAAGCCCAGCATGTATTCCCTGTTTGCACCTAGGACCAGGCTTGAGAATGAAGCTGATAGTTCGCACTCCCACGGGATCTCAGCAACCACCCATCTTTTTCCCCATCCACAAAGGTGGGCTGCGAGTGCCTATTTCCACCCAATTACAAAAGGATGCGGTTGAGCCCCAGGTCTGGCTGGACCAGAATGTTTTTATCCCTCAGATGAGATGATGGTTGCATTTGCTTAGACCCAGAGACGTAGAAGTTCAGAGTCGTATATGGGTGGTGTTTTAGGTGACATTTTATAGTTCAGCTAAGAAACACGGTGGCATTATCGTCTGCAGGGAACGGGAGGTGCATCAGGAAGGCGACACCGCCCGATGTCCTGTCTGGAGTCTTCTCGGAGTCAGTCTGTGTCTGCTGCTTTTCTCCAGCTGGACCGAGCGGGGGTTACAGGGGGGAGGGGGGCAGGGGGTGGTGTGAGGGGCCAGGAGCTGCTCCGAGCAAGTGCTGGCCGTTAGCTCCCACCTGCTCTTGGCTGTCATCAGAGGTTGGTTTCTCCTTGAAGAGTCGCAAGGAAGATAATAAAACATCAATCTCCATCAGCCTATAGACTTTCTTAAAGACTGAGCAATACATTTTTTAATTCAACCCATCAGTCTTCCTTGTGTGAAAATCTCCGCTACCTCCACATTTCGAAAGCTCAAAAGAGGTAAGTTTATCAGCTTCCTATTCCTTATAGAGATTTCTGGAATAAAGCTCAGTAAGTTTCACCATGTCCCAAATATATTTTGAGCCAAGAAGAACTTTCTGGGCTTTGCAAATTCCCTTGGGGGGCAATGGGAATGGTCATGCGTGAGGCGGGAGTGTTCTTGGTGTAAAAAGCTTGACAATACCTCCAGTGGGGCCGTGATCCTGCTCTTCCCAGATTCCTGCTTCCATTGCCCCAGGTCTTCATACTGCCCACTCCAGGAAACACAAAGAGGCGAAGCTCTCAGATGGAAGTGACAGAGAGTGGTGGGGACAGCTGGGCACAGGAGAGAACTCATCGCACTGGGATTTATTCACATTTCTCTTTTTTATTATTAGTTAAAGGACTGGGACACCCCCGTATCCCAGCCCCACACGCGTCTATGACTAAATTCCTGCCAGGTCCCAGAGCAGTTCATGAGGCTAATTACTAGTTACATCCTACTCCTCACCCGGACATCACAGGCTTCCAAGCTCTGTGAGAACACGAGGGTCCTTCATTGTTTGTTGTTGCCTCTCTGTTGTTCCCTGTTGCCTGCTCAATGCCTGGGAACCTGGATGAGGAAGTTGGGGCGATGGGAAGGTGAGCCCCACACTAATGTCTCAGGACAAGCCTTGGCCTAGAATGCCTTCCCTGTCTGCTGGCAGACTGTTCACCCTTCCAGCTGCACCTCAGGGTCTAGCTGCACACAGCAGCCTTCCCGGACGTCCTCTGTCACCAGTGACCATGGCCCCAGAGTGGTTTCTGCCAAATATCCTGCAGCCCTGCCCCTTGCCACACCCCTACATCCACTGCAAGGCTTCCTGGCTCCTGTCCGGTCTTTGCAGAGGGTGTTCGCTTGCCCCCCATCCCTCTCCTCTTTGGCTTGGCTTGTACTTTGCAGTCTGTGTCCACCCGCGGCCCACGTAGGACACCTCGCCAGCTGGGTGAGACGTGCAGGGACCATGCACTCTGTTTCACGTGGGAACTCTACAAGGGTGAGAGCTTTTGTGATGGCACACTTAGCAACTTGTAGTCGAAACCCGATTCAAACCCAGGCATGGAAAGCGATTATCAAGCCCCATGCAGAGGTCCTACACATTTAATAGGAGGAAAGAAGATATTTGAGATTTGTTGGCAATAACAAGTTGAATTACCCACTTCACACAGAAGGAGGCCTTGCTCTATGGCGGCTGTACCCAGACATGCTTCCTTGGGTTAGTTGTTTATTCGTTCAACCAGCATTTCTGGGCGGCCCACTGTGTGCAGTCAGTGTTCTAGGCATGGGGTCCCTTTAGAGGACGAGATAGAGAGAGTCCCCACTTGCACAGAGTGAGAGGGACAAGCGATCAGTAAGCTGATCCTTGAGCAAGGAAGCCAGGTCGTGTAGGAGAGTGAAGCAGCTTTAGGGCTCAGAGGGGTTTGGAGCTTCTGCTTTCGACAGGCCCCCAGCAGGCCACATTAAGGACCCAGTGAGGGGGCACTGAGGTGAGAGAAAGTGTGAGCCACAGGCTGCTGGGGCAGGCACCCCAGGCCCAGTGGTAGGCCCATGCTCGGGGTGCGGGGGACAAGTGGCCTGTGGCCGTGAGCAAGCAGCACACGGACAGGGGCTGGTGGGGACGGTTTGGGTTTTCATCAGGGAGAAAGCAGAGGAACTTGAACATCAGGCCCTTGGACATTGCCAGGGGAATGCTTTGGCTTCTGCTCCGAGGTGGGAGAGCTCAAAGCAAGGAAGGACGTGATTTAAGTTGCATTTTAAACGTTTCATTCAGTTGGAGTGGAAAGGGCTTGGAAGCCAGGCAGGACTGAGTGGGAAATCCCAGCTAAGTCACTGTGTCACTGTGTCCAAAAGGGAGGTCTTCATGGGCTGTCATGAGGGTGTAATACATGTCAGGTAACCTGCTAGGAGCATAGGAGAACCCAACCAATACTGTCTTCTTGCCCAGGGGTCCCAAACCCACGCCTCCAGCATTTGTGCAGCGAACAGTGTGATGAGAATGTAGCCCTGAATTCTGAGAGGATGGTTCTCTGTGGTGCATTCTATGGAAACCCTGGTTAACACATACTGTCTTTGTGTTGGACCCACAGTCATGACAGGGATCATTTGCATTCATGTCCCTGACCATGCTTTTCAATCTGGACACATGGAGACATCCCGAGAGGTTAATTTCCTGGATGCAGGCTTACTCGAAAATAAATAAACAAATAAAAACAAATTAAATAAATAAAAGACTAATAATAATAATAATAAACTGGATACCCACTGACGCTCTCCCAATGTTATTTGCATAATGTTAAGATAACATAAATTGTCTCTTCTTGCTGCAACTTCTCAAAATAAAAGCTTTGAATAAAAACGACTTTGGAACAAGGTCTAGCCCACCTGACTTCCGATGCTGATAAAACTCACCCTTCTGGCTGCATCAGACGTTGTTTTAGAAGCTGCCTTTGCAAGTCGAATGCATTTAATGGAGGGAATGGAGACGGGTGTTTGGAAAGATTAGGGAGGAAAGTGGGGCATTTGTTTAATCAGTTCAACTTTTAGGGATCCTCCTTTTTACTCAAAGGAGAGCCAGGCCTGTGGCCACAGTATTTACATCTGTTTACCTCCGAATCAAACTCCGTTTCCTAAACCACTAACTTTGGAGCACAGATGTCCTGACCTGCACAGATCATTCTCAAACTTGAGATAAAAGAAGCCCATTGTTTTCTCTCAAAGACTAAACTCAGAGGTTTGATTTCTTTCTTTTCCTTTTTCCTCCCTCACCCACCCTCATCTCTTTTGCCAGAGATGCCCATCGCAGGCAGTTGCTGGCAAGACCCACCTAATTCAACTGAGGCGCCCAGCTCCAGCCACACAAAAGCTCAGCCTGCCCTTTTGAGGGCTGTTATCAATGGTTCATTCTCCTGCTGTTTGCCTCACGCATCATGACCCTTAGACCTGCCAACTTTGCAGGTCGGTTGGGAGCCTGAGCTCTGGGGCCTTCCACACAGTGTCTCCATAGCTACTGTTCTCTGAGTACCCACTATGTGCTAGATGCCACCTGTGAATTTTGTCCACATTCAGAAACAGCCAGTGAGGCTCCATTGGTACACTGAGGCTCCAAGTAGACATGGAGCTTGCCCAGAATCAGAGCGAGCATGCGTCCACGTCCAGCCCTGCGCCCAGGTGTACTCTGACTTCCGTCATGCTGCCTGCCAGGGGAAGCGCCTGCCGTGTCACTGTGTCAACGGTGACACGCCAGAGCCCTCTAGAATCTCCTGCGGGAGCAGAACTTGAGACGAGGCTTGGCGAGCAGAGCATTTATTGGGAACCACAGGTGGCACTGGTAGGGGAGCTGGGACAGGAGACAGAGAAGGGAAGGCAGCCACAAAGGGGTTCTACCCAAACAAAATAACCTTGGAAGGAACTGGGCTTCACCCCACCGGGGAACTCAGGGAGACAATACACAACATACCTGGAAACTACCCACGCCCAACCCAGGGGCAAGAGCGCTTCCTTGGGTTAGGAAGATGTTCACCCGCCATCTTGCCATTACTCGCTG
This sequence comes from Rhinolophus hipposideros, assembly GCF_964194185.1. NCBI lineage: Eukaryota > Metazoa > Chordata > Mammalia > Chiroptera > Rhinolophidae > Rhinolophus > Rhinolophus hipposideros. Next base: position 97,278,886 of record NC_138051.1, read on the forward strand.
GTTGAGGGTTGCTTCCAAGAGCATCTACTATCAAGCATTTTCAACTTCCCACCCACGTGGGCTGAGTGTGCCCCCTGCAAGGAAGGAGAGCCCTCAACAGATCCTCACAGCAAACGGCCAGAGGACGACAAGGAGCTGGCATTTTCTGAGCACCTCTTATGTGCCAGGCACAGGCATCCCTCTGCCAAGCTCACACAGAGAGAGGCACCGCCCTCTGGGATAAGGAATGCCGATGTCTGGAGTCTGTGCACAGAAGCTACATGATCTTGAACACATTTCTAAAACTTTCTAATGTCTGTGGCAAGATGGGAGTGGTCACAAGGCTCGCCTCATAGAATGAAAACGGATCGAGAGAGATTACGTGTATAAAGCAGTCAGTGGAGTCCCAAAACTCAGTGAGTTCCCAAAACAGGTTAGTGTGTGTGTGTGTGTGTGTGTGTGTGTGTGTGTGTGTGTGTGTCTGTGAGAGTGAGTGCATAAGTGATAACATCCTTAGCGCGTAAAACCCTCCTACTGATCTGTGATGAAACTGAGTCTCCCAGGGGTTAGGCAGGTGTCCCCACGACCTCCAGGCATCGGAGGCAGAACCACAGCTTGACCTCAGTCTGTAGGACACCAGCTCACAGAGGGATGTGGGGTGCTCCTAAGGCCCCGTGTCATGGTGAAAATCAGGCCATGAGCTCGGTTTCTCCTGCGTGTGTCTTGTCCCCAGGCTCAAAGTAAGAGTGTGCTCCTTCTGCCAGCTGCCTGACATGAGCGTGTTGGAGACGCGAAGGTGCTCTCCGCAGGCCAGTGTTTTGTTGGGCGGTGAGCAACAGAAGTGCTATCCAGGCTCCAAAGAAATAATTCAATAGGGAATCTTGCCTGTTGCATGAAACCTCCATTTAAAAGGTTTTTAATATTTTTGTCAAGTGACTTTGGAAGGAGGCTTCACCCTGAGGAGAAAGATCAAAAGTACAAATGATGGCTTCTGGGTGAAATGTTTTCCTTCGGTAACTTAACTGTCCTGATACAGATAATGACGTCCACCTGTCAAGGTGAGATGGCAGGAGAGCTATAGAGAAAGACAGCAGGAGCGTCACAGGGCCCATGCAACTCGGAAGCTCTGTGTAGAGGTTGGAAGGGACAGAGCAATTGCCCTCCACGTGCCCTCGCCAGGCCCGCTTTTCCGATCCTGGGAAAGGATCTGAAGGCCAGTGTGACCCCCGATGAGGATGCCCAGCTCAGGGTTCCACATGACTCCTAAGTCACCTGCAGTTCTTGCTGTGCACCTGTCACTCTGCAAAGTGCCTTACCTACATTAACTTACTAAGCTTCCCCATGACCCCATGAGGGTTGGATCAACATCCCCATTTTACAGATGAGGAAACTGAGGCCCCAAGAGCTCAATATTACTAACCCACAGTCACTCGACGAAGATGTGGCAGAGGATAGGGCAGTCTGAGCCCAACCACCATGTGACCCGCCTCACCCTCCCATCGTCCGGGACCCTCAGACCGTGCAGCTAGAGGTTCAGTTATCAGCTCCTTCCACAGTCTGGTGACCAAGAACCAGAGAGGGGCAATGACTTGCCCAAGGTCACACAGCCGGTGCACCGCACAGCTGGACCTTGAACCAGAGGCTACATCACAACTGGCGGGAGTGTGGAGGTCCATGTAGCTAGTTAATTTTCCTTAGTGGTTCATTTTCATTCCTGAATCAGGCATTTTAATAGTTTTTGCTATAATTAGCTTCATATGCTTTATGTTACTGAATCAACAAGGAGTACTTAAAATATACTTGAAAGTTGTGTTTGTTTTTGTCTTTTTTTCTCGGAAAAGGAGAAAAAGGGAGTTGCCAAACTAAGTCACCTTGAGCGAAATTGGTAATATATGTGTTACCATATAGCAGGTAGAAACGAATCTGTATGTGTGTCTAAACGTACATGTAAGTAGTGCTACAGACATGTCTCCTGTATACAAATATGTTAAATTACATGTGCATGAATCAATACACACACACACACACATCTGTGTATTGCTCACAGTTACTGACCGTGGCTGAATGATCTCCAACGTTACTCCTCTTAAACACAGGTGCACACACAACATCCAAGTTTTGCCCTGTGACTTTCAACGTGGAGCTAATCCTTGGAACCATTGTTCGTCTTCTTTGCCCACAGCAGCTTCATACTCTAGTCCCCATCTTTCCTGAGACGCCTTCACATGTACCTCTCATCCAGCCCCCAGGTCAGCTGGAGCCTCTCTCTTGGAAAGACAACCAGGGTCCCCGAAGTGAGTGTTACAGTCACCATAGAGTGCAAATGTTACCTCCAGCCATCTCAGACCCAGTGTGCAGAAATCTGTCTGGCCATTTTTTGTTTGATGTGGTGACAGAGAAAAAAAAAATGTTGACTGTATTGTATGGTTCTATGGATACGTCAGTTGATTCCACCAAGTATCAAAGGTGGTGTGAATAAAATGTAAATGTAGATGGCTAATATATCATCTCTATTCCAAAGGCCTTCATATTTCATTCTGTTTGAAACTGAACACGATCAGGTCATTATGTAAATAACAAAATGTGATGTGTAATTTCTTTAAAGAATATCTGATAAATTATCTGGGATCATTTGGGTATTGATTGAGTTAATATAATAAGCACTTCCATTACTAAGAATCCCACATCTTAATAAGCTGCCTTAAAATAGAAGCCAGGGTCTGGTGAAAGGTTAGACTAGTCCCAGTGGGTGTGAGCTCATGCTGACCTCAGCCTTGTTTCTCAACGTACAGGAGGCTGAGAACAGGCTGCCTTACGTCACGGTCACTGTTCTTTCCTAAACAGCAAATCCATGGCCTACCAGTCTTACTAACGTAATGAAATTTCCTTTGAAATTCAAGCTGATATCAAAATGACATTGCACCAAGTAATAAGTAAGTTCAGTTATATTCTCCAGTTGCATTTCAGGTGTACCCCTAAAATGCTACGTTAAAGAGAAGCTTGCATTACAGAGAAACTTACATTATAGAGAAACATAAAGGGAAACTCATGTTTTTCAGTAAGTTTGAGGCACTTAGACAGAGTCACTGTGAGGTTTTCTTCTCATTTTCCACGTGTGTGGGAAGCATGGCTAATCTGAACGGTTGGCCTCCGTCTCTTTCTCAAAGCCATCATCTGAATCAAGGTTTGGCCTTTCCTGAAGCCAGTAGCTTCATTCATTCGTTCTGAATCTGTCAATTCAGAGAAGTTTCACGATGGAAGCCACACGAAAATCATTGCAGCAAACTTGTTTTTCAGATGATCTATCAAAGACCAGAGAAGGAAAAGTAGTTAGCCAGGGTCACACAGCAAGTCCATAGGACTAGATCTAAGTGATCTGAGAATAGGATGATCATCCACCCAAGCACCACTTCACCGTAACTCAGAAGTATTAGCAATTTACGGAGAGAGTAGCTGCCCGCCTATCTGTCCCAGTCTTTGGCAATGGATCCGCATTGTCCAGAGTGGCTGTCCACACTTTTACACCCCCGAACGTCACCCATCATGAGCTCCTCCAGCTTATCATTGCAAATACTTCTCAGATGTCCCATTGGCATCCAGTTTCCACTATGCCCACGTCTGAAAGGGCTGCCAAATCAGACTCTGTCTCAGAGCAGAGTTTACACTTTGCGTCAGCAGTATACCAGGGATGAGATGAACCTGCTTGTGGTTCAGCAAAGAGGGGTTAAAATAATTACAAAATGAAAAATAGGTCCTACTGAGCATTGTCTTCAAATATCTAAAGAGAAGGTTGGCGTATACAACCTTTTTAATTAAAAACTGTGTCCACAGAGTGAAAGTAGGGTCATTTAAGTGGTTGGTCCCCTTAGACCAACAAAAGACCTTTCTGTCCATTACAGTTGGCCAAAAAATAAAGTATTATTTTGTGAAGAAAAGAGTTGCCCAATCTCAGTAGTGCAAAGCAGCCCATCGCAGCAGTGAAGGCAGGTCTGGGTTTATGTCTCAGCTCAGACTTGCAAACTACGAGACTTTGTAGCCACACAAAATGATGAACACGCCAAAGGTCGTGGCAATGATGACGATGATGATGGGTGATGATTACAATGATGAGAAAAATAGTGATGAGATAGGCAAGAAGATGATAACGCATAAATGCAGCCTGCTTCTGTGAAAGAATGGGAGTCAACGGTCCTTGCATTGGGTGGGAAGTGGAAGCCAGGTGACTTCTAGGAGTTCCTGCTGCCCCTGTGAGTCCGTGAATCTTAAGTAGTAGATTCAAAACAACAGGGCTTTAGAGTCAGAGCAACAACAAGTCTAGACATAAACTACACGATCTTGGTCAAATTATTTATGTTCTTTGAGCCTTTTTTTTTAACCCTGGAATACGGTGATAAAATATCCATCATGCAGAGTGGTGAACAGAATTAATTGTTTTTTTAATTTTGTAAAGTACCTTGTCACAACTCCAGAAATATGAGAGTTACCCAATGAAAATTAATCAATCTCTGATGAAAGTTGAAAGGAAATGGGGGGTGTTGACCTAAAGTACTGATGGCCAAGGAGCCAAAAGGAAGGACTTGGTGAGAACCATGTTCAGTAGCTATGCCTTGTGCCTTTAGAAACCAAATAATGGGGAATGTCTCCGTGTCGTCCTGGTAAGATTCCAGGTGGATTTAGGTCTGGAAATTGCTCCTCCCCACCTCCAATAAGCCTGGACTTCAACTTGCTATCAGGCCTTTTCAGTCTTTGTCCAATTCTGTCCAAAGTTGATTTCCAACTAGGCTGCTCCCTCATTCTTTTGTTCCACAAATCTTTATGAATCACTTCCCATAGCTAAGCTCTGTTATGCGTGGAGGGTGCATAAGTGGACATGACCAAGCCCTGACCTTGCTCTGGGGGTGGGATGGAGGGGATACAGTGAGAGCATTGGGGATACAGTGAGAGTAAGACAGACACAGAGCCTTCTCTCCACTATTTCTCGTGGAAGAAAATGAAAAGGTAGACAGGTAGGTACATGGATGGAGGGATAGATACAAGAAGAAGTAAGAAAAAGAAGTTTCCTTTAGTAATGCAAAATATAAGGGAATGAAGACAATAAAGAAGTGTGACATGATGGAGATTCAGGAGTGGAAGTGGGATCACAGAGGGTCATCAGGGTGACCTCCTGCTCGCCCCGGAGAAGCTGTGGCTCATGGCCCATGCAAAGCCCCATACAGTTTTATTCTGGCCAAGCAGTCACCAGTGGTAGTTCCTTTCCAAAACATAGAGACTTAGGGGTACAGAATTGATCACTCTGATCATTACCTCCAGATATCCAATGAGGTGACATGTGGGGATGAATAAGGGGAAGGGACGGAAAGGGCTGTGCATGCTGTGGGGTGCCGTGCTGGGTGCTGTGGCTCCATTCCTTCCTCTTACTCTCAGAGTCCTGTGGGGGTGCACTAGTGGTGTCCCCACGACATAGGGCACTTCACGAGTTCCCACTTTGCATTTTGTTTCCCCCCCCATTGAATTTCCTGCATCTAGCACACAGCCTGCCACATAGAAATGTGTAATGAATAATTGAATGAACGGATGGATGGGTAAAATCATGTAATTATGAGAGTGGCAGTATTCCTGCTTTTCAGACTAAGAAACCAAAGCTCAGCCAGATTGTATGACTTGTAGGAGATCACAGAGCAAGAAATTGGCAGGGACTGAGTGAACCAACAATTCATCCATTCATTCATCCATTCATTCATTCATCAATTCATTCATTCATCCAATCATCTCTCTAACAACTTTGTTCACAGTGTTGACCATGCATGGGCCACTGTTCTGCCAGCCTCTGATGTAATGATAGCTAAGGCCATTCACTGCCTTTAAGTCCCTAATCACATGTAAAAAGGAATGGGCTGTCAAATTCCAGAGTCCAAATTTCAGTTATATCCCCTCAACATAAGATGGAAGTTACAAAAATAAAGGTGTGGCTGCAACGTAAGAAAGACCTTTGTAACGTTTCTGTTTCAGTGGATATTTGTTCTGGGGTGGTGAGTTCCTGTTCTCTGATACTCAAGGTGAGGCTCAATGATCCGGGTCAGACACGGAGAGAGGGGACCCAAGCTAAAGGTAGCATGTTAGACTAGGAGGGGTAATCAAGGGTAATCTCCTGCCTGCCCCAGTCCCCGGGGTGAAGCAGCAGATCATCAGACCCACGCCCCATGTGGCCCCTGGCACTGAGTCCTCGCACTGGGGCACTGAGTGTTCTGCAGCTGCGATAATAGGCACCCATCCCCCAAAAGCCAACAGTGTGCCATCTGGGACTGGCAGAAGATGTCCAACCACGCAGCTCCTGGCTCTGTCTTTGTTCCCGTGAGTGGAAAGACATACAGGAACCAGCAGAGATGCAGCGAGACTATGTGAAGCTTCCCAGAGATCTGAGGACAGCGTCAGTGGATTGCATGTTAGAGAAAAGAGCAAACGTTAGCAAAGCAATGGGACGGAGGCCTGTGCGATTTCTCTGGTCCCACAGCAGTAGGAACACACAGGCGGCAGCAAACGTCCCCTTTGCAAGATGGCTGATTGTTGTCACTCTGAACACTGACCCATTAGCTGTGGATGAGAATAAGTGGGGTCACAACCAGCATATAGGGAGCATCTCCTGAGTGTCCACCCTGGGCCAGGTGCTTCATACACCTGAGCACTGATGTTTCAAACAAACAGGAAATTCCATCCCATTTCACAGAAGGGCCCATGGGTTCACAGAGGTGGGATAACACACCCACGGTCACCTAGGTCATGAGGCCAGTGTCATGGGCCTTTCGGGGCCTCACTCTCTCATCTCCTCACTGTGTGGAAGTCAAACAAAAGAGGCACTTTCAACTGACAGATTAGAAAAATCACTGGTTTTGTCTTCGGCAACATGAAGTGAGCTAATCCATTTTTGTTTCTCCCAACAGACTTAGCTCTTTCATGGCAAGGAAATAGTTAAGTCATGCTTGTATCCCCAGAACCTACCAGGACCTGTTGCACAGACGACTCTCTACTCTGGGGTGCAGACAGCGTAGCACGTGAGATGGTGGTGGCCCAAATGACTAACAGGGTATCCAACTTCTAAATGACCTCCCCTTGCCTAGGTCAGTTCTGTGCGCTAGGGAAGCCCCCACACCATGCCCAAGGTCACTAAACTGTTAAGCCAAGACAACATTCTGTGCATTCCACTTTGCCATGTCACCCTCCACCATATCGTACTACATACAGGCTGGCGTGATAGCCAGGACTGTGTACTTACTGCGTGCCACTGAGTAGTGAGTGGGCTGGGCTGGAGAGGAGAGTTCTCTATAGACAAGTAGGGGAGCCGTCACTGAGCATGGAAACGGTAAGTCGACAGTTCCAACCAGGACGCTGTATCATGGAGAATGCTGGCTGCCGAGTGGCAGAGGACCCATAAAGTGAAGGTGTGATTCTGCGAGGGGATAAATAAGAGGGATCACATCAATCAGGTCTTGAGACAGGAGGGTACCCGCATCCCAACCTGAATGAACCTTTGAGGAAATGGGGCCCCCGCAATGAATTGATGCTGAGAGACTGTGTATTTGCAAGGCGCAGAGCATGGGAGAGAATGCAGTGACTATAGAGGTGGTTCTAGGAGCACCCAAGAGCCACAGCAGCCCTGATCCGGGTTCTGGGCACAGGAGGGTTTGCTTTAGAAACAGAGGGGATACACTATAAGCCCTCCACTCAGAAATGCTTAGGAGGGGGTGTTGCTAAAGGACACACAGAGGACCCACTGCTGGGGGACACTGGTACCTCCAGGGAAAGGTACCACAGGGCCGGGTGTTGAGGAAGGAACAGACGTTTGAAATGCAGGTATGGGGGAGGGGCTCGCCAGGAGAGACCACCACATGAGCAAAGGGGAGGAGATCATGCTGGGAAACGAGTGGTGTCTCAGCAAACCTCGCCTGAGCACCCACCATGTGTAAGAGCTTGTGTCAGGGGCCGGGGGCGGAGAGTGCCAACTTGCACAGCCTTCCCCAATCTCCCAGTTCACGGGACTAAGGGAGTGGGCGCCTCTTACCAGGCAGATGAAGGCATGGGGCTAAAAAGATCAGAATTGAAGGTGGAGCGAAGTGGGAGCTCTCAGGACCTAAAGGCCAGGTTTAAGCTGGACATCCGGGCACCACACAGAGCTTCTGAGGAAGAAGCCATCACCATCACCCTGTCCTCCGATTGAAAACAAGAGCAATCGTTCCAAAATAAAAACACAAAATCGCTTCTAAGCAAATGTGTTAGGGAGAACAGGTGCCAGGTGTCGATCTCTGAAATGCCATGTGCTGCCTTCCTGGCACAGCTCCCCACTTAACAGTCCATCACCTTCCCTCTGAGGACCAGGCAGGTGAAGCCACCGAGGACCCAGCACCCTTAGCAGAACCCGCTGCCCAGAGTCGGGTTTTTTGTGTTCTGAGGACCAGCTCTTCTGAAGAAGCTCATTTGACAAGCTGTCACTAGCATCCACGTGGAATTAAGGAAGCTTGGGAAAAGAACATATCTATCCATGGGGTCTTTTATTTGGGGGATTATCAGGTTTTAATCAAGTGTTGTGTCCTCACCTGTTATTGATTTTCCTCTCTGTTTGCAGATGGAGGTTTAAACTGAGGGAGGGGAACAGACTCTGAACTGCCCTTTCCTCTCTGCAGCTGAGAGGATGCGGGCCACCTGTGGGTGGACAGATGACAGGCCAAGATGGGGATGGGGTGGGAATTTGCTGGTCTGCCACTGAAGCACCAAATGCCACTGGCTCTGCGCCTCTCCTTTCGGGCTTTTCTTGGGGCTTCTTAGCTCCAGTTCTGCATCTCCCACCTTGAAACTTCTCTGAGCTCTGGACTTACACTTCCCTTCTTCTCTCCTGGAAACCGCCTGGTAGCTCCAAACAGGAAGCTCTCACCTCCCGTGATTTCTACACCCTGTGATTTGTGTCTCTGTACAGGGCACCCCCTCCCGGTGGCTCAGGACAGAAAGTCAGGCCACCCCTCCCTCTCCTGCATTTCTAGCATCCTAAAAATTTTATCTTCTGAAGTTTTCTTGACTCTGCCCCTTTTCTGTATGACTACAATTACTATTCACCCTCAAGGTCACCCTGCACCTATAGGACCCAGCCCCAGGTCCTTAGCACAACTTAGAATGCCTTCCTCATCTCTGTGTCCTTGCCCTTCGATTCCAGCAACACCCAAAAGCTTACAGACCCCGACTTAGATTGTACACCAGGTGATTTCACCTCCTTGCTTTGTTCACATCCTTGATTCATATCAGGTTTCAGCTCCTCCAGAAAGTCTCGGCTGATTGTGGCCCAGGTGGAATTGGGTACCGTTTCCTCCATGGCTACAGCTCCCTGGCCCAGTGCTCTCCACCTGGCCACTTAGCAAGTCTTTCTTAAATGTGGGTGGTTTCCGTCTGACCCATGGGACTGCAGGCTCCCTGGGTTCAGCCTCTATTCCAGCACAGACTTCTGTTCAGGCAGCTATCGGTGCTCACAAAGTATGTGTCCACTGAACGTAAATTAATTTCCTTTCTCTAGAGAACAGCGCTGCACCACAGCTCAGGAATCACCAACTGCAGAGTCTCAGGACCAGCGGGAAACTTCTCCCACCCCTGCTCCACAGGTGTGGAAACCGAGGCCCAGGGAAGGAGAGCTCTGGTGCCAGGTCTGGAGTGACCTGGGGTCCCGGTGCTGGTCCAGGACACCTCTGCTAACAGCCGACCTTCCCTCTTCTCCTCTCCTCTCTGCTGATACTGACCCAGAGCCAACCGGAAGCAGCACTCTAATCAGCCTACTCTGAATCAGCTTCAAGTCCACTAAGAATTGGCCAAAGAGGCGAGAACTGGGTGTATTATGCTTGAAACTGCAGAGAATATACCCGCAATACCCTGCTGTCAGTGATTCCTCGAGGCCAAGAAAGTACTTAGAGCCTGGCTGACCTCTGAACTCCCATTCCGGCACATTCTTGTCAAATTCCAATTCTGTTACATGTGTAGACCCATCCTTGACTCACCCACTAGACTCTAGGATCCTGAAGGGCAGCCCTGGGCTCTCATTCATCTACCTATCACCACCCCCTCCACCTTGAGACAAAAGCTAGACAAACAGAAGATGCCCAGGAAAGAGTGGTTGACAGAATTTAGTTCTGCTGATTCTCGGGTCACGACATTCCCCATCATCCCAGGCAGATTAGAACTCCAGCTGGCAAGAAGCAGTAACAAGTATGCAGCATTTATGAGCCTGGCCCTGGGCAGGGCTGATAAGTCACTGCCTCCTTTAGTCCTCAGCACCATCATAGGAGGTAGTCGCTGTGACTGTTCCCATTTTAGAGATGAAGAGACTGAGGCTGTATAACCTGCCTAAGATCACGCAGCCACGAATTTAAGCCTGGATCCACTTGACACCAAAGCCTGAAGTCTTCTCAGCATTCATACGTCCCATTGTCTCCCACTGCCCATGATTTGTCATTTTCCAGCTGTGTGCTGGAGGAATGAGGCCACATTATTTTGCTCAATTTGTGAGAAAAATCTGGAAGGCAAGAAAGAGACACACCTAAAGCCAACGTCAGGATCATGCAAGGTGGTGAGAAGGCAGAAGCCAACGGGTGGTGGCCTGAGGCCCATTTGAATTACACTTAATTAAGACAACTTCTTTTTCTCTTATTCTTTTTTTTTCTTTTGTCATGGCTGCACTGTTGGCTTATGCTGTCTAAAGAGAAAGTAGTTAATTGGTTTATTTAGCCAACTATAGATGTATTCAGTATTATTCTTCATTGTGTGAATTAAATTAGTTTATTTACCCCCATGCAATTCATTCAGTTCATTTAATTTAATTTCATAGTTATAACATGGGGAACAAACTAACTAGATTTCTCCCTTTGGGATGGAAATGGGCAAATATTTTGGTTCCGAATTAACAAGCAGTAAAGCTGATATTTGTAATAAATCATCCATTATTAGCCATCCTGATAATTATTCCTCGAATGGTATAAAACAGACATGGGCATGTAATAGACATATTGTTGGCTTTTACTGCAGTTTGGTTCTCTGTGTGAACAAACAATCTAAACCAAAAACTCAGAGATGCCTCCAGAGCAAATTGCTTGGTTTCACAGGCATGCATTGAGCACCTACTATGTGCGTGGCATGGGACACAGCTTCACACATGTCAGCCATCACACCAACCCCAGCTTAAAACGTGTCTGTGTCTTCAGGCTCCTATAAGAAGATACTCACACCCGTTAGCAAGGCTTGCAGGACCCACTGTGACCTGGCCGCACTCCCTTCTCACCCTCAACTTCCGTGCTTTCTGCACCCCACTTGCCTCCCAAATTTGCTACAGACATTAGCAATGCTGAACCATTTGTGGTTCAGTGAACATGCCACCCTGCAAGGGGACCGTGGGTCTTCCTCTGTCCTCTCTCTGGGAGAGAGATTCCTTTGATTCCTCATTCAAAATACCCTGCTCTGAGCAGCCGCCCTAAAACGTCCCCATCAGAGTTTAACCACCATCCTTCGTCCCTTTAGCATGGCGTGCCTCACACTTGAATGCATAGGTGCCCCACCACCTTCTGTAAGATGTAGCCTGTCTTCCCTGGATCAGAGAAGGGGCCATTTCTACCTCCTCCTCTCTTATCCTAAACTCCCCCATCCCTGAAATGGGCTGATAATAGTGCCTTTCGCGTACAGTGGTTTGTCTTGAGGATTAAATGAGGTAGAGTGCCCAAAGGGTGAAATGACAACGTACGTAATAAGTAACCCTCTAATAAATATTAATCATCACTGGGTGTTTCTATATCACACTTTCCACTAGACTGTGCGTTGGTGGGGAACCCAGACTTTGTCTTATTTTTATCTTGCAATTCCCAGGGAAGAGCGCAGTGCTTTGAACTTTTTTTTTTCCTCGATAAATGCATATTTCATGATTTATAAAAATAGTTAGACGCTTTCAGGTGACAATTAAGACACATGTGGGCAATGGGAGAGGAGAGCTGGAAAGATGCAAGAGCGTCGTTATTTGAGGAGTGCCAAAAATTGCAAACAAAAGCTCCCTGCTCTTCGGAAGGGTCTGGAAGCCCCACAGAGCACAGGCTGGCGATTAGGAAACCGGTCGATTTTGGGAGCATGTGGAGAACCTGCAGCCTGCAACTCACATCACTTGGGAGGCTTTTTGAGGGGGTATAAGTTCCCATTGAAACATATGTAGCCCTTTCATCCTTCTTCACCTGGTAAGGATAAGGTCCTAAGCAGTCCTTGTGGGGAAAAAGAGCAGAATTGTACGAAAGAGTTATAGAATTGTTTTCTTTGAATGAGGGAAGCAGATCCAGAAAGAAAAAAAATTCAAAGCCTGAGAGATTCACGTTTGCATCTCAGCTCTGGCTGTAATGAGGTGTGCCATCTGGGGCTATTCACCATCCCCCTTGGCGAAATATCCCTCACCTGTGAAAAGGGGAGGCCAGCGGGGTTATAAGTGTGAGAGTGAGCTAATGGTCGGACAGTGGGGGAAGAAGTGGCAGTGGTGACCAGAGGTGTCCTTCCTGCACCAGGGACCTGCACACACAGTCCTGTGACACTGACTCTCCAGGCATTCTACTTGAAGCTGCGTATCAATTAGTCACAGGCCTTAAAGCTGAATGCAATTAATTCTACGACATGATGCTGCTCCTGCTGCATTCCAGTGACATCACATCATAAAACTGGGGCATGATGAAGGATTTCTGACAAAGGCAAGGCAGATCTGAGTCCACCCTCCATATGTCCAACTTGTCAGGGTCTGGTCCAGGACCGCTGAACCAAGTGACGACCTGTGGACATCTTGCCTTCTGCTCTGCACAGGGGGAGCAAGTGGGCATCTTGAGTGTAGTCCCTCATTCTGGCAGAGTGAGCTCAGGATCGGGGAAACAGAGAAGAAGAAACAGGAAAGGGAAATGCATCCCACTAAATGGTCCCTTTCCTCGAAGCCCCATCAACCACTTTTGCCTACATCCCACCTGCAAAGATGCTGGGAAACAACTTTTTAAATTATTTTTATTGGGGTGAACTATACATAACATAAAGTGTTGCCATCTACAGCATTTTTAAACATCCAATTAGGTGGCATGAAGTACACTCACATTGCTATGCCACCCTCACCACCATCCATCTCCAAACCTTATCATTTCCCCAAACGATAAACAGTATCCCTGTTAAACAACTCCTGATGTCCTCCCTTCCCAGCCCTCTGAATCTGCCTGTTCTTGGTACCACATGTAAGTGAAATCATACAATATTTGTTCTTTTCATCCCGCTTAGTTCACCCAGCACAGCATCATTAAGACCATGTTTCGTCAGGTATCAGGATTTCATTTTTTAGGGATAATAATATGTATCACATTTTCTTTATCCATTCATCTGTTGATGGACATTTGAGTTGCTTCCACATTTTGGCTACTGTGAATAATGCTGCTATGAACATGGGGGTGCAAATATCTGAGTCCTCGCTTTTAATTCTTTTGTGCATACCCCGAAGTAGAATTGCTGGATCTTACAGTGATTTTTATGTCTGATGTTTTGAGTAATCGTCACTCTGTTTTCCCAATAGCTGCACCATCCACCATGTTACATTCCCATCAGGAATGCATAAGTGTTCCAATTATCCCACATCCTCACTGATCCTTGCTTTCTGTTTTTTTTTCTTTTTTTTCTTTTTTTTCTTTTTTTTTTTTTGTGGGGGGAATATCATTTTTATATTCACAATAGCCAAAACATGGAAACAACCAACATGTCCATCGGTAGACAACTAGATAAAGTAACTGTGGTACATTTACACAATGGAGTATTACTCTGCCATAAAGAAGAATGAAATCTTACCATTTGTAACAACATGAATGGACCTAGCAGATATTATGCTAAATGAAATAAGTCAGACAGAGGAAGACAAATACTGTATGATCTTACTTTTATATAGAATCTAAAGAACAGAATAAATGAGCAACCAAAACGAAATAGACTCAGATATAAGAAAAAAAACTGATGTTTGCTAGATGGGAGGGGAGCGGGGAGAAGGGAGAAGGTGAGGGGATTAGAAAGCAAAAACTGGTAATCACAATTTTGTCACAGAGATATGAAAGACAGCTTGGGGAATACAATCAATAATGTCAATATTTTTTTTTATTTATTGGGGTGACAATTGTTGGTGAAATTACATAGATTCCAGGTGTACAATTCTGTATTACATCATCTATAAATCCCATTGTGTGTTCACCAATGTTGTCAAGATTTTGTAGGGTATCCGATGGACACTTGTCTCATTAGGGAGACCACCTCAGGGATGATGGAGATGCCTGATCACTGCACTGTACACCTGAAGCTGAAGCTGAATAATATTGTATGTCAACTATAATTTTATTTATATATATATATATGGTCACTGGATGTGGAGTAGAGCATAGGGAACAGAGTCAGTGGAATTGTGACAGCTACATATGATGTCTCAGGGGTCGTAGACTAGGGGGTTATCACTTTGTGAGGGGTGTAAATGTCTAACTATTACATTGTTTTGTACACCGGAAACTAATTAAAAATAAATAAATAATAAAAGAGACCTTAAATTAGTAGAAAAAGGAAAAAAAAAAGTGTCGTTTTTAAGTTAGGTACACTGCCTGCCAGCAATGTAAGGGTTCTGCTAGTGAGGAAGGAGCAGCGAAGGGATCTTGGGAGAGAAGAAAGGTTTCCCCCACTCCCTGACATCTAATAATATAACTCCCAAATTTCAGAAAACAAAAAATTGATTGAATTTGTAGGGAAAAAAAGAGAATGAATCCCCAACCCAAATGAGTGTCTCTAACGCCTAGGTCAAAAAAAAATGACAAAACAGATGTAATGTAAGTAAAAGATTTAGTAGGGTTGGCCACCGGCACGTAGGTATATGCATGCAGTGTAACTGACAGGTGTAGTCAATCTGTACACCCAACACACAGGGCATGTGTCTCTTTTCAGGTACATGTAAAAAAGTATAGAAATTGATCATGGACTAGGGAATTCTCCTCCCTCCTCCCCAAACAGGAATCACACAGACCACGGTCACAGTACCATTAGAAAGCATAAGACCTGAAACAAATAAACTGCATAGAAGAAAACATAGGTACTAAACTTATGGACCTTGGGTTCAAAGAACATTTTATGAATTTGACTCCAAAGGCAAGGAAAGTAAAAGCTAAAATAAATGATTGGGACTATATCAAACTAAAAATCTTCTGCACAGCAAAAGATACCACCAACTAAATAAAGAGGCAACCGACTGAATGGGAGAAGATTTTTGCAAACAGTTCCTCCGACAAGGGGCTAATATCCAAAATATACAGGGAACTCATGAAACTCAACAACAAAAAAACAAACAACCCAATTGAAAAATGGGCAGAGGACATGAAGAGACATTTCTCCAAAGAGGACTTACAAATGGCAAATAGACATATGAAAACATGCTCAACATCACTAATCATCAGAGAAATGCAAATAAAAAACCACAATGAGGTATCACCTCACCCCAGTTAGAATGGCCATCATCAACAAGAGAAATAGTAACAAGTGTTGGAGAGGCTGTGGAGAAAAAGGAACCCTCATACACTGTTGGTGGGAATGCAGCCTGGTGCAGCCGCTATGGAAGGCAGTGTGGAGGTTCCTCAAAAAATTACAAATAGAATTACCATATGACCCAGCAATCCCACTCCTGGGTATGTACCAAAAAAATCTGAAAACATTTGTCCATAAAGACACATGTGCTCCAATGTTCATTGCAGCTTTATTTACGGTGGCCAAGACATGGAAATGACCAAAATGTCCTTCGATAGATGAATGGATAAAGAAGTTGTGGTATATATACATGATGGAATACTATTCTGCCATAAGAAAAGATAAAATAGGACCGACCATTTGTGACAACATGGATGGATCTTGAGAATATAATGCTAAGAGAAATAAATCAGACAGAAAAAGCAGAGAACCCTATGATTTCACTGATATGTGGTATATAAACCAAAAACAACAAAAGAACAAGACAAACAAATGAGAAACAAAAACTCATAGACACAGACAATAGTTTAGTGGTTACCAGAGGGTAAGGGGGTGGGGGGAGGGAGATGAGGGTAAAGGGGATCAAATATATGGTGATGGAAGGAGAACTGACTCTGGGTGGTGAACACACAATGGGATTTATAGATGATGTAATACAGAATTGTACACCTGAAATCTATGTAATTTCACTAACAATTGTCACCTCAATAAACTTTAATTAAAATAAATAAATAAATAAATAAATAAATCAGTAATAAAATGATAACGAAGCAGAGGGAAACCGCACTTCAGAGTGCGGAAACTTTGTGTCTGCTGTCCAGGCCCTGGATGGAGGGACGCTGGGACTCCGAAGGCCCCTGTACCACCACCCGCCCCCTTCCTTTCCACCAAAGCTCCATTCCTTGCCCACCTCTGGGTTGATATTTTGGATTAGTTCTTGCATTCAGAAATGACCAAGGAAGGCTTGCATCTAGAAGTTCCAGCGGATGAATCTTTATCCTAAGGACTATAAAATAGAATTTCAAGGATCTTTGCTTGTCCCCATGAATCGTGAGGAAGGAGCCATGTTCCCTGTGAGCTGAGCTATTACCACAGCCTCCCTACTGGACACCCAGGTTACGACTGTGCTCCGAGGGCTGAGCATATCTCACGCCTATCTTCCTGCCAGGAGGCCTTGCTCTCTCACATTTCTCTTTCTTTCTTTCTTTTAGAAAAGGCAGAAAGTATGACTGAAGCAGCCACCACCTTGCAACCCCAAGGCAACTTTGAGCAGGTGGCCAAATCCAGGATGGCAGATTGTTTCTGTAAGGCTTGCAAAGCCAACATATTGTTTATATTGTTTAATAGTATGCAAGTTCATAACCTATGAATAAGCTCATCAAGTAGCAACTTCTTTGTCCCTTTTAACTTCCTTTTTTCAGATGTGAAGATTGACATACTGACTTTCACAAGATGGGAGTTTTGCCTAAGTATCGCTTTCCATCCATTTTCAATCATTGGAGTCATTTCTTTCGTGTTTCTTTCGTATTTTAATGACTCTGTTTTGGATGCATTTAACCTGGTTTATATTGAAAACAATATAAATTTTTGTTTTCATTAAGTCAAATTTTGGATTTATTTCTGCTTTCTCTATACTTTCTACTACTCTTTTATTTGTTTTCTTATTTTTCCCCTTTTTCTCCTTTTGTTAGATGATTGAGGTTTCTTTGATGCTTCTTTGTGTTTCTTCAGTTGATCTGGGAAGTATACATTCTGTTTATTTTTTAATGCCTTTCAAAAATTTCAAAATATATATTAAATATTTTTTTCTAAAAGACATGAGTATCATCAGTATCTCCATTCTCCTGAGCAAGACAATCCACTAGAGCATTTGCTTTTTCCAAAAACTCTACCTTATTACATTGTTGTCTAAAATTTTGTTCCAGCTTGTTTTTACACATTTTAATTAGAAAAACTATTATTATACCATGATTATTAATTAATAGTTAATAGCTATTTGGTTCTTCAAAATATTTATTGATGATATTGTTTAATTTCCTTTATCCAATTCCTTTTTCATGGGCTCATACTTCTTCTTGTTAAAGAACATGTTTTTGGGTTGGTGAACGTTTACTATAAAGGGACAGAGACTTTAAGTTTAGCAGGCCATAAGTCTCTGTCACCAGAGATCAAAATAGCCCTTTGTAGCTTGAAAGTATCCACAGCCACTAGGTAACCAAATGGGTGTCATTGTGTTCCAATAAAATTTTATTGATGGACACAAATTTGAATTTCATATAATTTTCACGTGCCACAAAATTTCATTCTTCTGATTTTTTCCAATCATTTAAAATATGTAAAGTCCATTTTTAGCCCACAAACCATTCGTAGCACACAAAAAACAGGTGGTGGGTTGGATTTGACACACAAACGGTCATTTACTGACCATCACTCAAGGATGTTTGTTCTTTCAAAAAAAGTCTGTGGTCAACTCCCTGGTTGGCGTATGTCTTTAAATTTATTTCTTCTTATACTATCCTCACTCTTGAAAACTACTTGGGAAGAGTAAAAACTTCATGACAGAAAGTCATTTTCTCTTTGAATATATTACTTCATTTTTCTTTTGGCATCCAAAACTGCAAAGAAATCTGTTGTCAATGTGATTTCACTTCTTTGTAGGAAATTCACTCCCCCCTTTTTTTTTAATTTCCTCTGATAGCTTGTAAAATCTTCTTTTTCATCTGATATATTTGGAGGCTTTTCTAAATGACATCAGCAAGTTACTGGAATATCAATACAGCACATCTTCAAATATTCCTCATACATCCCCTGTGCTCTGTTCTGTCCATTCTCTCCCCACCCAGAACTCCTACTGGACATATACTGTGGCTTCTAGACAGGCTGTCTTCTATGTCTCTTATCTTTTCTAGCTTGTTCTCTGTTGGAGGTTTCTTATGTTAAGCACTTCTTTTATGGTAGTTTTTTTTCAAAACATGTACTTTCATATTTGGAAATTATCATTGTTTTCCCAGCTCCCTATTATTTCAAAGTCTCTTTTTCTCCATAGTCATCTTTCCTCGTCTGGTGGCTGCTTTCACTCCTTTATTTCTTTCAGCATATAAAAAATGTTTTAAATTTCTTTTCAGATTCCTTTGTGAGATTTTCTGTTCTTAGGCAAATATTCTTCCACTCTCTGTGGTTTTGTTGGTCTCCTATGAGCTTCCTCTTCCTTCAGTGTATGAGGATTCTTGGTTGTGAGGTCATCATCATCGTCCTGGGGGACGTTTTTATGATTGCATCCTAGGAACTACTAGAATCATGGGTTCTGCCCATGTCTCAGTTGGGACCCCACCCCACATATTGGACTTACCTCAAGCCCGTCCCCACCCTTTGTGGCTCCAGGCTCTGTCATGGGCAAAAGACACTGCTCAAGTCTCTGGGCTAAGGCTTAAGCCTTAGACAAATATAGAACTGTGTAGACAAATATAGAACAGTGCAGACTCTGGATAAAGGGATTGGGTAGCCAATTCACAGCATAAGTGCTGTCGCCAGCCACGCCCAGGCTCCTGAATGTGGCCCCAGCCCTGCTTCCTAGGACCCACCACATGCTTGGGGCCGGGCTCTTCCCAGCACTTCCTTGGGCCTCAGGGATCAGACCTTGCTCAGAACCACAGGTGTCCTTTCTTCAGGACGTGTTTTCATTTCCAGTAATGGACATCCTCCATTTTTGTTTTAGCACACTGCTATGTGTTTACTATATATTGCTAATATTTCTGCAGCCTTCCCTATGTGTCTGGAGAAGCAGGGAAAGGTTGCAGCAGTTATTCTTTGCACCATCTTCAACTGAAATTCTCATTGCTATGTGGATAGAATAAAGTAATTATATCCATTTCCCAGGATTGTTTTGAAAACCAAGTAATCTAAATGCTTTGGACACCATAAGGTGACTAAAATATACTAATAGTATTTTTTTTTTTTTACATTGGAGCAAAGCCCCACAGATTTAGTGTCAATGAGAGAAATTAAGATTACTTGGGGAAGCATTGATTTCTGTGAATATCGGTGCAATGATAGAGGGACTCAAGGGTGAAATAACTTTGGAAAAAGCAGAAAATCATAGCACTCTCTTGGAGATTCCTAGTTCACATTTGTATATGACAGGTTGCAAGGAGCCCTGCTGTAAAGACTCTGACCTAACTTCATTTAGTCTCGTATTTCCAAAATCCATTGATCATGAACGCTGTTTAATATAATTGTAACTAAGATGTATAAGAATGAGCAAATCAGGGAACTCACTGAAGAGTCTTGATTTTGTGAAAAATCTAATTACAGAAGCCTTCTAAATGAAGCTTTACTTATATTAAGTACAAAAGCAAGAAGCGTCCCTGGAAAACAGTACCAAGCCATCATAAGAAGTGATAAATTGAAATAATTACAATCCAAAACAAGCTTACCTTACTAATAACTTATTAGAAATGAGAACTTGCTGCACGCCTCAGAATTACCTGAAGGACCAACAAGCTAAATGCTTCCAATGTCCTTTTAAGGAGAGTAGGCTCATACCATAGCTATGAGATTGAACATTAATTTCAACCTCACTTAATCTCAGGGTTCTCTTCTGTAAAATGGGGATGTCATCAACCACAATGGCATGTTATGAATACCCAACACATAAGGACCACTGAATAAATACCCATTTTCTTCCACTGTAGCCACAGCACCCACCCCAGTGATGAAGAGGACATTGAATGAGACCCACATGCTTCTTCCCGCAAAGTCGTATCTACTAGTGATGAAAGAAATTCTTTTGTTTTCTCATCCCATATTACGTTATAAATATTAGATAACTGATAGATAATGGAATTTTAGAGCTGGGATGGGTCTGGTAGGTCATTTAATTAAAGCCGCTCAATTTTAAGATAAAGAGATTGAGGTAAAGAGACAGCTCATGACTTGCCCACGGTTAGTGGCAGGTGGCAATTAGAACCTTGTCTCACTGGCTCCCTGCCCAGTGCTCTTCCAGGACTCCACGACGCCTCTCTACGGGTGAAACAAAAGTTTATCCAAGTTCAGACAAGAAACCTAGGGCTTTAAAGAGGTGAAAGTTTCAAAACGTTTATGTCCTTCAGCAGATCTTAAAACACAAAGGAAGGCAATGAATCACATTCTCCTTTCAGTTAAGACACATTCCTCCTTGCGAATTCTACAAAGAAATGAGAGTTCTGCAGTGTTTCCAATGGCCGGCAGAGAGGGTGAGCTTCTGCTCCGATCACACGTTGTTTCCACTTTCCTAGCTGCTCGTCCAGAAGGCTGAGCCAGAATCACCCAGGCTGGTCCTGAAGGGGGCTCTGCGCTTGTGTGTTTCCGTCACCTGGAGGGCAATCGTCAAAGCCGGCCATGTGTGCATGTGAGATGCCTCTGTGTATTTTTAGAAAGTTTTTCAGAGGGAGACAGCCAAAATATTTTTACTGCACAGCAGGCACTGTTTCATGTTGGAGTGTTGGAAAGAAAAAGAAGAAAAGGAAAGGAAAGGGAGACGAAGATTTAAGACTGGCTCACAGATTGAAATGGTTAATGCCTTCCTGGGCCTGGAGAGCAATCGCTCTGAGCTGGGAAAGCTCTGTCACAGTCTCCATTCCTTCCAGTGTCCCACTCACAGTTTCCAGGAACCTCACAGGTAAGCATAGTCTACCTTGTGTCCCGTGAATAATGCCACCTGGGTGTGACTCTGGAAGATCAAGTAGGACCCAAATGCAAGAGGACACGCGGGAGAGCATTTCAGTGAAGACAGAGTGAGATCAAAGCTGGGAGGGGAGGCAGGTTGCATGGGGCCCCCCTGGAGACAGCTTTCAAAGCAGCCTCTGGGGTGTGGACGCTGCCCCATCGGCAAAAGAGTTATGAAATAATCTCACACTTGAAATAGCTCCTTGCAGCTCAGAGTGCATTCACACACCTCCCAGTCATTGTACCCCAAATTACTGTCACCTGTGGATTGGCACTCTATTTCCATTGCACAGATGAGTAAACTGAGGCTCAGAGGGCCACAGAGCTCAGAAGCAATGGAGTTGGGACTTGAATCCAGATTTTCTCGGACCCCCTCCGGGTTCTTTACAGGCAGGGTGTTTTAAAGATTGCTCAGCGGAGTGGTGTCACGACGTGGGACCTTGAGTTGGGTGTGGGAGGGGTCCTTGGAGCTAAGTAGGAAGATGGATATGTTACAAAGTGAATGATGGTCCAGAGCAAGCATCAGCAAGTGGGATATGTAAACCAGTGTTGCCTGTTCTTTGTTTTCAGTATTTGTTTGTTTGTTTGGTTTTAATAACCCCTTATAAATGGAAACATGTTCTTAGCTCCAGAGCCATAAAAATAGTCCCAGGGCTGGATTTGGTCACTGGCTATCCGTGCTGACTGCTGGTCTCAGATCTGAATATAAACCCAAGCCTGACTGCTGTCCCACGCTATTTCCCAGCAGCAGGCTCTGGGACAACAGGCTTACTCCACTCTGCCTCAGTTTCCTCCCCTGTAAAATAAAGATCATGATCACACGAGAAAAGGGAAGGGATGACCAAATTCTTAAACCAGGGGTTGGCATCTGGTGAGCGATGTCCTGGGCCATGGTGGGGTTGGTCCCACGTGACACAGCTGGTAAGTGGCAGAGCCCAGATCGGAACCCAACAGATCACTACCGGTCATAGGAGAAAACCTGACAATTCTCACCCTCTAAATTTCCTCTGACAGAAAATGAAGCCATGTGTCCTGTCGATCCTGGAAAATGTATGACATGAAATAAAAATGTGTTAATGTACCTCACCAAAGCAAGGACATCACCACCTGCTTCGACAAGGACAATAGTATGTATTTAAAATCTGACAGCAAGGGGTGACATCTCCATCGGGGCCCGGGAATGCTGTACGCGGAGGCAGAGGAAGGGAGGGTAGGCCTGCCTGCGCCCAGCATGCTCCTGCACTCTGATCCATCCTCCAGGCGCATTTACAGAAATCTGGGTTCCAGAGAAGTGAAGACACTTATCCAGGGTCATGAAATCACCAAGTGATGTCTGATTTGCCGACCCCTGC
The DNA here is from genome assembly GCF_964194185.1 of Rhinolophus hipposideros. Taxonomy (NCBI): domain Eukaryota; kingdom Metazoa; phylum Chordata; class Mammalia; order Chiroptera; family Rhinolophidae; genus Rhinolophus; species Rhinolophus hipposideros. The sequence continues at coordinate 97,301,484 of NC_138051.1, forward strand.
TCTTTGTGCTATACCTGGATTTAAGCGGCTGTTGGAAAGAACAGTGGAGGAGATGTCACGGGTGAAAATATCCTTAAAAGGAAGTCAGACTTCATAGAGAAATACTGGCCTTGTCCATTTGCCTTTTCCCACCCCCGTAACTTTGAATAACGTAACTTTGGTTTTCACGTCGGCGAGGCTTTATGCATGTGTCAGACATGTGCCCGAGCAGAGTAATCTACATGGCAGACCCCCAGGACAGGAAATAGGAAGTCTGCTCATGCTGACAATTCTAGAAAATCCTCTACTTTTTGTGAAATATGTACTGTCGAGTGATCATGAGACAGCTGAACTCTGACCATGCATTCAGAGCAGAGAGCGTGAGGAGGGAGAAGTGTCCTGGGGCCTTCTGGGAGCTTGTGCCTCACCGGCAACCTCCCTCACCCAGCTGCCCTGACTCTTCTCAGATGGGTGAAAGGCAGGAAACCCTCCCCGTCCCCAGAGCCAAGGACTGGGGGAAACAGTACTCCAACTTCATTCTGCTTACACTCATTGGTGGAACTTGTAAAAGTATAAATTTCCAGACCCCACCTCCCAGAAATTCTGATGAAGTGTGAGGACACCTAGGAATTTGCAATTTTCACAGGCTTGCTGCCCGGGTGAGTTGTGGCACACATGAAACCATGGGTTCATTGCTTCCTAGAACCAATGAAAGGACTGCACGCGTCCAAGAGCTTATGAGAAAGAGCCCAGGTGGTTCAGGAGTGTAGACCAAGGGCAGGCGGTCCAGGCAGATCCCTGAGAATGTCATGTTTCAGCTGAGCCCTGCGTGGAAGCATCGGACACAGGTCAGAGGAAATGGCTGGAACAATGGCTGCGAGGCCAGGGAGATCACTGCAAGTTAGGGGCCCTGGAAGAAACCCAGCAAGTTTCGTACAGAAAGGGAGGAAGAGAGAAGCTGGAAACATGTCGGGGATGTAAGCAGAAGTCTGAGTGGGCAAGGCCTCCGAGCCACCTAAGGACCTTGAATTTTATGCTAAGATTTATCAAAAGCCGTAGAAGAGTTGTAAGCGGGAGAAACCATGACCTGACTTGTATATTTAAAGCTACTCTCACTGCGCTCTGGGAGATGGCTGTGGGAGAAACGCTGAGTTCCAGTGAAGGGCTATCTGCTTCGCCACCCAGATGACAGGTGAGAGTGGTTTGAAATAGAGGGAAGAAGTAGACGTGGAAGGTGTTTAGGAAGGCAATTCATTAGACACAGTGGAGGCTTTCCAGCAAGGAGATGTAGATATCCAAGTGTATTCCCAGGTGTTTGTCCGGGGCGACCAGTATGTTGTTAGTGACATTTACTGGATTAAGTGTCACTAGAGGCTGAGCAGGTGTAAGCTCCACACGCTGGGGACCTTTCCTGAGTCTCACTGCTGCCTCCTCCGCATTCTGTGCTCGGCCTGACACTTGGTAGAGGCTGGAAGGAATTGTCAACACAGTGAAGAAGAATGGAGACATGTCTGGGAACTGTTGAGTCTGAGACTCCTCAGCGGAAATGTCAGGTGGAGAGTGTGTGTAGATGTGGGTGCTGGAATCCAGGAGGGGGGGCGGGGAGGGACGCACATCACGTGCCACCACAGGCATATAGAAACAGTAACTAAAACAAGGGAAGCATTAACATCATCAGCGAGTGTCCACTGATAGAAAGGCGGGAAAGGAGGAAAGGCAAAAAGAAGAGGGAGGGATGGGAGGGAAAGAGAGAGGGAAAAGAAGGGGTAAGTGGAGGAGAAGGAGAGGAGATCATAGATCAGGGTAAAAAAAAAAAAATTCCCACATTTAAAATGTGGCCAGAGTTGAAGAAGTAAGTTTGAGAAAGTCTTGTGCTGAGTGGCAGATGGGAACAGAGAATAAACAAACTGAAGCTCAAGGTGACACTGGATCTTGGGGCCAAGATAAACCAAGTTATCAGAACTGGACTCTGTATCAAGATAAACTACACAAAAGCTCTGGTCAGGCTTTGCATCTGGAGGAAGCTATTACTTACCCTGAGGCATCATCTGCATCGTTCCTCGGAATGGCACCTCTCAAAGGACTAAGGGTCCTTTACAGAAGACCGCATGTGCACCTAGTAGGAGAGCACAATTTTGCTACCCCAAAATATGTCTCTTTGGCATGGGGATTATTTTAGGCCGATTATTTCTAAGAACCAAAAGGTTCGGGAAGGGCTTTTGACCTCCCCATTGACTGCCTAAAATAATTTAGATAAAGCACTTGGTCCAGGAAAAGCACTGTCGTTAGAGTTAACAACAAAGACCATGGGCCAGGTGTGGTGAGGGGAACTCAGAAGGGCTTGGAGACCAGAATCCTCTCTGTGTCCCTTTGTCTCTGCATGGCATGGCAAACACTGTTGACCAAACATTCAGTTTTTCATTCCCATGTGAATTGCCTCCTCCCTTTTGAAGTCCCAAGCTCCTTTTCCTTCTCCTTAACTCAGAATGGCATATAAATCCTGATTGCCTGACTCTCTGTGGGCCCCACATTTTTACAAATTCCCCGTATGTACACAATTAAATTGTTTTTTTCTCCTGTTAATCTACCTCATGTCAATTTAATTCTCAGACCAGTAAGAAGAACCTGTAAGGGTAGAAGAGAAATTTTTCCTTCCCAACAGCCTTCTACATATTAACCATAAAAATGAAACTGTATCAAGTGTCTTCCCTTTGCAAGGCACTGTGCTAAGAATTTCAAATACATTATCTCATTTAACCCTAACAGCAGGCTTACGGGGTGGGTACTATTTTCCTCAATTTTCAAATAAGGTTGCCAAATGCCAGAGCATTTAAGAGATGTCTCAAGTCATGTGCTCACAGAGCCAAGTGGTCAAGCTGGGGTTCAAACCCAGTCCCCAGCTTCTGGACCACATGCCTCTCTTTGGGAAGGTTTGTGAACAACGGAAAAGGACGAATTCCCAGTGAATGTAGGCTGGCAATAGAAAAATTCAGCTATGCAAAGTCAAAAGTGTCCATCCCTTGTGGCTAATAAATGGGGCCTTTGAAAGCCAGCCCTTCCCCCGCAGGTTGATCAGAGTCCAGCCCTGCCGGGACCCCGCTTGCTCCAGTTGCTCGTGGCCTCTGCTGAGAGCTGCAAAGTGCCACGTCGGCTACCTGAGAGCATTCGCGGCCTGATTTATGGGTGTGTTTGTTGTGCTTAGATCATAAATCTCCACCCCCAGGACATTTCAGTTCTGGTATTTATTGACCAAAGACAACTTGTGTTAAAAAATGTTTTGAGATCTTGCCAGATAACCGCTATGGAATATTTGAGAAAACACACTGTCCTCGAGTAAATGGAATTCTGCAAGTAGCTAATTTTGCTACTGGGGCAAATACCTTTCCTGTCTACTATTTTATTGCCCTTTTTTTTTTCCTGTTGTTTTAGTGGAAGCGGCAAGTTTTTCGTATGTGTCTCTTTACCGACTCACAAGTTCATCAAGGGAAGACGAGAAGAGAAATTATCAAAGACATTTCCCTCGGGGCCTAGAAGAATTTGGATTCTTTTGAAACAGAAAGTTTGGCCAAGTGTATCTCAGAAGCATTCATGTGGCAAAACACCTGTAGAAGAACTGTGAAATATAGATGCCTTCTGTGAAAAAAAAACCCGAAGATGGAAATGTGAGCTAAATCTGATGCCAGATTCTAGTATAGCTACACTTGAGATGTTGAAGGACAATCCCGGGGGGCAAATCAAGAAACCTCCTTGCAATGACCTTTGCTTAGTGTAAGCACTTGTGTACCCTTATGCGTGGCTGTGGGGTTTGGAAACCACTGTCAATGTGCCCTATCAATGGGGCACCACCTTATCCAGTTTAAAGGAAGCAGTGTTCCTCGGAGGACCCAGTAAATCACTGTCTTAGATTAGGAGCCCAAGATTCTAAAGTCTGTGAGGCTCAGCAAGTCTGGGAGGAGAGACTAGTGTAAGAAAACACAGAAACCGTCAAGCATCACCCCATCAAGCATGGAGAGCAGGTGTCTCGCTTAAAGGAGATGTCCACTCCTGGCAACCAGGTAGGTGGCTGTGGCTACGTTAGATGTAAACCCAAGATTTGTCACATCTTCTGGTCGCTCAGAAGAATGGGGAAATTCTGATTTTCAGTGTGGCAAATCAAAGTTTAAAAATATTTATTGCTGTTTCTTTTTTTTTTAATGAAACAATGTGTGGGCCAAACAAAACACATCTGCAAGCCAGACCTGACCAGGGCTGCCAGCTGTGGCGATAGCGAAGGTTAGACTATTACTGCAAATTCAGAACCATGGGACAGTTTAATGATTGCCACTTCAGAAAGTAAGATGTTAGCCCTTGACTTTCTATAATTATGCAGATTGAGTATTTGCTGTTGAGCTCAGAAATCAGAGCGTTTAAGAAAGACAAAGTGTCCAGAGGAGCTGAGCACGCCACTGCCCCTGGCCTTTCTCCTGATACCATTTGACCTTGGACTATTCCATGAATGCTGCCCCTGCCTCTTGCCCCACTTGGGTATGGAGTTTGATATTTACTCTACTGGTAGAAATAATAATGACAGGAGCAGTTTCTTGACCACCTGTCACGTGTGAGTGGTCCTGTCTGGTTAATTACCATCGTCTCATCTAGTCTTGACATTGAGGTAGATGCTATCACTGCTTTCATTCCACAGAGTAGAGGCTTAGGGGGCTGACATACATGCCCAGGGCCACTCACCTGGTAAGTGTCAGATCAGATCAAGCCCAGCTTTGTCTCTCTTCAGAGCCTATGCAGGTATCTGGCCACACTGCCTGCCTCCACACACAGCTGTGCTGCTTGTAACCAGCTGCCACTGCACCTACCTGGGCTCCGAGGTTCTCCTGCGGCCCACCTGGGCTTCAATCTCAAGGCCCCTCATGGTTCTTAGCCTTGAGTTTTCTGTCCCGGGTGGATGGTGTGCAACAACCCTGCCTTTGATGGGCATGAGGGCCCCACATCATTCTGTGAAATGTCCCCACTTGGGGATAAAGGGCATGCTTCTTGAATTGCCTTCCAGAATTAAGCAGATTAAAGCTGGCTCTCTAAGTAGCTGTATAAAGTTTTGCATTGGCTATCTTGGTGAAGGCATTGTCACTCAGCCAGCCACATAAGCTACACACTAGGAGTCAAATTTAGACAACTCTCAGTCCCTCACCCCACGCTAACCTGATCAATCACCAGACCCTGTGGGTTTCTGCCCGAACGTCTGATTTATGCCTGCCTTTTTCCATTGCCACTACCACCTCAGCAGCCCGAGCTGCCATCATCTCTCTCCCGTAACACCAGATCTAGTTTCCACTCATCAGGGCTTGACCGCTTCCAGTGCACTGGCCACTCTGCTGCCAGTGGGATCATTGAAGTCTGATTATGAGCTGCCCTCCTTTAAGTATCTCAAGAGCTCCCTGCTGGTCTTCAGATCAGAATCACAGCCTCTTACTCTCCACATGGGCTGAGTCCTGCTCACCTCCCCATTCATTTAGATTTCACTTCAAAGGCCCCTTCCTCCCCCCACCAGCCCCACTAGCCATGCCCTCTTAGTTATATGCTACTAGAGTTCCTAGGCTTATTCTTTGTAGCAGGCTGCTTAGAGCAGGGTAGAAACTACACTGAATTTTGAATGAGGAATCAGAGTTCACCAAGTAGAGAACAGAGGAAGACCCATGGTCATCAGGCCACTCGGCACGTTTACATAACTGCAAATGGTTCGGCATTGTTAATGTCTATAGTAAATTTGGGGGGCACGCAGGGTACAGAGAGCAAGGGCCAGGAGGTGAGGCCAAGGGAGGCCAAGGAAGGGAGTGCGGCCAGGTCACAGCGGGTCCTGCAAGCCTTGCTAAGGGGTGTGAGCATCTTCTTATAGGAGCCCGAAGACACAGACACGTTTTAAGCTGGGGTTGGTGTGATGGCTGACATGCGTGAAGCTGTGTCCCAGGCCACACACATAGTAGGTGCGCAATGCATGCCTGTGAAACCAAGCAATTTGCTCTGGAGGCATGTCTGAGTTTTCGGTTTAGATTGTAGCATTTCTCGCCATCTTAATTAAATTACAAATTGTGTAACTGGGATAATATCTGCCTCCCTTGCCAGAATACATGTTTTACAAGAAAAAGAATGGAGTTCTTACTTTTGTATTCTCTGAGCCTACATAGCATCTGTCAAGTGGCAACCACTCCACAGCTCTTGACAGAAAGAGATGAAAGGGAGAGGATGAGGAAGGAGAGCTTCCTCCTACAGGATAAGAAGGAGAGGTAGGGTCCTTTCACAGCCAAGTGCATTGTTTCGGCTGGAAATGCATTGACTTGCCCAAGATCCAACTTGCTCTTTTCTTCGAGAGTATAACAGTCTCCTCATGTCCATAAGCCCTGTGTCCAGGATTGTCTTCCGTCCAGCCATGCTTGAGTGGCCTTTTGAGATTTGGAATCACAATCTTTGGAAGATGGGATCAATTCCTTCATTTAGGGACATTTTAAATTTTCATTTTATTTGCTAGTGCCACCAAATCCGCTGACCCTGATAGTGGGGTCAGCATCCCTTCGGTGCAACCCATCGGCTCTGCCCAGAGCACATACATCAGGAGAGTCAAAAAGAGCCACCAGGCAGCCACGTGGGCTCAAGCGCCACGTGGATTGATGCATGCTTTCCCTTGCCACCTCTTTTTAAAATTAATCTAGATAGTGTGCATAGATTCTGCTCATACAGAAATATGGGATCAAAGTCTTTTCAACCTTCATCCCAGATTGCGTTCCTGGGAACTCAGGGCTGCAATGACGTAAAAGCCATTTGCTAAAATAGTACAAGGCAGGGGCCCAGCACATCCGCATGTGTGTGGCTCATGTGATACAGAGCACTGTCCACTCTCACTCTGCAGAGGGTAGAGCTCTGATAAGTTTGTTTGGGAGGAGAACTAGGGAAACCACTTGCATAATACAAAGAGGTGGGAGCCTGTGGAGAGGGACGGAGCTGCTCATCACCCAGAAACTTTGCAGGTACCAGCTCTGTATGTGATTACCGGGCAGTTTGGGAGAGTCTCGGACCGAAAGCCCCAGCTAAAACTCTCCAGTCCCTGGTGAGGCCAGCTCCATCCCTTTCCAGAGGACACATGCATCTGAGTAACTTTTGTTGTTGTTGTTGCTGTTTTTAAAATTTTGAAATCTTTGTAGACTCACGTGTATTGTAATAAATAATACAGAGATCGCTTGTACACTTTGTCCAGCTTCCCCCAACAGTAACATCTCGCAAAACTAGAGGAAGATCTCACAGCCGGGATATTGACCTTGACACAATCCATCTGTCTTGTTCAGATTTGCCCAGTTTTACTTGTACAGTATGTCCTCACTTAATGTCATCCATAGGTTCTGTGACTTTAAGTGAAACGACATAGAACAAAACCAGTTTTACCATAGACTGTGTCACCTTATAACCCACCTCCTTCTCTCACTGGTACACTGGGTAATTATTTATTGTGTTGTCCAATGAGTTAATTAGCCTGGCATTGTGCTGTAAGTCAAAAATTCTGTTGTTTCGGTAGAAAACGGCTGTTTGTTTGTTTGGAGTTTTTTGCAAGGTAATGAGGACTCATTGAGTGGCTGGCTCAGGTGAAGTTGCTCAGTGACAAAGTAGGACTTTAGCTAGAGGTAAATTGACACATTAGCAGCAGAAGTACGTTTCGAAATTAGAGTACCTGGGTGCCAGCAGTCTTGGTGGACAGTTTCCTTGTCATTTCATTTCCTCGTGTTTCTCTGGCAGCTTACAGTTTTGCAAAGCCCATTCACTTAGACTAGCTCGTTTAATCCTCACAAAAGAGCCTTTGGGATGCACTTTATTACTCCTAGTTTACAAACGGGGCAGCTGAGGTTCTAGACAGTTGGTGGCTGGCTTGTGTCTCTCCCTGTCTGGCTACATGCAGGGTGGTAAAAAGGAAATAAAAGGGGGTGGGCTCTGGAGTGAAAGGTCCTAGGTTTGACTCTAAGTTCCTCCACTTTTTTTTTTTTAATCCAACACTCAACAAACATTAGCCGAACGTCTGTCTACTGTTGGACACTGTGCAAGGCACAGGAGAATGAAATGTGAATGACACAGGGCTCGGCACTTCCCTGGATGGGCATGCATGGCTGGCGCCTCTCAGAACTCTAGCAAACCTCTGCTACATGGGGAGAATGCACTGGATCTGGAAGGACTGTGATCAGATGGAGAGATAACATAGGTTAGCACAACACACAGTGTTTGCACCTCGTAGGCGCTCAAGGATGGGGCTGCTGGCATCCGAGTCAAAGCCCATTGCTCACGTCACCGAGACAAAGGCATAAGCTCCACTCGCGTAGGAACTAGTTTTCATCGGGGTCTCTTTGATGAAGGGATTGTGTCAATATCCTGGATTGTGTCAAGGTCAATATCCTACAGGACCCCATTGCATCCTTGGAGTCAACTTCTTGAATTGTCTGGCCCCAGATTTCACTGCGGACCTTGAGAAACCCTGTTCTGGAGAGATTTAAACCCAAGGATTATGACATGAAGCAGCGGGATTGATCATACCCAAGAATCACCAGGTAACCTGGTGAAAAGCACACGCTCTTGGGCTTTGGCTACTAGAAAGGTGATTTCAGGCGATCTGGGGGTGGGCTCAGAAATGGGTGTCATGTTAGCAAGCACCCCTGATGACCCTAAGTAGGAATTTGGGGACTACACACTGAGAAACATCACACCAGATGACCTTTGAGGTTCCTCCACCCCATAATTTCCTGAGTCCAGAAGAGAGGTGGCAGATAGCTAAAAATCATTCACCTCATCGTTCACCTGTGGAAAACACTGGTGGAGACAGGGGCCTAATTAATTAGTATTTTTAAAGAACTTAGAGCTCTATTTTTTTTTAAATAAGAAAATGAACATAAGTGTAAAGCATCATGACTACTCATTATTTAATTTAATGATTTGTGAAGATTCTGCTGCCATGGTGACTGAGCACTATTTATAAAAATTAAGAACATAAATTATAAATAATAATATTATTACAAGCAGAAGGGACGTGAACCTCTCAATCAGAAAGGAATCATTTCCAAATTGGAAAAGAAAAAAAAAAAGGCATTGTTTGCATCACATATGGGGAAAGGTGTTGGCAAATTTGCATTTGCACAGTGTTGTAGGAGAAATCAGGTCAAGATGATGATTTTATGTCATTTGCATGACAGTCTGTGTCTCTGTATTCCATGGGGTGCCTTGTGATTCAGGAGCGGCTGGCAATGGTGTCAGAGAGAGCACAGAAGCATCGGGGGTTTGTCAGCCCTGAGATATTGGAGTCACTCCACCTACCCTGGTGATGCAGGTCAGCTTCCCAGTGGTTCCTAGACGCAGGGAGTCAGGCCAGCGTGCCCCCATTCAGTGATGGGCAAGCAGTCGGCACTCAATCCCTTTTGACCCACTTTGATTCACTCAACATGTTTGAGTATGTGTCACAAAACGATTGAGGCCAGAGAAGGCCTGGCAATGAAGAGGACTGACCTAAAGGTCAGTGAGACAACGTTGCTGCAGCCAGACTACTGGTCACAGGGAAGTGTGGGATCCTTGAGTTGAGGCAATCAGTTCTACCAAGGAGATCAATTCCATCGGGAGGGCAATTGAAGCCAAGTGCTCAGCCAAGGTCCCACACACAACCAGGGGGTGGCAGAACCCATATCAGAACCCAGATATCCTATATTCAGGTCTAAGATTCTGCTCCGTGGTCACAGTTCTCCCCTCACCGCCCTTCCAGGGTCCTGAGCAGAGAAGCTATCGCCATGGATCATTAATTGGCTCTCTGTTACTATCTTGGTGTTGTCCTGACAGGCACTGCAAATTCTGGCTAGAACCAGCCTGCATTACCATAAGAGATTACTCTAGGGAGTCATGGGGAGAGGGGACAATTCAATGCCAGGCACTTGTTTCCATACAGAGATGACTGTGGATTTCTAGTTGTGTTTATACTAAGGACTTCCCCCTAAATGTTGTTCTCCCTACCTGGTGCCTGTCCATCCCAAAAGGACTAAAACAAGTCACTGCTGACCTCAAGAATCCTTCCCTGACCCCCCATCCACCCACCCACCCTTTGCGTTTTGAGAAAATGTGCCGGAAAGCAGAGAGCAGGAGTGAAATGCTGACAGCAGAGCTTATGGTTGGTCCAGGGAAGAACGCACTGGCTCCTGGGCTCGCATTCAGCTGGGTTCCAAACTAGGCTGGGCACCAGCCTGTATCTGGGTGTGTGGGGGGGTGGAGGGTAGGTTCTAATGACTGCCAGCATGAACCCCAAAAGAATGGACCCCAATATAACCTTTTCGTACCCTGAATTACTTCAAATTAAGGTATATTAAGGATCAGAGTAAACCAAGACGCATTCTAGGCACTGATAGCAAATGGAGTGTTTACAGAATATAATTGCCTTCCCTCGCCGTGATGAAAGGAATTGGGTCTCTCCAGAGCCAGTGCTCAGATGAACAGTCACCGAGCGTAAGGTGAAGGACACCCAGTCAAGTGTACGTCAAGGAGGGAAATGCTTAAGCACTGGAACTCTTAGACTCCATAAATTCACCTCATAAAAATCATTTAAAAAAATAAACTAAGATACTTCGCAGTGAAATTGGGATACATATTGTCCGATGAAAAACCTAGCACACATTTCTTTAGCGTACAGGTAAGAAGGTTCTCACAATACATTGACTCAGGAGGAGGAGAAGAGGCCTCCAGACCTGGAGGACCCAGCTTTTCTTCTGCAGGTCAGGTGGTCAGCAGATGGCCGAACCCGTGGCTTATCCTGTGAGGATGGCGAAGGTGGGGCTGCTGGGAGAGCCTTTGAGGGAGCTTACGTTCACCCAGCCCCCTTCCTGCCTCTTACTGGGCCTGGATGGGCCATAAGGAATCCGACGTTGGATCCAGATCATCTCCTCAAGATGTCCATGGATATTCTCTCATATCTCATTATAGCACTATTTGGGGGGGAGAAGGAGGAGAAAGTGGGGTTCACCCACGCCATTTTATAAATGGAGGAGCTTGGTGTCTAGAAAGGTCAGAATTACACTGAAAGCTGGGAGCCTGATTGTGTTCACCATGAACTGATGATTCTACCACCAGGCTTCCATTCCCAACATGGAACAGCCTTCTGCAAAGATAAGTGAGGGGGCTGGGAGCGTCTACAACACTCTGGACAAAGAAATGACTCACGACCCCACCCGGCAGGATGGAGCTGGACGGCCGAGATGTTATCGTGATGCTCAGAAGAGTGTGCAACTTAACACCTATGAATTGCTTATTTCTGCCATTTTTCATTTAATATTTTCAGATCACAGTTGACCGCGGGCAACTGAAACCATGGAAAGCAAAACCCTGGAAAGCAAAACTGTGGTTTCCTCTGTTCTCCAACATCGGAGTTATTTGTGTTTAGTGACCAGAAACACTTTTTGATATTAATTATTTATTCCCAATGAGAAAAGGAGGAGGTAAAAAGAAAAAATAAAATCAAGACATTTGATATTGGACCAGTTCTAGGAATGGGCAATATGGCAGCCGGGTATCTCACTGAGGACACCTCACTACCCGGTACCTCTGAGGAAGCCGGACAACATGGAGGGTGAGGAGAAGAGGCACGGACCTCGCCAGGTCTCCACAGGTTTGGCCTGAGTTCATTGCTCCCCAGGTTTTTGTCCGTTGACACTGAAGCTGCCACAACCTGAACCCTTGTTTCTTAGAATCCAGCTTGGATGGACAATGGGACATGTTTTCCTCAAGGGGAAAAGGGTGGAAGGGGGATGGGAGATTCATTCGCTTCTTTGAGTCCCATAAATAATAATTCATCAAAGGTTAGAACATGATTTGTTTTCCATGGAGACACTGCAGGTTCCTTGCCCAGCGTTTGGATAAACATTTATTTAGGCAGATAGTTTATAAATTATACAGTGCTTTTAAAATGGGATGGTTGGGGGGGGGGGGGGAAATACAGTGTCCTGAGTGCTTCCCTTGGTTGCATCAGAAATAAACGAGGAATTCCTGTCAGGGAGACAAGCCCTCGTCACTACCTCCTGGCCACTCTTGGCTACCCTACGCCTACACTGTGGCCGTCAGGGACCCTGACTCACCGAGCAGCAGAACTGAAATGGGCCATTTTCAGAATGTGAAGAAACCTATGGGCTCTCTCCCCAGAAAACCGAGCATGTGCACACACACCCATGTTTTCCATAATTTCCAATGTGCACAGGCTCCTCCAAGCCCTCCAAGAATGCGCCAAAGGTCCTTGGACCCAACTAAAGAGTTCTGCGGTCACCAGTGCCTTGTTTCACAGATGTAGGAATCAGGCTGAGCCCAGAGGGGGCAATCAGATAGCAAGTCTGTGACCCAGCCAGACGAGCCCTAGGCACGAGTCTTTGTGACTCCTGATCTGGTTTCACATAGCAAACAGGAGAACCAATATCAACAGGCAGAGGCAGAGCTGGTGGGGTGTGGAGGTGCGTCTGAGACAGCATTGCCCTGAGCTCTCTGACTGAGAATCTGAACCCCCGAGGTGCTCTGGTAGTTGTATGATTCTAGAGCTATCATAGCGCGCTTGGGGCTTAGCTTAATGCCGGCTGTGCTCATCTGTGTAATAGTAGTTGAATTAACTCACCACAAATAAGCTAAATTTCTACTCTGCACCTGGAGTTAGGGACACAAAGATGAATAAAACACAGTCTGGTGAAGGAATCAGAAGAAGAATAAAAAAAACAAAGCCATTGTAACCTATGCGGCTAGTGCTAAAGTAGAGGTATGTTAAATATAGAGGGCATGGCAGGAAAGAAAATGAACAACGATTTCTGCTGGAGGTGCCAAAGAAAGCTTAATTTAGGCAATAAGATTTGACCTGGGTCTTGAAATACAATTAAAAGGTCACCATATTGATTAGGGTCCAAAATAAATTTAAATAATGAGAGGAAAAGGAGGAAGGTTGGGAAGGAGAGAGAAAGAGAAGAAGGGAGGCATGGAGGAAGGGAGAATGATCCAGTCAGGAGGGAATCCAATACTGGGAATTGATTATATAGCTCACAAAAGGGCTGAGGAGCCAAACAAGAAACTAGTGAGAACTCAGGGATTTGTAAGAGCTGGACGCCTCTACCAGCGCCCAAAAAAAGGAGATGGTGTTATGACAACCAGAAACCGAGGACAATTGGGTCAGGGAAACTCAGAGCCAAAGTGAATCAATTCTTCACGAGGGAGGCAGCCCTTGCAGTGCCCCGACCCTGCCACTGTGAGATGAAGAGCTGAACCTCAGAACCACTCGCCCAAGGTCACAGACCTTGTAAGACAGAGTGAAGTCTCTCTCTCCCCAAAGATTTTACTCTTAACAAAACTGCTGCACGAGCTGGGCCTTCCCTATGTCCTCTGCTCATTATCTAATTGTCAAAGTGCTTTCAGACAGTTCCTATGTTTCAGATTGGATTTATTTCTTAACCAAACTTTCCAGGATCTTTGCTGTAATCCCTGAGTCTACCCACTGGCAACTACTGGTTCTCAGGAAGTATGGCAAAATTTTATTCTTTTTGTAAAAAATTAAAAACAATTATTATTGGTGCTAGCTTTGTCAGATAATTGAGTGAAAATAGTTTTTATCTTAAGCAATAGTTTTTACAGTATTATGAGAATTATATTTCTGGCACTACAAGCAGAGGTCTTACGAAATCCCAGGATTGGTGGTCTTCGGGAAGCGTTTATAGAGGGTGATCCCAGATTGCAAATGTGGGAGCTCATGCTAATCTAAGATACTTTCTATTGACAAGAGTTTAGCTGTTACTAGCACCCCAAATCCAGATTGTTTCAAGCCCCTTTGGCAAAATAGCTGCCTCTGTTACAGGCAATTTGTGCTTCAAGGTTTCATTTTGGTCATTACTACCGCTGCAGCTGATTTAAATATTTTAATGAATGATGTTATTGTCTCTGTGCCTGGGGGTATTTTTCAGCAGAGGTCGCAATTTGAAGGAGGAAAAAAATACAGAAAAACAGCTCTACATAAGTCAGTGATGAAGGATGTTAAATTTGGTTTGTGCAGTAAAGCCCAGGCATGAGACTGCTGTGCCTAATGGAGGATGGCCCCACCCCCCAGAAGAGGGGTTTGCGGAGGCACAGAGATGAGTCATTGGAAGCACTGGGGCCATCTTCCAAGAGCATCCTCACCAGGTTGTACCATCTACCAAAACTAAAGGACTCACTGGGTGCAGGAGAACCAAGTCCTTGGAAGTGCCCACGGTTGGTGCGGGGCAGAGGAGGAAGTGCGTCATTTAAATACTGTGGAGAACTCCATCTATTATTCCACTCAAAGAGAGTATGTCCCAATGTGAGCATGACTTGGGCACTGTGACCTTTGGATTCTCTTACTAAGTTGGGCCCATTTCCAACACGTGTGAAAATCTCATCATAGAGGGTGTGATTCCAGTGTTGAAAGATGGGAGTATTTCTCATGCAACATGAATCTGAAACATGGATCTGAAACTTGGGTCTAGACCTGCCTCTAATGTGCTACTGAAGAAACGCAGCGTGTTCCACCATGAAGGAAAAATTAGGTGAGGGGTGAAGGAAAAACTGGAGGTGAAGTGTGATTGGGAGATGGTCCATCAGCCTGCAACACGGCATTCTCCAAGGGGGTTTCAGGAGATTTTGAACTTGTGCCATTTTCACTTTCCATGGCGACCCTGGGCCCTCATTGTCACAATGCCCATTCATCCATTGGACCACACATGTAACATACACTTATGGAGCACTTTCTCTGCTCTGAGCAGCAATCTGGAGATGCCGGGGGTACAGGGATGAGCAAACAGTCAGGGGTGAGGAGAGCAGACAATGAGCAAAAACACAGATCAGTACACAGCATGGTTTCTGGTAGTGCTCACAGTTCCTAAAAACAATGAGGCACAAGAGGGACGTAGGGAAGGAGTTGTAATTTGGGATATTGAGGACCCGAGATCAGTGAGCGCTTTCTCTGAGGAGGTGACAACTGAGCAGGTGCCACGTGATGTGAAGAGGGGTGTTGTGCACAGATCCAAGCATAGAGACTTCCAGAGAAAGAGGCCTCCCTCGGGTGAACGGAGCTGGGCGTGTTTGAGGACTCCCTCAAACCACTATCCCTAATCTGTGTGATCCTGCAGAGAAACAATGGGGTGGCAGGTAGGTGTGATTAGCCCCATTTTAGAGATCAAGCACCAGGGAGCCCAGGGTGCGGCCCATCCCAGCAGAGGAGGCAGATGCGATTATAACCAGGGAAGGCATTTCCCGGCAGAACTCAGGGACAGAGTTGACAAACATGCACCCCAATGGAGCCGAGGCCTGAGAACTAGAACCTGTGGCCAGCCAAGGGTCAGGCCACACTCATGAAAACAGTTACCAAGACAGGCCCAAGACTGAAGGCTGCTCACCAGGAACCGGTCAGTGCCAGTGAGTCTCTGTGTGGACAATGCAGATTCTGGGGTCAAGAGTTGGGGAAAGCACCAGGATAGAGCGTAAGGGCTTTCTCAAGAAACTTCTAGAAGCCTGGCTCTCTGAGATTTGATCTTGCCTCTTCTAAATCTATGTGCAACAGCTGATGACATTTAGATACACACGAAATTAGTTGGTTGAAATAACTATGAAAAAGAATGCTAGGAGTTATCTGGAAAAGGGGAAGGATAAGTCCATGGAGGGTCTTGGAGGAAATGGTTACCACCGTTGTCTGGGACGACGTGCTGACTCACTGGCAGCGAAAGCCAGGGTTATATTGTGGAATGGCTGGATGGAAGCAAACACGGAAGTTTCCTGGGAGATAATGGTCCAGCTCCAGATTTATTTTTTGGGTCCTTACATCAGAGTTGCTCTTCTCAACAGAATTTTTTTGGGGGTAATACCTAGGTCACCATCCAGTGGAAAGGTATATTTTTATATGTATTTGTCAACTACCATTCTGGAAAATTCCAGGGTATGCGTAGGGTGCTGGCCAGTTTGGGAGCCCCACCTGTGTCAGAATCCTGCCTATTTGTCAGCCTTCAGTTCCCAGAGCATAGCCAGACAGGGTGGCAGCTTCCACTGCCTGGAGCCCTTGGGCTTGCTCTGGCCAGTGTAGACATGGAGAACCCAGGTCAACAAAAGAAGTATCACCCACCGCCTACACCCTCGAAATTGCCACAGAGATTCCCTGCCTTGGGGATCTGGTCTTGAACAATACAAACAGTGAGAGTCCATCATAATTAAAGTTTTCAAGATTTCTGCTTCAGTTATTTTACTCAAAAAACATAATCGCTTGCAGGTTAAAATGACGAAGCTACTATTTACAAAGACTAAATGGCCTCAATCCCTGGGCCTTAGAGGGGCAACTTGGGAGGCAGAAGGAGGGAAGGAAGGCCAGGACAAGGACAGGAAATGCTTTCTACTCTGAGAATGTTCTGGCAAGCCGCCTGCTACAGCTAACAGAGCTTTGGGAGGTTTACTCTACCACCCTCCACCCCAGCCATCATGCCGCCATATTCCCTTCCGGGCTAATCCAGAACGTGATCCAGTGAAAGGGTTTAGAAATCTCACCCCCGTTTTTCAGACATTACAGCTGTTGTGAGGAACTCTATTCCCTTCAGGACCTCCCACCAGAAATATGTATGTTTACCTGCAAATGTTCACCTCCCAGCAAGGTAAGACCAGCATCAATGAGGTGAATATGTTTCCAGAACTAATGGGGATTATATTCAAGAAAATCACATGCCTAGAAATCCATAATGATTAGATGGAGGGGAAGCTCTGACAAATTCAATCCAATTTAATAAACACTGACTGAGGACCTTCTATGTAGAAAACTCCACGCAGGGCTATACACCAAGTTCTAGCAACAGTAACATCCAATAACTTCTCTGAAGCTACAGTTTAATAAGCCTTCGACAACCACCGTCTCGCTGATTTACACCACAAGACTGTGAGATTCTAATTATTCGTGTCATTTTACAAAGGACAGCAAGGCTCAGAGACACGAAGTAACTTTCTCAGGGTCACACCGCTAATGAAGCAGCAGAAAATGGGCTTGAGGCCAAGTTTTCAGACTTTTAATCCTATGTTCCTTCCTCTACACTGGGCTGCCCATGTGGATATGGAGACAACGGAACATTGAAAGCTTAATACTTGTTTAAATGTAATGGAAATGCTTTTATTGATTCAGACCAGTCCATGATGGTCTCGCTCTGCTCAATTTCCATCAGGGTTGTAGCTCTTAAAATTGGCAAACAAAACAATCCGTGTATGGTGACGTAATCACATACACACACGTGCACACACAGTCACTTCCCTGTGCTAAACACCTTACCTAGATCATTTATTTAACCTGCACACAATCCTGTGAGATAAATTAATCATAATCCTCACTCTACAGAGGCTTAAAGAAAGGAAGTAACTTGTCTAGCCACATACTTGTGAGGGTCCAAAAACTTGAACCTTGGTCGTTCTGTCTCCAGTTCTAAGCGTGATGCTATATATCTGTGTTCATTTCCTGTGGCTGCCGTTATGAAGTGCCTCAAACTGGGTGAGTTTAAACAACAGAAATGTATTCTTGCAGTTCCGAAGCCCGTAAGTTCCAAACCCATCTGTCAGCAGGGCCATGCTCCCTCTGAAGGCTCCAAGGAAGGATCCTTGCTGGCCGCCTCCAGCTTCTGCTGGCTGTGGGCGTTCCTCGGTTTGTGGCAACCAGAACTCTAATCTCTGCCTCTGTCTTCACATGGCCGTCTTCCCTCTGTACTTGTCTGTGTCCTAATCTCCTCTTCTCAGAAGGACACCCATTATACTGGATTAGAACGCACCCTAAATCAGTATGACCTCATCTTAACTTGATCACATTTGCAAAGACCCAAATTTCAAATAAGGTGGCATTCCCAGTTACTGTGGGTTGGTTAGGACTTTGATAAATCTTTTGGGGGCCACAACCCAACCCATAGGCTACCTGTTATCTTCCCTCGTGCCAGGTTCCCTCTGTCTCCTTTCAACTGGAAGTCATCTTTCTGCTGAGAATTATGAAGTATTCGAAGATGATAGGAGGGTAAATTGATTCCTAGAGAATGGGTTCCAATGTCAGGGCTCCAATCTGAACCAGCTCCCCCACCACCAATCCTCCAGTCCTCGCATAATTTTTTCTGTAGAACTTAATGTGCTCCATTTTCCAGAATGGGATGTTTTGATGAGACATAGAATTGAGCATGACTAAATCTTTGTTAAACCTGATTTTTGAAGTTTCCGTCTTTAAAAGATCAAGGAGATGTTTACTTGTAAACTGATGAAAAAAAAGAAAAATCTTACGTTCACTCGGCACCCATGACTGCCGTGGTCCTAAAATGATTAAGTCTTTTTTTAATTAAATTTATTGGGGAGACAATGGTTAGTAAACTCAAATGATTAAGTCTGCATCCAATGTCTTTCATGATTAACAGAGTTGTCTTTTATTCTAAATGTTACTGTTTTTTTTTGTCTGAAATTATATTAGTTAGTCTTAGCATGGAAAGCCAGTATCCTGATATAAATGTTGAGGAAAGCATTCACTTCATCCCCTGCATAGCTATTTAAGTATCTTGCACTGATAAGTTTGTATGAAATCTCAAAGTGTGCACAGCCCAAGTGATATTACTATTCAGAAGTAAGTCTGAGCATCAAGTTACTCAAAATCTGGACTGCTCAGGCAGAAGCCTGTTTTTCCAAAATAAATTACTTGTAAAATGCAGTGTCTTGATGAAATAGTCAAATCCAAAATTTCAAATATTCAAGTTCAATATGCAAACATAAAACCTATTTTGCGTTCTCAATTTTAAATACAGACACGAACTCATGCTGCAGCTTCCCAGGCCATATCTGAAAGTGAGCAGGCACATTGAATCAATCAGCCAGAGTCGGCAGAGAGAAAATAATCCCCCCCATCCAAAGTAAATGACAGAAATCCATAAATAAAAAACAGAGCGACAGAAAACCTCAGCTCTATGGGACACTTTACACATGTGCATTTGCAGACTTCACTTTTTCCCTCCCAGCTTGGAGATGTAAAGGTCCTGTTTTAATAGGCAAATATGTATGAACTTGACTTTCAACAAAAACCTGTCTACAGTTGCACCCAAATATCTGTGGCTTTCAACCAGAGTCACACTTGGGAGCAGAAAACTGTTTGCGGAGCAACAAAAGAGGAATTAAAAAATCTTGTTCAATCAGGATTAGCTGTATGTATGATGAGTGGGAGGAAGAGAAAACCTTTTTCCATAAGCTATTTGCCTCTTCTCCCAGGAAGCCACCCATCTCCCTGCACCCTGGGGGTGTGTGCAAACCCAAAGAGAACCCACCCAGCAAACGACCTCCAGTGTGGGAGCTCCACCAATCTGAGGAGTCACCTGGTGACTTATTTTGCAACTGAGGAAATAGAAGATAGGAGCATCTTGCCCGAGATCCTTGGGTGCCAGAGTTCCAACAACCCATTTTCAGGTCCTTTTTCTTCTAGAAAATTCCCATGCTTCCAATCTGAATGACTCAGATGCTCAGGAATGTCACTCTCTACTCAGTAGAACTCATTCCTAAGTCATATGCCGCAGTGCCCTCTGATAGTCCCAGGCCAACTCTGCCACTTCTAGCAGAAGGAAACTGACTCATCACTCAGCACCTGAGCCTCGGTTTTATCACTTTAAAATGGGTTTCACAAGCCTACCTCAGACCAGGACAAAACAATGTGCAAATATAAACGATTCTTATCAATTGCTATAAATAGAATCGCTTTCATGCATCCAAAAAAAAGTTATGAGAGCCTTTGCTTCATACCCTCTCCCGATTCACTAACCAACACCAGCAATAATGACAGTCCTGCCTGCCCAACTATTTTTTTCTAATTTTGTGGGATTTTTTCCTTTGATTTTTCTCTTCCTCATTTCCTGTTTACTTCCTTCTCATCCTCTTGCTTGTACGTTGGGCTCAGGGGTCTCTTGATTTTCAGCTCAAGTCTGGGAGCACAGGTTGTGTCCACTGATATTCTGGGCCATGAAGCAGTTTAAGCAGAAGGAGCCCGGCCAGAGGAGGCAGCGCAAGCTAGGGAAGCCATGCAAGTCTGAGGTTGGGAGGGAAGAGGAAGATGAGACGCTGGCCAAGCACCTCATGATACTGCCTCCCCAACTCCCTCATCCCTCAGTCGCCACACCCTCTAGATGTGCTAAGGCAAGTCAACAGGTCATCTTTCTAGACAGTGATTGTCGTGGATGCTAGTCAGGTCAAGGATATGCCCGCCAGTCACCCACTGCCAACCCAATCCCTTTCTCACCCACCCCAGAAGCACCTTTCCCCTTGTTAGTTCTGTTTGCAATTATCAAAAAGATGTTAGAAGGAAAACTCAAGACTGGGAGAGAGGGTGGGGTGATGATGTTTAGCACACAGAGCAGAGCGTGGGATTTTGCCCCCTCAGGAATCTGACCTAACCTTGCCCCTGCCCTTAAGACCTCCAGCGCCTCCCCCCCCCCATCACAAGGAGGCCTCCCTCAGCCCTCAATCCACATGCTCCAGAACTGGCCATGCTGTGCCATTTCCCTGTTCACTCTTTTCAGCCACTGAGTTTCAGACTCTCCAAACCACACTGGGTCCTCCAAAGCTGCTACACATCCTGGATATGAAGAGCTCTTAGTCTCTGTCTCCTGTTAGTTAAACACCTCTTGAGCAGTCATCAGCTGGGACATCACTGCTCCAGAAAAGCTTTTGGTTTCACACACACACAAACACACACACACCATATCAATATTTAACACCTCAGATTCCCTAGCACTTGATAAATTTTAGTCTCCAGGTAGATAATGAATGAATGAATGAATGAATGAATGAATGACTTGTCCCATATTCCCACCTTGGATAAGACAGCTCTTTTGGGTCTCCATTGCATCTTCTTACTTCTACTGTAAGGGCTACCAAATTTACCTGGCTGTCTTTTGACCTCATCTCTCTCCCATCTAGACAATGAGTGTCTTGAGGACAGAGACCATATCTCATTGGTTTCTCTGTCCTCAGCATTCTGCTCCGAGACTGGCAAAACTGGAAGCTCAGAACATTTACTGAATAATGAGCATGAATGTGTACAAGCTCTTTGTCTCTTCAAGGTCATAAAATCCTTCTTCTGTTCATGTCTTCCAATGTGTTCTTGGTCCTGAGAAGCCTTGTTCCAGCCTCGGACCCCTTATGGAAACGGGGTCCTCCTGGGCCCTCCCCAAAGCATCCTTATTCCAGACATGGTCCCCATCAGCCCTGATCCAACCAGATATGACCAAGCCGGCAGGAGATGAAGATAATGACATACCTCTGAGGGCACTTGTGAGGGATGAGGTGAGCAGTCCCTGCTGCTGGCCTTGGCGGGCAATTTTTATATCTCCAACTATAACATAATAAGATGTGATAATAAACACACCACACAGGAAAATAAATCACTTCTTCTCCCAACGACTGTCTTGCTCACAACAGCTGCTTTAAGATCATGAAACAAACGTAATCCTTTTCAACCAAACCACATGTTTAAAGCTAAGTGAATATTTGTTAAAATGTTAAATGATACTATGGATGGAGAATATTAGCATTTTTCTCAAAATAGTCAACAGCAGCTGCTTAGTAGTCTCCAGGTACATTTTTAAAACGAAGAAGGGGAGAAAGAAAAATAATAATAAAACCCAGAAAAAAACAGGGACAGCTAGTTGCTTTCTCTAGAAGTCCTAAAAAAGAGCCCTGTTTTAAGTCCCTCTCTAGGATGGAACTGAACTATCTGGCCTCCAGTTTTATGAGCATTAAAAAAAACAGAAATCAGACCAGCTCTCGCTTCCTTTTTCTCTAAAGTACCTCAAGTGTCTATTAGACCAACTATACAGAATAACAGGTCATAACAATTTTTGCAAATACAGCCCAATTAGCACCAAATTGGGGGTGGGGATAAATAAAAGGGATGGAAAGATGGGAAAACAAACACAGCTCATGCCATGCTAAGATGTTAGCAGTATTTGGTTAACCAAATGCTTCCACTGAGAGCAGCCCCATTTTTCAAAGCCTTTCTAATGAGCGAGAAGTCAATTTCTCTTGGCAAATTTCATTATAAAGGAGTCCTGTTTCCTTTAGCCTCCCACCAACAAAAACCCAAAGGCCACAAGCTCCCCTGTTCACTACTCCCAGATCTTAAAGGGAACAAAGGAAGCAACCAGACTTCATTTTGACAGGGTGACTTTCTGGAGATCATACAACGTCAAGGTCATCAGATCGAGGGCTTTGCCGCTGTGGCAGCATCTGCTACTAACAAAAGTTTCTTTTTCTGTTTTGTTTTGTTTTAATGAAGCTCCCAGTTCTTAAATCTTGAGTGTCAGTTTGATACCACCAAGACTGTGGCGCACAGAGTCCACAAAGGTCTTTCCAACCCCAAATGCCATATGCAATGCAGCCTGGAGATCAAAACAATGCCCGGAGCCAAAGGGAGTGGTCCTGAGCTTGCACAGGTCTCCAGCATCGAATGTAACCCACAGTTTACTCCCGCAGATCCACCACTTCTTCTGTTGAATCTAGGCATCAAGATCAGGCTGCCATTTTGGGGTTGGGCCTTAGTATATCTATCAGAACACCCTTCAGAGTACTTCAACTAGACACATTGAGAACACAGCAACAGGACTGCTTACGAATTAGCAAACTCACAGCCCAGAGTATCCTCTGCGTGCAGGTCGGTCACGCAGGATTGACCTACGCAAGAGGTGGCTCACGGACTGTTTCCAGCAAAGGAGTGTTTCCAGCTCTTCCTCCTTGAGTCCCTATATCCCTAGGGCTGTGCTCTGACGTAATCAAAATTGCTTTGTGTGCGGTGCAAGAGCTACTGTGTACCTTCTGGGAGTCACTGCCATTCTTGTTCTATGGCTTCTTTGCTGACACGCTCTTACCCTCGGTTCAGCGTCCTCAATCCATCTGTTCTGCAGAACATCTGGAATTACTTGTGTTCACTCACCTGGAAGGTTCTCTTCCAGGGCCCCATTTCTAGCAGGTGTTTTCTCCGCAGGATCCTCTCTCCATTACAGTCTAGGAAAGCCTGCTTGCTGGTTTACTGTCAACCAAGGGATGGCCCCTGCTTGTCATGTCAATATCCTTTGCCCCTAAAAATGCTTGTGCCTACGTTGCCGGGTTATCATGAGGATTAAATGGAATAAAGCTTATAAAGTAACTGGCACATAGTAGGTGATCATTAAATGTAATTGTCTTTATCATTGCGCCCATTTTCTCAAATCGTGGCATTAAAACTTATTTTGGAATCAGCGTGGTGAGTTTTGTGGTCTCTCACCTCCACCGTGCCAGGCAGTGCTTCTCTTTGAATTGTTCTCATTACTTTGCTTCAAAGCCGAATCCGGTGCCTGCTGTTGCAAAGGTTGATCATAAATGACTCTGAAACCACACAAGATAATGCAGGTGAGGGATAAATCTTTGGAACGCAACAATGTGGGGAGATTATGTAAAAGCTATTTCCAGGCTTGGAAAAAAAAAATCAATCTGAACAGAGAGAGCCAGCTCCGGTGCAGCAACCATGGGGTCCAGGCCGCTTGGCTTTAAGACATTCCAGGAGGTTCTAAAATCGTGACTGTCACCAGCTGTGTCAGTGTTCTGCAATGCACAGGTTCGCAAAATCTCAGTGTCGAAGGATACCTTCAATATTGCATGATCCCTTATACTCTTCCAGCACTTGAATTAAGTCAAAGATGAAGAAGCTGAAGACGATGGTTACAGCAGTAACATAAGTTGCAATGTACAGGCACAATTCAAGGGCATTTCATTCCTTCAAAGTCCTGGCCAAGAGGCCATTTAGTCTCCATATGCATATCTTCAACGACAGGGAGCTTATCATCTCCAGAGAAAATCCATGTCATCATTGAAGAGCTCTGGCTCGACAGCTTTATCAAGCTGGAAATGGTGCCCTTTGGTCCCCACCCACAGACCCTCGTTCTGTCCCTATGAACGGAAGTCCTCCTTCATGACCTTTCTTCACATAGGTAAAGGCAGCTCTCGTGTCTTCTCCAAGACTTCCTTCCACATCGGCTGTCCCCAGTGAGAGGACTGTTGCTTGTACCCACTAGCCTAGAGGGCCTGTCACTACCTCCATGACAATCCAGTAAACTGCCACTGGCCGCATCTCTTAGAAAATACCCATGCTGAACGCAGTGACCTTGATGTATTCTTCTCAGCAGGACAAGCGTTTCCCTAGTTTGGAAACTCTATTTGCTTCCACGCAACTTGACCTCAGTTTTAGATTCTTGTACGCACCAGCCTGTTATATCAAGAAGTAGAGGGCATGGGACAGAAAATGATTGGAGAGGACACTGGAAAATGCTGTTAGAGCTTCTTGGATGCCGCACCAACTTGCCTGGACATTATCCTGGGGGTGTGGAGTTCCACTGAATTTTATAACGGGAGAGTAACAGAATGGTCAAATCTTGGAAAGAGTGCAAAGAAAGTCTGGAGAAGTTAAAAGTGAGGAGAAAGGAGACCAGGTTGGTCGTTAGGAAAATCAAACTAAAAACAAAGAGTGCTTAGACCAGGTTCTCATGAGGGAGACGAGAGAGCTCTCACATTCTGGGGAGCATCAGGAAAAATCTGGACCTGTACTAGAAATACCCATCGCCAGGCTCTACCCTCAATCTCTAAGTGGATGAGGACATCTGCATCTTGAAAACCTTGGGGTCCTGAGACAGAGGGAGGAAAGATTGACAGGACATCATGGTGAAGAAAGTCAATGATAACGGAGGGGAGAGCTTGTCAATGAGCACAGGACATCTACCCTGGAAAGTGGAGAGGAGAGGTTGTTCATACAAACACAAGGACTCACGGGACACAGGAGGAAAAATAGGATTGGGAGGGCACGAAAATTGGTTTTCTCTTTCCATGCTGAGTTTGCATGATCCGTGGAACTTCCATATAGAGATACCAGCAGATGCTGAGAAAACAAAACTGGGCTTCAGCTAGGTGGGAGCTATTTCAGGGCCAATTGTTTTCAAATCTGTAGAATCCAGCCTCTATCATTCCCTCCCGCCCCGTTTTTAAATTCAAAAGAACATCTTTGAACTATTTAAACCCAAATTCTTGATTGAGATGAAGGTTTAAAAAAAAAACACACCTGTTTAAGTCAGATGCTAAAAGGAGTAATATAAACTCACTTTTGATTTTAAACTTTTAAATAACTTCCTATTTTTTTTTTAAAAAAAAATTGCCTTCAAGGAGTACAAATGCTTACACACAACAGGCAGTCGATGATAGCAGGTATTGAAATATCAATGTGTTTTATCACAGGTGCTGAAAAATAAATACAAGTCATGAAAAAAGTAATGAATCAACTTGAAAACCCAGTGGGATGTTAGCCTCCTGGAGTAATAATAGCACACTCTCTGTCAGGGCAGGCTGCACGCTAGAAAGGTATTTGCACCCAACTTTGTTCCTGTGAAAAGCCTAGAAGTACTCAGTAATAAGAGCGGCTGGCAGGATCCTGACAATCTTTAAAAATATCTACCCTCTGAAAGAGCTTGTCACACCAGAGTTATCTCTTACCCAGACAGCCCTGGCAAGTGCCGATGGGCGCAGGCTGTAGAGAGACAAAAGCCACAGTCATTCAGAGGCAAGTGGGGTTGGGAGAGGGCTGTCGTCATGGCTGAGGCAGGCCTCTGTACCAAGGGGCCAATAAGGATAACCCCCTCGTTTCTATGATTTAGACAAAGGAGGGCTTTGGGCTTTCCATTTTCATCTGTTTTGAAGAAAGATGCAAAGAGACACTTCTATGTGTGGAACAGGCAATGTCATCATTTTGGAAATCCCCTGAAATCTGTCACTCCCCTTCTCAAGGAAACACCTCCATGTACTAGAGTTTCCAAGGCCCGTTCCATTCTGCTGGCCACCTCAGGTGGATGGGATCATGAGGACCAAAATGGGGGGAATTGTACCTTGTTAATTTCCACATCCACAGCACCTAGCCCAGGCCTTGGACACAATAGTTGCTCAATAAAAGTCTGATGAGTGAATGAACGAATGAATGAATGAATGCATTTCCTTAGAAAGTATGCCAAAGTGCTTAGTTTAAGCAAAGATGGAGCTTGGCTGAGGCACACCTGAGATAGATGAGAAAACCAAAGGCAATCAGTGGTTTCAGGGACCATCTAAGCAAGAAAATTAGGAAACGGCCTGGGAGCCATGACTTTGCAAGGTTTTGACTTTGCCCAAGTCTGCTATCTTGGTGTGGGGACAGAGCCCCAAAAAGCAGTTTCCAGGCTCTCGGCCTCACATAGAAAGGTGCTGGCTCAGGTAGTAAATGTCCATCAACTGTAATTGTCTGGCCATCAGCTGTGGCTAGTTGGCCGTCAGCTGTAACCAGTGAACTATTGGGCACTAATATAACTGCTGTGGCTACGCTAGCAGAAAATGGGGGCTAGCAAGAAGATAGTGGCTGAGCTAGCAAGCGTGGACTGCAGTTAGCACGGCGTATTGTGGGTTGCAGATTGCAGAGAAGTGGACGGCAGGTTGCAGATGGTGTGGCTCCTGCTTCCTGTGTCTCCAACCCAGCTGCCAGTGAGACTATAGTGGTATGACTCCCCTATCTATGGCTCCGTGGGTGTTCCTTTTTGGCCTCACCATACCCTGCATTCTTATGTGGGGAGCAGGAGGAGAGACCCCATCTGTCACCCCGCCCAACACTTGCACCCCTGTCCGATTCCCCCTGACAACAAATCACTAATCTATCATCAATATGAGCATAAGAGTACACCTACTGTGTTTCCCCGAAAATAAGACCTACCCCGAAAATAAGGCCCAGTTAAGATCAGCAGCCAGACGGACGCATTTAGTACATTATGATGATGTTCCAGAAGAAGATGGTATGACTGTATTTGAATAATGTAGATTGTTGTACATGAAAAAATAAGACATCCCCCAAAAAATGCCCTAATGTGTCTTTTGGAGCACAAAGTAATATAAGACCCAGTCTTATTTTCGGGGAAACATGGTACATACTTTTTAAATCAGCCTGAGTTGGTTCGGCTGGGCATCAAACCAGCTGTTTCTGACAGAATTTATTGTGACATATTATTACACTAATTATGAACACAGAATAATAATGGTGAGGGCCAGACACATTTTAGAGCCCTGACATTTTTAAGCCAGGTGGTGTGATAAAGGCTTGGCCCAGTTTTCATTTAGGGCTCACAACCACCTTACAGAGGTAGTCCTGTCAACGTTACTAGTTTACTGAAAAGAAATTAGAGGCTCAACCAGAGAACAAAGCTCACCAATTCAGCACTTACAGCAGGGTTTGGTAATCAGCCCCACACAAACATCTGGCCAAAGCGAGCCTGGGTGTAACTCAGGGGACAGACTGCAGCCTGACATCCCAGGCATCCCTTGCTCTAGCACCACTGAGGTTAGGGACTCCACACTCAGGAGTCCCCTGGCACAGAAGTATGAGAACCGGCCGCAGCAAGGAGCTAGAGCTCTCTCTCATTTTACTATCAGCACAGCTTGGAGGGGCAACCTCACTGCTGCCCCTCCCTCCCCCTCCGCGAGCCATCTTGCTCTCTAAAAGGCAGAGGCATCAGGACAGCTGGCTCTGCCTCCGTGTTTTTAGCTGTAAAATGGGTACACACCTAATAGCACCAAGGGGTTTTGTGTGTGAGTAATGGGATTAATACAGGTAAAGAACCTCACACAGCACAGAGCACGTCATAGGCTCAAAAGAGGTCATGTATCCCCATCGTTACTGCTCATCTTTCTGTTTTCTACTTTTTAAGAGTTTGTAACACTCAGAAATGAGTGAATCAGAACTCAAGGGCCCACAATGGCAGCCTGACAGGTCCTGGAAAGTGTGGTCTCTGTATTTTGAGGCCCATTGAGCAGAGACAGAGCTTGGAAGTTCCTGATGCTGGCTCATCCTGGACGTGGTAGTTTTGCATCTGTCTTGTATGCTCACCGAGTCCGAGCTGGAACTTGAGACTGTGAAAAGGGTCTTATCGGGCGCACAGAGCCTCCTTCCATAAACCCAGTAGAACCATCCCAAATGATACGATGGGGAAAGACCAGACTCTGAAGTACTGGCCAGTGGGCAACCTCAGTCAAGCAATGCACCTTTCCAGCCCCCAATGTCTGCATCTGAGAAATTCTACACTAGAAGATACTTACCAGCAGAAGAATAAAATGAGCTCATCTATGTGAAGCATTCAACCTATTGACTAGCAGGAGCTAGTCCTGAATAAACCACAGGTAGTGTCACCATTTCTACTGTGTTTATCCATGTGATCAGTATAGGAGAAATTTGGCTTTGAGGAGCTCAAATAATGTATAATCTATAAATTGTCAGTGGGAGAGAGAGCACAGAGAGGGACAGTGTATACATATCTTGTCTTTGGTCCACACAGGGCCTGGGAGTTCTCACTTGAGGACGAGTGAACAGGAAAAGAACAAGAACATGGCAGAACAAGAGGAGGGGATAGAAGACATCAGGGTGAATAGTCCGTGAAAAAACAGGACACGAAGACTGACTTAGTGTTGATTGTTTGTTTTTTGTTTTTTAAAAGATGGGAAGTTGTCTGGCATTATCAGCCATCTCCAGTGAGGAACAACCAGAAGTCATGAATAGTAAGAAAGCGAAGTCAGATGACAACCCCATGAGAAGAAAAGTGAGATGAATATGGAAACAAAGGGTCATATGAGCCCCAAAGTGGCCTCTTATCTACACAGGAGGCATTAAAGAATAGACGTGGCACGGTAAGAACATGAAATCCCTGACGTGGAGCAAACTTGACTCAATGTGTTAGAATTTAGACAAAGAAAAAGCAAAGAATTGAATATAATTGGGAGAAGATAAGAGAAGCTATCGAGAATAAGAAAAACGTGAAATATCTCAGTTAAAGGGGATCATGAGTAAGAACTTTGAGCAATAGGAACAAAAGTGACAGCTGAGTTCAACGAGACCAGGGAATTTTAAACAGAAAGGCTAATTCTATTTAAGCAGTGGAGGGGAAGGGTCAAAAAAAAAGAGAACAAATATTAGCAAAATAGACAAATTACAAGGGGCAAGAAAAATAAGTCCTACAAATATCCCACATTTACTGTAGATCACTTAAGAAGGAATAAAACTCAGGACAGACCCCACCTTCTCTGAGAGTAAATAACAGAAGGTCCTGAAATTACAGCTACATCGGTTTGGGGAGCAAATTTGTGACCCCAGAAATTAGACCTAGCAAACATATGTTTCATGTGTGAATACAATAGAAACACATTTACTCTCAGCTGGGTCAGAACAACTATGCATGCAAACTCGTGTGCAAAAGTATAGTCAAATATATGTGTAAACCCATGGAAATTAATCGAAATTAGGAATTGAATGGTGGTATTTAAGAACAGGCAGTGAGTAGGAGAGCCAGTAAAACCTAGAGTTGAATCCAAACTGCCTTTGAATTTCGGTGACAGGCCTAATAATACTGTAAGATAAGCACTCTCACTGCTGCAAATTATGTAAATTGAAGCAGTTTTTCAGAAAAACAATTTGGTAATTTATATCACAATCCTTAAAATATTTATTCTCATGGACTTCATTGGTTCAATCTAAAACTTCATTTTAAGGAAATGATCAAAATTATTCTCAAAGGTTTAGGTTGTAATATATTTATTTTCTCTTTGTTATAGTATTAAAAAGTTGAATATTAACTAAAATGGTCCAACAAAAAAGAGTGATTGAATAAATTATATGCAGTCATACAATGAAACTTTAAGTTGTTTTTTTAAAAACACTTAACATAAGAGTATAGTTATGACATAATGCTAAGTGGAAAATAAGTAAGAAACAAAACTGTATAAATATTACTATCTCATTTTTTAAAACATACTGATAGATACATTATTAATTGGTAGGTACTATTCAGACAAAGACAGAGGAAAAACTTGAAAAAATTATAAAATACAGAGCATACCAAAAAAAATGTATACATTTTAAGAAAGGAAAAAATTGTTAAAACTGTAATACTCAATATATACCAATAACAAAAAATGAATACAAGTCACGTTTGACTTCTGCATTTACAAGAGGTGCTCGAAGTGGTTACCATCAGTGTCCAGACACTTCTGATTACAGCAAACTACAGCTTGAGCAACGTTGGCCAAAGTGTCCACTTGTGTACATTTTTTTGGCACCCTGGGTATTAACTATGTTTATTCCCTGTCTCATGGAATAGTGGGAATTTTTCCTATACATGTCCATTTTGTTAAAAAAAAAAAAAAATTCCTACAGTGAATTACGGTGTGTAGAAATTTTCTGCATACCACAGGAATTAAAGGAAGAAATTAAAAAATAAAGAAAAAAAAACATTTTTAAAGGCAAACACACACAGTGCATTAGCTTCAAAATCTGTAGGGAAAAAAAACAGCTAGAAAGGGCCTATTTTACCCCTTCCTGGAATTCATCCAATCATCCATTCTTCCACCCACTCATTCATCCATTCAGCCAAGACCTATCGATCCCTAACTCCTGCCAGATTCTACGCTACACAAGAGAAACAGAGGTTAAAATTCCAGATAAAACCTTGGTCTTCATGGAGTTTACAAACATGCAGCCCACTCTAAACCAGTCACAAGGGAAAATAAACCCAAAGGAAATTGGTAGGAGTAGTTGGGAAGATGAAGAACTGAGTTTGTAGGTTTGTGGAGGAAGGTGAAGGTACTTCGTATGGACTTGAAGGTGGTACCTTGGGGACATAGAAAGAGAAGTCCGCCCAGACCTTAAGCACTTGGTCAGCAAGAAAGACTTTTGGAAGCAGTGTGACAAACTTTTTTCAAGTCTAATATGGCAACACTTCCTCTTTCTAACATGGGGTATGATGTAGGTGGTTGCAGACAGTGAGACATGGATCTCCTCAGTGCAGAAGGGGAAACCAACTGTAATGAGTTTAATTCCCCCACCCCACCCCACCCCCCCCCAATAAAAACGTGCTCAATACACGTCTACAAGGGCAGATGGAACTAAAAATCAGGCCTGCGATCTTATGGCCCTGACTACTCTTCACCAAAATAATTTCTCCCACAGCCCCCTCCAAGATCCAAACTCAAATGTCTCTCCCACTGTGAAATCTCCCCAACTTTTCCATGATTGCTGGTGCTCAGAGGACTGAATTCTCATTGTATACCCTTGACATTGGACTATATTATCATTCCATCAACAAATATTTGGGGAGGAAACCCCTATGACTATCTCCTATGATCCCTAAGTCAGGCACTAAATGTTTTCCTATTTGTTTGTATTTTGTTCGTTCTCATTGCCAAGTTTCCAAACCATAGTGAAGAACCTGACAAATAGATCTGAGTTCAGTGGTGAGAATAACACCTGTATGACTTTGCAGTCTATACATGAATTATTCATAATTACACACAGAGAATATTTTCTGGGTGTCTTAATCCTGAAACCAACCGAAAGACTCACATGAAAATCACCACTCCCGAGGCAGATGACCAGAGAGATAGCATATCTCACCCAGCCGTGCAGGCAGATACAGGCCCTGCTCTCCCAAACCCATCATATATCCGTCCGTCTTTCTGCACATGACCAAATACAAGCTCTGCCTCTCTGCATGAGTCATAAATCTGTCCTTCGGCACACGGCTCACCTGTCAGCAGCTTTTATTTCTCCTGTGCAACTGGGACCTCCACCTGGAACCACGGGACAGGCAGGACCAAACTGAACAGACTACAGAGTGGCAGAGGAGGTCCACTAGCAGTTTCTACTCTTCTGGTGGAAGAGAGACCCCCTCACCATGTTGCCCATCCACCATCATGCACAGAGCCCTCGAAGGCTGGCCCAGGCCTCATCTGTCCTCGTGTGTACCTTCCATTGCTGCACAAGCCTTCCTTCTTCACTTTCTGATGCCTGTTCCACACAGGTACGTTGGACTCACAGGTGTAGCCAGTATCCTTAACTGCTCCCCTTCTGAAAGTTCTATCTCCCTGATCCTTTTTCTAGAATCTCCTTGGATCCCTAGATTCAAAAGTACTTCCCAAGATGACTGAAGATAAAAATGAATAGTCACTAAATGCCTGATGATTGCTAGGCAGTGCAGCCTTACAACCACAATGTGATTGGGAGGGAAAAAAGACATATATATATATACTTATATATACACACACTATATATATACACACTATACATATATATATATATATATATATATATATATATATATATATATTCTTAAGACTACAAAAAAAAGCTAAGAGACTTGAATAATCCATTCTATGTCACACATTAGTAAGAGGAAGCAACACTGGGATTAAAAACCTGGGCTGCCTCTTTCCAAAGCTTTCTGTTGCACCAGAACTTCCCAAAGAAAAGGGCCCCCTAGCTTCCCACTGTATCCATCACTCTGCATGTTAATAAAAAAGAAAGATGAAGAAAAGTGAGAGGAGAGGGGAGGGGAGAGAGAATTGGTATGACACATTCACTCCCCCTACCAAGGTCCCCCCCACACCCCGCCACTTGCCAACCAGCAGTCAGCCAGCGTAGGAAAGCTCTGACCCCTCTCTGCCCCAGGGAGCGGCTCAGCTCAGCACCCTCTTAATTTTCCCCTTTCTGTTGCATTTCTCCTGTCAGGGCCCTTCCTGACAGTGGGGTGGGTGGGGGTGCTGAGAAAGGCGGGGTGTGGAGCCGTCCTCCAGGCCTGAGGGCGTCCTTCCCAGCACACACCTGCAAACCCTCAACCTCTTCCTAGACGGCTACTTTAGAACTTCAACTTTCACAGAAGCCTTTTTTTGCTGAACTTGCATTAAACAAAGACCTGGAAACATGAGTCAACAAAATCCAAACATTTATGCCCTTCATGAAGTTGTCTAAGGAGCTCCAACCCTTCTGTGAAAACAGCATTCATTGACACCTGCAAAAGAAACCACAGCTCTTCTGCATGCAGTCAGCCAACCCCCAACCTCAGCTCAAGTCAAAATGCCTGACATTGATTTGCCAAGCCCTGCGTGACCTTGCCTCACAGCTCTCCATCCTGATTGCCACTCATCCTCCTTAAGCCTTCTCTCCCCCCCTCCCTCCTTCCCTCTCTCCCCCCCTCCCTCCCTCCCTCCCTCAATCTGTCCCTCCCTCTCTCCCTTTGTTCCTTCTTTCTTTGCTTCCTTCCCTCTCTCCCTCTCTTTCTCCTTCCTTCTTTCCATCCTTCCCTCACTTCTTCCCTCAACCTTTCCTTCCTTCCTTCCTTCCTTCCTTCCTTCCTTCCTTCCTTCCTTCCTTCCTTCCTTCCTTTCTGTCTTTTCTTCCTCCCACCCTCTCTCTCTTTCCTTCCTTTCTTCTCTCCTTTCTTCCTAATAGATATTGAGCAACTACTCACTCCTGAGTCAGGAGCTGTTTAGACACAGTTTCCAAGGCAAACAGACCCAATGCTCTTTCTCCATTGCGTGTCCTGGTGCCTGCTATCCCATTCACAGACAATGTCCACACCTACTCGACCTGGATAAAACCTTCTCATCTTTAATTCTCAAGTGAAATCTCAAGGTTTTTCTTTTCTTTTTTTTTTTTTAAGAATTCTTCCCTATTTCCTACCATCCCTCCTTGAGCTGGGGTTGGGATCCCTCCATGGTCCTCTTTTCCTATCCGTTCCACTGCACTGCTGATTTTTGGTGTAACTGTCTGCTGACCTACCTGTATCCTCAACTAAATGGCAATTTCCTGAAAGACAAGGGAAAGGCACTCAGCTTCTTTCATACCTGCATCTTCGAAAGCTAGCTCTGCCACATACCTCTGTGCCTTCCAAGACCCCAACTTCACCCCCAACAGCCCATCTATTCTTCTCAGAGGAAATAGCCTAAGATATTGATCCCCTCAATGTCCAGCTCCCAAACTACACTCGCCTGGATGGCCCCATTTTTAGTTCTGAGTCCCAGATCACTATATCCAAGGGCTTATACAGAATCTCTACTGAGACAGCCAACAGTAAATTCACACAGCTTCTCGCATCACCTTCCCTTCCAAACCAGCTTCTGTGGTTTTCTGTGGGTTTCCCCAGAACACAGTCGCCTGAGCTAAAACTCAGAGGTCCACCTTTAGGCTTCCTTCTTCCTCCCTCTACACATACAAATAGTCACGCAATAATGTTGATTCTAGAAACTGAAAATCTCCATCCATATCTCTGCCTCTCAAGGGCCACCACTTTTCTCCACGTCTGTCATTTGTCTCCAGGATTTCTGAAACAGCCTCCTGATATGTCTTCTTGCCTCAGCCTGGTCTCCTGCCACCACATTTTCTACAACGTAGCCAGAGTAATCTTAAGACATAAACCAGAGGGTGTCACTCACTAGCTTAAAACCCATAAACACCTTCCTGGTGCCCGAGGATAATGTGTAAATTCCCTAAGAGAGACTGCAAGGCCATTCAGATCCCAGCCTCTCCCTTCCTTGCTTGCTCACCTCTCGTCACTCCTCCATCACACGGTCTCCAGGTAGACCAAACCTTCAATTAATGAAACCCCCTTGCTCTCTGTGGCCTCCAGGCTGTTATGAAAGTGGCTTTGTCTGCCTGGAATATTCTTTCCCCTCCCCATCACTTGGCTAGGTGTGAATATCACCTCATTATCGCACACCAGTCAGACTCACCAGGCAATGCAGTGACAGGGACAATTCCTCACGTCCCTGTGGCCCCATGGAAGCCTTCAGTGCCATGAAGCAGCCTCAGTGGGCCCGCCATAGCCCAGATGTTCCCCAAAATCCCCAGCGGGAGATCCTGCTGCTCCTCATTATCACTGTCCCCATAAATAACAGCAGCAACGACACCAGTCTGCAAAACCAACACATGCATATTTGA
Source organism: Rhinolophus hipposideros (assembly GCF_964194185.1). Classification (NCBI taxonomy): domain Eukaryota; kingdom Metazoa; phylum Chordata; class Mammalia; order Chiroptera; family Rhinolophidae; genus Rhinolophus; species Rhinolophus hipposideros. The sequence continues at coordinate 97,336,309 of NC_138051.1, forward strand.
TCTGTATAAACAGTGCATATAACATGACATTTCCTTTCAAAACTCCCTTACCACTCGGAAATTCAAATGAGAGCCTGTACTACCCTTGCACTAGAGACTAATGAGGGCATCATAAATATTTGATTAAAACCAAGCCAAATTCTCCGGGTTTTGCCTCACAAAATTTTCAGAAGCAACTGCTCAAAGATTTCTTGAATATCATAAGCATTTGGGGGTAGAGTAAAAGGTGGCTTCCCTCAAGAATTTTCCAATTGCTTCTGCTGTTGCGCAGGCTGACGGCTACTATCTCTCTTGAATAATGACCGACATTTGGATCGCTCTTAGCTTTAAAATAAACTTCCACTTTGAACTCTTGGTCAATGAGCTTTTGTTCACCATGAAGAGACAGCAAGAGAAAGGAATATTGGGCTACGCATCAGAAAATCTGCCTCTCAACCTGGCTGGACCAATTTCTGCCTCTGTCAACGTAGAAGGAGGCATTGAACATCACTCGACCTCAAGGTTTCCCTCTGCAGATGACGACAAAATAAATGGCTGCCCAAGTAAGAATAGCTTTTGCATACTAGAAATTGTCAAAGAAAATGCAATGAATTGGGATTATTAGTTAACGAGTTGGGCTAGGTGCCGGGTTACCTCAGAGAAATTTCCTCATTGAGATTCTCCAAATAATACCACTTATCAGATTAAAAAGGAAAGGACCCCTTTAGAAAACCATCTGTATCAAGAGATTTAGTCACATGACTTTGGCCCCACTGATGATAATTTTTTATGGGAATCGAATAATGTAAACTATAAAGAAAATACTTATTTGGAAGAGGATTTTTTTTTCCCATTTCAGTGGACTCTAAAGTAGTAAAAAGGATGGAGGCAATCTAGACAGCCAATAATAGGGTCAAATGATATATGATATAATTTGATATACCTTGCTAACAGATTGTTGTGTAGAAAAATAGAATCACTACAAAAATGTCTTTAATAATAAAGTTACATGCTTAATGTGATATCAAGTCAATGTATAGAGTATAAAATCAGACAGACAATAAGTCCATGTGAAATAAAGACCAAAACATTAAAAAAAAAATACCAAACTCTCCAAAATCTAAAAGAAAGCACTAAACATTTACCCAGTGTCTCTGAATAAGTAACGATGCCTAAGAATAAAAACGAAGGAGAAATCACCAAAAAATTTAAAAATCTTAAATAAAATATACCATAAATAAAGTTCGAAGAAAATGGCAGTGTAACAAATATAACAAAGATATCATTCTTTGTATTAAAAACTCATACAAACTGATAAGAATATAATCATTCCAATAGATAACTGGGTAAAGAACATTGAAAGATCATTCAAGCATGCAAAAAAAAAAAGCTTTTAATTTTTAAATAATCAAGCCTACAAGTAAATAAAGAAACAATTAAAATAAATGAACTATATTTCTCAAATGGTCAGCGTGTTGTTGTTTTTTAATGCAACTAGTCAGTATTGGGGGTGGGAAGTTATGGAGAGAGGGCATTCTGCTACAATGTAAAAAAAATTATAAACATAAATATTTAAATATAAATTAGGAACCTTAAAAGATTGTCTTAAAAAAATTTTTCTTATACTTTATCCAGTAATTTCATTATAGAAGTCTGTTCTCAAAGAAGTAAACACAGGTATAAAATCCTACAGATGAAATTTTATACCCCAAGATTCATCACAGATTACTTGAAGTAGAAAAATTGAAACAATAGAATTGTAACAAGAATAATCAAACACTGGAAAGAAAATATCAATTTCATTTATTTTTTTATTCAATTTATTGGGGTGACAATGGTGAGTATAATTACATAGGTTTCAAGCATACGTTGTTTTTCTTTTATTAAAATTAAAGTTTATTGAGGTGACAATGGTTAGTAAAGTTACATAGGTTTTAAGTGTACAATTCTGTAATACGTCATTTATATATTGCATTGTGTGTTCACCACCCAGAGTCAGTTCTTCCATCACCATATGTTTAACCCTCTTTACCCTCGTCTACCCTCCCCTCCCCCCTTACCCTCTGGTAACCACTAAACTATTGTCTGTGTCTACGAGTTGTTGGTTCTTTGTCTTGTTCCTTTGTTGCTTTCAGTATTATACCCCACATATGTGTAAAGTCATATGGTTCTCCACTTTTTCTATCTGACTTATTTCGCTTAGTAATCTTAGTAATCTCAAGCTCCATCCATGTGAGAATATCAATTTTAAAAGTATGAAGTAGATGTGTTTCTAATCCCATACCATTTCTGAAACAAACACAAAACAAAGAGAATAAAAAAGAAAAAAAATACATATATATGTATTTTATATATATATATATATATATATATATATATATATCTTCAATGAAACTAGAAAAGTTATTTTGAATAAAAATTGAACTATCATCAGTGAATATGTTGAAACAGGATGGCAAAACCAGAAGACCACAGATTCTTCAAAAAATAAGGAGATGATGGTGTGGCAGAGTATCCATGGACAACAAATCAACACTCAGACTTTCTCCCCAAGCTCCCCTCCAGCTGACCTCTCTCTTCTGGCACTTCTCACTCACGTAATCCAGCAGCATACAGTTCATCGAGAAGGATCTCCCCCATTCAGTGATGGAGAAAAACCAAGAACCAACAAAGACCTCCACCAAAATCCTAGGTTGAGAGTAGGAGAAGCATGGCAAAGCAAAAGTAGACAATAAACATAACTCAGAAAAATGTTGGTATTCAGTATTGTGCCCTAACATTGTCTCATTCAAGAAGAATAACCTCTACAAAATGAAAGATTAAATTAGAAATATAAGTACTTATTTTTTTTTTAAAAAGATGACAAATTAAAAAACTGGCTAAAATCAAGAAAAGTAGAAGAGAAAAATTAAGTAAGTTAAATAAGTAAAGGTCAGTTTTGAAGCAATAAATAGGAAATAGACTCTCCCACAATAATGATCAGCCATATGGAAGATAGGCTGAAGAAAACTAAGCACAGTAAAATAGAAAACAATTGACAGAAAGTGTAAAATTATAGAAGAAAAAATGATGGGTAAGGAAGAAGACAAGGGAGAGTCAATGCATACAAAATTGGTGACTGGAATTAATAAGCAAAACAAGTAGAACATGCAAATTATTCAAAGATGTAAATAAGGAAAATGTTTTTGAAATAAAGATTTGAATCTACATATTGAAAGGGCCTACAGTTCCCAGACAAGTTGAATGAGGTCCATGAGCAGAGAAACATATTTTATTAGAGTTATTAAACCTCAAAAACAATGAAGAAATCCTGCAGCCAGGAAAGTAAGTCAATTCATCCACAAGGGGGAAAAATCAACCTGCTTTTACACTTCCTGAAACAATCAATCCTAGAAAATAATGGAATAATCTTTAGAGCCCTCAGGGCAAGTTTGAGGCAATAATTTTATACCTACACAAAATGTCCTTTTAGAATACAGCAACAAATAGTTATTTTTAAACATTAACAACTCAGGAGTTTTCATGACCTCTTCTTTTTTTATTATTATTATTAAACTTTATTGGGGTGACAACTGTTAGCAGTTACATAGGTTTCAGGTGAACAACCCATGATCTCTTCTTAAAGGTATTTTAAAAGTTGCTCCGTCGCCATTCCAGAAATTAAAGAAGATACTATAAAAGAATTGCCAATTGCTGTTATATTACTTTAAATAAACTAATTAAAACAAATATTACACACCTGTAACATTGTGTGTAATGTTGTTATCAAATAGAATGTATATTCTATCAATGAAACTATTAAAAAAAAAACAGAAGAGGAGAAAAGAAAGGGAAAGTTATTTCATGAATACTGAGCCTCTCATCTTTTCTTTTGAGGGTTGGAAGATCATAATTTGTAATGTATAAAGCTTTTTATTAAATTTATTGAGGTAACATTGGTTAATAAATTGTTCGTTTCAGGTGTACCATTCTATAATACCTCTGTGTTGCACTGTGTGCTCACCATCCGAAGTCTGGTTTCCTTCTTTCACCAGATATTTGACCCCCTTTACTCTCTTCATCCTCCCCCAGGCCCCTTTCTTCTCTGATAACCACCGTACTGTTGTCTGTGTCTATGAGTTTACTTGGGTTGTTTTTGTTCATTTGTTAGTTTCTGTTTTATATCCCACAAATGAATGAAATTATATGGTTTTTGTCCTTTTCCATTTGGCTTATTTCACTCACTGCTATACTCTCAAGATGTTGCAGTATTTCATTCTTTCATATTGGCTGAGTAATATTCCATTCTATATATGTACTACGTCTTCTTTATCTAATCATCCATCAAAGGACATTTAGGTCGTTCAATGTCTTCACTACTATGAATAATACTGCAGTAAACACACACAGGGTACATATATCTTCCTGAATAACTTTTCAAATTTTTAGTGTAGATGCCCCGAAGAGGGATTGGTGGGTCATATGGTATTTCTATTCTTAATTTTTTTGAAAAACCACCATACTGTTTTTCATAGTGGCTGTACCAGTTTACAGTCCCATAGGCAGTGTATGAGGGTTCCTTTTTCTCTACAACCTCTCCAACATTTGTTATTCCTTGTCTTGTTGATAATAGTCATTCTAACAGGTGTGAGGTGATATCTCATTGTGGTTTTGATTTGCACTTCCCTTACAGCTTGTGAAGTTGGACACCTTTTCATACATCTTTTGACCATTTGTATATCTTGTTGGGAGAAGTGTCTGTTCGGGGCCTCTACCCACTTTTTAATAGGATTGGTTGTTTTTTTCTTATTGAGTTGTATGAGTTCTTCATATATATATATACATACATATATATACATATATATACATATATATATATGATATATATATATGATATTAGCCCTGATAAATAATGAAAAAATATCTAAATATGTTATTTAAATGTGTGAAGCATTTACCTGAAGTAATAAAAATAGTAATGTATGTAACCAAAATCAGGTAGTTTGAGGAGGACGGAGGGAGGGTAGGTGAGAGGAAATCGAAAACACCGCAGTGCATGCATTTCAGAGTGAAGAGTCAGTAAACACTGTCTGAAGAAGTAAAGATTGTGTATAGTCTATAAATTGATCACTATAAAAATAACTACTAGAATCAATGAGAATGAACCCATAATAGATCATTAGAAGAATTTTTTCCGAGTTACTAGAAGAAAATGGAAACACACACACACACACACACATATTTTCCCTCTAAAGTACATATTAACTTTAAAATGTCAGGCAAGGACAAATGCATGGCACAGAGTTTTAAAGAAAATATGTACAACCATTGTTAATGAGTAAACAAGCCACAGTGGAGACATGGCAGTCTTGACTATTGATGCAACAATAAAAACAGTAAAATTAGTGAACAAAGATGTAGTAAATATAAGAAGAAATAGACACACACACACACAAAGTAATGTTAGGAAAACATAATGCATCACTCTCAGCTCATAAAGGTAATAATATAAATAAAGTAAAGTAAAATAAAACAAAGATGTGAATCTACAATCATCTTAAAATAAAAAAGTGCTACAAAACTAAACAAAACTAAATATAGTCAGGATATAGGCTACATACCATAAGATAGAACTAATATATGGATAGTTAATATATATATAATTATTTCATATATAGCACTGATTTTTATGCTTATGTAACAGTCAGGGTTCAAACTTGCCACACCTGAAGATGTCTGGCTAATTGAGCAAAAAGAGCAGTTTATTCAAAGATGAATGGCAGTTCGCAGAACTGTGAGCAGGTCTGGGAGCTCTGCTAATCGGCAGCCCTGCAGAAAAATCCCCAAAATCATAAATGATCATAAAGCAACCTATTGGAGGATTTCTTCCCTGCAATTTTAAATTCCACAAGCAGCAAAACCCCTTCTGTCCCACAAACTCGACCCTGCCCCAGCTGCTTGTCTGAAATTCCTCGAATTGCTAAATTCTGCTTCTATCCTTCACATTTCTCCGGATGTTCACTCCCAAAAAGAAACACCACTGGGGTAAATTTGTCCCATGGATTCTGAGCCAGATGTTTGAATATTAGCTGCAAAATCAGCTGGGGAGAATAAATTTTGAGTTCCACCACTGGGACATTTGACTCACAGGGCTTTACACACCTGAAGCATAACTGAGATATCCTAAAAAGTCTTGGCAGCCAGAACACCTGGCCGACACCTGCCCAGTGTCCTCCAAAGCCAATCCTTGGGAGGAGGAACCAGGTCTTCTTTTCAAAATCCCACAAAATATTTACTGAAAAAGTGAATAATCACTAGGCCACAAAGAAAACCTCACCAAATGTTCTCAAATAGCTAGAGCACAGGTACTTTCTAAACACAAGGTAACAGTAATAAAAACGGCAAGATGGAAAGGATTCTACCCCACTTAGGAATTCATCAAATAAAACACACATCTACACAAACTCCCTCTGAAAAGAGGAATTCTCCTTAATGGCAGAACATCTTGCTAACATAATATTATAATTATATAAACGTTAAGCTCCTAACAAATATTCTATTGTTAAAGTCACATTCATAACTTAATTTAAATTAAGTCACATTCATAAATTAATTTAAATTATTTTTTTAAATTTTATATTACTAAGAAAAATGAATAAATATATAGAAAACATTCAACCAAAAAAAATAAGAAAATGATCAAAAAGATTGACACAAGAAATGTGGAAGAAGCCGAAGTAGTCACAGGAATGCAAATAATAAAAACGGAAAGCAATTAACTTGAAAACAGAAAGTGGCAGAAAGAATAAATGAACCCAACAACTTGTTTAACAGCAACAAAGAATTTAAAACAAAATTTTAGATAAGCCAATCGAAGATAAAAAACCTTTGAAAGTACACATACCTAAATAAAAATATCAAAATAAAAAATAAACACAAAAACAATGGAAAACAAAGGAAGTAAGAAAATCATTTGCTTAATACTGTACAAACATATACAAATACACTTGAAATTCTTGATGAAATGGATGATTTTCTAAGAAATCGTAAATGAATGAATTGTTCCCAGATAGACAGACTATCTGAATGGAAATTGTACAGAAGAAACTGAATATTTTCTTTTAAAGCTGTTCTTCCAAAAGCCCTGGGCTGAGATGGTTCCATGGCTGAACTTCAAATCTTTAAGAAATGGATTATTTCTATGTTCTTTCACTCCTTGGGAGCCTAGGGAAAGAAGAGAGGCTTCTAAATTCTTTTTGTGAAGCCAGCCTAACATTGATTTTTAAACCTGACAGAGAGGATAAAATAAAACTACAGACCAATCTCACATATGAATATTGATGAAAAATCCTAAATAAAATATTAGCAAATAGATTTCAGCGACACATGAAAGTGGTTTGAAGATGGCAATCTAAGCACAAACGGAGTACCCCTCACCACACACCCAATTCATAGAAATGATAGTAAAGCTATTTTTAAAACAAACAAATAGATGTATGCACTCAGAAATAAAATGGGGACTCTCAGAATGCCAGAGCAGAAAGAAATCCCTGAGAGAAAGTACACAGGGAGAAATGCGGCTTCAACGTGGTGGCTTGGACCTGTTCCTTCCTGAAACACGGCTCACACCGATGACAGTGAAATCGTATTTCTAAAGGCCCAAACCCACAAGGAAAAGGGAGACATGTGTTAGTTTTACGGCTGTACAGCTAAGCCTCCAAGTCTCATGACTCAACACAAAAGGAGTTTATTTCTCAATCGCAAAAAGTGCTGCCCATAATAGTGGAAGACTCCACTCCCAGACCAAGAGTCGGACCAAGGCTGTGGGAGTCTCAGCCCTCTCCAACGTGCGATTCCCGAGGTCGCCCGGGCATGGTCCCCCATGGGCAGAGGTGGGAAGGGGCCCGGGGAATCGCAGTGGGAAGTTCCGCGAGCCAGCCATGGACGTGTGTACCTCTCTGTTCACATTCTACTGCCCACTGCTCAGCCACAGAGCCCCAGCTCCCTGCAAGGAAGGCAGGAAATCTAGTTGGTGAATATGCTGAGTCCCAGCACAGCCCACCTTTCCAGTCAGCAAACACCTATTTCACTTCGCATACATAAAATACACTCAACCACACTCCCAGGAAATCGGTCCCAAACCCAGTTTGCTCTCTCTGGCCACTGCATTCAGCCCAGAGTCCAGGGTATATGGTTCGGCCTTCGTCTTCCCCATCGAGTTCAGATGTGCAAAGCTGCAGAGAGCCGGGGAGCACGGCACACATGGCACAGGCCCCAGAGATCGGAGAAATCAAACTCCCCTCCATCCCTCCATGAGGGGAGAAACCTTACAACCTGCTGTGCTCAGTGTCGTTCACTGACCTCACACAAGACCCAGCCTCCTTCACTGGCTTTTTCTACTCTCAATTGTTCATTGTGTTCTTTGCTCACATGGCTTTTTCCTCAACAGATATATTTGAATGTTTAGTAGTCCTGAACTTTCAAAACCCTGGGGAGAAAGCCTGAAGCCAGGATCTATTAAAGATGTTTGCAATCCTCAAAGCAGTTTTCCAAGACTGTGATTTTATTTTCTTTATTTTTTTTTTTTCGGTAGCTGTCTTCAAATACCACCACATTCTGATGGAATTCCAGAAGCATGTTATTTGAAACCTGCTGCATCACTGGCAAGAACCAGAAACCTTTGCAACAGCTCAGTACAAGCTACATGTATGAAGGTCCTACTATGTGCCTGGCCTGTGTTAGGCACCAGACATTTTGAAAGGTCCTACTATGAGTATGTCTCTGGTCTTGTGCTGGGAGTCCACATTTGGAGCTAATCCCTGGATGTCCAGGGGCTTTCAGCTTATGGAAGAGAGTGGCATATAAATACCCACTCATTCTGTCATTCATTCACTTGATCAATATTTATTAAGTATCTACTATATGCCAGGTACTGTGCTAGGCAGTGGGATACAGGAGTGCTCAAAATAGCTCAGATTCCCACCTTTGCAAAAGTTGCAGTGGGGAAGACAGTCCACAAACAAATGGCAGACCCTGCCTGCCACGTTCTACACTGGTTGCTTACCCCCACAACCCCATCCCACCCCCAAAACAGCACCAACAAAGTGAGAAGGGAAGAGTTGTTGACCTGGGCAAATTGCTTGAACAAACGTGCAAAGGTAGAAATGCATGTTGTGATCCAGGGGACAATGAAGAAATCAGTCTGATTTGAAAAGGAGGCAGGAGGAAATTGAAGCCGGTGCCAGCCATTGAGTGCTGAGCCCTTGTAGGACACTGGGATGGGAAGTTTGGAAGACCTTTGAGATGGAGAGAAATAAATAGCACAGCAGGGAGGAAAGCCAGAGAAACATTCTGCTTTCCAGAGCCTACTCACAGAGGTAGCCAAGGGCGAGAATGAGAACACACCCTGCCTTCATGAGATTTTTATTAAGAAGCAGAATAAGACGTCAAGTAATGGCTTATTGGAGAGCACATCCTCAGCAAGGAAACAACCAATGATTTCAGAGAACTATATTATTACTTTGTGTTTGCTTATCTTTTTCTCTCCTAACCCGATAATCATCTGTAGCTCTATCTGTCTTCTTAAGGACATGTGAGAAAATAGAAAAGGTTACACACGACCGTCAAAGAATTGCATATTATTACCTGGCTTTCCAGAGCTGACTGTGCAATTGTTTGTTTTTGATGAGATAACAATGGAGATAGGCTTGTTCAGAGCAAATGCTGCTCAAGTTTCATCCAGCCACAGCTCGCTGCCCCAGTCTCACGTATGACTGTCCCCTCCCATCACTGAAGTGTCTCAGGGACACCAGAGCCACTGCCAATTGAAGACGTCGTGAGAGGTAAAATCCTTTCTCTTTGACCTCCATGCCCACTGGACCAATGAAATGCCTATGTAATTGGGATGGAGTTCATTTCTGGTGATGGCTCCGGGTCCTTACAAAAGGTTTCCCTGGTAAGCCTGTTTTCTGCACCTCTTCAGACCTTACCTATGCTGGCCCTTCGTAATGAAACAGCCTTCTGCCTGCCCTCAATCCACCCACACTCCTTAAAGACACCTTTTCTTCTGTGAAGCTTTCCCTCGTCACCCGAAGCACATTTCATCATCGCTCCCCTTGATCCATGAATGCAACACACTTCACACTTCAAGGAAGTGTTTCCTTCCGCTTCCTTGTATCCAGGCCTACTTTGCATTGGGTCCCGGGCTCCCCGGGGGCAGGAATCTTCGCCAGTACATTTCTGAAGCACTGTACCTGGCACACAGTTACCTCTCCTTGGACCTTTGTCCAATAAGTGAACGAATAACAAAAAGTATGAGTCTGCCAGGAGCACAGAAAAATATTATTTTAGGAGTTGTGATAGACCCTTCATCTGATTCTTATTAGGCCACAAGATGCCCTGGCATTTCAAAAGAGAATCACGTTGATTCTTTTTTATTAGTATTCGTTTCAGATGTACAAAACAACATAGTGGTCAGACATTTATATACCTCACAAAGTGACCACCCCAGTAAGTCTATTACCCATCTGACACTATACATAATTATTACAATATGATTGACTCTATTCCCTAGGCTGTACTTTGTATCCCTGTGACTATTTTTAATTATAGTTGACATTCAATATCATGTTGATTCTTTATGAGCCAGTTTGCAGCGGAGACACCATTGACGCAGTGAAGGGAGCATCTCTGCATGAGGTCGGCCCTCTGTATCGTCCTCAATCTCACCTGGAAGGTAGGCCAGCCTAGTGTGAGAGACTGTGGGCTGTGGAGTCTAAACACCCGAAATTTAAATTCAAGCTCTCTCGCCAAAGCCCTGCGCATCCTTCGGGAAGGAACCCTTTGCTCCTGTGAGCCTCAGTTTCTACATCTGTAAAAGGAGAAAATTAAAAGCGCCACCCACCTCATAAGAATGTTGCGAGAGCAAAATGAGCTAATACAGGTAAGGCTTAGCACAGTGCCTGCCATAGCAGCATTAAAACACCCCATATCGTTATTGGTACCATCTCTTATTTCCATTCATGCATTCTCTATTCATTAATTCATCTCTTCAGCGAGCCAGCAGGTCTAGCTTCATATGACACAGTCGTCCCCACATGGAGAATGGTTTCCATAAACCCACAGAAAGTTCTTGGGCTCAGGCCAGGGCCTCTTGCCCCAACTGCTCCTACACTCCACTGCCCAGACCAGCCTTCCGTCTTCTGTGTCCCCATCGCGTGACTCATCTTGCATGGATGGCTCCACACGTCCCAAATCGGATGACTTACCCACAGACCGGCTTTCTGTTTCCAATGTTGGTCACAAGATGGGTTCGGCTGCTGCTTCTAGCCGCTTTAATGTCACCAAATAGTCTATCTGCAACGGTCCAGGCCCTGAGATCTCACACCAGGGCAGAGATTTAGAGTAGATTGCTTACACAGTTCCTTTCAGAGAAATTGGGAGTTACTGAGATGGAGAGTCCCGTAGCTTCTCAGTTCTCTATAAGGCCAAATCTAGATAAGCTTTTGGAAGTGATCCATCATAGTGCATTTATAGCTGGGTTAGTGGGGGCGTGGGTGGGGGTAAGCAGGTAGAGTGTGGTGAGTTGCAGACTCTGGTTGGACACTCAATGTTTCAGTTACTCACCATAGTGTAACAAACCACTTCAAAACTTAGTGGCTTACAACAGCAAGGTACTCTTATTACAACTCATGATTCTGTGGATTGGGGGTGCCAAAAAAAGGTATGTAAGGGGACACCTTGGTCAACGTTGCTCAACCAGTAGCTCACCGTAATCAGAAGTGTCTGGACGCTGATGGGAACCACTTTGAGCACCTCTTGTAATTGCAGAAATCAAACGGGACTTGTATTCATCCTTTGTTATCAATATATATTGAGTATTACAATTTTTATACAGATTTCCTTTCTTAAAATGTGTATACATTTTTTGCACCCTCTGTATATTTATTTCTCTTTATGTCTACCAAAGTCCTACCTCCAGATGTTATAATTAGAATAGAGAGGGGGAAAATCTTAATTCAGATTACATTAATTAATATGTAGACATTGATTCTGTAGCTTAGTAACAATGTATGTCGCTAGTTAACATGTGTATCGATAACCAAATTTGTACCTCAGATTATGTAGAGTTATTCCAGAAACCAACCCTGCGTTTTTCAAAGAATACAGAAAAAATAGATAGGCAATAGAATTATGCTGATTTTTAAATATAATTTTCCAGTAGTTTAAAAAGAATAAGTTTTTCATTTAAAAAGCCAGCGGGATCAGCAGGCAACTAAGTTCTGTTTTAGTTGGAAATCAGTGGGTGGGAATATAAAACCACATTTTTTTTTTCCTAAATGGAACCAGACAAGTAGTAGATATAGAAGTTGTAATCAGCCAAATTTCTTTTTTTAACATAAATATATGAGTAAAGAGTGGGGTTTTCTTTTTACATTATATTTTTTTAATCCAACATAGCAGCAGCGAATCACCTTTTGCTAATCTCTGTTCCTTTTTGCTGCATAAAATCCTTCATTTGAGGGGTGTCAAAAGAACCTTGTCTGAAAAACCCACTGATATGTGGAAAGTCAGGGATCTAAGAGGCCAAATCGCCCATGGCCATTTCCATATGAGAATAAAGGGATATGATTATCTAATAGTAAGTGTTCCCACTCCAAGAGGAGACACTGAGGCTGGGGAAGGCTGTTAGGCCAGAGATGGATAAGATGTGGTCAGTTATCTCAAATGGCTGAGAGGGATTGAGCCAGGGGTGAAGTACAATAGAACCAGGGATCTGAGAAAGGCAGCTGGGGCTCAGGGACCAAAAAGAACAGTGTCATCTGGTGACTGTGGAATAAGGACTAGAAGGGTCACTTTAACCTAGGCCCTGCACTAGCTACTATCCTTGGACCGACAACTGGACTGGTTTTTTCATCTACATAGTAGGGCTCACAATGCCTACACATCAGTTGTTTGACAATCAAGTGACACAAATGCATCTGAAGGGCTTGGTTGAATACCTGGCATGTAAGAGTGTCCAATAAGTGTTCCAAGAGGCAAGAGCAGGTTTAAAATTGGTCAATTATCCAGGAGCTCAAGGTCCAGCTCAACACCCAGCCAGGGCAGAAGGTAAAAGCAATCTGGGAACACCTCTGGGGCACCCCTAACACACTGTTTCTGGATAGGGATGGTGGTCACACCCAACCTAATAATGGCATCAAACACTAATGTATTTTTTTATGCCACGGATCTCTTCCTCAACAGCTTGTGCGCATGTGCATTTGTGTGTGTGTGAATGTGTGTGTGTGTGTGTGTGTGTGTGTGCAGGAGAACTATTAGCAAATCTAATCTTAAGTTCACTAACGTGGTTTGCAATAGAAACACCGAAGTAAATCCTTTGTGAAGGAAAGACACTTCCAGTCAAATAACTAATCAGAGCATATTTTTTCTGTTGCCTACCTTAGCTCAGTGTGTTCATTTTTACTACAAGGCAGTATTACTTGGTATGGATACTCATGTCAGGATATCAGGGTAACAACTCTGGCTCTTCAACTTACTTAGGCAAGTGACTTAACCATCCATGCCTCAGTTTTCTCATTTTTGAAGGTGGATAGTGTTAGCGCCTACCTCACCATGTTTTGTTAGGATTAAATGAGATTATGCAGGTACAGCACCCAAGATAACACAGGCACTTAGCCTAAATGCACAATAAATGTCAGCTACTGTCTTCTACTCCATTTAATGTTATTAGGCTAGTACCGCCATCAGACACCACTTTGGCCTAAAAGTCTCATAAGCGGCCTTGACAGCCACCTTTTTACCATCCTTCATAAAATTTGTCACCAACTCCTGTCAATTCTACAGCCATGATGTGTTAGAGGCTGTTCTCCCTTCTTGCCTCTCACTGTCCCTGTCCTGCTTTAGGCTGTCACTATTGCTAGCTGCATTTTCAGTGATAGCCCTAAGTGATTTCTGTGCCACCATCCATGCTTCACCGCAGGGAACGCCAAAAGCCGTCCTGAGCGGCGTGTAATCCTTGTGCAGCTCCCCAAGGTCAACCCTGACCTGACCCCGTTTTGCCTATTGCCTCATCTCCGTGTTCCGCCCTGGGTCCCCAAAGCCATCTACACAGGTCTTCTCTCCACTATCCAAAGAGACCATGATTTGCTTTGCATTTGAAAAGATAAAAGGTTTCCATCCATTACACCAATCATACTGAGAGGGTGGGGATTGGCAAGTTTTCTGGTTCTATATTTCAAAGTAGCTAGGCTTTGCACTTAGTGGGTTCATAATAAATACACACTAAGGAAAAAAGGAGAAAATCCAGGTCATTCTAGAGAACAAACATTTTGATGTGAATTCCAGAACATTCTCTGAGTTGAAAGTTACTCATCCAAGAATCTCCCAGGGAGAGATAAGCAAGCCCTCCTCCCTGAGTTGTCTGTAATTAGACTCTGAAAAATAGGTTCAGAGCATGTCACAAAGAGTAAGCTTTTTGTGAGCGGAACTTCCCCTGTCTTTGAGGTATTTTCTGTGTCACTCTAATCTTATATTCTAAAATCGTAGATGATTTCTGTCGAAAGGAAACAACTCTTGCTTTCCCTCACCATGGGTGGACAGGAGAAATGGGAGCAGCCCCAAACATCAGAAAACCCACAATTGCATGTGTTCAGCTATTTGACCATTCAGTTGTATTTGGCATGACCAGTATTCCCTTTTGAACGCCTCATGTGTGCAAAGTGCAAAGCTATAAAATAAGAGGGTGACGGACAGATGCAAATGGAGTAAGTATCCAGTTTGACCAGACTATAAGGTGCTAGTGGGTATGTGTGGAAAATGCCACTGGAAAGGTAAATTAAGGTGGGATGAAGGAGGTTTGACACTGAACTGACAAGTGATGCGTTACTCCTCGCGGGTGTCCGTGGGTCCCATTTCTCTCAGCAAACAGAGGCAGGCATCATGCCTGTGCAGTGTGACGTCTGCCTTATCGTACCAACAAGGCCCATGACCTAAAAGAAATCGGATTCAGGTCTCACTCTCCCTGTGTCCCAAGATGGAATGTTCACAAGTCAGGTGGCTTCCTCGTCTGCACACTCGGGAGGAAATGCTGGGAACCATGAGAATGGACTGGAACCCTGGCTTCTGAGAAGCAGCTCAAAACCTGGCTTCTGAGAAGCAACTCAAAACCTCCAGTGGGGGAAGCCCAGGGGCTCCCTGGGGAGGGGTGTGAGATGCATCGGGGAGCTGCAGGTCCCCGGGGCAGCCAAAGAGGACAGTGTGCACTGGAAACAGAACAGGTCTCCGTTTGCAGCAGCAGACATGGGTTCTAATTATGGTTGTCAGTCGTACCTTTGGTGGCATCATTAACTTCCTGCGTCTCCAATCGCTCTTCTGTCAAACGGGAAAAGACAAACATTTCTAGCTGAATGGATATCTTTTTTTTCTTCAAGGTAATAGTGTCTTAAAAGAACTTAGACTCATTTCCTCAATGATCAATTGTTTAAAATGCAAAAAAAAAAAAGGAAGAAGAAGAAGAAGAAGAAAAACAAAACACTAAATCTGGACTCAGGCTCTATGACTATAATCCGTGAGTAGACGAGCCCACAACAGCAGCACCAGGACCAGGCAGTCCCATGGGGACACAGTCAGGGCGGCATTCGACCCAGAATGACTGCGCATTATGTCAGTGTCCCTTCTTTACCCCTTTCCTTTTCATCTTCCAGACTAAACTGAGGGTGCTGACTAGAAGTACATTAAGGCGTTCTGTGAGGTTTAAAACCAGATCGCAGGACTGGTGTGTACCCAACTGTTCTGTAATCTGCAAAGTCCTGCACATGATGGGTCCGTTATTATTGCTGTTCTTGTCATTGCCATCGTCATCATCATAGGAGTTTGGTCCCATGGGGAGGATATAATGGTGGCCTCTGTCATCCAATTTCCTCATCTATATATATATGTATACTTACTTACCGACATCCTATATATCTGGAGAGGATTTCAGGCAGTTTAAAGCAAATATCGTCATGGTATGCTAAGAAAATTAAGCAAAATTTAAAATAGGAACAAGAAGAAGGGGAAATGCCACTATTTGTGGTAGAAGAACTAATATGACTCCCGGGCGGTAAGGTCCTGGCAGCCAATGTGAAGAGGAGAGCGGGAGCATTCCATCACTTCTGTTGTCAGAACAAAAGAAGCTGTCAGTTCTCCAGGAGAAGCGACTGTTCCCCTGATACTTAACACCAATAGGAATGTTTCTAGGGGTCAGAGGTGAAATCCAGGAGTGCCCGAGAGCAGCATCCCTGGCTGAATTGGGGCCCAGGCAGAGAAAGGCTGTCTGGGGAAAGGAGAGCTCAGGTGAGTCTTGAAGGGGCCCAGAAGCAGATTCAGAGAGAAGGGCATTCCAGGCAGGAAAACAGCATGTGCAGATGCCCGGAGGAGAGGATGGGCACTGTGGTGGCAGGAGAAGTTGTGCCCAAGTCATCATGGCAGCCCACTGCGTTCATTTGCACATGCGGGTGCCCCATAAACATCTGTCCAATAGGACAAAATAGCAATAAACCAGTCGGAAAATAAAACCAAAGGACCAGTTCTCAGAAATTCAACCAACCCCAACACGTCTGCTGCTTCAATGAGTCTGTCATTTAATAATGCGATATTCACAAGCTTTAGGTGGAAACATTCTTTGTCTTTCCCTTGCTACAATCTTTGTCTAAATAGTGCCAAGCAATATAGCTCTTTCTGGAATATTCTAGCACCTTAATGCTTCCCCAGCAGCCAATGATATCAGTAAACTCTCAGAGGGGAGATGACACAAGACTCCCTCCCGGGGGACAAATCCAGGCTGACTTTTTGAATACAGAAACTAAAAACTCCCGAAGCACCTTATTGATTAATTGACACTGGGTCTTATTAACTGAGTTTAGTCAATGTATTTTCTGCAACTCGATGGTGCGTCAGATCGATCCTGGGGTAGCACAGCTAAATAAGCAATAATAGCTAACAGTTAAGAACTCAGTTACTGTTTACTTAACAAACTAGGAAACCTGGCTTCTACATCGCTTCATGCAGGCATCAGGGATCCAGATAAATAAACCATTGTCCCTTTCTTCCATGGCTCTCAGCCCCTCCCTGGCTGTTATCCTACCTCATCCCAGGTGCCTATTTGCTCTCTCCCTTCCTAAATTTCACCCCACCCCCTTCTCTCTTCTCTTTTCCCTTCCTTTTTTTCTTTTTTCTCTTCTTCCTCCCTCTCTCTCTCTCTCTCTCTCTCTCTCTCTCTCTCTCTCTCTCTCTCTCTCTCTCAGGACATTTAGGATATGTGCTTTATCTTCAGTGCTTCAAACGTCATATTGGCATGCCTAGGAATGGGTCATTTTTCACTCATTCTGCTTCCTACCAGAAATGCTTGTCCCATCCAAAAGTCCTCACGTATCCTTTCAGCTCGGGGGGTGGGGAGGCATAAAAATCTCTTATTACAACTTTGACAATAATTATGTGCTCATTTATTTTTCCTTTTCTTTCAATAAATTGTATATTGTGTGTGGTAGGCAGAATAATGGACCCCCGAAGATGTACACATCCTCATTCTCAGAACCTGTGCCTCACAGCTGTCAGAGGAAGAGAGGAGCTCAGACATCACTCCATTCAGTGTTGCAAACAAGTTCGTAAAAGACGGAAGTGGTCAAGGGGACTCGTGTTTCGTGAGCAACTACTAGCTCCTCTGCCAACATCTCAGACTGTATTCTGTGCCTTCGCAGCACATGACAACATATTGTTGAATCTCTAGGAGTCAGAACTCTGAATTTCATTTAGCATTTAATTAAGTGGAATAGACCAAGAGCTCCATGGCAGTCCCCTGATTGCAATCTGTGGATGGATGGGCATTTTTATCTGAAAATGATGACCAGCTTATCTTCTGTCGTGCAGCTATCACGCATGATATGTATCTCTCGTTATCCCAACCAATCAAACACAGAAAGTTTATTAAGATTCTATCACCCGAAGTTATCACCAGTGATAGGGTTTTTCATCTGAATGTGCTTGTGCTCAATACCGTATTGTGTCTAAGAGATCCTCAGGGAGAGCCAGAGAGGGAAGGTTATCATTTAGGAGCTGCGGTGAATCTGCAATCAGTGAGCAAGTCATTTCAGGAGCGTGACCACCCATACAACTCTAAGAACCAGATCACTTAAAATGAAGTTTATAACTCCCATTTAAACAAAAAAATTGACATGGGGACAAGATGACATAAACAGAGGAAGAAATCAGAGCGATCCAACAATAAAATGGAAAAACGCTATTCCTCAGGTGAGTGATTGCTCAGGAAAGGCAAGCCATATGGTTCTATAGTTTGCTAAAAGTGGGTTTGGAGCTTCCTAGAAGCCATAGAAAAAGAGAAATGGGATCAATTCTAAGATTGGGGGACCCATGAAATAACTACAATCCATTATTCATGAGAAGTCAGTTTTCTTTTAGGTCATTTATGGAGAGGAAATTTGGAGTAGAACCCACTTACCGACTCTGGTATTATTAATTCATGCAATCAAAATACATCTATTCAATTCCCATTTATGTGGGTCACGTGTTGGCGCTGAGTTTTCAGTGCTGAATCAAACTTACTGCTTTTTGGCGTGAACAAGCCACACTAGGTGACAAGCAGGCAGTGACACAATCACAGTAAAATATGAGGGTGCTTCCAAGGAGGTGTGCACAGCATCCGCCACGGACCCGGGGACGAGGCAGATTTCCTGAGCTTTGTGCAATTGGGGAAGTATTCACTGACCAGGCAGAGATTTCAATGAGAGACCTTCATCTAGATGATCTTTCTGATGACCTAAATGAAGGCAGGCACTGAGACAAGCAACAATGATATGCGATAACTCATGTCCATCTCAGAGGTTTTTGATTCGTGTTAACCTCCCTTCCCAGGCTGGAAACTTCTTGAGACCACTTCTGGCTTTCCTCTCCAACATCGCATTCCCCGTGTAGGATCTGGAAATGTGATGGATGTTGAATGAACAGGTTCCTCCTAAAAGAATGAAGGAAAGAAGCGATATACTGAGAAAAGCCATGGTGATCTAGTCGTGCAGGATATTTTTGGTACTCGGACAACCAGAGTTACCTGTTTACCTGATGATTTCACCTAAGCAAATTGCTGAAACAACCTTGTTCTTCCAAGGCTGTTCAGAGGGCCACATAGAGGATTTATAAGTTTTCAGAGGTCTCTGGAGGTGACAAGACCATGTCACATTCTTGATCTCCATCGATGCCCACAAACATCTGGTAGGGGAAATATCAGCGTAGTGGGATATGAGGCTAGAGCTATGTCTGGGCGAATAATGCTGCGCTAACTCCTTCCACATGGTGTTATTGCTGGGATATGGGTTTCTGCCTCTCTCACTTGCACTGTGAGCTCTTCAAGCCAGAGATGGCATCTGTGTTTTCATAGAAAATTCCCGAAACTTTGGGTGGAATCAGAGTTGCACCACCTGGGAGCTGTGTGAGCCTTGCGCAAGTAAATAATAAAACCTCGCTAAATTTTAAATCCCTCCTCAGTCACATGTAGAACGAATGAAATTTGTCCATGTGCAACTCAAAAGAATTGTAAACCTGGTGCCCCCAAACCCAACATGGTCAACCTGCCTTTTCGCCCCCTCTCCAACTGTCCCTACTACCTTGGGAGCAGTTTTGAAGGACTCTGTTCTCCCCACTTCCATCCACTTCTCCCCACTCCCAGATAAGGAGTTCTGAGGCTCCCAGGGAATGTTCCATCTTCAGACTCTCACCCCTTTCCAGGGCCCAAGGACTTCCATCTTTCTTCATCATCCTCTTTGTTTTCCTGAGTTTTTACCCGGTTTTGGAACTTAGCCCCCTAATTTTTCTACTCTCTCTTTCTAGAGCCATGGGGGCCACTTTGAACACTTTCGGCTCTGCCTCCTGGCTGCATAATTCTTCACCATTACCTCGAAATATCTGACAACAACCCCTCCTCAGAACTCATTAACTCGGCTTCCCCGTTAATTCATTAGCACTCGAAAGCCCCGGCAATGATCTTTCTCTTCCTCCTGCAGTCTCTGCCCTTACAAATTTCATTTCTGAGGTTTCTCTCACATTCCGTTTATTGTGACATCACTTATGAAGTTCTCCCTTGACAGGAGAGGAGTCAAAAATAACTATATATCATTTTAAATTGCTCTGGTTGGTAACTCTGCATTTTAAGAATATCAAGGAAAAAAAAGTGTCTAATGACAGGGCTACAAGTGGATAAAGAGCTGACAAGATAATTGCATTACCAGATGCTCCCAAACACCAGTTAGCTGCTTCCCGAGCCAATTTGAAACAACGGGTGTCAGGTCAGTAATTAGGCTCTTGCAGACAAACCGGCAGTGCCATCCAATACTCTCTGAACACCCCCATCACTCCCATTTATGCCAAATTCAATATGAAACACACCGACATCATCCTTCTCCCGCAAGGCTGCCCAAAGTTCCCAGGGACATCTCCCCCTTCGCTCCTACAGGAATTAATAAAGTCAGTGCTTCCCCCACATTTCGAAGAACATGCTCCTGTGGTAGCAGTAGGTTGGTGCCCATCAACAACAAAAACACCCAAAGCAACTTAGACTCCACGTTTTGATTCTTCTCTTCTGACTGTTGGCTGGCTGATGTACTCACACTCAGGGCTTCTTTGTGTTAATTGTTTTGTTTGGTGCGGTCAGCTCCTTGGAAGAGTGCAAAGGAAGCCAGAGCCTGGGGAACTGGCTTTAAGTCCCAGAGGAATCATTAAATTGCTGCAAGGCATTGGTTGTGGTCTGATGCCAGAAGGACATGTCCTCATTCATTGACCCAGGATGGAGTCTACAGGGAAGGATTGGGACAGGGGCCAGACTAAGCCAGGGGACAGTGGTGTCCTGGGAGGGTGTCCTGTCCATCATTCACGGTTAAGAGTCATGAAGGTACAGCAACAGCAGGTGATGGCCCAGGTGAACCATCTCTGTTAGAGGGAGGGTGTTGAACTCCAATCTGAAGGCAGCAGGAGTGGACAACTTATCTTTAAAAGATTTGAGAGCAGTCATCTTTGGAAATGTTTGAGAGCAGTCACCAGTAGGCATCAGGGCTGGCTGCCAGGCCAAGAGTAATAAGAGACAGGACAGCAAACGAGGAAAACAGAGTGGCAGGAGAGGCTTCTTGGACATCTGCTGGTTTTGCCCACCCAAACTACATTATTCCCTTTCTTTCTTTCTTTATTTCTTTCTTTCTTTCTTTCTTTCTTTCTTTCTTTCTTTCTTTCTTTCTTTCTTTCTTTCTTTCTTTCTTTCTTTCTTTCTTTCTTTTTTTCTCTCTCTCTCTTTCTCTCTCCCTCTCTCTCCCTCTTTCTCCCTCCCTCCCTCCCTCCCTCCCTCCCTCCCTCCCTCCCTCCCTCCCTTCCTTCCTTCCTTCCTTCCTTCCTTCCTTCCTTCCTTTCTGTCTTTCTTTCTTTTCTTGATAACAAGCATCCTGGTTTTCTTTTAGGAAAACTCACTCTCCCACTCTTAGTCCATATGGTTAGGTGAGGTTGACCTATCCCACTTCCACATACCAAGAGATGAGTGTGATTTCCACTTTGGTCCAACAGAGGAAGCACTGGAATTATTAGGGAAGGAATGCTGTCTTTCTGAAGAGGTTCCTGAGCTAGTGTCGGGGGTGGAGGGTTACCACAAGGAAAGAGGCCACTTTAAAATAAAGTCAACAGTGGACAGAGAGCGAGGGACGAAGCTGGAGTGACATAATGATGCTCCCTGTTGCAGCCATGCCTGAAACAAGAAGCACCGTTGGACTTCCCAGTTCTGAGATACAATACATTTCCTTTCATGTGGTTTAAGCAAGTGGATTTCATTCCCTGGCACTGGAATAATCCTAAATAGGGCTGGACAGAGATCAGTCCCAGAGGAAACAGGTATAGGTCAGGCTTATAAGAAAGATTTCCTTAAACTGGGGAACATTCAGCTATCAAAGCTAAAGACGGGTGTGACAGCCAGAACAAAGCAGAAACACAGTTATACAAACTAGGGCACAAACATGGAGTGAGGGCAGTTGATTCTGAGTCCAAGTGTCGGGGTCTAAATATTTTCCATTCAGATGAAGGCAGGATGGGTCCCCTGGTTGGAGCTGGGAGCCCAGCTGGGGGTAGGGGGCACATGCTGGTTTCCATAGTCACACTGACCCAGAAATTGCTGATGGGCTACTTTCTTCCCTAGGTGGTCATTGGTTACCCATCTGTGAAATGAAGAAGTTAAACCATTTACTCTGTAGCTGTCCCTTCATACCTTGAACACTCTAAGGGGGAATCTAGACCCAGTGTGCAGCAGTGGTGAAGATATAATTCCCAGGATGGTTATTAGAGTCTCAGAATAATGGTTCCTTGGGCTTGAGAGCAAGAAGTCTGGCTTCCAATCCCATTATAGGAATCTTCCATGTTTCTCTCACCTTTCAATTGATCTTCCACACAGCTATCCAGGAGAGGCTCCCAAAACACCAACGAGAGCTTATTGTTTCTCTGGCTAAAAGTTTTAGTAGCTACAAAATACATCAAGTCCCAAAGAAGGTCATGCTTGGCCAAAAATAACATTTGGAGGATATTAAGTTAGAACAATCTGTTAGAACCTGAAATTTTTAAATTTTATGAAACTCATTATAATGCGTTTTCACATTCTTTAAAACAAAGACATAAGTGGCATCTATAAATGTTACATGGTCTGGTTTTATATGGTATGAGTTTTATCATTCATTCACTTTTTGTTTAATGCTTTCATAAAATCATTAGAGAAGGAACATACATGGAAAACTAGCATACGTGCTAGGAGTATGTGTCAAAATGTGGGTAAATCGCACGATGTCCTCTGAGTACTGTATTTCCCCAAAAATAAGACCTAGCCAGACCATCAGCTCTAATGCACTTTTGGAGCAAAAATTAATATAAGACCCAGTCTTATTTTACTATAAGACCCGGTATAATATAATATAATATAGTATAATATAATATAATATAATAATATAATATAATCATATAATAATATAATGTCTTATATTAATTTTTGCTCCAAAAGATGCATTAGGGCTGATTGTCCAGCTAGGTCTTATTTTCGGGGAAACAGGGTGTCACTGCCTCAGTTCAGTAATGTACTGACTATGCAGTGTTGGTTCAAATTTTTAAGTCATAAGAGGTTACTTGGCTTTTTTTTTCTTTTATTAGTTTCAGGTGTACAAAGCAACATAATAGACATTTACAACCCTCACAACGTGATAACCCCCTCCCCCAAGCTACTACCCCTCTGACATCTTGTAGAGCTGCTACAGTTCCACTGACTATCTCACTATCTTCCTTATGCAATACTCCACATCCTCTCTCTCTCTCTCTCTCTCTCTCTCTCTCTCTCTATATATATATATATATATATATACATATATATGTATACATATATATGTATATATATACATATATACACATATACATTTAATATAAAATATAGTTAATTATATATAATTATGTATATGTATATATATAAAATTATAGTTGACATACAATATTATTCTACTTCAGCTTCAGGTGTATAGTGCAGTGGTCAGGCATCTACAGAACTATGAGCGGTCCCCTGATAAGTCCAGTGCCCATCTGGCACCTTACATAATCTTTACAATATTGTTGATTATATTCCCCATACTGTCCTTCATATCCCCATGACTACACTGCGTCTGTTAATTTGCACTTTCTAATCCCTTCACCTTCCCCCTCCCCCTCCTTGCCATTTAGCAACCAACAGTTTGGGTTTTTTTCTACGTCTCTGAGTCTATTTCTGTTTTGTTTGCTGATTTACTCCGTTCTTTAGATTCCACATAGAAGTGAGAGCATATGGTATTTCTCTTTCTCAGTCTGACATCACGATGCTGCTTTAACACGTCTGAAACTTGACTTGAATTTCCAATGATCAAGAAGCCAAGGCTGAGTGAAATAAGTCAAAGCAGCATTGTCATGTCAGGTCACCTCTGGTCCTAAACATGTCCTCCCACAGGAGTGCTTTTGGCATGGAACCCTGAGAACTACGGACAGACCTGTATGGGGCAACCCCAGTCCAGGCTTTGGAGTCCCCAGAAAGACAGGTTCCCTCTCCCACCGCTCTTTAATGATGAGGCCATTCTTCTAAGAGTGTTCTATAAACATGAGTTTTCATGATGCCCTGTGGGAAAGATGTTCTAGACAATTAAGTTTTGGGCAGTCTCTGAGCTGGGTACTAAGGAGACAAGGGGAAGCTTTTTAGCGGAAACTCAAGGCTACAGACCCACACATAGATCATTACAATATAATGTGGCAAATGCAGTGAATGACCGACATACCCACAGAGTACCAGGGGAAGCCAAGTTAAAACTAAAATTTGGGGATGAGAGAGGAGGTATTTTTAGTGGGAGAATGAGCAAACCATGTGTTTAAGAACGGCCTGATGAAACCTGCTGCATTGAATTTAAGCAGAAAGTTTCTCAGTAGTATCACTAGTTTCCCTGAAGGCTACTAGTTAGTCACTGATGTAAAAGTTTCTGATGATTATGGGGAAACAGTCACTTCTAGTTTCATTTTATATAGATAGATAGAGAGATAGATAGATGATAGATAGATAGATAGATAGATAGATAGATAGATAGATAGATAGATAGATAGATGATAGATAGATAGATAGATAGAGAAAGATATGTATATATATTTTATACATATATATTTTAGATATATATAATTTAAAAATCTAAAACACTTTATTTTTCAGCAAATACAAAAGAGTAAAGGACTGTTCAGCAACACCTTCCACCATGATGAGGAGTGAGGCATAGACCACCATGGGCAGAGACCTGTGAACCCACTAAAGGATGGAGAGTACTACATAGGACAGGGGGCGAGAGGCAGTTCATCTGAGTCTCCTAACCAGGTGATGAATTATCTCACCAACGAAGCTGGACATAGCAAGAAGAGGAAAGGGATTGGGAGATTTACTGTGGGGAAGTAAGAGAATTAGAAAATTAATACGGTGTGCAGATTTTCAGTATAGTCCCTCCATTGTTTTATTTGCAATGCCCAAGTGAGTTAAATGATGTTAGAGCCAAAGATTGAGTTTACAAAGTTGATTCTATTCAGCCTGGTGACGAATATATTGATTGGGGATAGACCGAATTCTTGAGCCAGTGAATGACAGCTGTAAATGTACAAAGACAAGATCCCCTTTCTTATGCAAGCACTTCTTAATAATCCCCATTAGAAACTGGTTAATGAACAGATGCTGATAATAAGTTAGCCAGAGGAAGTGTACCCAAAAGGGACCCGATGTCAAAGGAGCCACAAGAGGTTATTAACATAGCCGCTGAAAACTACACAAAATGAAAAGTGCATAAAGAAAACAGAATTGTTAGGGTTTGCTGTACTTTCTACTAGCTTAAAATTTTATTTTTAGACTTAACGTATAGCATATATAGAGAACAAAAAAAGGTGGGGGAAGAGGGCATGGAGTTACACTTGATCTGGAATGCAAGCTCAGTGGTTTACCATTGAGTTCCCTGATAGTTCATATTCCTGGCTTCCTCTTTCCTCTTAGATAAAATGGGGTTAACAAGCCTCACTTCCCAGGGTTGTTGTTTGAATTCAAGTTGAAATAAGCAGACAACCTGGCCAAGTGCCTGGACCAGGGTCGGCATTCAATCATCTGTAGTCAATATTTTCATTGTTATGCTCAAGTTCCTCTTGGCAAAACTTGGACCACAAAGTAAATATTGACTCTCTAATCCCTTGATTTTTAGCCTGAATTCTTAAGCTAAATTGTCTTCTGTTTCACCAATTAAAAATATGGTGATAAACAGGCCTTGGACTTTTACATCTTTTAACCTGAGAGTCACAGAAATTGTTCTCTTGAAAACGGTAGAGAAAACGAATTTTTGCTCCACTCTCAACTATCAAACCCTACCAAAAATGTAATCTTAAAAAAAATTAAAAATGAGTGAGAATAAAGGTCAAACTATACCATCTTCAAATAGCACAAGGAAATTACCAAACCTTTAAACCATAAACTATGGAACATACCTGCCAAATACCATCTGGTCTAAATCTAGGTGGTAGAGGACACTGAGCAAAGATAATCTAGCTTTGATCTCAAGCAGAGTGCATTGTCCTTAAAATGTCAACTTTTTGAGCATTGTAGTGAACAGTTATTTGACTGAGGACCTAAGGTTGTGTATAAAATGTAAAAGAGGTGAGCCCTTTTAGAGATCCCATTCAAGAACATGGATTGCCTAAGGAAGAGTGAGCTCCAGGAATAGTTATGTCATTGTCTCCTAGCTGATGAACACAGGTGGAGGTCAAGTGGGAAAAGGGGGCAGAAATTCAAGATTGTAGCACAGAGAATCTGTGACCTTGTGGCCTTGTGGCCAGCTATACCCCGAATGAGGCAACACATCCCCCAGGACAAAAGAAATAATATATCTTGTGAATTCATTGAAAGAGTCCATTCGCCCAGAATTGAGGTTTCAGTCTGTCCCAGCTCACTTTTCCCTGATCCTTCTTCATACCATTTGCCTGTAGGTAGCCTGACAAAAAAAAGTTTAGCCATGAAAAAATGTTAATAATGCCAAAAAGAGAGATAAAAGAATCATAAATAAAAGAGCTATAAATAAATAAAATATTCATACATATAAATATGCATGTATATCTGTATTTCAAGGGGAATTACTCATCCTGATGGAAAAAGAGCTTAGGAAAATAATTCTATGTTATTTTTGAGGGGAATTTTTCTCTATATAAATTAATTAAAGGAAGCCATACAATGGTTCAAAAAAAGATTATCAGACACAAAAAGAACTGTTAATCTAAAAAAGAAATGAAAAAGAAAGTAATATTAGAAATGAATGCCATTTTAGAAGAAAGAAAAACACATAAAATTGATAAAATTGAAAAATAAACTTGATGAAATCATACAAAATAAAGTGGAAAAGAAAAGAAACAAAAAATATTATAGACAGGTTAATACATATATGTAAAAGGCTCAGTAAGGACCAATATATGTATAATTGCCACTAATGATGAAAATAACCAAAAAACAATTCAATGACATCTTGAAAGAAAATTTTCTCAGATGAAGACTAAAATCTACAGAGTGAGTAATGCATTGTGAGGAATAAATTAGTAAAAGATGATCGATTTTAAACTAAATCCCAGAGAAATAATTGACCCTTGAGGGTAAAGTGAAAAATCACAAAGACATCTAAATAAGAGAAGCAAGTTACTCAGAATGACCTCGATGTTCAATGTCAGAAGAGAATTGACTACTATAAGCAAAATTTTGAGGGAAACAGGATAATCTCCAAATTTTATACACATTAGCCTTCAACCGTTAAAGTAATAGATACTATCAATGATGCAATAACCGAGGGATTATAGTAGCCATTAGTCATTTTTTAAATATCTGCTGGACCAAAAACCCAATCAACAATGATAGGGATAAAAATAATGAACTCAGGAATAGAAAGTAAGACTAGTGGAAGTTATTGAGTTCATTCAAATATTAAAGAGTAAACAGCTATAAAAAGTATGATTAAAGAATATATGTTTAAAGATAAATGTAAAAAGCGTTTAAACTATAAACATTACATAACAGGGCTGGCCCGGTGGCTCAGGCGGTTGGAGCTCCGTGCTCCTAACTCCAAAGGCTGCCGGTTCGACTCCTTGAGTCCCACAAGGGATGGTGGGCTCCGCCTCCTGCAACTAGAAATGGCAACTGGACCTGGAGCTGAGCTGCGCCCTCCACAACTAAGACTGAAAGGACAACAACTTGAAGCTGAAGGGCACCCTCTACAACTAAGATTGAAAGGACAACAACTTGACTTGGAAAAAAGTCCTGGAAGTACACACTGTACCCCAATAAAAGTCCTGTCCCCCTTCCCCAACAAAATCTGTAAAAGAAGAAAAAGAAAACAAAATGACATAACAAAGATAAAACTCAATTGTAAAAATAATAATATAACACAAAAATCATGGACTGGAAGGAATGGTAATGAGAGGAAGACATACTAATTTTTCATGAATAGATACTTTGTAAAGTTGCAATACTCTTCTACAAAAATC
Source organism: Rhinolophus hipposideros (assembly GCF_964194185.1). Taxonomy (NCBI): domain Eukaryota; kingdom Metazoa; phylum Chordata; class Mammalia; order Chiroptera; family Rhinolophidae; genus Rhinolophus; species Rhinolophus hipposideros. Next base: position 97,364,377 of record NC_138051.1, read on the forward strand.
TTCAAGGTTTTGCTATAATTCTTATTTTTGTAGAAGATTGTAGAAGAAATATTTATCTACAGATCAATTCATTCTTTAGTTGCTGTTGCAATTAAGTAAAAAATACATCGATTTTTATTAAAATCACAATTATAATTTTTCTAGAAATATTTATTCTTTCTAGCTAAATTTTAATTTGTTTCCATTATATACATAAAGGTTCCCAGAACACTGCTTACAAAATGTTGATGATCGTTACTTCTGAATGATTTAAAATCAGGATTTTCTAAACATTTTCACTTTTCTTAATTGCTTGCATTTTTTTCATAATTATCAGAAGTTTTTAATAAAAGAACAATTGCTTATCTCTATAATAAAATTGAGCATCAAAGAAGAGCTAGTGAGACAAGTAAGACCACTGACCACACTGTCGGCTGTCCCCATTTTCTCGTGGTTTCTTAGGCCCAAGTCACATGAGAACTTCTTAAGTGATCATCTAATGCTCTACTTACATTTTTTGTGGGTTAAAAACAATCCGCCCCACATCATTCTTCATTGAGTCATAGTACCAAGTAGAGACATCTGATGGGCTGGAGCTCTAGACCATTGGGAGGAGAGGTTGGCAAAGAGACACCCCAGAGCAGAGGTCATTCCTTCTCGATTCATCCAGCGCGTCCCACTGCACTTAGAGTAAAACATGAAGTCCTCACCATGCCCCACAGGACCCCATGACATCTGGCCACAGCCACCTCACGGTCCCATGGCCACACCAGCATTCTTGCCTCTTCCCAAATGCTCCAGGCTTATTCCTAGTTTAGGTCCTTCGCTTTTCCTTTGCCTAGAATGCTCTTCCCCCAGATCTTCATAACATCTCCTCATCCAACCATCAGCTCACCACTTCAGTAAAGCCTCCTTGATTACCTACTCCATCTCACCCTAAAACCCTTTACCACTTACCATTGTTTGAAACCATCCCATTCATTCATTCCCTTACTTGTTTGTTGTCTTCCCCTGACTGGGCTTCAGGAGCCCAAGGACCGCCTCCAGCCTGTGTATTCCCAGTGCCTAGAGCTACTCCTGGCGTATAGTAAGCATTCAGTGAAAGCCTGTGGAACCAGGACCGGCTTCACAGGCGTCTGACCTGTGCAGTGACACATGGTCCCAAGTTCAGGGGCCCTGCACTTGAATTAATGCTCTGCTTTGCCATCTTGAGATTCTTAATAATTTTTGGAGAAAGGGTTCCATATTTTCATTGTTCATGGGACCCTGCAGATTATGTAGTCAGTTCTGTGTGGAATGAACAAATGAATGCTACCACTGGCCAGTCACTTCAGCGTCACAACCCCAGTTTCCTGCAAGGTAGAGAGGGCAACCCCTCCGTGCCTAACTCACAAAGCACCCTAGGATCACAACAGAGAGTGTGCAGAAATCACAGCCAAGGAGGTGTCTCTAAGACATACCCCACCCAACACAGAGCTCACCCGCACAGCTAACCACGCCCAACCTGCACTTTTGCAGCACAAAGTGATTTTTTTTTTTTTTTAACTTAAAAGACCCTTTGCTTTTACTGTTTCCTCTGTTTGGAATGCCCACTCTTTTGTCTGCCTGGCTAGATACTCACGACCTTCAGGACAAAGAGAGGGTATCTCCTGTTCTAGAAAGCCTTCCCATCCCAACAGGATCAGTGGACTCTCCTCTCAACTCCCGCAAAAGCTTTTGCTTGCTTTTATCATAGCGCTGTTCTCTCTCTGAAGTATGGACCATTTATTTCTTTATTCACAAACCTCTCCTGCTTTCCCACTGTGTGTCAGGTCCTATTATTGACACCTGGAATCCAGAGGTGTCTGAAGCTTCATCTGGCAAGACAGACAGACAAGTCTCCCAGCTCTTCTTCCCCTTTAGCTGAGCCCACAGAAGGCGCTCACTAATAGTGGAGGGAATGAATAACTCAAAGTTAGGATTAGGACTTGGGGGTCCTGGATTTTTACCAAGTCTCTGCCACGAATGTGTACCATGACCTTGGATAAGTCATTGGCTCTCTCACATGAGCAGTGTCCCCTTCTGCAAAGCAGGGGGAACGAAGGGTCAGATGAGTTATCCTCTCTCTCATCTTCCCTCTTGCTAGACCCCAGAGTTTACAAATAGTCAATAAAATACCATGGAGTATTTATTTATAAATACCAAGCCAGTATTTATTAGGCACTTCTCAGGCACTGGGTACTTTGAATTGCTTCTCCTCGGGTCCTTACAAGGACCTTGTAAGTAGATGATTAGCCTAGTTTTCAGAGGAGAGATTCATGACTCAGAGAATTTAAATACATTTTGTCCACCATCACACAACTTTTCAATGATGGCTCCAGGATGAGAATTGACCTATCTGACCCAAAGCCCATGCTCCAGACCACTAGACAGCACTGCCCCCACGCCTCCAAGTCCCAGGTCCCCAGCTGGTCTAAAAACAGGAAGCCAAATTGAACTAAAAGACAGAGTAGGTAATTCTGCGTATTTCATGTGGGTTTTCCACTGGCCACCCTCCAGTTAGCCAGGGTTGGAAAGCTGGACGTCCCCCTCTTCTGGCTGACACAATGCACCCCCAAATCCATGGCATTCAATTTCCAAGAGGCTTCTGTAAATCGCAGCACAGAGCCCAGGCCTGTCACTCACACCCATCTGGGTCAAACAGAAGAAACGGTCTCGCCCCAAGAGACTGGACCCCATATGCCTTTCCATTGATCCAAGGTGACAACTCGGGTACTTGAGTTGGTGACAAAAGAGCTCCAGCCTGGCTGCCAGGAAGAGGGTCATGTGTAGAGCCCCCATGTAGCTCCAACCCTCTCGCCACGCTCACCCTCTGACAATTATTACCGCTGCAATAAATTCTTCGGTAAAACAAACAGACGCGCTGTAAATTTATTAGTCTGGGCACTCTGTGTTACTTAACGTAACGGCTAGTCTTAAACAGGTAACTACTGCAGTAAATAAACCAGTTTATTTAAGCACTGTCAGCCCTAAGTGTTCACTAGGGCCTGGAGAAATGGCATTGGCCTTTATAAGCATGATATATGCCTGTGTAAATTACGTTTGCCCACTCAGATATCTGATGGTAACACACCACCTGGGAAGAATATGGCACCTCAGAACATCTCTGTGAAGTTCAAAACGTCTATGCACAGGAGCCCCAGAGCTCTACATGCAAGTGTAATGTCAGTGGTAAATCAACCAGGGCCCTGACCTCGCTGGTTATGGGAATTCACGAAAAGTAGATGGAGATTTTTCTGCTGAGCTGTTTGTGAGAAACTAAATGGAGAGCAGAAAAGAGGAGAAAAGAGAAGAAAGCTAACATGTAAGGATGGGCCATTTATGGCCAGGCAGCCAGGCTGCATTGTCTTTTTATCCTGCAGGGCCTAGTGCGTCTCCACACATCAAGTGTAGACACGTCATAAACGTTGGGCCTCTGTGTGAGATTCTAAAGTGGGCTCCTTACACAAATGTGTATTGGGAAATGTATTAGTCTCCCAGAGCTGCTGTGACAAAGGACCACAGACGGGGCGTCTTAAAACACAGAAATTCATCTTCTCACAGTTCGGGAGGCTGGCAGTCTGAAATCGAGGTGTCGGCAGGGCCCTGCTCCTCTGGGGCTCTTGGTGGACCCCTGCCTTGTCTCTTCCTAGCTTCTGTGATGGCCGCCCATTCCTGGCCTCCTGTGGCCTGCAGGCGCGTCACTCCTGGCTCTGCCTCTGTCCTCACCTGCCTTCATCCTTCTGTGCCTGTTGTCTTCTCTGCTTATGAGGACACTGGTCATGTTGGATAAGGGCCCACCCACCTCAAGTATGACCTCATCCTACCTAATGACATCTGCGATGACTTATATCCAAACGAGGGCACATTCTGAGGGTCAGGGAAGCACTGATTCTGGGGGACACTACCTAACCCAGTGCAGGCACATGCCACTCATCCACGGGATCTGAAGTATCATCTTCTTTCACCTTTGCAGCCCTTTCTGGGGTAGGAATCCACATGCCCGTTCCACAAATGAAGACACTAAGACTAGGAGAAGTCCTGTTACTTTTATGTCCCAGAGCTGGTAATGGAAGCCAGTGTTCCAGCTCAGCTCTGATGCCGAGCTGCTCATTTCTCCCAGGGCACCCTCTCGAGAGAGACACTTCTCTCTGTCCAGTGCTTAAACCATGTGACGGCTCCTCTCAAGCCCTCTCTCTAAAAGGCAGCATGCACACAGGCGTGCATGTGTGTCTATGTGTTAATGACGTTCATCTTATTGGAAAACATAGTTTGAATTGTTTAAAGACCAATTGCCAAAGCTCCAAGCGCTGGGGCCAGGAGAAGATAGTATATAATGGAACCGGAGCTTTCTTCAGACCATATTTGGATTCAACTGCCTGTTATCCAGAGCCCTGAAAATAAATGCGCCGATAAATAATTATTTCCTGCCCCCACACATTACCAAATATGACTGTGCCTTGTCACAGCCAAGGAGCGGGCCCCATTGTTCAAATGCCGGGCCCCACCCCCACTTGGCTGCAAAAAATGTGGCTTCACTTTTCTGTGAAACCCAACTCAAAAGTTAGAATGGCACACAATCAGCAAGCTGACTCCCCACTGCCCAGCCCTGGGATCAATTAGCTAAATACAGAGCAATTGGGGCTTTCTCCGAATACAGCAAGGAAAACAGTCTCTTCAGGATCTGGTCATTCTGGAAACTTCTGCTTGAGACATGGAGCTTAGAGCCCTGCACTGACACAGCGGCCCCACTCAGACACACCTTTCTCCAAAGTCACACCTTTCTCCACTGGAAGGCACACTGAGAATAATTCATTGCATTTTGGCTCGGGGTAAATTCTAAAAGAGAACGAGGACAGTGAATATCATTTAGTCCCTCCCAAGGAGGGAAACTTCAACAGTGATGGCAACAACAAAATACATGGGTTTTTTAGACACAAACAGGCCCAGATTTGAAACCTTCTCCACGACCCACTGGCTGTGTGACCCTGGACAAGTCATTTCACCTCCGTGGTCTCTTTATCTGAATGAATCTTGCTACCTACGTGTAGATGAAACGAGCTCACCCAGACAAAACTCCTAGTCCGGATCCAGATTTAAACATTAGCTCTCCTCACGCATCCTCCTAAAACGGAAGAACAAGGTGGGTGTTGACCACTACGCTGTACACCAGCAGAGTCAAAACCCAAAGCCTCCATCACAGTCAAGCTTACGATGTCCGGTGTAGACTTCGTCAAGGACTCCCTATGGGGTGCGGCCTGAGGAAGGTGTGTTTCTGCCCCCGTGTCTAGACTCTAGTACGGTCTGAATCCACAGCACTGGTACTGTGTGTTGACTTGTGCCTCTGCCCCACTAGACCACGACCCCTCGACAGCACACGTCTTGTATCATTCAGCTCAGTATATCAAGTGCCTGGTAGAGGGCCTGCCACATGGAAGGCTTTCCTCAATACTTTCTGAACAATCGAAGGGGATAGAAATGCTCCCCAAGCCCCGTAGCACCTGCACTTCCCCTGCCATGGCCCTGGGCCATTCTTGTCGACATGGGGTCCTTCCTTGGAGGATTGCAAGATTCATGATGGCAGTATCTCAGGGACACACAGTGGCATTCCTATAACTTTAGTGCAATACCTGGCACATAGTAGTTGCTCAATGAATCATCGCTGATAAGAGATTGCGAGGCTTTTAACAGCACACTGGAGGAAATGAAGGGGAGAGTAAATTTAATTTTATGGAGCACTTACCATGTGCCAGATACTACAACCGGCGTTTTTCTCTCTGTTAATCATCACACACGCACACACGTGTACACATATACACGTACGTACAGCAGGCTTATTCCCATTTTTACACATGAGCAAAACTGAGGTTGGAGAAGTGAGTCAACTTCATCAAGACCACACAGTGCAAGACTGTCAGAGTTTGAATGAAGCTCAGGTCTGACTGCGAAATCCTGGCTACAACACACTGTTTCTGCAAGATCTGAGGGAGGCATCGCCTGCTTTGCCATTTACCTAGAACCAGCCAGGAGCCCATGCCTTCTTGACCTCTTGCCATCCCTGGTGTGAGGGACCCACGGTGGGAGCCAGCCTGGCTGAGTGGTGCCCATGCTGGCTGCTGGCAGAAGCAGGGCTGGACCTTATTTCTGGCCAGCACACCTTTATTTCCCTGAACTTATTCTGCACGAGCTCAGCACCCTGAGAATTCACAGCTGAGATGGTGGTTGTAGGGAGGGGGAGACCCTCCTCCGAGACCTCTGTGCAGGGCTGACCCATGTGCAGTGTGAGCGGAGCCAAGCACATGTCCCGGTGGCCGGCCGCCACGAACCAAGGGATGGAATGCTGCCTGCGGTGGCCATGGTTTCCTGAGGCATGTGTGAGGTCACTTTACAGGGTGGAATCGAGCCTTCCACGTCTGCCCGCACACCCAGTGAGCCGTGAGGGTCGGGGGTGGCTGTACGGCAGCTCTGGGGATTCACAAAGGAACATCATAAATCCAGAAGGCACAGACAGCCTACGACGGCCAGCAGCCAGAGAATTAAATAGTGACTGAGTGTGTGCTGAGCTCTAGACCAGGCTCCTTACTCTGATCACCCCATCCAATCCTCAAGGCGATGCCCTGACGGCCATTTTGCAGCTGAGAAAACTGAGGCCCATCAGACATTAAGAGAAAGAAGACAGTGATGGAGCAAAGTGCTTCTATTCCACCCCCAATATTAAATTTGGGAACAAGAAGTCAAAATTCTAATCTGGAGATTTCTCAAGCAGATTAAGAATAATCTGAGAGTAAACTCTGAACAACGGTGAGCTAGGCCTGTCTCTTCCTTCTTAAGAAAGTTACCACGACAAACGTGTTCACTGGTATGGATTGCTGGTTTGCGTCCCTCTCTTCAGCCACCCTGAAGGGGACAGCCACACTTCGCCTTGTGCTCTGATATGCTTCTTTGGGGCTCAGCGGGGTGTGTTGTAAAGGTTCTATGTGGGTGTTTCTCTGCAGGTTCTGATCAGGTTTTTCAGAGTGGCAGCTGCATCGTACTTTGGTATCTACCACACACATGGCCATACGTGGGCTCCCATCTTTGCAAGGCAGAACCACAGCCACCTAATGGTGAGGAAAGGAGGCTCACAGAGTCTGGGGCAGCTACCCCCCAAAGGATAGTCCCCGAGGGCAGACTCAGCACTGCCCCTCCAGCTGCTTTGCACTCTGTGCTCTGATCGTGTGGCCCACAGAAGCCCCTCAGAGAAGCCCCTGCTTTTTCAGCACCCCTGAGGTCTACAGTCTCCAGTCCCTACCCCATGTGTTTCCTTCCAGATTTCTCTATGGACACGCCTTGAGCAAACTGGACTGGCCCCACCTCATCTCCAGCCCAATGGACACATCCGCCTGACATGTCTTTCCAATTAGGCCAGTCTTGAGCTGCGAAACGGGAAAGCACTCATAACCTCAGACCCATCCGGATGCAGGAAAGCGGGCAAACAGCATCCGTGGCGTCAGCCCCGAGCCACCACATGACACAGCCAGCCTCTGCCTGTCTGACCCTGCCCACCCCTCCTGCAGCCCCAAGAATGGCAAAGGGACATCATGCCCCACCACTTTGTATCTGGGACATCTTGAGCAGAATTCTCCTGCTCTCCAAAACTCCCAAGAATCTCCTGCAAATGCAATGGGACCCCTACCTTAAAGGACTGTGGTAGAGACACACACCATGAGGTCATGTATGCCTAATGCAGCCCAGCGCCTAGCACCTCGTGAGTGCTCACTCGTTCCAAGGACCCGGCAGGCTCTTTGCACAAGCTATCCCATTTGTGCCTCACAGCTGCTCTGAGAGGACAGTGTCTTGGTCCCATTTCACAGGTGAGAAACCTGGGGCAGGGTCTGTGTAAATTGCAGTAGAAGGAGCGTATAGTTCGGAATCCACTTCAGATCCCAGCCCCACCATTTGTTTTTTTAGGATTGACTAAGGAGACAGTCGAGCTCATACCCACCACGGTGTTTGAACAGGTCATGTCTAATTCCTCTTCTTCACAGCCTGCGGGTGGCGTTTTGGGCTCCACTGTGTGTGTAATGGGGGCAGCGGAGGTCCAGACTGAACCTAGTAGGCCCACCACCCCACCCCAGGTGACATTTAACTTTGCGGCAGGCCCTGCAGCTTTCCAAGCCTTGTACTTCACGTAGCATGTCTAATCCTCTCTCCTCACTGGCTCTGACAGAGGACGCAGACCCTGCACTCCTGAACATTTGGACAAACACCAAACACGGAAGGAGCTGGGGTCTGCACTGGGTGGACGGAACGAGCAGTTCAACGACAGTGGCTTAAACCCACCCCTCCCCAAGCCTCAGGAGCCTCCCTTTGGCTCTGAAGGGCCTGACGACAGTTGTTCCAGAAAGATCCACACACAGTCTTCCGTGTGGCCCAGTCCAAGACTCAAAAATAGGTGCTTCTCAACAAAGTCAACACATAGGTAGCATATGACTCAACAACTCCACCTCTGGGGAAAGCTGGAACTTGAGCAGGTATCTATACACCTGTGCTCTAAGCAGCATTATTCTCAACAGACAAAAGGCAGCAAGTGTCCATCGAGGGATGATGAATGAACAAACGCGGTGCATCCATTCAATGAGGCATCGTTTAGCCTTAGAAATGGAAGGAGACCCTGACACCTGCTGAATAAACATGGATGGGCCTGGAGGACATGATGCTGAGTGGAATACGCCAGTCACAAAAGGACAGGTATCGTATAATTCTACTTCAATGTGGTCCCTAAAATAGGCAGAGCATAGAGTCAGAAAGAGGAATGAGGTGAGCAGGGCTTGCGGGGGAGGCAAAGATGGGAAATTAGTGTTTCATGGGGATAGAATTTCATTTGGGGAAGATAAGAAAGTTATGGGGACGGACGCTGGTGACGGTCACACAACATTGTGACTTTACTTAACGCCATGGACATGTCTTCTTAAAAATGATTGAAAGCGTACATTTTATGTTATGTATATTTTACCAGAAAAAAAATAAAGTAAAAGAAAAAAGGTCGGCTAAATGTGTTCAAGGGGATCCTCCTCCCAAAAGTTCAGTTCAGTGGCCACATGATGTGGTCCCTCAGCGTGTCACAGGCAGCACAGTGTGACCACGTGTGGCAGCCAGGAAGGGTTCCCCCGGAGGGTAAGCTGAGGGTTCTCCTCCCAGGATCCTTTGGGAAACCCCAAATTGGCCCTTGCCCAGCTGCCCACGTACCCTCCTCCTCCCCAGGCACTCAGGACACCCCCTTTCCACAAGTACTGTCCACATGGATGGGTGTGGGGAGGCCCTCTGAGAGTTAGGGTGCCAAGAAATGGGCCCACTTTGGGTAGGAGGAAAGAACTTTCTAACAAAGGGTGTTTCAGATCATCATCTCAGAAGGTGGGGGAAGAGGGTTAATGAGGGAAAGAAAGATTGATGTTTCTCCCTGAAACTTTACAGTCACAGATTTTAATGCAAAGAAGCTGTTGAGTGTGAGCTGTGCATCTTTGATGAAAATTAATACAGTAAGTCAAATGCCTTCCACATTGTCTCCGTTCCCACCGAGCCCCCAGCCTCCTCAAGGCGCGTTCACTTCTCAGAGAAGGAGTCAGCGGGACAGGCCTCTGGGCACCTCTAGTACCTTTATTTCAACCCACACCGTTTGCTTATTTAGAAAAAAAAAATCTGCGAACATAACGTAAAATAAAAATAAAAAGACTGCCAAATAACTACAGGTACCAAGCCTGATGTGTTTGAACCCTGATAAAGGACAACTCTTTCAAGCTGAGAATAATGCTAGGAACACATGGCATGAACCTCTCCCTGCCCCCACCTTTTCTCATAGGAAATCATTTGTAAATAGTGTGTGTGTGTGTGTGTGTGTGTGTCTATGCACCTGTGTGTTTGTGTGTGCACGCATGCACTTGTCATTACTTCTTACAGTCAGCTGGACTCTGGCTTCATTTCAAATTGCTGTAAGATGCATTTAATGAATTTAGGCCTGTGACATCCCAGTTAGTAAGTGTGTTGAGCATGTGAGTGTGTGAGTGTGTGTGTGTGTCTGTGTGTCTGTGTGCCTGTGTCTGTGTGTCTGTCTGTGTCCACACCACTAGCACACCAGCCAGGCTTTTACGTTCATAAACCCAAGTCTTTCTCAGCTGGAAGGAACCAGGGCTCCCTAGTTCAGTGTATATTTCTGGAGGGAAACGGAGCCTCTGAGAGATTACTTGTCTAAGGTCATATACAGAGCTTTCCTGCCTCCTCATCCAGTGCCCCTGTCCCCACACACCAGCCCCTGCACAAAGGGCCACTAGAACTTGGGAATTAGGCCCAGGGAGCTGCCCACAGAGCCAGACAGTCTTGAATATTGGTCTAAAATATTACACTATTTTCGTTGAGACATTGATCATACTGCTCAGACAGTATCTTCTAGAAATAAGTTGGCACCTCGATACGGCATTTGTTACAAAGCAATTGTTTTCACTCAATATTGCACTCATAATTGTTTCATAAACATCCATTAATTGGAATCGTAACACGCCCTTCATTGTTTCCAAGCAAAGTCCTGCTCCAAGTCTTCCATACCCTATCATCACGGTATAATTTTTCTGCCATTATTTTCTTTTTTAAAAAAATCAATAAATTGTTTGTGATTTCTCTAATTGAGACCACATGCCTATAGCATAGAAATTCAACGTTTACCTTAAACAGTAAATCTATTCTGTCAGATCCGATGATGTGAGAGTTGTGAGGAAAAGATAATGATCCTATTCCAGGCTCACACACACACACACACACACACACACACACACACTCACACACTCACACACACGCGCACGCGCGCACACACACACACACAGCACTTAGCAGGAAGTTCCCTAAGAGCAGACTCCAGGGTGCGCGGTGTTTCGCGGGCTCCTTCCCTCGCCCTGGTGCACACCGCATGCAGCTCTCTGCTGCCCACACTGATGTTTCTCCTCGTTGCTGAGTGTGAGTTGAACCAGGATATGGAAACTCACCCAGTGGCCACTGTCGTGGCAAGAGGAGGACTGAACCAGGAGTCAGGAAACCAAGGTTCTCGTCCATGTCCCGCAGTAACAGCCATGAGTGCGACCACGTTGTGGGACGGGGAGGTCGCAACCTCAATATATTTCCAAGAGCCCCAGGGGAACCTGAGCTCCGAGAAGGTGTCCCAGGCTACCCGGCTGGATGGTACTGGTGCCAGGTTGCTTCATATTCCATGCCGTCCGCGATGTTGGCTGTCCTTAGGAAAACGTTTTGGCATCGCTGACCCTCAGTTTCTTCATCTGTAAAATGGGAGGGTTGGACAAAAACGACTTTAAAAGTCTTCCAGCTGAGACCTATGATGTGCCGCTTGGCATCACAGCATCACCAGCTGGAAAGGTCACATGGCAACGCCTAATGCTTCCTAACGCATCTTCACGAGTAGGTCCCAAGAAGCTCGGCTCACAGGTATCCCACGGGCCATGCTCGGCAAATAAGCTGCCATCAATGGATCACACACAACCCCAACTATTCCCACCCCCACATCCATGACCTCTGCACCGAGACTTTACAACACTTCCCATCAAAAGCTGATGAATCTGCCTCCCACCCTTGCCTTGGGCTGACCGTGGTAACACAGCAGAGAGGAAGGTGTGCCAGCCCTCACTGAAGACCTAGCGAGGCCCCGACTGCGTCTGCTCTCGCAGAGTGCTCCCGGCCACCATGACACATGTCCAGGCTAGCTTGTTGGAGAACACAGAGGCCATGTGGTGGAGAGGTTGCCCCAACTGGTGCCCTCTCCTCTGGTTATCTACCACTACATCACAAACTTTGGGGCTTCAAAGAGCACTTTATTATCACCTTTTCCCAATCCTGCAGGTCTCTCACGTGTTTACAGACAAATGAGAGCGGGCACTGAAATCATCGGAAGGCTGAGCTAGGCTGGGCATCCAAGCTGCCGTCTCTCTCACGAGGCTGCCACCACACCAGCGTGGCTAGAACAGTTCAGGGCTGGCCAGACATCTCTGTTTCTCTCTCTTCTCCTTCCCTCTCCCTCTCCCCTTTTCCTCTCCCTATCTTTCTTTTTCTCTTCCAATCTTTCTCCTCTGCCCCTTCACCCTCTCCACATGGCCAGTATAGGGTTCCTCACAGCATGTCTTCTGGTCCCCAGAGAGCAGGGACTGTGCTCCTTTGCCTCCATCTGCCCGACTGGAGCCCAGTGCCTAGCCGCGTGCTGTCTGCTGTTGCATGGCTCTGATGCTGGGCCTTCTCGCTGACCAAGCCCCAGTCTCAGTGTGGCCACCTAGGGGTCCCTCCACTGGCCTCTGGGGTGAGTCAGAAAATTTCCATGCAAAACCCTTCCAAAGAGGGAGAACATGATCGTGGCCTGATCAAAAGAGTTTCTTAAATTGTCCTCACACAGTAGGACTTTGAGTCCCATCACCATCTTAGCTTCCCACTGCCCTCCTGGAGGTCTCGAGCCTTTTCCTAAAATGCGGCACCTAGAGCTGAGTGCATCTCTTAATAGAAATCTGACTTCAGCCAGACACACCAAGCCTGTCACCACCCTCATTCTAAGAATCATACTTCTGTTCATACAACTAAAAGGGCATTATCCTTCTTGACACCCAGGCTGGTAGCACGGGATTTTGTAAAGCGAATGCATTTCACATCTAACACCTTCAGGGTCCCAAGGAAAAATGATGATTATGCCATTTCTCTCCCTTTCTCATCTTGGTAAGTTTGTTATTTTGTTTTTTCTAGACCCCATGTCAGAAATTTGTTTGCACTCCTGTTAATGAGAAGATAGCCCCATTTTACAAAATGAACATAAGGCTTGGAGGCACAGACCCAGACTCATGTCACAATTACAACCTTTTTCACTGTATGTGTGTGGAGGGGTGCCTTCTTATCCACACTGAGACTCCACTTCATAATCTAGAAAGTAAGGGCAGCAGCCCTTACTTTTTTCCCAGGAGGTGCAAAGAAGCATTTTAAGTACCAGCCGTGTCGGGCCCAGAGTGCTCTGAATAAGTGCAAGATGTTATTATTGATAACAGGATCTATCGTTATGAAAAGGAAAAACTTAAACCACAATATGTCGCATGGTGTCTCAGAATTCTGATGACCGGGGGCCGTTAGGAGCCTCATCCCACCGTCCAGTGATTTATTATCCAGCTCCTCATCCTCCACAAACGTGCTAACCCTGTTGATGTTTTCAGCTGACTTATTAAGAGAAACTTTGAATCAGACAGAGAAGCGTCTGAAGCCGTTGGGACTCTTGCATGTACTAACCAACATCTGTCACGGAGAGCTTTTGAAATCTCCTTTTTTTTTTTTTTAATCTCCCTAATTTTACCATCACGGCTGCACTCCTAGTTCTCCATCATGGCCGCATAATTAAAAATCAAAGGAAAATATTTAGCTCTTACATTCCTTGAAGACTGTCATTTTATTTTCTTCTCCTTCTTTCCCTGGAGCACCCTTCACCTTCCTATCCAGCTCCCCCACCAGCAACTTCAAAGGACTACAATCTTTCCAGGACCTCCCCCTCCCCAAATCGCAACTTGACACCCTCTGCGCGGCCTGCCCTCTTTGTTGGAATATATTCAATTCCTATTGTTTGGGAGATAGGAAGTTTTTGAAAGTTGCTTTGTTAATAAAATGCCTCAGTTAAAAAGTTTGCTCGGCAGCGTGTGTCCCTTAATATGTGTCAACTTCTGTTTGGATCAATTGACGTGGGATGCTATATTAATTATTCATTTTTGCAGAATGGAAATTAACTATTGTGCATGAGATTCTAAACACATATGGCAGCAGTGCCGGCTGAACGGGCCCCCCTGCCAGCATTTTAGAGACTCAGATTCAGGGGTAATATGTTGTTTTGCAAAGCCAAGACCTCCTAAGGGTTCCAAGATAGAAAAATTGAAAAACTGACATGTTTCTGTACATGGTCCAACTCCTGCCCCTCTTTGAATGCACCCCTGAATTCCCTGCTATCTCTTCCAGAATCCGGGTGGGTTCTGAGTCTGTTTTAGCTGCAACCACCTAAAACTTTGAGTCCTTTGCCTTGCTCCCAATCTGCCTTCCTATAGCAGATGGCATCACTCACCTCTCCTCCCTAAGTCCTTCCAGATGGGTCCTCCTGAAGGGGATGACTCAGTCGGGAGTACTCCCTTTGCACTCTGTCCTGGCTCTGCCATTGGGTTTATCACATTGCAATGGGATTGTTTGTGCAACTCTCACAATTTGGTGAGTCCTTGTGGCTAGGAACTATGCCTCATTCCTTCTAGTATCTTCTCATGGCCACTGAAGATAGGCAGCTTATTCAACTGACTTGGACCTCCTAGTTTCCTGGGAAGAAAAAGCTCACAGACGCTGCTATGCCCTTTGAGGGAAATGAAGAAGGAAATAAGATGTTCACATCTCCATTCAGGAAGAACTTACTGGAAATTGTGGATATGTGGGAAACATGAGTCTAGACTTTCGGCATTGCAGAAGAAGGGAACTGTTTTAGAAGAAGCAAAGCAGCCAATGTCTAACTTCCCTGCTTATTTCTCTCCACCCTCTCACTTCTTTCTCAATGCATTAGCACGCACGCTGTTCAGGTGAACACAGCAGCTCAGTGAATGTTTGGTGAATGAATCAAAATATGAAAGAATAGATAAATGCAGTTAAGATTGTTTGGGTTGCAAGTGACCAGAAAGAAATAAAATAAAATAAACCCTAAATAGCCGATGCTGAAAAGAAACATCTGGGTCCCTGTAACTGAACACACAGATGGAAGGGTGGCTTCAGACAGTTTAATACACCAGGGCCCCGATTCTCTCTGCCTCTCAAGTCCATTTCCCCTGGTTGGATCTATTCTCCAGCAAAATCTCACCTCTTGGTAGGAAAACGATTTTGGCAGCTTCACACTTTATTTCTTCTCAAGTTCAAGTTTACACAAGAAAGAGAGAGCACCAAACACTATTGTCATGATTGGAAAGGAATTGTCTGGACTAGAACCAAGTACGATGGGCCGCTCCAGAGCCAGTCGCCAGTGAAATGTCTTACTCAAGGATTCCCCATAAAGAAACCTTACAACAAGTGTAAAGCTGCTCGGGGTTTACGTCTCTTTTCTCCCCCACGAAAATGTCCTAAGTATCCCCGAGTCCCAGGTGTCTTCCTCTGTCCCACACCACTTATTTCTGCAGAGCCCCCACTGAGATGGCCTATCGATCCAGTATTTCAGTCCTTACAAGTGCTTTCCTACGCACCCCTGACCTCAGAAAGCCACCTTTCCATTCTTCCCAAGGTCCCTCCCCACTTCTTTCTTTTCTTGAAATTCCCACAGTAAGTAACATTAGTAAAATAATGTCCTTCCACCTGAAAAATCAGCTATTCTCCGTGAGACCTCAGATATGTTGCCCTGAATTCAAATTCCAGGCAGGCTACTCTCTGGCGTTTTAACCTGATGCAAACCACATCTTCCCTCAGACCTTCTGGAAAACTGGGACACTAATACGTACTCACCAGGGCTTTGCAAAAATCAAGTGAGAGTAGACGAGATGCGCCAACACGTAGTAGGTGCTCTACCAATGTTAATTGAAAACCTGTTTCCCATTATTTCCAAAAGCTGGAATAGACACACACAACCTTCAACCTCCTCTCTTTCCAGATGAACTTGGGAGTTCGTAGGCACGGAAGGAAGAGACATACTACAGATTGGTAACCATCAAGTGAAGGTATAGATTCAGCACTGGTACAGAAGAGAGGCCTGGGAGAAAGAATAATGGACTAAAGTTCATTAAAAAGTAACTTCTGAACAGTCATTTACTGACTGTTCATTCTTGGCCTCAGTTTTCCCATCTGTGGAAGAAAAGTGTCGGTTTATCTCTTCTCAGCCTAGAATGCTCAGTTACAAGGCCAACCCGACAAACTCTCACCATAGCTCCCTGGGTTACTCACTGGAAGGGAGGTACCAAGAACTGAGTGCTTATATGTGCCAGACACAGTGATAATCAACAGTAATGTTCATCGCTGACCAATCTGATGACTGTGGCAGGCCGAGCATCATCCTAGCCCTTCACTTGAACTCTCTCATTTGACCCTCAAGACCTGCTAAGGGGGATTGTATCCTCCTTTCACGTGTAATAGAGATGAGGCACAGAGAGGCTGTACAACTTGCCAAAGATCACACATCTGCTAGCCAAATTGGACTCTGATCTCCAAGGCTCAGAAACTCATGCTCCTAATGTCCTCATTCCCTGTCATTCTCGGGGTCACCCAGCCCACAGCATCTCAGGAAACACCCCACATTCCCTTTATGTCATTGATCACTTGGAAAAGTTTAGGGAAAGCATCCCAGAGGGTATGGATGGTTGAGCAGGAGTTCTCCAGGCAGAGAAAGACCCAAACAATTGCCATGGAGAGGTAGGATAGCTCAGAGTATGGATCTAGAGACTGTCCCATGAGCTTGAATCCTTATGCTGCCTGTGCCTCAGTTTTCTTACCTATAAAACATAATAATAATTCTTACTTCATGGGGTTGTCGTGAGCTTGAAATGACCGAACACTTAGAGAACACCTGAAAAATGTCTGGCCCATAGGAGTGAATAAATAGATAGTGAATAAATGTTTCCTATAACTGCTATAATTCTGGGTAGTGGGAAAATAATGAGGCAGGAAGAGGCAGAATTGCATGCAGTTCCTGAGAAGCAAGAGATAGTCAGTGTTGGTGAAGGGTGATGCTGGAGACAGAGATTGACAAGGGATGTAGCTGGAGAAGAAGGCCTGGGAAAGATCTCAACAGGCCCCAAATTCCTAGGCCAGGAGTGTGAAGACAAAGAAAAGTCCTTGGCAGATGTTCAGCAAGAAGTGGCAGGGTGTGTTTAAATCTGTGAGATTACATCTCACGGACACATGGCTTTGGTTCTTGGAAGGTGATGCCTCCCCATAATTTCCACACTCAAGTTTTGACCTTGAACTCTGTGGAGACACAGAAAGAACTTAATCCTCTTTTAAAAACCATGATGTGTTTTTTAATAATGTGGCTTCCCCTAGAAGTTGTTCATCCCCAAGAAAACCCAGATGTTGCCCTTCACCTTCACAGAACATGGTGTGGAGGTTCCTCTCTGCCCTGGGGTCTTCTCTATATCTATTTATCTATCTATCTACCTATCTATCTATCTATCATCTATCTATCTATCTATCTATCTATCTATAGCTCTCTTTCTCATAATTTGACACACACACACACACACACACACACACACACACACACACACACACACACATGAGTTTGCCTCCATCACTCCTAGGATATGAAACTGGAGAAAATCAGTGAGTGGTTCTCAGCAAAGCATATCTCTATGAAGAGAAAATACGTAAATATATGATAAACATTCGAAAATCAGACCCCTAGAAAGGGGAAGAGGGTCATCACGAGAGCTCATTTGCTTGATTTCGTATTAATGTTGGGCTCACAGTTTCCTGGGGGCCGTGGCAAAAAGAAAACTACGATAGTTGACACTTCCTATTATCAAACTGGAGGACGCATAGCAACTTTTCAATGTATGTGGATGGTGGGGGTGGAGGTGGGGGACAAAGTAATTCCAGACACTAAATCGTGAAAGATATTATGGATGCAGAGGCATGGAGTAATCAAGTAGACAATGTGCATTCAAAAGGGTTTTTTTAATGAATTTTTTGAATAATTTTAAACTTACAGAAAGTGTGAAAGATGGTAGAGAATTCCCATAGACTCTTCACCACATTTCCCCTGTTGTGAATATCTTACATTGCCATAGTGCTTTTGCCAAAACTAAGAAATCAACATCAATACATTAATATTTACTAAACTCCACACTTGACCTGGATTTCACATTTGTCCACTAATGCCTCTTACTAATCCAGGAACGATACCGCATTTGGTTGTCACACCTGCCCATTATCCTCTGGTCTGTTAGTTTCTCAGTCTCTCCTTGTTTTTGATGACCCTGACATTGTTGAAGAGTACAATACCTTGTTGAATGACCCCCCAATCTGGGTTTGTCTCATGTTTTTCTCATGTTTGGACTGAATGTTGGATTTTTAAAAATGATACCACAGAAATGAAGTGCCTTTCTCATCACATCATATCAGGGGGTTCATGATATCCACACAACATGATTTCATTATAAAAGCAGAACAGTTATTCAATTTATGCTTTTATTTTTTTAATGGATGTGTAATGATCTGTGGAAGATGACTTGTGTTTTTCAAATTAGAAAAACATGGATTCAGGATCAATGCCTAGGAACTTACATGGTACTATTGTGAACAGTCTCTGATGAGGTCTTTTTATCAAAATCTATCCATCTTCTTCTAGAAGACTAAATCTCTGGGCTTTAGGTCATTGTGAGTCTGCTTGGTAGGACACTACGTGAAAGCTGCTTGTACTTCATGATAAGACTGGGTATACGCTGGAGTCCATTGCAGCCCTTGACCATTTCAACCTGCAACAGGGGCTGAAGGTAAAATTCCTAAATACATGGGGCAGCCTCTAATTAATGTATAAAGTGAAAGCTAATGTATAAAGCAAAAGAAGTTGATCTTCTTATCACTAAAGCTAATAAAATACCTCAGGCTGAGCGTAGTTGCGTATCTCTGAAAGCATTGCTTATTTTAGTTTCAGAACTTCATTTATTTGCTCTACTTTTCCTGAAGATTAAAGATGAAGTTTACATTAGTAAATGCTAAAGTTTTGCAGAGTTCATTAATAAGAGTCTCAGTGAAATACGTGCTTTGTCACTGGAGAGGTGGATTAGATTTCCCCGTATCAGAAACAAAACAATCAAGTGAAAATTTACTACCATCAGAGTTCTCCATTCAAGCAACAAAATGAAATAAGCAGCAATGACCAAAGACACTGACTGACCTTCTGTGGGGTCGAAGAGCGTTGGAGGTGTTCAAAGGAGCTGTGAGGCTTTGATTCCTGTCCATGTCCCATCTTTACAGTCTTGCCAGGATTATGTTGCTGGCAATAGGACATACACTGGAAATCTCCTTGGCAATTCTCTTACAATTCCCCAGCCAATAATGAGTCAATATCATGGCCAATTTAGGTATGTTTCTATGGGTAAAATAATGAAGCATGTTTTCCTAAACTCCAGATCGTTTTGGATGACCAGACAACAGTTTTGTGAGCCCTACAATTATCTTCGAGAAGGGTGCATTCTGCCCTTCTCCATCATTTTTTTGTTTTGCTTTTTCCTGAATCTGGGACTCATCTTTAACAATGATGGCGTCTTCAGATCTACCCAAGGCATTTCCTCTTTGAGTGATATGGGAAAGCAATTAATGCTTTTATTAAACTCAAATTTCTCCTAAAACAACAAAAATGCACTTTTTATTTCATTTCTGTTTTATCAGATATATCCCAATATTGAATCTGATCCACCTTGAACAGTTAACTAATAATCCTTTAGTCTTTTCCTTATTAAATCGGTTAAACCACAACACCCTCGTCCAAACACCCTGTCTTTGATTTGATGATTTTTCCTGTTTACTTTTAATAAATACAGAAATCTACCTTTTCCCTGTTTAGTCAATTGTCTCCTTGTGGACCATCAGGATGATCTAGTCTACCTACATCTTCCTGGATTGTGTCTGGCAGTATTTTAACTGGTATCTCTCCAGGCCAGGTCTCCTTCCCAAATTTTGCCCTATTCCTGTTTGCACATATGATAAAATTATTGAATACGGCAGAGCTGAGGACTGAGTCCCAGGTTCAAAGACAGATCTGGAACTTTGAACCTTGTTTTGGACCTGTTAATGGCCAGAGGATACACTAGGAAGGGAATATCTCTTCCATGCAACAGCCTTTGCTTTGCTTAATGTCATGCCCCTTGGCTGCCAAAAATGAGAAGATCCAGCCCCACCATCAGCACTAGAGGTGGAAATGCATAATTATCAACACACGCCTGAAATTACATTTCTTAGCATTAGTGTTTTCCCGTGAATTTGTATCTGAGTTTCTAGTTTTGAAGTATTTCATTTATCTCACAAACACTTACTAGATAACCACTTTGGGTCAGATTTGCTTTATTTTATTTTTTCCTTCAGTGAATTTATAACTTAGAATCAGAACCATCTTCAGCTGGGAAACAAAGAAGGGACCTTAGACCTCACGTGGTTGGATGAGGAAGGACCCGGTAGTGGGGTATCTGGGTGTAGCTCCAAGACCATCTACCTTCTACGTCTCATTGGAAATAATCTGGCCATTCTTCCACTCATTTAACCTTTGGTTCCTGTGTCTAAAAACATGGGGGGAGGGGGTCATGGCTAGGTGGTACCTACAGTACATTGTACCTCTGGCAGTCTGAATGGGAAGGGTTTGGGGAAGGGAAGGAAGACAGAGGGTGTGGAGATGGGTGCACAGTTCTGAGAATATGCTAGGTCCTTCCCACGTTATCTAACCTCCTTCTCCAAGTTGCTTTGAGTTTCCTAACTGCCATCCCCATTTCACAGAGGAGGAGACTGAGGCTCAGAGTTTACAAAGACAGGACGGAACTTGAATTTGAATGCAGTTTTGTGACTTCAATGCTCACAGTACTCCTTCCAACTGCACAGCTTTTTTTTTTTTTTCTTGCTTATCTTAATGTTATCTCCCTTAGATCCCATTTAGAAGAAAATGCACTCAGGTGTCAGAGAGCGGCAAGCCTTTTTGAAAGCTGGTTCTATTCTGAAATTACTGAAAGGGATGTCGTATCTACTCTTCTGCAAATCCAACTGCCCTTTAGCGCTCTCCTCCTTAATGGGAAACTGTAAAGATCCTGGATACAGGTTTGTCTTGACAGGTCCAGAGCCGTGGGTCTGCAAGGCTTCAAGACGATGGCCGAGGGCACCTGTCAATTGACCCGATTCACAGGTCCTCACTGGGAAATGGAGGAGTCAACCCTAACGAAGCTAATGAGGTGATAGTGTAGCTATTAAGGGTGACTTATAGAAAAAGGACCGCTGCGCCGAGCCTGGCATTCACCCACACCCTGAGTTTGACAGTGCCGCTGGTCCAAATGCTAAGGGATCACCCAGACGTGCTCCCAAAACTTGATGGGCTTAACTGTGAAAAAACAGTGAGCACACACACAAGAGATGTTGATAGTATCACCTGGGTGATTTTTTTTAAAGGTCCTGACAAACATAACTCTCTCAAAGGATGGTACTGGACACACAGATTAATAACAGCTGTGGTTGTTGGTCTATGAGGGGCTTCGCGTGCTGGCACTGGGCTCACTAGGTATTTTGGAGGCATTCTCTCCACTCTCCACAAAAACCCTATGAAGAAGGCCCTATTTTGCCTAACTTAAAGGTGCAGAGACAGAAGCTTAGAGAGATAAAATAGTTTGCCCAAGGTTACACAGTTAATAAATAGTGTTAAAATTACATTTGAATACTGAGCCCATGAAATTTCCATTGGCCACTTTCATTCTATGTTGCCCAAGTGATGTAAAAAAAAAAAAAACAAGGAGTGTTCTGGGTCATAGGAAGTGTGTACACACACACACACACAATTTAAACTTCCAAGATATTTATGAGAAAACAGTACTGACACCATCAAAATTATTTCTTAAAAATAAGGGTGAAAGTTTACCACCAACACACCAAAGAAATGGACAAATTATATACTTAATTGAGAAAGAAAAAAGATGTACCAGTGAGGTCTGAGAGGATGAAGCGGAATGGTGACCAGCAAGATTGGAAAACACCAAAGGAACGCTAATCAAACCCTGATTGCATTCAACCACAATCAGTTATTTGACTACAAATAGAGGACTCAATTGCTAGAAAACAAAAGTAGCCCCTCCCCATCTCAGGATGTTACCTCCCTGAATATAGTCCTGGCAGGAACACCCAAAGTTCAGAGGCTCCAGACTTATGAAGGAAAACAACAGTTACTGGGCTCAAAGGTCAGCCATGAGCTGTGGAAATCCTTATACATATTTCTGTGTGTTTTGAAATAAAATGCATTCTATCGATGTAGAAGACAGTGCACCAAATACAGGAAATAGCAATAAGGTTTTCATTACTGAAAGTAGTAACAATCGATACTTTATTAGTCCTTGTATATAATGGAAGCCCAAGCGGGTAGCAAGGACTTTGTCTTGTTCACACGTGTGTCCCAGTTCCTAGTAGAGACCTGGCAAAGTCAGTGCTGGAGAGATATTTGTGAATTAATATATATATCGTGTTTATTAACTTTGAATTCTGCTCCCAAGGAGATACAAACATCTTCTAGAGTGCTCACAGTGGAAGTTCATGCTGGTCCAATGTGTTGGCACGGCCACTGACACACCAACTCAAGTAAATTAATGTTTCCATTAAAACTGATTCATCTGGCAAGAAAAATCACTCAGGTGCCAAGGCAGGAGCTGACTCATATAGCTCCTCCCCGGAAAAGCAAAATATTTTTGTGTTTTCTGTGCAACATATTTTGAAAAGCCCTAATTATTTCTTCTTCTTTCTCTTGTTTGTCCACATTAACACACATGGACCTCCTGGCAATCAGAACAGCGTCCGTGTGCAAAGGACCAGCCTGGTCGATACTCTAGTATGTGACTCTGTCGAAACATACTGCCTGACACTCCCACCAAATGTGTCACTGCCATTCTGCTCATGAGGTTCAATGCCTTCAGCGTGGCTGGTCAGGGATGGCTTCGTGGGGCTGTGGCATGTGCAGATGAACAGGGCTTAGAAGGGCCCCACCCTTGGTTTAATATCCTACTGCAGCCATCATGAAATTCGTCGTTTCTTCACAGTGGCCCATATTTTCATTTTGTGCTGGATGAACCCGCAGATTCTTTAGCAGGTGACGTGCCTGGTGCTACCCTTGGCATTCAATTCCCAAAGACAGATCAAGCATGGTGGCTTCCCTCAAAGACCCCACAATCTAGTTCTTGACTCAGACGTGTGAACAAACAGTGCAAAAACTACAATGAAACTCTCCCCTCCTCCATCCTCCTCAATTGGCCCTACAGTTGCTACTTCTGCGATGTCCCCACCCACCCCTTCTTAAGGCCACTTACTCAGATCAGACCCTCCTCCCATCAGGCAAGCCTTGTCCAGCTTTCTAAGCTCATCATCTCATTTCCCAGCCCACCCATTCACAGTTCACAGTTATTCCAATCATGTGCTCTTGCCTTTCCTGGCCTCCCACAGGCTGGCCCCTCTGCTTGGTTAACCCTGATGCCCCTACATTCCTATTCTCTCTCTCTCTCTCTCTCTCTCTCTCTCTCTCTCTCTCTCTCTCTCTCTCTCTCTCTCTCCGCCTCATCAGTTAGCTACCCTTTTGGACCTTCGAGATTTAGTTCAGGGTCCTTTCTTCTCGAACACCTTCCCTGATTCCCACAGTCTGGCGAAATTACCCCTTTCTGTCCCACCATGCCCTCTGCATTTCCTCTGGTTTCGCAGCACTATTTCCAGGTTAAAGCTCAGTGAACGTGCCTGTTTTCCCCCACCAGGGTCTGGGTTATTTGCACAGAAGACTGTGTCTTTTCTTGTTTGAACCCTGGTGCCTGGCTGGGGGCTGGCCTGTAATGCAAGCTCAATCATTGTTCATGGAGTAGAGCAGTGAGCAGGACACTGGCAGGCGCTGGTGTCTATGCCCAAACAGGAAACAAACAAACAAACAAGAAAACCAAAAAAATCAAACAAACAGGGATTCACTTTGCCTTGTTGCCCAATTGAGATCTGGTCAGGAGTTGCCCTCTACTTACCCCAGAAGGGAAGCCATCTTTGCAGACCTTCCTGTACCTCATAGCTTAAGCGATTTCCCCACCAGCACCCCTTACCCTGGAGTCCGTTTCTCAATGCCCTTCCCGCTGCTGAGTGTGAGCTCAGCTCCTCACCACCGTCTCGGCCACACACAGCCTCCTTCGCCTTGTTTTCCCCAACAGAAAGCTGACTCCTGAAGCAGGGATCTCCTCTGTCTTCTGTATAAACCAACGTACACTTTGAAAGCTCTCAGAAATGCCATTAATTATAATAATAGTGACACTTTGTACTTTTATAGCCTCTTTCATCAGAAGATCTCTGAGTACTTAAAAAATATTATCTCATTAATCCTCACAACACCCTCGTGAGACAGCTGGCAGGTAAGCCCATCCCAGTTTATCAGGAAAGGGAATGAAGACAGAAAGATGATGTTTAGAGAAGGGGCCAGGATCAAACAAAGAGTTGGAAGCTCTCTAGTTCCTACACCCCAGCCAGTGGGATCATAAACTCCATCGGGGGACGAGTCACATACACATATTCTATAAAAATGTATCTGGACCTCATGGGTGAATAATGAATGTGCCTGACATTTACCTGGTGTTTAGGAAATGATCCCAAGTCATTGACATCTTTGAAAAATCACCTTTTTGTGTTTCAGCAAATATTTTCTGAGCATCTACTCGTCGCCAGCTCCCACTGGCAATACAGATAGGGACAGCTTATCAATAGTGTTTGTGAATCCTTCTTCCCAACTCTATCTGAGGGCTAGTGAAGCTTCCAGCAAAGAGGAAAGAGTATAATCATATATGAATCCCAAACCCCTTTCAACATCAGGAACACAAAACAGCACCTGAGAAAAAGTATTAATTATGTCTTTTACCGAGGAATTGGGACTCTCATCCTCCTGAGCCACCGTTGACATTCCTGACTTGAAGCTGAACAGGATTTTGAAGGCATCTGATTCAACCCTCTCATTATGCAGATGGCAAGAGGGGCCCACAGAGAGACTGGTGAGCTCTCCTTGGGTCCTACGGTGAGTGGAGGACAAGGCAATGCAAGTGGCCTTTGTTCCACCTTTTCAGAGCCCTCATCTCTCTCAACACTAACACCTAAATAGTATGTTTGAGAGCATTAGAGAAAGTTCTAGTAAACAACAGTCCTTTCATTTTTGCTTCCAAAGAGAGCTGTGGGTGTTGGATGGGGGCGGTTGGGGAGAGGGAGCAGGGCATGGAGGTCAGGGGGAGGGGCCTTCATGTGAAGGCAAGCCCAAGCCCCGTCTTCCCACCCCCGTGAAGGGCTGCAGCCTTGGACCCAGATAGGCCAAGAAGAATGAGGCTCTTGATTGGAGTGAATCAAACCCATGCGTCTCTAAAGCGTGCATGATATATAATAGATACCTGTCTGATATAATTAATTGTATTTTTCCTAAATTTAACATCGCCCGAAGAGGAAAATCATTTTGCTTGGTAAAACCCCTCCTGCCACACAGCGTCTGCGAGCCGGCCAGATTTAATTGCTGTGATAAAAACCACAAGAAAGACCAGGTTCCCTCTCAATCTATAACCACATCTACTGAAGAATAGCTTTAATCACCTTTGAAAGGGTGACCACAAGATAATTAAAGAAGAAGGACACTCATTGGGAATCTTCCAGAAATATCAAATCTCTGTTTATCACTGAGTACGTCTTGGCATGGCTTTGCTCCCAAAAGCCCCACTATTTTAAGCTAAGCCCATGGCTCTCCATTATTTGGCATGAAGAAAACAGGCCTGTTGTACAAGTCTGTGTCCGATGACGGGATGACAGATAGAAGGGGGCAATTGTCATCTGAGAAAAACCCAGGGTCTGGGTGGGCCAGACAGAGATTAGAATCTTCTTTCCTCTACTTCCTGTCTACGTGACCTTGGCAGGTGACCTAACATCTCAGAGCCTCTTCCCAAAAGGAAGGGCCATAATAGTTATTCTGCAGGATTATTCCAGGCGGACGTTCACTTCATTTGAAATCCTTTCCTTCTGCAGAATGCCCACCCCTTTCTAGAAACCAAACAAAAATAAATTAAGGCCTGAAATTAATGGAGCAGATTATTTGAGCAGCCATGAGGAAGTGGAGAAGCGGGAAAGGGAGTGGGAGGCGATGATGTGACAGGAGAGGGTGGCTTTCTTGGCTTGATTTATTTTCTCCTCTATTGATGCTCGTCCACATCGCCCCGGGCAAGGCTCTGAGCAGGCACAGAACCAGTGGAGTGACATTCTTGGCAGCCTGTTTGCACCCAGAGCAAGCAGGTTTTGTTTCAGACCCACACTCCCAGGCTTCTGCTGTCTGGCCTCTTCTCTGAAAGTCTATCTCCCTGCTCACCTCTCCTACCAGCCCCAAGTGTAGGCTCAGTGTTCTTGTCCAAACTCCTAGGAACAGAAAGAGAAGCAGCCCTTGCCCCTGAACCCTTCGCCTCTCCCCACCTAGAGGTAAGAGGGGAATAGGTAGACAACTTGCTTTCCCTCTCACCAGAAAGGAGGGATGAATCTGGTGATGCTACTAATTTGTATATTCATTCATTTCTCCATCCATTGTAACCCACGTGTGGACTGTGCCCCTGTCCCACCACAGTCACTTAGAGACCTGATGGTTAAACTTGACTGAACTTGACCCTAACCACAATTCCAGGTTTTCAAGGGACACAGCTTATGACGTCTTCCTGTTCCTGCATCTCACTTCTTTCCTCCCTCTGCTTTTGAGCTCCAACAACCAGACATAACACCTGACCTCTGCTCTCACCTCCACCACCCCAGTATCCAGGCATGAAGTCCAGCTGCTCCCCATTTTTTTACAACAGTCCACTGACCTCTCCTATGGCAGGCTGAATAATGCCCATCCCAAAGATATCTATGTCCTAATCCCCAGAAACTGAGAATGTTCCTTTATACCCATTTTGCAGATACGACCAAGGGTCTCAAGACGGGGAGATGCTTCTGGATTATCTGGGTGGGCCCTATGTAATCGCAAGTGTACTTATGTGAGGGACACAAGAGAGATCTAAGTCAGACAATAGGAGATGTGATGACAAGAACCAAGGGTTGGAGTGATGGGAGCTGGTGGCAGCTGAAGAATGCAGTAGCCTCTGCAAGTAGGAAAAGACAAGGAGATGGGTTCTTCTCTGAAACGTCCAGAAGGAACCTGCTCTTCAAACACCTTGATGTTGGACTTCTGACCTCCAGAACTGTGAGAGGAAAATGTAACACACTTCATTAAGCCACTACACCTATGGTAATCTGTTATAGAGGCAATAGCATACCAATTTGTCTCCAAAATTTGGGGAGCTATACTGTAGTGTCCCATCCGAGGTACCTGGCCTTCTACAGCCTTCGACAAACACTCCACCCACCACACATCTCCCATTTTTCCCAAGGGCATTGGTGACCCCTTCCAAGGGAAGAGTTTTGGTGACAGGTGGACGATATCAGATACCTGATACCTTAGCTTCCCCAGGTAACCAAAGTGTGGAGGTCCATGCAGAAATCACATCATGATGGTTCTTGAAACTCTTCACTCCAGGCACCAAGGGGGCTGCCTTGGTGGGACTCCACAATTCCTATTTACACCCAATCTTAGAAGGAGGGATTGATCACGATGCCAGGTGGGTCGGTCACCTTTATCATAAAAGTGAATGTTTTCCCAGAAGACTCCAGAGCTGTCTTCCCTGTTGGTCTCTTGACCAGAACTGGGTCCCACGACTACCCCTTATTTTCAAAAAGACTGGGAAATAATGGAACAGTATCATCAGAGTTTGCTGAAGCCAAACACAAGCCGTTGCCCGGACACGATGGCATTGCCAACCAAACCACGCTACATGGTTTAACAAAGAAACAAAGGTGTTGGGCGTGCCAGGGTAGCAGCTGCAACAGTGACCCTGCAATAGTGACTGTCCCCTAAGTGTACCCCAGCCCCATGTCCAACTGCCGCCCCGGTGTTTCTTTGCCTGAGGGAAGGAGAAGCAGGACATGCTGAGGCACTAACACCACCCCCAGTGGGTTCCATCAGTAATCCATGGGAGATGGTGCGTAGATCATCCCACTTCCTTCCCTCCCCAGATAAGAAAACTCTGACTTGTGCTCTGCACTGTCTCCCAGAGTTCCCTCACAGGGTGCCATCTTTCCGAGAAATTATCTTATCTTCTTGTCAGGTGTTTCAAAGTCCACTGTCCAATAGAAATATAAGATAAAACACATATGTGTTTTAATTTTTTTAGTACCATCTTTTTTTAAAGGAAAAGGAAAAAGATGCAACATTGCATCTTTTAACAATATAATTGATCCAATCCAATATATCCAAATGGTTTCATGTCAACGAGCCACATTGCAAGTGCTCACCAGACACAAGTAGTGGTGGCTGCCATACTGGCCAGCTCTCTATCCTACGTGCAAGATGGCACAGTGGCTTGCATCCTGACTCCGAGCTGGACATATGGCTGGGATTTTTCTCTCCACCTCCATTTCAAGTCACATGGTCAGCTTTTCCCAATACTCAGCAGCAGAGAGAAGGAGACCATTGTGTAAGAACCGGCCACATTGACTCATAGATTGAATGGCAGATAAGGGGCCAACAAGCTGGTTCAAGGGTCAGCAGACTGCACCCCGTGGGCCCTAATCAGCCCCCAGCCAGTTTAATATAGCACAGGAGCTATGGACAGCCTTCACATTTTCAAAAGGTAGTCAATAAATAAAGGAACAAACAAAGAAATAGGAATACACAACAGCAACTTTATGTGGCCTGCAAAACCTGAGGTATTTACTATCTGGCTCTTCACAGAAAAGTTTGCTGATCCCTGGTCTAGATATATGTTATATTAATATATTATATACTATTTTCTACATCAGTACTATTTTCTACATCAATAGATTTTATAGCATTTAGATTCCATTCTGAACCAGAATTCTTACAAGACTTTGCTATTAATTCAGTGTCTCTGTAGTAGTTTCTATACTGACCATCAGTCCTTTCTTCATTGTGTCTCCATCCTTGACTTCTCCATTTGACTGATTGCTTGGTCAGATTTTGTGTTGTTTTGCTTTGTTTTTTCAAGAAAGTCACAAACAAACAAAAACTCATAGACACAGACAACAGTTTAGTGGTTACCAGAGGGTAAGCGGGGAATGGGTGGTAGAGGAGTGTAAAAAGGGTCAAATATATGGTGACGGATGGAAAACTGGGTGGTGAACATACAATGCAATATGTAAATGACATATTATAAAATTGTACACTTGAAACCTATATAATTTTACTATTCAATGTCATCCCAATAAATTCAATACAGATTAATTTTTTTAAAAGTAATGTTGAGCACTTTTTAATTTGTGTCTATTGGCCATTTATATGTCCTTTTTGGAGAAATGTCTATTCAGGTCCTCTGCCCATTTTTCAATTGGATTGTTTGTTTTTTTTATTGCTGAGTTGTATGATTTCTTTATATATTTTGGATATTAGCCCTTTATCAGAGGCATTGTTTGCAAAAATCTTCTTCCATTCGGTTGGTTGCCTCTTTATTTTGTAGATGGTTTCTTTTGCTGTGCAGAAGCTTTTTAGTTTGATATAGTCCATTCATTTATTTTAGCTTTTACTTCCCTTGCCTTTGAAGTCAAATTCATAAAATCCTCTTTGAACCCCAAGTCCATAAGTTTAGTACTTATGTTCTCTTCTATGCAGTTTATTGTTTCAGGTCTTATGTTTTGGTCTTTGATCCATTTTGAGTTAATTTTGGTACACGGTGACAGATAGCAGTTTAGTTTCATTCTTTTGCATGATTATTATGCTAAGCGAACGAAGACAGACAGAAAAAGCCAAGAACCATATGATTTCACTGATATGTGGTATATAAAACTAAAACTAACAAAGGAACAAGACAAAGAAATGAAGAAACAAAAACTCACAGACACAAACAATAGTTGAGTGGTTCCCAGAGGGTAAGGGAAGAAGGGGTTGGTAGATGAGGGTAAAGGGGATCAAATATATGGCAACGGAAGGAGAACTGATTCTGGGTGATGAACACGTAATGTGATATATAGATGATATATTACAGAATTGTACGCTTGAAACCTATGTAACTTTACTAACCATTGTCACCCCAATAAACTTTAATTAAAAAAAATAGTCACTGTAAAATAAATAAATAAATAAATAAATAAATAAATAAATAAATAAATAAAGCAAGCAAGCAAGCAAGCCAAAAAACAGGGTTTACCAGCTAGAACAGTAAAAAAAAAAAAAAGTAATTTATATGCTCGATTCGATTACTTGAAATTCTACCATGTGATTGATAGTCCGTGTATTCTTTGTATTTAGTTTCGTTTTGTTTTATTGTTTTGTCTGTTTGTATACTTGACAAAAATCAGGCTCAGCCCCTCCCTTCCAGTGCTTAGCTGAGTTGTAAAACCTCGGAATGGAAGTCGTATTTCCTTCCCTCGGAGCTTTACACACCATCCCTCTGTCTTTGGACATTAAAGGCAGTGCAAGTGTTCCCACTCATCTTTTGGTCTGCTGAATTTTGGCACGGAGCAACATTTCTTCCCAAGGTTTCCCAAGACTTCATTGCCTACCTTCTTTCATGTTCCAGAATCTATGCCTGTTCCATTGATACTTGAAACCTAACTTATCTGGATATGGGATTCATGATTTATACCTCATGTCATTTAGAAATCTACAGCCACTGCTCCCTGCTTTTGGGTGTGACTTGTTGCCGGAGGGCACATCTAAAGCTTGATTTCTCTTCTTTATGAGATACTTGTGTTTTCTGCTCAGAAGTCTGAACATTCCCACTTACCTTTGATGGTCAGTAAATTGCACAGGATATGGGTTGGTTTCACATGTTCTTCATCAACATTTTCTTTAAAGAAATATGGCCTTTTAATGTCAATCAGTTTCTTCCTTCTTCTCAGGGAGATTTTCCTTCAATTGTATCAATGAACTTGCCCCATTTGTTGGTTTTGGTATTTTAAGGCCTCAGATTAATCTTATACAACATTAACTTAGTCTACACATGATTACCTTTCCTCTAATCAATTTAATCTCTTACCTTTCTCCTCGGCACTCATTTAGACTACCTCAAGCACCTTCTTAACAGCAGCAATTTAGTATTTCAAGCATATGATTCTGTTCTTTGTTGTTTGTGATTTGTTGATTGACATGGGCATACTGTTACTTCAGTCCTCAAGTTGTTTTCTTAACCCTATAACATCACTTTTTTTCTCATCGTGTGATTTTATTGACTCATCTCTAGGTTCTGATTTTACTAAACCTGTAGCCATGTTACTTTCTCCTAGAGCACAGTGCAGAGGCTGCAGATTTTCTTCAGTACCTGGCATTGTACCTTCTTCAGGATGAGGTTCTTCATCTGTGTTTTATACATTATCTTCTTTCACTTCTCTACACTTAGCTTCTGAGGTAGTATATTTACACACTGGCAAAACTATTTTTTCATTCACCTTGTCCTAAACAAGGGTATCTCTGTACAAACTTGCGATATTTTTCTGATAGAGAATTTACTAGAAAAATTGGGATCAGCTCCCTCCTCTGAGATCCTGGCAAATGTCCTGTACCACTAGTCACTTCAGCCTGCAGGAGCTGCATTCCATTCTGAAGGCAAGATTAGCCACCTCAGGTGGGGACACATTTCATGATTCCAGAAAGAGCTTAGGAAACAGCAAAATCAGCTCCAACTCTATCCTGTATCTACCTTGACTGATATAGGCTGGGAGTATATAAAGACAAGTCAATGAATTTCCCTTCACTTTTCCCAAGGGTTCATGATCATCTGCTTGCTCCATCTATTTTTAAATTAGGAAAGGATGCTATTAGCAAAAAGTATTTGAGAATTTGGCCAACTCACTTTTTCATCCTTGTATTATTTTAGGGGGTTGATATAATAAGCAGACAGTCACTTTAGATTCTTATGTTTCTTTCTTTGGATTCCTGCTGTATGTGAAGAGCATGAGATTGTGTTCTAGTCATTGCTTTGTTGCAATTGTTTATTCTTGGGTAATTTTTATCCATTTTATTAGATGTTACGAAAAGGAAGATTTTGTGGTCTGTCTTTATCTCATTTTACGTATTCACAAGTTCCCTCCCTTTCTTAATCCCAAACTTCAGTAAATTGGAATTGACTCCTTTCCTCTATGCAGTTTTTTGGTGCCAGCAATACCCTAACTTCAAATACCCCAATCCCAACCATCCTTTAACACCCAGGTCACATGACACTCCTACATGAAGTCTTCCTCATTCACTCTGCAAAAAATAATCTCTTCACTTCCGTGAATTTCCCCCATTATTGTTCCATTCTTACAACACTCACACTTTCTGACTTGTGCTAAATTTTCCTGTGTCCATGTTGGTCCTTCCCACTGCACTGTAATCTCCATGGTGGCAAGGATTCATGCCTACATCCTTTACATCTAGTATAGAACTACATAGAGTACGTATGAGATATAGAACAGAGTGAAGCTCCATTCATGTTTGTTAAATGTCTTAAAATTGTGCTCTGCAGGAAATGATCTTCCTTCTATCAATGCACATACACAGAAAGCTTGAAGGGATATAAAGAAAAACTTCAAACAACAAGCTTAGAATTCACAACAAATCCCATTGTAACACATGCCATCAAAGCAAAGCAGTCTGAGTGACAATCAGATTTCTAGCTGGACAAGATAGCCTATCTGCTAATAGCATGATCGATATAATAGCACAGGTGATAACAATAATGTAGATTGACAACCATATTTACATATGATCCCATAGTGATCAAAGTCCCTTCGTGTTTATTACGCCATCTGATTCCCAGAAAACAACACGAGGAAGTCAATCTTCTCAGTCCAATTTTACAGACGAGGAAAGTTAAGTGTGGCGATGTCAAGTATCTCAACCCAAGTCGTGCGTTTGATGGGCAGCAGAGCTAGCACCGGTCCAAGTCTGTCTGCCTGTCCCACGGCATCTGAGATGCTTCTCTAATCAATCAGGAACCATCACTGCTCCTGGACGGCAGGCAGGACTACCCCAGGGGGCATGCAGGTTGTTGACTGGTCAAGGGCATCTGGATGAGGGTCCAAGTGAGGAGGAAAATCCAGCCCAGACTCCTCTTGTCAAGCTGTGTGTCCTGACACAAGGCCAAATCTGCTTAGAAGGAGCCCCGTTTTCCTATTTCTCATGATGACTGGTGGGGGAGCTAATGGCAGGGATTGTGTTTGGCTGAGGTCTGTCTGCTTCCCCAAAGACCGGCTCCATAGGGAGCACACAGTAGGCATTCATCCATTGTTTATTGAATGAGCATGCTCTAACTTACAAAGCTCAGTTTCATAATCCACTTTACCCAGTCCCCCTAAGAAATTTCAAAACAGACAAAATTGGGAGAAACGTGAAGAATTTCTGACGTCTTGTTGCCCTTGGAGTGGTGGAACTTGACCAGAATGTTCTATGCAGAATCCAGGATCACTGCAACATCAAAGAAGGACCAAGTGTGTTCTTCCTTGGCCCTAAAGGAGGCCAAAAAAAGGGAGGGGAGACATTTTCTCTTTCTGCTAGTCCCGTAACTGATTCAGCCCCAGATGTGGGCAATGTGTCCTATGATCTTTTAGGGTTAAATTTCCCAAACTTTTCCTACCATCTGTGCAAGTGAACACCAGGAAATGAATGGGCTGGTGTCCCCATGTAATTAGATGTGCATGACTTTTCTAAAAATGCTACAAATAGTTTTGGATCAACACTGCAGTGGATCCAGCCACTGGGACACCCAAGTCAGCGGGAGACTCTGAGTGAGCTGCAGTGTGAGGGACACAGGACAGAGAGGAAGAATTTAAGAAACCAAGTAGGGGAGATGTGGGGCCTCCTGGGACACTCATGGGAGGGGTGATTGAGAGAGGGATTGGGACAGCTCGGGGATGAAGGGCGAGGTGTTGGAGAGAGAAAGAGAAATAAAGTGGAAATGGATGGTGTCCACAGAGTTGAGATTAATCTGGATTTTTAATGGAGAAAGAATGTGCTTACTTGGTCTCAGTTGAACAATCTGGAGAAACCACCTATTCTCTGTCAAGCCCTTAGGACCTTTCTGATGGAAGAGTGAAGCCTGCCTCATTCATTCATTCATTCATTCATTCATTCATTCATTCAGCATGCATCATGCATGCATTGAACAAACACTTTGTCCATCTCTTTGGTTCCAGGCTGGGTACCAGAATTCAGAAGGTAAAGATATGATCCCAGTCATTAGGAGTTTCTATCCTGGTGAGACAGATGGGTGAGCAGCTCTTTGAGAAGTTAGGAATGGCCAGCTCCACCCAAGAGGAGAGGAGGAAGCCTTACAGGAAGTAAGAAGAAAAGGCAGTGAATGCAGGAAGGAGGACATGACCGAGGAAGGTCTGGTGGGTTCATTTCCTCACTTCCCTGTGTTCTCTAGTAAAATGAGATATACGTAAATACGTAAAATGAGATAAAGCTCAGCCCACGTCCCTGTGTTCTCTAGTCAGCGTATCATGTCATGAACTCTAAGTCTTCCGTGGCAACAGGAAGGGAAAGGAGGAATGTGTTGGGACAACCAGCCCTCCACAATGCATCACGTCCCGTGGTGTAATGATGGTCGCCACTGCAGCAGCTCCCGGCCACAGCACAATGCCAGGCACTGTGTGAAGTGCTGGCACAAGCTCATTCAGTATTCCCACCCCCTGCAGAGGGAGGTGGGAACTGGGCCACACCTGAATAGATGTGGCGTCCAGAGCACTCTGTGAGCGCCTAGGGGAGAGGGTTCCAGACAGATGGAAAGAGAAGCACAGAGGCTCTGAGACAACAGCACATGTGGGAGTCCGAGGAAAAGCAAGGGGCCCAGCATTGGCCAAGTGGTGTGAGGAAGGTCGAGAGAGGGAGGGGACGGTCAGAGGAATAGCAGGGCCTCTGCCCCCATGGTGGAACCTGCGAGGGCTCTGCAAGGACCTTGGCAATGGCTCTGAGCCAGACGGGAAGCCACTTAGAGAATTTGACAAGGAAAGTGACGTGATGTTATCTATACTTTAACAGGATTGTTGTATATGTAAATCACATATACAACAACTATTAAAGAGTTATTCTGACTGCTGTGCTGCTAATAGACTTGTGGTGGGGGCGTAAAGCTGAGGGCAGTAATGAGAGGCTCTTTGTCAAATACAATGCACCATCACGCAGGGCACAAAGAGGGTGACTTTAGGGGTGGACCTTTTTATAACTTAGCCTTCACACGGCCCCATGCCAAATGTGGTAATATACTGAGGACTGAGACCCAGTCCCTGCCAAGGCCTCCAGCTGGTCCACCATGGATTTCCTTTGATAAGTGTTTGTCAAATGAATGATTGTCACCCTTTGTGTAGTTCCAGGTCTGGTGGGGAGACAAACAGGACAAGTGAGATTCTGTGAGGAAAGCTATATCAAGTGTCCCAGAGGAGGGGGCGGCTGTCTATTTCTGAGGAAATGAGTCGGATGTGAGTAAAAGTTTTCCAATGGTGTTGATATTGAGATGGGCATTGAAGAGTGCACAGGAGTTTTCCAGGCAGATGGGAAGACCAAGGACACAAAGAAAAGGTCAGCATTAACTACTGCTCCAAGACAAGAAGTGTATAGAATGTACTTAGAAAAGTTCTGTACCTGGAACATAGTAGGTGCTCAGTAAATACTTGTTCCTTGTTTGAATGATTGCTATAGGAATGCTTGAATGCAAGGTTGTGAAGACAGCTCGGAGCACAAGTGGATTATTTCTAGAAGCACTAAAATGGGTGTTGATGTACATATTATTTGTCCTTTAAAGAAATCCCTGGAGGGCAAGAATTGCATGCTTGTCATCTCTGAATTCAAAATGCAGAACTGGAGCCCGAAGTAGGGTGAAAGGTATTCACTAAAGCTGTGCTTTTCTATAGCCAGCCCAAATCTCCCTCCAAGTCCAAGCTCTTATATGCTAGTCCACGTATCCCCTTGGACACTTACTATTTAACGTATATAAGGCAAAACTCTCCATCTGCTGCCACAGACAAGCTCCTCTCCTGCAGCAGTAGACATCATTAGAGCTCACAAATATCTGGTTCCCCTCCCTTCTTGGCACAGCATCTGTCTCCCGTTTGCAGGCCCCGGCAGTTCTGGAAGTGGGCTGAGAAAAAAGGTGATGTGTGTAACATCTCAGCTAGAGCATAGAAGGGAAGGTGTGGACCTTCATGCTATTCCTACTGTGTCATCCTACTGTGACTGAGGAGGACACAGGCTTCAAAAGATGCAGCTACAAGGTGGTGGTTTGGCACCCACCTGCACTGAGCAGGTACCATGAACAGAAAATAGACTTTCATTATAATATGAGACGGGGGGGGGGGGGGTATTTGTTACCACGGCATACCCTGCCTGACGCTGACTAATACATCTGTCTCGCCAATGTTAACCAATAATACTTCTCACTTACTCAGGCCCAAAACCTATCATACTTTTCTTTCTCTCACACCCTAACACACACATGTAACCCATTGCTAAGTTCTACCTCTAAAATATTTCTGGAACAGATGACCCATCACGTTCTCCATTTCATCCTCTCTGTTTAAACCACCAGCAACCCTCCCTGGGGGGATGGAGTAGCTGCCTAATGGATCCTTCTAACTCCCTTCTTGTCTTCTCCCCACAGAAGCAAGAGGGACCTTGTTAAAACATTTATTATTTTTATTATTTCCTTGCTTAAGAAGACCTACTGTCTTGAGAATAAATCCAAATTCCACATTGTGGCTTACAAAATCTTGTATGACTTGGCTCCATATTATTTCTCAAATCTCATCTGTAACAAACGCTTTTTTTTTTAACTCTGCCCCAGTCATCCTCGCTGCCTTAATGTCCCTACTACCCCAGGGCTTTTGCACCCGCTGCCCCTGTTAGCTGCAGTGCTCTTTCCCCAGTTCTTCCCACACTTCACAACTTCTCTCCATCTTTTCTCAGATAATCTGTCACCTCCTCCAAGACGCCTTCCCAGTTACCCCTTTATTAAATCATCCATCCTCTTCCCAATAACACTATATCATATCACTCTCTTTTATTATCTTTGCACAACTTACCTCCAACTGAAAGTACCTTTTGTATGTACATTTCTTTTAATGACCGTTCACTTCCACCAGAATGTTGTGTCTACTAGGCTCCCAATACCTAGGAAAAGTCATGGCACAAACTAATCTCCCAACATATAGCCAGTGAACGACTACATAAGTGGACGAACCTACTTAGAGCAATTTTAGCCACTGCTAGGCTCAAAAGAGACTACAGCAGATAGTACAGAAGACGATGACATCGTGGGCCTGGCATTGTGTCCCGATTCTATTCCCTGATCCAAAATGAAGAAGGAAAGCAAAATGGAAAGGGGAGAGAGAACAAGAGAGAATAAAAATGCATTGTTCACTCCCTATTCGGGGTGTCTCTCATGCCTGACAAATAATGAATTAGAGAGAGATCAGAACGTCCAAGACCAAAACAGTCATTAACTGCCACTCCCCTCAGCCCCCCTCCCCGAACACACGCCGGCTGCCAGAAGCTGGCCCAGACAGTCCAGTTAGGAAACAAAAAGATGGAACAGAAAGGCCTCTTTGAGCAGCCTGGTTATTAAGAGCTCTAGACGGGGAGAGAGTGCGCAGCTTAACTCAAACATTCGTGCTGAAATGTAAAAAACAATTATGACATTCAATTATTCCATTAAGTGAAATTAACCATTCTTCTTGTTCTTTGAAAAGACCAAAAGAAAGCACAGATCTGAATAATTAGGTCAGTGAAGAATTGTGAAGAAAAGATGTCTAGACTTTTATTTTCATTTGAAAGTAGGAGGAGGGTTTTGCATGTGGGGTGTGTGTGTGTGTGTGTGTGTGTGTATGTGTGTGTGTGTGTGTGTGTGTGTCCGCTTGCTCTAAGAACGCCTTTGAATTCCCGGGGTGGTCATATCCGCGGCTCTGCCCTGGCAGGTACGGCCAAGTCCGGATCAAGGAGTGGCATTCCCACTTTGATGTTCACTGTCACGCTCCACTGCTTGACGATCTCTTTGGCTGCCTGCAAGTCTGTTGTCCTGGGCGACCAGGTAAACCCGGCCAGGAGCACAGATCCTGCCTCCCATCCTCCCTGGCAGAAGAGAGAGGGAGAGGTGTGTAGGTGGAGATGTCCCCCATTGCTTTTTCGATTCCCCAGAAGGAATTTGGCCTTCAATAATCATCTGTGGAGGCCGTGTTACCCGGTTGCAGGTCCACAGACTACACACATGTACATGTGTGAATATACCACTCGCCTGAGTGGCTCCAGTGTGAAGACACGAAGTGAAGGACAGTGGAAAGACAAGGGCACTTCAGATCCCCTAGGCATGCCATTTGCCCTCCCGAGCCCTCATGCTTGGAGCTACAAATGAGGATCATAGGAATATCCACCTGACCAGGTGGCTATGGATAGTAAGGGAACTGCCACATCTCAAACTCCAGCCCAGAAGTTGACTTCTCTGATGCAACGTGGCACGATTTCTCCAAGTATTATTCCCTTTTCCATATGTGAATCAGAAGCCTGCAAATATTAAGAATCAATGTCACCTGGGTTTTTTTGTTTGTTTTGTATTACTTTTTATTTTCATTATCTGTCAAGTGGTCCGCTTCTCCAAGGATGCTTTAGGGCATCAAACCTGCTTCTCTGTGATAAGTTCTTCTGCAGTTTTCTCTAAAAATTAACCCTATGACAGGTTCAAAAGATATAACATTAAACTACGCCCTGGACATTCCTTTAAAAAGAGAGTTGATTTCTTTAAAAAATTAATTGGTAAAATACACATAACATAAAACTTATCATTTTAATCATTTTTAAGTATAGAGTCCAGTGGCATTAAGGACACCCATTGTTGTGTAACCATCACCACTATCTATCCCCAAAACTCTTTTCATCTTGTGAAACAGAAACTCTGTACCCAATAAACACTAACTCCCCAGCCCCCTCCCCCAGAGTCTGACAACCCCTATTCTACTTTCTGTCTCTGTGAATTTGACTAGTCCAGATACCTCGTCTAAGCAGAATCATGCAATATCTGTCCTTTGGTATCTGGTTTATTTCACTCAGCATCCTGTCCTCAAGATTCATTTATGTTGTAGCATGGGTCAGAATTTCCTTCATTTTCATGGCTGAACAATATTCATTGGATGTATAGGTCACTTTTCCATTCATCCCTTGATGGACACCTCGGTTACTTCCATCTTTTGGCTACTGTGAATAATGCGGCTATAAATACGGGGGTACAAATACCCAAGTTCTTCAAGGGTCTTCAAGTCTCTGCTTTCAATTATTTTAAGTATTGAAATAACTTTTTAAGGAGAAAAAGCACAACACTATCATTTTCTTCTCCTGGAAGCGAATTTCTGTTTAGGGTATTGAGCTAATATGGCATCATAGAAAGTACACACTTTTTGCATTCAAACAGAACCTGGATTAAAATTTTGGTTGTAACACTTAAAAGCATTGTCAATTTATATAAACTGACTGCTCCAAGGTTCACTTTCTTGACAAGCAAAATGAAAAAGAAAATGTCCTTTGTAACCTAGAAAGGTGATTGTGAGGATTGAATTGATGAGAACCGGCTCCAGAACGGTGGGGGAGGGAATCAGCCTCGCTCACATCATGCCTGGCACAGAGAAAGCCCCTAATAAAAGTTATTCCCACAAGGCTATGAGTAAATAAATATGTAAAGTTCACCTGACTCGGTGCAGGATACACAGGAGGTACTCGGTAACTAGGGGCTGGTGTTATTTTCACCGCCATCTTGGTGACCTCAGAGCATTGAGCTGGGATGACCACCAAGGCTCACAGGCCCGACCCTTCACTTGACAGGGAAGTCTGAGGAGCGCTGTCGGGAAGGAACCTGGTTAAGGTCACAAAGCAGACTAGGGCAGAACCGGAGTTTAAACTCTGCCTCCTAAGTCCAAGTCTATGGCTCCACTCATCCATTTCTTATTCAGATAAAAGAGTTAAATCATGGTTCAACAAAGGCCTGCCACACAGACTGCCATATGCCATCAGGAGCATATCCTTACACACCTCCATCACACCCGAGCAGCCATCTCAACTAAGAACCTGGTGGTGGTTTCCCACCGCTGCTACAACCAGCTGGAGGCCACCTACTCACCTTGGTTCATGACCCTACCCATGCGTAAGACTAGCATTGTGCTTCAACCATCACCTAGCTTTCTTCTTCTATAATTAGACCTCTCCCTGTCTCCCTCTGTAAGGACACTTGTGGAGACACTTAGTGCCCACACGGATAAATCAGAGTCATCTCTCCATCTCAAGACCCTTAGTTTAATCAGTTGTACAAAATATGTTTTGCCATTTAAGGCAACATTCACAGGTTTGGGAAGGTAGGACCTGAATATCTTTGGGGGGCATTATTCTGCCTATCACAGACCTCCAAGGAGACCCGAGACTTGTATGTGGGTACCAGTTGATGTTCCCAATAAGTAAGTCCCAAAAATACCAAAAGTGAGGAGGAGGACGAGCCAGGGGAATCTTCACAGAGGATCTGCCTCAAACTTGACTTCATCCCCATCCGTCCCTCGAGACCAGCACTGACGCCACGCACACAGGGTATCTCTAATGGAATTCCTCCTTTCTACTTCCACACCTTCTCTCTCTCTCTCTTTCTCTCTCTCTCTCTCTCTCTCTGTTCTTCTTGCCCTCCACCCTCCCAGGAGCCAGGAGCCAAGTACCCCATTGGGGTTGCCTGCTCCAGCTTTCATTAGTCCCAACATGGCTGCAAGCCCTTCTTCCAGTTAACCAGAAATATGAGTCCCTGTAGCTTCCACCCGTCTGAAGCTCTACAGCTTGAGGTTTCAGAGAATAAGTCTACTGTCCCTCCATAGGTGGGCAAAGAACAGAGGGACGGGGGTAGAGGGACCCTTAGAAGGTCAGCATCCAAGGCTGCAGACAGAGCATGGCTTGCCACATTTGATGAGGAAACAGAATTTGATACCTTGTGTGTTGGGTAGACAGGACTGAAGGAAAGAACAAAATGGAATGGAAGCAGAGATTCAAGATGTTAATGCCTGAGGTGGCACCTGCAGGAGAATCACCCTCCCACATCATCCAGTGAAGGGATTGTGAATAAACTCAATAACTTGAGCAGGAAAGTTCAATTATCATGAAGGAGGGCCCAAAGAATGCCAATCACAGCAAATGGGGAACCCCTCAGCCAGAAAACAAGACCTCACCTCAGTGAGGGACCAGAGGCCGCTGGGGAGGTTCCAGA
This sequence comes from Rhinolophus hipposideros, assembly GCF_964194185.1. Lineage (NCBI taxonomy): Eukaryota > Metazoa > Chordata > Mammalia > Chiroptera > Rhinolophidae > Rhinolophus > Rhinolophus hipposideros. The sequence continues at coordinate 97,405,386 of NC_138051.1, forward strand.
GAAAAGCCATGTTCAGTGTTCATACAGAAAGACCTATGTCTCACCAGACCAACTCAAGCCAGGCCGATGTAAGAAGAGGAGTTTTGGTAACACCCAACCCATCACAGTCACCTAGGATGGAACAGGACCTGAGAGGCTATTAACTGAATCAGCTGCCACTGACCAGAAACCTCTATAGGATGAGCCACTCTGGTCCCATTGATGATATAGTTATTATTATGCCCATTGTGCAGATATGCAAACTGAGGCTAAGCGAGGTTGACAAGCCCAAGAAAAGTTCTGTGGGACACAAGAGTTTGTGTTCTCTTCACTTCACACCCATCTTTCTAACCTGCAGTATTTAACCATCAGCAAGAATATCCTGACAATCAGGTGATGTCCCAAATCCTCAGCACACAGAAGCAGAATAGACAGAAGCCATGGGCCTGAAGCGGGGTCCCAGAGGCTTCCTGCAGGGCTGGACACTGACCCTTCCAAAGCCAGATAGAGAACCCTACAGAAGGCTGAGGTGGACACTGCAGAGAGTGGCTACTTACCAGATCAGAAATATTTTGGCATTTTAGCAGCTAACACAGAGGTGTCTCTGCCCCCAAACTGAGTTTGAGCCCTATTTTTATGGGGCAGGTATTCGGTGCACCCTTGAGTGTCTCTGGGACCCAGCCCAGGCAAGTGGTATAAGAGCAGTGAAATTTTCTGAGTTCTTCCACTCTGGAAGGTGCCTCCCTCCTTGGGGTTTGCACTGGTCAGGGAACTGTGGGAACTCCCCGTGTTCTGGGTCGGTGGTACACCAAGGTGGCCGGAGAGCCTGCATCTGGTCCCCCAACCTGGACCATCCCCAGAGGGTCTGGGCCAGCTCAGAAGCCTCCAGAAAACCCCAGGCTGAGCGTCTGGAGCCCAGACATCCAAGTGGCATCAAATCCTAAGGTTCCAAAGTGTGGAGGTGCGGCCCAAGCCAGCAGCGTCTCATGGATTCTGAGATGGAAATGCAGCTCCAGCGCCAGGTTCCACCCAGGGCGAGTAGCTCTGTGATGGCAGGGAAGTCGGGTGACATCAGGGGAGCCCCAAGGTCATCAGAAAGCTTAGCAGGCAGCGTTGTGATGATTGGAGCATAAGTGAGTCAGACATACGCTGGTCACATTTCCCCCAGAAGAAAAGCATACACACATACACACACACGCACACACATGCATACACACACACTCCCTTACTCACACACCAACATTCACACTCATTCACACACACTCTCACACACATTACCCCACACTCACACATACTCACACACTGTACGAGTTCCTAATGCTGTTGTAACACCACTATAAACTTTGTGACTTAATACAACAGAAATTAATCATCTTGCTCTCTGGAGGTCAGAAACCCTACATGCATGCGTCTCCCTGGGCTGAAATCAAGGTGTCGGCAGGGCTGTCATGGATACAATGAAGCTCTCGCACACAGTCCGTTTCTTGTCCTTTCCAGCTTCTGAAGGCGGCCTGCACTCCTTGGCTCACAGCCCTCCTCCATCTTCACAGCCAGCAGTGGTGCACGTGTCCCTCTCATGTGGCATCACTCTGACCTCTCCTGCCTTCCTCTGTCACTGTCAGGGACCCTGTGACTACATGGGACCACCAGGATAACCGCCCTATGTGAAGGTCAGTGGTTAGAAACCTCAGCTCCATCTGCAGTCTTAATTCGTCTTTGCCACATAACACATAACATATCCACATATTTGGGGGCCATTGTTCCTCCCACCTCACACACATTCACACCTCACTTACTCTCATACACTCTCACACACTCACATACTCACTCACACACTCTCACACTCACTTTCACATATATTCTTCCTCTCTCACACACTCCTGGCGTGTGCTGAGAAGCTAGAACAGAGAGCGGAGAGGGCGGGGAAGCCACTGGGAACACTGTGGCAGTTCCCCAGAAAGTTACACATAGAATTACCATACGATCCAGCAATCCCACTCTTAGGTATACACCCCAAAGAACTGAAATCAGAGATCGGAATAGATATTTGCTTACCCATGCTCGCAGTGCCATGATTGAGAGTAGCCAAAAAGCAGAAAGAACCCAAGTGTCCATGGACAGTTGAATGGAAGGACAAAAGTGGTCTATTCACACAGTGGAAGAGTATTTAGGCTTGAAAAGGAATATTATTCAGTCTGGATATTATTCAGACATTCAGACACATGCTACAACATGCATAAACCTTAGACACATTGTGTGAAATAAGGCAGACATGAAGAAAACTACTGTATGACTCCACTTATATGGGTATCTAGAAGAGATAAATGCATAAAAACAGAAAGTAGAATGCTGGTGACCAGGGGTAGGGGGGAGGAAAAAGGGGGATAATTGTTTAATGATCATATTGCTTCTGTTTAGGATCAAGGAAAATGTTCTGGAGATGGACAGTGGTGATGGTTTCACAACAATGTGAATGGGTTTAATGCCACTGAATTGCACACCTAAAAATGATTACTATAATAAATCTTACACACTGTGTATTTTACCACAATGCAATACTTTTTTTTTTTAAATAGGCAATGTTCATAACAGAGAATGGCCCTGCCAGCTAGTAAAGCAGGGACCAGTCACAGTGACAACGTTTCCTCCATGAAGGAGAGAAGAGGGTAAGAGCAGCATAAGTACCCTCCCCACAGAGGTGAGAACTCAGAAGTGTAAGAGGAAGAGCAGGACGTTTCACCTTCCACCCAACACCATCCATCCAGAGCCTTTTCAGGACAGATGGCAAACCAAGACTGAGACCTAAGGGTGGAGACTCTCACTTCCTCCTAACAGCAACTTGGTGCCATCACCAAGGTGCCATCTTGTGTCTCTCATCTACACACTCACACCGGAAGACTTCTTCTTGGACACCATGCCTTCTCTTCTTCAACAGAGCGATTGCTCCCAGACGCTGCCCTGGACCTCCCGAGTTAGCTGAGCCCCAGCCCTGGCTCGCCTCACACCCTGTTCTCATCTCCGTCATTTCACTCAACACACCCAATGTCATGTAGCCTTTTCCTCGTCAGGCTTGCCTACTGAAAAGCAAGAGTTCCTCAAGGTTGAGGACCCCATGGTATTTGTGCAGTACAATCAGCCCTGACCTGTTCCCTGGCACAGAGTGGATATTCACTCATGGTTTGTGGGTGAATGAATGAATGTGAATGAATGCATGCATTGTATCCATAACAGGTGCTTCTTCTGGGCAGCACGCAGCACTCTGTGCTTCACATGGACCTGGCCATCTCATGCTCAGAGCCATTCATGGAAAGGAGACCTTGTCATTCTAAGCCGTGGTGTCCCTGGGACTCTAGGTGTAATGCAAACCCAGGTGCAGACTAGGCATGTCACAGCTGTCTTGGCTGTTATTGTCCATTTACAAACAAGAAAGGTGAGATTTAAAGTGAAACGATTTGTTCACCCAGCCAGAGATGGAGGCACATTTTGGATGGATGAAAGGACACACAAGTGCCCACTATTAATAATTTGTCCTGCTTTACTTTCCAGCTTCAGTTCCCAGGTTTAGAGACATTGCCCATTCTCAAGCTCCTCGGTGCTCATATTGGGCTCCCACCAGAAATTGCTTTTTTTGTTTGTTTTTATCCAATTCAAAATGACGTATCTAAATTACAACCCTGGTTCTCCCACTTGTTGGGGCAAGCCAACCTCTCAGAGACTCAGTTTCCTCATCTGTTAAGTGAGGATCAGAAGACAGCACACAGACAAATCCCTTAGCACATGGCCATCGAGCACTAAATGGCCTCACTTATCATCAGGGATGGTGAGTGGAGGAGACCAAGATCAGGCAGGAGAATGGGTCCAGGAGACAGGTTTCCAAGGAGAGGTGTGGGAGACAAGAATCCAGTTCCAGGGTTTGAAGTGGAACGGAGCTAGAGAGCCAAGAGGGAAAGTCAGAGAGGGAGGGTGTGAACGAAGAAGACAGCAGATTCCAGAGACAAGAGGTCATGCCCAAAGCGGGGCTTTTCTTTTTTTCTTCCTTTTTTCTATTTCTTTTTCTGTTCTGAGCTACAGCACACAAGTGCATGGGTGGGCTGGTCCCACTTAGAGGGGCCTGTGACAGGAAGGACAATTTTCCCCACAGCTGGAGACTCTTGGCATGCTGGAATTCAATCCCTGTTGAATGGGTGGTCCGCTTCTCCCCGCACCCCTCCCCGCCACCCCCCATGTTGGAGTATGTCTTTGCAGCTCTGAATCCAGCCAACACAGAGCATTTTCCTTGCTGCTTAAATTAGCACATGAGAAATAACTAGAGATAGAAATCACAGTTCACTTAACACTAATTATTTCCCTGGAAATGAAGATTAATATTGAACTTGTTACTTGCAGTGAGAAGAGTAAACACACACTGGCACATACCCTCTAAGTAACTGTGCAGGTCTCTAATCCTTCAATTCTTCAGTCCCAACGCACCCAGCAGCCCTGGTGGCCAAAGGTTTCCAAGTGGGTTGTTACGATCAATCCAGGAATTTGGGGATGTTTAAGGCTGGCCTCGGGGGTCCCAGGGTAACTGGGTGAGTTCTGGGGCTCTCGTGCTCCCTAGCGCTGTGTTAGTCCTCCCCAAAGGGACAACAGTATCTGGTATTTGTGCAGATACCCCTGTGTCCCCAGGAGCTCGGTGAGAAGCTCCGGGTATAGATGTTCAGACCACGGGGCACTGAGTGAAGGGGCAAGTGAATAAATGAATGAATGAATGAGTGAGAGAAGGGATGAGTGAAATCATGAGTGATGAGTGTAAATGAAACAGCTCACCCAGGACCACAGAGTGAGCAGAAGAAGGATCAAGAGCCCACGGTCCGGGCATGCAGTCCAAACCTCGGTCTGTAGCTCTGTGTGCAGTCAGCAACCCAGGCAGGCTTCACAGAGTACGTAGCACTGAAAATTAGGCAGCATTTTAAGGAGAGAAGGTTATTCCTGCAAAAGAATCAGTAGGAAGTAAGGTCTGAAAGCAGGAAAGTTGGAGGCGTGGAGGTGGAAGAGTGAGAGGTATGTGAGAGTGTGAGTGTGTATGTGAGTGTGTGTGTGTGTGTGTGTGTGTGTGTGTGTGTGTGTTGTTTTCCTTCTGGCAGGAGCAAAAAGGATTAGGAGGGATCATATTAACCACATTTGTGTGGTAAGCTCTGGGGTTTACAAAGCACTTCATACCATTATCGTGGGGAATTCTCATGGCAGCTCTATGTGGTGGGTATTTGCTCCGTTATAGATGAAGGAACCTGACATGCAAGGAGGCAAAATAAATTGCCCGGAGCCACAGAGATGGAGAGTCATTGAGCGGGAACGTTAACTCAGGACTCCAGAGCTCCATCTGAGCACGCTCCCTACCCAGGCACCTGTGCGAGAAGCGAGCGGCCCCGGCTGGCAGTGTCTCCGTCATCAGCGACTCGCACCAGGACCCCAGGGATAGGAAGACTCAGACTTCCACTGCCAGACTGCTCAGCTCATGGAAATTTCTCCAGCTATTCAGTGGCCAGGGCAGGAAGACAGGAGCTGGAACCTGGGTCTTATTTCAACTGCACATTGTTAGCTAAACCCCAGAGCAGCCGTGGCACACGCCCCAAACCTTAGGTGTTTTTGTACCCCAAAGCTATCATGCCAAACTGCCAAGCCATAGTGTCCCTGGGACTCTAGCTGTGACTCAAACCCAGGTGCAGGCTAAAGATGGTAGAGCTGTGTCCCCTTTTTTCCCTGCCCAGCAAAGTCACTGCAGGCCTCAGCATGCACCTCGGGACCCCTCTGCAGCACCCCATGACTCAGAGGTTGATCCCGGGAGGTTACGGATCTGAGCAGTAACCACGAGCAAAGTAGGAGAAATGAAAGTGTATTGCCTGTCGCCTCTGTGAGCCCAGTGTAAGCGTTTATAGGGAGTCTGGAGCAAGGGGTTCACTTCTGCGAGCTCAGGTCCTCCAGCTCACAGACCACATGGCAGACTTTGGAGCTCCCTGTGTACAGGTGCCAGCAAGGTGACCCTGGGCTAGTTCCTTCACTTGCCAGCCGCAGCCTTTACATGTGTCATAGGGTGGTCATTCCACCTGGTGAAGGCGTCGTGAGGATGGGAGAGGCACATGTGAATGATTGGCACATTGCCCATGAAACCGACACGTCCCCTTCTCTGGGAGACTGTTTCATTTGTCCCAGAGGTGTTCGATGTCCTTGCAGAAAGCCCCCCTTTGTAGGAGTTAAAATTACGTGAACTAAGGGCTTACGGTTTGGAGAACTGGATTCAACATTCCCTACTCTGAGGCTGGGCATCTTTAAGTTACGTTAAGGGATTTTGCATGCTTTCCAGTCTACACCTACGTGTGGGATCTCATCTGATTCTCTCATTGCCTTTGGGAAAAGGGAGAAAGAGCATCATTTCCTCCATCTGATGGGGACTGGGTGTGAGTTTCTTGAGGAGGGGATGGTGACAAAGGCTGTGTGAGCTCCGGGGATGCCATGGCCACCGGGCTTCATACCGAGACCTGCTCCGACCCTCTCTCATCTGCAAGAATCCTCTGGATGTCCCTTTCTAGGAGTAAGGTGACCTCTGCTTGCACACTCATTTGGTGGGGCGTTCACTGTCTCTCGGTGAGTCCACTCCATCCTTGGGAGGTGGCCATGACAAAGCTGGCACTTAGTTGGGAGAGTGGAAACAAATGCCTGAGACTGAAGGGTAAGCAAATAAAAATGGTCTATTAAAATCGGTATTTGTCAGTGTGAGTAGAACATATATACGTAGCAAAGAGATATACTAAAAGGGTAAGGTTTTAATCAAAGGATGGCAGGATGAGGGGGTGATGATAAGCTTTTCCAATCTTTGACATATTTCCACATTTTCCATAATGAATATCTATTTACTTTTATAATCAAGAAAAAAACTAAGCATTAATCCAAAGAAGCTATTTCTTACATCAAGCAAATATAGACATATGTCTTCCTAAAAACCAAGTTTCTTGATTACCAGCCCCGTACTGTTATCAATAAAAGAAAGAATAGATGGAGATGGGAGTATTTGTGAGCTACCTGTGTTCTACAGACTGATCACAGTAAAATCAGCATGTAAACTTCAACACATCAGGAATTGCCAGAGGTGGATTAAGCTGGCACACGCAGTTAGTCACAGATCGATTAAGAGGCCAAGGCTCAAAAGGACCGGAATAGTATGAAAGTGTGTGACGTTAGTGGCTCGTCACTTCCCCGGTCACTGCCTCAGTTTACCCATGTAAAGAGGTGAAGTGAGACTACACAATTCCTATCAGCTCTTCAGAAGGGATCAGAGGAAAGAAATTTTAAAAGGGAGCACCCAAACATGGAAACACTGAAAGTTATTGATGACGGCACCCCATCCCTAAAAGTCTCCATCTTCAGAGGACCCCCTTCTAAAAAAAAAAAAAAAAAGAAAAAGAAAAAGAAAGAAAAAAAAAACCTAATATAGGTGGAAATTGAAAACTAGTAAACATAATACCAACATTTAAGAACCATTGCCCCTAGTAGATCAAATAAGAACAAAGACAGTACAGCTCTGAAATGTTCATAAAAATAGCAGAAAAATAGATTTCCAGTTGTAAAAACCACACACACACACACACACACACACACACTCACATATGGCACAGGAAGCTTCACCTACTGATGCAAAGCATCTAATTATTAAATAATAGTGGGAAATCATAGCACTAGAAGGGTCTTCAGAGATCATCCAACCACTGCTTTTCAATATTTCTTTTAATCCACAAAACCCTTTTCCTCAAATGAAGCCTTACAGAGGATCGTTAAAAGCAGAGCTGCTCTAATTAAAGAAGAGATGCCTGCCATGTAGCCCCCACAGGGGACACCCACAGGATGTCAGGCTCCATAGAGCCCCTGTGGAAAGCCACTGGTCTCACCCACTTTAGAAACCGGGGCCCAGAGGGGCAATGTGGCTTTCCTAGTGTCACACAGCAAGCTGATAGCAGATGAAAGACTGGCCCAAACTCCTTCTACAGCTCCAGGTAGCCTCCAAACCCCAGGACTATGACAAGAGGTCAACTCTACAGACTCACCCACTTGTTCTGAACTCAGACATCCCATGCATGTCATACCCGGGAAGAGGTGGCCCTCGATCAGGTACCGTTGGATGTCACCCGGGGCCTTCTCTACCCCTTACACCCCACATCTTATTGATTACCTTGTTCTTTTGGGTCTGCCTCCTTAATCAATACTAGTTTTCATCAGCTCCCCTGCTCTGCCCACCTCCAAGGCTGATCCAAGGCCTCTTCATTAAAAGAAGTCACAGACCCTGGGTGGCCTCCGAAAGACCCAGCCACATGACCGTTTGCCAGTCACAGTAAACACAGAACCTTCCTGAAGCTGACAGCAGACTCTGTCCCTCTATGAAGTGCTCGCGTTGGCCATAACTTTCTTGAAAATAATGTCATTTCTTTCTTTAATCCTTTTTTTTTTAATTTGCCATGACGTTTTGTTTTTCGTTAAAGGATGAACGGTAGCTCCTGGTAAAACGGGTGACCCCCAGATTTGTCTCCATATCTTAGCAATCTGTCCCACGGTCCATCAAAGAAACGGTGAGGCTGTCTTGATGCTTTTATTAGCAACCTTTACACTTTGTCAAAATGAAAATGAAAATGCAACATTCATATGTAAATCCAGTTACCTTCTAGGCTCCTCTTATCCTTTATCCCTTTCACAAAATTACAGATTATTAAGAAATGTTTGAAGAGTAGGAGACAGGCTTTGGGGGAATGTGAGGGAGGCAGAGCGAGAAAAGGGGGATAGAAAGAGCAAGGTGCTTCGACCTTGACCTTCTCTTTCATGTTCAGAAGCATCTCAGTCTGTGGTTTCATTGCTTATCCATTGCCCAAGACATCCCAGCCCTGGCAGAGCCAGACTCAAGGCTCACCCAGAGCCTGAAATGTGAGGAAAGGCAGGAGGAAGGTATGCAGGAAACAGGAGCTCTTATCTGTAAATATTTCTCCTTGATCGTGAACCATTTGTCGCACGAGATGACAGTGGACATTGCTTGGCAAAGGCCTGACTTGAAAAATTATGCAGCCAAATTTGCAATGTGAGAAGAAAAACAAACAAAAAACACCCAAAAGGGGAAAATTCTCTGAACTGCTTCCTTGTATCTTTTTCAGATATGAACTGAGAATGGCCAGCTCACACCAACACTCTGTGGTGGGAGCCCTGAAGGATGGAGCATTAATTCTCCCCAGGGTCATCTGGGAAGGTTTCGGAGAGGAGGTGAATTTTTTAGCAGAATTGTGGCAGACTCATGCAAAGAACTGTAGGCAGCCTCTAGAAATTAAAGATGGCCTCCAGCTGATAGTCAGCAAAATCTGGTAGCTCTCAGTCTTACAACTGCAAGAAAACAATGTTGCCAACAACACATGAGTGGAGAAGCAGCTCTTTCCCTATGGAGCCTCTAGATGAGACCCAGTGGCGATTGACACTTTGGCGGATGCCTGAAGGGCCTCTCAGCTGAGGACCCGGCTACACGTGCCCAGTCCCTGACTCACAGAAACTGCATGGTAACCAGTAGATAATGTGCTGTTCTAAGCCACCGTGTCTGTAGTTGTTTCTTATGGAGCCATAGAAAAGAATACGGGGATGTAGGAGGAGTAAGAATTTGCAAATTAATAGAAAGTGGAGGAAATTCCAGGCAAAGGGATAGCATGTGCAAGGGCATAGTAACAATAAAGTATATATTTTGCTCCCAGATAGGTACATTTAGACCTCCCTAAAGTATGAAAGTGGGTGGGAGGTGGAAATCAGAGGGGAATTCCAACAGAAGTGTTGAAAGATATTAACTTCAAGATCAGCATTTCATTGACATGGCCTCACAGCTAGACCCCCACCCCACCCCCAGGGAACTTTGTGTCGATTTGGTTCTCAGTTGCCACCCACAGAGCGTCTTCTTCACCAGGTGGTTCTGAGACAGCCAGTCCATAGAGCAGGAGTGGGGACCACGTCTGCACCAAACCACAGCTCATCAGAGGCCTCTCAGTATAAGAGTGACATAAAACGTTTATTTTCAGCAGGGTTAACCTAGAAGCAGTCTGGAGGATGGTCTGGTGGGGGCAGAAGGGCTGGAGATCACCTGGGAGACCACAGCACCATGGCAGTCTGACTGAGGGTATGGCCATCAGCTGGAGAGGACTCTGACAGTGCATGGGAGAGATAGGAATGGGCCTTGCAGAGGTGCAGGAGGAGGGAGAAAAAGAGAGAGGAGAGGGAGAGAGGAGCTGGAGTTGGGGGGGAGGGGGCGGTGATAAGGAGCTCTGTTTTCATGAGTTGAGTTCTGCAAGCTTCCATCTTCAATCCTTGCTGACCGACGGTCCTGCTAATTGGGCCTTTGCATGTTGACTTTGGCTCTCTCTGTACTGGAGCCAATTGTCCAGACTCCAAATTTCCAGAACATAGGATATTCTCCACATGGAGGCCATTTACAGGGAAAACTGCTAAAACCTGATAATCCCTGCTAGTGGGACAGCGGCTGTTTAGTCATTTCAAACCTTTAATTGCCACCGTGTTTGACTCCAAAGGCGCTGGAATCGGCACAGCCACAAAGACCTCTAACAGGGTGGCCCTCCTCCCGGGAGCCTCTCGTCGAAAAAGCCGATTACCCAACGCTGCCTCTGGAGAGTGATTCCATTGCAAGACTTGGAGCTCAGGAATGCGTTCCTTAGTGCCAAATGCATTCACTGAGCACGGCCTGAATAGCCAGCGCTATTCCAGGCTCAGGGGCTAAACAAGACGGGGAGGTCCTCATTAATAGAGCACGCTACCTTTTCTCTGCTGCGAGAATCTTCAGAACCTAACACCATCCTGCCCCTCACACTGTCTCAATTCCTTCAAAAGTGCCTTTCCAGCTAGGGCTGCATTTGCCAACATGGATGTCATGGAACCCTGTTTCGTTGGGGTATAAATAAAGGTCAGACCTTCAAAAAGGAGGTGTGGTGGTAGTAGACAATGGGTCTGTAGCACTCACCACATGTGAGGCACTGTTCTGAACGGGTCCTGATGTTAACTCAAGCAATCCCACTAACTATTATAGCATGATCCGTCTCTTCCACACAGGGAAACTGAGGCAGAGAGGTCTAGCTGCTGCCAGAGCTCCTAGAGCTGGTCAGTGACCGAACTGCGATGCAAACCTGGGCCATAAGGGTGGGGAGTCTGAGCCTTCACACCACACATCCCCAGTTCTAAGTCGGTTTAAGAAACCGTCACCCGTGTCCCTGCTAAACATGTTTCTGTGCGCTCATTGGCCACTCAGTCGTCCTCTTGGGAAATATCTGTTCAAATATTTTGCACAATTTTGACTGGGTCATTTGCTTTTTCTCCACTGATTTGTAAGGGAACTCTTTGTAGGCTGTAACCAGTCCTTCACAGAGATTATAGGGTATTGTAGATACTATCTCCCATTCAGGATGTTCATTTCCTTGATGAGCAGGAATATTTCAATGTGATGAAACCCAACTCATCAATGTTTGCTTTTATATTCAGCCCTGGCTGTGTCCTGTTAAAAATATATTGTCCTGCCCCAAGGTGGCAAAAATCCTCTTCTATGTTTTCTTTACCTTTGACATTTCGAGGTAGGATCCATCTTGCATTGTTTTTCATATATGGCATCAGGCGAGTGTCAAGATACATTCTTTTTCAGTGAATATCCACATATTTCAACATCATTTCTTGAAAAGATTTTTCTCTGTTAAATCTTTGGTGCCTCTGTTGCAAACCAGTTGGCCATAAAAGTGTGTATCTATTTTAGGCGCCCTATTCTGTCCCATCCATACATGTGTCTATCTTTATACCAACACCACATATTTTCATTACCACAGTTTTTATTATCCATCAAGGAGATGAAAATTAAAACGATAATGACATGCAACTATATGCCCATCAGAATGCCTAAAATTAAAAAGACCGACCACACCCAGTGCTGGTGAAGATGTGAAGTAAGCAGAACACATATTTAATGCTGGTGGGGATGCAAAATAGCACGATTGCTTTGGAAAACCGGTGATTTCTTATAAATTAAAGATACTCTCACCCAATAACCCAGCAATTCTACTCCGAGATGTAGAAATAAAAGTGTAGGTACACATAGAAACACTTCTACATGACTGTTCATAGCTGCTGCACTTGTAACAGCCAACTCTAGAAAATCCCAAAATGTCCCTCAGCAGGCGAGTGGATCAGCAAATCGCAGAATTCTATCCAGCAATAAAAAAGGAACAAACGATGGATAAATTCAACAACACGGTGAATCTCAAAGACATTATGCTGAGTGGAAGAAAACAGACGTGAAAGGGTATTTACTATAGAATTCCAATTACAGGAAGTTCTAGAATGGGCAATGTTCATCTATGGCAAAAAAATCGATTTTATTAAGAGTGGTTGTTTCTTAGGAGCAATGACTAGAACTTTCTGAGCTGATGGAAATATTTCCATCTTCATGCAGTGTGGGTCACACAGATGTGCATGTATGTAAAAACTTACCAAGCTCTGCATTCTACCACAATAAAAATTAGAATAAAACGAAAGTTAATGACATTTAAAGTGGGAGAAGAAAACTAGAAAACAGGTTTCTTTCCTCTTACATGGCATCTAGTTAAGCTAACACAAGCTAGAAATCTCTAAAAGAAGGCTAGAGTTTGCAGGGTGTTCTAAGTTTCATTCTGGCCATTGCTATGGGCTAAATTCTGTCTCCCAAAATCCACATGTTGAAGTGCTAACCCCCGGCACCTGAATATGTTACCTGATCTGGAAATAGGGTGATTGCAGATGTGGTTAGTTAGGATGGCGTCACATTGGAGTGGGGTGGGCCCTGATCCAATATGACTGATGTCCTTATAAAAAGGAGACATTTGGACACAGACACTCACACAGGGGAAACACCAAGTGAAGAGTGGAGTTAAGCTGTCACAAGCCAAGAAACTCCCAGAGCTAGGAGAAAGCTCTGAAACATCCTTACCTAGCACCTTCAGAGGGAACGTGGCCACTGACACCTCCATCTCAGGCTGGCAGAGTCCAGAACCATGAGACCATACATTTCTGTTGCTTGAGCCACTCAAGTTTGTGGTACTTTGTTACTGCAGCCGGAGCAAACTGTACAGCCACAGTACCATTTTTTCCTTAGTATATCTTTGCTAACAGACTCTAGATAATGTCTCTTATTCCAAGGAATGACTCATTTATTTACATTTCTTTTTCACAGAGATAATGTGACTAAAGTAGCTGCATTCATATAAATGAAGAACTCTAAAAATGATAATGGCCCCTGACCTCTCTCCAGCATGAACAATGGAGGTTTCAGTGAACTCTCTGAGTGTCTCCAAAGACCAGAAGGCAAATGCATTGCTCCCATTCTGAAGATAAGGCAAATAAATCTCCCGTCAGACAGCAGTTCCCTCGGCAAATGCAGCTTTCACTGCACACCTGGATGTCAGGCCATCTCCCTCTTAGGTGTCCCCATGACCACCGCCAGCTGCTGTGGGGCCTAATCCAGGTGGGAAGGAGGAAGAATGAAGGGCCAGCGTTATGGGCACCTGGCCAGTCTCTCTACGTGATCCTGGAGCCAGGCGTGGGTCAGGCACAATCATGTGAGGCTTCCAACTCTGCTGGGTATCACTGCCCCTGGGACCCCAGACAGACCACCACGCTTCACTGACTCCTCATTTTTCTTTCCTGCAAATCATCGTGACTCCTAAGCCACAGGACCCATGAGGCCAGGGGACTCGAGCTCCCCTCCAGGCCTGGCACAGACAATGGGAGCTGCCTCTTTGGCGTGTCTCCTGAAACCTCCCCTCTCCCCGCCATCCATCATCCCCTCTGCTCGGCGCTGGCTGATGCCGACAGCCTCTATGGCACAGGGGTAGCCTGGAGCCGGGTTTGGAAAATGAAAGGCCATTTCCGTGTCTCTTCCAAAATGGGTTAAACAGCATGCTCTCTCATTACCCATTGACGGAAATGGGAAATGCGGAATAATGTGCAATAACTAGTTTCAGCCGATTCTGATTTGCGATATATCTCCTTTTTAACTGAGATAATAACAGAAAGGCGTGCATTCATGAGGTTTAGTAAAGAAAGCGCAGATTAACACCACAGTCAGATGACTTTTGAAGCAAAGCTTCGATTAAAGTCGCTGCCAAAAAGTCACTTTATCTTCCCTCCGATGCGTCTCAGATTTTATCTCCCCTTTTATTCTTTTTGTCCTTAATTTTAAATCCTTTTTATTATTATTTTTTTCCCATGTAAGCACCAAGGGGGTTGTTTGCGACTCATTCTTTTGGAAGCAATTATCCACAAGAGAAGCGTTCACCTCATTTGGGTTGCATTTTATATCCAAACCATGATAAAAATGCACAAAATTGACTTTGCCTGAGCAGCTCAGACACCGAAGAGCCCTTCTCTGTAAATTGTGATTCAGCTGCCAGATGACCCAGCCCTCATCTGAAGACCAGGTGCATGGCTCCTGCTTCTACCACGTTTCTTCTCATAGCCCTAAGATTGTCCCCTTGCTACCTAACAGGGCAAGTACAACTTTTTCATCTACTTGCTCATTAATTCAGGACTTTGGGATCCCAAGCTGTCTGCAAATTTAAAAAGAGTTAGTCTTGCTTGGTCTAAAGAAAAACATCTCTTACCGAGATGGTTGCAAAATCCTCTTCAAAGCTTTTATGTTTTTTTCATACATGCTTAGGGTCGGGGTGAGAAAAGGATGGCTTGCCGTCCCAGCCCTACGAAATCCATTACAACCATGAAGTTCCTGTACAAAGTGTCAGGAATCGGGAAATGCTATGTGAATGACGCATTACTGTATATCACATTCGTGTTTTGTTTTAATATACTAATGATGTACTAAATTAACTACCATTGGTAACAACAACTAAGACTTTCCTCTCTGCCTTGGAGTTATTCAGCAAGAGACAACTGAATTGATTTTTTATCAATTTTACGAAACATAGCAGAACTGAAGAGAATTTACACCAAACTGTGCCTTGGTACTGGCATCAGGCAACTTCTCTTTTCTCGACTTCAGTCTCACAGCATTTAAAAACCCCAGCCATGTGCCTATGTGGATAGAAACATTGTCGGCTTGTTCAACCAGCGCTGGCCCAGAGGAGGGAACCGAGCAGACCCAAAGGGTGGCAGGGTACATCCTGCAGGTGACTCTTGGTGACGATGGTTCTAGCTTCTTGCTGAGTGGCTGGGTTGCCTGTCTCTGATCCACCAGCCTAAACGTTTACTGCTTCAGGAAAATATTTGTCGGTGAACTTTTTTCATTAAGAAAACAACTTGATGGTGTGCCTTATTTTCCCACTGATGCTCTCATTTCTTCCCATGTTAACAAACACATCCCGGGGACTCTCTGGGCCCAGCCCTGGAATGGTACCTGGAGTGAAGCTGTGTATTGGGCACCTTTTCACATGAAAGCACTTGGAGCTTTACTCTGTGTTGGTGGCTAAGGGCATTTAGACTTCAAAGAAAATGTCTTCTCAATGGGCGAGCTCCATGAGCTGCGTTTATGAGAAGTGGGAACAATTCTTTATTCATTTCATGAATGAGTTTTATCTTTTGTCCTAGAGCCTTTGCTTATTCCCTCCTTGAAGAAAAATGACCGTGCAACCCCAAGTTAACAAGCTCTGACCATACCTGCTGCCCAGGGAGGCAGCCAACAATGGTGGGGGAAGTGGGGAAGTGATCTTTCCAAAGCACTTCCCATTTCATCCCAAACAGAAGCGTGAGGATCCAGTTCCCTGCAGCTCACTAAAGCGGTGGCTGTACCCACCGCTTCAGCCACCTCTTGGAGAGATGATGGCTTATGAAGGAGTCTTGGCTGCTGGACCCTTCAAGGTGAACAGGCAGAGTCCTGCCCTCAGAACCGCACCACCAGTTAGCCTGGGGTCTGCCCCCTCTGCCTTTCAACTCACGGGGTATGGCCCTGCTTGTGGGCCTTCACTCATTTTGTGTCTCATTGCAGAATACCTCCATTCTCCATGCCACAACAAATGAAGAGGGTCATCTTGATCTCTTGCCTTAAATCGTCTTAAATTACCTCCCACCAAGAGACGATGACCCCCTGAGGACAGATCTGTGTTTATCTGCTGTGTGTGTGTTTTGTGTGTGTGTGGGGGGGGGCATGATCTGTGTGGGGGTGTGCAGAACACGCATGCTTAGCCCAAGTCTGGCTAACATCCATAGAATAGAGGAAATGGGGTGAAGAGTACATGGTTAGCTATAAAAGGACCTCAACTACAGCCCTGGACTATCGTTGTGCATTGGTTTTTCCACTTTCCACACAGTATATGCCTTTCTTCTACATAAAGAGTCCTTCTGCCATCTGTGCATGTGACAGAATTTCTAAACCTTTTCTAAGTAAGGTCTACCCTGACCTAAATCCGGGCGTCATTGGGGCCGGTGAGGTGAACTGACTCCCACTCTCGTTTCAATGTCGGTTGGTTACTTGTACTGTTACTTTTTTTATCACTTCCCTTTTTCTGGAACTGCAATGCGGGGGAGAAATAGTCTAACTGACCTGTCTCAGGTCACACCTGCCCCTCAGCTAAGGCAAGAAGGGGGCACTTCTTTGCCGGACCCTCTGACAATACATGTAGCAATGTCCTTCCCCAAAAGAAGTCGGGTGCTGGCAAAGATGGCAATTAATGACAAGTACCCTGGACAAGAGGGTGAGGCAGATCCTCAGAGCCCTGGTTGACAAGGGCATCTGATCTGTGTGCGTAATTCCAATCTCCCCCCGCGTTGAGAGAAAGTTGCATTCTCCTCTCTCCCCACAACCTTCTCATCCAAAACAAGATGATCCCTCGCTGTGAAATATTGCAGGTGAGCAGATGCTGTTTCCTTAAATCAGGACATTTGTCAAAGAGCTTTGACAGGTCCTTGTCAATAAAGACAAAAAAATTCAAAACATGTGGCCATACTGTGTTGAGGGGAAAAGTGACAACACATGTGTTTTTCTTTTCACTCAATGTTTCGCCCTTGAAGTGAAATATTTTTTCCTTATTATGCAGAATTTATGAGGTTCCCCAATGTTTAATCTTCAGCTTAAACTTTGATCTTGAATAACGCTTCCGTCAAACAACATGCCCCAATCAGAAAGAATGCAGACCAAAAGCATGAAACATTAGATTTTACGTGTGGTGGAAAAGCTCTGTTATCAGACAGACCTGATTTCTAAACCCAGATCCCCCACTGACTGGTTACATGATTCGGACAATTAATCTAAGCCTCAATTTCCATATCTGCTAAGTGAGAGTAAAAACAACACTTCATTACCTAGGGTATTGTGACGATTCAATGTCCCCATTTATCATCCGGCACCTCGGTGGTACTTAACAAACCGTCATTTGTGGCGTGGATGCTATCTATGTATTAGGAGCTTCACATATAATATTACTGCACTTTATAATGACTTCACAAGTTTGTTTCATCCCCATTTTACAGATGAGCACACCTCCTGAAGTCTCTAAAGCCAGCAAGCTCTTTCAGACACTGCTGGCTGCCTAAGCAATTGGAAATTACGTCAGATACCGTGAGCTTTCCAAGAGTGCACCTCCAAGAAGCCTGAAGGGTCAGAGCTGTGACAGTCCCTCTCGATGGGGAGCTGAGGGTTCCCGCCATCACTCACACATGTGGGTTCAGGACCCCACACCCCTGCCGCCGCCCACTTGCACTCTCAAGTTTGCGCCTGGAGGACTGGCTGGTGTCAGCGACTCCGCCCCGAACTTCACTGTGGTGTGTGTATTGTGTGTGTTTGCACATGTGTGCACGTGAGCAGGTGCACGTTTAGAACTTGACTCTTCTCTCAACCACCGCAGAATGATGTGTACAAGTTCTACCTTCTCTACCCATCGAGGCAAGTTAGGGTTGGCTTTCTGTGAAGTGTATTTGAGGAGGTCACCTCAGGAGGCTGGGAATCATCTGGAGACAACTCCATCAAGAAGGACAGAGAGGGTGGAGCCCCCAGCCAGTCACCCCAGATGACATAAAACTGTTAGGATCACTTTCTAAGTGTGTCAAGACATTTTAAGGATTGGAAAGCACGAAGTCAAGAAGCTGAGAAAATACCAAAAGGTGAAATGAGGGTGAATTATTTAGAGGCCCCAGTTCCTTGAGTCATCAGAAAGCCTCCCCACCTCTGCCGACCAGTGGCTTCTCAGAGACTGTCCCTGAGTCCCACTTGGGCTGCCTGACTCTCATCTGCTTTTTCAAAGAAGCAAATGTCCGGGCAGCCGACGCCTGCTTGCCCGGAGATCCGTCCCCTCAGAGATTAGATGACTTCTATTCAGACTTGGGAAATGAAAGAGACCCAGAGAGGGGAAGGAGGTTATCCAGGGTGGAGAAGGTGAAAGAATTTCAATATCAACGTCTCGTTTCTTATTCGGGCAAAATGAAAAGTCCTCATTATTAAATCACAAAGCAATTAAAAAATTAAAAATTTCATAAGACCCTACATAAAAGAAATACAAGTGTTTAATGATGGATTAGAAAGTAGAAGTAGGGGGGAGAGAAAAAGTAAAAGCCCACTGTCTCAGGGGGTTCCCTCTCCGGCGGTGAGAATGGTTTTTGCCTGCACCCTCATGCCAGCCGCGAGAACTAATAAATTCCGGGCTCCCCTGCCTAGAAGCGAAGGCCGATTAATATCTGCCTACCTTGTTACCTAATTCATTATGGAATAGCAGTTAATTTGATTTGATATTATTTTAATAAAATTCTGTAATATATTAGATTGTTTCAGGCTATCAAAATAATTTTCCAATTATTACGGTTACTCAAGCAAGTCTTTTTTTCCCCCTTCATGAGCGGCAGTTGGTCTGACTCAGAATATATTAGCTCCTACAGCTTTATCCTGGCCGGGGAGCAAGGGATCCATGCATGGTTACCCAGAAGAGCTCCTGCTACGAATAGGTTCCCACAGCAAAAGGCCATGGCCACGGACTGCCGTGGATTTATGCCCCGTGATTCTCTGCCCACTGGTCTGGCTGCCCTTCGACCACTGCGTTCAATGTGCAGGGAACACTGAGGTAAATTTATATTTAAAAAATAACCTTTGAGGCCAATGAGTGGAGGACTGGCAATGGCTCGGAAGCTGGGTTACCGATAACACCTGGTGGAGAGTTTGTGCTTTAAAAATTGAAGTTCACTGTTCACTCTGTTGGCATCTGACCTGCCTACACTGCCAGCTCGTTGGGTGTCAAATGGAGAAGGCTGGCGTGATTCACCGTGTGGCTGATAGATCAGAGACCATCATTTTGCAAAAGCAGTGAACGCTGACACATAATTGGCACAAGAAATCACTGCCGTCTCTTCCCGGCCAGTCCCCTTGGGAGGGCAGACTGGGGAGGTTCATAACCTCAGGAGGGAATTTGGGGAAAAGGTGCTGGGCTTGGAGCAGGGAGCCTGGTTTGGGTTCTTGATGTGTGCCCTTGTGTGACCGTGGGTGGCACTAACCCTCCGTGTCTGTACCCAACCTGGAGACTCAGGTTTCTTGACTTTGTCACTCAGCCTCTGACAGGGCCTCCCAAGTGTGCTGACACAGTTGATATGCTCAGTCGCTTGTGTATTCATTCATCAAACGTTTACAGCGCTCTCAGGATGTGCCTGGCGCTACGCGTGGTGACAAGGCTGGCAGAGTCCCCACCTGCACAGAGCTTGCCGGGTGCCAGTGCAGGACCTGCAGCCAGCACCCTGAGAGGCACATAGTAGGTACCCAATAAATGTGATCCTACTGCTTAATCCATTGGTCATGGGGGTGCCAGATATTAGCCAAATAATCACCTAAGCAAATTACAAATAAAATAATCTATGAAGGAAACGCACAGTGGGAAGTGAGCGCTGATAACAAGGGGACAGAGTCTGGGGCGATCCAGAGAGTGAATAGGGGGAGCAGGTGCAGAGGAGGGGAAGGGAGCTCCAGGCAGAGCAAACAACACAGGCAAAGTCCCTGAGGAAAGACTAGGGGGACTCATGGGACAGAAAGAGGGAGTAGAAGGGGGTTGATGGCACAGGCCCACAGGCACCTTAAGGTGGGTGGTGTGACCCCATGAGCTACCAGAAGTAGTGAGGTCTCAAGCTTGGGAACAGTGTGCTCAGATCCGTGTTTTTAAAAGCTTACTCAGTGCAGTGTGGAGAATAGACTGGCACGGTAAGAGCAGGTGTGGGCAACCATGAACAGGTGGTGGCAGGTGCCCGGAGAAGCAGTGACATCAGCCTGGAACTGGGCGGATGTCAAGGTCAGATGCCAGTCCCCAGATCACTCACAGTGTCAGGCAGCGGGGGCTGCTCAGAGCAGGATTGCCCGATCACAAAGCCATCCTCCACTTCACCCCAGGACCCCGGGCGTCCAAAACCTCCTTGGCTCCCTGTGCATACCATACGGCGCACTGTCCTTGCCAGGACCTGGGCTGAGCTGATAGTGCCCATCCTGACCCAGCATTCACCTTGTGGCCATTTACTCCGTCCCGCCAGGCCAGGCATGGGAGAAATCCCCACGTCCCTTCCAAAGAGAAGGAGGAACCCGCGGTGTGTAGACTCAGGAGCCAGGCCTCCACTGGCCACAGCTCACCTGCCTTCACCTCTCTGCCCTTACAAGCCTATGATTGGAATTCGTCTCCCAATTACAGTGAAGGGATTATAACTGGGTCTCTACTGCCCAGTTAGGGGGTTGGAGAGAAGAGTGCTAAAGGGAGAAGTTGTAAATAGAACCTGCTCAGCAAGGAGGCCAGGAGGAGCTGAGGAGGACCCAGGTCCAGAGGGTGGGAGGTGGGAGCCCGGGACACAGACTCCATCACCCCTTGGTCATGCCTCTCAGTCCAGAGCTGGAGGGGACACGGCTGAGAGTGGTGTCACCTGAGTAGCACTGTCCCCTGGGTGGGGCTGCACAGGGAGCCAGAACCGTCCTGGTGAGTGGCTTTATTCTCTTCTCTACGTGGCTGTTATCGGGGGAAGGAGAGGGTGCTGCTGAGAGCCTGTCGTGCGGGGGACCCTGCTCGCTGCGCCATTTGTCGTACAGGGTCTCAGCTCCCACTCCCTGCCCAAGAACGCAGGACACGGTAAGGCCAAAAAGGAACACCCATGGAGCCATAAGTAGGGGAGTCAAACCAATATATTCTCGCTGGCGGCTGGGCTGGAGACACAGGAAGCAGGATCTACATAATCTGCCTAACAGCAGTCCGCGCTTGCCAGCTACCATCTTCTTGCTAGCCCCCATTCCTTTCCTGCTAGCGTAGCCACAGCCGTTATATTAGTGGCCAATGGCCTACGGGTTACAGCTGACGGCCAACTAGCCACAGCTGCTGGCCATCTGATCACAGTTGATGGCCATTTACTACCCGAGCCAGCACCTTTCTATGTGAGGCCGAGAGCCTGGAAACTGTTTTTTGGGGTTTTGTCCCCACAGAGCCACATGGCTTCTGTTGCAGGTTAACAAGTATTAAGAAATGCAGTGCCCCCTGCTTGCCATCAAACCCAGGAGGAGGGGGCATTTGTGTTCATGCACGTCCCACTCTGGCAGGCTTGTTGTCTAACAGAAACCTTTGTAGTGACACAAAGAAGAAACAAGTGCTTCCTGGCAGCTCATGTCCCCATGGCATCGTATGACAGAAGGCCCAAAAAGCCATCCTTCAGAGGTAAGCCACCTTTGGTCGAAGTGGGGTCTTAATTTTTCCCAGACACTTAGTGTAGACGGGTGAATGGTGGTCTCTGGAAAGTTATGTCCACCAGGAACCTGTGAATGTAAGCTCATTGGAGGGGAAAAAAGGGTGGTGGGGGTCTTTGCCGATGAAATTACATTAAGGATCTTGAAAGCAGACATCCTTGATTATCTGGGTGGATCCAATCCAGTGACAAGTGTCCTTATAAGAGAAAGGCAGGGGGAGCTTTGAGACACATATGCCAACACAGGCAGAGGTTGGAGTGCTGCTGCCCCAATCCCAGGGATACCTGGAGCCACCAAAAGCTGGAAGTAGCGAGGAAGCATTCTCCCCTAGAACCGCAGAGGAACCACAGCCCTGACACCTGGATGTGGGGCTGCTGGCCTCCAGGGCTGTGAGACAATAAATTTCTGTGGTTTTAAGCCTCCCAGTTTGTCACCACATTTTGTGGCACCCTAGGGACCAAGCCACCAAGGTTGTATGAATACACGATTTTTAGACCAGAAAGCAAAACAAGCGAGGGTTTTAAATAAAACAGTTTGCAACCTAAATACATACATTCCCGGAGGAAAGCTTAAACATTATATGTCGCATATACGCTCAAGGATTTCATTAAACAATGTCAACAGAAGTTAATGTTAACGAAAATCCAAGTCGTCCTCTGTAGGGAACAAATCCATGGCTTGCATTGGGACATTTGACCTCTACTTAGAATAAAACTGTGAGGGTGTTATTGTCCAGTTTTCACGCGTGGAAACTGAGGCTCAGAAGGCTGAGGGTATGCTTCTAAAACCTCATAGCCTGGGAGCAGCAAATTCCTGCTGAAATCTCAGGCCTTCCGACTCAACAGCCTATTTCTAAGCTACAGGGCCTTCCCCCTACCCCCCACCATGGCTTGTGCACTGGCTATAAATAAATAGCTTATATTTCAAAAAGACAGTCTATCTGGGTGAGCCAATGTCTGAGCAGAGGTGATCAGTGCAGTCAACCAACGTCGGAGTCCACCTCTTCTGAGAAAATCCAGGCCCAAACTCTGACACCCAGAAGCTCCATTGTTGCCTTCCTGTCCTGTCCAAACAGGACCAAAGCTTAGTGCTTCTCTCATTGACTCCTTTCATGCGCAATCAGCTAAAATGACGGCAGAGTCTCAAAATTGCTACAAGATGGTTATAAAGTCTTTGTGTGGACAACTTTTCCATTTGGTGGTAAAACTGGAAGGCTTTATCACTCTTTTATAACTTTCCATATAATTTTTACGAAACCAAAGAGCCAGCATCAAAGACGACGGGCTGAAATGGTTCCTGTGAACGAAACCAAGCGGCAGAGCCCAGCGCTGAAAACATGAAGGCTCACATCTGCTTCATGACCTGCCCGCAGGACTTGGCCGGAGAACATAGCCCGGGAGCAGGCGGATGCAGGCGGAGGCTCAAATGTAATCGTCATGCTGGGTGACTGAACACGGCCATAAAGACAGCGGCCGTGAAATGTGCACCCCGTGTCCTCGCTCATCACGTGCCAGTGGACCAGGAGGCAGCATGAAAGAGAAGCAGAACGTGGAGGAAGGGTGGTCTACACTGGGGTCAGCCCACAGGTCAGCCACCTTGTTGAGCAGTGACAAAGGGTGGGCAGTCTTTGCTCCTGGCTGCACAATACGTGAAGATGGAAAGAAAGAGTTCAAAGTGGAGGTGGTCCATGCAGGGTCCAAAGCTGCACTTGGCCTCTTATCAGCTGTAGGACGGTGGGCAATTTATTTCACCCTTTCCAGCCTTAGGGAGCTCAACTGCACAAGAGGGATGTTAATTTCACTGTGCAAGGTTGATGGGAGCGTTAGAAAACAATGTGTGGAAAGTACCAGGAACCACAAACATGGCTGCCATTATTAGGAACATGGGATGAAGGGAAGCAATTCGTTTCACAGTGAAGAGCATGGGTTTTCAAGTCTGATAGACCTGAATTGAGTCCCAGCTGTGTCATTAAGTGTTACAACAATTTATTTCACTTTTCTTGGCCTCGGGATCTCATCTGTGAAGCGGGACAATGTAGCAGTACCTACCCGTCATGGCTTGAATGGTGCCCCCTGGTTTGCAACACGGCTGGGGTTGTCTCCAGGTGACCTCCTCAAATACACTTAACAGAAAGCCAACCCTAACTTGCCTCAATGGGGAGAGAAGGTAGAACTTGTACACATCATTCTGCGGTGGTTGAGAGAAGAGTCAAGTTCTAAATGTGCACCTGCACACATGCACACATGTGCAAACACACACAATACACACACCACAGTGAAGTTCGGAGCGGAGTCACTGACACCAGCCAGTCCTCCAGGCACAAACTTGAGAGTGCAAGTGGGCGGCGGCAGGGGTGTGGGGTCCTGAACTCACGTGTCTGAGTGATGGCGGGAACCCTCAGCTCCCCATCGAGAGGGGCTGTCACAGCCATGAAGATCCCGGGGCTGTTTCAGGAAGGAACACGCAGTGTGCCTCAAGGTAGGGGAAACTCTACCAGCTTCTCCCCCCACCTCTTGAAGGTCTGCCCCATGGCACTACCCTCTCTACCCCTCGGTTCCCCTGCTAGGACACCGGGAGGACTCATCCTGTGTCCCCTGCCCCTACACCAAAGGACATGGCAGAAAGCCAGAGGAACGAGCAACTGCATTGCCCCACATACTGCTCATCACCTAATGGAATGAGAGACCGAGACCAAGAACGCCTGGGGGGTGCATAAGGGTCTGTCCAGTCATTCTGGGTGGAGTCCTGGCTGTCATGACCATCACAGAGACCACCTGGAGAGCCACATCTGTCCAGGGCAGCTGGCCATATCCTATTGATCCAGTGTGTTATGGATTATAGGGAGCTTTCTGCCAGCACCTCTACACTCCACAGCTGGTGAACACCAGGCCATTTCCTGAACTGACTTCTGATATCCAGGCCCCATGTACCCACCTTACTCTCGTTTGTTGGATGAAACACCAAGAGAAACAAGCTGGGTGGGCCACCTCTGTGCTTCACAGTCTTTCTCACCACCGGGGCGGTGCTCCCCAGCTGTCTGCTGTGTTTCAGCCCAGATGAGGTCTTACATCCCCTTACAGACCTCAGACGCTGGTTGGAGCCTGAGCCACTTCCCAAAGGCCTCAACCTCTTCCAGAAACTTTCTTCCTCCTCTACCTTCTCCTCCCAAACATGCTCTGGAAGGGATTGGGGATACCTTCACTATTGCACAAGAAACCTCTGCAAAGAGAGCCAGAGACGTGTTCACACTGCCTGCCTTCCATGGGACCCTGGCACCCAACCCCGGCCCAGCCGCACTTCCTCTCCAGTTGGTCACAGTGTGACTCGGCCACAGTGTTCTGGTGGACTCCCAATAGGTCCCAGCATCCTTACACAGTGAGCCAGGCCAGGGCAGCGACCACGGCCATATACAGGGCATGCCTGCTTCCTGCTGTCCACGCCAGTCCTCCCCCAAATGGAGCTTCCTCTTTTTGCTCTGAGTTTCCTTTTCTTGGGTGTTTCTATTTCTCTTCTTCCCCTTGGTCAGGGCCCCTCTTTCTGAAGGAAAAACACGATGTCTTGGGTAGATCTGGGTTTAACATCCCGCTGTGCTGGTTTCCAGCGATGTGACCTTGGGAAAGTCGTTGTCCTCTCTGTGCCTCCGTTTCTCCCCCAGTGAAGTGGGAGAACATTGTCAGCTTGAGGAGGTGCTGGGAAGGTGAATAATAAAACAAATGAGAAGTCACGTCCGCCTGTGAGGCACTCACCCGGGCACATTAATCATTTCCCATCCCAGTGACCCTGACACCAGCACACTTCCCGCATTTCCCCTCAAGCGACAAATGGCGGCTCTAAGAGGGGAAATGAATGGCCCACAATGCGGGGCCACCCACCAATGTGAGAGGGCTCCTTGGAACTATAAAGAGTTCACAGATGTAGCGAGTTTAACTGAACCTCCAAGGACACGATTCCTGGAGCAAGACAGTCTGGGCTTGAAGCCCATCGGGGCCTCATCCTTGCTATCTGAGCTCAGGTGGCTTACTTAGCCTTTCTGCGACTCAGTTTCTTCATCTGTAAATAGGGATGCTAATAGTACCTACCTCACGTGGTGGTGTGTGAAGTGCAAATGCATTCATGCATGCAAAGTACAGTACCCTGCACACAGCATGACTCAATAAACGTTAGCTGCAATTATTATCATTAATCATGGTTATTCCAAAAAGAGCGGCAGACAGGGAGTCAGGGGCACACAGGAGCCTCATTCTTGACGCAGCCTGTCCTTGCAGTGGCGAGAACATGGGTTTTGGGATCAGATGGGGTTAGGTCCCACGTCCACTCTGACCCACGCCAGCTGTGCCCCCCTCAAGCCCATGTGGTGTCCTCCTCTGTCCAGAGAGGCCACACCCACTCCAGGATACAGGTCAGCCTACCACAGTGTGCCCGAACCTGCTTGCAGAATGCAAAGCTCCATACACAGAGGGTCAATGTCTGTTGTTGCTGCTGCTATTCCATAGGTGAGGACAGTTGGAGCCACCCAGGCATGCCACACAGCTCCTCAGCCAGTCAGCAGCCTCTCCATGCCCAGTCAGGGGCTTCATGACCTCAGGTGGCCATATCCTTCTGCTGGTCAGTCAGAAGAATGGGATACCCTCCCAGTTACCAGCGAGTGTGAGACCAAGTATCTTGGCAGCCGGGCGCAGCTGACCTGCCTTCTCTTGACCCTGTACCAGGCGATCATAGGCATCCTTCCTCCCTGGGAGGGCTAGGGCTGTTATCAGTGTTCACAAAAGGCCCAAAAGCATCAGAAGGGCTCATCTTGAAAAAGCTTCTCTCCTTGTTTTAATCAGCATCGTCATGAAGGAATGCCAAGAAAATATAAAGCTGTACCCTGAAGGAGGAAAACTACTTATCACGTTACCCAATAATAATTATTACAATTCCCTGTGTTTAAAATGTCTGGGAGATCAAAGTCAGAGGAGAAGGCCAACATTACATTACCTGGAAGGGTTTTTAATCATAGCATCTTTGGCATGTGGGTGCTGAGGCTGATGGCAGAACTGGGAGAGTAACTCTCACCGCCAACGCCCACCTTGGAAGTTGAGTATAAGAGCAGCGGGTGAGCTTGGGAGGGGTCTCTGACATCCTGTGTTTAAGCCCAGTGTCCTCCACCAATGCACCGTGGACCCCTGAACAAGTCATTTCCTGCTCAGAGCCTCAGTGAACCCATGTGGGGGGGGGGGGTTCTTCAATGGCCCTCTTCACCATGTCCAGGAATGATTTGCGTGCCCTAAGCAATGGAAAACACAAGGCATCATGGACCTCATGACAGGGAGAGGAGGCTCAGGGTCTGTGGGAGCTGAAAGTGGGGCACCATCCCTGAAAGGGGCGGGAGGACCTGTCAAATAAGAGGCTTGAACCGAGCGTTAAGACCAACAAGTTTTCTGAGGAAACATGGAAGCCAAGGGGGGCCAGGCAGAGGGCCAAGGACAGCGGAACTTGGTGCATTCACTGAGCCACACCTGACACAGTGCACTGCTGAATACCCATGCCCTGAAGCCCACATTTTCATGCACACAGGACCAGGCAGACTCAGCCAGGTGGCATGTGGGGTACACGGCATCCCAAACCAGGAGCGCTCCATGCACACCTCCCCTGCTCTCCCTGCCTCTCCCACCATCAGCACACAATGTCACCTCTGGAGTGGGCTGGCTCCTACCCAAACGAGGTGAGAGGATGCCCCACCTTGGTCTTTAAAAGCGTCTGAAAGTCCCCCACCTGCATTTTGCTCTGGCTCCATTATAAGCTTCCAGCCCCCCCTTCCAGGCCCCTGCCCTCCTGTCTGTCATTTGGGGCTACTACCAAAATACCATCGACCAGCAGCCTGAAGAACACACTTACTTCTTACAGATCTGGATGCTGGGAAGTCCGAGATCAAGGTGACAGTAGATGAGGAGTCTGGCAAAAGATCTCTTCCTGGTTTGTAGACAGAGGCTCATTGTGTCCTCACATGGCTGGGGGTATGGATAGGGGTGAGAAAAAGAGAAAGACCTCTTGTCTTTTCTCATTAGGGCACTAATCCCATCAGGAAGGCTCCACCTAAATGACCTCATCTAATCCTAACCATCTCCCAAAGATCCCATCTCCAAACATCACCACATTGGGGATTAGGGTTTCAACAAGTGAAATTTTCAGGGATACGAACATTCAGTCTCCACAGAATGCACACGCCTTGTCTCCTGCCCTCCACCTGGACACCCTTCACATTTTGTTCCTTTATTTCAGCTCACGTTAAAGGCCCATCTTGGGTACTGCCACTGGGGAAAGCCACACTGTCCTCTAAGAGTTCCTCACCGGAGGAAATTCAGACACGGTGTTTATCAAGGAGAAGTAGTGTTTCAACCAGCAGCCCAGACCCAGCCCACCGATATACTTTGTCACACTTGCAGAGTGTTCTAAAAAAGATTTTTTTAAGTTTATTGGGGTGACAACGGTTAGTAAAGTTACATAGGTTTCAAGTGTACAATTCTGTATTACATTATCTATAAATCCCATTGTGTGTTCACGACCCAGAGTCAGTTCTCCTCTCATCACCATATATTTGATCCCCCTTACCCTCATCTCTCACCCCCCTTACTCTCTCTGGTAACC